>NC_058080.1:321870553-323074781 GCF_014858855.1 Bufo gargarizans
AACAAAGGTGTCAGTTAATGGAAAGATTTGTTTGAGGAAAAAATGGAGCTTGCGTGCAAAATGGAATACTGTCCAGCATCTATTAGCAGGCCCAGAATACAAAAGCCTTCTTATCTGTTTCTGACGGTATGGTCATATAAACTCCAAGAGTAGCGATCTATACCCTCTGTCGCAACTTTGGGTTAAGAAGCGGCCACCGACGGAGCTATGCCTTTCTTGTTTTTACTTTTTGGCCACTGCAATGTAGGTGCAGATCAGTTTATCATCTGCAACTCACCACCTATCATGAGATACCATACCTTTTATGGATTTTTGTAGCTGGCAGAATGAGAATGTGCCTGTTATCCAATCAAAGTTCTGTGCTATTATGGAATGTACTTAGCACCTCTGCAATTGCTCTACCTGCTCCAGGAATCCAAAAGCAGGTTCCAACCCAGAATTTCATTGTAGCTATAAGCAATTGTTTTCAGAGACTAGAATTCGTCCATGCTGACTACTGTGGCTGCAATCCTAACCCTTCACAGCATTTCTTATCCATTGTACTGCAAGCTCTGTTTAACTGCAAAACAAAATGGCTGCCTCCAGAAAATCAATATGGCAGCCTCCATGAAAATTTCAATAGATGGAACACTGAGCGTGTCACAACGGAACCCTTCAGCATCCATGGATGATGACATCACAATGGACCCTTGCTGTTTTCCTTCCTGGCAGCAGCCATGTTTCTTCATTCTTCAGTCAGGTGTGGATCCATGCACATCAACAGGTATGGGTGCCAATCAACAGGTAAGGGTGCGTTTTTGTGTGTGTCAAACAAAGGTGTCAGTTAATGGAAAGATTTGTTTAAGGAAAAAATGGAGCTTGTGTGCAAAATGGAATACTGTCCAGGGTCTATTAGCAGGCCCAGAACACAAAAGCCTTCTTATCTGTTTCTGACGGTATGGTCATATAAACTCCAAGAGTAGCGATCTATACCCTCTGTCGCAACTTTGGGTTAAGAAGCGGCCACCGACGGAGCTATGCCTTTTCTTGTTTTTACTTTTTGGCCACTGCAATGTAGGTGCAGATCAGTTTATCATCTGCAACTCACCACCTATCATGAGATACCTATACCTTTTATGGATTTTTGTAGCTGGCAGAATGAGAATGTGCCTGTTATCCAATCAAAGTTCTGTGCTATTATGGAATGTACTTAGCATCTCTGCAATTGCTCTACCTGCTCCAGGAATCCAAAAGCAGGTTCCAACCCAGAATTTCATTGTAGCTATAAGCAATGGTTTTCAGAGACTAGAAATCGTCCATGCTGACTACTGTGGCTGCAATCCTAACCCTTCACAGCATTTCTAATCCATTCTACTGCAAGCTCTGTTTAACTGCAAAACAAAATGGCTGCCTCCAGAAAATCAATATGGCAGCCTCCATGAAAATTTCAATAGATGGAACACTGAGCGTGTCACAACGGAACCCTTCAGCATCCATGGATGATGACATCACAATGGACCGTTGCTGTTTTCCTTCCTGGCAGCAGCCATGTTTCTTCATTCTTCAGTCAGGTGTGGATCCATGCACATCAACAGGTATGGGTGCCAATCAACAGGTAAGGGTGTGTTTTTGTGTGTGTCAAACAAAGGTGTCAGTTAATGGAAAGATTTGTTTAAGGAAAAAATTGAGCTTTTGTGAAAAATTGAATACTGTCCAGGGTCTATTAGCAGGCCCAGAACACAAAAGCCTTCTTATCTGTTTCTGACGGTATGGTCACATAAACTCCAAGAGTACTGATCTTTACCCTCTGTCGCAACTTTGGGTTAAGAAGCGGCCACCGACGGAGCTATGCCTTTTCTTGTTATTACTTTTTGGCCACTGCAATGTAGGTGCAGATCAGTTTATCATCTGCAACTCACCACCTATCATGAGATACCATACCTTTTATGGATTTTTGTAGCTGGCAGAATGAGAATGTGCCTGTTATCCAATCAAAGTTCTGTGTTATTATGGAATGTACTTAGCACCTCTGCAATTGCTCTACCTGCTCCAGGAATCCAAAAGCAGGTTCCAACCCAGAATTTCATTGTAGCTATAAGCAATTGTTTTCAGAGACTAGAAATCGTCCATGCTGACTACTGTGGCTGCAATCCTAACCCTTCACAGCATTTCTAATCCATTCTACTGCAAGCTCTGTTTAACTGCAAAACAAAATGGCTGCCTCCAGAAAATCAATATGGCAGCCTCCATGAAAATATCAATAGATGGAACACTGAGCGTGTCACAACGGAACCCTTCAGCATCCATGGATGATGACATCACAATGGACCGTTGCTGTTTTCCTTCCTGGCAGCAGCCATGTTTCTTCATTCTTCAGTCAGGTGTGGATCCATGCACATCAACAGGTATGGGTGCCAATCAACAGGTAAGGGTGCGTTTTTGTGTGTGTCAAACAAAGGTGTCAGTTAATGGAAAGATTTGTTTAAGGAAAAAATTGAGCTTTTGTGAAACATGGAATACTGTCCAGGGTCTATTAGCAGGCCCAGAACACAAAAGCCTTCTTATCTGTTTCTGACGGTCAAAAAGTAATAACAAGAAAAGGCATAGCTCCGTCGGTGGCCGCTTCTTAACCCAAAGTTGCGACAGAGGGTAAAGATCAGTACTCTTGGAGTTTATGTGACCATACGGTCACATAAACTCCAAGAGTACTGATCTTTACCCTCTGTCGCAACTTTGGGTTAAGAAGCGGCCACCGACGGAGCTATGCCTTTTCTTGTTTTTACTTTTTGGCCACTGCAATGTAGGTGCAGATCAGTTTATCATCTGCAACTCACCACCTATCATGAGATACCATACCTTTTATGGATTTTTGTAGCTGGCAGAATGAGAATGTGCCTGTTATCCAATCAAAGTTCTGTGTTATTATGGAATGTACTTAGCACCTCTGCAATTGCTCTACCTGCTCCAGGAATCCAAAAGCAGGTTCCAACCCAGAATTTCATTGTAGCTATAAGCAATTGTTTTCAGAGACTAGAATTCGTCTATGCTGACTACTGTGGCTGCAATCCTAACCGTTCACAGCATTTCTTATCCATTGTACTGCAAGCTCTGTTTAACTGCAAAACAAAATGGCTGCCTCCAGAAAATCAATATGGCAGCCTCCATGAAAATTTCAATAGATGGAACACTGAGCGTGTCACAACGGAACCCTTCAGCATCCATGGATGATGACATCACAATGGACCCTTGCTGTTTTCCTTCCTGGCAGCAGCCATGTTTCTTCATTCTTCAGTCAGGTGTGGATCCATGCACATCAACAGGTATGGGTGCCAATCAACAGGTAAGGGTGCGTTTTTGTGTGTGTCAAACAAAGGTGTCAGTTAATGGAAAGATTTGTTTGAGGAAAAAATGGAGCTTGCGTGCAAAATGGAATACTGTCCAGCATGTATTAGCAGGCCCAGAACACAAAAGCCTTCTTATCTGTTTCTGACGGTACGATCATATAAACTCCAAGAGTACCGATCTATACCCTCTGTCGCAACTTTGGGTTAAGAAGCGGCCTACGACGGAGCTATGCCTTTTCTTGTTTTTACTTTTAGCTCACTGCAATGTAGGTGCAGATCTGTTTATCATCTGCAACTCACCACCTATCATGAGATACCATACCTTTTATGGATTTTTGTAGCTGGCAGAATGAGAATGTGCCTGTTATCCAATCAAAGTTCTGTGCTATTATGGAATGTACTTAGCACCTCTGCAATTGCTCTACCTGCTCCAGGAATCCAAAAGCAGGTTCCAACCCAGAATTTCATTGTAGCTATAAGCAATTGTTTTCAGAGACTAGAATTCGTCCATGCTGACTACTGTGGCTGCAATCCTAACCCTTCACAGCATTTCTTATCTATTGTACTGCAAGCTCTGTTTAACTGCAAAACAAAATGGCTGCCTCCAGAAAATCAATATGGCAGCCTCCATGAAAATTTCAATAGATGGAACACTGAGCGTGTCACAACTTTACCCTTCAGCATCCATGGATGATGACATCACAATGGACCCTTGCTATTTTCCTTCCTGGCAGCAGCCATGTTTCTTCATTCTTCAGTCAGGTGTGGATCCATGCACATCAACAGGTATGGGTGCCCATAAACAGGTAAGGGTGTGTTTTTGTGTGTGTCAAACAAAGGTGTCAGTTAATGGAAAGATTTGTTTGAGGAAAAAATGGAGCTTGTGTGCAAAATGGAATACTGTCCAGCATCTATTAGCAGGCCCAGAACACAAAAGCCATCTTATCTGTTTCTGACGGTATGGTCATATAAACTCCACGAGTAGCGATCTATACCCTCTGTCGCAACTTTGGGTTAAGAAGCGGCCACCGACGGAGTTATGCCTTTTATTGTTTTTACTTTTTGGCCACTGCAATATAGGTGCAGATCAGTTTATCATCTGCAACTCACCACCTATCATGAGATACCATACCTTTTATGGATTTTTGTAGCTGGCAGAATGAGAATGTGCCTGTTATCCAATCAAAGTTCTGTGCTATTATGGAATGTACTTAGCACCTCTGCAATTGCTCTACCTGCTCCAGGAATCCAAAAGCAGGTTCCAACCCAGAATTTCATTGTAGCTATAAGCAATTGTTTTCAGAGACTAGAATTCGTCCATGCTGACTACTGTAGCTGCAATCCTAACCCTTCACAGCATTTCTTATCCATTGTACTGCAAGCTCTGTTTAACTGCAAAACAAAATGGCTGCCTCCAGAAAATCAAATGGCAGCCTTCATGAAAATTTCAATAGATGGAACACTGAGCGTGTCACAACGGAACCCTTCAGCATCCATGGATGATGACATCACAATGGACCCTTGCTGTTTTCCTTCCTGGCAGCAGCCATTTTTCTTCATTCTTCAGTCAGGTGTGGATCGATGCACATCAACAGGTATGGGTGCCAATCAACAGGTAAGGGTGCGTTTTTGTGTGTGTCAAACAAAGGTGTCAGTTAATGGAAAGATTTGTTTAAGGAAAAAATGGAGCTTGTGTGCAAAATGGAATACTGTCCAGGGTCTATTAGCAGGCCCAGAACACAAAAGCCTTCTTATCTGTTTCTGACGGTATGGTCATATAAACTCCAAGAGTAGCGATCTATACCCTCTGTCGCAACTTTGGGTTAAGAAGCGGCCACCGACGGAGCTATGCCTTTTTTTGTTTTTACTTTTTGGCAACTGCAATGTAGGTGCAGATCTGTTTATCATCTGCAACTCACCACCTATCATGAGATACTATACCTTTTATGGATTTTTGTAGCTGGCAGAATGAGAATGTGCCTGTTATCCAATCAAAGTTCTGTGCTATTATGGAATGTACTTAGCACCTCTGCAATTGCTCTACCTGCTCCAGGAATCCAAAAGCAGGTTCCAACCCAGAATTTCATTGTAGCTATAAGCAATTGTTTTCAGAGACTAGAATTCGTCCATGCTGACTACTGTGGCTGCAATCCTAACCCTTCACAGCATTTCTTATCCATTGTACTGCAAGCTCTGTTTAACTGCAAAACAAAATGGCTGCCTCCAGAAAATCAATATGGCAGCCTCCATGAAAATTTCAATAGATGGAACACTGAGCGTGTCACAACGGAACCCTTCAGCATCCATGGATGATGACATCACAATGGACCCTTGCTGTTTTCCTTCCTGGCAGCAGCCATTTTTCTTCATTCTTCAGTCAGGTGTGGATCGATGCACATCAACAGGTATGGGTGCCAATCAACAGGTAAGGGTGCGTTTTTGTGTGTGTCAAACAAAGGTGTCAGTTAATGGAAAGATTTGTTTAAGGAAAAAATGGAGCTTGTGTGCAAAATGGAATACTGTCCAGGGTCTATTAGCAGGCCCAGAACACAAAAGCCTTCTTATCTGTTTCTGACGGTATGGTCATATAAACTCCAAGAGTAGCGATCTATACCCTCTGTCGCAACTTTGGGTTATGAAGCGGCCACCGACGGAGCTATGCCTTTTTTTGTTTTTACTTTTTGGCAACTGCAATGTAGGTGCAGATCAGTTTATCATCTGCAACTCACCACCTATCATGAGATACTATACCTTTTATGGATTTTTGTAGCTGGCAGAATGAGAATGTGCCTGTTATCCAATCAAAGTTCTGTGCTATTATGGAATGTACTTAGCACCTCTGCAATTGCTCTACCTGCTCCAGGAATCCAAAAGCAGGTTCCAACCCAGAATTTCATTGTAGCTATAAGCAATTGTTTTCAGAGACTAGAATTCGTCCATGCTGACTACTGTGGCTGCAATCCTAACCCTTCACAGCATTTCTTATCCATTGTACTGCAAGCTCTGTTTAACTGCAAAACAAAATGGCTGCCTCCAGAAAATCAAAATGGCAGCCTTCATGAAAATGTCAATAGATGGAACACTGAGCGTGTCACAACGGAACCCTTCAGCATCCATGGATGATGACATCACAATGGACCCTTGCTGTTTTCCTTCCTGGCAGCAGCCATGTTTCTTCATTCTTCAGTCAGGTGTGGATCCATGCACATCAACAGGTATGGGTGCCAATCAACAGGTAAGGGTGCGTTTTTGTGTGTGTCAAACAAAGGTGTCAGTTAATGGAAAGATTTGTTTAAGGAAAAAATGGAGCTTGTGTGCAAAATGGAATACTGTCCAGGGTCTATTAGCAGGCCAGGAACACAAAAGCCTTCTTATCTGTTTCTGGCGGTATGGTCATATAAACTCCAAGAGTACCGATCTTTACCCTCTGTCGCAACTTTGGGTTAAGAAGCGGCCACCGACGGAGCTATGCCTTTTCTTGTTTTTACTTTTTGGCCACTGCAATGTAGGTGCAGATCAGTTTATCATCTGCAACTCACCACCTATCATGAGATACTATACCTTTTATGGATTTTTGTAGCTGGCAGAATGAGAATGTGCCTGTTATCCAATCAAAGTTCTTTGCTATTATGGAATGTACTTAGCATCTCTGCAATTGCTCTACCTGCTCCAGGAATCCAAAAGCAGGTTCCAACCCAGAATTTCATTGTAGCTATAAGCAATTGTTTTCAGAGACTAGAATTCGTCCATGCTGACTACTGTGGCTGCAATCCTAACCCTACACAGCATTTCTAATCCATTCTACTGCAAGCTCTGTTTAACTGCAAAACAAAATGGCTGCCTCCAGAAAATCAATATGGCAGCCTCCATGAAAATTTCAATAGATGGAACACTGAGCGTGTCACAACGGAACCCTTCAGCATCCATGGATGATGACATCACAATGGACACTTGCTGTTTTCCTTCCTGGCAGCAGCCATGTTTCTTCATTCTTCAGTCAGGTGTGGATCCATGCACATCAACAGGTATGGGTGCCAATCAACAGGTAAGGGTGCGCTTTTGTGTGTGTCAAACAAAGGTGTCAGTTAATGGAAAGATTTGTTTAAGGAAAAAATGGAGCTTTTGTGAAAAATGGAATACTGTCCAGGTTCTATTAGCAGGCCCAGAACACAAAAGCCTTCTTATCTGTTTCTGACGGTATGGTCACATAAACTCCAAGAGTACCGATCTTTACCCTCTGTCGCAACTTTGGGTTAAGAAGCGGCCACCGACGGAGCTATGCCTTTTCTTGTTTTTACTTTTAGCCCACTGCAATGTAGGTGCAGATCTGTTTATCATCTGCAACTCACCACCTATCATGAGATACCATACCTTTTATGGATTTTTGTAGCTGGCAGAATGAGAATGTGCCTGTTATCCAATCAAAGTTCTGTGCTATTATGGAATGTACTTAGCACCTCTGCAATTGCTCTACCTGCTCCAGGAATCCAAAAGCAGGTTCCAACCCAGAATTTCATTGTAGCTATAAGCAATTGTTTTCAGAGACTAGAATTCGTCCATGCTGACTACTGTGGCTGCAATCCTAACCCTTCACTGCATTTCTTATCTATTGTACTGCAAGCTCTGTTTAACTGCAAAACAAAATGGCTGCCTCCAGAAAATCAATATGGCAGCCTCCATGAAAATTTCAATAGATGGAACACTGAGCGTGTCACAACATTACCCTTCAGCATCCATGGATGATGACATCACAACGGACCCTTGCTATTTTTCTTCCTGGCAGCAGCCATGTTTCTTCATTCTTCAGTCAGGTGTGGATCCATGCACATCAACAGTTATGGGTGCCCATAAACAGGTAAGGGTGTGTTTTTGTGTGTGTCAAACAAAGGTGTCAGTTAATGGAAAGATTTGTTTGAGGAAAAAATGAAGCTTGTGTGCAAAATGGAATACTGTCCAGCATCTATTAGCAGGCCCAGAACACAAAAGCCATCTTGTCTGTTTCTGACGGTATGGTCATATAAACTCCACGAGTAGCGATCTATACCCTCTGTCGCAACTTTGGGTTAAGAAGCGGCCACCGACGGAGTTATGCCTTTTCTTGTTTTTACTTTTTGGCCACTGCAATATAGGTGCAGATCAGTTTATCATCTGCAACTCACCACCTATCATGAGATACCATACCTTTTATGGATTTTTGTAGCTGGCAGAGTGAGAATGTGCCTGTTATCCAATCAAAGTTCTGTGCTATTATGGAATGTACTTAGCACCTCTGCAATTGCTCTACCTGCTCCAGGAATCCAAAAGCAGGTTCCAACCCAGAATTTCATTGTAGCTATAAGCAATTATTTTCAGAGACTAGAATTTGTCCATACTGACTACTGTGGCTGCAATCCTAACCCTTCACAGCATTTCTTATCCATTGTACTGCAAGCTCTGTTTAACTGCAAAACAAAATGGCTGCCTCCAGAAAATCAATATGGCAGCCTCCATGAAAATTTCAATAGATGGAACACTGAGCGTGTCACAACGGAACCCTTCAGCATCCATGGATGATGACATCACAATGGACCCTTGCTATTTTCCTTCCTGGCAGCAGCCATGTTTCTTCATTCTTCAGTCAGGTGTGGATCCATGCACATCAACAGGTATGGGTGCCCATAAACAGGTAAGGGTGTGTTTTTGTGTGTGTCAAACAAAGGTGTCAGTTAATGGAAAGATTTGTTTGAGGAAAAAATGGAGCTTGCGTGCAAAATGGAATACTGTCCAGCATCTATTAGCAGGCCCAGAATACAAAAGCCTTCTTATCTGTTTCTGACGGTATGGTCATATAAACTCCAAGAGTAGCGATCTATACCCTCTGTCGCAACTTTAGGTTAAGAAGCGGCCACCGACGGAGCTATGCCTTTTCTTGTTTTTACTTTTTGGCCACTGCAATGTAGGTGCAGATCAGTTTATCATCTGCAACTCACCACCTATCATGAGATACTATACCTTTTATGGATTTTTGTAGCTGGCAGAATGAGAATGTGCCTGTTATCCAATCAAAGTTCTGTGCTATTATGGAATGTACTTAGCACCTCTGCAATTGCTCTACCTGCTCCAGGAATCCAAAAGCAGGTACCAACCCAGAATTTCATTGTAGATATAAGCAATTGTTTTCAGAGACTAGAATTCGTCCATGCTGACTACTGTGGCTGCAATCCTAACCCTTCACAGCATTTCTTATCCATTGTACTGCAAGCTCTGTTTAACTGCAAAACAAAATGGCTGCCTCCAGAAAATCAATATGGCAGCCTCCATGAAAATTTCAATAGATGGAACACTGAGCGTGTCACAACGGAACCCTTCAGCATCCATGGATGATGACATCACAATGGACCCTTGCTATTTTCCTTCCTGGCAGCAGCCATGTTTCTTCATTCTTCAGTCAGGTGTGGATCCATGCACATCAACAGGTATGGGTGCCCATAAACAGGTAAGGGTGTGTTTTTGTGTGTGTCAAACAAAGGTGTCAGTTAATGGAAAGATTTGTTTGAGGAAAAAATGGAGCTTGCGTGCAAAATGGAATACTGTCCAGCATCTATTAGCAGGCCCAGAATACAAAAGCCTTC
Organism: Bufo gargarizans; assembly: GCF_014858855.1. Lineage (NCBI taxonomy): Eukaryota > Metazoa > Chordata > Amphibia > Anura > Bufonidae > Bufo > Bufo gargarizans. The sequence continues at coordinate 321,880,488 of NC_058080.1, forward strand.
TTATCTGTTTCTGACGGTATGGTCATATAAACTCCAAGAGTAGCGATCTATACCCTCTGTCGCAACTTTGGGTTAAGAAGCGGCCACCGACGGAGCTATGCCTTTTCTTGTTTTTACTTTTTGGCCACTGCAATGTAGGTGCAGATCAGTTTATCATCTGCAACTCACTACCTATCATGAAATACCATACCTTTTATGGATTTTTGTAGCTGGCAGAATGAGTTTGTGCCTGTTATCCAATCAAAAATCTGTGCTATTATGGAATGTACTTAGCACCTCTGCAATTGCTCTACCTGCTCCAGGAATCCAAAAGCAGGTTCCAACCCAGAATTTCATTGTAGCTATAAGCAATTGTTTTCAGAGACTAGAATTTGTCCATGCTGACTACTGTGGCTGCAATCCTAACCCTTCACAGCATTTCTTATCCATTGTACTGCAAGCTCTGTTTAACTGCAAAACAAAATGGCTGCCTCCAGAAAATCAATATGGCAGCCTCCATGAAAATTTCAATAGATGGAACACTGAGCGTGTCACAACGGAACCCTTCAGCATCCATGGATGATGACATCACAATGGACCCTTGCTATTTTCCTTCCTGGCAGCAGCCATGTTTCTTCATTCTTCAGTCAGGTGTGGATCCATGCACATCAACAGGTATGGGTGCCCATAAACAGGTAAGGGTGTGTTTTTGTGTGTGTCAAACAAAGGTGTCAGTTAATGGAAAGATTTGTTTGAGGAAAAAATGGAGCTTGCGTGCAAAATGGAATACTGTCCAGCATCTATTAGCAGGCCCAGAATACAAAAGCCTTCTTATCTGTTTCTGACGGTATGGTCATATAAACTCCAAGAGTACCGATCTATACCCTCTGTCGCAACTTTGGGTTAAGAAGCGGCCACCGACGGAGCTATGTCTTTTCTTGTTTTTACTTTTTGGCCACTGCAATGTAGGTGCAGATCAGTTTATCATCTGCAACTCACTACCTATCATGAAATACCATACCTTTTATGGATTTTTGTAGCTGGCAGAATGAGTATGTGCCTGTTATCCAATCAAAAATCTGTGCTATTATGGAATGTACTTAGCACCTCTGCAATTGCTCTACCTGCTCCAGGAATCCAAATGCCAGTCACTTATGCATTTGTAATGCCAGATGTGGATTAAATGACAGGCTTTTTTCACCCCAGTATGCCAAAGCTGTATTTATGGCCTAAATGTGACAGTCACTTATGCGCGTGTAATCCAAGATGTGCAGTATATTAGAGGGTTTTTTCACCCTAACCAAAAAGCTGTATTTCTTTTCTAAATGTGACAGTCACATATGCATGTGTAATCCCAGATTTGCAGTATATGAGAGTTTATTTTTTTTACCCCAGTATGCCAAAGCCGTATTTATGACCTAAATGTGACAGTCACTTATGCATGTGTAATCCCAGATGTGCAGTATATTAGATGTTTTTTTCACCCTAACCAAAAAGCTGTATTTCTTTCCAAAATGTGACAGTCACTTAGGCATGTGTAATCCCAGATATGCCGTATATGAGAGGCTTTTTTCACCCCAGTATGACAAAGCCATATTTATGGCCTAAATGTAAAAATCACTAAACCCAGATGTGTGGTATATGAGAGGCTTTTTTCACCACAGTATGCCAAAGCCATATTTCTGTCCAAAATGTGACAGTCACTTATGCATGTGTAACCCCAGATGTGCAGTATGTTAGATGATTTTTTCACCCTAACCAAAAAGCTGTATTTCTTTCCAAAATTTGACAGTCACTTAGACATGTGTAATCCCAGATATGGAGTATATGAGCGGCGTTTTTCACCCCAGTATGCCAAAGCCGTATTGATGGCCTAAATGTTACAGTCACTTATGCTTGTCTAATCCAAGATGTGCAGTATATTAGAGGGTTTTTTCACCCTAACCAAAAAGCTATATTTCTATCCTAAATGTGACAATAACATATGCACGTGTAATCCCAGATTTGCAGTATATGAGAGGGGTTTTTTTTACCCCAGTATGCCAAAGCCGTATTTATGACCTAAATGTGACAGTCACTTATGCATGTGTAATCCCAGATGTGAAGTATATGAGGCTTTTTCACCCCAGTATGGCAAAGCCATTTTTATGCCCTAAATGTGACAGTCACTTATGCATGTGTAATCCCAGATGTGCAGTATATTAGAGGGTTTTTCACCCTAAACAAAAAGCTGTATTTCTGTCCAAAATGTGACAGTCACTTATGCATTTGTAATGACAGATGTGCAGTATATGAGAGGCTTTTTTCACCCCAGTATGCCAAAGCCGTACTTATGACCTAAATGTGACAGTCACTTATGCATTTGTAATGCCAGATGTGCAGTAAATGAGAGGCTTTTTTCACCCCAGTATGCCAAAGCTGTATTCATGGCCTAAATGTGACAGTCACTTATGCGCGTGTAATCCAAGATGTGCAGTATATTAGAGGGTTTTTTCACCCTAACCAAAAAGCTGTATTTCTGTCCTAAATGTGACAGTCACATATGCACGTGTAATCCCAGATTTGCAGTATATGAGAGTTTATTTTTTTTTATCCCAGTATGCCAAAGCCGTATTTATGACCTAAATGTGACAGTCACTTATGCATGTGTAGTCCCAGATGTGCAGTATATTAGATGTTTTTTCACCCTAACCAAAAAGCTGTATTTCTTTCCAAAATGTGACAGTCACTTAGGCATGTGTAATCCCAGATATGCCGTATATGAGAGGCTTTTTTCACCCCAGTATGACAAAGCCATATTTATGGCCTAAATGTAAAAATCACTAAACCCAGATGTGTGGTATATGAGAGGCTTTTTTCACCACAGTATGCCAAAGCCATATTTCTGTCCAAAATGTGACAGTCACTTATGCATGTGTAACTCCAGATGTGCAGTATGTTAGATGATTTTTTCACCCTAACCAAAAAGCTGTATTTCTTTCCAAAATTTGACAGTCACTTAGACATGTGTAATCCCAGATATGGAGTATATGAGCGGCGTTTTTCACCCCAGTATGCCAAAGCCGTATTGATGGCCTAAATGTGACAGTCACTTATGCTTGTCTAATCCAAGATGTGCAGTATATTAGAGGGTTTTTTCACCCTAACCAAAAAGCTATATTTCTGTCCTAAATGTGACAATCACATATGCACGTGTAATCCCAGATTTGCAGTATATGAGAGGGTTTTTTTTTTACCCCAGTATGCCAAAGCCGTATTTATGACCTAAATGTGACAGTCACTTATGCATGTGTAATCCCAGATGTGAAGTATATAAGAGGCATTTTCACCCCAGTATGGCAAAGCCATATTTATGTCCTAAATGTGACAGTCACTTAAGCATGTGTAATCCCAGATGTGCAGTATATTAGAGGGTTTTTTCACCCTAAACAAAAAGCTGTATTTCTGTCCAAAATGTGACAGTCACTTATGCATTTGTAATGCCAGATGTGCAGTATATAAGAGGCTTTTTTCACCCCAGTATGCCAAAGCCGTACTTATGACCTAAATGTGACAGTCACTTATGCATGTGTAATCCCAGATGTCCAGTATATAAGAGGCTTTTTTCACCCCAGTATGACAAAGCCATATTTATGGCCTAAATGTGACAGTCACTTAAGCTTGCCTAATCCCTGATGTGCAGTATATTAGAGGTTTTTTCACTCTAACCAAAAGGCTGTATTTATGTCCTAAATGTGACAGTCGCTTATGCATGTGTAATCCCAGAAGTGCAGTATATGAGAGGCTTTTTTCACCCTAACTAAAAATCTGTATTTCTGTCCTAATTGTGACAGTCACTTATGCTTCTCTAATCCCAGATGTACAGTATATTAGAGGGTTTTTTCACCCTAACCAAAAAAGCTTTATTTCTGTACTAAGTGTGACAGTCACTTATACATGTGTGATCCCAGATGTGCAGTATATGAGAGGCTTTTTTCACCCCAGTATGCCAACGCCATAATTATGGCCTAAATGTGATAGTCACTTATGCATGTGTAATCTTAGATGTAAAGTATATGAGATGCTTTTTTCACCCCAGTATGCCATAGCTGTATTTATGGCCTAAATGTGACAGTCACTTATGCATGTGTAATCCCAGAAGTGCAGTATATGAGAGGCTCTTTTTACCCCAGTATACCAAAGCTGTATTTATGACCATAATGTGATAGTCACTTATCCATGTGTAATCCCAGATGTGCAGTATATTAGAGGGTTTTTTCACCCTAACCAAAAAGCTGAATTTATGTCCTAAATGTGACAGTCACTTATGCATATGTAATCCCAGATGTGCAGTATATTTGAGTTTTTTTTTTCACCCTAACCAAAAAGTTGTATTTTTGTCCTAAATGTGACAATCACATATGCACGTGTAATCCCAGATTCGCAGTATATGAGAGGTATTTTTTACCCCAGTGTGCCAAAGCCGTATTTATGACCTAAATGTGACAGTCACTTATGCATGTGTAATCCCAGATGTGCAGTATATAAGAGGCTTTTTTCACCCCAGTATGGCAAAGCCATATTTATGTCCTAAATGTGACAATCACTTACGCTTGTCTAATCCAAGATGTGCAGTATATTAGAGGGTTTTTTACACCCTAACCAAAGAGCTATATTTCTGTCCTAAGTGTGACAATCACATATGCACGTGTAATCCCAGATTTTCAGTATATGACAGCTTTGTTTTTTTACCCCAGTATGCCAAAGCCGTATTTATGACCTAAATGTGACAGTCACTAATGCATGTGTAATCCCAGATGTGCAGTATATAAGAGGCTTTTTTCACCCCAGTATGGCAAAGCCATATTTATGTCCTAAATGTGACAGTCACTTATGCATGTGTAATCCCAGATGTGCAGTATATTAGAGGGTTTTTTCACCCTAAACAAAAAGCTGTATTTCTGTCCAAAATGTGACAGTCACTTATGCATTTGTAATGCCAGATGTGCAGTATATGAGAGGCTTTTTTCACCCCAGTATGCCAAAGCCGTACTTATGACCTAAATGTGACAGTCACTTATGCATTTGTAATGCCAGATGTGCAGTAAATGAGAGGCTTTTTTCACCCCAATATGCCAAAGCTGTATTCATGGCCTAAATGTGACAGTCACTTATGAGCGTGTAATCCAAGATGTGCAGTATATTAGAGGGTTTTTTCACCCTAACCAAAAAGCTGTATTTCTGTCCTAAATGTGACAGTCACATATGCACGTGTAATCCCAGATTTGCAGTATATGAGAGTTTTTTTCTTACCTCAGTATGCCAAAGCCGTATTTATGACCTAAATGTGACAGTCACTTATGCACATGTAATCCCAGATATGCAGTATATGAGAGGCTTTTTTCACCACAACCAAAAAGCTGTATTTCTGTCCTAAATGTGACAGTCACATATGCACGTGTAATCCCAGATTTGCAGTATATAAGAGTTTTTTTCTTACCTCAGTATGCCAAAGCCGTATTTATGACCTAAATGTGACAGTCACTTATGCGCGTGTAATCTAAGATGTGCAGTATATTAGAGGGTTTTTTCACCCTAACCAAAAAGCTGTATTTCTGTCCTAAATGTGACAGTCACATATGCACGTGTAATCCCAGATTTGCAGTATATGAGAGTTTTTTTCTTACCTCAGTATGCCAAAGCCGTATTTATGGCCTAAATGTGACAGTCACTTATGCATGTGTAATCCCAGATGTGCAGAATATTTGAGTTTTTTAATGTGGTTACTTATGCATGTGTAATCCCAGAAGTGCAGTATATGAGAGGCTCTTTTTACCCCAGTATGCCAAAGCTGTATTTATGACCGAAATGTGATAGTCACTTATGCATGTGTAATCCCAGATGTGCAGTATATTAGAGGGTTTTTTCACCCTAACCAAAAAGCTGTATTTATGTCCTAAATGTGACAGTCACTTATGCATATGTAATCCCAGATGTGCAGTATATTTGAGTTTTTTTCACCCTAACCAAAAAGCTGTATTTTTGTCCTAAATGTGACAATCACATATGCACGTGTTATCCCAGATTTGCAGTATATGAGAGGTACTTTTTTACCCCAGTATGCCAAAGCCGTATTTATGACCTAAATGTGACAGCCACTTATGCATGTGTAATCCCAGATGTGCAGTATATAAGAGGCTTTTTTCACCCCAGTATGGCAAAGCCATATTCATGTCCTAAATGTGACAGTCACTTATGCATGTGTAATCCCAGATGTGCAGTATATTAGAGGGTTTTTTCACCCTAAACAAAAAGCTGTATTTCTGTCCAAAATGTGACAGTCACTTATGCATTTGTAATGCCAGATGTGCAGTATATGAGAGGCGTTTTTCACCCCAGTATGCCAAACCGTACTTATGACCTAAATGTGACAGTCACTTATGCATATATAATCCCAGATGTGCAGTATATAAGAGGCTTTTTTCACCCCAGTATGACAAAGCCATATTTATGGCCTAAATTTGACAGTCTCTTATGCTTGCCTAATCCCTGATGTGCAGTATATTAGAGGGTTTTTTCACCCTAACCAAAAGGCTGTATTTCTGTCCTAAATGTGACAGTCACTTATGCATGTGTAATCCCAGAAGTGCAGCATATGAGAGGCTTTTTTCACCCTAACTAAAAATCTGTATTTCTGTCCTAATGGTGACAGTCACTTATGCTTCTCTAATCCCAGATGTACAGTATATTAGAGGGTTTTTTCACCCTAACCAAAAAAGCTTTATTTCTGTACTAAATGTGACAGTCACTTATGCATGTGTGATCCCAGATGTGCAGTATATAAGAGGCTTTTTTCACCCCAGTATGCCAACGCCATAATTATGGCCTCAATGTGACAGTCACTTATGCATGTGTAATCTTAGATGTAAAGTATATGAGAGGCTTTTTTCACCCTAGTATGCCAAAGCTGTATTTATAGCCTAAATGTGACAGTCACTTATGCATGTGTAATCCCAGAAGTGCAGTATATGAGAGGCACTTTTTACCCCAGTATGCCAAAGCTGTATTTATGACCGAAATGTGATAGTCACTTATGCATGTGTAATCCCAGATGTGCAGTATATTAGAGTTTTTTTTTTACCCTAACCGAAAAGCTGAATTTATGTCCTAAATGTGACAGTCACTTATGCATTTGTAATGCCAGATGTGGAGTAAATGAGAGGCTTTTGTCACCCCAGTATGCCAAAGCTGTATTTATGGCCTAAATGTGACAGTCACTTATGCGCGTGTAATCCAAGATGTGCAGTATATTAGAGGGTTTTTTCACCCTAACTAAAAAGCTGTATTTCTGTCCTAAATGTGACAGTCACATATTCATGTGTAATCCCAGATTTGCAGTATATGAGAGGTTTTTTTTACCCTAGTTTGCCAAAGCCGTATTTATGACCTAAATGTGACAGTCACTTATGCATGTGTAATCCCAGATGTGCAGTATATTAGATGTTTTTTTTGCCCTAACCAAAAAGCTGTATTTCTTTCCAAAATGTGACAGTCACTTAGGCATGTGTAATCCCAGATATGCAGTATATGAGAGGCTTTTTTCACCACAGTATGCCAAAGCCATATTTCTATCCAAAATGTGACAGTCACTTATGCATGTGTAATCCCAGATGTGCAGTATATTAGATGTTTTTTTCACCCTAACCAAAAAGCTGTATTTCTTTCCAAATTGTGACAGTCACTTAGGCATGTGTAATCCCAGATATGCAGTATATGAGAGGCTTTTTTCACCCCAGAATAACAAACCCATATTTATGGCCTAAATGTAAAAATCACTAATCCCAGATGTGCGGTATATGATAGGCATTTTTCACCACAGTATGCCAAAGCCATATTTATGGCCTAAATGTGACAGTCACTTATGCATGTGTAATCCCAGATGTGCAGTATAATAGATATTTTTTTCACCCTAACCAATAAGCTGTATTTCTTTCCAAAATGTGACAGTCACTTAGGCATGTGTAATCCCAGATATGCAGTATATGAGCAGCGTTTTTCACCCCAGTATGCCAAAGCCGTATTTATGACCTAAATGTGACAGTCACTTATGCATGTGTAATCCCAGATGTGCAGTATATAAGAGGCTTTTTTCACCCCAGTATGGCAAAGCCATATTTATGTCCTAAATGTGACAGTCACTTATGCATGTGTAATCCCAGATGTGCAGTATATTAGAGGGTTTTTCACCCTAAACAAAAAGCTGTATTTCTGTCCAAAATGTGACAGTCACTTATGCATTTGTAATGCCAGATGTGCAGTATATGAGAGGCTGTTTTTACCCCAGTATGCCAAAGCCGTACTTATGACCTAAATGTGTCAGTCACTTATGCATGTGTAATCCCAGATGTGCAGTATATTAGAGGGTTTTTTCACCCTAAACAAAAAGCTGTATTTCTGTCCAAAATGTGACAGTCACTTAAGCATTTGTAATGTCAGATGTGCAGTATATGAGAGGCTTTTTTCACCACAGTATGCCAAAGCTATATTCATGGCCTAAATGTGACAGTCACTTATGCATGTGTAATCCCAGATGTGCAGTATATTAGATGTTTTTTTCACCCTAACCAAAAAGCTGTATTTCTTTCCAAAATGTGACAGTCACTTAGGTATGTGTAATCCCAGACATGCAGTATATGAGCGGCGTTTATCACCCCAGTATGGCAAAGCCATATTTATGTCCTAAATGTGACAGTCACTTATGCATGTGTAATCCCAGATGTGCAGTTTATTAGAGGGTTTTTTCACCCTAAACAAAAAGCTGTATTTCTGTCCAAAATGTGACAGTCACTTATGCATTTGTAATGCCAGATGTGCAGTATATGAGAGGCTTTTTTCACCCCAGTATGCCAAAGCCGTACTTATGACCTAAATGTGACAGTCACTTATGCATTTGTATTTCCAGATGTGCAGTATATAAGAGGCTTTTTTCACCCCAGTATGACAAAGCCATATTTATGGCCTAAATGTGACAGTCACTTATGCTTGCCTAATCCCTGATGTGCAGTATATTAGAGGTTTTTTTCACCCTAACCAAAAGGCTGTATTTCTGTCCTAAATGTGACAGTCACTTATGCATGTGTCATCCCAGAAGTGCAGTATATGAGAGGCTTTTTTCACCCTAACTAAAAATCTGTATTTTTGTCCTAATGGTGACAGTCACTTATGCTTCTCTAATCCCAGATGTACAGTATATTAGAGTGTTTTTTCACCCTAACCAAAAAAGCTTTATTTCTGTACTAAATGTGACAGTCACTTATGCATGTGTGATCCCAGATGTGCAGTATATGAGAGGCTTTTTTCACCCCAGTATGCCAACGCCATAATTATGGCCTAAATGTGACAGTCACTTATGTATGTGTAATCCCAGAAGTGCAGTATATGAGAGGCTCTTTTTACCCCAGTGTGCCAAAGCTGTATTTATGACCGAAATGTGATAGTCACTTATGCATGTGTAATCCCAGATGTGCAGTATATTAGAGGGTTTTTTCACCCTAACCAAAAAGCTGAATTTATGTCCTAAATGTGACAGTCACTTATGCATTTGTAATGCCAGATGTGCAGTAAATGAGAGGCTTTTTTCACCCCAGTATGCCAAAGCTGTATTCATGGCCTAAATGTGACAGTCACTTATGCGCGTGTAATCCAAGATGTGCAGTATATTAGAGGGTTTTTTCACCCTAACCAAAAAGCTGTATTTCTGTCCTAAATGTGACAGTCACATATGCACGTGTAATCCCAGATTTGCAGTATATGAGAGTTTTTTTCTTACCCCAGTATGCCAAAGCCGTATTTATGACCTAATTGTGACAGTCACTTATGCACATGTAGTCCCAGATATGCAGTATATGAGAGGCTTTTTTCACCCCAGAATGACAAACCCATATTTATGGCCTAAATGTAAAAATCACTAATCCCAGATGTGCGGTATATGAGAGGCTTTTTTCACCACAGTATGCCAAAGCCGTATTTATGGCCTAAATGTGACAGTCACTTATGCATATGTAATCCCAGATGTGCAGTATATTTGAGGGTTTTTTTCACCCTAACCAAAAAGCTGTATTTTTGTCCTAAATGTGACAATCACATATGCACGTGTAATCCCAGATTTGCAGTATATGAGAGGTATTTTTTACCCCAGTATGCCAAAGCCGTATTTATGACCTAAATGTGACAATCACTTACGCTTGTCTAATCCAAGATGTGCAGTATATTAGAGGGTTTTTTCAACCTAACCAAAAAGCTATATTTCTGTCCTAAATGTGACAATCACATCTGCAGGTGTAATACCAGATTTGCAGTATATGAGACGGATTTATTTTACCCCAGTATGCCAAAGCTGTATTTATGACCGAAATGTGATAGTCACTTATGCATGTGTAATCCCAGATGTGCAGTATATTAGAGGGATTTTTCACCCTAACCAAAAAGCTAAATTTATGTCCTAAATCTGAAAGTCACTTATGCATATGTAATCACAGATGTGCAGTATATTTGAGTTTTTTTTCTCCCTAACCAAAAAGCTGTATTTTTGTCCTAAATGTGAAAAATCACATATGCACGTGTAATCCCAGATTTGCAGTATGAGAGGTATTTTTTACCCCAGTATGCCAAAGCCGTATTTATGACCTAAATGTGACAGTCACTTATGCATGTGTAATCCCAGATGTGCAGTATATAAGAGGCTTTTTTCACCCTAGTATGGCAAAGCCATATTTATTACCTAAATGTGACAATCACTTACGCTTATCTAATCCAAAATGTGCAGTATATTAGAGGGTTTTTTACACCCTAACCAAAAAGCTATATTTCTGTCCTAAGTGTGACAATCAGATATGCACGTGTAATCCCAGATTTGCAGTATATGAGAGTTTTTTTTTTTACCCCAGTATGCCAAAGCCGTATTTATGACCTAAATGTGACAGTCACTTATGCATGTGTAATCCCAGATGTGCAGTGTATAAGAGGCTTTTTTCATTCCAGTATGGCAAAGCCATATTTATGTCCTAAATGTGACAGTCACTTATGCATGTGTAATCCCAGATGTGCAGTATATTAGAGGGTTTTTTCACCCTAAACAAAAAGCTGTATTTCTGTCCAAAATGTGATAGTCACTTATGCATTTGCAATGCCAGATGTGCAGTATATGAGAGGCTTTTTTCACCCCAGTATGCCAAAGCCGTACTTATGACCTAAATGTGACAGTCACTTATGCATTTGTAATGCCAGATGTGCAGTAAATGAGAGGCTTTTTTCACCCCAGTATGCCAAAGCTGTATTCATGGCCTAAATGTGACAGTCACTTATGCATGTGTAATCCCAGATGTGCAGTATATTAGAGGGTTTTTTCACCCTAACCAAAAAGCTGTATTTCTGTCCTAAATGTGACAGTCACATATGCACGTGTAATCCCAGATTTGCAGTATATGAGAGTTTTTTTCTTACCCCAGTATGCCAAAGCCGAATTTATGACCTAAATGTGACAGTCACTTATGCACATGTAATCCCAGATATGCAGTATATGAGAGGCTTTTTTCACCCCAGAATGACAAAGCCATATTTATGGCCTAAATGTAAAAATCACTGATCCCAGATGTGCGGTATATGAGAGGCTTTTTTCACCACAGTATGCCAAAGCCATATTTATGGCCTAAATGTGACAGTCACTTATGCATGTGTAATCCCAGATGTGCAGTATATTAGATGTTTTTTTCACCCTAACCAAAAAGCTGTATTTCTTTCCAAAATGTGACAGTCACTTATGCATGTGTAATCCCAGATATGCAGTATATGAGCGGCGTTTTTCACCCCAGTATGCCAAAGCCGTATTTATGGCCTAAATGTGACAGTCACTTATGCATATGTAATCCCAGATGTGCAGTATATTTGAGGTTTTTTTTCACCCTAACCAAAAAGCTGTATTTTTGTCCTAAATGTGACAATCACATATGCACGTGTAATCCCAGATTTGCAGTATATGAGAGGTATTTTTTACCCCAGTATGCCAAAGCCGTATTTATGACCTAAATGTGACAATCACTTACGCTTGTCTAATCCAAGATGTGCAGTATATTAGAGGGTTTTTTCACCCTAACCAAAAAGCTATATTTCTGTCCTAAATGTGACAATCACATATGCAGGTGTAATACCAGATTTGCAGTATATGAGACAGATTTTTTTTACCCCAGTATGCCAAAGCCGTACTTATGACCTAAATGTGACAGTCACTTATGTATGTGTAATCCCAGATGTGCTGTATTTTAGAGGGTTTTTTCACCCTAAACAAAAAGCTGTATTTCTGTCCAAAATGTGACAGTCACTTATGCATTTGTAATGCCAGATGTGCAGTATATGAGAGGCTTTTTTCACCACAGTATGCCAAAGCTATATTCATGGCCTAAATGTGACAGTCACTTATGCATGTGTAATCCCAGATGTGCAGTATATTAGATATTTTTTTCACCCTAACCAAAAAGCTTTATTTCTTTCCAAAATGTGACAGTCACTTAGGTCATGTGTAATCCCAGAAATGCAGTATATGAGCGGCGTTTATCACCCCAGTATGCCAAAGCCGTATTTATGACCTAAATGTGACAGTCACTTATGCATGTGTAATCCCAGATGTGCAGTATATTAGATATTTTTTTCACCCTAACTAATAAGCTGTATTTCTTTCCAAAATGTGAAAGTCACTTATGCATGTGTAATCCCAGATGTGCAGTATATAAGAGGCTTTTTTCACCCTAGTATGGCAAAGCCATATTTATGTACTAAATGTGACAGTCACTTATGCATGTGTAATCCCAGATGTGCAGTATATTAGAGGGTTTTTTCACCATAAACAAAAAGCTGTATTTCTGTCCAAAATGTGACAGTCACTTATGCATTTGTAATGCCAGATGTGCAGTATATGAGAGGCTTTTTTCACCCCAGTATGCCAAAGCCGTACTTATGACCTAAATGTGACAGTCACTTATGCATGTGTAATCCCAGATGTGCAGTATTTTAGAGGGTTTTTTCACCCTAAACAAAAAGCTGTATTTCTGTCCAAAATGTGACAGTCACTTATGCATTTGTAATGCCAGATGTGCAGTATATGAGAGGCTTTTTTCACCACAGTATGCCAAAGCTATATTTAAGGCCTAAATGTGACAGTCACTTATGCATGTGTAATCCCAGATGTGCAGTATTTTAGATGTTTTTTTCACCCTAACCAAAAAGCTGTATTTCTTTCCAAAATATGACAGTCACTTAGGTCATGTGTATTCCCAGACATGCAGTATATGAGCGTCGTTTATCACCCCAGTATGCCAAAGCCGTATTTATGACCTAAATGTGACAGTCACTTATGCATGTGTAATCCCAGATGTGCAGTATATAAGAGGCTTTTTTCACCCCAGTATGGCAAAGCCATATTTATGTACTAAATGTGACAGTCACTTATGCATGTGTAATCCCAGATGTGCAGTATATTAGAGGGTTTTTTCACCCTAAACAAAAAGCTGTATTTCTGTCCAAAATGTGACAGTCACTTATGCATTTGTAATGCCAGATGTGCAGTATATGAGAGGCTTTTTTCACCAGAGTATTCCAAAGCTATATTCATGGCCTAAATGTGACAGTCACTTATGCATGTGTAATCCCAGATGTGCAGTATTTTAGAGGGTTTTTTCACCCTAAACAAAAAGCTGTATTTCTGTCCAAAATGTGACAGTCACTTCTGCATTTGTAATGCCAGATGTGCAGTATATGAGAGGCTTTTTTCACCACAGTATTCCAAAGCTATATTCATGGCCTAAATGTGACAGTCACTTATGCATGTGTAATCCCAGATGTGCAGTATATTAGATGTTTTTTTCACCCTAACCAAAAAGCTGTATTTCTTTCCAAAATGTGACAGTCACTTAGGTCATGTGTAATCCCAGACATGCAGTATATGAGCGGCGTTTATCACCCCAGTATGCCAAAGCCGTATTTATGACCTAAATGTGACAGTCACTTATGCATGTGTAATCCCAGATGTGCAGTATATAAGAGGCTTTTTTCACCCCAGTATGCCAAAGCCATATTTATGTCCTAAATGTAACAGTCACTTATGCATGTGTAATCCCAGATGTGCAGTATATTAGAGGGTTTTTTCACCCTAAACAAAAAGCTGTATTTCTGTCCAAAATGTGACAGTCACTTAGGCATGTGTAATCCCAGACATGTAGTATATGAGCGGCGTTTATCACCCCAGTATGCCAAAGCCGTATTTATGACCTAAATGTGACAGTCACTTATGCATGTGTAATCCCAGATGTGCAGTATATAAGAGGCTTTTTTCACCCCAGTATGGCAAAGCCATATTTATGTCCTAAATGTGACAGTCACTTATGCATTTGTAATGCCAGATGTGCAGTATATGAGAGGCTTTTTTAACCCCAGTATGCCAAACCCGTACTTATGACCTAAATGTGACAGTCACTTATGCATGTGTAATCCCAGATGTGCAGTATATAAGAGGCTTTTTTCACCCCAGTATGGCAAAGCCATATTTATCTCCTAAATGTGACAGTCACTTATGCATTTGTAATGCCAGATGTGCAGTATATGAGAGGCTTTTTTCACCCCAGTATGCCAAAGCCGTACTTATGACCTAAATGTGACAGTCACTTATGCATGTGTAATCCCAGATGTGTAGTATATAAGAGGCTTTTTTACCCCAGTATGGCAAAGCCATATTTATGTCCTAAATGTGACAGTCACTTATGCATTTATAATGCCAGATGTGCAGTATATGAGAGGCTTTTTTCAACCCAGTATGCCAAAGCCGTACTTATGACCTAAATGTGACAGTCACTTATGCATGTGTAATCCCAGATGTGCAGTATTTTAGAGGGTTTTTTCACCCTAAACAAAAAGCTGTATTTCTGTCCAAAATGTGACAGTCACTTATGCATTTGTAATGCCAGATGTGCAGTATATGAGAGGCTTTTTTCACCACAGTATGCCAAAGCTATATTCAAGGCCTAAATGTGACAGTCACTTATGCATGTGTAATCCCAGATGTGCAGTATATAAGAGGCTTTTTTTCACCCCAGTATGGCAAAGCCATATTTATCTCCTAAATGTGACAGTCACTTATGCATTTGTAATGCCAGATGTGCAGTATATGAGAGGCTTTTTTCACCCCAGTATGCCAAAGCCGTACTTATGACCTAAATGTGACAGTCACTTATGCATGTGTAATCCCAGATGTGTAGTATATAAGAGGCTTTTTTTACCCCAGTATGGCAAAGCCATATTTATGTCCTAAATGTGACAGTCACTTATGCATTTATAATGCCAGATGTGCAGTATATGAGAGGCTTTTTTCAACCCAGTATGCCAAAGCCGTACTTATGACCTAAATGTGACAGTCACTTATGCATGTGTAATCCCAGATGTGCAGTATTTTAGAGGGTTTTTTCACCCTAAACAAAAAGCTGTATTTCTGTCCAAAATGTGACAGTCACTTATGCATTTGTAATGCCAGATGTGCAGTATATGAGAGGCTTTTTTCACCACAGTATGCCAAAGCTATATTCAAGGCCTAAATGTGACAGTCACTTATGCATGTGTAATCCCAGATGTGCAGTATATTAGATGTTTTTTTCACCCTAACCAAAAAGCTGTATTTCTTTCCAAAATATGACAGTCACTTAGGTCATGTGTAATCCCAGACATGCAGTATATGAGCGGCGTTTATCACCCCAGTATGCCAAAGCCGTATTTATGACCTAAATGTGACAGTCACTTATGCATGTGTAATCCCAGATGTGCAGTATATTAGATATTTTTTTCACCCTAACTAATAAGCTGTATTTGTTTCCAAAATGTGACAGTCACTTAGGCATGTGTAATCCCAGATATGCAGTATATGAGCGGCGTTTTTCACCTCAGTATGCCAAAGCCGTATTTATGACCTAAATGTGACAGTCACTTATGCATGTGTAATCCCAGATGTGCAGTATATAAGAGGCTTTTTTCACCCCAGTATGGCAAAGCTATATTTATGTACTAAATGTGACAGTCACTTATGCATGTGTAATCCCAGATGTGCAGTATATTAGAGGGTTTTTTCACCCTAAACAAAAAGCTGTATTTCTGTCCAAAATGTGACAGTCACTTATGCATTTGTAATGCCAGATGTGCAGTATATGAGAGGCTTTTTTCAACCCAGTATGCCAAAGCCGTACTTATGACCTAAATGTGACAGTCACTTATGCATGTGTAATCCCAGATGTGCAGTATTTTAGAGGGTTTTTTCACCCTAAACAAAAAGCTGTATTTCTGTCCAAAATGTGATAGTCACTTCTGCATTTGTAATGCCAGATGTGCAGTATATGAGAGGCTTTTTTCACCACAGTATTCCAAAGCTATATTCATGGCCTAAATGTGACAGTCACTTATGCATGTGTAATCCCAGATGTGCAGTATATTAGATGTTTTTTTCACCCTAACCAAAAAGCTGTATTTCTTTCCAAAATGTGACAGTCACTTAGGTCATGTGTAATCCCAGACATGCAGTATATGAGCGGCGTTTATCACCCCAGTATGCCAAAGCCGTATTTATGACCTAAATGTGACAGTCACTTATGCATTTGTAATCCCAGATGTGCAGTATATAAGAGGCTTTTTTCACCCCAGTATGGCAAAGCCATATTTATGTCCTAAATGTAACAGTCACTTATGCATGTGTAATCCCAGATGTGCAGTATATTAGAGGGTTTTTTCACCCTAAACAAAAAGCTGTATTTCTGTCCAAAATGTGACAGTCACTTAGGCATGTGTAATCCCAGACATGTAGTATATGAGCGGCGTTTATCACCCCAGTATGCCAAAGCCGTATTTATGACCTAAATGTGACAGTCACTTATGCATGTGTAATCCCAGATGTGCAGTATATTAGATATTTTTTTCACCCTAACTAATAAGCTGTATTTCTTTCCAAAATGTGACAGTCACTTAGGCATGTGTAATCCCAGATATGCAGTATATGAGCGGCGTTTTTCACCTCAGTATGCCAAAGCCGTATTTATGACCTAAATGTGACAGTCACTTATGCATGTGTAATCCCAGATGTGCAGTATATAAGAGGCTTTTTTCACCCCAGTATGGCAAAGCTATATTTATGTACTAAATGTGACAGTCACTTATGCATGTGTAATCCCAGATGTGCAGTATATTAGAGGGTTTTTTCACCCTAAACATAAAGCTGTATTTCTGTCCAAAATGTGACAGTCACTTATGCATTTGTAATGCCAGATGTGTAGTATATGAGAGGCTTTTTTCAACCCAGTATGCCAAAGCCGTACTTATGACCTAAATGTGACAGTCACTTATGCATGTGTAATCCCAGATGTGCAGTATTTTAGAGGGTTTTTTCACCCTAAACAAAAAGCTGTATTTCTGTCCAAAATGTGACAGTCACTTCTGCATTTGTAATGCCAGATGTGCAGTATATGAGAGGCTTTTTTCACCACAGTATTCCAAAGCTATATTCATGGCCTAAATGTGACAGTCACTTATGCATGTGTAATCCCAGATGTGCAGTATATTAGATGTTTTTTTCACCCTAACCAAAAAGCTGTATTTCTTTCCAAAATGTGACAGTCACTTAGGTCATGTGTAATCCCAGACATGCAGTATATGAGCGTCGTTTATCACCCCAGTATGCCAAAGCCGTATTTATGACCTAAATGTGACAGTCACTTATGCATTTGTAATCCCAGATGTGCAGTATATAAGAGGCTTTTTTCACCCCAGTATGGCAAAGCCATATTTATGTCCTAAATGTAACAGTCACTTATGCATGTGTAATCCCAGATGTGCAGTATATTAGAGGGTTTTTTCACCCTAAACAAAAAGCTGTATTTCTGTCCAAAATGTGACAGTCACTTAGGCATGTGTAATCCCAGACATGCAGTATATGAGCGTCGTTTATCACCCCAGTATGCCAAAGCCGTATTTATGACCGAAATGTGACAGTCACTTATGCATTTGTAATCCCAGATGTGCAGTATATAAGAGGCTTTTTTCACCCCAGTATGGCAAAGCCATATTTATGACCTAAATGTGACAGTCACTTATGCATGTGTAATCCCAGATGTGCAGTATATAAGAGGCTTTTTTCACCCCAGTATGGCAAAGCTGTATTCATGGCCTAAATGTGACAGTCACTTATGCGCGTGTAAAACAAGATGTTCAGTATATTAAATGGTTTTTTCACCCTAACCAAAAAGCTGTATTTCTGTCCTAAATGTGATAGTCACATATGCACGTGTAATCCCAGATTTTCAGTATATGAGAGTTTTTTTCTTACCCCAGTATGCCAAAGCCGTATTTATGACCTAAATGTGACAGTCACTTATGCACATGTAATCCCAGATATGCAGTATATGAGAGGCTTTTTTCACCCCAGAATGACAAAGCCATATTTATGGCCTAAATGTAAAAATCACTAATCCCAGATGTGCGGTATATGAGAGGCTTTTTTCACTACAGTATGCCACAGCCATATTTATGGCCTAAATGTGACAGTCACTTATGCATGTGTAATCCCAGATGTGCAGTATATTAGATGTTTTTTTCACCCTAACCAAAAAGCTGTATTTCTTTCCAAAATATGACAGTCACTTAGGCATGTGTAATCCCAGATATGCAGTATATGAGCGGCGTTTTTCACCCCAGTATGCCAAAGCCGTATTTATGGCCCAAATGTGACAGTCACTTATGCATATGTAATCCCAGATGTGCAGTATATTTGAGGTTTTTTTTTCACCCTAACCAAAAAGCTGTATATTTGTCCTAAATGTGACAATCACATATGCACGTGTAATCCCAGATTTGCAGTATATGAGAGGTATTTTTTACCCCAGTATGCCAAAGCCGTATTTATGACCTAAATGTGACAATCACTTACGCTTGTCTAATCCAAGATGTGCAGTATATTAGAGGGTTTTTTCACCCTAACCAAAAAGCTATATTTCTGTCCTAAATGTGACAATCACATATGCAGGTGTAATCCCAGATTTGCAGTATATGAGAGGGCTTTTTTTTACCCCAGTATGCCAAAGCCGTATTTATGACCTAAATGTGACAGTCACTTATGCATGTGTAATCCCAGATGTGCAGTATATAAGAGGCTTTTTTCACCCCAGTATCGCAAAGCCATATTTATGTCCTAAATGTGACAGTCACTTATGCATGTGTAATCCCAGATGTGCAGTATATTAGAGGGTTTTTTCACCCTAAACAAAAAGCTGTATTTCTGTCCAAAATGTGACAGTCACTTATGCATTTGTAATGCCAGATGTGCAGTATATGAGAGGCTTTTTTCACCCCAGTATGCCAAAGCCGTACTTATGACCTAAATGTGACAGTCACTTATGCATGTATAATCCCAGATGTGCAGTATATAAGAGGCTTTTTTCACCCCAGTATGACAAAGCCATATTTATGGCCTAAATGTGACAGTCTCTTATGCTTGCCTAATCCCTGATGTGCAGTATATGAGAGGCTTTTTTCACCCTAACTAAAAATCTGTATTTCTGTCCTAATGGTGACAGTCACTTATGCTTCTCTAATCCAGATGTACAGTATATTAGAGGGTTTTTTCACCCTAACCAAAAAAGCTTTATTTCTGTACTAAATGTGACAGTCACTTATGCATGTGTGATCCCAGATGTGCACTATATAAGAGGCTTTTTTCACCCCAGTATGCCAACGCCATAATTATGGCCTCAATGTGACAGTCACTTATGCATGTGTAATCTTAGATGTAAAGTATATGAGAGGCTTTTTTCACCCCAGTATGCCAAAGCCGTATTTATAGCCTAAATGTGACAGTCACTTATGCATGTGTAATCCCAGAAGTGCAATATATGAGAGGCTCTTTTTACCCTAGTATGCCAAAGCTGTATTTATGACCGAAATGTGATAGTCACTTATGCATGTGTAATCACAGATGTGGAGTAAATGAGAGGCTTTTTTCACGCCAGTATGCCAAAGCTGTATTTATGGCCTAAATGTGACAGTCACTTATGCGCGTGTAATCCAAGATGTGCAGTATATTAGAGGGTTTTTTCACCCTAACCAAAAAGCTGTATTTCTGTCCTAAATGTGACAGTCACATATGCTCGTGTAATCCCAGATTTGCAGTATATGAGAGTTTTTTTTTTTACCCCAGTATGCCAAAGCCGTATTTATGACCTAAATGTGACAGTCACTTATGCATGTGTAATCCCAGATGTGCAGTATATTAGATGTTTTTTTCGCCCTAACCAAAAAGCTGTATTTCTTTCCAAAATGTGACAGTCACTTAGGCATGTGTAATCCTAGATATGCAGTATATGAGAGGCTTTTTTCACCCCAGTATGCCAAATCCATATTTATGGCCTAAATGTAAAAATCACTAATCCCAGATGTGCTTTATATGATAGGCTTTTTTCACCACAGTATGCCAAAGCCATATTTATGGCCTAAATGTGACAGTCACTTATGCATGTGTAATCGCAGATGTGCAGTATATTAGATATTTTTTTGACCCTAACTAATAAGCTGTATTTCTTTCCAAAATGTGACAGTCACTTAGGTATGTGTAATCCCAGATATGCAGTATATGAGCGGCGTTTTTCACCCCAGTATGCCAATGCCGTATTTATGACCTAAATGTGACAGTCACTTATGCATGTGTAATCCCAGATGTGCAGTATATAAGAGGCTTTTTTCACCCCAATATGGCAAAGCCATATTTATGTACTAAATGTGACAGTCACTTATGCATGTGTAATCCCAGATGTGCAGTATTTTAGAGGGTTTTTTCACCCTAAACAAAAAGCTGTATTTCTGTCCAAAATGTGACAGTCACTTATGCATTTGTAATGCCAGATGTGCAGTATATGAGAGGCTTTTTTCACCCCAGTATGCCAAAGCCGTACTTATGACCTAAATGTGACAGTCACTTATGCATGTGTAATCCCAGATGTGCAGTATTTTAGAGGGTTTTTTCACCCTAAACAAAAAGCTGTATTTCTGTCCAAAATGTGACAGTCACTTATGCATTTGTAATGCCAGATGTGCAGTATATGAGAGGCTTTTTTCACCACAGTATGCCAAAGCTATATTCATGGCCTAAATGTGACAGTCACTTATGCATGTGTAATCCCAGATGTGCAGTATATTAGATGTTTTTTTCACCCTAACCAAAAAGCTGTATTTCTTTCCAAAATGTGACAGTCACTTAGGTCATGTGTAATCCCAGACATGCAGTATATGAGCGGCGTTTATCACCCCAGTATGCCAAAGCCGTATTTATGACCTAAATGTGACAGTCACTTATGCATGTGTAATCCCAGATGTGCAGTATATTAGATTTTTTTTTTCACCCTAACTAATAAGCTGTATTTCTTTCCAAAATGTGACAGTCACTTAGGCATGTGTAATCCCAGATATGCAGTATATGAGCGGCGTTTTTCACCCCAGTATGCCAAAGCCGTATTTATGACCTAAATGTGACAGTCACTTATGCATGTGTAATCCCAGATGTGCAGTATATAAGAGGCTTTTTTCACCCCAGTATGGCAAAGCCATATTTATGTACTAAATGTGACAGTCACTAATGCATGTGTAATCCCAGATGTGCAGTATATTAGAGGGTTTTTTCACCCTAAACAAAAAGCTGTATTTCTGTCCAAAATGTGACAGTCACTTATGCATTTGTAATGCCAGATGTGCAGTATATGAGAGGCTTTTTTCACCCCAGTATGCCAAAGCCGTACTTATGACCTAAATGTGACAGTCACTTATTCATGTGTAATCCCAGATGTGCAGTATTTTAGAGGGTTTTTTCACCCTAAACAAAAAGCTGTATTTCTGTCCAAAATGTGACAGTCACTTATGCATTTGTAATGCCAGATGTGCAGTATATGAGAGGCTTTTTTCACCACAGTATGCCAAACCTATATTCATGGCCTAAATGTGACAGTCACTTATGCATGTGTAATCCCAGATGTGCAGTATATTAGATGTTTTTTTCACCCTAACCAAAAAGCTGTATTTCTTTCCAAAATGTGACAGTCACTTAGGTCATGTGTAATCCCAGACATGCAGTATATGAGCGGCGTTTATCACCCCAGTATGCCAAAGCCGTATTTATGACCTAAATGTGACAGTCACTTATGCATGTGTAATCCCAGATGTGCAGTATATAAGAGGCTTTTTTCACCCCAGTATGGCAAAGCCATATTTATGTACTAAATGTGACAGTCACTAATGCATGTGTAATCCCAGATGTGCAGTATATTAGAGGGTTTTTTCACCCTAAACAAAAAGCTGTATTTCTGTCCAAAATGTGACAGTCACTTATGCATTTGTAATGCCAGATGTGCAGTATATGAGAGGCTTTTTTCACCCCAGTATGCCAAAGCCGTACTTATGACCTAAATGTGACAGTCACTTATGCATGTGTAATCCCAGATGTGCAGTATTTTAGAGGGTTTTTTCACCCTAAACAAAAAGCTGTATTTCTGTCCAAAATGTGACAGTCACTTATGCATTTGTAATGCCAGATGTGCAGTATATGAGAGGCTTTTTTCACCACAGTATGCCAAAGCTATATTCATGGCCTAAATGTGACAGTCACTTATGCATGTGTAATCCCAGATGTGCAGTATATTAGATGTTTTTTTCACCCTAACCAAAAAGCTGTATTTCTTTCCAAAATGTGACAGTCACTTAGGTCATGTGTAATCCCAGACATGCAGTATATGAGCGGCGTTTATCACCCCAGTATGCCAAAGCCGTATTTATGACCTAAATGTGACAGTCACTTATGCATGTGTAATCCCAGATGTGCAGTATATAAGAGGCTTTTTTCACCCCAGTATGTCAAAGCCATATTTATGTCCTAAATGTGACAGTCACTTATGCATGTGTAATCCCAGATGTGCAGTGTATTAGAGGGTTTTTTCACCCTAAACAAAAAGCTGTATTTCTGTCCAAAATGTGACAGTCATTTAGGCATGTGTAATCCCAGACATGTAGTATATGAGCGGCGTTTATCACCCCAGTATGCCAAAGCCGTATTTATGACCTAAATGTGACAGTCACTTATGCATGTGTAATCCCAGATGTGCAGTTTATAAGAGGCTTTTTTCACCCCAGTATGGCAAAGCCATATTTATGTCCTAAATGTGACAGTCACTTATGCATTTGTAATGCCAGATGTGCAGTATATGAGAGGCTTTTTTCACCCCAGTATGCCAAAGCTGTACTTATGACCTAAATGTGACAGTCACTTATGCATGTGTAATCCCAGATGTGCAGTATATAAGAGGCTTTTTTCACCCCAGTATGGCAAAGCCATATTTATGTCCTAAATGTGACAGTCACTTATGCATTTGTAATGCCAGATGTGCAGTATATGAGAGGCTTTTTTCACCCCAGTATGCCAAAGCCGTACTTATGACCTAAATGTGACAGTCACTTATGCATGTGCATTCCCAGATGTGCAGTATATAAGAGGCTTTTTTCACCCCAGTATGACATAGCCATATTTATGGCCTAAATGTGACAGTCACTTATGCTTGCCTAATCCCTGATGTGCAGTATATTAGAGGGTTTTTTCACCCTAACCAAAAGGCTGTATTTCTGTCCTAAATGTGACAGTCACTTATGCATGTGTAATCCCAGAAGTGCAGTATATGAGAGGCTTTTTTTACCCTAACTAAAAATCTATATTTTTGTACTAATTGTGGCAGTCACTTATGCTTCTCTAATCCCAGATGTACAGTATATTAGAGGGTTTTTTCACCCTAACTAAAAAAGCTTTATTTCTGTACTAAATATGACAGTCACTTATGCATGTGTGATCCCAGATGTGCAGTATATGAGAGGCTTTTTTCACCCCAGTATGCCAAAGCCGTATTTATGGCCTAAATGTGACAGTCACTTATGCATGTGTAATCCCAGAAGTGCAGTATATGAGAGGCTCTTTTTACCCCAGTATGCCAAAGCTGTATTTATGACCGAAATGTGATAGTCACTTATGCATGTGTAATCCCAGATGTGCAGTATATTAGAGGGTTTTTTCACCCTAACCAAAAAGCTGAATTTATGTCCTAAATGTGACAGTCACTTATGCATTTGTAATGCCAGATGTGCAGTAAATGAGAGGCTTTTTTCACCCCAGTATGCCAAAGCTGTATTCATGGCCTAAATGTGACAGTCACTTATGCGCGTGTAATCCAAGATGTGCAGTATATTAAAGGGTTTTTTCACCCTAACCAAAAAGCTGTATTTCTGTCCTAAATGTGATAGTCACATATGCACGTGTAATCCAAGATTTTCAGTATATGAGAGTTTTTTTCTTACCCCAGTATGCCAAAGCCGTATTTATGACCTAAATGTGACAGTCACTTATGCACATGTAATCCCAGATATGCAGTATATGAGAGGCTTTTTTCACCCCAGAATGACAAAGCCATATTTATGGCCTAAATGTAAAAATCACTAATCCCAGATGTGCGGTATATGAGAGGCTTTTTTCACCACAGTATGCCAAAGCCATATTTATGGCCTAAATGTGACAGTCACTTATGCATGTGTAATCCCAGATGTGCAGTATATTAGATGTTTTTTTCACCCTAACCAAAAAGCTGTATTTCTTTCCAAAATATGACAGTCACTTAGGCATGTGTAATCCCAGATATGCAGTATATGAGCGGCGTTTTTCACCCCAGTATGCCAAAGCCGTATTTCTGGCCCAAATGTGACAGTCACTTATGCATATGTAATCCCAGATGTGCAGTATATTTGAGGTTTTTTTTCACCCTAACCAAAAAGCTGTATTTTTGTCCTAAATGTGACAATCACATATGCACGTGTAATCCCAGATTTGCAGTATATGAGAGGTATTTTTTACCCCAGTTAGCCAAAGCCGTATTTATGACCTAAATGTGACAATCACGTACGCTTGTCTAATCCAAGATGTGCAGTATATTAGAGGTTTTTTTTACCCTAACCAAAAAGCTATATTTCTGTCCTAAATGTGACAATCACATATGCAAGTGTATTCCCAGATTTGCAGTATATGAGAGGGGTTTTTTTTACCCCAGTATGCCAAAGCCGTATTTATGAACTAAATGTGACAGTCACTTATGCATGTGTAATCCCAGATGTGCAGTATATAAGAGGCTTTTTTCACCCCAGTATGGCAAAGCCATATTTATGTCCTAAATGTGACAGTCACTTATGCATGTGTAATCCCAGATGTGCAGTACATTAGAGGGTTTTTTCACCCTAAACAAAAAGCTGTATTTCTATCCAAAATGTGACAGTCACTTATGCATTTGTAATGCCAGATGTGCAGTATATAAGAGGCTTTTTTCACCCCAGTGTTAAAACCACCCTAAATTAGGGCATTTTAGGTACACTCTGGTGTTCCAGATCAATGTACCCCCCCCCCCCAGGGGTTAATATCCACGCGTGGCTGAGAGACTAGACACGGACACAGAAGTTGGTCAAAGCAATCTCTAACTTTATTACATGGGCTAAGTGTTTATGAATCTTCAGAAGAGGGCAGTCCTCTCTGAGGCTAAAACATTGTTTCATTGGTCAAAAAGGAAAAAGTGATAAGAGAAACAGAGATAACACTTCAACATCTGCGCAGTGAGTACCCCTTTGGAATGTGAACTAATGTAAACATCTGGTTACCATCGCCATTTTGTAATGGAGTTTATTCTAACAAGAATACTGCCTACGTCATATGTGACACTTCAAAGAGGTGCTTCTCTATAGGCAGTGAATAATATATACATATCATCAAGCCATATGATTGGCCTACGCATTCCACCACACTCTATTGGACACCTGTAGAAAGATGAAAAATCAGACACTTCCCACAGCACAGCTCTTTGCCCCCCTCTTTTTCCTCTCCAGTCTTGAAACAAAGAGGGGGGTGGGTGGGCACTTGGAAGTAGAAAAAGTTAACTCATTACAATCCTAGATATACAAAATATAGAATAAAATTCACACATCTTTAACAGTCCCCCCTTGAATTTCATTCTCTCCCTAAACCTAAACATCTGTCCCAATGCTCCGCCTCCCCTTAACCAGCTTTCACGACAAGCCATACCTAGCGAACAGCCTCCCGTGACACTGGATTTGAGCAAGGGAAAGTCAGATGATCTTTCCCTAACTGGTGTTGACATTATATGGGGGTACTGGAGATCATCAGTGCTCCTGATTTTCTGGATCGAAGTTTTCATACAATTTTTCATATTCTTTTGAGTCATGATCAACAGTCACACAAGGGAAAACCAGTCTCAACACTTCCTTGAAATCAATCCAATTATGCTTTTTTTTAGCTTCACTGTGCTTGTGGTCAACAACACTCGGAATGGACCATCAAACCAGGGTTTTGGGACTTTTCTAACGTGTCTTTTCCTACCACCCAATCTCCAGACACAAGTGGGTGGGTTCCTGGTATTTTATCAAAACCTGGAAGTGAAGCAAAAACTCGAAAATGTACTTTAGTCAAATGCTTATACAAAACTGATCACATAATCTGTCAGACAACCATGTTGCATCTGGAGCTGCTGTGGGAAGTAAAATCCTATTCTAGGGGCCGACCCAAAAAGGACCTTATAGGGACAAAGTCCTGTCTCACGGTTAGGCGTATACCTTACTAAAAGAGGGCTACCAGCAGGCACTCTATTAATTCTTTGAATCTTTAACTTAGTGTCCCGTTCAGTTCCTTTTCCCTACTCTACTGCTGCTTTGTGGATGGTACGAAGCATGTAAGGCCTGTCCTACACCCAAAACCTTCGTCATCTCCTGCATCACTTCACCTGTGAAGTGAACACCTGTGTCACTTTCAATGATCTAAGGTACCCCATACTTGCACACAACTTCGGCCATAATCTTCTTTACTTCTTTGGGTACGGTTTTGGCCATCCTGAAACAAGTCATCACATATCAATACATACTCATACATGCCCAGCTTGGATATTTGAAGGTAGTCTGCAAACATTGAAACAGATACGAAAAGCAAGACGTGTTTCTTGGGTACCTTAACCACCTTGCCTACGTTGTTCTGGGCACAAACCATTTATCCTTGAGTATGTCTGACTGTTACAGTGCTGAACCCTGGGGCGTACCATATGCTACATGCTAAATCACACATAGCAGTTTTTGTCTGGTGCATCACTCCATGGGTTGCCTGTGCCATCGTGGAGTAGAGGGACCTGGGAAGGTAAAGTTTCCCTTCTTACTTGTAGTCCCCCCTTTTTCATCCACCAGTCCCTTTCCTCCTTCCCCATCTTGTTATTTCAGGGACCTGAACTGTGGCCACTTAAGACAGAGGTCTGTTTAGGTAATTTGGCAGCCATTGTTGCCGCCTGATCTGCCGTGGCTTTCCCCTTTGCCTCCTCTGCATCTGTTTACAGTGGCCTTTCGTTGCTATCATCACCCCTCATGTTAGTGACAAGAGGGCTTCCATCAGAGACCTCACTGCTTCCCCATTTTCGATGGGTTTACCTGAAGCGATCAAGGAGTCTCTGGCTTTCCATATGGGCCCATAGTCATGGGCTATCCCAAAGCACACCTGGAATCAGTGTAAATGGTAGCTGTATTTCCTTCTGCATATCTGCAAGCCATCTTCAGAGTCTTTTAGCTCCACTTCTGAGCAGACATGTGTGGTAGTTCACGTTTAATCACCACTGCCCAACCTGTGTAGTACCTGCCATCCTGGCCATACCTCGATCCATCCACAAAGAGCATATGATCTAGATTACCTAATGGCTGATTTACCAAATCCCACTACCTCTTGTGACATCATCAGCAAACAGTCAGGAGCCTCTTCCTCTGAATCTGAAAGAAAAGTTTAAAGTGCGGTGCCCTAACTCTTCCCTCCCCCCTTGGTCCAGAGGCAACAGGGTGGCTGGGTCCAAAGTATTACACCTTTGGAGAGCAACATTGTCAGGCAACAAAACAATCATTTGCATTGTACGTTCATGAGGATAGATGTAATATCACCATCACTTTGCTCTCAGAGCTTTCATCAAGCATAGCTAGTACAACTACTACAGCTCTGATGCAGAAAGGGGCACCTCTGGCCACGGGGTCAAGTCTGACTGAATAATATGCTACGGGGCGTTATTGCTGGCCATGCAGTTGGGTGAGGACAGCTGAGTCATGGCCACTCACTTCATAACAATACAATCTAAATGTAAAAATCTGATAGGCTCAGTGTGGGGGAGTACAAAATTGCCAGTTCTAGGCATAAAAAGCATCTACCACCTCATCTGTGAGGCGGTGGGGACTAAAGGACAAATCAATCACAGTGGAGTGAGTTGGGGTAATGGGAACCTGAGCCGACAAGGTGTGTGTGTGTGTGTGTGTGTGTTGGGCACGATGTGGGTGTTAGAAACTGTGGCTTCATTAACGGCATGTAGGTCATGTACCATCCAATTGTGAGTGGTTTGCTTTTCTCAGCTTCTGGGAGTACTGATACAAACATGGACCAGGGAATTTTATCACTAATGGTCAACAAACAAAGTTCTTGGTCGTGGAGGGCACCTGTAAGCTTCACAGTGCCGTTCTCCTGATGTGAGATACCAGCATGTACTTTTGCAAGCAAATCTGCACCTAGGAGGCAACAAGGGGCGTTACCACTGACCAGCAAATGGGCAAGCACATCTTGGTTAGGGGCAAATCTAATATGGATGGTTTCTGTTGAAAAAAGTGAGCGGACTACTTTCCCATCCACTTCCCATCCACAGAGGACCCCCAGAAATGGCAGATGGGTTACTGTAGGTTCTGGAAGACTTGGAGTGGTGGATAGAAGACATGTCCCACAGTCGGTGATTCTCCAAAATTCATTTGCAGCACTCTCAGAATGTAAGGACAACATGGTTATGGACTCAAGCGTAGAGGGTGAGAAACCATCGACTCCTATGACTAATGTAGGCAAGACTGCAGCCAAGGACAAAAAAGATAAAGTGAAGTCTCAAAGGAAGCAGCTGTTGCTGGGTGATTCAATCATAAGAAGTGTGGAGCTTAAAGAAAATGGTTTTGTGAGATGTCTCCCTGGGGCTACTGCTAGAAGAGATAGAAGACGTATTATTAATATTGTTAAGCAAGCAAAGCAGGAAGGGGACGTGGATGTTCTTGTCCATCTAGGGACAAATGACCTGGCTTGCAATGAAGTGTCAGAGGTGAAAAAATCTTTTATCACACTTGGTAATGACGTACAGGATTTTGCATCCACCATTTCATTTTCTGAAGTTCTGCCTGTACATAATGTTCAGAATGATAGGCAGAGGCGCATAAAGGAGTTTAACATATGGCTTGGTAAATGGTGTCAAGAGCAAGGATTTGGCTTTGTTTCTCATAATAGCTCTACTTGGAATAGAAAGGAACTGTACAAAAAAGATGGTTTGCATCTTTCTCTCAAAGGAACAAATGTACTTAGTGAACAACTCCAAGAATTTGTGAAAGAGTATTTAAACTAGGAAGGGGGGGCAAAAGAGTGAAAATAAAAGAGTCCAATTGCCCCCCGAAACAATGCCAGAACAGGTCAGATGCACAGAGGTTAAGAAATGATAAGCTCAGAGTCCTCTCTACAAATGCTCGTAGTTTAGGTAAAAAAATCAATGAACTTGGGTCAATAATGGCATCTGAGAATGTAGATTTAGTGGCTGTTACGGAGACATGGTTTAATGAAAGAAATGACTGGGACATAACCATACCAGGGTACTCTTTATACAGAAGAGACAGAGAAGGCAAGAAAGGAGGAGGAGTGGCCCTGTATGTGAAAGATAGCATTAAATCTAACCTAATACAAGTTGGTGAAGCCAACATAGAGTCAGTTTGGGTTACGTTGCAGTTTGCTAATCATGCAGTAACTCGTGTAGGTGTGATATATAGACCACCTGATCAAGTTAAAGAACTAGATGATCTACTAGTTGAAGAAATAGCTAAAATGACAATGAAAGGAGAAGTTATCATTATGGGAGATTTCAATCTTCCAGATATAAACTGGAAAACCAAAATAGCAAGTTCTACCAGGAGTACAGATATTCTAAATTCCCTACTGGGGTTATCCCTACAACAAATGGTTGAGGAGCCAACCCGGAGGGAGGCCATTTTGGATTTGATATTCACAAATGGGGATTCGGTATATGATGTAATTGTAGGCGAAACCTTGGGATCTAGTGATCACCAGTCAGTGTGGTTTAATATAAGAACTGTGAAAGAGTCCCACCACACAAAAACAAAAGTTTTAGATTTTAGAAAAACAGACTTTTCAAAAATGAAATTAGTCATAAATGAGTCCTTATCAGACTGGAACGGATTACATGGAGTCCAGGAGAAATGGGACTAGTTAAAAGGTGCATTATTGAAGGCAACAGAAAATTCAATTAGACTTGTCAGTAAAAGCAAAAAAAGGAAGAGACCACTGTGGTACTCGGCAGAAGTGGCCCAAATCATTAAAAATAAAAAGCTAGCATTTTGTAATTAAAAAACCAAGAGCAATGAAGATAAAGAAATCTACAAGATTAGGCAGAAAGAGGCCAAGCAAGTTATAAGAACTTCTAAAGCGCAGGCAGAAGAAAAACTAGCTCAGTCTATGAAAAAAGGGGATAAGACATTCTTCAGATATATAAATGAAAAAAGGAAATTAAAACAAGGAATAACTAAATTAAAAACAAAGGACGGAAGGTATGTAGAAGAGAATAAAGGGCTAGCCGACTGCCTTAATGAATACTTCTGTTCAGTTTTTACAAAAGAAAAAGAAGGAGAAGGACCTCCACTAGAAAGGATGACTAATAAATTGTTTGATGCATGTGTCTTTACAGAGGAAGATGTTCTAAGTTTGCTGTCTAAAGTGAAGACAAATAAATCACAGGGGCCTGATGAGATACACCCAAAATTATTAAAAGAGCTTAGTGGTGAGCTGGCAAAACCGTTAACAGATTTATTTAACCAATCATTAGTAACAGGAGTCGTCCCGGAAGATTGGAAATTGGCAAATGTCGTGCCCATTCACAAGAAAGGTAGTAGGGAGGAATCGAGCAACTATAGACCAGTGAGTCTGACATCAATAGTAGGCAAATTAATGGAAACCCTATTAAAGGATAGGATTGTGGAACATCTAAAATCCCATGGATTGCAAGATGAAAAACAGCATGGGTTTACTTCAGGGAGATCATGTCAAACAAATCTTATAGATTTTTTTGACTGGGTGACTAAAATAATAGACGGTGGAGGTGCAGTAGACATCGCTTATCTGGATTTTAGTAAGGCTTTTGACACTGTCCCACATAGAAGACTTATCAATAAACTGCAGTCATTGAGCATGAACTCCAATATTGTTGAGTGGATTAGGCAGTGGCTGAGGGACAGACAACAGAGGGTTGTAGTCAATGGAGAACATTCAAAACAAGGTCATGTTACCAGTGGGATTCCACAGGGATCTGTACTGGGACCAATTTTGTTTAATATCTTCATAAGTGATATTGCAAAAGGCCTCGATGGTAAGGTTTGTCTTTTTGCTGATGACACAAAGATATGTAACAGGGTTGATGTTCCTGGAGGGAAACGCCAAATGGAAAAGGACTTAGGAAAACTAGAAGAATGGTCAGAACTCTGGCAACTGAAATTTAATGTGGATAAGTGCAAGATAATGCACCTGGGGCGTAAAAACCCAAGGGCAGAATATAGAATATTCGACACAGTCCTGACCTCAGTATCTGAGGAAAGGGATTTAGGAGTAATTATTTCAGAAGACTTAAAGGTGGGAAGACAATGTAATAAAGCAGCACGAAATGCAAGCAGAATGCTTGGATGTATAGGGAGAGGTATAAGCAGTAGAAAGAGTGAAGTGCTTATGCCGCTGTACAGAACACTGGTGAGACCTCACTTGGAGTATTGTGCGCAGTACTGGAGGCCATATCTCCAGAAGGATATAGATACTCTAGAGAGAGTTCAGAGAAGAGCTACTAAACTGGTCCATGGATTGCAGGATAAAACTTACCAGGAAAGGTTAAAAGACCTTAATATGTATAGCTTGGAAGAAAGAAGAGACCGAGGGGATATGATAGAAACTTTTAAATACATAAAGGGAATCAACTCGGTAAAGGAGGAGAGCATATTTAAAAGAAGAAAAACTACCACAAGAGGACACAGTTTTAAATTAGAGGGGCAAAGGTTTAAAAGTAATATAAGGAAGTATTACTTTACTGAGAGGGTAGTGGATGCATGGAATAGCCTTCCTGCAGAAGTGGTAGCTGCAAATACAGTGAAGGAGTTTAAGCATGCATGGGATAGGCATAAGGCCATCCTTCATATAAGATAGGGCCAGGGCTATTCATAGGATTCAGATATATTGGGCAGACTAGATGGGCCAAATGGTTCTTATCTGCCGACACATTCTATGTTTCTATGTTTCTACCCAAAGACTGGTGTCCTTGGAGAGTAAATCAGGGGAGGCCATGTTTGCTGCGCACAACTATCTTGGCTGCTCCAGTATCAATCAAAAACGGGACTACTTTCTTATCACCCAAAGTGAGGGATATCATTGGGCCAGACTGAATCTGCTAAAAATGTTTAAAGATAGAGCCGATACTGGATTTCCTGTTTCTTGATCTAACTCCCCCCCCCCTCACCTGTCTGTGTTCCCCTTATGACAAAAAACATGGGTGTCTGTGGGGATGGACAGTGATCCGGGCATGGTCAACATAGAATACAATCCTCTCGTGTGGTGTGGACGAGGAGTACCACACACAGCACAACACTCTCTCTTCTGGGATCTGGGTCCCACAAACCCTGCAGGCCCACCATAGGATGGCAGACTTTCTTTTTCCCTCACTTCAATGAGGCGTTTGACATCAGGGCTGAAGCAATGCCAAAGGAACACTACCTATGGTTGGCACCACTGAACCACCCAATGCTGCTTGATGTTACTCTGCATTTTGGCTTACAGAAGTATCCAACTTTTCCTATCGCAAAATTAATAGACTGGAAAACAAAACAGGACTTCTCATCTTCCATGGGAGTGTCTGTAACTAGGGGATGGGCACAAGGGCTGTCGTTGTCTGTAACGTCCACCCCTATCCTGTCCCTCCGCTCTGAGTCATCTAAGTCCACCCCCTTCAGTCGGACGCTGTGGTCCTCCTTCTTTCTGTCATTAGTGCCCCAGCATGAGAACAGAGCTCTGATGTGAAGCACAACACTTAACATGTTACACGTAACTTCAAACATTGAAACAAACAGATCGGACAATACAGACATGAACACACAAAGGGCCCATAAGAAACTTTTCATTGACTTCAATTTAAAAATAAAATAAATAAATAAATAAATATGTACAGCTTGATCAATGCTGTTGGCACCAATAAAGACCCCAAAACTTCCAAGAAAAATAAAATAAAATACTCAATGCGCATATTATAAAAAAAAATATCGTACTCCATATGCATTCATATACATTTTCATGTACTCATTTCACAAACGGCTCATAACCACGCCCTCATACATAAAAACTGAATTGCATTCACAGCTCTGCTAAAAACCTCCATCAGTCTTCACACATATTTGCCTCAATTACAACTCAAAGCCACACCCATTCACATTCCACTGAATCATTTATGTCTTCCAATCCATATTGTTTCATCCCAAAACTTGCAGCACAGACAAACACAGCTTTCCTGGAAGCAGATAGCCACACCACACCCAGAATTGCTGATGGTCTGTCGCTGTAAGACAATATACATGTTAGAATCATACAGTCATTTTGTTAAAAGCTGTATTCCCACAGTACCCTGCTTGGGAAAGAAGAAAGATGAAAGAAAATTATTGAACAATTCTTTGTCTTGTATAATATATTACACATCACAGTCTGCATCATTCCCTCATTCCCTCCCACCTTTTTCCTTCGTCTGCTCCCCTTATCTCAGGAATGTTTCTGTTAAGGTGGGGGAAGTGAGTCTCTGTAGCTCACACTGGATACAACACCTATCCATTAACTGACCATCTTTTACTGCTGTAATCTCTAGGATATTCCCTAGTTAAACACACACATTTTATTAGGGTAACAAAACTTAACCGGTTTGTTTCGGAACATTTAACACAAGCGCCGTTCTGATTGCAGACACTGGGGCACTTTCTTTCTTGTTAATGCCATCAATTAACATCCTGACATTGCTCTGTTTCTCACTCATTAGAACCCCCCCCCCCCCCTCAAAATCACGGGAGTTCTGATGCCCACAGTCTGTAAGCTCTAACTTCACAGATTCTTACAGATCTTCATCCCTGTTGCCAGGGGGCGACCTCTGTCCGAGTCTACACTTTCTCTAACATTCTTTTTCACATTTTAACTTTCAATTCTTCCCTCGCTACTAGCTAGGGGCTGTATTTTCTCTTTCTTCATAATGCTGGGACTGACCGATATCAAAACAACAGTATTTCAGACTGACACACACACAAAACAGAGGAGTGATCAGCACCTTTTAGCCCTTTCTTCCGCAGACAAAGGATTCACCCTCCCCTCTGGTTGGCTCAAATCTGACTATCACGTCTGACTAGTCAGCCGGGACTCCCCGCACGTCTTCCCCAAAACCAGGGGTCAGGCGGGCTCCGTCGCATCTTCCTGGGGTCAGGTCAGGTAGAGAATATCACCGCAGTCTTCCCCTTGATCAAAAGGTCATGAGAGGTTCTACCATCTTCCTAGGGTCAGGTCAGGTAGTCTCCGCAGTCTTCCATCAGATCAAAAGATCATACGGCTCTACGCATCTTCCTGGTCAGGTCAGCCGGAGTTCCTTTGTCCCACACCTCGGCGCTACAGCGCCCCCTTCCCAACCAGGAGGTTACTGTCCCCTCCCTTTATCTGTGGTTTTACCGTCTGTGCTCAACTCACTCCTCACATAAATCACAGACACACACAAAACATATACACACCAGAGTGATCTATGATTTCAGACTATTGGTTCAATAGACTCTAAGCTTTCAGCATTACAGCCGACTACTATACTTACATCGGTACCACCTCACAGCAGACTGAGCTATCTGAGCATGACGAAGTAACTAACAGAAAGGCAGATGAGATAAAAAGTTTTCTCACCTTTCTTTGAGGTTGCAATCCTCTCTCCTCTGCCGTTCGTCAAGCTCAGGGGCCCGTCTTGTCAGCTGTCTGATGCTACGTTCGCTCAGAGTCCCATCTGGGGTGCCATTTGTTAAAACCACCCTAAATTAGGGCATTTTAGATACACTCTGGTGTTCCAGATCAATGTACCCCCCCCCCCCCAGGGGTTAATATCCACGCGTGGCTGAGAGACTAGACACTGACACAGAAGTTGGTCAAAGCAATCTCTAACTTTATTACATGGGCTAAGCGTTTATGAATCTTCAGAAGAGGGCAGTCCTCTCTGAGGCTAAAACATTGTTTCATTGGTCAAAAAGGAAAAAGTGATAAGAGAAACAGAGATAACACTTCAACATCTGCGCAGTGAGTACCCCTTTGGAATGTGAACTAATGTAAACATCTGGTTAACATCGCCATTTTGTAATGGAGTTTATTCTAACAAGAATACTGCCTACGTCATATGTGACACTTCAAAGAGGTGCTTCTCTATAGGCAGTGAATAATATATACATATCATCAAGCCATATGATTGGCCTACGCATTCCACCACACTCTATTGGACACCTGTAGAAAGATGAGAAATCAGACACTTCCCACAGCACAGCTCTTTGCCCCCCTCTCTCTCCTCTCCAGTCTTGAAACAAAGAGGGGGGTGGGTGGGCACTTGGAAGTAGAAAAAGTTAACTTATTACAATCCTAGATATACAAAATATAGAATAAAATTCACACATCTTTAACACCAGTATGCCAAAGCCGTATTTATGACCTAAATGTGACAGTCACTTATGCATGTGTAATCCCAGATGTGCAGTATATAAGAGGCTTTTTTCACCCCAGTATGACAAAGCCATATTTATGGCCTAAATGTGACAGTCACTTATGCTTGCCTAATCCCTGATGTGCAGTATATTAGAGGGTTTTTTCACCTTAACCAAAAGGCTGTATTTCTGTCCTAAATGTGACAGTCACTTATGCATGTGTAATCCCAGAAGTGCAGTATATGAGAGGCTTTTTTTACCCCAGTATGCAAAAGCTGTATTTATGACCTAAATGTGACAGTCACTTATGCATGTGTAATCCCAGATAAGCAGTATATTAGAGGGGTTTTTCACCCTAACCAAAAAGCTGTATTTCTGTCATGAAAGTGACAGTCACTTATGCTTGTCTAATCCCAGATGTGCAGTATATTAGAGGGTTTTTTAACCCTAACCAAAAAGCTGTATTTCTGTCCCAAATGTGACAGTCACTCATGCAAGTGTAATCCCAGACGTGCGGTATATGAGAGCTTTTTTTATTTCAGTATGCCAAAGCCGTATTTATGACCTAAATGTGACAGTCACTTATGCACGTGTAATCCCAGATATGAGGTATATGAGAGGCTTTTTTTCACCCCAGTATGCCAAAGGCATATTTATGGCCTAAATGTAAAAGTTTCTAATCCCAGATGTGCAGTATATGAGACGCTTTTTTTACCCTAACCTAAAAGCTGTATTTCTGTTAAAATGTGAAAGTCACTTATGCATGTGTAATCCCAGAAGTGCAGTATACAGGGAGTGCAGAATTATTAGGCAAGTTGTATTTTTGAGGATTAATTTTATTATTGAACAACAACCATGTTCTCAATGAACCCAAAAAACTCATTAATATCAAAGCTGAATATTTTTGGAAGTAGTTTTTAGTTTGTTTTTAGTTTTAGCTATTTAGGGGGATATCTGTGTGTGCAGGTGACTATTACTGTACATAATTATTAGGCAACTTAACAAAAAACAAATATATACCCATTTCAATTATTTATTTTTACCAGTGAAACCAATATAACATCTCAACATTCGCAAATATACATTTCTGACATTCAAAAACAAAACAAAAACAAATCAGTGACCAATATAGCCACCTTTCTTTGCAAGGACACTCAAAAGCCTGCCATCCATGGATTCTGTCAGTGTTTTGATCTGTTCACCATCAACATTGCATGCAGCAGCAACCACAGCCTCCCAGACACTGTTCAGAGAGGTGTACTGTTTTCCCTCCTTGTAAATCTCACATTTGATGATGGACCACAGGTTCTCAATGGGGTTCAGATCAGGTGAACAAGGAGGCCATGTCATTAGATTCTCTTCTTTTATACCCTTTCTTGCCAGCCACGTTGTGGAGTACTTGGACGAGTGTGATGGAGCATTGTCCTGCATGAAAATCATGTTTTTCTTACCTTGCAGACTTCTTCCTGTACCACTGCTTGAAGAAGGTGTCTTCCAGAAACTGGCAGTAGGACTGAGAGTTGAGCTTGACTCCATCCTCAACCCAAAAAGGCCCCACAAGCTCATCTTTGATGATACCAGCCCAAACCAGTACTCCACCTCCACCTTGCTGGCGTCTGAGTCGGACTGGAGCTCTCTGCCCTTTACCAATCCAGCCATCTGGCCCATCAAGACTCACTCTCATTTCATCAGTCCATAAAACCTTAGAAAAATCAGTCTTGAGATATTTCTTGGCCCAGTCTTGACTTTTTAGCTTGTGTGTCTTGTTCAGTGGTGGTCGTCTTTCAGCCTTTCTTACCTTGGCCATGTCTCTGAGTATTGCACACCTTGTGCTTTTGGGCACTCCAGTGATGTTGCAGCTCTGAAATATGGCCAAACTGGTGGCAAGTGGCATCTTGGCAGCTGCACGCTTGACTTTTCTCAGTTCATGGGCAGTTATTTTGCGCCTTGGTTTTTCCACACTCTTCTTGCGACCCTGTTGACTATTTTGAATGAAACGCTTGATTGTTCGATGATCACGCTTCAGAAGCTTTGCAATTTTAAGAGTGCTGCATCCCTCTGCAAGATATCTCACTATTTTTGACTTTTCTGAGCCTGTCAAGTCCTTCTTTTGACCCATTTTGCCAAAGAAAAGGAAGTTGCCTAATAATTATGCACACCTGATATAGGGTGTTGATGTCATTAGACCACACCCCTTCTCATTACAGAGATGCACATCACCTAATATGCTTAATTGGTTGTAGGCTTTCGAGCCTATACAGCTTGGAGTAAGACAAAATGCATAAAGAGGATGATGTGGTCAAAATACTCATTTGCCTAATAATTCTGCACGTAGTGTATGAGAGGCTTTTTTCACCCTAACTAAAAATCTGTATTTCTGTCCTAATTGTGACAGTCACTTATGCTTCTCTAATCCTAGATGTACAGTATATTAGAGGGTTTTTTCACACAAACAAAAAAAGCTTTATTTCTGTACAAAATGTGACAGTCACTTATGCATGTGTGATCCCAGATGTGCAGTATATGAGAGGCTTTTTTCACCCCAGTATGCCAACGCCATAATTATGGCCTAAATGTGACAGTCACTTATGCATGTGTAATCTTAGATGTAAAGTATATGAGAGGCTTTTTTCACCCCAGTATGCCAAAGCCGTATTTATGGCCTAAATGTGACAGTCACTTATGCATGTGTAATCCCAGAAGTGCAGTATATGAGAGGCTCTTTTTACCCCAGTATGCCAAAGCTGTATTTATGACCGAAATGTGATAGTCACTTATGCATGTGTAATCTTAGATGTAAAGTATATGAGAGGCTTTTTTCACCCTAGTATGCCAAAGCCGTATTTATGGCCTAAATGTGACAGTCACTTATGCATGTGTAATCCCAGAAGTGCAGTATATGAGAGGCTCTTTTTACCCCAGTATGCCAAAGCTGTATTTATGACCGAAATGTGATAGTCACTTATGCATGTGTAATCCCAGATGTGCAGTATATTAGAGGGTTTTTTCACCCTAACCAAAAAGCTGAATTTATGTCCTAAATGTGACAGTCACATATGCACTTGTAATGCCAGATGTGCAGTAAATGAGAGGCTTTTTTCACCCCAGTATGCCAAAGCTGTATTTATGGCTTAAATGTGACAGTTACTTATGCGTGTGTAATCCAAGATGTGCAGTATATTAGAGGGTTTTTTCACCCTAACCAAAAAGCTGTATTTCTGTCCTAAATGTGACAGTCACATATGCACGTGTAATCCCAGATTTGCAGTATATGAGAGGGTTTTTTTTTACCCCAGTATGCCAAAGCCGTATTTATGACCTAAATGTGACAGTCACTTATGCACATGTAATCCCAGATATGCAGTATATAAGAGGCTTTTTTCACCCCAGAATGACAAAGCCATATTTATGACCTAAATGTGACAGTCACTTATGCATGTGTAATCCCAGATAAACAGTATATTAGAGGGTTTTTTCACCCTAACCAAAAAGCTGAATTTCTGTCCAAAATGTGACAGTCACTTATACATTTGCAATCCCAGATGGGCAGTATATGAGATGCTTTATTCACCCCAGTATGCCAAAGCCGTATTTATGGTGTAAATGTGACAGTCACTTATGCGCATGTAATCCCAAATGTGCATTATATTAAAGGGGTTTTTCACCCTAACGAAAAAGCTGTATTTCTGTCTAAAATGTGACAGTCACTTATGCTTGTCTAATCCCAGATGTGCAATATATTAGAGGGTTTTTTCACCCTAACCAAAAAGCTGTATTTCTGTCCTAAATGTGACAGTCACTTATGCATGTGTAATCCCAGAAGTGCAGTATATGAGAGGCTTTTTTTACCCGAGATTGCCAAAGCTGTATTTATGACCTAAATGTGACAGTCACTTATGCATGTGTAATCCCAGAAAAGCAGTATATTAGAGGTTTTTTCACCCTAACCAAAAAACTGAATTTCTGTCCAAAATGTGACAGTCACTTATGCATTTGTAATCCCAGATGGGCAGTATATGAGATGCTTTTTTTTACCCCAGTATGCCAAAGCCGTATTTATGGCCTAAATGTGACAGTCACTTATGCGCGTGTAATCCCAGATGTGCAGTATATTAGAGGTTTTTTTAACCCTAACCAAAAAACTGTATTTCTGTCCTAAATGTGACAGTCACTTATGCTTGTCTAATCCCAGATGTGCAATATATTAGAGGTTTTTTTCACCCTAACCAAAAAGCTGTATTTCTGTCCTAAATGTGACAGTCACTTATGCATGTGTAATCCCAGACGTGCGGAATATGAGAGGCTTTTTTTTATTTCAGTATGCCAAAGTCGTATTTATGACCTAAATGTGACAGTCACTTATTCACGTGTAATCCCAGATATGCAGGATATGAGAGGCTTTTTTCACCCCAGTATGCCAAAGGCATATTTATGGCCTAAATGTAAAAGTTTCTAATCCCAGATGTGCAGTATATAAGAGGCTTTTTGCACCCCTGTATGCCAAAGCCATATTTATGGCCTAAATGTGACAGTCACTTATGCATGTGTAATCCCAGATGTGCAGTATATTAGATGTTTTTTTTAACCCTAACCTAAAAGCTGCATTTCTGTCCAAAATGTGACAGTCACTTATGCATGTGTAATCCCAGATGTGCAGTATATTAGAAGTTTTTTTCACCCTCACCAAAAAGCTGTATTTCTTTTCAAAATGTGACAGTCACTTAGGCATGTGTAATCCCAGATATGCAGTATATGAGCGGCGTTTTTCACCCCAGTATGCAAAAGCCGTATTTATGGCCTAAATGTGACATTCACTTATGCAGATGTAATCCCAGATGTGCAGTATATTTGAGTTTTTTTCTCCCTAACCAAAAAGCTGTATTTTTGTCCTAAATGTGACAATCACATATGCACGTGTAATCCCAGATTTGCAGTATATGAGAGTTTTTTTTTTTACCCCAGTATGCCAAAGCCGTATTTATGACCTAAATGTGACAGTCACTTAAGCATGTGTAATCCCAGATGTGCAGTTTATAAGAGGCATTTTTCACCCCAGTATGGCAAAGTCATATTTATGTCCTAAATTTGACAGACACTTATGCATGTGTAATCCCAGATGTGCAGTATATTAGAGTTTTTTTCTCCCTAACCAAAAAGCTGTATTTTTGTCCTAAATGTGACAATCACATATGCACGTGTAATCCCAGATTTGCAGTATATGAGAGGTTTATTTTTACCTCAGTATGCCAAAGCCGTATTTATGACCTAAATGTGACAGTCACTTATGCTTGTCTAATTCAAGATGTGCAGTATATTAGAGGGGTTTTTCACCCTAACCAAAAAGCTATATTTCTGTCCTAAATGTGACAATCACATATGCACGTGTAATCCCAGATTTGCAGTATATGAGAGGGTTTTTTTTACCCCAGTATGCCAAAGCCGTATTTATGACCTAAATGTGACAGTCACTTAAGCATGTGTAATTCCAGATGTGCAGTTTATAAGAGGCATTTTTCACCCCAGTATGGCAAAGTCATATTTATGTCCTAAATGTGACAGACACTTATGCATGTGTAATCCCAGATGTGCAGTATATTAGAGGGTTTTTTCACCCTAAACAAAAATATGTATTTCTGTCCAAAATGTGAAGGTCATTTATGCATGTGTAATCCCAGAAGTGCAGTATATGAGAGGCTTTTTTTTACCCCAGTATGCCAAAGCTGTATTTATGACCTAAATGTGACAGTCACTTATGCATGTGTAATCCCAGATAAGCAGTATATTAGAGGGTTTTTTCACCCTAACCATAATGCTGAATTTCTGTTTAAAATGTTACAGTCACTTATGCATTTGTAATTCCAGATGTGCAGTATATGAGATGCTTTTTTTTACCCCAGTATGCCAAAGCCATATTTATGGCCTAAATGTGACAGTCAGTTATGCATGTGTAATCCCAGATGTGCAGTGTGTGAGAGGCTTTTTTTAACCCAGTAACCAAAAAGCCGTATTTATGGCCTAAATGTGACAGTCACTTATGTATGTGTAATCCCAGATGTGCAGTATGTAAGAGGCTTTTTTCACCCCAGTATGCCAAAGCCATATTAATGGCCTAAATGTGACAGTCACTTATGCAAAGGTAATCCCAGATGTGCAGTATATTAGAGGTTTTTTTTTCACCCTAACCAAAAAGCTGTCTTTCTGTCCTAAAAGTGACAGTCACTTATGCATGTGTATTACCAGATTTGCTGCATATGAGAGGGGGTTTTCACCCTAACCAAAAAGCTGTATTTCTGTCCTAAATGTGACAGTCACTTTTGCAGGTGTAATCCCAGATGTGCAGTATATGAGAAACATTTTTTCACCCCAGTATGCCAAGGCCGTATTTATGGCCTAAATGTGACAGTCAGTTATGCATGTGTAATCCCAGATGTGCAGTGTGTGAGAGGCTTTTTTTAACCCAGTAACCAAAAAGCCGTATTTATGGCCTAAATGTGACAGTCACTTATGTATGTGTAATCCCAGATGTGCAGTATGTAAGAGGCTTTTTTCACCCCAGTATGCCAAAGCCATATTAATGGCCTAAATGTGACAGTCACTTATGCAAAGGTAATCCCAGATGTGCAGTATATTAGAGGTTTTTTTTTCACCCTAACCAAAAAGCTGTCTTTCTGTCCTAAAAGTGACAGTCACTTATGCATGTGTATTACCAGATTTGCTGTATATGAGAGGGGGTTTTCACCCTAACCAAAAAGCTGTATTTCTGTCCAAAATGTGACAGTCACTTATGCTTGTCTAATCCCAGATGTGCAGTATATTAGAGGTTTTTTTCACCCTAACCCAAAAGCTGTAATTCTGTCCTAAATGGGACAGTCACATATGCATGTGTATTCCCAGATTTGCAGTATATAGGAGTTTTTTTTTCACCTCAGTATGCCAATGCCGTATTTATGGCCTAAATGTGACAGTCACCTTGTCGCGTGTAATCTCAGATGTGCAGTATATTAGAGTGGGTTTTCACCCTAACCAAAAAGCTGTATTTCTGTCCAAAATGTGACAGTCACTTATGCTTGTCTAATCCCAGATGTGCAGTATATTAGAGGTTTTTTTCACCCTAACCCAAAAGCTGTAATTCTGTCCTAAATGGGACAGTCACATATGCATGTGTATTCCCAGATTTGCAGTATATAGGAGTATTTTTTTTACCCCAATATGCCAAAGCCGTATTTATGACCTAAATGTGACAGTCACTTATGCATGTGTAATCCCAGATTGTCATGGAACCATGATCCAGACGTACAACAAGAGATAAGTGGAAATAAGAAGGCTTTATTGAAAATCAAGCTGTAAGGCAAAAGTCCAAACGGATGGCTAAACCGAAGCAGGGTCTTGCGAAGCCAGAGGTCAGGAACCAGAAGGGTAGTCAGACGA
Organism: Bufo gargarizans; assembly: GCF_014858855.1. Lineage (NCBI taxonomy): Eukaryota > Metazoa > Chordata > Amphibia > Anura > Bufonidae > Bufo > Bufo gargarizans. The sequence continues at coordinate 321,923,856 of NC_058080.1, forward strand.
AGCCTGGATCAGGAACCAGCAGGGTAGTCAGACGAAGCCTGGATCAGGAACCAGCAGGGTAGTCAGACGAAGCCAGGATCAGGAACCAGAAGCAGCAGCAGTCTTAGAAGCATGTGAACACAGGAGGACCAATCAAGGAACTGAAGCCACAGACCTCCTATATATATGAGCTAGGCATCCAGCTCCTCCCAGTGGGAAGGAGGAGCCGCAGGGTGGAAGGCTACAAGAAACCCAGAAACCAAGATGGCCGCCAGCACATGTCAAACGAAGGAGAGCAGCAAGAAGGTAAGACCATGACAGTACCTCCCCCTCAAGGGCCCCTCCTCCGCGGAGTAAAGAACGGTTTCTGAGGGAAGCGTGCGTGGAAGGCTCGGAGCAAGGCAGGAGCATGGACATCTGCGGAGGGAACCTAGGAACGCTCCTCTGGACCATAACCACGCCAATGGACCAAAAACTGCACCCGACCGCGGACCAGGCGTGAGTCCAGGATATTGCTCACCTCATACTCCTCACGATTGCCCACTTGGACCGGACGAGGCCGAGGAACCGAGGAAGTGAAACGATTACACACCAGTGGCTTCAACAGGGAGACAAGAAACACGTTGGAGATCCGCATGCCAGGAGGAAGCGCAAGGGCATAGGCTACCGGGTTTACCCTGCGAAGCACTCGGAAGGGACCAACAAAGCGAGGCGCCAGCTTGGGAGTGGGCACTCGAAGGTTGAGGTTGCGGGTGGACAACCATACGCGGTCTCCGACCTGGTAGGAAGGAGCGGGCGCTCGTCTGCGATCAGCCTGGAGTCTCTGGCGCTGCGCAGAGACCTCAAGGGACCTCTGGATCTGTACCCAAGAAGCACGTAGGACGGAAAGGTGATCCTCCACAGCCGGAATATCCTGGGGAGAGAATACCTCCGGTAACACGGCAGGTTGGAACCCATAATTTGCCATGAAGGGAGACGTCCCAGAGGAAGAGTTCACCGCCGTGTTCCTGGCAAACTCAGCCCAAGGCAGGAGGTCAACCCAATTGTCTTGGTGATCGGAGACATAGCAACGAAGGAATTGCTCCAAGGCCTGATTGGATCGTTCTGCGGCCCCATTGGACTGAGGGTGGTAGGCCGAGGAGAAAGAGAGATGAATCCCCAACTGGGAGCAAAAGGAGCGCCAGAACCTGGACACAAACTGACTCCCCCGATCCGACACAATCTCCTTGGGCAAACCGTGCAACCGGAAGACCTCCCTGGCAAAAATCGTGGCCAACTCTTGTGCAGAGGGTAACTTCTTGAGAGGAACACAGTGGCACATCTTGGAAAACCGATCCACAATCATGAGAATGACCGTATGGCCTCGGGATGCAGGGAGGTCCACAATGAAATCCATCCCCAGGTGTGACCATGGACGCTCCCCGGTGGCTATGGGTTGCAAAAGGCCCAACGGACGGTGCCGAGGGGACTTACTCTGGGCACAAACGGAGCATGCCGCTACATATGCGGCAATGTCGGAACGTAGAGAAGGCCACCAGAACAGACGTGAAACAGCCCAGGACAGCTGATTCTTTCCAGGATGCCCCGCGGCCTTGGAGTTATGGTAGGTTCGCAACAACCGAGTGCGCAACTCCTCAGGCACAAAACATCTGCCGTTGGGTCTCCCAGAGGGAGCACCAGATGGAGCCGTCAAAATCTGCTCACCCAGGGGAGAGGTCAGGCTGGTGCGAATGGCGGCCAGGATCTGATTCGGAGGTATGACCGAAGTCGGAATCGACTCCTCCCCGGACAGCTCGGAGTACTGCCGTGATAAGGCATCCGCTCTGATGTTCTTGGAACCGGGTAGGTAGGAGACCACGTAATTAAAACGTGACAAGAACAGAGCCCATCTGGCCTGACGTGGTGTCAATCTCTTGGCCTCAGAGAGGTAGGTCAGATTCTTGTGGTCCGTCAGGATGAGAACCGGAACCACCGAGCCCTCGAGCAAGTGCCTCCATTCTTTAAGGGCCTGCACGATGGCCAATAACTCCCTGTCACCAATCTGATAGTTGCACTCCGCGGAAGACAGTTTCCGGGAGTAAAACCCACAAGGAAGCAGAGGACCCTCTGGTGTTCTACGCTGAGACAGGAGGGCGCCTACTCCCGTCCCAGACGCGTCCACCTCGAGGACAAACGGCAACCCAGGGTTGGGATGCGACAGAATCGGAGCCGACACAAAGGCGGACTTTAGAGCCTCAAAAGCTCGGGTGGCCTCGGGCGGCCAGACCTGGGGATTACTGCCCTTCCTGGTCAGATCCGTGAGAGGCTTGGCTAGCATGGAAAAGTCCCTGATGAACTTCCGATAATAATTGGCGAAGCCCAAAAAGCGCTGCAGGGCACGAAGACCACTGGGCTGGGGCCACTGTAAGACAGCCGAAACCTTCTCAGGATCCATGGAGAACCCCTCAGCGGAAATGATGTAACCTAAGAAGGTTACCTGGGATCGGTGAAATTCGCATTTCTCAAGCTTACCGAACAGCTTGTTCTCTCGTAACCGTTGCAACACTCGTCTGACATCCAGAATGTGGGCCTCCATGGATTCAGAATATACCAAGATGTCATCCAAATAGACCACCACACACTGCTGCAACAGGTCACGGAAAACATCGTTGATGAATTCCTGGAAGACTGCGGGCGCATTGCACAACCCAAAGGGCATAACCAAGGATTCATAATGACCGGTCCTGGTGTTAAACGCGGTCTTCCACTCATCGTCCGCCTTGATCCTTACCAGGTTATATGCCGCCCTCAGGTCGAGTTTGGTAAAGACCGTGGCCCCTTTGAGGCGATCGAACAGCTCGGAAATCAAGGGTATCGGGTAAGCGTTCTTGATCGTGATGCGATTGAGACCCCTGTAATCGATGCAAGGCCTCAACTCACCGCCCTTCTTTTTCACAAAGAAAAATCCAGCCCCTGCCGGGGACGAGGATTTGCGAATGTGTCCGCGTGAAAGCGCCTCCCTCACGTACTCCTCCATGGCCTCATTCTCCGCTACCGACAGTGGATAGACTTTGCCACGAGGAGGAACGGCACCAGATTGTAACTCTATGGCACAATCGTATGGGCGGTGCGGAGGTAGGGCAACCGCACGCACCTTATCGAATACATCCCGGTACTCCTCGTATTCAGGAGGCAACAGAGAGTCCGAGGAAGTACACAGCAACTTGACAGGCCCATGGATGCAACTAGCCCCACACTGCGGTGACCACGAGAGGATCTCGGCCGATTTCCAATCGAAAGTCGGATTATGCTTCTGGAGCCAGGGATACCCCAAGACCACCGAGTAGTGTGGAGACGAAATAACCTGGAGACAGACCGACTCTCTGTGAACGGCACCAATGGCCATCCCCACTGGAAGGGTCTCATGAGTCACGTGTGGCGGCAGAAGGGGTCTGCCGTCTATCGCCTCAAGAGCCAGTGGGGAACCTCGAGGCTGCAGAGGAATGGAATTGGCGGCAGCGAACACACTATCAATGAACAAACCACCAGCACCAGAGTCCACCAACGCCTGGGTCGTCACCGAGCCCCCGACCCAGGAGAGGACAACAGTAATCAGTGGTTTGTCAACACGGGAAACCGGGGACGAGGAGACTCCACCCAAGATCTGCCCCCGACAGGATCTCAGGTGCGAGCGTTTTCCCGGACGGTTCGGGCATGCCAACCGAAAATGCCCACCGAGACCACAGTACATGCATCGGCCCTCGCGTCTCCGGAGTACCCTCTCCCCCTCGGACAGGCGAGCAAACCCCAGCCGCATGGGTTCACCCCCAGACAAGTCATCCCCAGGAGGCGTGGGAGGAGAGGGAGGCACGGGTGGGACAGCAAACGTAGGCGCCAATCTGTTAGAAGGCCTCCGCAGGCTCTCCTGAAAGGAAGGTCTCTCCCTGAGTCTGGTGTCAATCAAAATCAGGAAAGAAATAAGAAGGCTTTATTGAAAATAAAGCTGTAAGGCAAAAGTCCAAACGGATGGCTAAACCGAAGCAGGGTCTTGCGAAACCAGAGATCAGGAACCAGAAGGGTAGTCAGATGAAGCCAGGATCAGGAACCAACAGGGTAGTCAGACGAAGCCTGGATCAGGAATCAGCAGGGTAGTCAGACGAAGCCAGGATCAGGAACCAGAAGCAGCAGCAGTCTTAGAAGCATGTGAGCACAGGAGGACCAAGCAGGGAACTGAAGCCACAGACCTCCTATATATATGAGCTAGGCATCCAGCTCCTCCCAGTGGGAAGGAGGAGCCGCAGGGTGGGAGGCTACAAGAAACCCAGAAACCAAGATGGCCGCCAGCACATGTCAAACGAAGGAGAACAGCAAGGAGGTAAGACCATGACAAGGACACATACGACCCTCAAAGTCACCTGTTGCTGCTGGTTTTTTCTTTGTTAAGAAAAAAGATGGTTCTTTAAGACCTTGTCTGGATTTCAGGGAGATGAACAGTATCACTATTCGTGACCCTTATCCGCTTCCTCTGATCCCGGACCTGTTTAACCAGGTTGTTGGGGCTAAAGTCTTTTCCAAATTAGATCTAAGAGGGGCATACAACCTGGTCAGGGTCAGAGAAGGAGACGAATGGAAGACGGCCTTCAATACCCCTGAGGGCCATTTTGAGAATTTGGTTATGCCTTTTGGTTTGATGAATGCCCCAGGCGTTTTTCAGCATTTCGTGAACAGCATTTTTTATCATTTGATGGGAAAATTTGTATTAGTGTATTTGGATGACATTTTGATTTTTTCTCCTGATTTCAAAACTCATAAGGAACATTTACGTCAGGTCTTGCTCATCCTGCGGGAGAATAAATTATATGCGAAACTGGAAAAATGTGTGTTTGCGGTTCCAGAAATTCAATTTCTGGGGTTTCTTCTCTCCGCTTCTGGTTTTCGCATGGACCCCGAGAAGGTCCGCGCTGTGCTTGAGTGGGAGCTTCCTGAGAATCAGAAGGCGCTGATGCGTTTTTTGGGCTTTGCCAATTATTACAGGAAGTTTATTTTGAATTATTCCTCTATTGTTAAACCACTCACTGATATGACCAGAAAGGGGGTAGATTTTTCTTCTTGGTCAGTAGAGGCGCGTAAGGCTTTTTCTAATATCAAGGAGAGTTTTGCTTCCGCTCCCATCTTGGTGCAACCTGATATTTCTTTACCCTTCATAGTTGAGGTTGATGCTTCTGAGGTGGGTGTGGGGGCGGTCTTGTCTCAGGGTTCCTCTCCTGCCAAATGGCGACCGTGTGTCTTTTTCTCAAAAAAACTCTCCTCCGCAGAGAGAAATTACGATGTGGGAGATAGGGAATTGTTGGCCATCAAGTTGGCTTTTGAGGAATGGCGCCATTGGCTAGAGGGAGCCAGACACCCTATTACCGTATTTACTGACCATAAAAATCTGGCCTACTTGGAGAGACAGGCCAGATGGTCTTTGTTCTTTTCTAGGTTTAATTTTGTTGTCACGTTCCGCCCTGGAGTTAAGAATCTGAAGGCAGATGCCCTGTCACGTTGTTTTCCGGGAGGCGGGAATTTTGAAGACCCGGGTCCCATTTTGGCTGAAGGTGTGGTGGTCTCTGCTCTTTTTTCTGAATTGGAGGCAGAGGTGCAGGCAGCCCAGTCAGAGGCTCCTGATCTTTCTCCTCCTGGGAGGTTGTTTGTGCCTCTCGCTTTAAGACACAAGATTTTTAAGGAACACCACGATACGGTCCTTGCTGGGCACCCGGGGGCAAGAGCCACACTGGATCTCATTGCTCGGAGATTCTGGTGGCCTGCGCTTTGTAAGTTGGTTGAGGGTTTTGTGGCAGCCTGCGAGACTTGCGCTCGTGCCAAAGTCCCTCATTCACGGCCATCAGGTCCTCTCCTTCCCTTACCCATTCCTTCCCGTCCTTGGACACATCTGTCCATGGACTTCATAACGGACCTGCCTCGTTCCTCGGGGAAGACTGTGATTCTGGTGGTGGTGGACCGTTTCAGCAAAATGGTGCATTTCATCCCTTTTCCTGGTTTGCCCAATGCTAAGACGCTGGCGCAGGCATTTATTGATCACATTGTCAAATTGCACAGTATTCCTTCAGACATAGTCTCTGATAGGGGCACGCAGTTTGTTTCCAGATTCTGGAAGGCTTTCTGTTCTTGCTTGGGGGTTCGGTTGTCATTCTCTTCTGCTTTCCACCCGCAGTCGAATGGCCAGACAGAGCGCGTCAATCAGAATCTGGAGACATATCTGCGCTGTTTTGTGGCGGAGAATCAGGAGGATTGGTGTTCTTTTTTGTCCCTTGCTGAGTTTGCTTTAGATAACCGTCGTCAGGAGTCCTCTGATAAGTCACAATTTTTTGGTGCATATGGGTTTCATCCGCAGTTTGGGACCTTCTCGGGAGAGGGGTCTTCTGGTTTACCTGATGAGGACAGATTCTCCTCGTCTTTGTCATCTATTTGGCAAAAGATTCAGGATAATCTAAAGCGCATGAGTGAGAGATATAAGCGTGTGGCAGATAAGAGACGTGTGCTTGGTCCCGACCTGAATGTTGGTGATCTGGTGTGGTTGTCTACCAAGAATATCAAATTGAAGGTTCCCTCCTGGAAGTTGGGTCATAGGTTTATTGGGCCTTACAAAATCCTGTCTGTCATCAATCCTGTTGCCTACCGTCTTGATCTTCCTCAGACTTGGAAGATCCATAATGTTTTTCATAAGTCCTTATTGAAACCTTATGTTCAACCCATTGTACCCTCGCCTTTGCCTCCTCCTCCGATTATGGTTGATGGGAATCTTGAATTTCAGGTCTCTAGGATTGTGGATTCTCGTCTTGTCCGCGGTTCTCTTCAGTACCTTGTTCATTGGGAGGGTTATGGTCCTGAGGAGAGGATGTGGGTCCCAGTGACAGACATTAAGGCCTCTCGTCTCATCAGGGCTTTCCATAGGTCCCATCCTGAGAAGGTGGGTTCTGAGTGTCCGGAGTCCACTCGTAGAGGGAGGGGTACTGTCACAACCAGACAGCTGAGAAGCTCTGACAGAGGCCTTTCAGAACCTCCTCCTTGAGTTTTCTTTCTTGTGGTATTCAGTTCCTCATCTCGTTAGCCTCTCTCAGCTGTCATGTAGTTGGACTGATTGCTTCCCTTTAAATTCCTCCCCATAATGCTTTACTGGGCGGCTTATACTTCTTCCTGGAGTGTGTGTGCATGCTGATCCTATTTCCCACTCTGCTACTAAGTTAAGTGCTGTACAATTATCTGTTATTTTCTGTTTGCTGGATCCCAGGTGACCCTGACTCCCTCCGTGTCTGGTGTAGGGAGCCGGTGGTCGTGTCCCCTCACTATTGTAGGGTGTTCAGGTGTTATATAGTCGAGGTACGTGGATATGCAACCATCCACCTTTGGGATTTTTGCATAGGCTGAGCAGCCAGGGAAAGTGCCAGCTCTTGTGCAGGGGTCTCCCTTTTGGTTCCTTAGCTTTGGATCCAGTGAGTCATATATGCATGTTGCATTGTCTTGTTTCCTGTACACCGTCCGTGACATTTTCTGTCCTAAATGTGACAGTCACTTATGCATGTGCAATCCCAGATGTGCAGTATATGAGAGGCTTTTTTCACCCCAGTATGCCAAAGCCGTATTTCTGTCCTAAATGTGACAGTCACTTATGCTTGTCTAATCCCAGATGTGCAGTATATTAGAGGTTTTTTTCGACCTATCCAAAAAGCTGCATTTCTGTCCTAAATGTGACAGTCACTTATGCATGTGTAATCCCAGATGTGCAGTATATGAGAGTTTTTTTTCACCCCAGTATGCCAAAGCCGTATTGATGGCCTAAATGTGACAGTCACTTTTGCACGTGTAATCCCAGATGTGCAATATATGAGAGACTTTTTTCACCCCAGTATGCCAAAGCCGTATTTATGGCCTAAATGTGACAGTCACTTATGCACGTGTAATCCCAGATGTGCTGTATATTAGATGGTTTTTTCACCCTAACCAAAAAGCTGAATTTCTGTCCTAAATGTGACAGTCACTTATGCATGTATAATCCCAGATGTGCAGTATATTAGAGTTGTTTTTTTTACCCTAACCAAATGCCGTATTTATGATCTAAATGTGACAGTCACTTTTGCACGTGTAATCCCAGATGTGCAGTATATGAGAGGCTTTTTGCACCCCAGTATGCCAAAGCCGTATTTATGGCCTAAATGTGAAAGTCACTTATGCATGTGTAATCCAAGATGTGCAGTATATTAGATGTTTTTTTCACCCTAACCAAAAAGCTGAATTTCTGTCCTAAATATGACAGTCACTTATGCATGTATAATCCCAGATGTGCAGTATATGAGAGGCTTTTTTCACCCCAGTATGCCATAGCCGTATTTATGGCCTAAATGTGACAGTCACTCATGCGTGTGTAATCCCAGATGTGCAGTATATTAGAGGGGTTTTTCACCCTAACAATAAAGCTGGATTTCTGTCCTAAATGTGACAGTCACTTATGCAAGTGTAATCACAGATGTGCAGTATTTCAGAGTGTTTTTTCACCCCAGTAAGAAAAAAGCTGTATTTCTGTCCTAAATCTGACAGTGACTTATGCATGTGAAATCACAGATGTGCAGTATGTAACTAAAAAGCTGTATTTCTGTCCTAAATGTGACAGTGACTTATGCACGTGTAATCACAGATGTGCAGTATATTACAGGCTTTTTTCACCCTAACCATAAAGCTGTATTTCTGTCCTAAATGTGACAGTCACTTATGCTTGTCTAATCCCAGATGTGCAGTATATTAGAGGGTTTTTTCACCCCAGTATGCCAAAGCTGTATTTCTGGACTTGCAGATAGCTTATGCTGGTTCACTATCGTTGCATAAAATGGCTGCCGATCAGGTATTGATATTGATGAAATGAAGAAAAAAAAGTTTGTTTTTAGCAGTAGTTGGCTCAGGGTAGGCAAAAAAAAAAATTGTGCACTGCACCCACAAAACACTTTTTCTGTAGATCGCTGAGATTACATAAACCAGTTCTTGATAAGAACGCTCCCTGATCCCTCCCTCACAGCAGCTGCAGCCTCTCTCTACACTAATCCAAGCAGAGTGATATAGCATTCTAACAGCCCTTTGCAATGGTGGTAACATGTCCTTATTTTGTGTTTGTACCAGGGGTCTAAGTACGTTGCCTCTCAGTACTGGTTCTTGTCCTTTATGCTTTTTATACGGGGGACCCTCTTCAAACACCGGAGCATGAAAGCCCCCATTTGCACTAAACTGGAAGTGGTGGAGTGGCCGGGCTCCTGCTCATCGTCCAGGATAATGTCATCCTCGGTCTCTTCCCACCAGCCACGGACAACACCAGGGATCCCAGAAACGTTTAAAGCATGCTCTTCTTGCTCCTCCTCTGCCCGGCACCATCCTGCTCTCACTCAGATGGAGTAGCTTCCCTGGGAATTCATACAGCATTGCGACTTCCTCATCTTCCTGCTCTTGCTACTCGACAGCTTGATCAATGACATGACGCAATGCACGCTCCAGAAAGAAGGCGTAACGTAAGATGTGACTGATGGCGCCTTGGCTGCGACTGACCAGTTTGATGATTAAATGGCCGCAAAAGTCTGCATGTGCGCATGTGCAGCCGCTGGCGGGGTGAAAAAAAAACAAGCTCCCCATAACCTGTCCTGCCGCAGAGTTTGTACAGGTAGTGGTTAACTGCACGTTTCTGCTGGAGAAGCCTATCAAGCATATACAAGGTGGTGTTCCATCGCGTTGGGCAGTCACAAATCAGACGTCTGATGGGCAGGTGTTGTCGCCGCTGAAAGTCATATAAGATTTTCTAAAATGGCCAGAGATTTTCCTGGCCTGCCGCAAGACATCCTGGACCTTGGGGTATTTGGCAACGAATCGCTGCACGACTAAGTTCAAGACATGTGCCATGCACAGCACTTGTGTCATTTTGCCCTGTTTCTGCGCGCTCAGCAGATTGGCACCGTTGTCGCACACCATTTTACCAACTGTCAAATTGAGTGGGGTTAGCCACTAATCGGTCTTTGACCGCAAAGCTAAAAGGAGTGCAGGAAAAGTGTGGTTCTTGGCTTCCAGGCACAACAGCACATCGAATAGGTTCTGGGGAGCTTGGGGGGCGAAGTAGAGGCAGGCCTGCATGCAATCCGCGGTGGTAACACCAAATCTACACGGGTGCCACGGGTTGCATGCTTGACGGCCGTCAGAAGGTTCACCCAGTGGGCAGTAAAAGTTATGTACCTTCCCTGCCTGTGTTTGCTAGACCACGATTCTGTGGTCAGATGTATCTTGGCACAGACACTGTGTGCCAGAGATACATACACTTGCCGCTTAATGTGGCCATATAGCCCTGGTATGCTGTTCTGGGAGAAATATTTCCTTCCGGGTACCTTCCGTTGTGGTGTGCCTCAGAGTCCACCAATTTATATGGCAGTAGTTTGCGGGCTAGCAGTTCCGACAAGCCATCGGTCAGCCGTTGGGCAAGAGGGTTTTCCGGCGTCATCATCTTTTTTTTGCTCTAACATTTGGGCCACAGAAGCCTGCCTTTTGCCAGATGAACGCGACGATGGCGCGGTGGAAGGTGGAATGGAGGATAAACGGGAGGAGAGAGGAGAAGGGGTAGGAGAAGAGGCAGGACATGGAGCACCTGGAGTGTGTCTTTGTGGGTTCTGACGGTCTTGCTCCCACTGGGCTCGGTGATGGGAGGCCAGGTGCCTTCTTAAGGCGGTCCTCCATAGGTGAGTGTTGGGCTTACCGCGACTTATGCGTTGACAGCACAGGCTGCAGATGGCAACACTATTGTCAGCAGCAGACATGTTAAAAAAAGCCCACACTGCGGAGCAATTTGCTGGCGTCCCGGGAGCGGCAGCTGTGACCGTGCATGGTGGATGGCTCGTTCCAGATATATTAGCAGTCTGCTTTTTGCCTCCTGTGCACTGTGAGTTTTGCCTGCATGTCCACCTTCTCCTCCCTATCTGCTGCTCCGTCTCTCCCTCTGAATACCCCTCCTCTTCCTCTCTTGAGGGCACCCACGTGACGTCCATAGACACATCATCATCGTCCCCTTCACCACCACCGACATTAGAGATCTCAGAGTAGGCAGCAACAGCAGGGACCACCCTCCTTGGGCTGATCTGGGTACTGTCGTCAGACTGCTGGGTGGCGACCGTTGATGCCTCCTCTTTTTGATCTGATGCCAAGAATGGCTGCGCATCGGTAAGGTCTTGTAATGGATGTGAAAATAATTCCTCTGACTCGAGTGGAGGGGATATGGTGGTGGTGGTGTCTTTGGGGTGCACACAGCAGAGAGTGAAGAGGGTCCAGATAGAGAGGATGAGGAGGGTGCAGAAGCGGAAGGCTGAGTGAGCCACTCAACCAAGTCTGTTGCGTCCTTTGATGTAATCGCACGCACCTTCTGCAACTTCCCACTTAGGCTCTGGCCTGGTGCACCTGCCCGACCCCTACCACCCCTGTGGAATGGCCTGCCTCTTCCTCTGCCTGTCATTTTTTAAAATGACCCAGTGACAAAAGTCCCTATAGAAGAGCAGTATTTGTGGAAGGTATATCACACCCCTGCTTCAATCAGTTTTTTTGAGGGGCAACTGGTATATCACACCAGTAGAAATAGTTTGTTCCAATGTCGTTAGTCACTATCTGTAGCTGAGGTAATGCAGCTGAACAGCAAACAAATGCTGCACTACCTATATGCACTACATAGAAAGTATATAATTGATATACCACACCCCTGCTTCAATCACTTTTTGGGGGGGCAAGAGGTATATTACACCAGTAGAATTTATTTGTTCCAAAGTCGTTTGTCACTATCTGTAGCTGAGGTAACGCAGCAAAACCGCAAACCAATGCTGCACTACCCAAATGCACTATATTGATTTGGACCTGGGCACACCCTAATCAAGCCTGCTGGCCGGCGAATACTAATGAAGCGCTTCCATTTTGGAAGCGCTCATTAGTACTGGAGGACCAGGAAGTGGTGAACGCTATGTACTTACCGCTTTCTGGTCCTCGGCTGTCTGCTGTGCAGGGTTGCGCACAGCGTGAGGCGCTTTGTGACGCCACGCTGTGCACGCCAGTTCAGAGCACAGCCGACAGCAGAAGGAAGAGAATCGCGGACGGTAAGGAGCGGCGGCGTCCAGGAGTAGAGAAGTAAGTATTTTTTTATTTTATAAAAAGTGAGGCTGCTGGGAGCATAATGGAGGCTAATGAGGCATATGGGGGCTAATGAGGCATAATACGGGCAAATGAGAGGCATAATGGGGTCTAATGTGAGGCATAATGGGGACTAATGAGGCATAAGGGATGATAATGGGGGCTAATGAGGCATAAGAACTGATGATGGGGCTAATAAGGCATAAAGGCTGATAATGGGGGTTAATGAGGCATAAGGGCTGACGATGGGGGCTAATGAGGCATAAGGGTTGATGATGGGGACTAATGAGGCATAATGGAAGCTAATGAGGCATAATGGGTGCTAATGAGAGGCATAATGAGGGCTAATGAGAGGCATAATGGGGGCTAATGAGGCATAAGGGCTGATAATGGGGGCTGATGTGGAAATTTTATTAGGATGTGTATTTAATATATTGTGTATTGTCATCATGTCTCTCAGTGTCAGGGTAAACCATTGGAGTGGATATCTTGCCGTGTATGTCCTGTAAAGGAACGTGCGTTTGTTGTCTCTAGTGCGCCTGAACAGCCGCTGGAGATAATGACGCTGTACTGTAAATAAACATGCAGGAGGATCATAGTAACTTTTTCTGGCATTGATCACTGAGCAAGGCTGGATAAAGTTCGCTCCAGTGGTAATGTTAGATTATTGTATATATGTGTTTGTTAGCTGGCTATGTTATTCTAAATGATGGTGTCTTGTCTTCCTATGTCATCACTTCCTGCATCCTTGTCTTGGGCCAGCCCCTTTTACACCTTTTGTTAGTAAATAAAGGATGCAGACTGGGCAAGGCGGGGAGGAGTGCTCAGCAAGAATTCAATCAAGATGGTAGCACCTGGGTCTTTCTCTGACTGCGGCTGATGGAGGGGGGATTTATCTTTTTCCTTACACAAACTTTGATGTGAGCTGATTCCAATATTAATATTTCTACAACAGATGGCGAGCTCAGGAAGGAAATAATTTTTTTTCCCTGTTATTAGCAGAACTTAACCACTTCAGCCCCGCTAGGTGAAACCCCCTTCATGACCAGAGCACTTTTTACACTTCGGCACTACACTACTTTCACCGTTTATCGCTCGGTCATGCAACTTACCACCCAAATGAATTTTACCTCCTTTTCTTCTCACTAATGGAGCTTTCATTTGGTGGTATTTTATTGCTGCTGACATTTTTACTTTTTTTGTTATTAATCAAAATGTAACGATTTATTTGCAAAAAAATGACATTTTTCACTTTCAGCTGTAAAATTTTGCAAAAAAAAACGACATCCATATATAAATTTTTCGCCAAATTTATTGTTCTACATGTCTTTGATGAAAAAAAATGTTTGGGCAAAAAAAAAAATGGTTTGGGTAAAAGTTATAGCATTTACAAACTATGGTACAAAAATGTGAATTTCCGCTTTTTGAAACAGCTCTGACTTTCTGAGCACCTGTCATGATTCCTGAGGTTCTACAATGCCCAAACAGTAGAAAACCCCCACAAATGACCCCATTTCGGAAAGTAGACACCCTAAGGTATTCGCTGATGGGCATAGTGAGTTCATAGAACTTTTTATTTTTTGTCACAAGTTAGCGGAAAATGATGATGATTTTATTTTTTATTTTTTTTCTTACAAAGTCTCATATTCCACTAACTTGCGACAAAAAATAAAAAATTCTAGGAACTCGCCATGCCCCTCACGGAATACCTTGGGGTGTCTTCTTTTCAAAATGGGGTCACTTGTGGCGTAGTTATACTGCCCTGGCAATTTAGGGGCCCAAATGTGTGAGAAGAACTTTGCAATCAAAATGTGTAAAAAATGACCGGTGAAATCCAAAAGGTGCACTTTGGAATATGTGCCCCTTTGCCCACCTTGGCAGCAAAAAAGTGTCACACATCTGGTATCGCCGTACTCAGGAGAAGTTGGGGAATGTGTTTTGGGGTGTCATTTTACATATACCCATGCTGGGTGAGAAAAATATCTTGGTCAAATGCCAACTTTGTATAAAAAAATGGGAAAAGTTGTCTTTTGCCAAGATATTTCTCTCATCCAGCATGGGTATATGTAAAATGACACCCCAAAACACATTCCCCAACTTCTCCTGAGTACGGCGATACCAGATGTGTCACACTTTTTTGCTGCCAAGGTGGGCAAAGGGGCACATATTCCAAAGTGCACCTTTCAGATTTTGCAGGCCATTTTTTACACATTTTGATTGCAAGGTACTTCTCACACATTTGGGCCCCTAAATTGCCAGGGCAGTATAACTACGCCACAAGTGACCCCATTTTGGAAAGAAGACACCCCAAGGTATTCCGTGAGGGGCATGGCGAGTTCCTAGAATTTTTTATTTTTTGTCACAAGTTAGCGGAAAATGATGATTTTTTTTTTTTTTCTCTTTTTTCCTTACAAAGTCTCATATTCCACTAACTTGCGACAAAAAATAAAAAATTCTAGGAACTCGCCATGCCCCTCACGGAATACCTTGGGGTGTCTTCTTTCCAAAATGGGGTCACTTGTGGCGTAGTTATACTGCCCTGGCAATTTAGGGGCCCAAATGTGTGAGAAGTACCTTGCAATCAAAATGTGTAAAAAATGGCCTGCAAAATCTGAAAGGTGCACTTTGGAATATGTGCCCCTTTGCCCACCTTGGCAGCAAAAAAGTGTGACACATCTGGTATCGCCGTACTCAGGAGAAGTTGGGGAATGTGTTTTGGGGTGTCATTTTACATATACCCATGCTGGATGAGAGAAATATCTTGGCAAAAGACAACTTTTCCCATTTTTTTATACAAAGTTGGCATTTGACCAAGATATTTTTCTCACCCAGCATGGGTATATGTAAAATGACACCCCAAAACACATTCCCCAACTTCTCCTGAGTACGGCGATACCAGATGTGTCACACTTTTTTGCTGCCAAGGTGGGCAAAGGGGCACATATTCCAAAGTGCACCTTTTGGATTTCACCGGTCATTTTTTACACATTTTGATTGCAAAGTTCTTCTCACACCTTTGGGCCCCTAAATTGCCAGGGCAGTATAACTACGCCACAAGTGACCCCATTTTGGAAAGAAGACACCCCAAGGTATTCCGTGAGGGGCATGGCGAGTTCCTAGAATCTTTTATTTCTTGTCGCAAGTTAGTGGAATATGAGACTTTGTAAGGAAAAAAGAAAAAAAAAGAAAAATCATCATTTTCCGCTAACTTGTGACAAAAAATAAAAAATTCGAGGAACTCGCCGTGCCCCTCACGGAATACCTTGTGGTGTCTTCTTTCCAAAATGGTGTCACTTGTGGCGTAGTTATACTGCCCTGGCAATTTAGGGGCCCAAATGTGTAAGAAGTACCTTGCAATCAAAATCTGTAAAAAATGGCCTGTGAAATCCGAAAGGTGCACTTTGGAATGTGTGCCCCTTTGCCCACCTTGGCTGCAAAAAAGTGTCACACATCTGGTATTGCCGTACTCAGGAGAAGTTGGGGAATGTGTTTTGGGGTGCCATTTTACATATAACCATGCTGGGTGAGAGAAATATCTTGGCAAAAGACAACTTTTCCTATTTTTTTTATACAAAGCTGGCATTTGACCAAGATATTTTTCTCACCCACCATGGGTATATGTAAAATGACACCCCAAAACACATTCCCCAACTTCTCCTGAGTACGGCGATACCAGATGTGTGACACTTTTTTGCAGCCTAGATGCGCAAAGGGGCCCAAATTCCTTTTAGGAGGGCATTTTTAGACATTTGGATCCCAGACTTCTTCTCACACTTTCGGGCCCCTAAAAAGCCAGGGCAGTATAAATACCCCACATGTGACCCCACTTTGGAAAGAAGATACCCCAAGGTATTCAATGAGGGGCCTGGCGAGTTCCTAGAAATTTTTTATTTTTTGCATAAGTTAGCAGAAATTGATTTTTTTGGTTTTTTTCTCACAAAGTCTCACTTTCCGCTAACTTAGGACAAAAATTTCAATCTTTCATGGACTCAATATGCCCCTCAGCGAATACCTTGGGGTGTCTTCTTTCCGAAATGGGGTCACATGTGGGGTATTTATACTGCCCTGGCTTTTTAGGGGCCCTAAAGCGTGAGAAGAAGTCTGGAATATAAATGTCTAAAAATGTTTACGCATTTGGATTCCGTGAGGGGTATGGTGAGTTCATGGGAGATTTTATTTTTTGACACAAGTTAGTAGAATATGAGACTTAGTAAGAAAAAACAAACAAAAACAAACAAAAAATTTCCGCTAACTTGTGCCAAAAAAAATGTCTGAATGGAGCCTTACAGGGGGGGGTGATCAATGACAGGGGGGTGATCACCCATATAGACTCCCTGATCACCCCCCTGTCACTGATCACCCCCCTGTAAGGCTCCATTCAGACGTCCGCATGTGTTTTGTGGATCCGCTCCATGTATCCATGGATCCGTAAAAAATCATGCGGACATCTGAATGGAGCCTTACAGGGGGGGTGATCAGTGACAGGGGGGTGATCACCCTGATCACCCCCTGTCATTGATAACCCCCCTGTAAGGCTCCATTCAGACGTCCGCATGTGTTTTGTGGATCCGATCCATGTATCCATGGATCCGTAAAAAATCATGCGGACATCTGAATGGAGCCTTACAGGGGGGGTGATCAATGACAGGGGGGGTGATCAATGACAAGGGGGGTGATCAATGACAGGGGGGTGATCAATGACAGGGGGGTGATCAATGACAGGGGGGTAATCACCCATATAGACTCCCGGATCACCCCCCTGTCATTGATCACCCCCCTGGTAAGGCTCCATTCAGACGTCCGTATAATTTTTATGGATCCATGGATCGGATCCGCAAAACACATGCGGACATCTGAATGGAGCCTTACAGGGGGGTTATCAATGACAGGGGGTGATCAGGGTGATCACCCCCTGTCACTGATCACCCCCCCTGTAAGGCTCCATTCAGATGTCCGCATGATTTTTTACGGATCCATGGATACATGGATCGGATCCACAAAACACATGCGGACATCTGAATGGAGCCTTACAGGGGGGTTATCAATGACAGGGGGTGATCAGGGTGATCAGGGTGATCACCCCCCTGTCACTGATCACCCCCCCTGTAAGGATCCATTCAGATGTCCGCATGATTTTTTACGGATCCATGGATACATGGATCGGATCCACAAAACACATGCGGACGTCTGAATGGAGCCTTACAGGGGGGTTATCAATGACAGGGGGTGATCAGGGTGATCAGGGTGATCACCCCCCTGTCACTGATCACCCCCCCTGTAAGGCTCCATTCAGATGTCCGCATGATTTTTTACGGATCCATGGATACATGGATCGGATCCACAAAACACATGCGGACGTCTGAATGGAGCCTTACAGGGGGGTTATCAATGACAGGGGGTGATCAGGGTGATCAGGGTGATCACCCCCCTGTCACTGATCACCCCCCCGTAAGGCTCCATTCAGATGTCCGCATGATTTTTTACGGATCCATGGATACATGGATCGGATCCACAAAACACATGCGGACGTCTGAATGGAGCCTTACAGGGGGGTTATCAATGACAGGGGGTGATCAGGGTGATCACCCCCCTGTCACTGATCACCCCCCCTGTAAGGCTCCATTCAGACATCTGCATGATTTTTTACGGATCCATGGATACATGGATCGAATCCACAAAACACATGCGGACGTCTTAATGGAGCCTTACAGGGGGGTTATCAATGACAGGGGGTGATCAGGGTGATCAGGGTGATCACCCCCCTGTCACTGATCACCCCCCCTGTAAGGCTCCATTCAGATGTCCGCATGATTTTTTACGGATCCATGGATACATGGATCGGATCCACAAAACACATGCGGACGTCTGAATGGAGCCTTACAGGGGGGTTATCAATGACAGGGGGTGATCAGGGTGATCAGGGTGATCACCCCCCTGTCACTGATCACCCCCCCTGTAAGGCTCCATTCAGACATCCGCATGATTTTTTACGGATCCATGGATACCTGGATCGGATCCACAAAACACATGCGGACGTCTGAATGGAGCCATACAGGGGGGTTATCAATGACAGGGGGTGATCAGGGTGATCACCCCCCTGTCACTGATCACCCCCCTGTAAGGCTCCATTCAGACATCCGCATGATTTTTTACGGATCCATGGATACATGGATCGGATCCACAAAACACATGCGGACGTCTGAATGAAGCCTTACAGGGGGGTTATCAATGACAGGGGGTGATCAGGGTGATCAGGGTGATCACCCCCCTGTCACTGATCACCCCCCCTGTTAGGCTCCATTCAGACATCCGCATGATTTTTACGGATCCATGGATACATTGATCGGATCCACAAAACACATGCGGACGTCTGAATGGAGCCTGATCACCCCCCCTGTAAGGCTCCATTCAGACATCCGCATGATTTTTTACGGATCCATGGATACATGGATAGGATCCACAAAACACATGCGGACGTCTGAATGGAGCCTTACAGGGGGGTTATCAATGACAGGGGGTGATCAGGGTGATCAGGGTGATCACCCCCCTGTCACTTCTCCCCCCCCCTGTATGTCTCAATTCAGAGATCCGCATGATTTTTACGGATCCATGGATACATGGATTGGATCCACAAAACACATGCGGACGTCTGAATGGAGCCTGATCACCCCCCCTGTAAGGCTCCATTCAGACATCCGCATGATTTTTTACGGATCCATGGATACATGGATCGGATCCACAAAACACATGCGGACGTCTGAATGGAGCCTTACAGGGGGGTTATCAATGACAGGGGGTGATCAGGGTGATCAGGGTGATTACCCCCCTGTCACTGATCACCCCCCCTGTAAGGCTCCATTCAGACATCCGCATGATTTTTACGGATCCATGGATACATGGATCGGATCCACAAAACACATGCGGACGTCTGAATGGAGCCTGATCACCCCCCCTGTAAGGCTCCATTCAGACATCCGCATGATTTTTTACGGATCCATGGATACATAGATCGGATCCACAAAACACATGCGGACGTCTGAATGGAGCCTTACAGGGGGGTTATCAATGACAGGAGGTGATCAGGGTGATCAGGGTGATCACCCCCCTGTCACTGATCACCCCCCCTGTAAGGCTCCATTCAGACATCCACATGATTTTTTACGGATCCATGGATACATGGATCGGATCCACAAAACACATGCGGACGTCTGAATGGAGCCTTACAGGGGGGTTATCAATGACAGGAGGTGATCAGGGTGATCAGGGTGATCACCCCCCTGTCACTGATCACCCCCCCTGTAAGGCTCCATTCAGACATCCACATGATTTTTACGGATCCATGGATACATGGATCGGATCCACAAAACACATGCGGACGTCTGAAAGGAGCCTTACAGGGGGGTGATCAATGACAGGGGGGTGATCAGGGAGTGTATATGGGTGATCACCCGCCTGTCATTGATCACCCCCTGTAAGGCTCCATTCAGACGTCCGCATGTGTTTTGCGGATCCGATCCATGTATCCATGGATCCGTAAAAATCATGCGGATGTCTGAATGGAGCCTTACAGGGGGGTGATCAATGACAGGGGGGTGATCAATGACAGGGGGTGATCAGGGAGTGTATATGGGTGATCACCCGCCTGTCATTGATCACCCCCCTGTAAGGCTCCATTTAGACGTCCGTATGCGTTTTGCGGATCCGATCCATGTATCCGTGGATCCGTAAAAATCATACGGACGTCTGAACGGAGCCTGACAGGGGGGTGATCAATGACAGGGCGGTGATCAATGACAGGGGGGTGATCAGGGAGTTTATATGGGGTGATCATGGGTGATCAGGGGTTTATAAGGGGTTAATAAGTGACGGGGGGTGGGGTGTAGTGTAGTGTAGTGTGGTGTTTGGTGCGACTGTACTGACCTACCTGAGTCCTCTGGTGGTCGATCCTAACAAAAGGGACCACCAGAGGACCAGGTAGGAGGTATATTAGACGCTGTTATGAAAACAGCGTCTAATATACCTGTTAGGGGTTAAAAAATTCGGATCTCCAGCCTGCCAGCGAGCGATCGCCGCTGGCAGGCTGGAGATCCACTCGCTTACCTTCCGTTCCTGTGAGCGCGCGCGCCTGTGTGCGCGCGTTCACAGGAAATCTCGCGTCTCGCGAGATGACGCATATATGCGTGACTGTGCGCAGGGCTGCCACCTCCGGACCGCACATCTGCGTTAGGCGGTCCGGAGGTGGTTAAAGGAGACGCAATTTAATTTTCAAAAAGCAAAAAAGGCTAATATCCTTTTCCTTACTCTCATTTTTGAGAAAGTTTTGCTCTTTGTGAACTGAAATCTGTGTACTCCAATCTGCTGGTATCAAAAAAATAAAATAAATCTATTTAAACATCCTACGTGGTTGTTGTCTGCTTCATCAAGGGGTGTAGGGATAAGGTAAGTGTTTTTCCATTGTGTAGTTTTTGATGGATCTGAGTTGATTGTATGATGAGATTGTATGATGAGCAGTACAGGGAATTGTATTTTTTTGTAACTTAACTTTTATGTTACTGTGATTTTGCAAGAGGTGATTTTATAGAGGTTTATAGAGGCAGCAATTGATTTTAGTGTGTGTATGACCATGTGCTTGTCGGCCATCTTTACCATGCTTGTCAGCCATCTTTAAGTTTGTCGGCCATCTTAGTTAGTTTGCTATGGAAAGCGATTTGATTGTTTTTGCCTGAAATGTTAGTTTTGTCGAATAGTTATCTTGTCTTTTTGTAACCTTTCTATGTACAGTTTGATTTTGTTTTGATAAGTTTTGTGCTGGATATCAGTTGAGTGTACGGTTATGGTATAGAGCAGTGACCAGTCTGATACAGGAATCATTGTCTGAATATTAGTGGCAGTTTAGTGGTGAAATCGTCCTATAGTTGATGATTCTGCTTAATGTTTGTATATCTGTGGCAGTTACACTGAATTGTAGACTTGTTTGGCATAATTAATACGGGTACTACAGTGTAGAAAGGTTCTGTGCCAAAAGTATTGGGACAACTCCTAGAAATTGGTACTAGTGTGTTTTGTAACAACCATTGTGGTGTTTGTTTTTTGTGCAATGGAAAGTATTTTTAAAGAAGTAGCAAAGTTGAAGGACGCGGCAGCCATTCTTCAGGCTATGCAGGGATCTACTGATCCATGGCTGCAGGCCCAGAATTGTGTAGCAAACCCGATCAGTACAAAAAAAATGGTGCAAAAGGAAAGGCAAGTATGCTCTGATTTTTGCTGCTGGGTGGATAGCGGATAAATATCAGGAGTCTTGTAGGCTGAAGCTGAGTTTGGAAGGAGAAGTGGAACATTTAAAAGTGGAAATTGTTAAATTGAGAACTCTTGTCCAGCAGGCAGCTGAAGCTAGCGCTAATTATGAATGTACTGTGAGGTGTAATACTGAGCTGTGCAAGGAGAATGAAAGTTTATCTGAAAGCCTGACGAAACGACCATTGGAGAGTAATGTGTCTGGGATTAGAGGCAATGTATGGGCTGTAAGCATGGAGAAGTCTGAGGATTGTGGTTCAGATAGTGGAACCGACTGAGGTATGGAGATGGACAATGTGTCCGACCCTGGAGTTGGACGTATTAACACAAGGCCAGAAGATTCCTCAGATGAGTCCGTGGTAAGTGGACCTAATACAGATAGTAGTGTGGGATCTAGTCATGCTAGGATGGTTAATGTTGTGCGCCAAGTCAAATCGCCTTGTGCAGGGAGGCGAGCTATTCTTTGTTTCGCATGCAGGGAATACGGGCACATTGCACGATATTGTTACGTTGCTAATGGCAACAGACACAGGTATGTTAAGTACCCCAGAACCACACCTAGAAGTGAAGTGGTTTATTCAGCAAGGTGGGGTAATGGTCCCAGACATGCTTCTTTGCAAAGGCAGAGAACCCAGGGACAGCCAAGGTCATTTATCAGTGAAGCGTATTTTAAATCACAATATGGACGGTTAAAATGTGAAAGAAACCGGTTTTGGGACCTTGTGATGTTAAATCCTGCTTCTCTGGTCAAATGAATCTGAAGCTGTTGTCAGGAAGCAGGGGGTGTTACCCCTACTCTGGGACCACGGGCACGCCGCAGGGCACGGGTTCCCCTTCAGCTCGGTAGAACACCTGGTGCCCGAGGTGCATGTGCGCGGCGTGTGCGCAGTACACAGGCTGCTCGCACATTTCCGGGTGCATAGCGTTCCTGCATTATCCGGCTGTCAGGTGTGAGCCTTGCTGAGGGAGATTCCCAGTACACACCTTCCACCTTCCTCGCCTGCCATTGGTTCCTGGGGAGGGTGGTTCCTACCTTCCCTGGCTATAAAGACCTGGCCTGAGCTCTGGCTCATTGCCGAGTTATTCCACCTTATGGTGAACACCTAGCCTCCCTGCAGATCCTTCTAGTGCCTGTTGTTTCTTTGTATCCTTCCCAGCTACTGACCCCTGGACTGTCTTCCGCCTTGAACCTTCGCTGCCTGCCTCGACCCGGATTGGACATTGACTACCCCTCTTGGATTATCCCTAAACTTGTACCGCGTTCTGGGCTGTCAGCTGCTTACTGCCAGTGGGTTCCTCATCCCACTACTGGCTCCCTGTGAGGTTCTGACAGAATAACTCAGCCTTCACCATGGAACCCGCAAAAGCAGTGGATCCCATGACGGCCATGACCCAGCAACTTAACCTCATGACGCAGGCCTTCCAGGAGATGCAAGCGAGTCATGAGCACCTGCTGCAGAGGGTTGCCACACAGGAGCAGCGCATCGCAGAGCGCACCGCGCTACCACCCTCGCCTCCCCCTACGCCGGCGCGCACCCTGGAAGTGGTCTCTAGCGAGCCGTCAGTCAGCCTCCCTGAGCGGTTTTCAGGAGATCGGAGGAAGTACCGCTCCTTCATCATCTCCTGCGAGCTGTTGTTTTCCCTGAAGCCGCGTACATATGCCACGGACTTCGTCAAGGTACGAATGGCAATTTCCTTGCTCTCAGGGCCTCCCCAGACCTGGGCGCACCAACTCCTACTAGCCGATGACCCAGTGCTGGCATCTTGGAAGTCCTTTGCCGCAGCTATGCAAAGACTTTATGATGACTCCCTGCGTTCTTCAACTGCCAGGGGTACCTTGCGCACCCTCCGCCAGGGCAGACGTCCAGTGGAGGATTACATCATGGAATTCCGTGAGGTAGCCCCGGATACGGGCTTGAACGAGGTGGCCTTGATTGACCAGTTCCGCATCGGTTTGTCCGAGCAGCTCAAGGAAGAGCTCGCCCGCATTGGGGTGTCGGGCTCCTTGGGGGGCCTGATGGACTCAGTAACCCACCTGGATCGCCGCTTCCGGGAAAGACGACAGAAGCGACAACAGACCCCGCCTCTAACGGAGCGCCGGTCGGAACCCTTAAGGCTTCCTGTTCCTGTGGCGGCAGACGGTAACCAGGAGGAGCCGATGCAGATCGGGGCTGTTCGGGGTCCCCTGTCCACGGTGGAGAGAACCAGGAGAAGAACCTTGTGTCACGACCGCTATCTCAGCAGCAGTCGTGTCGTACCAGACGGAGGGGAAGGGGGACCCTTATCTATGGATGGGAGATAGAACGGCCACCCCTGACTAACCCTAAGCTGGCACCTGTCTGCCCTGATACCCTAGACAGGGTGTGAACCCGTGCGGCGAGCAGGATGCCTAAACCCTCAGTCACCCTAGCAAGACTAGACTGGGGAAAGGCAGATGGGAGCACTAGTCACCATCACTCATGTCTAGGAGAACAACAGGGGAAGACAGCAACAAACAAACAATCTATAACAGAGAATAGACTTATCCAGTCACGAGCAGAGAAGGTGATCCCAATAACGACAGTCCACGCCAGACAAGAGCTCCACAGCAATACCGTCAAACGATCTCCTTCAAAGGTCAGAATAACACTGGAAGTAAGGACTATATCTGGCAATGACTGCAAGTGAAACTGAAACTAATATAGTAGCTGGGAGTGGCAGACAGGACTCACCTGAGAAGGATGCCTACAAACTCCCAGTCAGGAAAAAAGGTTCACAAGGCAAAACCCTGATGACATACCCTGAACCACAGAGCAAACTCACAAGCTATCGCGAGTAGCAAGTCGCTGCGACCTTCTCCTCCCAGACCTGTCTGGATCAGTCACAGTCGTGACACCTTGCATCTGTGTTTATACTGGGCAAAACAGGGCCATTTCCTGAAGGACTGTCCCATCAAACCTTCCGAAGGTAGGCCGGAGACACCCACGGTATGCATTAACCTACCAATGTATAACAACTCGTCTCATCTCACCATCCCTGTTTCCCTGCAGCTGGGCAACAACAATATTGATCTCTCTGCCATCATTGATTCGGGCGCAAGCAGCTGTTTTATGGACAAGGATCTGGCTTCCCAACTAGGCATCCCGTTGCGCCCTAAGAAGAACCCATCCCAGCTGCATCTGGTGGATGGCAGCACCCTAAAGACGGGACCTATCGCCATGGAATCCCATCCCTTGTTCCTCCGCATCGTCCTTTACCATTCCGAGAAGATCGTGTGGGACATCGTGCCTTCCCCCTTGTTTCCAGTCATTCTAGGCATCCCCTGGCTTAGGAGACACAACCCCACGATTAACTGGACCTCTGGCTCCATCACCTTCACGCCCCCCTCCAGTTCTTCTGTTCACGCGTCTCCGGCTCTAAGCCCTCTTACGGTTCTGGGCACCGTTGAACACAGACTACCCGACAAATATCGGGACTATGCAGACGTTTTTGAAAAAAAAGGAGCAGACGCCTTGCCGCCACACAGGCCCTATGATTGCCCCATTGACCTGCTCCCTGGAGCCCCACTGCCGTACGGGCGCTTGTACAATCTGTCTGAAACCGAGACCAGGGCCCTGAAGGACTACATAGAGGAGAGCCTAGCGAAGGGGTTCATCCGTCCCTCGACCTCTCCAGTTGGGGCCGGCATCTTCTTTGTGGGTTAAAAAGATGGGGGTCTCCGGCCCTGTGTCGATTACCGGGCCCTGAACGACATCACCAAGAAGAACCGGTACCAACTCCCTCTCATTCCCGACTTGCTGGACAGAGTCAAGGATGCCCGTTTCTTCACCAAGATCGACATCCGGGGGGCCTACAATCTGATTCGTGTCAGGGAGGGGGATGAGTGGAAGACAGCATTCCGCTCACGGTTTGGGCACTATGAGTACCTTGTCATGCCCTTCGGGCTCTGTAACGCCCCTGCCACATTTCAGTGCTTCATCAATGACGTCTTCCGTGACCTGTTGGATACCCATGTTGTGGTATATCTGGACGATATCCTTGTCTTCTCCAGATCACTGCCACAACACGAACGGCATGTCAAATCGGTGCTCCAGCGTCTGCGGACCCACAGTCTATATGGCAAGCTTGAAAAAAGCACCTTCGAAGTCTCGTCCATTGAGTTCCTGGGCTACATCCTATCCCCAGGTCGAGTGTAGATGGACCCCAGGAAGATCCAGGCCGTCCAGAATTGGCCTGTCCCCCGCAATCGGCGGATGGTGCAGCAGTTCATTGGTTTTGCCAATTTTTACCGCCGATTCATTCGGAACTTTTCAGCGATCTGCGCTCCCATCACTGCTCTGACCAGGAGCAACATCCTGTTTGAATGGACCCCGAAGGTTCAACAGGCATTCCAGCACCTTAAGAGGCTGTTCACACAGGCACCTATACTGGTACAACCGGACGCCTCTTGCCCATTTTTTCTGGAGACCGACGCCTCCGAGGGGGCTATCGGGGCTGTTCTCTTCCAGGTCCAAGGGGAGAAGCAGCTTCTCCATCCCGTTGCCTTTTATTCCCGCAAACTCACCGGGGCCGAACGCAACTATGATGTGGGTGAGAGGGAGCTGCTCGCCATCAAGGACGCCCTGGAGGAATGGAAGGAATGGAATGCTGGAAGGAGCCGAAAACCCGGTGGTGGTGTACACCGACCATCGCAACCTCAAATATCTCCGCAGTGCCAAGCGACTGCGTCCTTGACAAGCCAGATGGGCTCTCTTTTTCTCCCGTTTTCGCCTCCAGATTACCTATCGACCGGGATCCAAGAACGGCAAGGCTGATGCCTTGTCCCGTATGTGCTCCTCCGAGGCCGATCCTGCACCTCCGGAACCGATCCTGCCAGCCGCATACTTTCTAGCCACCCAATACTCCTTGATCGAGAGGATCCGACGGGCCAGCACGCCAGCTCCAGAGGAGGCAGCCCATCTGCCAATGAAGCGGGGGCTTCGTTACCACCAACAGTGGATCTATGTCCCAGTCTCCCAGCGACTGCCTGTACTACAGCATCACCATGACCACCCCACAGCAGGCCACCGAGGTAGGCGCTACACCACGGAATGCATCCTACGTCAGTTTTGGTGGCCCTCTTTGGCAGCCGACGTACGCTCCTTCTTAGAGTCTTGTTCCGTGTGCGCACTCTACAAACGTCCCACCTCAAAACCCGTTGGGTTATTACAGCCTCTGCCAGTGCCAACCCTTCCATGGCGCAACATAGCCATGGATTTCATTGTGGACTTACCGCCTTCACAAGCCTGTACCACCATCATGTGGTGGTGGACAGATGTACCAAGATGTCCCACTTCATTCCGACCTCCGGTCTCCCGACGGCCCAACAAACCTCAGAGTTGTTCCTCCAACACGTGTTCCGGTTGCACGGGCTCCCTGATTCCATCGTCTCAGACCGGGGCTCGCAATTCACCTCCCGCTTTTGGACCCAGTTTTGCCGTAGCCTTCATATCACTCGCAGCCTGTCTTCTGCCTATCACCCCCAGTCCAATGGGCAGACCGAAAGGACCAACCAAACCCTCGAGCAGTTCCTTCGCTGTTACACATCCCATCTACAAGACGACTGGGTGAGCCATCTCCCCTTTGCAGAATTTTCCTTCAACAATCAGCTTCATTCCTCCACCGGGCTCTCACCATTCTATGCCAACTATGGCTATCATCCCGCAACTCTCCCGGATCTCCCCCTTGATGTCCCGGTGCCTGAAGTGGCTCAACGGCTCCGGCTCCTACGAGAACTGAGGCGGACCCTAACGCAACAACTCCAGGCTGCTCAGCAGCGGCACAAGATGCAGGCAGACCGTAGACGCACAGAATTCCCCAGGTACAAAGACGGGGACAAGGTGTGGCTTTCCACACAGCACCTCAAGCTGTCCTGTCCCTCCCGAAAACTGGGACCCCGTTACCTTGGTCCCTTTGAGATCGTGAGTATGGTCAACAACGTTGCAGCCAAGCTCCAGTTGCCTACTTCCCTGGGAATCCACCTGGTATTCCACGTGTCCTTGTTGAAACCACACCGTGCCAACCCGTTCCCGGACCGGGCACCTGCTCCACCACCTCCCATCCAGGTGAATAACAATGATGAGTATGAAGTCCAGGAGATCCTGGACTCCCGCCGCCGGCGTGGGGTCCTGGAGTATCTCATCCACTGGAGGGGGTACGGTCCCGAGGAGTGTTCCTGGGAGCCCTTGGGGAATGTCCATGCGGCCGCCAAGGTGCGGGCATTCCATCGGGCTCACCCCGAGAGGCCTTCCCAGGGTCGCGTCCGGAGGCCGCTGCTTGGTGGGGGGCTCTGTCAGGAAGCAGGGGGTGTTACCCCTACTCTGGGACCACGGGCACGGTGCAGGGCATGGGTTCCCCTTCAGCTCGGTAGAACACCTGGTGCCCGAGGTGCGGGTGCGCGGCGTGTGCGCAGTACACAGGCTGCTCGCACATTTCCGGGTGCATAGCGTTCCTGCATTATCCGGCTGTCAGGTGTGAGCCTTGCTGAGGGAGATTCCCAGTACACACCTTCCACCTTCCTCGCCTGCCATTGGTTTCTGGGGAGGGTGGTTCCTACCTTCCCTGGCTATAAAGACCTGGCCTGAGCTCTAGCTCATTGCTGAGTTATTCCACCTTATGGTGAACACCTAGCCTCCCTGCAGATCCTTCTATTGCCTGTTGTTTCTTTGTATCCTTCCCGGCTACTGACCCCAGGACTGTCTTCCGCCTTAAACCTTCGCTGCCTGCCTCGACCCGGATTGGACATTGACTACCCCTCTTGGATTATCCCTAAACTTGTACCGCGTTCTGGGCTGTCAGCTGCTTACTGCCAGTGGGTTCCTCATCCCACTACTGGCTCCCTGGGAGGTTCTGACAGTTGTTTGGGGCTGGGCAAATTAACATTTCAATTACTGGGTGGGTAAAATTTCTCTTGTACGGTTTCAGGGGAACCCTCCAGGACATTGATTTGTTAATTCAGTCCTATACAATTGTATGTGTTCCTAAGGTTTTAGGTTTTGCATCTGAGTTTTGGGTTTTAAGTTAAAATAAACTTTTTACTGAAGCTCAATGTATGTAATAAGTGTTTTTTCCTTTTTTATTTTTCAGTTATTTTTGTCTATTTTTGTTTGGGTATTTCTTTGATTAATTTACATTTACATTTTTCTTCTTTTACTAATTCATTTTTATTTTTTAGGTTTTTATTGAAGTTTTTTTAAGTTTTTCCTTATTTACCAACCGATTTTTATTTTTAGTCTATTTTTAATTTTTTCCTTTCTCATATATTGGTGGTTTTCTCATTTTCTTTCTTTTTCTCTCTCGCTCCCTCTCTTTTCTCTGTACATTTGGTTAGGAGTACTGGGGGTCTCATGATATTGTGTGGGAACTACTGTCTGAATTCAAGGGTTGCTGCTGAGCGAGAGGTTTTTGATCAGTCACTGTAAAAAGGGCTTTGTGTGCTGTTCAGCTTGACTATATAGAATCATATTTGCAAAGGAAAGTGAGTTGATGAGCATTTTCTTAAGGAGACAAGGTGATCTATATCACCTGGGCATACCAATAGCTGTGTGAGTAACCCCATTCCTCACAGGAGTACTGTGTGTTTGTTTCCTGTGAACCCCTCGTCCCAACAGAAGGTACTGTGTGTTCTCTGTGTACCCCTCGTCCCCACAGAACGTATTGTGTGTTTTCTGTGCACCCCTTTTTCCACTCCAGATCAATTGGAAGCCCTATCCTGTGGTCAGGTCACTATTCAGAGCCAAAACCGAGGCTGGTATATCTCATTAGGAGACTCAGAGGCCGCCGTGTGTCGGCGAGAGCCCTTTTCCTCACACTGATTAATCCTTTTCCTGAGGTCTAACTAGGGTGAACGGAGTCCGTGTGTTGGTGCCAGAATCCCTAGGGCAACTCAGAGAAGAACAAAGGGAATTAACAGCTGTCCGGTGTAGGTCGCGGGACATTTCCTTGCATAGGTTGCGGGAAAATTCCTTGCGTAGGTCGCGGGAAACTTTATGCTCGAGCATGGGTTTAGGGAAATTTAGGGATCAGAAGGGTATCACTTCTGACTATAGGACAGCCAAGCAGTACATGAAATCCATCTATGGAGGAGGAGTTGTTAAGCCCCTCAAAGATTGGCACCAAGGGACTGTAGGTTCAGAGTGGACCAACCCCAAAGAAGGGACCTTTGAGGTCTGGTTTGGGAACAAGTTTGTCTGTAAATTCCCCACTAGACTCCAAAGCCATGGTTCCCTCCAGAAAGCAGAACTGTGGCTGCACAAATCCATCGATCTCCAGCAACAGGATATTCAAAAGTCCCAGACAGTGCGAACTAACACTGTCATGTACTCCCGTCCCGCTAAGACTGTAGAGTCCAAGAGAAGCGCTTTTCTTTTTCTCTTTCTCTATCTCTCTCTCATATCCCTCCGTCATCTCTCCATCTAACCTTGAGATGATGTTCATTCTAGTCAACCATGTGACTGGGTCGTGCTAAAGAAACATCCAAGGATGGGACTAGAGCCAAGATATCTTGGGCCATTCCAGGTGCTGCTGATGACGCCAACCTCTCTGAAGTTCGAGGGACGAGACAACTGGATCCACACCGGTCACTGCAAGAAGCTGCTCAACTAAGTCAAAGAATGCAGAGTATCACTTTTGTTTATTTGTTACAAGGAGGCATTTGTTAATAGACGATATTAATATTAGCTCTGGCTCCTGTTCCTCGCTTGTTAATCCTGTATGGGTGTCCGGGCAGCTAGGCGACCGTAGATGTGAGATCCTCCAGTTGTGAGGAAGGTATACGGTTATGCCAGGCTAGCAGACACCATTGACAAGGGTCAGACCCATACTGACAGAAGCAGGGCAGGGGCGGAGCTATGACTAGTGAGAGTCAGAATCCTTTTTAAAACTTTGGGAGGTCTTGGGGCTCACTGGCTTTCCATTGGATCCGGGCGAAAGGAAATAAGACATGTACTTATGTTTTTTGTTTCCATTCCTTCTATACGCCGGAGTGGGATGTTCCTGATGTCTAATCGACTGATATACCAAAGCCCGAACAGACAAGACGCCTGAAGACCAAACCATGGACCAGATGCAGAGGATCCCAAACCAGCCGGCGACCAACGCGAAACGCCACCTCCTAAGTCACCTCCCGAAGAAAAGAAGCTACGTGTCAAGATTGACGTTCTGTTTTCCATCATCTGTTTTGTTTTATGGATTCAGGACTTTTCGTAGACAAGACTGTTTTTTTTCAAAGAAGAAGATCGAGATTCGTCAAGGGACACTGGGGAGCATATGACAAAGAGGAGGGACTGTTGTGGAAATTTTATTAGGATGTGTATATAATATATTGTGTATTGTCATCTTGTCTCTCAGTGTCAGGGTAAACCATTGGAGTGGATATCTTCCCGTGTATGTCCTGTAAAGGAACGTGCGTTTGTTGTCTCTAGTGAGCCTGAACAGCCGCTGGAGATAATGACGCTGTACTGTAAATAAACATGCAGGAGGATCATAGTAACTTTATCTGGCATTGATCACTGAGCAAGGCTGGATAAAGTTCGCTCCAGTGGTAATGTTAGATTATTGTATACATGTGTTTGTTAGCTGGCTATATTATTCTAAATGATGGTGTCTTGTCTTCCTATGTCATCACTTCCTGTATGTCATCACTTCCTGCATCCTTGTCTTGGGCCAGTCCCTTTTACACCTTTTGTTAGTAAATAAAAGAATGCAGACTGGGCAAGGCAGGGAGGAGTGCTCAGCAAGAATTCAATCAAGATGGTAGCACCTGGGTCTTTCTCTGACTGCGGCTGATGGAGGGGGGATTTATCTTTTTCCTTACACAAACTTTGATGCGAGCTGATTACAACTATTAATATTTCTACAACAGGGCTAATGGCATAAAGGCTATATATATTTATATATATATATACATACATACATACACATGCGCGCGGTGTGTGTTTGTGCTTTAGGGTGCACACCCTAATGCAATAGGCTGCACACACCTATGCTGGCAGCTGTCTCTAACAACAACTTGATATTTCAATTTCGGTCTACAGCACTATCATAACTCCTGTGCCCGCTGTCTTGTGGCCACATTTGACTCTGATCTTTCCTTTGTTCCCCATATTCAATCACTTACACACTCTTGTCGTCTTCACCTCAAGAATATCGCCAGAATCTGCCCTTTTCTTACGGTGGAAACAACAAAAACTCTTGTGGTTGCCTTGATTAATTCTCGTCTTGACTACTGCAACGCATTACTAATAGGTCTCCCTCTCACTAAACTCTCCCCCTTCAGTCTGTCCTAAATGCTGCAGCCAGGCTCATCTATCCATTCAACCACTACACTGAAGCTACTAGCCTGTGACATTCACTTCACTGGTTGCCCATCCACCACAGAATACAGTTCAAACTTCTCACCCTCACCCACAAAGCTCTCCACAGTGCTGCACCTCCATATATCTCCTCCCTCATCTCCATCTACCACCCTACTCGTGCTCTCAGTTCTGTTGGCGACCTAAGATTAAAGGGGTATTATCATCTTATTGATCAGTGTTAATTTAAATCCTTTCCCTCCACTGAAGACTTCTTGCTATACATTTTATTAAAAATATCCTACCATTCTTATGAAATTTTTTTCTTTCTCTTTGTTCTGTTTATTTGCGTTTCCCATGGATACGCCCACATCTCGCCTGCCGCATCCATGGGCCGCTCCTGCGCACTGCAATGTCTGTGATCCTGCGGCCGCCCTGTGGAAGAACTTGTGAACGCGC
Organism: Bufo gargarizans; assembly: GCF_014858855.1. Classification (NCBI taxonomy): domain Eukaryota; kingdom Metazoa; phylum Chordata; class Amphibia; order Anura; family Bufonidae; genus Bufo; species Bufo gargarizans. The sequence goes on from NC_058080.1 coordinate 321,956,066, forward strand.
ACGTCGCTTGCTCTTTCGGGCAGGCGCGCATGTGCAGAATCTATCCATCGTGTCCGAGATAGAGCCGCGCATGCGCGGCCGTCCGTACAGTTCGGGTGAGGCAGCTGAGTGTGCGGACGGACATCTGAAGACCGGGAGACTATTTCATAATAGGTAAGTCTAATTTCTACTCGCACCACTAAATCCACCAACGATTGGGGGCTGATGTTGGCACTTTGTGGTCTGATGTAGGCACTTGGGGGCAGATGGTGATGGCACTTGGGGCAGATGGTGGAGGCACTTTGGGGGCAGATGGTGGAGGCACTTTGGGGGCAGATGGTGGAGGCACTTTGGGGGCAGATGGTGGAGGCACTTTGGGGGCAGATGGTGGAGGCACTTTGGGGGCAGATGGTGGAGGCACTTGGGGGCAGATGGTGGAGGCACTTGGGGGCAGATGGAGGCACTTGGGGGCAGATGGAGGCACGTGGGGCAGATGGTGGCACGTGGGGGCAGATGGTGGAGGCACTTGGGGACAGATGATGGAGGCACTTGGGGGCAGATGGAGGCACGTGGTGGCAGATGGAGGCACGTGGGGGCAGATGGAGGCACGTGGGGGCAGATGGAGGCACTTGGGGACAGATGGAGGCACTTGGGGGCCAGTGGAGGCACTTGGGGGCAGATGGAGGCACGTGGGGGCAGATGGAGGCACGTGGGGGCAGATGGAGGCACTTGGGGGCAGATAGTGGAGGCACTTGGGGGCAGATAGTGGAGGCACTTGGGGGCAGATGGAGGCACTTGGGGCAGATGGAGGCACTTGGGGGCAGATGGTGGCACTTGGGGGCTGGTGGAGGCACTTGGGGGCAGATGGAGGCACTTGGAGGAAGATGGAGGCACTTTGGGGGCTGATAGAGTCACTTGGGGGCTGATGGATGTAGCAGAACTGAATATGCTGCTGTTCTGCCATAGTTCGAGTGGGGAAGGGAATAGACAGATGTAGCAGAGCTGTATATGTGGCGGGTCAGCATCAGTGCTGGGTGAAGAGAAAAACTGATGTAGCAGAGCTGTATAAGTGGATGGTCAACCTCAGTGATGGTGAAAGAGAGAGAGATGAACTAGAACTGTATGAGGCTGTTCAGCAACAGCGCTAGTGTGAAAATGACTATATAGACTCACCTAAAGAATTATTAGGAACACCTGTTCTATTTCTCATTAATGCGATTATCTAGTCAACCAATCACATGGCAGTTGCTTCAATGCATGTAGGGTTGTGGTCCTGGTCAAGACAATCTCCTGAACTCCAAACTGAATGTCAGAATGGGAAAGAAAGGTGATTTAGGCAATTATGAGTGTGGCATGGTTGTTGGTGCCAGACGGGCCGGTCTGAGTATTTCACAATCTGCTCAGTTTCTGGGATTTTCACGCACAACCATTTCTAGGGTTTACAAAGAATGGTGTGAAAAGGGAAAAACATCCAGTATGCGGCAGTCCTGTGGGAGAAAATGCCTTGTTGATGCGAGAGGTCAGAGGAGAATGGGCCGACTGATTCAAGCTGATAGAAGAGCAACGTTGACTAAAATAACTACTCGTTACAACTGAGGTATGCAGCAAAGCATTTGTGAAGCCACAACACGCACAACCTTGAGGCGGATGGGCTACAACAGCAGAAGACCCCACCGGGTACCAATCATCTCCACTACAAATAGGAAGAAGAGGCTACAATTTGCACAAGCTCACCAAAATTGGACTGTTGAAGACTGGAAAAATGGTTTCTTGAACATGACAATGAGTTCACTGTACTAAAATGGCCCCCACAGTCACCAGATCTCAACCCAATAGAGCATCTTTGGGATGTGGTGGAACGGGAGCTTCGTGCCCTGGATGTGCATCCTTCAAATCTCCATCTGCAAGATGCTATCCTATCAATATGGGCCAACATTTCAAAAGAATGCCATCAGCACCTTGTTGAATCAATGCCATGTAGAATTAAGGCAGTTCTGAAGGCAAAAGGGGTCCAACACCGTATTAGTATGGAGTTCCTAATAATTCTTTAGTGAGTGTATATATATATATATATATATATATATATATATATGTAGCAGAGCTGTATAAGCGGATGGTCAGCCTCAGTGATGGTGGAATAAAGAAATGTAGCAGAGCTATATGCGGACCGTCAACCTGAAGGATGGTGGGAGAGTATATTAAAGCCGTAGCTGAGCTGTATAGGAAGCCCTTGAGCCAAACTTATGATAGGGGACTGGAGAAGAAACATGTTCCTGAGCTGTATATGCATCTATACATACAGTGGCGGAAATAATTATTTGACCCCTCACTGATTTTGTAAGTTTGTCCAATGACAAAGAAATGAAAAGTCTCAGAACAGTATCATTTCAATGGTAGGTTTATTGTAACAGTGGCAGATAGCACATCAAAAGGAAAATCGAAAAAATAACTTTAAATAAAAGATAGCAACTGATTTGCATTTCATTGAGTGAAATAAGTATTTGAACCCCTACCAACCATTAAGAGTTCTGGCTCCCACAGAGTGGTTAGACACTTCTACTCAATTAGTCACCCTCATTAAGGACACCTGTCTTAACTAGTCACCTGTATAAAAGACACCTGTCCACAGAATCAATCAATCAAGCAGACTCCAAACTCTCCAACATGGGAAAGACCAAAGAGCTGTCCAAGGATGTCAGAGACAAAATTGTAGACCTGCACAAGGCTGGAATGGGCTACAAAACCATTAGCAAGAAGCTGGGAGAGAAGGTGACAACTGTTGGTGCGATTATTCGAAAATGGAAGGAGCACAAAATGACCATCAATCGACCTCGCTCTGGGGCTCCACGCAAGATCTCACCTCGTGGGGTGTCAATGGTTCTGAGAAAGGTGAAAAAGCATCCTAGAACTACACGGGAGGAGTTAGTTAATGACCTCAAATTAGCAGGGACCACAGTCACCAAGAAAACCATTGGAAACACATTACACCGCAATGGATTAAAATCCTGCAGGGCTCGCAAGGTCCCCCTGCTCAGGAAGGCACATGTGCAGGCCCGTCTGAAGTTTGCCAATGAACACCTGAATGATTCAGAGAGTGACTGGGAGAAGGTGCTGTGGTCTGATGAGACCAAAATAGAGCTCTTTGGCATTAACTCAACTTGCTGTGTTTGGAGGAAGAAAAATGCTGCCTATGACCCCCAAAACACCGTCCCCACCGTCAAGCATGGGGGTGGAAACATTTTGCTTTGGGGGTGTTTTTCTGCTAAGGGCACAGGACAACTTATTCGCATAAACGGGAAAATGGACGGAGCCATGTATCGTGAAATCCTGAGCGACAACCTCCTTCCCTCTGCCAGGAAACTGAAAATGGGTCGTGGATGGGTGTTCCAGCACGACAATGACCCAAAACATACAGCAAAGGCAACAAAGGAGTGGCTCAAGAAGAAGCACATTAAGGTCATGGAGTGGCCTAGTCAGTCTCCGGACCTTAATCCAATCGAAAACCTATGGAGGGAGCTCAAGCTCAGAGTTGCACAGAGACAGCCTCGAAACCTTAGGGATTTAGAGATGATCTGCAAAGAGGAGTGGACCAACATTCCTCCTAAAATGTGCGCAAACTTGGTCATCAATTACAAGAAACGTTTGACCTCTGTGCTTGCAAACAAGGGTTTTTCCACCAAGTATTAAGTCTTTTTTTGTTAGAGGGTTCAAATACTTATTTCACTCAATGAAATGCAAATCAGTTGCTATCTTTTATTTAAAGTTATTTTTTCGATTTTCCTTTTGATGTGCTATCTGCCACTGTTACAATAAACCTACCATTGAAATGATACTGTTCTGAGACTTTTCATTTCTTTGTCATTGGACAAACTTACAAAATCAGTGAGGGGTCAAATAATTATTTCCTCCACTGTATACATAGTGTAAGGTTTATACATAATTGTAGTACAGCTGTAATAGAAAGAAATCTGCATCAGTGCTGGGGGGTGGGGGTGGGGGATGGTCATGGTTTATGGGAATCAAATGCACAGATATAAGTCTACTGGCTGACAATCTTTAGAGCGAATGTATAATATGGAAATATAGTGTTTGCTGCACAGAATGGGTTTGTAAAAGATCAGACTGAGATTGTGTGTAAAACTGTGCAGGACAGCCACATGTTACTGTACGCTGAGCTCACTTATCACAGCTCTCTGAGGATTCCACAGCAGGAGGGGCCTCACAGACACTGCAGGCTGCCAGACTGATGACTCATTCTCTTCACATGAACCAGCACACAAGGACTGAGTTCTCAGTGTGATGTCATAAGGAGGCGTGGCCGGCCTTCACTCTAGCTGCCTAAGCCTGCCCAGCCTTAGCTGCAGGAAACCAGGAAGTGAACAGCAGAGTGACTGCAGGGAAGGATGAATAAGCAAGATGAGAATACCCCTTTAATAGCCTCCATAATTCGTACCTCTTACTACGGTCTTCGAGACTTTTCTCGAGCTGCACCTACTCTCTGGAATACTCTGCCCCGGAATACTAGGTCAATTCTCAACTTCTGCACTTTCAAATGTAAAATGACTTTTCCCTGACTAAACCTTTCCCCCACCAACTCCTGTGGCCCAAACTCGATCCTAGTAGTCCCAAACCCGAAGCAGATTGGCCGGCACCACTCCTGTCAGTTCAATAATGGCTCAAATCCTACTTATCACAATCAACTACCTTATGTGTCACCCCCAATTCCTCATAGATAGTAAGCTCTTGCGACCCAGAACCTGACACAAAGTGTTTCAGATGTATATTAGCCACTTTTGGTTTCTACATGAACTCTATGAATTTGTAAAGAGCTGCAGAATATGGTGACACTATATAAATAAATATTATTAACCCTTTAAAAACATCAGTTACGTGGTCATATAAATGAAATATGTCCATTTTCCCACTTTGATGCCAGTTCTTGTGAAAATAACCTGTTTGTGCCAGGCTGAACTAAGCCTCACAATCACCTCTGTGTGAACTACACTACACCATCCTGACATGATTGTGCACCGCCCATTCACAGAGCTCAGTGTGAGGCAATGTTTTCATGGAAAGTAGGCACACATAGGTCGGTTAGAACTGGTCTGGGTGAAGTCGACAGACAGCCAAGTGATCAGCTGCACGTAGAGAAGAGGACGTCAGTACGCCCATCATGTGACTACCGGCCAACCTATAGCCCTGCGCGTCATCCTTCGTCACGTAAACTTCGGCCACACCCCCTACTGGAGTTTATATAAGTGAGGCGTATGCACTCTTGCGTCAGCTCTCTCTCATGTCAACAGCAGTGGAGAGCTCCGTGTTTACGGGCAGTGCGCCTTCTCTGCAGAGCCCTGCAGGTGGGTAAGAGTGTCCCATATTTAGGGCCTCCGGCCTTCTGGATAGGCTGAGAGCCGTGTTTCGTGCACCGCTTTGTTTTCCTGTAACTTGACCGTTTAGAAGTAAATAGTGCGTTTTCTGCAGTGGAGGTGCGCATGCGCCGTAAACTTGCAGCGTCGGGTTGTGGGGACTGACTGCCGCTTGTCCCTGCCTGTACTTCTTCCTCTGCTAGCAGAAGGTGTTATGAAATGGTCGTGCTGCAGGCCTTCCAGCGCTTATCACGTGTACTGTGAATGTGAACTTAGTTATTTGGCAATGTTTTTAGGTTGGTGTAAAGGTGGCTGCGTTCATCTCTCCGTGTTGTCGGGGTCCACGTGAGGCACGGTGGCTCACAACATGGCCTCTGTCCCTGGCCTAAATTTGCACACCTTCCAGAGAGGGACACGCATGGTTCATTGTGTGAAAGTTCTGTTTTTTCTTTGTATTTCTACATTTTAGTAGTTTTCTTATCACGTTGTGACAAAGTATCTGAATCCATTAACTGATGCAGGGACTAATATATAGACACTCGCTGTTGTACATGGAGCAATGCTGTTCTATACCGAAGATCAAAAAGAGGGACTTGAGTCAAAAAATAGGGACCCTCGGGGAGGTTTGTATTTATGGACCTACCTGAACATCTGACTGTACAGCTGCTAATGGAAAATCCAAAGGAAGTTACTGCAAGTTGTAATCCCGACACGTCCATCTATCGCCAGTCTGTTTTGCGGTTTACACCCCAGGCTGCATTCACACGTCCGCAACGTGTTTTGCGGATACACGGAGCCACGGATCCGCAAAACACTGAAAGCGGCAATGGGCATTCCGCATTTTGCGGACCGCACATTGTCGGCACTAATAGAATATGCCTGTTCTTGTCCGCAAGAATAGGACATGTTCTATATTTTTGCGGAAACTGAAGCACGGATGTGGAAGTGTGGATCCGCAAATGTGGATGCGGACAGCACATTCCGGCCCTATTGAAAATGAATGGGTCTGCACCCGTTCCGCAAAATTGCGGAACGGCTGCGGATCCATTTTGCGGACGTGTGAATAGACCCTAAGGGTACTTTTAGAATAGCGGTTTTTCTTTTCTGGTTTTGAGTTCCGTCCTAGGGGCTCTATGCCAGAAAAAAACTGATCAGATTTATCCTAATGCATTCTGAATGGAGAGCAATCCGATCTGTTTGCAAACTTTGCATCAGGTTTTTCATCAGTTCAGTCCCTCTTACATTTTTTGGCCAGAGAAAGTACCGCAGCATGCTTCAGTTTTCTCTGGCCAAAAATCCTCAAGCTACCGGAATGCTAGATCCGGCATTAATTTCCATTATTTCAATTCCGGCAACTGTTGAGGATTTTTGGCAAGCGATAAAACTGCAGCATGCTGCGGTACACTCTCCGGCCCAAAAAACGTAAGAGGGACTGAACTGATGAAAAACCTGATGCAAGCAGAACAGATTGCTCTCCATTCAGATTGCATTAGTATTAATGCCGGATCTGGCCCCAATTTTCCCGGCAAAAACGGATCCGTTCTTTCCGTTGGCGCATGCGCAGACTATTAAATTTGTGAAAAATAAATACCGGATCCGTATTTTGCGGGTAACAACCGGAAAGACTGATCCGGTATTGCAATGCATCTGTGAGACTGATCCGCCTCACAAATTCACCTGTTTGCGTCCAGATTGCCTGCGACGGAACTGCCTGCCAAAATCCTCTGAAAGTAGGAAAGTACCTTAATTGTAGTTTTACCAAATGTTGGAAGATGTCTCATCAGTTGGATGCATTTTTAACCCCTTAAAGACCAAGTAAAAGACTTTTGTTTTTCTGTCTTAAGCTGTAATTTCTGCATCAATGTTTTTTTTTTTTTCGGTGGGAAGGGTTGTGCTTTTTAATAGAATTACTGGTTTATGTAATTTATTGAGAAACATTTATGCTCCATTCACACGTCCGTGGTGTTACGGATCCGCAACACACCCGCCCGGCACCCTTATAGAAATTCCTATTCTTGTCCACATGCTGCAGACAAGAATAGGACGTTCTATCTCACACTGTGCTGTCCGCATCCATTCTGTCCCCATAGAAAATGAATGGGTGCAGACCCATTTGCGGGTGTGAATGGAGCCTTATGATTAGCTTTTATTTTTTGTTGTGCAATAAAAATGTTAATTGTATTTGAGTCAGTAAGGCTAGTTTCACACTTGCGGCAGGACGGATCTGACAGGCTGTTCACCATGTCGGATCCGTCCTGCGGCTATTTCGCCGTGCCGCCGGACCGCCGCTCTGTCCCCATTGACTATAATGGGGACGGGGGCGGAGCTCCGGCGCAGCACGGCGGTGCACGGAGAAAGCCGCCGGACTAAAAAGCCTGACATGCAGTAATTTTAGTCCGGCGCCCTTTCGCCGTGCTGCGCCGGAGCTCCGCCCCCGTCCCCATTATAGTCAATGGGGACGGAGCGGCGGCACGGCGAAATAGCCGCAGGACGGATCCGACATGGTGAACAGCCTGTCGGATCCGTCCTGCCGCAAGTGTGAAAGTACCCTAAGAGTATGGCAGTATCAAATGTCAGCAGTTTGTGGTACATTTTACTACTTTCGAAATTTCAAACAATGTATTTTTTAGGCTACTTTCACACTCTCGTCATGGACGGATCCGTTACTGATAATAAAACGTCTTCATCTGTTCAGAATGGATCAGCTTGTATTATCTTAAATATAGCCAAAACTGATCAGTTTTCTATTGTGCCAGATTGTGTCATAGAAAACAGATCCGTCGCCATTGACTTGCATTGTGTGCCAGGACGGATCCGTTTGGCTCAGTATCAGACTGACACCAAAATGCTGCAAGCGTTTGGTGTCTGTCTCCAAAGCGGAATGGAGACCGAACTGATGCATTCTGAGTGGATCCTTTTCCATTCAGGATGCATTAGGGGCAAAACTGATCTGTTTTGTACCGGTTGTGAGATCCCTGAACGGATCTCCCAAATTCCCAAATGGAAAGCCAAAACACCAGTGTGAAAGTTGAATTAAACAAATTATTGTTGTAATATGTTGCCCGGACTTTTTTTTTTTTTCTTTCTTCCAACAGAGGTGTGAGGTTTTAGTTTTTTTGCAGGGCAAGCTGTGGTTTTTGTGTACATGCATTTTATTTTTTTTGTGTGGAAACAGCGTTCATACCATCACTGAATTCTGTTCAACCAGCTGATTGGAGAGGGTGCTGGGTCTTGGACCCCCACCGATCTGGTATTGACCTATCCTGAGGATAGGTAATCAATTGTAGATAGTGGACAACCCCTTTTAAAGGGGTTGTCCGAGTTCAGAGCTGAACCCGGACATACCTCTGTTTTCATCCCAGCAGCCTCCCTGACCTGAGCAACAGAGCAGTTCATGCTCTCCTTTGCCCTGCACTAAATCGCACAGGGCAAAGGCATTTTTTTCAGATCCGGTGACTTCACTGGCACTGATGGGCAGGCTTTTGCGCTGCCCTAGCCAGTAAACAGTCTAGGGCAGCACTAAAGCCTGTTCCTTAGAGCCGGTGACGTTACCGATCACACTGCCGGGTGGATGCCTCCGCCCGGCAGTGTGATTGTAAACAAAAGAGCCCTTGCCCTGTGCAATCTTGCTCAGGGCAAGGAAGCGCATTGGAGCATGAGATGCTCCGATGCTGAAATCAGGGGGGCTGCCTGGGTGAGATTGTGTGTGTCTGGGTTCAGCTCTGGACCTGGACAACCCATTTAAGGCTGAGTTCACACGAGCGTGTCCGGATAAGGTCCGGATGCGTTGCGGCAAACCCGTGTGAGTGGGTACCCAATTGCAGTTAGTTATGACTGTGATTGCGTTCTGTTCAGTTTTTATCGCGCGGGTGCAATGCGTTTTACACTCGCGTGATAAAAAAGAAAACTGACTGTGGTACCCAGACCCGAACTTCTTCAGAGAAGTTCACGTTTGCGTTCGGTGTTGTATAGATGTTGTTTTCCCTTATAACATGGTTATAAGGGAAAATGGCATTCTTTAATACAGAATGCTAAGTAGGTGGTCAATTGAGGGTTAAAAAAAATAAAAAAAATGAACTCGCCTTCTCCTCTTGATCGCGTAGCTGCCGGTCTCTTCTTACTACTTTAATCATGAGCTGCCAGCTAAAGGACCTGTGGTGACGTCATATCACATGGTCCAATCACATGATCATCACCACGGTGATCAGCTCATGATTAAAGTAAGAGACTGGCAGCTACGCGATCAAGAGTTAATAATTTTTTTAACCCTCAATTGACCATTTACTGAACATTCTGAATGAAAGAATGCTATTATTCTCCCTTATAACCATGTTGTAAGGGAAAATAATACAGTGAATAGACTGTCATCCTAGCAACCATGTGTGAAAATCGCACCGCATCCGCACTTGATTGCGGATGCTTGCGATTTTCACTCAGCCCCATTCACTTCTATGGGGCCTGCGTTGCGTGATAAAAGCACAATATAGAGCATGCTGCAATTTTCACGCAACGCTTAAGTGATGCATGAAAATCACAGCTCATGTACACAGCCCCATAGAAATGAATGGGTCCAGATTCAGTGCGGGTGCAATGCGTTCACCTCCCGCATTGCACCCGCGTGGAAATTTCGCCCTTGTAAACTCAGCCTAAGTCTACTTTCACACCTGCCTTTCGGTGCGGATACGTCTGGTATCTGCACAGACGATCCGCACCTATAATGCAAACGCTTGTATCAGTTCAGAACGGATCCGTTTGCATTACCATGAACAATTTTTTTTATTTTTTTTGTTCATGATAATGGAAACTGATTCGTTTTGACTTGCACTGAAAGTCAATGGGAGGCGGATCTGTTTTCAATTGCACCATATTGTGTCAGTAAAAACGGATCCATCCCCATTGACTTACATTGTAAGTCAGGACGGATCCGTTTGGCTCCGCATGGTCAGGCGGACATCAAAACGCTGCAAGAGAGCGAAATGGAGGCTGAACGGAGCCAGACTGAGGCATTCTGAATGGATTCTTATCCATTTAGAATAGGGATCGACCGATATTGATTTTTTTAGGACCGATAATTTGTGAACTTTCAGGCCGATAGCCGATAATTTATACCGATATTCTGGGAATTTTTATTGAAAAAAATAAATAAAAATTCCCACATCTGCTGAAAATTTATGTTTATTGTTAATGTGTAGTTTTTTTTGTAAATCTTTCTTTTTCATTTATACTTAATATTTTGGTGTTATTATTTTTGTAACTTTTTTTTTTTATCTAACTTTTAGCCCCCTTAGGGACTAGAACCCTTGTCCTATTCACCCTGATAGAGATCTATCGGGGTGAATAGGACATCACACTGTCCCTGCTGCTCTGTGCTTTGTGCACACAGCAGCATGGAGCTTACCATGGCAGCCAGGGCTTCAATAGCGTCCTGGCTGCCATGGTAACCGATCGGAGCCCCAGGCTTACACTGCTGGGGCGCACTGCGCCGCCAATGCTTAATAACTGGGGGGGCGCACTGCGCCACCAATGTCTAATACTGGGGTTGGGGGTGCACTGCGCCACCAATGAAGATTAAAGGGGTTGTCAGTTATATTTATTGATGACCCGGCACCCCCTCCGATCAGCTGTTTGAAGAGGAGACTCGCACAGTGTCAGCACTGCCTCCTCTTCACTGTTTACCTTCTAGCCGTTGCATCTGCAGTGGTGAGCAGGTGTAATTACACCCAAGCCTTCCTATTGAAATGAATAGGAAGGCTTGGGTGTAATTACACCTGCTCACCACTGCAGATGCAACGGCTAGAAGGTAAACAGTGAAGAGGAGGCAGCGCTGACTCCGTGCGAGTCTCCTCTTCAAACAGCTGATCGGAGGGGGTGCCGGGTGTCGGACCCCCGCTGATCTGATATTGATGACCTATTCTGGGGATAGGTCATCAAGAAATATAACTTGGACAACCCCTCCCTCATTTTTTCATATACAGGAGGCGGGAGCTGGCTGCAGGATAACATAGCCGACTCCCGACCTCTATGAGCAGTAGCTGCGGTAGTTAACACCTGAGGAGTTAACTACCGCAGATCGCAGCTACAGCTCATAGAGGCCGGGAGCCGGCTATGTGATCCTGCAGCTCCCGCCTCCTGTATATGAATTAATGTGAGATTAAGCTTCATTGGTGGCGCAGTGGCCATAGCTCCTCCCCTCCTCTTGTCCCCTGTCCTCCCATTGGCTGGAGCGGCAGCAGCAGCACAGGGGGAGGAGACACTGCTCCTTCTCCCCTGTGCTGCTGCTGAGGGAACACGGAGAGCGCTGTCAGCAGCGCGATCTGTGTTCCCAGGACGTTTACGGAATATCGGCAAAATAAATGCCAATACCGATAACGTTCAAAATCCTGAATGTCGGCCGATAATATCGGTAAATCCGATAATCGGTCGATCTCTAATTTAGAATGCATTGGGGCTTAACTGATCCGTTTTTGGGCCGCTTGTAAGAGCCCTGAAACTGATCTCACAAGCGGACCCAGAAACGTCAGTGTTTAATCCTTTATTAGCTGCATACATGTGCAACTAGTAATAGAAACTGGCCAATCCCTTTAAAGATTCCTGCATTGCATGGCGAGATAAATTTACACCTCCCAAATGGTCATCCACGGACTGTTAAGCGTATATTAGAGTGAATATCGTACTGTGAATGCGAATGAAATTGGCCCTCGTGAGATTAAGTGAGTGATTAAATAACGTATGAGGAATCTCATTTCTCGCCTATCATGATCCTGCTAAAGTGTCGCATCTCGGCCACAGATCCATTCATATAATATGTAGTCTACTCTTAAGAATCACATAGAGGTGTAGTACTTTCTAGCAAAGGATTACCGTAATCGAAGAAAGTACAAACCTACATCGCTCTATGTAATAAGCAAATTTTTGGTTGCGAACGAGTTGCAAATTCAATCTCTCTAATCGTTATGAAGACGTCTCTTGGTCTAATGCAAGCCTTACTACTATTGTTCATTGTCAGTAGCATGTGCTGCCTTCTAATGATTGTATTTGCTGAAAAAACTTTCACATCTCCTGTCATGAGTGTTTTGCACAGACCAGTTATTGGGAACGGGTGTACGAGAATTGGCTCAATCATTTGCCCATGTAAGTTGTCCCAGTATCCCACTAATGGGCATCGCCGCTAAGGCTACTTTCACACTCTCGTTTGGTGCGGATCTGTCATGGATCTGCACAGATGGATCCGCACCGATAATACAACCTTCTGCATCTGTTCAGAACAGATCAGTTTGTATTATCTTTAACATTTGGACCGCTTGTGAGATCCCTGAAACGGAAACCAAAACTCCAATGTGAAAGTAGCCTAAAGATTGGGCTACTTTCACACTGGCGTTTTGTATTCAGTTTGTGAGATCCCGTTTCAGGGATCTCACAAACAGTTCAAAACGGATCAGTTTAGCCCCAATGCATTCTGAATGGATAAGGATCCATTCACAATGTATCAGTTTGGCTCTGCTCTGGATGCAGACTGGTGTCCGCCTGGCCATGCGGAGCCAAACTGATCTGTCCTGACTTACAATGTAAGTCAATGGGGACGAATCCGTTTTCACTGACACAATATGGTGCAGTTGAAAACTGATGCTTCCCCTATTGATTTTCAATATAAGTCAGGACGGATCTGTTTTGACTTACTTTAAAAAAAAAATAAAATAATAATAATATGCAAGCGGATCTGTTCTGAACGGATACAAGCGTTTGCATTCTAAGTGCGGATACGTCTGTGGAGATACCAGACGGATCCGCACCCAACAGTCTCATGGAACTATCTCATGAAGACTGAATTACCGGAAGACCAATTCCGGATGTTCCAACAAAGGAAAAATGTTCGTTCCCAAAAAAGATTTAAGCAGACTCAAAACAAAAAGGAGTCTCAAGGTAGATCCTTTGCCCAGAAGTCCAGTAGTGGCAGCATTTCGAAGTTCAGCCCTTCTTGGGACTCTATAGGAGCCCCCCCTCGTGTCCTAAAACAAATAGAATCAGGGCACAAAGTAGCGTGATTTTTTTTAATTTTTTTCTGATCCTCAATCAAAAGGCCCTGAAGTCAGAGGTGTCTTCCCTTTTATAAAAAAAAAACTGGTTGTTTCAGAAGTCCCAATAGCTGAGCAAGGTCAGGGGGTCTACTCTCCCCTTGTTCTTACAAACAAGTGGGAACTTCAGAACTAGTTAATCTGAAAAACCTAAATCACTAGGTCACTTACAAAAAAATTCTAAATGGAATCTATAAAATCTGCTGTGAACCTCCTCTTTCAGGATTATTACATGTTAACAGTCGATCTGGCGGATGCAGTGCTCCAGACTAAAAAAAAATACCTAGTAGCCATTGGCTCCTGAACGGAAAAATTTAGGAGTCAAATCTAATTTTTAGTCGCCAAATCAAAACCAAATACAAAATTTTTGTATCGTGACAACGCTACGCCGATCAGATCAGCGTAGGGTTGTTTTGATACCAACATTTTGATTCGCTTTCGTCACCATAAAAAAGTATTGCGATACACAATACTGTGCAAAAAAAAGCAGCATTTCGCATTTTATGAAACTTTCGGCCCATAATAGAACAGTCAAGGTGACAAAAAATGGCGAATGCTCACCGCATAGGAGATATTTTTTAATAGTTTGGACAGCGCTATGTAATATGTTTATTTATTTATTGTTTATATATTTTATATGTAAAATTGGGAAAGGGGGGATTTAAACTTAATATTTGAGGGTACTTTCACACTAGCGTTTTTCTTTTCCGGCATAGAGTTCCCTCCTAGGGGCGCTATACCAGAAAAGAACTGATCAGGCATATCCCCATGCATTCTGAATGGAGAGCAATCTGTTCAGGATGCATCAGGATGTCTTCAGTTCAGTCATTTTGACTGATCAGGCAAAAGATAAAACCGCAGCATGCTACGGTTTTATCTCCGGCGAAAAAAGATTTGCCTGAATGCCGGATCCAGCATTTTTCCCCAAAGGAATGTATTAGTGCCAGATCTGACATTCAAAATACCGGAATGCACCCGCACTAAATCCGGACCCATTCACTTCTATGGGGCTGTGCACATGAGCGGTGATTTTCACACATCACTTGTGTATTGCGTGAAAATTGCAGCATGCTTTATGTTGTGCGTTTTTATCGCAACGCAGGCCCCATAGGAGTTAATGGGGCTGCGTGAAAATCGCAAGCAAGTGCGGATGCGGTGCGATTTTCACGCATGGTTGCTAGGATGAAAGTCTATTCACTGTATTTTCCCTTATAACATGGTTATCAGGGAAAATAGCATTCTTTAATACAGAATGCTTAGTAGTAGGTCAATATAATAAACATTATATACACCCCAGTATAATAAACATTGGCGGTGCAGTGCACCCCCCCCCCCCCCTCAATATAATAAACATTGGTGGGGCAGTGCCATTGAGGGTTAAAAAATTAAAATGTTAACTCACCTCGTCCAATTGATTGTCTCACTGTGATCATCACATGATCCATCACCATGGTAATGGACCATGTGATGAGCTCAGTGACATCACCACAGGTCCTGAAGAAAGAACAGGAGACCGGCAGCTATGCGATCAACTAAAGGAGGTGAGTTAATTTTTTTATTTTATTTTAACCCTCATTGGCACTTCCCACTAAGCCACCAATGTTTCTTATACTGGGGTGTTGGGGGGGGGGGGGGGGGGGGGCAGCGGTGCACTGTGCCACCAATGTTTCTTATACAAATACAGGAGGCGGGTGCAGGAATCAAATAGCCGGCACCCGACCTTTGTGACAGGGAGTTGGGATCAGCGGCAGTTAACCCTTCATGTACCGCACCTGAAGGGTTAACTCGACTGCAGCTGATCGCAGCTCCCTGTCACAAAGGTCGGGTGCCGGCTATTTGATTCCGGAACCCGCCTCCTGTATTTGTATTACAGGTCAGTTTTCTTCATTGGTGGCGCAGTGGCCACAGCCCCTCCCCTCCTCCCGTCTCTTCTCACTGGCGGAGGCGGCACAGGGGGGAGGGAGAGACTCCTTCTCCACTGCGCTGCTGAGAAGAACATCGGCGGCGGGGCAGAGTACTATCATCTCCTGTGCCCCGCCACTGTATTCAACTGCAGAGCTGCGGCGGCGGGTCTAGTCGCAAATGGCGACAAGACTTAAGTCTTGTCGCCACTTGTAAATTCTAAGTTGCATTGGCGATCATTTTGGTCGCCATCTGGAGCCCTGCGATGCTCATGTTCCCATTCATAGCGAGAGTGAAAAATATCTCAGGTTTGCTGTCTACATAGAGGGAGAGCTCTGTCATTTCCAATATCTGTCTTTACCTTTCGGCTTCTCCAGGGCGCCACGTCTGTTCACAAAGATTATGGCAGATGTAGTGGGCTATTTCCATCTAAGGCCTCATGCACACGACCAGTGTGTGCACCCGTGGCCGTTGTGCCGTTTTTCGTTTTTTTTCTGCGGCTCCATTGACATTCAATGGGGCCGTAGAAAACTCGGCTTGTGCACCGTTTTTACACCGCGCCCGTGACCCGTGTTTCGAGGCCGTGAAAAAAATATAACCTGTCCTATTTTTTTCACGGCCAACGGTTCACGGGCGCATTCAAGTCAATGGGTCCGTGAAAATCACGGATGCACACAAGATTGTCATCCGTGTCCGTTTTTTGCTATCATTTCAATGGCAAACTTGACTTAGATTTTTTTTTCATCTTTCATGTCCGTGGATCCTCCAAAAATCACGGCAGACCCACGGAAGAAAAAACGGGCACGGATCACGGTACAACGGAACCACGTTTTGCGGGACGTTAAAAAATACGTTCGTGTGCATGAGGCCTAAGAGGAATAATGGTAGTCCCCTATCTGGACGACCTTCTAATCGCTGCAGCTTCCTATTCCTAGTCTTGTGGACCATCTGAGAATTGTAAAAGAAACCCTGACTTCCTTAGGGGGGTTATCAACCAGGAGAAATCAAGACTAATTCCAAGTCAGATTATTTCTAGGAGTACTCCTGGACACCCATCTTCCTTTTTACTGCAAGAGAAGCAGATCAACCTGATAGCTCAGTTAAGAATCTTCTTTTCCTGCTGTGCCCTCCGGTATGTTCACTGAATTGGTTTAACTTGGCAGCGTCTGCCCTATTTCACCCTGGGTGCTGTCCAAGCGCAGTGCTCACAGCCTGGGAGTTTTTATTTTCTCCCAGGCTGTGAGCTCTGCGCTGCGATTAGACAGCGCTACAGCCTGGGAGAAGAAACGCCCAGGGGGAAACAGGGCAGACTCCGCCTAGTCGAACCAATTCAGTGAAGATACCGGAGGGCACAGCGGGCGAACTGAGCAGTGAGATCCCTGGGCGCCGCTCTATGTAGCCTGATGATTATCTTGCAATGTTTGGGCCGATGAAAGGTCCTGTTTAAGAGGAAAATAAAATATTCTAGCGGATTTTCTCAGCAGACATTCTCTGAGAAGGCGAATGGGCAATAAATCAGATCTTCAGTCAAATCAGACAGGTGGACGCACATAGGACTGTAGCTGTGAACCGCTACACTCACTCCCAAGTGTAACAAGAACAAAATCAAGGTACGGACATGCGCCTTTTTTAGAAGAAACCAGGCAGTACACACCCAGCTGCACAAAAAAACTAGGGTGACACAGACTTGATAAAGGGGCAGTTGAGACCCCGAAATGCGTTGTCTCAAAATAAACTTTATTGTATCCTGTATCGGGTCGTGGTAATGCGCCTTATGATCGTCTACCAGCTTGATCACTCCAGTGACAAGCTAAGACACGTTTTCCAATGGTAAGTTAGTGAGCAGCATTATACTAGCGTGCGCCGTGGCTGCCGGTCGCTCCTTCTGTCTGTGCGGCGCATTGCTAATGCATATAGCATTACCAATGCGCCGCACAGACCTATGAGAAGGAGCGCCCTGGCTGCCATGGTAACCGATCGGAGCCCCAGCATTACACTGCTGGGACTCCGATCAGAACTGCCCACTGCCACCAATGATTAATACTGGGGTGGGTTTGAGTTGCTTGGGGGGGGGCTGATGAGAGGCTGGCTGCCATGGTCAGCTCCCTGCTGTTGTGTGCACAGGGCAGCAGTGAGTGTGTAAAGTCGTATTCACCCTAATAGAGCTCTATTAGGGTGAATATGACGAGGGTTGTAGCCCTTAAGGAGGCTAATAGTTATCAACCCCTTAAGGACACAGCCTTATTACACCTTAGGACCAGGCCATTTTTTTGCAAATCTGACCAGTGTCACTTTAACCACTTCAGCCCCGCTAGGTGAAACCCCCTTCATGACCAGAGCACTTTTTACACTTCGGCACTACACTCCTTTCACCGTTTATCGCTCGGTAATGCAACTTACCACCCAAATGAATTTTACCTCCTTTTCTTCTCACTAATGGAGCTTTCATTTGGTGGTATTTTATTGCTGCTGACATTTTTACTTTTTTTGTTATTAATCAAAATGTAACGATTTTTTTGCAAAAAATGACATTTTTCACTTTCAGCTGTAAAATTTTGCAAAAAAAACGACATCCATATATAAATTTTTCGCCAAATTTATTGTTCTACATGTCTTTGATAAAAAAAAAAAAGTTTGGGCAAAAAAAAAAATGGTTTGGGTAAAAGTTATAGCGTTTACAAACTATGGTACAAAAATGTGAATTTCCGCTTTTTGAAACGGCTCTGATTTTCTGAGCACCTGTCATGATTCCTGAGGTTCTACAATGCCCAAACAGTAGAAAACCCCCACAAATGACCCCATTTCGGAAAGTAGACACCCTAAGGTATTCGCTGATGCGCATAGTGAGTTCATAGAACTTTTTATTTTTTGTCACAAGTTAGCGGAAAATGATGATGATTTTATTTTTTTTATTTTTTCTTACAAAGTCTCATTCCACTAACTTGCGACAAAAAATAAAAAATTCTAGGAACTCACCATGCCCCTCACAGAATACCTTGGGGTGTCTTCTTTCCAAAATGGGGTCACTTGTGGCGTAGTTATACTGCCCTGGCAATTTAGGGGCCCAAATGTGTGAAGTACTTTGCAATCAAAATCTGTAAAAAATGACCGGTGAAATCCAAAAGGTGCACTTTGGAATATGTGCCCCTTTGCCCACCTTGGCATCAAAAAAGTGACACATCTGGTATCGCCGTACTCAGGAGAAGTTGGGGAATGTGTTTTGGGGTGTCATTTTACATATACCCATGCTGGGTGAGAGAAATATCTTGGCAAAAGACAACTTTTCCCATTTTTTTTATACAAAGTTGGCATTTGACCAAGATATTTTTCTCACCCAGCATGGGTATATGTAAAATGACACCCCAAAACACATTGCCCAACTTCTCCTGAGTACGGCGATACCAGATGTGTCACACTTTTTTGCTGCCAAGGTGGGCAAAGGGGCACATATTCCAAAGTGCACCTTTCGGATTTTGCAGGGCATTTTTTACACATTTTGATTGCAAAGTTCTTCTCACACATTTGGGCCCCTAAATTGCCAGGGCAGTATAACTACCCCACAAGTGACCCCATTTTGGAAAGAAGACACCCCAAGGTATTCCGTGAGGGGCATGGCGAGTTCCTAGAATTTTTTATTTTTTGTCGCAAGTTAGTGGAATATGAGACTTTGTAAGGAAAAAAGAGAAAAAAAAATATCATTTCCACTTCATCACCACGACGGCTACAAGGAGATTGACCCCTGACCTCTGTAGGGGCAGGAACAGAGAGAGGGTTTAAATCCCCCCCTCCCACCACCAACACCAGTGTTTCCTGTCCCTACAGAGGACAGGGGCAGAGAGAGTCTCCCTGCGGGGAGATGAAGATGTAAGCAGAACTTCCTGACACCTACCGGGTGTTCCCCCTGCCCTCCTGCGGTCTCCGTACTAACGCTGGGCAGGGGTGAAGGAGGGAGGCCTCGCTCCATTATTATATGTGAGCCTGCTCCCGGTCGCGATCTCCCGCCGGGCCTGTTCGGCTATCGCCGGGTGCGCGCCTAAGCGCTTCAGGATAACGGCCGTCGTCACTTCCGGGTGCCGAAAGGAAGTGACGTCATTCAGAAGCGTCTCCGAGTTCAAATTTTCGCGCGCAGCAGCGCCGATTGTCTCAGTGTACCGGAGCCAGCGTGCAGTCATGTCGGCTGAACCCCGCTCCCCTGGAGACCCTTCTGTGCCGCCTGTAGTAAGTCCCCTGTGGGGAAGCGCTCTTTCCTTACCCTGTACTTGTCTATACACTGTACCAGGTTACTTGTTCCTCCTCCTCCACATCTCTGGCTTGGGGCTATATCCTGCTGTTAGCATGTGTACTTACCATAGCTAATTAGGGTTGTTCTCCCCAGGTCACTAAGGAGGCTCAGAGAAAAATCAAAAAACAGTCCAAATGTGTGTCCTGCCTCAAACGGCTACCGGACGACTACCGTAAAAAGCTCTGTAAGGACTGCATATCTAATGTGATTGCCGAGGAACAGCCTTCTTTCCTTAAAGATCTGAGGTCCATGATACATGAGGAAGTCAAAACCTCCTTATCTCAGATACCTTTACCTAGGGATGCACCCCCTCCAAAAAGACATAGGGGCCCATCCCCTTCACTATCTGATCCAGAAATTATAGAGGAGGAGGCCTCGTCCTCCAGAACACGGGAGGACGAGGCGGTCTTCTCTGATCTTGAGACTTCAGAATCAGAACAAAGATTCTGCTTCTCCTTGGACGAGATGCCAGACCTACTAAGGGCAGTCCGGGCCACTATGGGGGTCGAAGAAACCCCTAAAGCACACTCAGTCCAGGATGAGATGTTTGGGAGACTCAGGGTTAAAAAAACCCGGGTGTTCCCAATCAATGAGAACATACGGGATATGGTGCTGGACGAGTGGTCCAACCCAGAAAAAAGGTTGGGGGTATCCAGGTCCTTTAGAAACCGGCTGTTGTTTGACACGGACGAAGTTAAAATCTTCAGCGAAACACCAAAAATTGATATTCAGGTCGCAAAGGTCAATAAAAAGACTGCCTTGCCCTTTGAAGACACCTCTCAACTGCGTGATCCCATGGACAGGAAGGCAGATAGCCTCTTAAAAAAATCATGGGAAGCAGCGATGCTTATCTTAAAATCAAACATCGCAGCTACCTCAGTGGCAAGATCCATGAAACTGTGGCTAGAGGAACTGGAATCTCGTATCACAGATAATACTCCTAGGGATGAGATCTTGAGATCCCTCCCCCTGTTAAAATCCGCCACAGCATTTATGGCTGACGCCTCAGCGGAATCGGTCAGATTCGCCGCAAAGGACGCGGACTCTCCAATGCGGCCCGTCGCGCCCTATGGATGAAAAGCTGGTCGGGCGACAACACATCAAAGATGAAGCTTTGCTCCATCCCGTTCTCAGGGGAATACGTCTTTGGCCCTGTCCTAGACCGTATCCTGGAGAAAGCGGCTGACAAGAAAAAGGGATTCCCAGAAGAGAGACCCTACAAAAGGAAATATCCCTTTCGGGCCCCCACTAGCCAGAACAATCCCTTTAAGGGTAAAGGGAAGTCAGGACGCTGGAGTTACCCCAAAGGGGGCAGGGGTAGGAACAACCCCTCCTCCTCCCAGAGTAAACCCTCGGATAAACAATGACGTCAGAGTGGGGGGGAGATTGAAGAATTTTCTGACTCCTTGGGAGTCCATTACCCCGAACCCTTGGGTCCGGGACATCATAAGATCCGGGTACCGGATCGAACTCTCTTCATCTCCCCCAAACCGCTTCATTGTTACCAACCCACTTTCCCCCAAAGTACGCGGAAAGATTCTGGATGGAATTCAAAACCTTCTGGCAACGGACGTAATAGTACAAGTCCCGCCAACACAGCAAAAACAAGGTTTCTATTCAAACCTGTTTTTGGTAGAGAAAAAAGAAGGCTCTTTCCGTACAATCATAAATCTGAAAGCCCTGAACAAATTTGTCATCTATCGAAAGTTCAGGATGGAATCCCTGAAATCCCTGATTCCGTTGATAAAGAGGAATGCCCTGATGTGCTCAGTAGACCTTCAGGACGCATACTATCACGTCCCAATTCATCCAGAGTCACAAAGGTTCTTGAGGTTCGCCATCCAGGACCACAAGAGGGTAATCCGTCACTACCAGTTTACGGCCCTTCCCTTTGGGATATCATCTGCACCCAGAGTGTTTACAAAGCTGGTAGTGGAGATGATGGCCTTCTTGAGACACAAGGGACTGGTGATCATACCGTACCTGGACGATTTCCTCCTAGTCGGCAACTCAGAGAAAGAACTCAGAACAGACCTGCAAACCTTTCTGTCTCTTGTCCAGGATCTGGGTTGGTTGGTGAACTTGAAGAAATCAAACCTGGTGCCCTCCAGCACTATCCAGTTCCTGGGTGTTATCCTGGATTCCCAAACACAACGTACCTTCCTTCCGCCAGACAAGGTCAGAAACCTTCAATTAAAGGTCCGACGATTCCAGCACAGGAGGTCCTGTCCGATAAGAGAAGCTATGAGTCTCCTGGGTCTTCTCTCGTCCTGCATCACGTCCGTCCCATGGAGCCAGTCCCACTTCAGATCCCTCCAGTCGTGGATCCTCAGAGCTTGGAACAGACAGCAGGCCTCCTTGGATCAGAAGGTCATGATCCCTCTGGCAGTAAAAACCTCCCTAGATTGGTGGAAAAACACAAGCAATCTGTCCTTGGGGGTCGTTTGGGAGAAAATCCCCTACATTCAGGTGCTTACAGACGCAAGCGAGAAAGGATGGGGAGCGACAGTGGGAGACCGTTGGTTTCAAGGTTCTTGGACCCCAACTATCCGCTCTCAGTCCTCCAACTTCAGGGAACTAGAAGCGGTCTGGAAAGCCCTGAAAACCGCAGAGATACTTCTGAGGGGTCAACACGTAAAGATTCTTTCAGACAACACGACGACGGTGGCGTACCTATCTCACCAGGGAGGCACGAGATCGGAGAAACTGATGTCTATTACAAAGAAGATCTTCAACTGGGCAGAATCCCACGTGAATTCCATCTCCGCAATCCACTTAAAAGGGATACTGAACGTGGAAGCGGACTATCTCAGTCGCCAGTCGATAGACCAGACAGAGTGGTCCTTGAATCCAGAAGTGTTCCAGCTGCTGGCAGGAAGATGGGGCACTCCACAGGTGGATCTATTCGCATCCAAAAGAAACGCAAAGGTACCGACGTTCTGTTCGTTAAACCCACGGGACAATCCCTGGGCGTTGGATGCGCTCACAATTCGTTGGGACTGGGATCTCAGTTATGCGTTCCCACCATTGCCTCTACTTCCCAGGGTAATCCAGAAACTCTACCTAGAAGATACGACACTAATCCTGATAGCTCCCTATTGGCCGAAGAGGAGCTGGTTTCCTGCTCTAAGGAATCTATCAGTAGAGGACCCATGGCCTCTTCCTGCCAGGAGGGACCTGCTTCACCAAGGCCCAATACTACATCCAGACCCAAGCTTCCTCAAGTTGTCAGCTTGGATCCTGAGGTCCAGAAGTTGAGGTCACAGGGGCTCTCGGACCAAGTGATAACTACCCTTAAAGCTAGTAGGAAGAAGGTTACCTTCTCAATCTATCTAAAAATTTGGAAGAAATTCTGTACATGGATGGGGAACCCAGCCCCAAACTTAGAGCCGCCCAATTTCTTGAAGATCTTGGACTTCCTCCAGCAGGGACTTGAACTAGGTCTCAGACCCTCTACCCTAAAGGTACAGGTCTCGGCACTAGCCTGCTTCTTTGATCGAGATATAGCCAGTCATCACTGGATCAGGAGATTCATGAAAGCTGCCTCCCGTCTACGTCCCTCTCTGAAATCTAGGATCCCCAGCTGGGACCTTAACGTGGTACTCACTGGCCTAACTCTCGCTCCATTCGAACCCCTATCTGATTGTTCCATCAAACATCTATCATTTAAAACCGCTTTCTTGGTGGCCATCACGTCCGCAAGAAGGATAGGCGAGATCCAAGCATTATCGATACAGGAACCCTATCTCCGTATCACCGATGATAGGATTATTCTTAAATTGGATCCGGGGTTCCTGCCTAAAGTAGTATCGGATTTCCACCGAAACCAGGAGATAGTCTTACCCTCCTTTTGCAATAATCCATCTAACGATAGGGAATCTAACTTCCACTCTCTAGACGTAAGACGCTCTCTTACGGTATCTTGAAGTGTCAAAAGGTTTCCGTAGATCTAATAACCTGTTCGTCCTCTTCTCGGGGAAGAATAAGGGTCTAAAAGCCTCCAGATCCTCTCTAGCACGGTGGATAAAAGACTCCATTTCCATTTCTTACGAGTCCCAAGACCTGTCTTGCCCCTCAAATTTGAGAGCTCACTCTACCCGGGCTATGTCCTCCTCCCAGGCAGAACGGGCCGGAGCTTCCCTTGAAGACATTTGTAAAGCCGCTACGTGGTCTAACATCCACACCTTTACAAAACACTATAGGTTAGACCTATCTAGCTCAGACTTGTCTTTTGGACGAAAAGTCCTTCAGGCGGTCGTCCCCCCCCTAAGCTATAATTTTTTATATCTCCTTGTAGCCGTCGTGGTGATGAAGTGGAAAGCCGGAATTAGACTTACCGGTAATTCAATTTCCACGAGATCACCACGACGGCACATATATTCCCTACCCTTCCTTAAGCCTTACCTGGGAGGTTATGAAGTAATACCCTCGGTTTAGTATGTTTTGTTCTCACCACTTTTTTTTCTGTCTCTGTAATTTTGGACACACTGGTGTTGGTGGTGGGAGGGGGGGATTTAAACCCTCTCTCTGTTCCTGCCCCTACAGAGGTCAGGGGTCAATCTCCTTGTAGCCGTTGTGGTGATCTCGTGGAAATTGAATTACCGGTAAGTCTAATTCCGGCTTTTCCACTAACTTGTGACAAAAAATAAAAAATTCTAGGAACTCGCCGTGCCCCTCACGGAATACCTTGGGGTGTCTTCTTTCCAAAATGGGGTCACTTGTGGCGTAGTTATACTGCCCTGGCAATTTAGGGGCCCAAATGTGTAAGAAGTACCTTGCAATCAAACTGTGTAAAAAATGGCCTGCGAAATCCGAAAGGTGCCCCTTTGCCCACCTTGGCTGCAAAAAAGTGTCACACATGTGGTATCGCCGTACTCAGGAGAAGTTGGGCAATGTGTTTTGGGGGGTCATTTTACATATACCCATGCTGGGTGAGAGAAATATCTTGGCAAAAGACAACTTTTCCCATTTTTTTTTATACAAAGTTGGCATTTGACCAAGATATTTTTCTCACCCAGCATGGGTATATGTAAAATGACACCCCAAAACACATTCCCCAACTTCTCCTGAGTACGGCGATACCAGATGTGTGACACTTTTTTGCAGCCTAGATGCGCAAAGGGGCCCAAATCCCTTTTAGGAGGGCATTTTTAGACATTTGGATCCCAGACTTCTTCTCACACTTTCGGGCCCCTAAAAAGCCAGGGCAGTATAAATACCCCACATGTGACCCCACTTTGGAAAGAAGACACCCCAAGGTATTCAATGAGGGGCATGGCGAGTTCCTAGAATTTTTTATTTTTTTTGCATAAGTTAGCGGATATTTTTTATTTTTTTGTTTTTTGCTCACAAAGTCTCACTTTCCGCTAATTTAGGACAAAAATGTCAATCTTTCATGGACTCAATATGCCCCTCACGGAATACCTTGGGGTGTCTTCTTTCCGAAATGGGGTCACATGTGGGGTATTTATACTGCCCTGGCTATTTAGGGGCCCTAAAGCATGAGAAGAAGTCTGGAATATAAATGTCTAAAAATGTTTACGCATTTGGATTCCGTGAGGGGTATGGTGCGTCCATGTGAGATTTTATTTTTTGACACAAGTTAGTGGAATATGAGACTTTGTAAGAAAAAACAAAAACAAACAAAAAATTTCCGCTAACTTGTGCCAAAAAAAAGTCTGAATGGAGCCTTACCAGGGGGGGTGATCAATGACAGGGGGGGTGATCAATGACAGGGGGGGTGATCAATGACAGGGGGGGTGATCAATGACAGGGGGGGTGATCAATGACAGGGGGGGTGATCAATGACAGGGGGGGTGATCACCCATATAGACTCCCTGATCACCCCCCTGTCACTGATCACCCCCCCTGTAAGGCTCCATTCAGACATCCGCATGATTTTTACGGATCCATGGATACATGGATCGGATCCACAAAACGCATGCGGACGTCTGAATGGAGCCTTACAGGGGGGGTTATCAATGACAGGGGGTGATCAGGGTGATCACCCCCCTGTCAATGATCACCCCTCCTGTAAGGCTCCATTCAGACAGCCGCATGATTTTTTACGGATCCATGGATACATGGATCGGATCCACAAAACACATGCGGAAGTCTGAATGGAGCCTTACAGGGGGGGGTGATCACCCTGATCACCCCCTGTCATTGATGACCCCCCTGTAAGGCTCCATTCAGACGTCCGCATGCGTTTTGTGGATCCGATCCATGGATCCGTAAAAAATCATGCGGATGTCTGAATGGAGCCTTACAGGGGGGTGATCAATGACGGGGGGGGGGGGGGGGGTGATCAATGACGGGGGGGGGGGGGTGATCAATGACGGGGGGGGGGGGTGATCAATGACGGGGGGGGGGGTGATCAATGACAGGGGGGGGGGGTGATCAATGACAGGGGGGGGGGGTGATCAATGACGGGGGGGGGGTGATCAATGACGGGGGGGGGGTGATCAATGACTGGGGGGGGGGGTGATCAATGACGGGGGGGGGGGATCATGGGTGATCAGGGGTTTATAAGGGGTTAATAAGTGACGGGGGGGGGGGGGGTGTAGTGTAGTGTGGTGTTTGGTGCTACTGTACTGACCTACCTGAGTCCTCTGGTGGTCGATCCTAACAAAAGGGACCACCAGAGGACCAGGTAGGAGGTATATTAGACGCTGTTATGAAAACAGCGTCTAATATACCTGTTAGGGGTTAAAAAATTCGGATCTCCAGCCTGCCGGCGAGCGATCGCCGCTGGCAGGCTGGAGATCCACTTGCTTACCTTCCGTTCCTGTGAGCACGCGCGCCTGTGCGCGCGCGTTCACAGGAAATCTCGGCTCTCGCGGGAGGACGCGTATATGCGTCCACCCAGAAGAGCAGGACCGCCGGCAGGACGCAATCCTGCGTACGGCGGTCCTGAGGTGGTTAAGTGCTGATAACTTTAAAACGCTTTGACTTATCCAGGCCGTTCTGACATTGTTTTTTCGTCACATATTGTACTTCATGACACTGGTAAAATTAAGTCAAAAAAATATTTTTTTTTTGCACCAAAAAATACCAAATTTAACAAAAATTGGGAAAAATTAGCAAATTTCAAAGTTTCAGTTTCTCTACTTCTGTAATACATAGTAATACCCCCAAAAATTGTGATGACTTAACATTCCCCATATGTCTACTTCATGTTTGAATTATTTTGAGTATTTTATTTTTTGGGGATGTTATAAGGCTTAGAAGTTTAGAAGCAAATCTTGAAATGTTTCAGAAATTTACAAAAACTCAAGTTTTAGGGACCAGTTCAGGTCTGAAGTTGCTTTGCGAGGCTTACATAATAGAAACCACCCAAAAATGACCCCATCTAAAACTACACCCCTCAAGTTATTCAAAACTGATTTTACATACATTGTTAACCCTTTAGGTGTTGCACAAGAGTTATTGGCAAATGGGGATGAAATTTGAGAATAATTTTTTTGTCTAATATTTCATTTTAACCCATTTTTTCCACTAACAAAGCAAGGGTTAACAGCCAAACAAGACTTTATTACACTGACTCTGCCATTTACAGAAACACCCAATATGTGGCCGTACACTACTGTACGGCCACACAGCGGGGCGTAGAGTGAAAGGTGCGCAGTTTGGTTTTTGGAGGGCTGACCTTTATGGACCGGTTTATTTACACAGTGTCCTGTTTCAACCCCCCTGATGCACCCTTGGAGTCGAAACTCCCTAAAAGTGACCCCATTTTGGAAACTACGGGATAAGGTGGCATTTTTTGGGGGAGTATTTTTAGGGTAAATATGATTTTTGGTTGCTCTATATTACATTTTTGTGAGGCAAGGTTACCAAAAATTGAAATTCTGATATTTCATCTCCATTTGCCATTAACTTTTGAACACCTAAAAAGTTAATAAAGTTTGTATAATCAGTTTTGAATACCTTGAGGGGTGTAGTTTCTTAGATGGGGTCACTTTTAGGGAGTTTTTACTCTAGGGGGGCTTCAAAAGGGATATAGTGTCAATAAAAAAGGCCATCAAAATGTATTGTTATAGAGGAGATTCTTACGGACGCTGCAATACCTAATAAGTCTACTTTTTTTTTTTAACAATTATTTAGGTTTTTCTTTTTTGATACAAATATTTTTTGGGGTATCTAAAGTCTAAGTGTCATTTTTTATTTTCTTTTATCCAGTTATCTTGTGGGGGCTCATTTTTTGCGGGATGAGCGGACTGTCTTATTGGCACTATTTTGGGGGCTATATGACTTTTTGATCGCTTGCTATTAAACTTTTTGTTATATAAGGTGACCCAAAAAATATTTTTTTGCACCTATATATTTATTTATTTTTTACTTAATCTGCGGGGTTAGGTCATGGGGCATTTTTATAGAGGAGATTATTACAGATGCGGTAATACCTAAAATGTCTACTTTTAATAACATTTTTTTTTTTTTTTTTTTTTTTTTGGGTGTCTGAAGTC
Organism: Bufo gargarizans; assembly: GCF_014858855.1. Classification (NCBI taxonomy): domain Eukaryota; kingdom Metazoa; phylum Chordata; class Amphibia; order Anura; family Bufonidae; genus Bufo; species Bufo gargarizans. The sequence goes on from NC_058080.1 coordinate 321,984,135, forward strand.
TGAGAACCAGTTATTTTTTTTTTAATCCGATGTCAGTGCTAAATTGGGATATAGATTTAGTACTCCATGGGAGTGTGATACTCCCTGAAGCAACCGTCAATGCAAAGGCCCGGATGATCGGGGCACGTGTCGCACTGAGTAGCAGTGTCCTTCCGTATCCCCCTCCTGTGACACACTATGCACTTTTTTGGGGCTTCGTCCCTTCTTTCCAGTATGGGGGACCACACCTGGAAAGTGTTGGCCAGGGACGATCCGGGCGCCTACAGTTCCCGAGGTACTCCGGCCTGCTCTTTCCCGGTCCAAAAAGATCAGGGCCTTGAGGACTGCCTCATAGAACTGGAGGAATGTCCCTGTGCTGCCAGCGCTTTGGGATAGTACAAAAGAGTTGTACATGGCAACCTGTACCAAGTAGACCAACTTTTTTTGTACCATGCCCGGGTTTTGCACATGGCGTTATATGGCTTGAGGACTTGATCCGAAAGATCAACTCCTCCCATATACTGATTGTAGTCGACGATACAATCTGGCTTGAGGACCGTTGCCGCGGTACCTCTCACAGGGACAGGGGTGATGCCGTTACCATGAATTGTGGACAGCATAAGGACATCCCTCTAGTCCTTATACCTGACCAGCAACAGGTTTCCAGTGGTAAGGGCACGGGTCTCACCCCAGGGGATAGGTACCTAGAGGGGGTGGGCAGGGAGGCTGCGTTGATTTTTCCGCACGGTCCCACAAGCGGACGTGGATCTGGCGGCAAGGGACTGGAACAAGGGGATACTGGTATAAAAGTTATCCACGTACAGGTGGTAGCCCTTATCCAGCAGTGGGTACATAAGGTCCCACACAAGTTTCCCGGTAACACCCAGAGTGGGGGGACATTCTGGGGGTTGAATCCGGGAATCTCGCCCCTCGTATACGCGAAATTTGTAAGTGTACCCTAAGGTACACTCACAAATTTTGTATAGCTTCACGCCATACCTCGCCCGCTTGGAAGGCACATACTGGCGGAAAATGAGTCTCCCCTTGAACGCAATGAGAGACTCATCAACCGCGACCTCCCTTCCAGGTACATAGGCCTCCATTTGGCCCCAAAGTGATCGATGACCGGCCGTATCTTATACAGACGGTCATGGGCAGGATCACCTCGGGGGGGACATGCTGCATTATCTGAATAATGCAGACATTTCCGGATGGCCTCAAACCGGGAGCGTGTCATGGCCGTACTGTAAAGTGGGGTCTGGTATAGGACGTCCCCACTCCAGTACAGCCTGGCACTGGGTTTCTTGACACGGCCCATATGCAGCACAAGGCCCCAAAATGTCCTCATTTCGGCTGCACTGACCGGCGTCCAGCCACCGGGCTTTGCCAAAAAGGTGCCCGGGTGTTGAGCGACGAACTGTTGGGCGTACAGATTCGTCTGCTCCACCATCAGATTTACCAGTGGGTCACTGAAAAAATTACAAAAAAAGTCATATTCAGTGTAGCCCACTGTGGAAATCTGGATTCCTGATTGGCCTACAAAATCAGGAATCACGGGCTCGTATCGCTATGGGCTACACCAGACTAGTTCACCGGCAGGGTGCTCCGGTGGATTTAACTGGTGGGCCGGGAAACCAGTACGAGCCCCAGAGCTGCTCGTACTAGTTTGGGCCACAGGGTCCCCCATGGCGCCTTGGGGGCTCATCATCGCTAGATGATGAGGAGGATGCGGATGACAACAGGAATGTGGGGTCATCCTCATCCTCACTGGGACTCTCTGAGTTGGAGGCAAGCTCGGCGTATGCCTCCTCGGCCGAGAACGTCCGGCGGGCCATAGGGGAGTGTGTGTGTCTGCGTGTATATGTGCGTGTGTGTAACTTTATTTGGTGTGTGTGGGGGGGCACGGGTGTTCACTAACTCGCCCTAAAACTAACAGAAAAAAAAAATAAACTAACTAAAAAATGTGGGGAAAAAAATTCAAAACCGCTGATCAACCGTCCGAAGTTGATCAGCGGTGGGGTGTGCTTTGCGCTAACAGTGGCCGGACGCTAAGTGCCGGCCACAGTCGGCGTACACAAAAAAAGCACACCAAAAAAGGTGGGGGGGGGGGGGGGGGGGGGGGGGGCAAGTGGCAGCCCCCCTGGGGGGTCTAGTGTCACACAACTGTGCTGTGGACCCCAGACACCCTAACTGGGGTGATGCAATCAAAGTAATAAAAACTACCTTTGTTTTTTTTCCCCCCTGCCTAACCCAAACTTTCCCTATGTACCTGATGGGGTGCTGGGGGCAGAGTTTGGGTCCTGGGGGCACAGATCGGGGTGCAGGCAGCTCCTCTCTCCTCTGGCTCCGGAACACAAAAGGAGGCGGAGAGGAGTGCCTGCCTCTTTTGAATCTGCCGCCGGACTGCCCACAGACCAATCAAAGCGATCCTGAGTGGTGATGTCACAATCACCACTCATGATCGGTGGATGTTTATTGGTGGGGTGAAATCACACCACCATCACGTTCCGGGTTATCGGGTCTTCAGAGACCCGAATAACCCGGAAACGCAGTAAACCGCAGGTCTGAATTGACCTGCGGTTTTCTGTGATCACATACATGGGGGGGGGGGGGGAGGGGGGGTTACGGGACCCCCGACGCATTTGTCCCAAGTGCCTGCTCAATGATTGGAGCAGGCACGGGGTTCCGATTGCCGCAGTCCGCGCGGCGGTGATCGAAAATACACAGGGCGTACATGTACGCCCTGTGTCCTTAAGGGGTTAAATAAAAAGTTAAAGTTTAAACACAGTTCAGCTATTTAAGTATGTAGCCATTCAGCAACCAATGTGTCATGAATAAGGATCAGTATTAGAGCATCCGAAACATGTAGACCTGCTTGCCGTGTTGGATTGTCTTTTATCCTGTTATTTTGGAATAAAGAACAACGTCTGTTTTGGAAGCTGGACATCCAGTCTTATTTTCATATAGAAAGTAGATTACTTCCAAAATTTATCTGAGAACTTGGAAAGCCTTTTTGTTTGCAGGTTGGGATCCTCAGAGTAGTTTGAATGTATGCCTGATTCTAGAGTTCTTGCAAGCAGGATTTGATAAGGGTCACTGAAACAGTACCCTAAGTTCACACATGAGCGTTTTACAGCGCGTTCAAACGCTCTGTAAAACGCTCAACACATGAAAACCAATGCTTCCCTATGGGAATGGTTCTCACCTGGGCGTTTTACAGCGCATACGATCGCGCTGTAAAACGCCCGACGCATAATCAAGTACTTGAGCTTCTTTGGGGCGTTTTGACGCGCGTTTGTGGCCATAGGACACTGCAGTCAATCACACAAACGCGCGTCTACTATTACTAAAAACGCGTGACTAAAACGCGCGTTTGAGAAACGCTCAGGTGTGAAATCAGGGTAAAAGTTCAAGTGTCAGCCCTTAGTGTGTGTTTTTTTTTTTTTGTTGTTTTTTTTTGGGATGGAGGGGGGGGGGGGGGAGGAGATTCCTTAAGGGCGCAAGCAGGCTGCATCCCTCCTTTTTTTTTTTTTGTTAAAGTTCCCCCCTGGGATCTAAACCTGGTCCTTTTTGCTCTAATGTCCATGCCCTTTGAGCCTCTTTCGGAGATATCCATAAGATTGTTGACGCGAAAAACCACCTTTTATTTATTGCTATAACCACGGCTAGGAGGGTGGGAGAGATCCAGGCCCTTTACTGTAAGTAACCCTACTAACCCCTCTCTGTTTTGGAGGATAGGGTAATTCTTGGGCTACTTTCACACTTGCGGAAGGACGGATCAGACACTGTTCACCATGTCGGATCCGTCCTGCGGCTATTTTGCCGGACCGCCGCTCCGCCCCCTTCGAGTATAATGGGGGCGGAGTTCTGGCGCAAAGCGGCGGTGCACGGCGAAAGGCCACCAGACTAAAATTACTGCATGTCAGGCTTTTTAGTCAGGCGGCTTTCGCCGGAGCTCCGCCCTGTCCCCGTTATAGTCGAAATAGCCGCAGGACGGATCCGACATGGTGAACAGCCTGTCTGATCTGTCCTGCCGCAAGTGTGAAAGTACCCTTAGACTCTCCCCAGCGTTCCTGCTGAAGGTCTTCTCTAGGTTTCAGCAGGAAATAGTTTTACCATCCTTTTGCTCTTCAGATCAGGAAAGAATGTTTCATCTAGACATCAGGTGTTTTCTTTTAGAATACCTTGAAGCCACAAATTCCTTTCGGAAGTCTGATCATCTCCTGGTCCAGATTAAGGAAAAAAAAAATAGGGGTCTTGGAGCCTCTAGGGCAGGGGTGCACAACCTTTTTTGGTCTTGGGAATGAATTGTCAGTCAATCGCACTATTTCAAGGGGCTGCAAAAAAAGTTAATTAGTGCTTGTTTGCATCAGCCTGATACACAGGCTAAGGGTCCATTCACACGTCCGTTTTTTCTTTCCTGATCTGTTCCGTTTTTTGCGGAACAGATCAGGACCAGATCTGGACCCATTCATTTTCAATAGGTCCTGGAAAAAAATCGAACAGCACAATGTGTGCTGTCCGTTTCCGTTGTTCTGTTCCGCATGTCCGTTTAAATATAAAACATGTCCTATTTTTGTCCACAAAATTCGGATCCTGGTACAATACAAAGTCAATGGATCCGCAAAAAACGGAAGACATTCGGATGTCATTTCGTATGTCATCCGTTTTATGCGGAATCCGTTCCTGGAAACACATAACAAATTTTTTTTATATATTTTTTTTATATATTTTTTTTTTCCAAAGAAATCCAAACAACTTTATTTGATTATTGAACTTTATACATGTTTCAGTTTTTTGCGGATCCGCAAAAAACAGATGACATACGGAAACATTTTCAGGAACGGATCCGCAAAAAACGGACCGAAAATCGGGATATAGGAAAATACTGACGTGTGAATGTAGCCTAATGCAAAGTGACTGGGGAGGAATGATCACTACCACACTAAACATTCTTGATTACACAGGGAGATGTGCTGACGATAATTTACATCTTTCATCCTGATAAAATATGCAAATCATCTGACAAACAAGTGATTCCTTTATACTGGCCAGATATCAGGAATGATCACTCCTATGAACATTTGTTCCCAGTAATTATCCTGAATATCGTGCAGTGTAACATGGGCTTAGAGATCTCCTGGTAAGTCAGTCACTTGCTGGAGAGGTGCTCCGAAACGGGAGGATGGAGACGGTGAGCGGCACGGAGCAGAAAAGTAGCAATCTTCTTTGTCAGGGACTATGCTGCAGGAACTTGTTAAAAATAATTTTAACTAGGAAACGCCTTTAGGTGGCGATGTTTCAGTCTTGCCTCCTATTCACTAATGAGTGCTTTCCCTCACTGCAGAGGATGGCGCTCACTGGTTATTACAACCTGCACACCCAGATATACTGTAGGTGCCCTGCAATAAACAGTAAGCATTTTTCCTGAGGGCTCATGCCCTATAGTTACCAGGCCTGAAAAGGTCTTCAGGGTGAGGGCAGGGGTGGACTCGCCATTGACACTACAGGAAAACTTCCCAGTGGACCGACGACCAGGGGGCCTCTGGAGCCGCCCTCACAGTTGCTGGCCAGGCATGTAGTTATCTAATGCTGTCAGCTTGTGTTGGCCATGCTTACTTGTGTTGCCCCACCTTCTGCCAGTTTGGATTTGGGTACAACTTGGGGCCACTTTTAGGCTTTTTTTTTTTTTTTTTTTTTCAAGGGCCACTTTAAATTCCCAGTCTGCCCATGGGTGAGGGTTGGACTCGGCATATGAGTGTACAGCGTGGTTTTCTGTTTCACTGCTGAGTGCGGGAGCAGCCCTGCTATTTTCTGGACCTATCTGCTGTTATGTGGAGATAAAACTAGTCCATGGTGACAGTAACATTTTATGTCTAGGGTAGGCTGTTTGGTGTAAAGAAGCATCCATACAAGGAATGGAGGATGTGATGACTGCGACCGTGCAGCACTATTTTCTGAAGGGGGACATTCTTGGCAACTAAGCTTGACATGATTGGATTGAATGAACACATTTGTATAAGCTTCATTATTTATATGATTCTTTTACTCAATATGTGACTATTATGTATGGCGTCTTTGTTATATATTATACATTTTAATTGGACCTTTTTGTACAGGTACCTTTCATCTTAGTAAGGGTATATTGGTTATTTGTTTCACTTGCATGGTTTAGTGGGAGCACGGCATGTTTACTATTTTTTCACATTCATTTCTTTTTTATGTGTGTGTGTGTGTGTATATATGTGTGTATATATATATATATATATATATATATATATATATATATATATATATATATATATATATATATATATATATATATATATATATATATATATATATTAAAAGAATTCCGCAGCACATCCACGTAGTAAAGAAAATGAAAAAACTTTATTCACCAAGCATGCAACGTTTCAATCCTCTCAATGGGATTTTCCTCAAGCAGTGACATAGTGGGCAGTGCTCTATGCCTATTTAAGCACAATCTCATAATTGAGCAATCCATAGTTAAATTGCATTAATTACTAGTAATATATATATATATATAATATATATATATATATATATATATATATATATATATATATAAAAACATAATACAAGCAGTGTCAATAGTATGTTAATACAATCAAATCCTATCACAGATTCATGTGCAGTGATATAGTGTACATAATACCCCTAACCTATCTAATATACAATAGCAAAGACAATACTTTAATAGCGATCATAATTGATTCAGGTGTCGATCATATAAATAACTAAAATGTGCAGGTGTACCTTCAGTAGAATGATGAACAACATTGTAGAGACGTACGGAGGGGTCAATACTCGTGGATGCCGACGTCTCAGGCATACCATTGCGCATGTCTGGAGGACCTTCCTGGGACTTCTAATCACCTGATCTCTCATCTCAGACATGCATTACACTGCGCATGTCTAAGGACCTTCAGGAATGTAGTCACTCCCCCGGTCATGTGTTAGAGTATATCACATGATCGGAATAGACAACCAGGAACTCCAAGTGTTCGATAATGATACAGGCATATGTGTAACTCTGTTCATATGTTAAAGATGTGAATATATAAACATATAAACAATGCATACATTAAGTTCCTAGGCCGCACTGTCTATATTAAAGATATATAGCCATCCCAAAAAATATTTTTTTGGGTGGGGGATCAAGAATACAGGCATAAGAAAAAATATACCAGCAATGCGACTTGGCAGAGACTAATCGCACTCCACATTGTGTCGACTCACCCGGAAAGAAACATATATGAGCTAATGATCTCTCAGGGAGAAATGCGTGACCCTATATAACTAGAAGTACCATTATTATTTGCGGAGAGGCTTTATGTGATGAGCGAGAATTTCGCCGCTTCTCCAATGCAATCTTAAATTCAGTATAGTAATTATTTAGTGGTCCCCTAGTCTAATCGAGGAGTTCAGTACATGTGACTAATGTTGTCATCATACAGTCACAAGCTGAGTTACCCCCCTGTTTGTTGGATACCATTCCTGGAATTCCAACATGGCAGATCGGGATCATCCTCTAGATTACGGGGTACACTATCTATATCCACTATCTATATCCGTAAAAATTGTCACTTCTCTCCCCGAGATCAGTCACTCAAAAGGTCAATCCATATGTGAATCTAAACTTGTGGATGTATCGATCAGATAACCCCAAGTCACATAGCTCCTTCATATATACCCATATGCATGTATATAGATCCAAAGGAACACATAACTGGACAAAGCAGCCAAGGAAATAATCGATCAATTTGTAAGGATAACCTGTTTATATATTAGATCAAATCATAAGTCGTGCCACGTGCAAAGCATGTTCACGTGTCATGCTGTGCTCAGAGCACAACTCTAAGTGTTTGTAAACAAAATTTGTTCTTGAAAACAGGGAAAATAAAAAAATCTGTATACATGAGTCCCATGATAGTCCAATGAGTAGACCTTCCATCGTTCGTCCCTACTGTAAATACGCATAGTGTTCACCATAGTCCTGAGGGTAATAAAAATATGTAAAACATAAGATCTCCCTGTTCAATGAGCAGGGGGCACAACCACATATTATTCCATTCAAGAGCAGACAAGCAGAATCATGGGCGCAATCACCTAGGACAATAACCAGGGCCTATAGTCCACATTTAATCCCTGTGGTCTTACTGTATTGAGTTTAGCAATCCATCGCATCTCACATTTTTTGAGAAGAGCATGTCTATCCCCACCCCTCCGTGGAGTAGGAATATGATCAACTAACATGCATTTAAGGTCCCTCTTAGGGTTGGACGATATCAAAAATATTCCCACGATAACGATATTAAGAAATTTATCGCGATAACGATATATATCGCGATAAATTCCCATTTCGAAGAAAAAACACTCAAAATATGGACTTGTGCTTCAGATCTTTAATTGTAAAGTATTAAACATTTTACAATTGCTCCTATTAAGTAGGCAGAGGATTTAAAGGAAAAACTATATTTCTTTACATATCCTTTTACCAGATAATAACAGTAACAGTAGTGAAAATTCAGTTTCAGTGTAAAAGAAACAGATATGACGAGACAAACTGTCTGCTGTAGTCATAGACATTTATGTTTTTATCAGATAAAGTGGCCAAGTTAGGCGTTCTAAAAGTAGTCACCGTTTGTTGATCATTGTCTGGATGGTGGTTGATTTGTCAGGTTAGATATTTTCAGCTGACGGACATCATGCAGAAAAGGTTCTGAACGTCACCTGAGCCCTTGTACAGACTAAATTCTCTTAAAATTATGCAAATAAACTAAACTGCCTGAATGATTGGGCAGTTCGATACTGTGGCATTCATAGGAACCAACCCAGCATCTCAGCGATGTCGGATTCAGAATGGCCAAATGACAGACATTTGTTATCTTATGTGACAAGAACAAACAAGCTCAAACAATAACTTAGGAATCTATCCATATGCAGTCTGACTCTGAAGATAATTAGCACCTACAAAGACGTTCTTTTTTTGTTCCCTTTGGGACCGTCTTTGTAGTTTGTGGGTGCTCTTTCATGTGTATATATGGCTACCTTAAAGCCTTTTTCAGACAAGCGGGAATCATGATCTGTTGTGGTGTGTTGGTGTGGACTCACTGGAGTCTGGACACTGTTCATTTTGCAGGATTGCACAGCGTTATTATACTGATTTATAATGCTGTGCGTCTCTGCATGGCCTTACTTCTACAGAATTATACTGACAGCATAACCAAACCATCAGGGATTCTGTCAAAGTAAGGTCAGGCCCTAAGACACACAGCATTCTTCTAAATCGGTACTTAGAATGTGCATTCCTGCAACACAAGCAGTGTCCAAATCCAATTGAGCCCATGTATGGTCATAAATATATACCACACAGTGACAGACAGTCCTGCTTTTTGTAATCATGTATGTTTGATCTTATTGTTTACCATATACTGTTTGGGACATTCTTTTTTTGTTCCCTTTGGGAACGTCTTTGTAGTTTGTGGGTGCTCTTTCATGTGTATATATGGCTACCTTAAAGCCTATTCACAGACAAGCAGGAATCATGATCTGTTGTGGTGTGTTGGTGTGGACTCACTGGAGTCTGGACACTGTTCATTTTGCAGGATTGCACAGCGTTAGTATACTGATTTATAATGCTGTGCGTCTCTGCATGGCCTTACTTCTACAGAATTATACTGACAGCATAACCAAACCATCAGGGATTCTGTCAAAGTAAGGTCAGGCCCTAAGACACACAGCATTCTTCTAAATCGGTACTTAGAATGTGCATTCCTGCAACACAAGCAGTGTCCAAATCCATAATAGAGAATCATGCACAGTGACAGTCACACACACAGAGCATGATTCCTGCACAACAGGACACGACACACTGGTGACGGTCTCTCGTCTGACTGCACTGACTGACTGAACTAGCCAGGTCTAAAAAATTAGTCCTATTTAGCCGACATATTGTTTTCTTCATTGGTTATTTTGCTCTCCCAGAATGGGATTTAAAATGCTTTACTCATTTTTACTAAGAAATATTAAATTTGATACAGTACTGGGTTTCAGTCTTCCACGCAAACCACCTGTTATCAGCCCACCCTTGGACCACATTCTTTCACTCGCTACTGCAGTTGCTTGAATTGCTAAATACTTTTTGGCCAAGACACATAGCAGCGGCAGTCTTTTGATTTCAGAGGAATGTTTCCACCACTGCAGTGGTTTAGTGTTTAGAGGTTCCACTGCAAGAGAGAAATACAGCTCCATTTCAGCTGTGGGGTTTAAAGCTGCCTCGTCACACATCTGAGTATTGGCATTTAATTTATTGTTCTTAGACAGAAAAAAAGCGAGACCTCTAGCCCTATCAAAACTGTTTTCATTGGAAGTACTGGAACTTTCACCAGATGGCAATGACTGTGACTTAGACGTAATGCTTGACTGAATCTGAATGAGCTCATTTTCAATGCACTGTTTAGTGAGGCTAGGATCAGCACTGACATTTAATTTATAACGGGGATCAAGAGCTGTACAAATCTCAAGTACAGACATTGTTTGGCTATCACTATACTTGTCTGTAAGTTTTACTTTGGCTCTTCTTTTCATTTTTTCCAACATCTCTGTATCCGTATCCCTTTGATTGAACACACTGCTGTACAGTGTATCTAGCAATGGCAAAAGAGAGCTGCTGGTTACCTCCTCCTCCCCACTTAACAGGTCAGTCAGATCACTAACTTCTTTTAGGAGAGACAAACACTCAGACAATACATTTCTGTCTGACCAATTCAGCTCAAGATGGCCTGTTTGTGTGTTTTCTGTAAGAACAGCATTGATCAAATCTTTTTGATCCCAGATTCTGGACAGCATGTTATATGTCGAACCCCATCTAGTTTTGCAGTCACCAACTATTTTCCGGTTAGGTAAATTTTGCTCTGTTTGCTTCTCGCATAACCTAAGCTGAAGTTTCCACGAGGAACTAAATGAGGAAACTATTAAACGGCATTTCCGGATGACTGCTTGACAGCGATCATCATCTAGTGAAGCCATTACAGCTAAATGTAGGCAATGGCCAAAGCAAGGTATTCTTTTCTGACTTATCTCCCTCAAAGCCTTTACTATATTTGAACCATTGTCGGTTGTAAACGCAGTTACTTTGTCTTGAGGGATTTCCCATTGGGATAAGACATTTTTAATAGCCACAGCCAAATTAGCTGCAGTATGTGCTTCAGGCATATAGAATGTATCAAGCGAACGACATACAAGGTTAAAGTCGTTATCTACCCAATGGCTGGTCACAGTCCAGTAAGGATCAAACGATCCTTGGGACGTCCACCCATCACATGTAAGTGAAATGTTGCTGTGGTTTAAAGTTTCACTAACTTCAAGTTGTACTTTTGTAAGTACATCATGGTACATTTTTGGGATAGCTACAGATGAAAAATATTTTCTATCTGGAATTTCATAACGGGGATTAAGTGTTTTGATCATGTTATGGAATGGTTCTTTTTGTACTGTATACATTGGCATCATATCTTTAACCAGCCATTTAGTGATGGCGTGTGTACATTTTTTCCATTCTGGGGAAGAGCGGTCATATGGACGTCTTTTGTCCCACATTTCTTTAATATTTGTTGTTGGTTGTGTTAACTGACCTTTGTCAGAATCACACAGCCTTTTTCCTCTACCTATTTTTAATGGATTTTTATTTTTTTTCAATTCAGTTACTATTTGGTACTCTTTTGGGTGATGGAATTGTAAGTGGGAGGTCAAATTTGATGTATTACCACCCTTGGCTTTTACATGTTTCCTACATTGGCGGCAAATTGGATCACCATCAACTATACTGTTCTTCTCCCCGCCCCCAGCATCCCTTTTTTCAAAACCAAAAAATTTCCATACTGGAGCTGAGCAATTTGGTTTTACTACAACCTCTTCTTGGCTGGTTTGCTCTGTTTCATCTGGTAGAAGAACTAGAACACCTTGACTGCTGGAAGTCTGGCTCTGATGAATCTGACTGTTGCTGGTCATGTTTCTCCTTTTTCACGGTATTCTGGTAATGGTCACGGTCACCTTGTGGACAGTGGACTAACCGTTGTCCTTGATCTATGATGTAGTGGTATACTAGTCTCTCTCTCTATCTATTTGGTGTTTGCTGGTTAGTTAACTTTCCTATAAAAACAAAAAGATAAAACTTCTTAAAAAAAATTCTTATGGCTCTCTAGACTGTCATTACACAGTCTAGTGTCAAATCTGCTTTACTGTCTAGTTACTATACTATAAAACCTTTGCTGTGTGTGGATGTCAAGATTGTTGCATCTTTTCATTTTGTTTAGGATTATTACTTACTCAGATATTCTCTGTTTTCTGGGTGAGGCTCAAGTGCCAACTGTAACTTCAACACGCAGCAAATTTGGTGACAGACTGGATCCCTTTCACTGTCCTGTCTGGTGGTGGTCGTGGGTGTCTGACTGGTGGCCGTGGTCCTCAATCCTCCTCGGTCAGTGGGCTGGGGAGGCCCTCTGTGTCTCTGGTACAAGGAGACAAGACACTATAGTCCTTCTGACTGACTCTTTATTCTTGCAATCGTTGCGGGTCCAAATTTGGGACCCTCAACGATCAACACTTTTGATACGTCACTATGACATATCAAAAGTGTTCAAGTGCAGCAGTTACTATTACTAACTTACTAGGGATTATTACTTACTGAGATAGTCTCTGCTTTCCGGGTGAAGCTCGCTCAAGTACTGCCAACAACACGCAGCAAATTTGGTGACAGTTGGATAACTTGGATCTCTTTCACTGTCCTCCTCACTCCTGTCTGGTGGTGGGTGTCTGACTGGTGGCCGTGACCGTGGTCCTAGTCTCGTCTCGTCCTCCTCAATCAGTCAGGGGAAGGCAGAGGAGAGCGGGCTGGGGAGGCGGCGGCCCTCTGTGTCTGGCAGCTGGCTCAGCCTCAGGCTTGCTATACTAAAGGCTAGAAGGAGTTCAAGGAGACATATACTGTTTGTATGGTGGCAATAGGAGACATTATACGTATGGCAGGAGCAGGACTCAGGATGCTACAAATAGTAGCCTCCGTCCGCTCCTCCCATACAGTATGATGTTTCCTTATGGACTGAGTCTGACTCCTGTCCTGAGTTGACCATCCTGTGTACAGTTCACTACAGTAATATCTCCTTGTTGCTTTGCCCCCAGCCACCCGCCAGGGGGCCACAACAAGTCGAAACATTATATACTACATGGCTGGGAGGATCGATGTGGGGCTGCTGCATGGGCTGTGGCCCGGCCGGTGGGATGGGATCATGGGAATGCTGGGCAAAGGCAGAAAAAGAGGCCAAAAGCAGTCACTTGCCGGGGCTGGCAATCGTCCAGTCCAGAGTCCAGACTCCAGCCAGGGGACTCAGGACTCGGAGACATTATACTCTCTCTGGACTACTATACTAGGGGCCACAAGGGGACGTTATACTGTATGGGGCGGCCGGCCAGCCAGGCCACAAGGAGACATTATACTGTATGGGGCGGGCGGTCAGGCGGCGGCCACAAAGAGACGTTATAATGTATGGAGTTGGACGGACTATGGGGCAGCAGCCAGCAGGAGACGTTATACTGTATGGGGGGCCAGCAGGAGACGTTATACTGTATGGGGGGCCAGCAGGAGACGTTATACTGTATGGGGGGCCAGCAGGAGACGTTATACTGTATGGGGGGCCAGTAGGAGACGTTATACTGTATGGGGGGCCAGCAGGACACGTTATACTGTATGGGGGGCCAGCAGGACACGTTATACTGTATGGGGGCCAGCAGGAGACGTTATACTGTATGGGGGGGCCAGCAGGAGACGTTATACTGTATGGGGGGCCAGCAGGAGACGTTATACTGTATGGGGGCCAGCAGGACACGTTATACTGTATGGGGGCCAGCAGGACACGTTATACTGTATGGGGGCCAGCAGGAGACGTTATACTGTATGGGGGGCCAGCAGGAGACGTTATACTGTATGGGGGGCCAGCAGGAGACGTTATACTGTATGGGGGGCCAGCAGGAGACGTTATACTGTATGGGGGGCCAGCAGGAGACGTTATACTGTATGGGGGGCCAGCAGGACACGTTATACTGTATGGGGGCCAGCAGGAGACGTTATACTGTATGGGGGGCCAGCAGGAGACGTTATACTGTATGGGGGGCCAGCAGGAGACATTATACTGTATGGGGGGTCACAAGGAGCGCAGCCGCAAGGAGCCATTACATACAGTTATAATGGGGTGCAGCAGTCACAAAAGGAGACATTACTTAGAGTATATGGGGCAGGGGGGCAGCAGCTGCCCCCTCCATGTCTTATGGCTACCTGTGTGACTGTGACATAAGTTGTCACCGGTGACCTGTCTGGCCAGTGTGCCGGGTGCCCAGTGCCCACCATAATTCCTTCTTGTTGGTCAACCGTCATGCTCATCATGTCAAACAGTCATGGGGGAGCCGGGAGGTACTGGAGGGAGACAGGAGTGCAGGGACTCATGATGGCTCAGGAGCATGCAGCTAGTGGCACTGGTAGGCGGCGCAGCCAGGCATGAAGGACCGACTGAGTGGGCACTGGGCCTGGGCCAAGTCATATAACTGGGGTAATAGGCAGAAGTTAGAACTAAGTGGAGTGACATTTTACACCTTTTAATAGCTGCCCGTCGACAGTCACTCGAATCTCTTCTCTCCGCAGGGGGTGGGTGGGACGGGAGTCGGACGGAGCGTAGCAGGTTCTTCTGAGTCTGACTAACTTTCCCGCCACTCGCTGCTGCTGTAGTCTGTAAGTGTACTGCGCTCAGCTCTGCTAGTCTCGGCCTGGGGGCGTGCTGATTCCGACGTTAGAGTAGACGTCGGTCGGTGGGTGGAGTCGGAGACAGCGCATTCAGAACAAGCAGGAGGAGATATAGCTAATGATGGGTGGGGGCAGCGCAGCGGTGCCGCGGACTCTGTTTTTAAAGCTGTGACGTAACGAAATATACCGCGGTATTAGGAAACGGCGATATCGCCATATCGCCGTTTTTTTAATACCGCGGTATATCGAAAAACCGGTATATCGCCCAACCCTAGTCCCTCTCCTTGTGGCCTATATCAGTAAAATGTTTTGGGACTGGAAGATCCATCCGGTTTTTACGGATGGTGTAGCGGTGCTGGTTAATTCTACTTTTGAAGTCCCATGAGGTCTCTCTAATAAATAAATAAATAAATACCGTATTTTTCGCCGTATAAGACGCACCGGCGTATAAGACGCACCTAGGTTTTTGGGGAGGAAAATAAGAAAAAAAATATTTTTAACCAAAAGGTGTGCTGTGGGTTTGGAACTAGGTGGTCTGTGGATGGCACTATTACTGGGGATCTGTGGATGACGGACACTGTTATGGGGGGAACTGTGGATGACTGACACTGTTATGGGGGGAACTGTGGATGACGGACACTGTTATGGGGGGAACTGTGGATGACAGACACTGTTACGGGGGGGATCTGTGGCTTTCACTGTTACAGGGGGATCTGTGGCTGGCACTGTTACAGGGGGGGGATCTGTGGATGGCACTGTTATACATGTGTCATCCACAGACCCTCCCAGCCCATAACTGTGCCATCCACAGATCCCCTGCCGCTCCTGTATACTAATATAATATGTCTTATTCAATTAATAGTTATTAAATATGCCTCTTTATTCCTAAAAGTACCTTAAATCCGAAGCGCTTCAGTACAATGCCGGCAGCCGGCGTGGCGCGTCACTCACTGACGTCACTTGCCTGCGCCGCCTGCTTCATTCATAAAGTATGCGGCGCAGGCACGTGACATCAGGGAGTTACGCTGCCGCCCGCCCAGCCTGCATACTACTGAAGCGCTAAGGATTTAAGGTACTATTAGGCATAAAGGGGCATATTTAATAACCATTCATTGAATATGACATATTTTATTAGTACACCGGAGCGGCGGGGCGGGCCTTTAGTACAGTGACTGCACCGCCCCGCCGCTATTGCCGGCCCCAGCTCCTCCTCCCAGTCCCTCCCCGAGTCCTCGCTCTCTTTACATCGCTGCCAGTGATGTAAAACTGACTGCATTCGCCGTATAAGACGCAGGGGCATTTCTCCCCCATTTTGGGGGAAGAAAAAGTGCGTCTTATACGGCGAAAAATACGATATAGAGATATAGAGATATAGATATATATATATATATATATATATATATATATATATATATATATATATATATATATATATATATATATACTCAAAAAATTAGCATATTGTGATAAAGTTCATTATTTTCTGTAATGTACTGATAAACATTAGACTTTCATATATTTTAGATTCATTACACACAACTGAAGTAGTTCAAGCCTTTTATTGTTTTAATATTGATGATTTTGGCATACAGCTCATGAAAACCCAAAATACCTATCTAAAAAAATTAGCATATTTCATCCGACTAATAAAAGTGTTTTTAATACAAAAAAGTAAACCTTCAAATAATTATGTTCAGTTATACACTCAATACTTGGTCGGGAATCCTTTTGCAGAAATGACTGCTTCAATGCGGCGTGGCATGGAGGCAATCTGCCTGTGGCACTGCTGAGGTGTTATGGAGGCCTAGGATGCTTCGATAGCGGCCTTAAGCTCATCCAGAGTGTTGGGTCTTGCGTCTCTCAACTTTCTCTTCCCAAGATCCCACAGATTCTCTATGGGGTTCAGGTCAGGAGAGTTGGCAGGCCAATTGAGCACAGTAATACCATGGTCAGTAAACCATTTACCAGTGGTTTTGGCACTGTGAGCAGGTGCCAGGTCGTGCTGAAAAATGAAATCTTCATCTCCATAAAGCTTTTCAGCAGATGGAAGCATGAAGTGCTCCAAAATCTCCTGATAGCTAGCTGCATCGACCCTGCCCTTGATAAAACACAGTGGACCAACACCAGCAGCTGACATGGCACCCCAGACCATCACTGACTGTGGGTACTTGACACTGGACTTCAGGCATTTTGGCATTTCCCTCTCCCCAGTCTTCCTCCAGACTCTGGCACCTCGATTTCCGAATGACATGCAAAATTTGCTTTCATCCGAAAAAAGTACTTTGGACCACTGAGCAGCAGTTCAGTGCTGCTTCTCTGTAGCCCAGGTCAGGCGCTTCTGCCGCTGTTTCTGGTTCAAAAGTGGCTTGACCTGGGGAATGCGGCACCTGTAGCCCATTTCCTGCACACGCCTGTACACGGTGGCTCTGGATGTTTCTACTCCAGACTCAGTCCACTGCTTCCGCAGGTCCCCCAAGGTCTGGAATCGGTCCTTCTCAACAATCTTTCTCAGGGTCCGGTCACCTCTTCTCGTTGTGCAGCGTTCTCTGCCACACTTTTTCCTTCCCACAGACTTCCCACTGAGGTGCCTTGATACAGCACTCTGGGAACAGCCTATTCATTCAGAAATTTCTTTCTGTCTTACCCTCTTGCTTGAGGGTGTCAATGATGGCCTTCTGGACAGCAGTCAGGTCGGCAGTCTTACCCATGATTGCGGTTTTGAGTAATGAACCAGGCTGGGAGTTTTTAAAAGCCTCAGGAATCTTTTGTAAGGCCTCGTTCACACTTCAGTGTTTGGTCAGTGATTTGTGAGCCAAAACCAGGTGCAACTCTAAACACAGAACAGGAGCAGATCTTTCCCTTCTACCTCATGTCTGTGGAGGATCCACTTCTGGTTTTGGCTCACAAATCACTGATGGAAATCACTGACCAAACACTGAAGTGTGAACGAGGCCTAAGTGTTTAGAGTTAATTAGTTGATTCAGATGATTAGGTTAATAGCTTGTTTAGAGAATCTTTTCATGATATGCTATTTTTTTGAGATAGGAATTTTGGGTTTTCATGAGCTGTATGCCAAAATCATCAATATTAAAACAATAAAAGGCTTGAACTACTTCAGTTGGTGTGTAATGAATCTAAAATATATGAAAGTCTAATGTTTATCAGTACATTACAGAAAATAATGAACTTTATCACAATATGCTAATTTTTTTAGAAGGACCTGTGTGTATGTATATGGGTATAGGTGGGGGTATAGGTGGGGGTATAGGTGGGGGTATAGGTGGGGGTATAGGTATGATTTTTTTATTGGGAGAGTGTTCTGGAATCTGTTTTTACATATTCACTATTGGCTCACTATAATGGATGTTCGGTGTTTAAATTGTGCTTTATGAACTTAAATGATCATGTTGGAATTCATTAATAGTAATTGTTAGCTACTGTAATTCTGTTGCCAATACACCATTTATTTTGTCCCTTGGCGACCTGTTGCCATGGGAACCTTCCCCGTCTGCCACAGCTGAGCAGATGGGGAAGGGGAAAGAGGGAGGCTCCCTCCCTCTGTGACCCAATCCTGTCTGGGGGCTGCGAAGGCACAGCAGCCCCCCGATGGGAGAGGGAGGGAGCTACCTGACTGTTAACACTTTCCATACAGCGGTCCGTACGCACATTATAGCACAGATGTCAGCCGTTTATACCAGTGTCAGCAATGTGCTGACACTAGTATACCCACTGGACACCAATGAATATTCAAGAGGAGGCGGGCCAGGGATCGCGATCCTGCCTCCCGCACCACATGCAACCACCCACAGCATAAAATCATTCAGGGGTGTGGGGGTGAAAAAAATCTTTATTTTGGGCATTTTAAAGTTTCTGATCCCCTCGGTCAGGGACCGCGGGGATCAGAAACTGCAGAAAGCGCTGCAAACCGCAGGTCTGAATTGATCGCCGTTGACAGGATGCCAGTTGAATGATTTCATTGGGCATCCTGTTCCAATTAACCTTCGCAGCACCGCAATTGCGTTTTAAACTCATGACGTACCAGTACGTCATGTGTCCTTAAGGACTGGGGGAAACATGCCATACCGGTACGTCATGTGTCCTTAAGGGGTTAAAATTCCCAGTCCGCCCATGGGTGAGGGTTGGCCTCGGCATATGAGTGTACAGCGAGATTTTCAGTTTCACTGCTGGGTGTGGGAGCAGGCCTGCTATTTTCTGGAACCTTCTGTTGTGGAGATAAAACTGCGGTCTATGGTGATGGTAACTGTGGTGAACATAACCTCGCCACTGTGTTTTGGAGGGGCCTGTTTGCCAGCCTCTTGCCTCAGGATTATGGCCCATATACTAACTTTGAAGAAGACAGACCGGCCGCACAGCTTAAATCTGTGGAAGTGGTTTGAGCAGGAAAGCCATGCTTGCGGCCGGCCAAATGTGACTTCCATGGAATTTGGGAACCCCTGCTCGGATCTGGGTGATTTTTTGGATATGTTCACCCAGATCAGAGCTATCCATGGATGTATACATTATGGGGATATGTGGGGTTTTGAGGTGTTTTCTGTGTTTTGGGGAAAAGTGTGGTTTCGGTCTGTGAGTGATTAAGTTAGCTCATTATGTTTGGTAATTATATCACAGGCAGAGCCCAATGTGTTTTGGTAATTGTATTTTGTTGATTACCTTAAAGACAATGCCCAGTGTGTTTGTTGATTGCGTCACAGACAATGCCATTGAGTTTGTTGAATAGGGTTAGTTTTGTGTTTAAACTGTACAGGATTGGCTGCTATGTCCTGTCCTCAGTATGTCATGTGTATATAAGGCTACTTTCACACTAGCGTTCGGGCGGATCCGTTCTGAACGGATCCGCTCATAATAATGCAGACGGAGGCTCCGTTCAGAACGGATCCGTCTGCATTATATTAGCTAAAAAAAGCTAAGTGTGAAAATAGCCTCGGACGGATCCGTCCAGACTTTCAATGTAAAGTCAATGGGGGACGGATCCGCTTGAAGATTGAGCCATATTGTGGCATCTTCAAACGGATCCGTCCCCATTGACTTACATTGTAAGTCTGGACGGATCCGCACGCCTCCGCACGGCCAGGCGGACACCCGAACGCTGCAAGCAGCGTTCAGCTGTCCGCCTGTCCGTGCGGAGGCGAGCGGAGCGGAGGCTGAACGCCGCCAGACTGATGCAGTCTGAGCGGATCCGCTCCATTCAGACTGCATCAGGGCTGGACGGAAGCGTTCGGGTCCGCTCGTGAGCTCCTTCAAACGGAGCTCACGAGCGGACCAGCGAACGCTAGTGTGAAAGGAGCCTAAGTCAATGCTGTGTGTTCAATAAAGTTGAACTTGAACATGTGTATGGGGATTGCTATATGTGTATACTCCCGTGGCTATTACTCCTAGCTCTTGTAAGAGCTGTTCCTGTGGTGGTGTCGAGCGGAGTGCTTGGAGTCCTCGGGAGGCACTAGGAGCATCTATCAACGGAGGCATGAGGTTGGGGTGCCAGGAGATCCTTTACAGTAACATGTTGGCAAAAACTCATTCCTAGCAGTTTCCAATTTGTGCCTGTGACTGCTTCTACTGGACTAAGCCACTCCTGGTCTGGCTGGCTGGCAACTGGACAGTAGTGTGGGAACAGCTGGCACAGGAGTTTGTTGCCACTGGTTCTGTTAACTCCTTACGAACAGGTTTTCCACACTCCTAGCTTTAATGTAAAATGTGCCGAGATCACTTGCACTGCTTTCATGAAGTGCCTATTTCTCGTACATTCCATTGGGGGACACAGACCATGGGGTATAGCTTGGAGGTATCACTAGGAGGGATACTATGCAAAAAAGGAGCTCCTCCTCCTTGGGCTATACCCCCAGGCTCCACCAGGAGGACTTCAGTCTTTGCTTAGTGTCCGGTAAAGGAGGTTGACACTGACTCTTCTGTCTGTTATTTTTTTCCAGATGGGGACGCAGGTCAGCACTGCGCTTTCCTGGCCCCCGTGTAGTGTCTGCCACCGTCTTCTGACGTTCCCAGGCTACCTCCCATTCCCCCAAAAGAAGAAAAGTGGGTCCGGGCTCGACCTGTCAGCTCTGGCATCCCACCATCTACTGGGACACCTGCTGCCACTCTCCACCAGAGCACTGTTCTCCTAGGTATGGAGTCAGAGGTCTGAAGAGGTGCATCCCTGCTGGTCCTGGAATCGTGGGAGAAGACTGCAGGATCAGATAAGTATTGCCTGCATCCCTTCTACCCCCTCCCCCTTTCTCACTTTCACTCCTGAGGCCGCCTGGGTGAGCTGGAGAAGGAGTCCTTCTGGGGGCATGTTTCCTCTTGGGGGTTAGCGATCGTCCCTCCGTTTTGTTGGAGCACGGAGAGTATCGTGATCTCCTATGCGGGCACAGCTGCCTCTCGTTACGGCGCCAATCCTTGGATCCAATCTGGGCTCACGGCCGCTGCGCTTATCACACCACCCGCGGTAGCTCGCTCCTCCCACATCCCTATTAACCCCTGCTACGCCGCTTTTGGCATCAGGGTTCTGCTGTTATTCAAAAAGCACGTGTGCGCTCTTTTCGCGCCAGTATGACGCGTCCGGGTGGGGCGGAGCCTCTGCGTTCTGCTCTGGCACTTCCTCACTCTTGCTAGGTGGCAACCGTGCAGCTCCTCACACGTGTGACTCCTCCTCTGTTCCTCTCTGCCGGAGGCTTTCTGCTGTTGCCTCGGTGGTAGGACTCATTCAGCTCTACTTTTTGCAGCATCTGGTAGGAGATCTTTTACTTTTTTGGATAGCAATCATGCTTAAACCTGGGGTCCCCAAGTCTGTCAAGGCCTCTTCTCAGGCCCCACTGGGGTCATGTAAAGTGTGCCTTCTGCCTTTCTGTTGCTGGTACCTGTGACTCGTGCCCTGCTCCTGGACAGGATCATCCTCCTTCTTTTGCTCAGCCCAGTCCCCCCTCTGCCCCTGCGGAGCCAGCTGTACCCGCCTGGGCTTCCGCCATGTCTAGTGCGGCCGCGGAACTGGCCTTAGTTGCCAAGGCAGCCATGTCCTTTATGGAGCGTATGGCAGCTACCAATTCCGTAGCACCCACCACTCCATCTCCTCTCAGTGATTCTCACAGGGGTTGCCTGACCACTAAGAGGCAGCGTGAGCATTCCTCCTCGGATGACTCCGCTTCTGCCCCCCCCCTCCCCCTTTGAGGCATGTCCAGACAATTCCCCCTCTTTCAGGGAGTGCAAGTCCGAAGGGGAATTGTCCGGCTCAGACGAAGTCGTGGAGCGGGAACCCCTGCCTAAGCTTTCCACCATGGTAACTGACTTGGTGGCGGCTGTCCGTGACACCTTTAATATCCAAGGGGATTCTGCTCCCTCCACTAGTCGGGAGTAATCCCTTTTTCCGTCCAAGAGACCGGAGTCTGCTGTGTTCCCCGTCCATGAGGAATTTACAGCGGTCATATCGAAGGCTTGGACCGCCCAATTCTAAAATTTTCGTCCACCAAGCGCATGGATACGCTTTACCTTTTTCCTTCTGACACTGTGGAAAAGTGGACTTATTCCCCTAGATCGTCCGGTGGCCAGGTTAGCCAAGAACACAGCCCTTCCTGTTCTAGGCGGCTCCTCTCTACAGGATGCTCTGGGCAGGCGCCTGGATTCGCTTTCCAAGTCCATCTTCTCCCTGGCAGGCATGTCTCTGCAGCTGGCCTTTGCATCTGCTTGGGTCGCCGAAACGCCCTTTCGGCGTGGTTGCAGCGCCACCACCAGGAATTGGCGGAGCAGGATGCCCCTGCAGACACTCTGGATTTCATACTCCAAATGTCTCAGGCTTCCAAATTTCACTGTGAGGCTTCTATGGACATCGGTTCCCTCTTTGCCTGTATTTCGGCCCTCTCGGTCATTCAGCGCAGGGAGGTCTGGTTGAAGGTGTGGGATGCCGATGCTTCCAAGTGTTCCCTCGCTAACCTCCCCTTTGAGGGGTCCAGGCTCTTTGGGGCCCAGTTGGACGAGTTAATTTCTGCTGCAACGGGGGGGCAAGAGCACTCATCTACCCCCAACCCAGGTTCAAGCGCCCTTTTTGATCTCGGGCTTCAGGTTCCCGGTTCCAGTCCTTTTGCTGCTTCTCCACTGCCAGAACGTCGGTGATTTCGTCAGCTGGGGGATCCCAGGACTCCCGCAAGAAGCCTTTCTTCAAGCCCCAGCCCTCTTGGCGACCGTGGGCGCAGTCGGCCCGTCCTGCTGCTCCCAAGCAGTCTTCTGCATGAAGGGGTGCCCCCACCCCTTGCGGTGGGGGGTCGCCTACTCCTTTCAGCAGGTTTGGAGAGCTCACGTTAAGGACGCCTGGGCTCTGGAAATTGTAACGTCCGGTTACAAGATGGAGTTTGCGTCCAGTCCACCGGGACGTTTTTCCCCTTCTCGTGTTTCGGGGGATCCAACCAGGGCCTCGGACCTCCTTTTGGCGGTCTCCTCCCTCCTGGACTGAGGTGTTATTTCCCCCATTCCCCTGGAGGAACAAGGCACTGGTTTCTACTCAAACCTGTTTAGTGTTCCAAAGAAGGAGGGGTCAGTACGTCCAATCTTGGATCTGAAACGTCTCCAGTTTCTACGGGTGCGGAAGTTACGCATGGAGTCCCTCCGCTCCGTTATTGTTTCTCTACTTCCAGGGGAATTTCTCGCGTCTGTGGACATTCGGGACGCCTACTTGCATGTCCCTAATGCAGAGTCTCGCCAGCGATTTCTGCGCTTTGCCATCAGGGGTCGTCATTACCAGTTCGTCACCCTTCCTTTCGGGTTGGCGACCGCCCCTTGAGTTTTTACCAAAGTCCTAGCGCCTCTCATGGTGCTTCTTCGCACCAGGGGCATTTCTTTGTTGCCCTACCTGGACGACATTTTGATAAAGGCCCCGTCACTTCCACAGGCCGAGGACAGCGTCCAAATCACCGTTCAAACTCTAGAACGGTTCGGTTGGCTGATCAACCTCCCCAAATCCTCTCTCCTGCCCTCCCAGAGACTCTCCTTTCTGGGCATGGTCTTGGACACTTCGGTTTCTTAGGTATTTCTTCAGGATTCATTCAAAGTCCTCCCAGATTCAGCTGGCAGTGTAGCTCCTTCTGCGCTCCACTATTCGGGAGTGCATGCGGGTTCTGGGCCTTATGGTCGCCTCCTTCTAGGCCATACCGTATGCCCAGTTCCACACTCGACCACTGCAACAGATGATCCTTTACCTCTGGGACAAGATCTCTCGGGGTCTGGACGCTCCTGTCAGTCTGTCCCGGCAAGTTCGGGCATCTCTCCCTTGGTGGCAGTCTCCCCTGAATCTGACGTCGGGAAGGTCCTTCCTTCCGTTCTCCTGGACGTTAGTCACCACCGATGCCAGCCTCTTCGGCTGGTGCGGCGTTCTCCAAAACCACACAATTCAGGGGGTCTGGTCGGCGGAGGAATCCCGCCTCCCGATAAACATCTTGGAACTGAGGGTGACTTTTCACTCCCTCTCCCATTGGACTCTTCTCCTTGCAGCTAGTCCTGTGCGGGTTCAGTCAGACAATGCCATGGAGGTGGCCTACATCGATCATCAGGGCGGCGATGCGGGAGGTGGAGAGGATACTCCTATGGACTGAGTCTCATGTTCCAGTGTTGTTGGCGGTGTACATTCTAGGAGTCGACAACTGGACGGTGGATTTTCTGAGTCGCACCACAGTGGATCCAGGCAAGTGGTCTCTACATCCGGAGGTTTTCGAAGACATCTGCCACCGATGGGGCCTTCCGGACGTGGACTTGATGGCGTCCCGGCTCAACAACAAGGTGCCTGTGTTCCTAACTCGTGCTCTGGACCCGCAGGTGTACGGGGTAGACGCGCTGGTGTCTCCATGGCAGCAATTCAGCCGCCTCTGTCTTCCCTCCACTTCCTCTGCTACCGAAGGTGCTACGCAAGATCGAGGCGGAGGGGATACCAACCGTTCTCATCGCCCCGGATTGGCCTTGCCGCGCCTCGTTCTCCGTCGCTCGAATGCTGGCGGATGTTCCATGGCCTCTTCCTGACAGAGGATCTCCTGTCTCGGGGACCACTCTTCGACCTAAATTCACGGCTGCTGCGTTTAATGGTGTGGCTGTTGATACCTCCATCCTGAGGAATAGGGGCTTCTCTGATGCGGTAGTGAGAACCATGATCAGGGCTCGGAAACCGGCTTCCTCACGGATCTTTTATCGCACCTAGAAGGCCTTTCTGACCTTTTTGTGAGAACTTGGGTTTCCCGCCCCTTTTTCTCCATCCTGGTGGTGCTGTCTTTTCTCCAGTAAGGCCTTGAGATGGGACTGTTGCTGAGTTCCCTGAAGGGTCAAGTTTCAGCCCTGGCTGTTTTATTTAAAAAAAAAAAAAAAGGTCCATTGCTCTCTTGGGTCCCGTGAGAACTTTCCTGCAGGGGGTGGTGCATTCGGCCCCTCCGTATGGTCCCCCATTGCCCCCCTGGGATCTCAAATCACCCTCCAGGTGGCCCCCTTTGAGCCTCTGAGGGAGGCCTCGCTGACCATGCTCACCTGGAAGGTAGTCTTTCTGGTGGCCTTAACTTCCATCAGGCGGGTTTCAGAGCTGGCTGCACTTTCCTGCCAGGAGCCTTTTCTGGTCTTTCACCAAGATAAGGTGGTTCTTTTTGCCCAAGGTGGTTTCTCCCTTCCACCTTAACGAGGATCTTGTCCTACCCTCCTTTGTCCTTCTCCGGCAAACCCCAAGGAACGCGTTCTCCATTCTCTGGGGACGTCGTCGGGGCTCTGAAGGTGTATCTGGGGGCTACCCAGGGGCTCCTTCTGCCGTTCGGATTCTCTCTGTGATTCCCGAGGGGCCTCGTAAGGGTCTGGCGGCTTCCAAAGTCACTGTGGCGAGATTGATCCGCTCGGCTATCGCTGAGGCTTATCGCGCTCGTGGCAAGGTTCCCCTGTCTCGAATTACTGCTCACTCCACTAGGGCGGTGGGAGCTTCCTGGGCTAGACGCAATCGTGCCGCTGCATTACAGTTGTGTAAGGCGGCCACTTGGTCGTCCTTGCATACCTTCACGAAGTTCTATCGGCTGCACTCGCTGGCCTCGGCTGATGCTGTCCTTGGGCGCAGGGTATTGCAGGTGGTGGTGCCTGTTTGATGTTTTTTCTCCTGGCGGTGTTGTTTTTTTTTCTTTTTCCCCACCCCATGGACTGCTTTTGGACGTCCCATGGTCTGTGTCCCCCAATGGAATGTACAAGAAAACGATTTTCACACACAAAAAAACAAACAAAAAAAAACTCACCTGTAAAATCTTTTCTTTTTCTATTGGGGGACACAGCTCCCGCCCTTTTCTGTTTTCTCGTTATACACCTCATGGTTTACTCTGTGATGGTTTCCATTGTGTTTTTTCATGATCTCCTTCTACTGCTTTTGCAACGACAGAACTCCTCCTGGTGGAGCCTGGGGGTATAGACTGAGGAGGAGGAGCTTTTTTTTTTTTGCATAGTCTCCCTCCTAGTGATACCTCTAAGCTATACACCTTGGTCTGTGTCCCCCAATGGAAAAGACAAGAAAAAGATTTTACAGGTGAGCTTCAGAATCATTTTTTTTTTTTTTTTTTTTTGTTGTCTCCTCTGGCATGTGGTAAGTGCCCAGAGGAGCAGGACAACTCCTGAGAATTAGTTTTACTTCAGCAGTGGGCAGCCTGTGCTTATCTTACAGAGATAAATTGAAACTAAACCGATTTGGAAAGTCTTACATCATATGCTATCTTTCTGAGTTTGTCTGAAGTGACAGGTCATCTTGCAAATATGCAACTCATGTCAAGTTGTGTGAAGGTTAATTGTGGCCACGTTAGAGTGTGGATAAGACTTTCTAAAGTCTCATTTTTTTTCCGCTAGTACTGTGAAAGCACCCCTGTTATAGTAACAATTCTGGGGTATCTACAATGATTCTATGGTGTGCCATTCCCTCCTTATTCCTCAGACGTTATGAATGAATTGTTAGCAGGTTGCAATGAAGTACAGATGGGAGTTACCAGTTGGGCTGTTGCAAAGTCTGAAACTATAAAATCTTTGCTGCTAGTCTAGTGTCACTCACGTAGAGACCCCCCAAACTGATAGCACACATCTGGGCCAGTAATACAAACTGCATGCATGTCAAGTGCAGTCACAAATCCTGTTTAAGTGGTTGTCACTTCAGCAAATGGCACTTATCATGTAGAGAAAGTTAATATAAGGCACTTATTAATGTATTGTGGTTGTCCATATAGCCTCTTGCTGGCTGGATTCATTTTTCCATCACATTATACACTGGTTGTTTACATGGTTACAGCAACCCTTTAATCCAGGAGCTGTGGCTGTGCGTGTGCACTGTAGGGATAAAAGCTGACCTATGTGCACTCCACGCTCTTGGCCACTGGAGAGGTCAATACTTTTTTTTGATACTGTGTAAGTGCAGTCACCACTGCTGGATTGTAGGGTGGTCATAACTCCTTGATACAAACCGTGTATAATGTGATGAAAAAATATGGACAAGCACAGTTCATTAGTAAGTGCCTAGTATTAACTTTCTGTACATGATAATTTTATTTGCTGAAGTGAGAACACCTTTAAAGCCACTCATTGTCCTAAACTGTATATACGAGCTCAAAAGTAAGCAGAGTATCCATAGCCTTTCAGAAGTATTTCCAACCTGCTGTGTTGGCCTCTGAATTTGACCTTGAGGGGTCTTATTTTATTTGGTTCTGGGTTATTTTATAACTTTAGATGTTGTGTATTCTCCCAGGCGCAGATCTCATTTGGATCTAGGGTTTGCCAGGCTCTTGCAGATGGATCTACCATCACACTGGGAGGAAACTCGAGCTTGGTCCTGGATCCAGCACTGGATGCTTCCAAGGGTAAGTCCTTCACTTTGCAACATAGACTTTAAAAGGTGTTTTGGCTTTGAAATTTTGCATACAGTTGTTGGGGGACAACAGCTATCATTATCTAGTGCAGAAGATGACTGTGTTGGGGTATAGAAAGGGCAGGAATGGATACGCAGAAAACTAGCTCCAGAAGATGCCATCTTTTGATTCCATTTAGCTGCACCTGGCATGGAAGGAGTTGGGACTCCACAGCAATTCAGTCCATACAATCATTGTGCAGAATTTATTTATGTCTTAAAATGGATCTCAGACGGAAATGTTTATTTTATTTTTTATTTTTTCTCTGATGGTTCAGAAAAAGGGAAAAATAAGGTGTGAACTCTTACTTACTCTTCAGGTGAATCGGCCCTTTCTGGTAGCATTACAGAAAGTATGACGCATTCTAATAGTGTTAACTATAAAAATGATGCGATCTGAATTAGTCTATTAAGAAATCGCAGGTCCGACTAGTCGACTGTCAGTAAGTCGTGTACTGTAGTGGCCAGTCCGAAACAGCAAATCCCAGAAAAACCACCCGTAATAAGTAAACTTTATCATTACGAATAAAATCACCTCTTTTGTGCCCCACACTTGGCAGAAGTGGGTATAACAGCAGAAGGAAGAATACCTCTCCCTAATATCTATCCCTTTTCTGTTGGGCACTGACTGACAATTTAATGACTGTCACAATAGGGGCGATCCTGTGTCAAGGAACTCCTGCAATCCTTAGGACTCCCCTGGCCCAAAAATATACAACATCTCCAGATAGTAACAATAAAGGTCTCTTTAAATAGTCGTGATGGTCAAAGGTGGCATAGGTCAGGGATGGCAAACCTGCGGCGCACCAGTTTTTGTAAAACTACAATTCCAATAATGCCCTGCTGTAGGCAGTGTGGGCGTGCTGGGAGTAGTGGTTTTGCAAGAACCGGAGAGCCGCAGGTTGGCCATCCCTGGCATAGGTTGTAAAATGAACATCTATGGTGTGATTATCACAGACATTACTTCCACTACAATTCATATTTTTTCCTTGCGCCTCCCCAAAAGCACTAAGCAGGAGGATACCCCGCCTCCCAAGGACAGGAAACAACGTGGAGAACAATCATTTAAAAGCCTCCTCCCCTTTTACCTTCTCCAGTTGTTTCCTGTCCCTCTGGGGATGAAGTGGAAAATAGAGCAGGGGTTCCCTCCTGCTTTGGAAGATGTCATGCAGCTTTTTTTTTTCCTGGGTCGGTCTGTCCGTTCCTCTGGCTAAAAAGTCAAAAAGGCTGCAGCAGAGTGCCGGGGTCCGGTGCGAGATGGCAGCCCTGGGCAATACCGTGCCTCCATGCGGGGTAGCTAAGGGAGGAAGCCGGTATTACGAGACTCGAGGACTGAGTCTCGCGAGAATAGGTCACATGGGCACGCGTCGGCGTGCGCACAGTGACGCGCAAGTACTGCTGAAAATGTCGGCCGAACAAAGAATGGCGTTCCTCATCAGCGTGGAAGCATCGGTGTGTTGGAGCAGCCATGTCCCTACCTGCTGACATGTCCGCAGGCCCTCCAAAGGCCCTAAGCCCAATAAGCCTCCTTCTTAGTGATGAGTTGTTGTTTTTTTGCAAAGTTTCTTTTGTACACCATTGGGGTTTCATGGTGAAGGTTCCCACTTGAGTTAATCACTCCAAAGCTGTTCCTGAAGGGGTTATTTTTAAGTTGAGAACCTTCATTAAAGAAAAAATGTGCCATCTGTAAAAAGCTTGCCGCTCACATAAAGAAACCCCTTATCTAGAGATGTACAGATAAGATTATGGTTGAAGAGACCCCATCCTTAGTGGACAGCCTGAAATTAATTATTAAAGAGGCTCCACCGTTGAGGCTAAAATGGCGGTGATTCCTCAGAGACCCTCTACCTCCACATCTATTCCTGACACACCTCTGGATGTTGATTCTGACTTTGAAGGAGAAGTCTCCTCCGATTCTGACTGTTTCTTCAGATGATGAATCGGGTAGACCCCCGTGTTCTATTGAAGACAGATTTGTTCCTAAAAAGTATCAGAGCTACCACGAACATTGAGCAGTTAAGAGCCCCAGTTAATTCAGGACCAGATGCTTGAAGGTCTGGGGGATAAGAAAAGACGTGTATTCCCAGTCCATGAAAATAAAGAAATTGATTGCAGACGAATGGAAGGACCCTGAGAGGAGATCAGGAGTCTCTAGGGTATTCAAATGAAAATACCTTTTTAGTGAAGGTGATTCGGCCCATTGGGATAAAACTCCCAGGGTAGATGCCCCAGTGGCCAGAATATCCAAGTTCTCCCTCCCCTTTGAGGATTTAGGCCTCTTACGGGACTCTATGGATAAAAAAAATGTGTATTTTCTGAAGTCTTGGGAAACATGTACCTCCATGTTAAGGCCCAGTATTGCTGCAACCTACACTGCCAGGACCCTGTCTTTCCCCAGTTGTCTCCATGACACCACATCCTGAGATTGACTGCCTTCTGATTGGACAGGAAAAACAGGTTTAAAAACCCCACCCCCTCCCTCGCCAGTGTTTTTCCTGTCTCATCAGGATAGGAAGCCGGAGAGGTGTATGGAGCTCTAGCTGGGCTCACCGGTTTTTCCTCCATGACAAGCAAAGTTCTGATCTGCAGGGCAGCTCTCCCTCCTCCTCTACATTAGCCCTGGGCTCGGGTGCATTGCAATATGCCTTCCTGCGAAGATCCTCTCTGCGGCGGTCCAGGGGGACTTAATGCAGAGGGGAAAGAAGATTATGGCGCGGGTCAGCACTATGATGTGTCCCGGCGGGTGGTGTCAGACGCAGGGGGCGGAGCCAAAGCGTCATGACGTCAATAACCTGCACCGCACGTCCTGGCATGGCAAATAAAGCTATAAAAACCCACAGGACCTGCAGAATGGTGCCCTGCACAGCGCTGCTTTCCCTATCAGGAGTGCGCCTCTGGAAAGCGGTTGGGAGTCGAGATGAGCACCCCCCCCCCCCCCCCCCCCCCCTCACGCCGGGCTCTGAAATAGAGCCTGCAACAAATCCAGGTACTGTGAGTAGCCTGCTCTCAGGCACATGACTATGTAATGCTGGGTTGGTCTGCTCATCCTTCCCCTTACCTTTCAGGGAGAAAAGGATTCAGCTACTACCACTAAGAAAGCCAGGAAATGTGGTATCTGCTATAAAAGACTGTCCAATACAGGGACTAAACCCCTTTGTAAGGAATGCACATCCAATGTTAAATCAGAATCTTCCAGCTTCCTTGAACATAGTAACATGGTACATAAGGCCGAAAAAATACATTTGTCCTTCCAGTTCGGCCTGTCATCCAGCAAGTTGATCCAGAGGAAGGCAAAAAAAAACTGAGAGGTAGAAGCCAATTTTCCTCACTTTAGGGGAATAAAAATTCCTTCCCGGCTCCAATCGGGCAATCAGAAAAACGATCCCTCTCTAGTAGCTATATCCTGTAATATTACACTCCAGAAATGCTTGAATTCCTTTATTGTACTCACCATCACCACCTCCTCAGGCAGAGAGTTCCATAGTCTCACTGCTCTTAGCGTAAAGAATCCTCTTCTATGTTTGTGTACAAACCTTCTTTCCTCT
Source organism: Bufo gargarizans (assembly GCF_014858855.1). Classification (NCBI taxonomy): domain Eukaryota; kingdom Metazoa; phylum Chordata; class Amphibia; order Anura; family Bufonidae; genus Bufo; species Bufo gargarizans. The sequence goes on from NC_058080.1 coordinate 322,015,363, forward strand.
AGACGCAGAGGATGTCCCCTCGTCAGTCAGTCCTGGGGATAAACAGATGATGGGATAGATCTCTGTACTGACCCCTGATATATTTATACATAGTAATTAGATCTCCCCTCAGTTGTCTTTTTTTCTAAAGTGAATAACCCTAATTTTGATCATCTTTCAGGGTACTGTAGTTGCCCCATTCCAGGTATTACCTTAGTTGCCCTTCTCTGTACCCTCTCCAGCTCCATGTCTGCCTTGTTCACTGGAGCCCAGAACTGTACACAGTACTCAATGTGTGGTCTGACTAATTTGTAAAGTGGTAGTACTGTTCTCATCACTGGCATCTATGCCCCTTTTGATGCAACCCATTATCTTATTGGCCTTGGCAGCAGCTGCCTGACACAGTTTTTTGCAGCTTAGTTTGCGGTTTATTAGAATTCCTAGATCCTTTTCCATGTCGGTGTTACCGTGTGTTTTACCATTTAGTATGTACGGGTGACTTGCATTATTCCTTCCCATGTGCATAACTTTACATTTGTCAGTGTTTAACCTCATCTGCCACTTATCTGCCCAAGCCTGCAATCTATCCAGATCCCTCTGTAGTAGTATACTGTCCTCTTCAGTGTTAATTACTTTACACAGTTTAGTGTCATCTGCGAAAATTTATATTTTACTATGCAAGCCTTCTACAAGATTATTAATAAATATATTGAAGAGAATAGGGCCCAATACTGACTCCTGAGGTACTCCACTAGTGACAGTGACCCAATCGGAGTATGTACCGTTAATAACCACCCTCTGTTTTCTCATTGAGCCAGTTACTTAACCACTTAGATGTTTTTCTCCCAGTCCGAGCATTCTCATTTTATATACTAACCTTTTGTGGTAGTGTCAAACACTTTGGAGAAGTCCAGATACACGACATCCATTGATTCGCCGCTGTCAAGTCTAGAACTTACTTCCTCATAGAAACTGATCAAATTAGTTTGACATGACCGATCCCTCACGAAGCCATGCTGATATGGCGTTATTTGCTTTTTTTCCGTTAAGATGCTCTAAAATAGCATCCCTCAGAAAACCTTCAAACAGTTTACCCACAACAGATGTTAAACTTGCCGGCCTATAGTTTCCAGGCTCTGTTTTTGGACCCTTTTTGAATATTGGCACCACATTTGCCATGTGCCAATCCTGTTGGACATTCCCTGTCAGTATAGAATCTGCAAATATCAGAAATAAGTGTCTGGATATGACATTACTTAATTCCCTTAGGATACGGGGGTGTATGCCATCCGGTCCTGGCGATTTTGTCTATTTTAATCTTTTTAAGTCGCTGTTTTACTTCTTCCTGGGTCAGACAGGGCACTTTTTTTAATGGGGAATTTATTTCAACATTCAGCATTTCATCTGACAGTTTATTTTCTTCAGTGAATACATTGGAGAAAAAAATATTTAACAGCTTTGCTTTCTCCTCGTTGCTCTCTGCGATTCCCCCCTCATTACTCTTTAAAGATATTGAAAAGTAGTTAAAGAGGAGGTTCAGTTGGCCTTAACATCTAAAGAACCAACACTCCAAAAAATCACTCCTCCTCAAGACATCCGCAGAAATGGTTTACTTATTTCTGATTCTGAATGTCTGGCAGTTTCAGACTCTGAATCAGTGCAAAAACAATTTGCATCCTCAGATGAAGATGGTGAATATAAACTATTTTTGTTCAATTCGGATGACGTTGACGAGCTGATCAGAGCTACCATTCAAATGAAAATACCAAAGAAACCTAGGTCAACACAAGAGATTTTTGGGGGCCTAGGAGAAAGTAAAAACGCGGTCTTTCCAGTACCAGATAATGTCCAAAAGTTGATATGTTCTGAGTAGGAGAAACCAGACAAAGGATCCTTTATTCCAAAGGGGATTAAAAGGTGTTACCCGTTTAGCCCAGATGACTTCACTGACTGGGAAACCATCCCTAAAGTAGACGCACCAGTAGCTAAGGTGGCTAAACATACAGCTCTACCCTTTGAGGATTCAGTACAACTAAAAGACCGGTTAGATAGGAAGGCAGAACGTCTTTAGAAAAACCTTGGAGGCAACAGCGGCCCTTCTCAAACCAGGAGTAGCTTCAACCTGTGTAGCTAGAACATTGAACTTATGGCTAGAGCAACTAGAAATCCACCTAGTCAATAAAACGCCACGTGACCAGATATGGGAGAGCTTGCCCTTATTGAAGATGGCAACCTCTTTTTAGCAGACGCAGCAGCAGAGTCTGTCAAATTGTCTGCTCGTACAGCCGTTTTATCCAACATGGCGAGACGGGCTCTATGGCTCAAAGCTTAGTCAGGAGACATTGCTTCCAAAAATAAACTAATGGCGCTCCCCTTCCACGGTCAATGTCTTTGGAACGGACCTTGACAAAATCTTAGCGAATGCTACTAATAGAAAAAGGGGATTTCCAGAAGAAAGATACAAACTAAAAAGGCAGTTTTTTCGTGACCAACACTATCAACCCGAAAATAATAAAGATAAAGGGAAGTCCGGAAGGTGGAGCTATGCAAAAAAAGGCAGGGGAAGAAATTTCCTTTTCAACCCCAATCTAGCAGAATCCTCCACGAATACCAATGACTCCATACCAGTAGGGGGAAGGCTCAGCTCCTTTCAAAAATCTTGGGAGCACATAATAAACAGTGTGGATATTAAACATGGTAAAAGAGGCTTACAGAAAAGAGCTACTTTCTCCCCCTCCGCAAAATGTTATTACTACCCTTCCTACTGGTACCTTAAAAAATCGATATCAAAGATATGTTAAGCTTGGCTGCAATAGAACCTGTCCCAGTAGAGCAGATAGGACTAGGATTCTATTCCTGTCTCTTTATAATAAAAAAAACTAACGGGAAATCCAGAGTTATAATAAATTAAAAATACCTTTACAAAGGTAATGGCGGAAGCCATAGAGAGTCTAAGAGTAATCTGCGTGAACAATTATCTAGAAGACCTGTTAGTAGTTGCAGACAACAAAACTCTTCTAGAAGTCCACCTCCAGACGGTCTTGAACTATCTCCAGGGCCTAGGTTGGATAATCAACTGGGAAAAGTCAGATTTAATCCCAAACAGGCAAAAGATATTCTTGGGCATAACTCTAAATACAGTCTCCCAAAAATCCTTTCTTCTGCCTCAAAGTATAAAAACTTCAAACCACGCAAAGGAACTTCAAGAAAGTAAACTTCTGCTCCATCCGACAGGCAGTAAAGGTGTTAGGAAGCCTTTCTGCATGTATCCAAGCAGTGGCCTGGGCACATTTTCACCTAAGACCACTTCAAAAATCCATTCTCAACAAGTGGAACATGTCTCAAACGACTCTAGAAAAAAACACGAATATTCTAAGATCAAAAAGTGAAGAATTCCCTGAATTGGTGGCTCAAAGAGACCAACCTAAAAAATGGGGTATTTTGGGCCCAAGAACAACCCTTAGTAATTACAATGGATGCGAGCCTCCAGGGTTAGGGAGCATTATTTCAAGGGGACTCCTCCCAGGGGAAATGTCCAAGTTACATGAAACATCAATCTTCAAACTTCAGGGAACTGTGGGCAATCTGGGAGGCATTGAAACTAGGGGTGGGCGATATAAATGTGTGCCACTAACATACCATGGCAGCCAGGACTTCAGTAGCACTGCTGGGATTCTGATCGGAACTGCCACCAATGATGGGGGAGGGGCCCTGCCACCAATGATTAATACTGGGGAGGGAGGGGGGGGGGGTTTAAGTTACCAGAGGGGACTGATAAGAGGGAGAGGCTGGGGGGCACATGAGAGGCTGGCTGTTATGGTCAGCTCCCTGCTGTTGTGTGCACAGGGCAGCAGGGAGAGTGTAAAGTCCTATTCACCCTAATAGAGCTCTATTAGGGTGAATATGACAAGGGTTCTAGCCCTTAAGTAAAAAAAAAGTTTAAACACCCCCCAAATATAGAAAACAATATTGTGCTATATATCGCATATCGCACATTCTTAAAATTATACCGCAGTATAGATTTTAGGCCATATCGCCCACCCCTAATTGAAACGCACAAGTCTGATCTCAGGATGCCATGTCAAAGTATATTCGGACAATGCAACAGCAGTGGCCTTCATCCAGCACCAGGGAGGCACAAGACACTGTCTACTACAGGGCCTATCAAACAAAATGTTCTCCTGGGCAGGAAAAAATATACAGTCACTATCAGCAGCCCACCTGAAAGGATCTCTAAACGATCAGGCCGACTGAGTCGCCACATGTTGGACCTGGGAGAATGGAAGTTATCCCCGGAGGTTTTCCAACTAATCACAAGGAAATGGGGCAGACTGACAGACCTATTTGCGTCCAGAAAAAAATCACCAGTTGTCAATTCTTCTCCCTCAACCCAAGGGATTGTCCTCTGGCAGTGGATGCTTTCAACTAAAACTGGACGACTAATCTAGTCTACGCATTCCCTCAGTTTCCACTGATCCCTAGAGTTCTCCAGAAATTTCTGAAGGAAAGATGTACGTCCATTCTGATAACCCCCCTTTGGCCCAAGAGGAGTTGGTTTGCACTGTTAAAAGCCTTCCGCATAGAAGCCCCTCTCCTACCTCTGAGGCCAGACCTTCTAAGTCAGGGACCCATCACTCACCCAGAGCTATTGGTGTTAAAGTTGTCAGCCTGGATTCTGAAGAATCCACTCTGTTGAACCTAGGGTTATCCAAAAAAGTAGTGAACACTTTACTCCTAAGCAGGAAACAAAGCACAAACGATAAATATTTGAAAATATGGGAAAAATTTGTTGGTCAGGAAAATCCTTTGACCAGTTCAAGCCCAATATCCCACTTATCTTGGAATTTCTTCAGAAAGGTTTAGATTTTGGACTGTCCCCTAATACCCTTAGGGTCCAAGTGTCGGCGCTAGGAGCCTTATAGAACACCAGCCTCACAGAACATCCCTGGGTAAGTAGATTTCTCAAGGCAGCAGATGGGATCAGACCCACGATCAAAAACATGGTAGCTCTTTGGAATCTCAATACGGTGCTGGCCGGCCTGACTTCTGGTCCGTTTTCCCCATCAAGTGGCTTATTATCAAAACTATCCTCTTAGTGGCAATAACATCGGCTAGAAGAGTCTGAGCTGCAAGCCTCTCCAGGTGAAACGTACGTCAAGGTGCAGCTTTTGGTCACACGCTCTGGGTCCAGCATATCATGGGTAATACATGTTTTGTTGTTTTGCTCAGTTAGTTGTTACATTTCTTTTTATATCTCTATTGCCACCTGCACTTGGCACACTTGCCTCTGTCTGTATTGTACAGTTCAATGGCTATGTGCATATCTTATGCGGCCATCCCAGGTTTTTTGGGTGGGCTAGTTTGCCTTGTGCTATTTGTACATTTTTTTTCATTTATCTTTCTGTGCATGCAACATGTATACCAGTACATATTACTTTGAGTGAACCTACAGTTTTCACAATTTTCATGCTGATGTATACCTAGGGCTGTGACATCTTTTTCCCTGACAGTTGGGTGTTTGGGAGAAAGGTTGTATCTGACCTCCTTACATGAGGCCCCCCCCCCCCCCCTCCTGTACACTTGTGCCTTTCGTTTCATATATTGTTTGTGATCATGTCTCAATAAATTACATATATTTTGTGTGTCTCCCACTTTTCTTTGTGGTTATTGGTTCTGTTTTTGGGTTGGCTCAGTATTATACTAGACCCCAGTGTAATCTATACATTATATGTGAGTTTTTCCTTATAGGTTGGTCTAACTTGTCCATTCATTAACCTTTTTTTTTTTGGGTGTTACATAACAAACTAGTACTTAAATTAGAGCCTACGTTTCTCCCAAAGGTGGTCTCTACCTTCTATAGTTCACAGGACATTGTACTTGTCATTTTGCAACAATCCAGAAAATTAACAAGAAATCTTCTACCACACAGTAGACGTTCGGAGAGCAGTCATAAGATATCTGGAAGCAACCAGACAGTGGAGATTAGACAATCTGTTCGTCCAGTTTTCAGGTCCCAATAAGGAGAAAAAAGCGGCAAAAAGATCCATCTCCAGATGGATAAGATTAGCTATCTCTGAAGCATATAAAGTCGAGGGGAAAGAAGCCCCTGCTTCCCTGAAAGCACATTCCACAAGGGGCATGGCCGTCTCCTGGGCGGAAAAAGCTTCGGCCTCTTTACAGCAAATTTGCAGAGCAGCAAATTGGAAAAGAATTCATACCTTTACCAAACATTACAAATTGGATATCCTTGCCAACGGCATCTTGGGTTTTGGATGTAAAGTCCTCTCTGCAGTGGACCCCCCCCCCCCCCCCCCTAATAATTCTTTGATTTTTGCTCAGGATGTGGTGTCATGGAGACGACTGGGGAAAAGAGTATTACACTCACCGGTAATCCGGTTTCCTGGAAGTCTCCATGACACCACATGCGTCCTACCCTTTAGATACTTAATTCAAATTTTTTTTTTTCCTGTTATAATATCCTTGGAGGGAGGGGGTGGTGTTTTTAAACCTCTGACTTCCTTCTGATTGGACAGGAAAAAACACAATCTTGGGATGTGGTGTCATGGAGACTTCCAGGAAACCGCATTACCGGTGAGTGTAATACTCATTTATGGTTATCTCAGAGGAACACTTAATTGCAGGTACTCCTGGATATCCTGACCTCCCTACCAGTGTTGAAGCAAGATACTAGTTCCTTATCAAATGCCTCTGCTGACTTGGTCAAGCTTTCGGCCAGATCAGCAGCCCTGTCTAACTCTGCCAGAACGTCTGTTTGGCTAAGGTCCTGGTCTGGGGACAACACTTCAAAAAGCAAGCCTTGTAGTATTTCCTGTGAGGGGGACAGGCTTTTTAGTTCAGCATTTAGATGACCTCTTGGACAAGGCATCTGATAGAAAAAAGGGCTTCCCATCAGAATCCATTATTTTTTTTTTTCCTAGCATCGCCGTTCCTTTCATACCCAAAGAAAAAGCAGGCCTGACCAAAAAAAAGAGAACTTAAGCTCCTGGCAGCCCTCAAGAGGCAGAGGAAGGGGTTTCCTATTTAACGCTGACAAATCCACCAAGCAGCCAAATCAATGACTCCAGAGAACTGGTAGGGGGAAGACCATAAAAAAATTTCCTTTTAGCTTGAGAAGGGGTTTCACCCAAAATGTACCACACGGTGGTGTTAACACACCCCTATCTGATCAGCACAGTATGATTTTATGATTTATGACGACCAGTGTCATACTTGTAACAAATGGACTCGTATACCAAGAGAAACTTAGGATCTTCTGTTATCAAACAAGCTATAACAATAAAATACAAATTTGCAGGAAAATAACGGTTATCCCTTGACTGTTTTCCTATGACCAATCAAAAATATATGATCTTAATATGATAAAATATTCAGCTCGGCAATCAGACTAAGGAAAATAACTTTCTAAGGGTTTAGTCCTCTTTTCAAATGTCAGATCTTCCATTAACAATATGCATCTTTGCTAAGAGAATAATCAGCATTATGGAGGCACCTAAGACTATATATCACCACAGTATGGGAACTCTTGGCTATATACTGAGAGAAATCTTATTAATATCATGAGTAGTAAACAAAATATACGTTACCGGGTCAAAGGTAGTCAGAGTTCAGATGGGACCAGTTCTGAAGAACTTTCCTAGTAATCCAAAAAGAATAATCAAAGTTTCTTTTTGATTGAATGAATCAATGGATATATGGATCTTTTTTCCTCTCGTTCTCCCTTGCTACCCCTCACACGAGCATCGGAACTTGTTTTAAAATGGCATTTACTCTTCCCAGAAATCCAATTAACAAACTTACTTGTTTCTATACCTTCTACAATACCTTCTAAATGGTAAATACATGGTATGACATATGTATATGTGTATGTATGTGTGTGTGTGTGTGTGTGTGTGTGTATATATGTGTGTGTATATATATATATATATATATATATATATATATATATATATATAATATATTCATACACACATCGATACATTGTTACACATAAATACATTATATGAATTATTGATTAACATATGTTGTAAATTAAATAAACCTGAGATCTCAACAAACATGTCAAATGCAAAAAATTCAAAATGGAAACAGTCAATCAACAATCGGTTTTTTTCAGGACTGTTTCATGATAACTCTTGATTTGGCGGATGCCTATTATCACGTTCCCATTCACAGCAATCAGAAATACCAGCGTATAATTTTTTGATCTAAAAAACCTGGAAGATCGCCTGACCATCTAGTTTCAGGTCCTCCCTTTTCGGACTTTCATCTGTCACCCGAGTTTTTACAAGGATTGTGGCAGAAGTTTCTTACATCAGCAATAGATCCTATTTACACCCTACCTAGAATATTTTCTGATCACTGCTCATTCATCAGATTCTCCTAAAAAAAAAATCCAGTTAGTCAGATGTCCTTCAGTCCCTATGCTGGAAATTAAATCTGCAAGTCTGACTTCCTGGGGATACTGTTGGATTCCCACCTTATGACTGCCTCTCTCCCGGAGCAGAAGATCCAGAATATAATGGCAAAAATCTCGGTTTTCTGATCCCATCTAAGTGTCCTTCAGAGAAATTATGGTAGTCCTGGGCTTAACCTCTTCAGGACATAGGGCGTACAGGTACGACCTTATGTCCTGGTACTTAAGGACACAGGGCGTACCTGTACTCCCTGTGTATTTTCGATCACTGCCGTGCGGCTGGGGGTTATTGGAACCCGGTGCCTGCTCAAATCATTGAGCAGGCACCTAGGCTAAATGTCGGCGATCGCAGCAAACCGCAGGTCAATTCAGACCTGCAGTTTGCTACACTTTCTAATCCAGGGATCAGAAACTTTAGTATTCGCCCGCCTCCCCTTGAATAATGGTTGGTGGCCAGTGGGTATACCAGGGTGTCAGCACATTGCTGACACCCTGTTATAAACGGCTGACATCTGTGATGCGATGTCAGCCGTTTAACTCTTTCCATACCACGGTCCGTACAGACTGCTGTATGGAAGAGGTTAACAGTCAGGGAGCTCTCTCCCATCGGGGGGCTGCTGTGCCTTTTGCATCCCCCCGATGGGAGAGGGAGAGAGCCCCCAGACAGCCACCCTTCTTACCCTTCCCCGTCTGCTCAGTTGTGGCAGACGAGGAAGGTTCCCATTGCAACAGGACGCCTTCTCAGGCATCCTGCTGTCCGTGGTGCTGAACAGATCTGTGCTAAAGGCATAGATCTGTTCAAAGTGTAAGTAAAATACAGTACAAAACACTATATAGTGTACTGTATTATACAGACATCAGACCCACTGGAACTTCAAGAACCAAGTGGGTCTTGGTCAAAAAAAGTAAAAATAAAAAAACACTTGTCACTGAGTAAAAATGAAAAAAATTCCCTACACGTTATATATCACCGCGTCCGTAACGACCTGATCTATAAAACGGTCATGTTACTTTACCCGAACGGTGAACGCCATAAAAATAAAAAAAAAACTAGGATGAAATTGAAATTTTGCCTATCTTCCCAAAAAAGTTAAGTGATCAAAAAAGTCGTATTTACGCCAAAATAGTACCAATCAGTCACCTCATCCTGCAAAAAATGAGACCCTACCTAAGAAGATAATTGCCCAAAAACTGAAAAAACTATGGCTCTCAGACTATGGAGACACTGAAACATGATTTTTTTTTTTTTTTTTGTTTCAAAAACGAAATTGTGTGAAACTTGCATAAATAAAAAAAATTGGTTACATATTAGGTATCGCCATGTCCGTGACAACCTGCTCTATAAAAATATTACATGATCTAATCTGTCAGATGAATGTTAAAATAACAAAAAATAAACTGTGCCAAAACAGCTATTTCTTGTTACCTTGCCTCACAAAAAGTGTAATAGAGCAACCAAAAATCATATGTACCCTAAACTAGTACCAACAATACTGCCAGCCTATCCCGTAGTTTCTAAAATGGGGTCAATTTGTTTGAGTTTCTACTCTAGGGGTGCATCGGGGGGCTTCAAATGGGACGTTGTCAAAAAGTCCAGCAAAATCTGCCTTCCCAAAACCGTATGGCATTCCTTTCCTTTTGCACCCTGCTGTGTGCCTGTACAGCGGTTTACGACCACATATCGGGTGTTTCTGTAAACTACAGAATCAGAGCCTTAAATATTGAGTTTTGTTTGGCTGTTAACCCTTGCTTTGTAACTGGAAAAAATATAAAAAAATGGAAAATCTGCCAAAAATCCAATTTTTTTATTGTATCTATTTTTCATTAAATCTTGTGGAACACCTAAAGGGTTAACAGTTTGTAAAATCAGTTTTGAATACCTTAAGGGGTGTAGTTTCTTAGGTGGGTCACTTTTATGGAGTTTCTACTCTAGGGGTGCATCAGGGGGGCTTCAAATGGGACAAGGTGTCAAAAAAAACCAGTCCACAGTGCTCCAGACTAAAAAAAAAATACCTAGTAGCCATTGGCTCCTGAACTGAAAAATTTAGGAGCCAAAAACAAATTTTTTGTCGCCAAATCGAAACCGAATAAAAATTTTGGTATCGTGACAACGCTACGCCGATCAGATCGGCATAGGGTTGTTTTGATACCAAAATTTTGATTCGCTTTCGTCACCATAAAGTATTGCGATACACAATACTGCGCAAAAAAAAACAACAAAAAAAGCCGCGTGCTTTCGCATTTTATGAAACATTCGGCCCATAATAGAACAGTCCTATCCTATTTTTTGGGGTGACAAGGTGACTAAAAAATGGTGAATGCTCACCGCATAGATATTTTTTAATAATTTTATAGTTTGGACAGCGCTATGTAATATGTTTTTGTTTATATATTTTATATGTAAAATTGGGAAAGGGGGGATTTAAACTTAATATTTTAGGGTACTTTCACACTAGTGTTTTTCTTTTCCGGCATAGAGTTCCGTCCTAGGGGCTCAATATCGGAAAAGAACTGATCAGGCATATCTCCATGCATTCTGAATAAAGAGTAATCCGTTCAGGATGCATCAGGATGTGTTCAGGTCAGTCATTTTGACTGATCAGGCAAAAGATAAAACCGCAGCATGCTACGGTTTTATCTCAGACGAAAAAACCTGAAGATTTGCCTGAATGCCGGATCCAGCATTTTTTCCCATAGGAATGTATTAGTGCCGGATCTGGCATTCAAAATACCGAAATGCACCCGCACTAAATCCGGACCCATTCACTTCTATGGGGCTGTGCACATGAGGGGTGATATTCACACATCACTTGTGCGTTGCGTGAAAATCGCAGCATGCTCTGTGCGTTTTTCACGCAACGCAGGCCCCATAGAAGTGAATGGGGCTGCGTGAAAATCGCAAGCAAGTACGGATGCGGTGCGATTTTCACTCATGGTTGCTAGGATGAAAGTCTATTCACTGTATTATTTTTCCTTATAACATGGTTATAAGGGAAAATAATAGAATTCTTTAATACAGAATGCATAGTAGAAGGTCAATATAATAAACATTGGTGGCGCAGTGCGCCCCCCAACACCCCAGTATGATAAACATTGGTGGCGCAGTGCGCACCCCCCCCCAACACCCTAGTATAGTAAACATTGGTGGCGCAGTGTGCACCCCCCCAACACCCCAGTATAATAAACATTGGTGGTGCAGTGTGCACCCCCCCCAACACCCCAGTATAATAAACATTGGTGGCGCAGTGTGCCCCCCCCCCCCCCCCCAATATAATGAACATTGGTGGCGCAGTGGGGAGTGCCAATGAGGATTAAAAAATAAAAATTAACTCCCTTCCTCCAATTGATTATCTCCTGTTCTTTCTTCAGGACCTGTCAAAGGACCTGACACTGTGCTCATCACATGATACATCACTTAATTCATCACCATGGTGATGGACCATGTGATGAGCTCAGTGACATCACCACAGGTCCTGAAGACAGAACAGTAGACCGACGGCTACGCGATCAACTGGAGGAGGTGAGTTAATTTTTTTAAAGTTATTTTTAACCCTCATTGGCACTTCCCACTGAGCCACCAATGTTTCTTATACTGGGGTGTTGGGGGGGCACACTGTGCCACCAATGTTTCTTATACTGGGGTGTTGGGGGGCACACTGTGCCACCAATGTTTCTTATACTGGGGTGTTGGGGGGCACACTGTGCCACCAATGTTTCTTATACTGGGGTGTTGGGGGGGGGGGGCGGGCCACACTGTACAGGGAGTCTAAGAAAGAATCGAATGAGTCACAAGTCGGATCTTTAGTTCTTTTCACCTGCGACTCATTCGATTCTTTCTCCCTGTACTTGTCAGTGACTCAGAGCTGCTAGTGCTCGCCTTGCCTCAGCTCTGATTGGTTGATGGACGGGGAGGGGCTGGCAGAAGCAGCTTCCACTCTAGGATCAGATTACACTCCTCCCGAGCCCCTCCCCTCCCTGCTGCCAGCGTCTGTGTGCTGTGACCGAGCTGACTCGGGCTGAGAAGAACATCGGCGGCAGAGAACTATCAGCTCCTGTGCCCGCCGCTGTTTAACTGCAGAGCTGCCGCAGAGGGTCTAGTCGCAAATGGCGACAAGACTAAAGTCTTGTCGCCATTTGTAAATTCTTAGTCGCATTGGTGACCATTTTGGTCGCCATCTGGAGCCCTGGTCCAGCAAATAATGCCTTTCAAAAACCAAACGGCGCACCTTTCACTCTACGCCCCGCTGTGTGGCCGTACAGTAGTTTACGGCCACATATGGGGTGTTTCTGTAAACTGCAGAGTGAGGGCAGTAGTCTTGTTTGGCTGTTAACCCTTGCTTTGTTAGTGGAAAAAATGGGTTAAAATGGAAAATTAGGCAAAAAAATTAAATTCTCAAATTTCATCCCTATTTGTCAACTCTTGTCCAATACCTAAAGGGTTAAGTTTGTAAAAATCAGTTTTGAATACCTTGAGGGGTGTAGTTTATAGAATGGGGTTATTTTGGGGTGGTTTCTATTGTGTAAGCCTCGCAAAGTGACTTCAGACCTGTAGTGGTCCCTAAAAATTGGGTTTTTGTAAATTTCTGAAAAATTTCAAGATTTGCTTTTAAACTTCTAAGCCTTGTAACATCGCCCAAAAATAAAATCATTCCCAAAATTATTCAAACATGAAGTAGACATATGGGGAATGTAAAGTCATCAGAATTTTTGGGAGTATTACTATGTATTACAGAAGTAGAGAAACTTGGAAATTTGCTAATTTTTCAAAATTTTTGATAAATTTGGTGTTTTTTAATGCAAAAAAAATACTTTTTTTGACCCAATTTTATCAGTGTCATGAAGTACAATATGTGACGAAAAAACAATCTCAGAGCGGCCTGGGTAAGTCAAACCATTGACACTGGTCAGATTTGTAAAAAATGGCTTGGTCCTAAGGTGAAATAAGGCTATGTCCTTAAGGGGTTAATGACTTCAGTCATCCCAGCAGTCAGGTAGGCGCAGTTCCGCAGCAGAATACTACAGGCTTTTCTCCTTTCCACCTGGAACAAAAATTGCTTATCCCTAGACAAGAAGGTGCCTCTTCCTCTTTATGGGAGAGCCTCTCTACAGTGGTGGCTACAAAGGGAAAATCTAAACCAACAAGTTCAGTGAAGATCCTCAGACCCAATTGTGATAAGAGGCAAGCGGGTTAGGTTGGGGGGCTCACAGCAGAGATCAGCTAGTCCAGGGAGTTTGGAGTCGGGTATTACATCCTCTAACCTCAAACTCAAAGGTGCTTCTGGCAGTACTCCTAGCCATAAAAGCTTTTCGCCCAGCCATCTATCAGATGTCAAGATTTTGTCCGACAGTATAACTGTTACTTATATAAACAAACAGGGCGGCACAAAAAGCTGAAAACTATGCCATACAGTGTTCCGTTTATGATCCTGGGCCCAAAATGGCATAAACTCAATTTGAGCTGTACACTTGAAGGGAAAAGAAAACACTCTGGCAGATTTATTTCAGTCAATATGCGACAGAAGGGGAATCACAGTCCTGGACCTCTTTGCATCCAGAATAAACAGACAGATGTGTTCTCGGGTCCTTGGCCAGAGGGCCTGCTATGTGCATTTCTCTCAATATCAGGGCTGTGGAGTCGGTAGATAAATGCTCCGACTCGGTTTTTTGTACTTCCGACTCCTCTGTATTTAATATGCAAATGTATTTTATACATTCCTTGAAGGAAAGAAAGGCAACATACATGTCATTACCAAATGACTACTGGCTGGGAAGCCAACAGTCTACTGTATTGAACAGTTTAAGCAAAAGACAAACACAGTGAACAGTTTTATTCATTTTTTTTTTAATCAAAGTGGCTGGATAGTAGCAGCAGGCATAAACATCAGGAACTTTACAAGTAAAAAAATACAAACCACATTATTTGGTTGTTTTAGAACAAAAACAAAGCTTATCTATATGAACCAAAAACAAAATCTGTAAAACCTAGAAATGGTTTATATTAATCTTCTTCACATCACTGAAGGCGTTTGTTTTGCGATCACGTGAGGCACTGCATGCATTGGCCTTTATTCTTACAGTAGAGAAGTCATTAATTATAACTGTTTATGAATTCGGACATTTAAACTTTTTTTTATTCCAATTTAAATTTAGTAGGAGTCGGTTCATTTTTTTTCCGACTCCAGGTACCCAAAATTGACTCTGACTCTCCGACTCCACAGCCCTGCTCAATATCCCTGATTCCCAGAGTCTTGACAAAAATGGACAAATGCCAGGTAATTCTGGCCCCAAAGAACATGGTTCCCCCTTCTGCTAAGCCTCTTGAGTGGGAAGTACTAGTTTCTCCCTCAGATTCCACATCTTTTTCAGGGCACGGCCCAACATCTTGATGTGCCACAGTGAATCTGACAGCATGGATGTTGAACGTTCCATCTTAAGAGCCAAAGGACTGTCGGCGTGGTTATAAACACCCTACTAAATAGTAGGAAGCCTGCCAATTCTTATATTTATCTTGATCTGGAATGCTTTCTGCTGTTTCACAATAGATGCCTGGAATCCCACTGGCTTTCCAGAGGTCAAGATAATTCTTAAATTTCCTTCAAAGAGGCCTAGAAGACGGATTAAGGGTCAGTACTCTAAAGGTCCAGGTAGCAGCCCTAAGTGCTTTCCTGGAAGTTAGCTGATTA
The DNA here is from genome assembly GCF_014858855.1 of Bufo gargarizans. Classification (NCBI taxonomy): domain Eukaryota; kingdom Metazoa; phylum Chordata; class Amphibia; order Anura; family Bufonidae; genus Bufo; species Bufo gargarizans. Next base: position 322,030,459 of record NC_058080.1, read on the forward strand.
AGCTGTAATCAGGCTTTTCTTTAAAGGCGCCCATAGATTAAACCCAGAAGTTAGATCCACGTTGCCTCCCTGGGACCTTAATCTAGTACTTTCTGTACTTATGGATCCTCCTTTTTGAGCCTCTAAGTGAGATTTCTATTAGGTTACTCTCCCTAAAGACTGCCTTTTTAATTGTGATCACCTGGGCCAGGAGGGTCGGAGAGATCGAAGCCTTATCTTGCCGTCCACCATATCTAAATATTCTGGATGACAGGATAATTTTAAAGCATGAGCCTTCCTTTTTTTTCTAAAGTATTTACAAAATTCCATTGTCAGCAGGAAATTTCATTACCTATATACTGTCCACAGGCCAGGTCCAACAAGGAGGTTCAGTACCACAATCTAGATGTCAGGAGATGGGTCTTTGCTTACCAAGAAACCACTAAGGACATAAGAAAATCAAATTGCCTTCTAGTCCAGTATGCAGGAAGAAACAAAGGTCAAGGGGCTTCAAAAATAACAATTTCCCGCTGGATTAAGATGACCATTGCTATGGCATATAGAAAGAAGGGTGCTATTTCTCCCCTGGAGTTAAGCCCGTTCAGCTAGATCAGATTCTACCTCCTGGGCAGAAGGTGCCTCTGTTTCTAGGCTGCGACCTGGTCCAGTTTAAGTACTTTTTTCAAACACTACAGACTGGATGTTATCTCTAATAGGGACCTTGCTTTCGGGCCTAAAGTCTTGTCCACTGTGGTCCCTCCCTAAATTTTATGTTTATTCTTGTTAATCCTCCTGCTTAATGTCGTTGGGGAGGTGTATGGAAAAGATAATTACACTTACCGGTAACTGGATTTTCCATTTAGCCTCCCCAATGGCACTGGGATTTCCCACCTAAACTTAGGATGTTTTATAATTCTCTTGCCTTTTTTTGTTTCTTTGTTCTATACCTTTTCATCAGATAAAGGAAGTTTAAATAAATATACCTATTCAGCATCATGAGCAGCAGAGAGATTACCATGGCAGCCAGGGCTTCAGTAGCGTCCTGGGTGCCATGGTAACTGATCGGAGCCCCAGGATTACACTGCTGGGGCTCCGATTAGAAGCTGCCACTGCCACCAAGGAGAGGAGGTGAGGGGACCCTGTGGCCACTGCCACCAATGAGGGGAGAGGGGACACTGCACTAATTATAATACTGAGGGGGGGCGGGAGCACTGCGCCACCTATTAACCCTTAATAAAGGAGGCGGATACTGGCAGCAGATCAGTGGCAGTTAACCCCTCATGTGCCGCACCTGAGGGGATAACTGCCGGCAATCACAGCTCCCTGTCAGGGGCCAGGATGTCGGCAATGACATTCTGTTGCCAGCACCTGCCTCCTGTATTAAAAGTTAGACTACCTTATATGGGTTCGGACTTTAACCGCTTTCGGACCGCCTAACGCAGGATCGTGAGATTTCCACACAGGCGCACGCGCGTGGTCACAGGAACTGCAGGTAAGCGAGCTGATCTACAGCCTGCCAGCGGCGATCGTTCGCTGGCAGGCTGTAGATGTGATTTTTATTTTTTATTTTTATTTTTTAACCCCTAACAGGTATATTAGACGCTGTTTTGTTAACAGCGTCTAATATACCTGGTCCTCTGGTGGTCCCTTTTGCTTGGATCGACCACCAGAGGACACAGGCAGCTCGGTAAAGTAGCACAGCACTACACTACACCCCCCCCCCCCCCTCTGTCACTTATTAACCCATATAGACTCCCTGATCTCCCCCTTGTCATTGATCACCCCCCATGTTAGGCTCCATTCAGATGTCCGTATGTGTTTTACGGATCCATGGATCGGATCTGCAAATCACATACGGATGTCTGAATGGAGCCTTACAGGGGGGTGATCACCCCATATAGTCTTTTTTTTTTGTTTTGTTTTTTCTTACAAAGTCTCATATTCCACTAACTTGTGTCAAAAAATAAAATCTCACATGAACTCACCATACCCCTCACGGAATCCAAAGACCTTTATATTCCAGACTTCTTCTCACGCTTTAGGGCCCCTAAAATGCCAGGGCAGTATAAATACCCCACATGTGACCCCATTTCGGAAAGAAGACACCCCAAGGTATTCCGTGAGGGGCATATTGAGTCCATGAAAGATTGAAATTTTTGTCCCAAGTTAGTGGAAAAAGACTTTGTGAGAAAAAACAAAAAAAATCAATTTCCGTTAACTTGTGCCAAAAAAAATTTTCTATGAACTTGCCATGCCCCTCATTGAATACCTTGGGGTGTCTTTCCAAAATGGGGTCACATGTGGGGTATTTATACTGCCCTGGCATTTTAGGGGCCCGAAAGCCCAGGAATAATGAGTGCTGGGACATTTCTGGGCACCGCTCTGTGTAGCCTAATACTTACCTAAGTCCGGACCCATGAAAAGTACTATCATTGGTGGCGCCGTGTGCCCTCCCCTCCTCCGCCCCTCGCTTCCCATTGGAGGCAGCAGTGACCTAGGGGGGAGGGAACACGAGTGTGCTGACGGCAGCAGCACGCTCATGTTCTGTGATACTAAACTGCGCAGCCCAGTATCGAAAAAATGAAAATCTCTATCGTATCGATACCGGGAAATTTCGATACCCGCAACAACCCTATTTCAATTAATGAACCTGGGTGCATTCACTTCCACGTTTTATGTGGTACTTTATTTTTTTAGCAAGGAAAAAGTGTAAATATGTGCCTTGGAATATGTAGTCCGGGTTGTCGCCAGATCCCCCTGATTGCTTCCTTAACCTCCTAACAGTCAGATTAAAATTGGAAAACCCCTCCTAAAAATTTTACTTTTTTTTTTTTTATTGTAGATCTTCGTCTGCAGTAAATCTTGTTGGCGCACAACTCGGGGAACACAATTGCATTTTTAACCCCTTAGGGCTGTTTCACACGAGCAGATGCCGTGTGTGACATCCTCTCCGTGTATGACAGCCAAGACCCAATGCAGACAGCAGAAGCACGGAGCATTAACATGTATGATAATGCTCCGTGCCTCTATGTGACCTCATTACTACGAAATCACAGTGAGATAAAGTTGTCATTGTGATTTCGTAGTAAAGAGATCAGAGGCACGGAGCATTATCAATCATGTTACTGCTCCGTGCTTCTGCAGTCTGCATCGGGTCTTGGCTATCATTCACGGAGCGGATGTCACGCACGGCATCCGCTCGTGTGAAACGGCCCTTAGTGGCCTTTAGGACCAATAATAATTCTCACTTTGTGTTCCAGCAGTGATAATTTAAAAGAGAAAAAATAATTGAAGTTATTTTATTTTGCTGGATTAGTTGTAAGTTTTCAGGAACTATTTTGGGGTATGTATGTATAGATAGATAGATAGATATATTTATTTTTGTAGTAAATAACTTTTTTAATTTTTAGGGGGGGAAATAAAGTAAAGTATTTATGTGGAATTTATGTATAGTGTTCACTGGGTGGTAAAAATCACATGTTGTCGGTCAGTACACTGATACATTTGCTATACATTTAACTTTTTTCCTTTCCTCTTGCAGCCTGTCAGCTCTGCAGCTGCTCCCTCATTCTCCTCCATACTGAAAGGGTGGGGCAGCTGCTTTGGATGCTCCTATGTCTGCTTTGGTAGCAGCTAGAGATATGGTCTTTCAAACAGTAATAGAATGACAGCTATATCTTCCGTACATGAGAATATATCACTGTTAGAAATTGAGATTCAGTGAATACAGCTCAAAGTAAAAGCAGGCTTTACCTGCAATTATTCCCAGCTCCTTTTCTAACCATCTCCTGCGTATTTTGGATTCAAGCTGTCATTTTGGTCTTGTATGGAATCCAGCTTTCAAACAAGACTAAGACTGTGCTTCTAGCTGCTACCAGTCAGGAGATATCAGCAATCAGTAGATAAAGCAGAATTCCCCCCTTCCACTACTTTGGACAAAAGTTATCCCTTTTTTCTTGTACTCTGCCGTCTCTAGCAATCCCATAAAAATGATTGGAGCAGTGGTCCGTTTTTCAAACCAGCCACCCTGTCTGTTTCAGGAGGCTTCACAGGGTACAGGGCTCCTGTTATTGTGATCTTTGTCTCCCTTGAATTGGGGCCCCACCAATCTGATAGTTATCCCCTATCCACATAATTTGTTATAACTGGAATACCCTTGAGCTATGAGCACTCTCCTGGATCATTCCTAATCAATGAGAGAGTGTTGTGTTATCATGAAGTACAGAGTATACCAAAATGCAGTTTACTCTATGGTCATGACTTTAGATTGTTATACGGTATATAGATTTTGGAGTTTGAGCAGCAGAAACTGTTGTAAAATTGATTTTTGAAGATTGGTGTGAAGGAACACTGGCTTAGTTGCCCATAGCAGTCAATCACATTCCACCTTGCGTTTTTCAGATCTGCTTTGGAAAATAATGGAAGGATTCTTATTGGTTGCTATTGGTAACTAAGCCAGTGTTCTTCTACACCAGTTTTGATAGATCGCCCTGTGGTATGCAAGATTTCGAACTCCTGTAGATGGAAAATATTCAAGAATGGAAGCTAACTTTAAAGGCGTTGTCTAGGCTACAACTATTGATGACCTGTCAATCGGTGTAGCCTGGACGACCCCATTAAAGGGAACCTGTTAAAGGACAGGAGGAGCTGAGAATGATGCATAGTTTTCTGGGAAAAAGATTCAATAAAACCTTTAGGCCAAAAGAGGTATGGAGCAGCATAGGCAAAAAAGCTCTACTCAAATGGATAAAGACCTACCTCATGATTCCTGTGAAAACTGAACCTGTTGCCATTGTTAACCTAATCACTTTTTACCTTGGTTGAACCTTACAGCATTATTTTTGTTTTCACAGGGTCTCTTTCCAGCCATCTGAGATCATCAATCCCCTATTTCTTTTAACACCCACTTTCCACTTATTGAACTCCTTGGGGTTGTGAAAGTTTCTGCTTGGTATTAAGTTTGGAAGTTCTTTTGCAAATATGGTACAGAAAAAAAGTCCTGAAATGAAGGGCTTTCACCGTTCTTTTAAGGTCAGTTGATTCTTAATATAGAATTTACTTTATTGTGCCCCACGAATTAATGTACAATCCAGCTCAAGTTTGTCCAGCCTTTGGATTTTGATGACCTGTCCTCTTAGGCTACTTTCACACTAGCGTTCGGCTGTCCGCTCGTGAGCTCCGTTTGAAGGGGCTCACGAGCGGACCCGAACGCTCCCGTCCAGCCCTGATGCAGTCTGAATGGATGCGGATCCGCTCAGACTGCATCAGTCTGGCGGCGTTCAGCCTCCGCTCCGCTCAGCAGGCGGACACCTGAACGCTGCTTGCAGCGTTCGGGTGTCCGCCTGGCCGTGCGGAGGCGTGCGGATCCGTCCAGACTTACAATGTAAGTCAATGGGGACGGATCAGTTTGAAGATGCCACAATATGGCTCAATCTTCAAGCGGATCCGTCCCCCATTGACTTTCAATGTAAAAGTCTGGACGGATCCGCTCAGGCTAATTTCACACTTGGCTTTTTTTTGCCAATTTAATGCAGACGGATCCGTTCTGAACGGAGCCTCCGTCTGCATTAATATGATCGGATCTGTTCAGAACGGATCCGATCGAACGCTAGTGTGAAAGTAGCCTTAATAGGTCATCAATATCTGATCGGTGGGGGTACTACACTTGGCACCCCCACCCATTAACTTTTTGCACTTGGCGCTGGAAACATAATGATGCATTGAGCAGGAGGCACAAAACCATTGTTCATAATGTAAAGGCTTTGTCGGCATATTGTCGCTAAACTCCCATTCAAAGGCTGTCACATTTTCAAAGTAAATATCTGAAAATTCAACACAAGAAGAAACCATATCCTGAGACTAGGGATGAGCGAAGCGAGGTTTGGCTCCTAGATCTGAAGTCGCTTCGCTCAAAACTTCATTTTAATGCTGTATGGGGATCAGTCTGCGTACCTGTAAAAGTGTATGGGCTCTTGTGAGGTATTATAACTTAAGTTATTAAACCAGAAAACCAGTTTAAAACTTTAATTCTGAAGTCTGCTTTGGTACCAACTAGTACTTTGGGCCTGAAGCAGACTTTTTTTAAAATGGTGTTCAAGTTGAAAAATCACTTCCCAACGTTTTTCACCAAAGTCTCGCAAGAATTAGAATTTGCCTTGCCGGAGCCCATACATTTTAGTGCTGTATATAGATTAAGTTTGAGTGGAGCTGAATGGCTTTCCGTAGTGTCCTGCAATGCTGATCTGGCAGGCTGCTTCTGGCTGCAACAGCTTGCTGAATCGGCAAACGCAAAAGTGAAACAAGCCTAACGTAACATTAATTCTTATCTTATGTTCTGTTAGATGTATGTTTTATGTTCTTTGGTTTTTGTATTATCTTTATCGATAGGCCCCTGTTTTGCGTTCCTACTAAACTACCTAATTTTGTATTCTTTAGTGTAATACAGCAAACTCTATATACGTTACGTGAAGAGATCTGTACTAGGATGTAAGGGTGGGTAATATGGCCTAAAATCTATGTTGCGATATAATTTTAAGCACATGCAATATATATTGGGGGGGGGGGGGGGGGGGTTGTTTAAACTCTTGTCATATTCCCCCTATTAGAGCTCTATTAGGGTGAATAGGACTTTACACTCTCCCTGCTGCCCTGTGCATAGTACACACAACAGCAGGGAGCTGATCTCCCTCCCCCCCCCCCCCCCCCCCAAACAGTGCCATCCACAAATTCCCCCCTCCCTCCCTCCCCCTAAACGGTGCCACCCACAGATCCCCCCTCCCCTCCCCCACGCTCACAGGAGCACATTTATAAACTAAACAGTAACTTTAATCAGCGACTCTTTACTTGTATACCTTACTCTGTCTTAGCTCCGGTAACAGCAGGCAGTGCAGGTGGGCGGCGCTCACTCACATCACGTGCCTGCGGAAGGAGCAGGCGCGTGACGTGAGTAAGCGCCCCCCGCCCACATTTTTGGAGGAAAAGTAGAAAACATTATTTCCTATATATTTGCTTGCATATAAAGTGCAAGTGCTGCCAAAAATTACAAGAGGCACTCCGATGCATCCTGTAGATCACATAAAGGAGGGCCTCATTGACATTGAGTTGTGGGACTGCTGGTGAGCGGACACTTAACTGATTCGAAGGCCATATAGGCGATGGCATTATATGTAACAAATAAGCAATGCATGTTGATATGACAAAAGAAAAGGAAGATTCAACCATATAACCTTTGTGGTGGAAGGGGTACATGGGAATAGTCTATTATCTACATTAAAAACACATGTAAAGTGCCTTTATGTTCATCAGCATTCCTCTGGTGGAGTCGAAGTCATGGTCAATCCTGGCCTTGTTCATTTTTGAGTTGGGCTACTTTCACACTTGCGTTCGGGGCTCCTCTTGTGAGTTCCATTTGAAGGCTCTCACAAGCGGCCCCGAACGGATCCGTACAGCCCCAATGCATTCTGAGTGGATGCGGATCCGCTCAGAATGCCTCAGTCTGGCACAATTTGTCCTCCGCTCAGCAGGCGGAAACCTGAACGGTGCTTGCAGCGTTCGGGTGTTCGCCTGGCCGTGCGGAGCCAAACGGATCCGTCCAGACTTCCAATGGAAGTGAATGGGGACGGATCCGTTTGAAGTTGACACAGTATGGCTATCATGAACAAAAATTTTTTTATTTTGGTTCATGGTAATGCAAACGGATCAGTTCTGAATGGATCTAAGAGTTTGCATTATAGGCGCGGATCCGTCTGTGCAGATACCAGACGGATCCGCTCCAAATGCAAGTGTGAAAGTAGCCTAAACCTGTCAGCATTTTCAGTTGACAGGCAGATATGCTCATCTGTTATAATGCCACCAGAAGACAAAACGCTGGCGGCAGGGCAGGCCAGCACCTCAGTTTGTGCCTTGTGTCCAGCTTGGACACACAGTAGTAAGGCACTGAGGGATCATTGAGGATGCTGACACGGTCTGCTATGTACACAATCGTCCAAAAATTTTCTCTCCTTGTGGCAGTAGGCTGCACATCAGGGTGAGGGTGCTGGTGGGGTGTCAGGAAACTGTCCCAGGCTTTGGAGAGTGTTGCCCTGCCTCTTTTGGAACTGGTGTCTTCCCCTTGTCTCCTCTCCTCAGTTGGCCAAGGAAGTACGGCTGTTGCAGCTGGTATTCCACAACTGCCCTCTGCTGCTCACTAAGCCTGGCCAACATGTGGAATTCCAGCGCGTGCTCACATCACACAACAGCTGGTGAGCTGGCAATTTCAAGCGCTGCTGCAACATTGACAGACCGGCTGAAGCTGTCGGTGACTTGTGAAAATGTGCACTTATGCAGTGCACCCTCACCAGTAGCTCAGGCAAATTGGGGTTTGTTTTTAGAAACCGCTGAACCACAAGATGGAATACGTGGGCAAGGCATGGTATTTGTATAAGGTTGCCCAGCTGGAAAGCTGTGCATTTAGTCTGTTCGTGGGTAGCTGGGTATTTGCGCTTGCCTTCAAATACCTGGGGTAATGACATTTGGACACTGTGCTGAGACAGGGAAGTAGATGTGGTCTCTGGTGCTTGCGAAGGTGCAGGACGGGAGGCATTCCTGAGCCTGTGTCTTGGACAGGGAATTGGCCAGCATGTAACACAGGGGAAGAGGAGGCAGTGGTGTGACCTGCAGACACAGGTTGTGTATCCAGGCGTTCGGACCACCTATTAGGGTACCTTGATGCCATGTGGCGGATCATGCTGGTGAGGTTTATAGTGTTCACGCTCTGGCTCATTTTGCTGTGGCACAGGTTGCAAACTACTATTTTGTTTGCACTTTCCTCAAAAAAGCTCCATACTACAGAACACCTACACCTTGGCAAGGGAGATTTACGTAAGGGGGTGCTCAGTGGAACAGTTGCATGCCTGTTTGGTCGTGCCCGCCTTGTACCTTTTGCCACACCACTGCCTCTTCCAGCCTGTTGCAGTGCTGCAGATCCCTCCCCCTCTGTACTTCTCTCCTCGCTCTGCTTGTTGCCACCTTCCCAGGTTAGGTCAGTGACCTTGTCGTCCAGCACCTCCTCTTCCACTTTCTCATTCTGATCATCCTCCTGATTTGTTCACCTAACCACAACCTCAGTGATTGACAACTGTCATCCTCTTCCTCAACCTCTTGAGACAGTAATTGCGGTTGAGTCATTGGTAACTGTCTTATCATCCACCTTATTGCACACTAATTGCCGTTCCCCAGCATCATGTTCTTGTGACTCTGGATGCTTGAGGTTGGGAATTAGGGCACAAGATCTCAGGTCCCTCTTCAAGTGTGCTTGGAGAGAGGGCCAAATCAATGGCGATGAAAGAGGTCCTTGGAATATCAGAGTGTGGGATCACTTGTTTGGCCAGACTGTAAATGGTGGGAGGAAGGAGGATCAGGGTGAGGATTGTGTATTTTAGACTCCTGGCTACTGAGACTGGACTTGGTGGAAGACAGGGTAGTGCTTAACCGACTGGAAGCACTATCTGCTACAATCCAACCGACCACCTGCTCGCAATGGTCTGACTTCAAGAGTGGTGTCCTGCGCCACCCTGCAAACTTGGACATGAAGCTAGGTATCTTAAATGATCTTGTGCTCTGGCAGCAAGCACAGTTTCAGCACGCCCAGGGCCTCGGCCTCTGCGTGCACCATAAGAATCACGGCCTCTTCCCCGGCCCTTAATGCTCGCCTTCATATTAAATGCTATATGCACACCTGACACACGATTTGTGGCACGGATGTCAGTTCACAGCAAGCACAGTATATGGAAAAAGTACGTAAAAGTATGGAAAAAGGAAAATAGATTTTCACTTTTATATTCTGTCCTGACACACATGCTATTGCAGCACAGTTTATAGACGAAGTGTGGATAAATTATGGAAAAAATACATTGTCACTAATAATTTCCCCAATATCTGGGCCTGACGCACAGACGCTATTGCAGCACAGATGTGATAATTCATTTTAGGGACCGGCATAGGGAAAATGTGGATAAATTATGGAAAAAATAGAATTGTTTTCAATAATATTCCTATCTCGGCCCCTGACACACAGAAGGTATTGCTGAACAGATGTCAAATCACCGCAGACACCCTCTATAGAAAAAGAATCGCAAAGTATGGGGGAAAAAATAAAGACTACATTGCAAGATTAAATTGCTACCAGCACACACAATATTCCTTAAATGGACTTTTGGCTCTTATGAAATGTTTTTTAAAATTTAATAAATTGTGATCACAAACTCCCTACACTGTCGCTTCCTAAGCACAGCTCGCGCAATGAGCAGAACCCATGTCATCAGGTGCTATATAGCACCAGATTAAGTGTTTCAGCCAGCCAATCACTGGAATACCAGTAGCTACCTTGGCTACTGGCATGCCAGTAATGGCATTACTTACCTGCATGTTTATTGGCTGCTTAGCAGCTGCAAAACATGCGGGGAGGAGACTCTAGCATGGTGCTCGAGCACATGTGGTACTCGCAGAGTACCGCCATGTGCCTAGTATAGCAATGCTCGTTCCAAACAGGTATTCGGCCGAGTATGCTCGCTGAACACTATTCCTTTCCCCATCCTTTGTGTCCTATTGGAAGTTACTTTAGGAGTCTTTCGATGCATTTTGGTGTGAAACTCTACAGCCAGCCTTAGTGTCCCCCCCCCCCCCCCCCCCCCCTACACACACACACGCACACGCACGCACACATTCCTCTTGTTGCTTTGGAATGTCCCACGGTCTTCTGTGTCCACTAATGATGAGATTGAAAAAGTGGTGGTTTTATGTATTTTTGTGCTTACCTGTAAAATCTTGCTTGCAGAGTTAGGTGCGGGGGGGGGGGGGGAGACATGGCATCCAGAAAGTAAATGTTGGTGTTAACACAGTATTTCAGCTTACTATAATTTCTTAGTTGCAGAATGCATGATTATCTTTGTTCCCCTCCCCCCGAATGAATTCTTAAAGGGAGTCTTTCACCTAAAATGACCATTACACAACACAAACATCAGGATAACCATTACATTCCCCATATTATAATCTTACCTTTCATATTGCTGTCCGTCGCCTATTCTCTCTTAAAAACGCTTTTAATCCATATGCTAATTAGGTTCTGAAGGTGCCCAGGGGCGGCGTTTATGCGGCCGGTGCCCAGGCTCCACGGCGCTGTTCAAATCAAACCCCTCCCCTTTCACCCCTCTGGCCCGCCCTCGGTTCGTCAGATACCATCCTCCAGTTAATGACAAATCCGGCGCATAAACGCCGCCCCTGGGCACCTTCAGAACCTGATTAGCATATGGATTAAAAGCGTTTTTAAGAGAGAATAGGCGACGGACAGCAATATGAAAGGTAAGATTATAATATGGGGAATGTAATGGTTATCCTGATGTTTGGGTTGTGTAATGGTCATTTTAGGTGAAAGACTCCCTTTAAAGAAAAAGATTTTATAGGTAATCGCAAAATCCTTTTTTTGAGTTCAGAATACATATACTGTGAATGTAAATTTCAGTTTTTTCAGAAATTAAGTGAAGAAATGTATTTGTTTTTTAGGGTCAGAACCCATTTGAAGTGGATTTTTTAGAGGAGCCCAGAAACATGGAATCTGTGTTCAACTTTGACTGCCCTTCTCGTCCTGGTAAATAAACTGTAGAAGTGTAAGCTATTGGTCCTGCAAGTGGGGATCCCACTGGGTTTCTAGTGTTGTCAAACACATATAGCCCTAATTTCAAAGTAATTTGGTTCATAAACTATAGTAAAGTAAAATTTGAAGCTAAATGTTGATGCTTATCATATTGAGCTCAAAGGAACTACCACAGTCCATGTTAACCATTAAGGAAATGCAACATCCTAGATGGGAACCTTTGCTTGTAACAAACATCAACTAGGAAGAAAGACTGCTCTGTGGGTCTCAGCACAACCATGTATTACATGATTAGCTTTTTGAATAGAGGTATCTGATACAGGATTACTCCAATAGTCACTGCAGTAGAAACATGTTTTCTTCGGCATACAGTAAATCCACCCCTTAAATCGGAGCAAATTACACCACAGATCTGGCGCATGGTGCTTCATAATTTCCCACCATGGAAATCCGCTTATTATGCCAATGCCGTTTGAATTTTGAGTACATTAAGTGCAGACTGCAGATCCTTCTAGGCGACTGGTGCATGCTAGGTATTAATGTTTTGGGGATGTAAATAGCAAACGCCTAAACGGAATCTGTCACCTATTTTGACCATATAAAACCGTTAACATGGTAATGTGCAATAAAGTACCTTCTTACCTACATGTGTCTTTCTTTTATTCAACTTTTCATTCTTATTAAAAAGCGATTTTTCTAAAATGCAAATGAAGTCTCAAGGTCCCCAAAGGGGCGTTATTACTCTGCTCTAGTGCCCAGTAACGCCCCCTGCAGTGCCCAGCCGACCTTTCTTCCAAGCCCAGCACGCCTCCTAAGAAATAAATGTCCTCCCACATACTTGCTGAACGGCGCCGCCCCTCTCCCCACTACATCGTTTAATTTATTCACTACATAGTCTGTGCTCCCTCCTCTTTGCCTACAGCGCCGCCCCCTCCCCACTACGTCGTTTAATTTATTCACTGCATAGTCTGTGCTCCCTCCTCTTTGCCTACAGCGCTGCCCCTTCCCCACTGTCATTTTATTTATTCACTGCACGCATCGGCCCTTGCTTTCTCCTCTCTTGTCCTCCGAAATCCCGCGCAGGCGCAGTATCGCTGAGTGCCTGCACAATACTCCTGCTCCAGAGGGCAACAGCCTCACTAGTGTCATTGGGCATGCGCCGAGCCCAGTGACTTAATCAGAGCGCTGTTGCCTCTGAGAGATTCTAGAGGAGGAAGCAAGGGCCGATGCAGTGAATAAATTAAATGACGTAGTGGGGAGGGGGGTGGCGCCGTTTGGCAAGTATGTGGGAGGACATTTATTTCTTGGGAGGCGTGCTGGGCTTGGAAGAAAGGCCAGCTGGGCACTGCAGGGGGGTGTTACTGGGCACTAGAGCAGAGTAATAACGTTGAGCCTCCATTTGCATATCAGAAAAATCGCTTTTTAATAAGAATGAAAAGTTGAATAAAAGACACATAGGTAAGAAGGTACTTTATTGCACATTGCTATGTTAACTGTTTTATATGGTCAAAATAGGTGACAGATTCCCTTTAATATCAAACAGGCAGTGATACACATGTGTAACAAAAGCTCTTCTGCAGTTATACCTGTCTGTCTTCAGAGTGCTTCTGTATCTGTTGACCGTAGAAAGTTTGCTTTAGTCAGATCCCCTATTTAATGAAATATTTTGTCACCAAAGACATGCCTTCGAGTTCTCCTATTGATATTCCTGATGCCAAGAAAAGAACAAAGAAGAAAAAACGTTGCAGGGCAACAGACAGTTTCACTGGAAGGTTTGAAGGTCAGTATTCTGTGGGGGCAGTATGGAGAATGCAAAACGTTCACTTAATTCTTTCATTTCTTTAAAGGTGTAGTTGAGGATTAGAAAAACATGGCCACGTTCTTCCAAAAATAGCACTACCCCTGTCCATGGGTTGTGAATGGTATTGCATCTGATCTCTTGGAGTCTGGAAAAATGCTCGTACTCGTGCCAGAAACCCGGCAGAACCCATTACAGTGAACGGGGTTTATCGGGCAGCAGCAGTGTCCTTCATGTTCCTATGCTTAAACAATTACAGAAATTGACATGGGGATGGTGCACTTAGCCTTAGCCTCAGGTTCAGTGCAGTCTGTGCTGTTGCTGATTGCTTGTGCAGCAATAGATTTGTTCACATGGCTGTGAAAGGATTAGGCTACATTGACACGACACTGAAAACATGCCTTTTAAAAACTGCCTGGTCTAACAGCATTTTTTTTGCAGCGCCCTCTGCCTTCTGATCTGAGCCCTCAAAGTGAAATTGTGGGGCTCCGATCGATTACCATGGCAGCCTGCTGGATGCTTCTGAAGCTTGCTATGGAAACCTCCCTGCTGTAGTATGCACAAGGCACAGCTCAGCAGGGACAGTGTAAGAATTCTGTCCACCCTAACAGATCTCTATTAGGGTGAATAGGGCAAGGGATCAAAAGATCTCAAGTTCTAGCCCCCTTAATAGTTAATAGTTATTAGATAAAAATAGTTAAATATATTAGGTATTGGCATGGCCAAAAATGGCTGCACTATAAAAAAAAGTTTAAAAAAAATTCCTGTGTAGTAAATGCTGTAACGGAAAAAAATGTAAACTCCCAGTGACATCACGACTAGTATCAACTGGGCCGGGCTAAACTCTATTAATTTAAATGGAGCTTAGCCCCCGCCCAGCAAGTTGATACTAGTCGTGACATCACTGGGCCAGCGGTAAACAGAAGGCCAGCGCTGGCTCCGTTTGGTTTTAGAATGTATTGGCTCTTATGAGCCAAAGTTATTATATCATGTAACTTAATAAATCCATTTTTACTGTACAAAACAATTACCCAAACTCTGGTTCGGTTCTAAGGTACCACTTTGAACCAAACCAGAGTTCGGGATTTTTTTTACAGTAGAAATTGATTTATGAAGTTATGTGAAATCTCAAGACTTTTCAAAATAAGAACTTCAGCTCATATCAGCCAATACATTCTAATACTGTATGGAGAGGTCGCTCCGTACAGTATTCAAAGTATTATGTGAATCTACTTTGGATGTTTCATCTCAAGTCTATTCGCTCATGCCTAATGGCAATGCAAAGAAATGTAAGTTTAATTAAAATTAATTGTGGGGGGGGGGGGGGGGGGGCGACATTCATTTTTAATGCCACCATATAATTTAACATCTTATTGTAAAAACAGTTTTTCTTTTAATTACTTTAAAAAAAATAATTAAAAGAAAAGTTTTTCCAATAAGATGTTAAATTATATGGTGGCATTAAAAATGAATGTCGGCCCCGCCCAAAAAAAAGCTTTCATATTGCTGTGTGAACAGAAAAATAAAAAAATAATTCTGGCTATTAGAATGTGAAAATATGCCTGGACTTTAAGGGGTTAAATAACTTTCCAGAGGCTGTGAATAATTGTTCAAATTTGAGCATAAATGATGACAGGTCCTCCTTAAGGGGTTAGCCCACTAAACTAAAAATAAGGCTACTTTCACACCTGCATTAGGTGCAGATTCATCTGGTATCTGCACAGACTGATCCGCACCTATAATTCTAACTTTTATATCCGTTCAGAACGGATCCGTTTGCATTACCATGAACAAAAAAATATATTTTTATTCATGATGATGCAAACTGATCTGTTTTGACAGTGAAAACTGATCTGTCCCCATTGACTTGCATTGTAAGTCAGGACAGATCCGTTAGGCTCTGCAGCGTTTTGGTGTCTGCCTCCAGAGCGGAACAGAGGCAAACTGATGCATTCTGAACGGATCCTTATCCATTCAGAATGCATTAGGGCTAAAATGATCCGGTTTGGGTAGTTTGTGTGAGGCCTGAAACGGATCTCACAGGCGGACCCAGAAACAGCAGTGTGAAAGTAGCCTTAGGCGATAACTTTTCTATTCCTGGGTTCTAAGAAATGCACTTTACCTACAACTATTCTAAATACTATTGCTTTATTTATCTATGTATCTAGACATGTATCAGCTTCAGGATGAGGTGCTTGGTGAAGGAGCGTATGCCAAAGTCCAAAGCTGCTTTAACTTATTCAGCAATAAGGAGTATGCAGTTAAAGTAAGTGCCTGGATTCTTAAAGCTCTTTTGTCAGTGTTTTGGTGTCAAATCTGTAAGTTCTGACGCAGACACACTTTTATTTGTTTGCTCCCCAAATACAAAAATCCACTTGATCAATATCAGAAAACCAGACAAATCTCTAATGAATTTAAGACCTATCGTCGGGATAGGTTATCAATATCAGATCGCCGGGGACCCTGCTGATCAGCCCAGCGCTTGAACAGGAATGCGGCAGCTTTAACCTCCTCAGGATTGCGTCCTGGCGGCGGCCCTGCTATTCTGGGTGGACGCATATACGCGTACTCTCGCGAGAGGCGATATTTCCTGTGACCGCGCGCACACAGGCTTTTTTTTTTACACCCTTAACAGCGTCTAATATACCTGCTACCTGGTCCTCTGGTGGTGCCTTTTGTTTGGATCGACCACCAGAGGACACCACTACACTACACCCCCCCGTCACTTATTAACCCCTTATTAACCCCTGATCACCCCCCTGTCATTGATCACCCCCCCTGTAAGGCTCCATTCAGACGTCCGTATGATTTTTACGGATACATGGATCGGATCCGCAAAACGCATACGGATGTCTGAATGGAGCCTTACAGGGGGGTGATCACCTCATATACACTCCCTGATCACCCCCTGTCATTGATAACCCCGCCTGTAAGGCTCCATTCAGACGTCCGTATGTGTTTTGCGGATCCAAAAAAAATCAGACATCTGAATGGAGCATGACAGTGGCGGGGGTGATCAATGTCATTGATCACCCCCCTGTAAGGCTCCATTCAGACATTTTTTTGGCCCAAGTTAGCGGAAATTTTATTTATATTTTTTTCCTTACAAAGTCTCATAGTCCACTTGTGTCAAAAAATTAACTCTCATATGATCTCACCATACCCCTCACGGAATCCAAATGCGTAAAATTTTTTGACATTTATATTCCAGACTTCTTCTCACGCTTTAGGGCCCCTAAAATGCCAGGGCAGTATAAATACCCCACATGTGACCCCATTTCGGAAAGACACCCCAAGGTATTCCGTGAGGGGCATATTGAGTCCATGAAAGATTGAAATTTTTGCCCCAAGTTAGCGGAAAGGGAGACTTTGTGAGAAAATACAAATAAAACAATTTCCGCTAACTTGTGCCAAAAAAAAAAAATTCGATGCACTCGCCATGCCCCTCATTGAATACCTTGGGGTGTCTTCTTTCCAAAATGGGGTCACATGTGGGGTATTTATACTGCCCTGGCATTTTAGGGGCCCGAAAGCGTGAGAAGAAGTCTGGGATCCAAATGTCTAAAAATGCCCTCCTAAAAGGAATTTGGGCTGCTTTGCGCATCTAGGCTGCAAAAGTGTCACACATGTGGTATTGCCGTACTCAGGAGAAGTTGGGGAATGTGTTTTGGGTTGTCATTTTACATATACCCATGTTGGGTGAGATAAATATCTTGGATAAAAAAATGGGAAAAGTTGTCTTTTGCAAAGATATTTCTCTTACCCAGCATGGGTATATGTAAAATGACACACCAAAACACATTGCCCAACGTCTCCTTAGTACGGCGATACCAGATGTGACACTTTTTTGCAGCCTAGGTGGGCAAAGGGGCACACATTCCAAAGGGCAACTTTCGGATTTCACCGGTCATTTTTTACAGATTTTGATTTCAAACTTCTTTGCACGCATTTGGGCCCCTAAAATGCCTGTGCAGTATAACTACGCCACAAGTGACCCCATTTTGGAAAGTGATGGGCATAGTGAGTTCATGGAAGTTTTTATTTTTTGTCACAAGTTAGTGGAATATGAGACTTTGTAAAAAAAAAAAAAAACATTTTCCGCTAACTTGTGACAAAAAATAAAGTGATATGAACTCACTATGCCCATCAGTGAATACCTTAGGGTGTCTACTTCCCGAAATTGGGTCATTTGTGGGGTGTTTGTACTGTCTGGCCATTGTAGAACCTCAGGAAACATGACAGGTGCTCAGAAAGTCAGAGCTGCTTCAAAAAGCGGAAATTCACATTTTTCTAACATAGTTTGTAAACGCTATAACTTTTACCCAAGCCATTTTTTTTTTTACCCAAATTTTTTTTATCAGACATGTAGAACAATAAATTTAGTGAAATTTATATATGGATGTTTTTTTTTTTTGCAAAATTTTACAACTGAAAGTGAAAAATGTCATTTCTTTGCAAAAAAAATCGTTAAATTTCGATTAATAACAAAAAAAGTAAAAATGTCAGCAGCAATGAAATACCACCAAATGAAAGCTCTATTAGTGAGAAGAAAGGTAAAATTCATTTGGGTGGTAAGTTGCATGACCGAGCGATAAACGGTGAAAGTAGTGTAGTGCAGAAGTGTAAAAAGTGGCCTGGTCATTAAGGGTGTTTAAGCTAGGGGGGCTGAGGTGGTTAAACAGTTAATTGTTGCGGGTGCCGCAAGGAAAAGGTCATCAATATCCGAATACTGGACAACCCCTTTAAAATGTCCTACCATTTTACTTCTGCATAATGCAAGTCATTCACTTAGCTGGTGCTGCAGAACCCGACATAAATCTGAGCACGTCTCCGGTTTATGATGGCTCTCGGCAGTATGTTAGGCCCCTGCAGATGAGCAGTAGAAAAACTTTAGTTTTCCAGCTGGAAACAGTTGTCAAAACTGATGTAGTTAGGTTGTGAGGTAAACAAACCGAACATGCTGCAGTTTTCAGTGTTCAGTCCAGATGCCATCTACTAAGTGTGACAGCACCTGGACTGAAACATCATGCAATCTTGAAAGGGGCCTTATATAGATGGCAGAAAGTTTTACGTAACACATTTGTGGGGCGCAAATTTGAGGTAGGCACTGTTACTGAGTGTAACGCTCACACAGGTAACATCTGAAGCTAAACGTGTCAAACTTTATTTCTGTGTTCTCATTCATCAGATTATAGAGAAACGACCTGGTCACAGCAGAAGTAGAGTGTTCAGAGAAGTAGAAATGTTATATCAATGTCAGGGCCATAGGTAAGTGCATCAATCACACTTTTGATTTGATGACCATTACGTTTGAATTGATTTTTTTGCCATAATGTAAATGACTACACAAATCAGAGCAAAAAACTGTTTTACTTAATAAAACATGCTTTCATGTGTCACAGCAATGTCCTGGAACTAATTGAGTTTTTTGAAGAGGATAAATTTTACCTGGTATTTGAGAAGATGTGTGGTGGTAAGTAAATGTGATAAAAGACCTGCTTTTATATGCAAAAAATATTAATATTTAACAAATGTTGTTCTAAATCCCACCTGAATGCTAGTGTTGCCAATCCTAAATGTTATGTAATTATGCTGGAACTGGCAGGGCAAAAATGGTCTAGTCCCAGCTTTAAAGGGGGTTGTTCAGGATTTTACTATTGATGGCCTATCCTCAGTATAGCGCATCAATGTCTGACACCCCAGCTGTTCTGTAGTAGCTCTTTTTTAGGGGATGGATGGAGCTTGTTTTTGCAGTGCTTCAGCATGTGAAGTGAACGAGAGCAGAACTGCAGTAACCAGTTCTGCACACTACACACTGAGTGGCGCTCTGGCTCCAGAGCTAGTCTGAAACGGCCAACTCTCACTGATTAGATATTGGTGCCTTATTCTGCATATAGTCCAATACTAAAATGCTGGGCAACCATGTTGGAGACCTACCAGGAGACGTTTATAGAGTAGCTTTTAAATAGTTGCATAGGCTGCAAAAGACTTGCAGTTATGTCCAAGTTATGTGCTGCAAAGTTGATCTAGAGCAGTGTTTCCCAACCAGTGTGCCTCCAGCTGTTGCAAAACTACATCTCCCAGCATGCCCGCACAACCAAAGACTGTCCAGGCATGCTGGGAGTTGTAGTTTTGCAACAGCTGGAGGCACACTGGTTGGGAAACACTGATCTAGAGGAAGGCAAAAAGAGTTACAAGCCAATTTTTCTTCTGTGGGTGACCTTCCTGACCCCATTTAGAATAACTTCCTCCCTCGGCAGCCTTATTCTGTAAATCAAATAAACAATTTGTAATATTGTTACTTGCAAAAAAGATGTAGGGTCTTTATTGAATTAGTTTAGTGAGTTCCCAATCACCACCTCCTCTGGCAGAGTTCCATATTCTCTACTGTCTAGTGTACATTATGCCACCCCACACCATAATCCAGGTTGTAGGACCATTTTCAAGTTCCCTTGTGCAGGCCCCTTAATGATGGCATTGCTCACTTGTTCTCCAGACCAATCTTCATCTATCATTGCATCTGATAAAAAAAAGCAGGACTTGTTGCTGAAGAGGATAGACCTCCATTGCTCTTTTGCTGTGCACCATGATGGCAATTTTGAGCAGTGGCATGATGTCGATAGAAAACTTGTAGCTTGATGTCTTAACTTGTAGCCCTGTGTCATACAGATTACTTCTGATAGTTTGTATAGACATTGTTTGCCACCTTTAAAGAGCCCTTTACACAGGCAGCGAATTGAAAAGATCATCGCTAACAAGTGTTCATAGTAACACTTGTTAGCGATCTGGCTGTGTAAATGTCCCGGTTGTTTTCCGGGAGCTGATTGTTTATACAGCATGACCACGGGAAACAAGTCTGTATATTGAAGAGTCATGGCTTTAGTAATTGCTCCTCCCCATACTCGAGGAGATCAGTTCATGTAAATGCACTGGTCTCCTCCACTAGTGAACAGCAGATTGTTTTGAAGGAACGATTCCTTCCAGTCAATCTGCTTGTATGTCGTCCCACGTGAAGGGAATTTTAGCTTGGTAAGTGACATCCAGTTTCATTTGTAGTAAAGAACGGATCGGTACCCACCATTTTTCTAATTGGACAGTCTGCCTGTGCAGAGGTTAACTTCTGTGCAACGCCTGCTTTTGTTACAGTTTGTCATTAGATATCCTGGTGGCTGGGAGAACAATGTTTAAGAGCACTTACATCTCACCCTAGGCACATAGCAATCTGACAGTGATTTAACAAATGTTTCAGTTCCATGATTCTGTCCCTCAGAAGAAATCGGTCATCACCACTTCTTAGAAACGGTCAATGTGCCAGCCATCTCACATGGTCCGGATTTTGAGGTTACATGTGACAAACTTTGCTTTGTCTGGCATTTGACCCTCCCACACACCAGATTGGAGCTAGGTGCTTGTAAATTTGCATTTGCAGATCTTAGACACCTGCTACTTCCTTGTTTTGCGTAACATTGCGGCTTGTTCTTATTGGTGTTGCAGTTAAAATGTTGATGAATTTACGCATTACTCCATCTCCCCTAAACCTGATCTTGATCTTTTTGGTGACTGTTAACCCATTCCATATATTACCCCTATATTAGTTCCCTTCTTTGAACCACTGTCAATCTGAGCAGCAATATATAACTAAGCTAAAGAAGTTTTAGGCTAAAAAAAAAATCTATTTCCTAATTTCCTTGGTTGTCTTCTGGCTCTTATGTTTACCTGCAATAACGATTTCTGCCCCACCCCCTGCTCTGCAAAGGGAGTGAATACAAGTCCTGCCCTGAGTGAAATGTCTGCCTGCTGGGAGAAGAGTCCCATAAAAGATGGAGGCAGCATATCCGGTAAAAAAATCCCTTTAATGGGAGCCGCTTAGGTGAACAAACGTGCAGTAGGTCGTGACGTTTCGGCTGTTTCACAGCCTTTATCAAACAGTGTAGAATCTAAAAGATTGTGCTTAAATACATTAAAACACACCCACTCTCATAGGAGTGGCCAATAACACAATGAATAGAGTGCTGATGTCATCAAAATAGAGTACAATTGTGCCCCTACATCGTATCTAAATGTACGCCCACAGTGAGTGTAAGATCCACTGCCCCACATACCTCCATGGCGCTCATGTTCCTAGGTGTTCTCTAGCGGCCTGCACGCGGAGACTCACCAGCATGTTGTAGGTGTAGGACTACAAGTCCCAGCTGTACAGTGACACTGCTGATACACACAGGGTCTTCCCCCTATCTGTTTTGCAATGCTCTGCAGAACTCCTCTAGTCTGTCAGCTCCTGTGCCCAGCATTTGTCTCCTCACTGCCTGCAGCTACTCGGTAAAGCCTTCAGCCCTGAGTCTGCTTCTGAAGAGGTTAGTTTTTCCTGAAACAATTCAGGGAGAGCAGACAGCAGTGCAGGGGGATGTGGCCAGCACAGTGATGTACAGACTCGTATCTGATCTCTCAGGCTTGTGCACAAAACCTCATCAGAGCAGGGAGAAGCTGACATCACAGGTCTTGATGAAATCTGAGAAAGCAGCAACTGCAGAATGCAGTAACTGCATGGTAAAGCTGTTACGTTTGATTAGTTAGAAACCTTCAAAGAACAAAAAAAATAACTGACAACTCCTTTAAAGGGTTTCTACCACCTCATTTTGACCTAATTAGCTCTGACACTAGCGATCTGCTAGTGTCTGATCTACCTAACCATGCTATTCTAAGACCTTTTGTGTGGATCCGTTTCACTAAAAAACGAACCTTTATTTATATGCTAATGAGCCTCTAGTTGCTATGGGGGCGTCTTTTCAGCACCTAGAGGCTCGGTCTACTCACACTGTATGCCGCCTCGCTTGTCCGTCATGCCCGCCCATCTCCTCTAGAATGCCATCCTCCATCTCAGCCAGCGGACGAATTCTCGCACCTGCGCCGTGTGCGTCTGTATTCGGCGCAGTGACTGAATGCTCCCTGCGCCGGCATCTCCACTGCGCCTGCGCCATCTGTTCCTCGGAGCACTCTGACGTAATCGGCGGAGATGTCTGTGCAGGGAGCGGTCAGACATTCACTGCACCGATTACAGACTCTCACGGCGCAGGTGCGAGAAGTAGTCTGCTGGCTGAGATAAAGGATTGCATTCTGGAGTAGATGGGCGGGCTTGACGAACGAGTGGGGCGGCATACAGTGTGAGTAGACCGAGCCTCTAAATGCTAAAAAGACGCCCCCATAGCACCTAGAGGCTCATCAGCATATCAATAAAAGTTCGTTTTTTTTTTGTGAAACGGATCCACACAAGTCTTAGAATAGCATGGTTAGGTAGATCAGACACTAGCAGATCGCTAGTGTCTGAGAGCTAATTAGGTAAAAATGAGGTGGTAGAAACCCTTTAAGCTTTGCTTTATCATTGTGCACAGGTGCCCAAAAGTGTACATAATACTCCATGTGCAGTCTGACTAGTGATTTGTAAAGTAGAAGTATATTCTCATTCATGCACACAATGATCTCATTAGCTGCTGCGGTTAAATAACCGCTAACTTTTCACACAGCTCTGCATAATTAATACAAGTGACCATAGGAAACTTGGTAATATATCTTATCAGAGAAAAATACCTTGGGAGCTAGCCTCCACCAGTCTGGTCTTGGGAAACTTCAAACTGAAGATCTAGCATACAGTCGAGAAAACTGCTAAAACTGCAAGATAAGTCATATTAAATGGAGATAGTGGTATTCCTCATACACACCTATTGAATAATGCCTTTATGAAAAGCTGTTCTCTGTAACTTTTGTAATAGTTCTTCCAGAATATAATAGATCTCTAAGTATACTTTAAACATAATTTAGTGTTATATTAATGCATATGAATTTTATATCTTAGGCTCAATACTAAACCACATTCATCGGCGGAAACATTTCAATGAGCGCGAAGCTAGTTTTGTAGTAAGAGATATTGCTGGTGCTCTGAACTATTTGCACAACAAAGGTAGGTATATACAATTAAAACATGATTTTTTTTTTTTTATTAGGAAAATATATTTAGTTTGTGTGGTTCACAAAGTGAAATTTTTATTTTTATTTTTTTTTAGCTTTCTCAAAGCTATATTTAATTTAAATGAGAATGCAAGTTCACCCTAATTTTGTCTTTAAAATATGTTAAACAAAAAAAGTGAATTAAATGGGTCATTTTCTGTTTAAATAAATTTTCCCCCCTCTCCCATGATGGCACCCATGTGACCAGGACCTCTCCGGATAGGAGGTACCTGAGGAGGTCTGGCTTTTTTTTTTTTTTTTTTCTGGTCTGTCCTCTCCTTCGGAAGCTGGTGAGGTCTGCGTCTACCCTACCATAAAGGGACCTATCTCTGGTGGCCTCAGTCTCCTTGGGGGGGAGCCACTGCCTGAGCCTGTTTCTTCCTCCTGCATCCCCCATAGCCTCCCAGGGAGCCGCCTGAACCCTGCCTGGCGTCTAGCTTCCAAGATGGCGGCACATTTTCCTCAGCATTCTGCACATGCGCCCCGTGACTGCCTCTTCCGGCGCTTAGACGTCATATCTGGTTGCTTGTGAGAGGAGGTGTGGGAATCCTTAAGCATGGATTAGGCGTTCTCTGGGGACCTATGGGTTTAAAGGAGCCGAAGCGTGGTATAAATCGCCAGCAGAAGATGATAGCCTGCCTTGGATGCACAGTGCTGTGTAGGATCTGGGTTTCCACCAGCATGTCTGAACCAGGTGATATAGGACGTGCCGACTCCCTGGAAACCTTAAGGCCTGCAATCCCAGTATTGGAGTAGGGAAGCTTGACTCTGCTTTAGGTGAGATTTATCCTCTCCTAATTAATTTGGGCATTTTTGCTTTGTTATAGGCAGCAAAAACGCCTAGAAAATGGTCTGGAAAGACTAAACATAGTGTGGAGAATGTAGAACAGTCTTAGCAGCCTCTTATGTTAAGTCACTATGTCAAGCATTAACCAAAAGCATGAATTGCGGACATATTGGTCCACGAACCCAATTCATCACATGCCCATGTTCTCTGCTGCCATGTCCAGGACACGATTTGAGACCATCCTGCGTTTCCTGCGCTTTTGCGACAACAGCACCTCCCGTCCCAGAGGCCATCCAGCTTTTGACCGGCTCCACAAAATTCGGCCCCTCATAGACCACTTCAACAACAAATTTGCAGATTTGTATACCCCTGAGCAAAACATCTGCGTAGACGAGTCCCTTATACATTTTACTGGATGCCTTGGCTTCAAACAATACATCCCAAGCAAGCGTGCCTGGTATGGGGTCAAATTGTATAAGCTCTGTGAAAGGGCCACAGGCAAATTTCGGATCTATGAGGGTAAAGATCAGACCCTGGAGCCGGTCGGTTGCCCTGACTACCTGGGGAGCAAAAAATACACTACACATATTGGGTATTGCCACGTCTGTAACGACCTGATCTATAAAATGGTCATGGTCATAAAAAAAATAAAAACTATGAGGAAATTGAAATTTTGCCCACCTTACTTCCCCAAAAAGGTAATAAGTGATCTTTTTTTTTTTTTTTTTTTTAAGAGTTTCTACTCTAGGGGTGCATCAGGGGGGCTTCAAATGGGACATGGTGACAAAAAAAACAGTCCAGCAAAATCTGCCTTCCAAAAACCGGAGGTTTACGGCCACATATGGGGTGTTTCTGTAAACTACAGAATCGGGGCCATAAATATTGAGTTTGGTTTGGCTGTTAACCCTTGCTTTGTAACTGGAAAAAAAATATTAAAATGGAAAATCTGCCAAACACCTAAAGGGTTAACAAAGTTTGTAAAAATCAGTTTTGAATACCTTGAGGGGTGTAGTTTCTTAGATGGGGTCACTTTTTTGTAGTTTCTACTCTAGGGGTGCATCAGGGGGGGCTTCAAATGGGACATGGTGTCAAAAAACCAGTCCAGCAAGATCTGGCTTTCAAAAACCATACGGCGCACCTTTCCCTCTACCCCCTACTGTGTGCCCGTACAGTAGTTTATGGCCACATATGGAGTGTTTCTGTAAACGGCAGTGTCAGGGCAATAAAGATAGTCTTGTTTGGCTGTTAAACCTTGCTTTGTTAGTGAAAAAAATAGGTTAAAATGGAAAATTAGGCATAAAATGAAATGCTCAGATTTCATCCCCATTTGCCAATAACTCTTGTGCAACACCTAAAGGGTTAACGAAGTTTGTAAAATCAGTTTTGAATACCTTGAGGGGTGTAGTTTATAGAATGGGGTCATTTTTGGGCAGTTGCTATTATGCAAGCCTCGCAAAGTGACTTCAGACCTGTAGTGGTCCCTAAAAATTGTGTTTTTGTACATTTCTGAAAAATTTCAAGATTTGCTTCCAAACTTCTAAGCCTTGTAACATGCCCAAAAAAAAATTCCCAAAATAATTCAAACATGAAGTAGACATATGGGGAATGTAAAGTCATCACAATTTTGGGGGGTATTGCTATGTATTATAGAAGTAGAGAAACAAACTTTGAAATTAGCAAATTTTTCAAAATTTGGGGTAAATTCAGTATTTTATGCAAAAATAAAAAAAATTTGACTTCATTTTACAAGTGTCATGAAGTACAATATGTGATGAAAAAACAATCTCAGAATGGCCTGGATAAGTCAAAGTGTTAACGTTATCAGCACTTAAAGTGACACTGGTCAGATTGCAAAAAATGGCCAAGTCCTTAAGGGGTTAAAGGGAACTTGTCACTGGGATTTTGTGTATAGAGCTGCTGACATGGGTTGCTAGATGGCCACTAGCACATCCGCAATACCCAGTCCCCATAGCTGTGCGCTTTTATTGTGTAAAAATAAAATAAAAAAATTGATACATATGCAAATTAACCTAAGTGTCTTGTCCCTGAGTCCTCTTAATTTGCATATGTAATAAATCCCGGTGACAGGTTCCCTTTAAAAATATTGTAGATGGCTTCATATTTGGTGTATTTTTACATTAAAGGGTAATAAAACCTTTTGTACAATTTTTTGGGGAACTATCACGAATGCTTCAAAACTCCTTTTTGTAATTTTACTCTATTATAGATTGTAAGCTCTTGCGAGCAAGGCCCTCATTTCTCTTAATTAACTTGGTGCTGTGTAATGCGTAATTTTGTTTGTACATGAACCCTCTGACCATAAAGCTCTGTGGAATGTTTGTTCTATATAAAGTTAATTTTTTTTTTTTTTTTTTTTTTTTATGGTTTTACTTCCCAAATAGACACCCAAAGTTTTGAAACCTGCACACTTACCACTACAGACCTGTATGTGGTGTGCAGATTCCACAGTTCTACAAGAATAGGGCCTGCGTTGTTCTGGCCGGTGCACACATTGCTAATCCTGCTGATGTCCACTCCACTAAAGGCTGCACATTGCAGAATTTCTTGTACTATTGTGCAGAACTTTTAGCCAAGTTGGCTCAGGCAACGCATCAGTGCTCTGTTTCATAAGTTAGCGGAGCGGTCACAGGCAGGAGCAGCAATGTGTGCTCCTGCTTTTACGGAGTTTGCTGCTCATATTCCTGTAGAAGTGCCCAATTTGTATACCACATGCATGTCAGTGGTGAGTGTATGGATTCCAAATAGTGACTAGCACTGTAGACATGTTGTACTTTGGGTGCCTATTTTGTCATTATCACAATAAAACCAATAACTAAAGTATAATACAAAAATTTGTTTTAGGGCTTAGAATAGTTTCAAATAAAGTTTGTATTAAAGGTTACCCTTTTAAGCAAGTAAAATTTTCTCAATTAAATCGCTTAATATTTCCACAGGTATAGCACATCGTGATTTGAAACCTGAAAACATTCTATGTGAAAGTCCACATCAGGTAAGAGGAAGCTGCATTTGTGCAGCCATTCTGTCTGCACCAGTAGATGTTCTGACCAATGCATCCATAGATACTGTGCTGCTTGATCAACTGTACAATAAATAATGCTTAGGCAGCTGGTATAACACTTATGTAAGTTGTCTATTGCTGTAAATTGAGGTTTAGTGTCATGATTTTGTTAAAATATTTGTGTATCTCTTGTAACCTTTCAAATGTTACTGGTAATTGAATATGGATACAAAGGCACTGTGTGCCGGTGCTGTTGGGTGTATTCAGAAGTCGAGACTGTCACAAACACGCAGACCTTCTACAAGAAAGTTTCCAGCCTAGGTTTGCTGAATATAAAAAAAATCTTCCCTAATTCTGTCATCAAACAGGAAATTTCTTGCGGTAATTATAGATTCAGAAGCCCAAAAGACCTTACTACCTCGGGCAAAAATAAAAGCCATAATAAAGAAAATCTGAAGAATCCAAATTCAATACAGCACCTCTATCAAACTCCATGAGCATCCTGGGTCTCATGACCTCCTGTAGGTTGCCTGGAGCCAGGCCCACACCAGGACCATCCAATCCTGGATACTGAAAAAATGGAACAAACGTAAGTCATCCTTGGACAGGATAATAAAAAAATCCCCTTGCAAGTAAAAATTGATCGAAATTGGAGGAAAATGGAAAACCATCTAACCAGGGGGGTCTTCTGGCAAAAAGAACCAGGAGTACAAGTGGTGACCAACACAAGCGCAACAGGATGGGGTGCAATGGTGGCCTCCTCAAGCTGGCAAGGAAAATGGCCGGAACAAATAAACGAGTCGACAAACTACAGGGAGTTAAGAGCGGTCTGGGAGGCCCTAAAATTAAATCTGACTTTACTAAGCGGCAAGCACCTAACAATATTCTCAGACAATACAACAGCTGTCACTTATCTGAAGCATCAAGGAGGCAAAAAACTAAAAACCTTAAGTATTTTTCTCCTGGGTAGCGTCTAATCTATTACAGCCATTCACTTGAAAGGGTCAGAAAATACAGAGGAAGATTTTCTAATCAGACAAACGCTAGACCCAGGGGAATGGTCCTTTAAACCAGTCATATTTAAAAAATTTGTAAACAGGCGGGGCCAACCGCAAATAAACTTTTTCACATCAAAAAGAAATGCAAAGGTCAACCGACTTTGCTCCCTAAATCCCAGGGAAAATCCATGGGGCGGTGGACGCCTTTTTAATAAAATGGAACTGGAACCTAGCATACCAGTTTCCCCCATGGGCATTAATACCCAAGATTCTTGAGAAAATCCTCTCAGACCCAGTTACAGTGATTCTAATTACCCCTTATTGGCCCAAGAGTACCTGGTTTCCCATCCTGAGAAATCTTTCCTTGGAAGATCTATGGCTGATTCCCTTCCAGGAGAACATTCTCTCACAGGGTCCAATTTTACATGAAAATCCGGGTCTCTTCAAGCTTTCGTCTTGGATCCTGAAAGCGAGATCCTAAGGAGTAGGGGCCTCTGAAGTTCTGTAATTGGTACCCTAAAAGCCATCAAGAAAAAAGTTACTAATGCCATGTATTTTAAAATCTGGAAAAGATATTGCTCATGGCTGGGTAAAGAGTTTACAGATGCATCATCTCTCTCTCCATACAAAAAATCTTATCATTTTTACAAGGAGGCCTAGGGGGGCCTTCTATGACACTAACCTAGCAAACATAAATGATTAGAAAATGTATTAAAGCCGCTTCAAATA
The DNA here is from genome assembly GCF_014858855.1 of Bufo gargarizans. NCBI lineage: Eukaryota > Metazoa > Chordata > Amphibia > Anura > Bufonidae > Bufo > Bufo gargarizans. Next base: position 322,059,400 of record NC_058080.1, read on the forward strand.
CACCACCATGGGACCTAAATTTAGTCCTGAATGGGTTAACAAATCTTCCTTTTTCCCCATTAACAGAAATCTCTCCCTAAAACAGCTCTTCTTCAAAACGGGGTTTCTAATAGCTATTACATCCGCTAGACGCATAGGAGAATTCCAGGCTTTGTTGTGTAAAGAATCATACTTATCAGTTTTTCCTGAAAAAATTGTATTGAGACTAGATCCAGGTTTTCTCCCGAAAGTAGTTTGAATTTTTCATAGAGACCATTTTACCCTCCTTCTGCAGTGATCCAAAAAAATGGCATCTCCTAGACGTAAGGAAGACAACTATCCAGTATCTAGAAGTTACAGCACCCTTTTTCGAAGGATAATCTGTTAATTCAGTTCTTTGGAAAAAAATAGGGGGAAAAGCTTTCCAAAACATCCATAGGGTGTTGGATAAAAACAACTATTGTTCTCTGCTGTAACTTATTAGGTCAGGCATGTCTTATGGGCAATAAGGCACATTCAACTAGGGCTATGGCCTCCTCTTGGGCGGGAAAAAAAAGGGGTATCTCTCGCTCAAATATGCAAGGCTGCAACCTGGTCTAGTATTAATACTTTCATTAGACACTACCGAACTTTTCTGCTGCAGCAGATTTGGCGTTTGGGCAAAAAGTGTTGAGAGCAACACTGAGAGCAATGTTCAACCTTAAGTCCAACATCGCAGCAATGTCTGTGGCCAGGTCTATGTTCCTTTGGCTAAACGAGCTGGAGGAACATATCTGGGATAAAACCTCTGTAGGAGAATTAAAATTTAAATTTCCCCTTCTAAAATCTGCCACTGCTTTTCTAGCAGATTCTAAGGCTGAATCAGTGAGGTTCTCTGCCAGAGACTCTGGTCTCTCCAGTGCGGCCCGCAGAGCACTCTGGATGAAGTGTTAGGTGACAAAACATCGAAAATGAAGCTCTGCTCCATTCCATTGTTGGGAGAATTCGTTTTTGGTCCAGTGCTGGACAAGATCTTGGAGAAGGCCTCAGACAAGTAAAAGGGTTTTCCCGAAGACTGTCTATAAACGTAGGTACCCCTTTCGTTCCTTCACAGATCAAGACAGGTCGTACAGGGGAAAAGGAAAGTCGGGGCGCTGGAGCTACCCCAAGGGTGGTAGAGGAAGGGGCTTCCTCCCCTCCGCTCATATGAATTAGCACGTCCTAATCTGTCAGATCCCAAAAATTCCTGCCATTTCCCATCAAAGACAAGAGGTCTGGTTCACCATCAGTTCACAGTCCTTACATTTGGAATCGCCTCCACTCCAAGGATTTTCACCAAGTTGATAGTGGAAATGATGGCATTCTTGAGGAAGGAGGGGTTGACAATAATCCCCTACTTAGACAATTTTCTCCTGATTGGCGACAACCCTCAACAAACTGAAAAAGACTTTAAAACCTTAATATCTGTTCTAAGCAGATTGGGGTGGATAGTAAATATAAACCCAATTTCAAACCTTCCACAAGAACACCGTTTCTGGGAATGATCCTAGACTCCCACATTCAATCCACATATCTTCCCCAGGACAAGATGGTTTAATTACAACGAAAAATCAGTTGTGTTTTTTTCACAGAAAAGACTTGCTCCATAAGAGAAGCCATGAGTCTTCAGGTCCTACTAACTTCTTGCATACCATCGGTACCCTGGAGTCACTCATTTCCGACCCCTACAGGTTTGGATCCTCGGTCTGGAACAGACAGCAGATCTCATCAGACCGCACAACGGAAATTGACGAATCTTTCCAGGGGTGTACTGTGGAAAGACTCCTTACATACAGATTGTGACAGACGCAAGTCAGATGGGCTGGGGAGCGAAAGTGGGAGACCTCTTGTACTAGGGATCCTGGTCCCAATCAGTCAGGTCTCGGTCATTGAATTTCTGAGACCTGAGGGCAGTCTGGGAAAGCCTAAAAGTAGCAGAAAAGAACCTGCAAGGTTACCACATAAGTCTTCTCAGACAACACGACAGCGATTGCTTACCTCTCGCATCAGGGAGGGACAAGATCAGACTCTCTGTAAGCTCCATTTCAGCAATCCGTCTTAGAGGAGCTTCAAACCTAGAAGCAGACTTCCTCAGTCGCAAAAAATTAGACCAGACAGAATGGTCCCTGAAATTAAGTTTTTCAGATGATGGTAGACAGATGGGGAGAGCCCAAAGTGGATCTCTTCCCCACCAAGACAAATACAAAGGTGGAAAAATTCTGTTCCCTAAACCCCAGGGACAGTCCCTGGGCATTAGATGCTTTCTCTCTAAGATGTAATTGGAGTCTATGCTACGCCTTCCCCCTCTCCCATTAATACCAGGAGTGATTCAAAAAGTGTCACGACAGAACATTTCTGATGACCACTTTTTGGCCAAAAAGAAGCTGGTTTTCCTCTGTCGGGGAGCTCTCCATCCAAGAACCTTAGCCTCTCCCTCTCTGGAGTGATCTTCTGCATAAGGGACTAGTTCTGCATCCCTATCCTCAGTTCCTGAGATCCAAATGTGATACTTTTTTCCCTGGAGGATTTAAGTAACCTTGGCAATCTACCTGAAAATATAGAAAAAATTCTGTTCCTGGTCAGGGATCTAAATATCGTACTCTCTAAACTGACGCTACCTCATTTTGAGCCTATGGGCAATTGTCATATAAAGTTATCACTAAAAACAGCTTTTCTAATAGCAATCACATCTGCCCCTAGTTTAGGTGAGATGCACGCTATTTCCATCAGAGAACCGTACCTACGTGTTGAGGATTATTCTATTGTCCAGAAGTTAGATCTGAGCTTCCTTGCAAAGGTAGAATCTGATTTTCATCGTAGTCAAGAAATCATCCTGCCTTCTGTGAAAATCCCTCAAATAAAGCATTCGTTTTTCATTCCCTGGATGTCAGACGTTCTGTCCATAATTACATTGAATCTACTAAGGATTTCAGGAAATCTGACTGTCCGCTAATTCAATTTGCAGGGAAAACAAGGGCCAGAAAATATCCAAATCTAAACTAGCCAGATGGGTCAAGAATACCATCTCTTTGCTATGAGATTCAGAATCATCCTTGTCCTCACAACCGGAAGGCCCATTCAACCAGGGCCATGTCCTCCTCAAGATCTTGCTATATTATTTTTATACATCTCCTTGTATGCTGTCGTGGTGATGCTATGGAAAAACTAGAATTGGTCTTACCGGTAATTCAGTTTCTATGAGTTCACCACAACTGCTCATTATTTCCTCCCAATTAGTATGAGGTAATACCTTCCTATTATGTGATTCACCACCTTTTTTTCTTTTCCTCTGATTTTGGAAACACTGGTGTAAAGGGTGGGGGGGATTTAAACCTTTCTTCCTGCCCCTACAGAGGTCAGAGGTCAATCTCCTTGTATGCTGTTGTGGTGATCTCATGGAAACTGAATTACCAGTAAGACTTTTTTTTTTTTTTTTTGTGCCCACTTCAAATCCCTGCTCTAGTGTTCTTGAAGCTATTATTGGGAGGTAAAAATGCAGTCCAAGTTCTGGGGAGCTTGCGATAACATGGTACGTGATAAAACTGGGCAGGGCAGTGCAAGCCTGAAGGGAATGGCTGTACTGGCAAATGGGTAATACTGAAAGTTTATGGCTTAAAACACTAAGCAATAAAGAAACCCCCTTTGGTCCATTAGTCTGTTTTGGCGTAGAATGGAGGGGAAGCAGTTTTCTTCTGTGAGGAGGCAAACTGGAACCACAGCTCTTTTAGTCGAGGAAGAAGGGAGCAGCAAGTTGTGGAATTCATGAAAATGCTTAATCTCGATACATTAGTAAAAATATATTTAACTGCCATTTGCAAAATTTTCTTGCTGGAAGCACCATTTCTTTCTTTGTGGGAGGTACAGTAATGTCTATATACTTTGCTTCATAGCAGTTAATTCTTTGGAGATTTTACGTTCAGTAAAGGAACGGTTTAATAACATCTGTTTTTATGGTAACACGTTATACATTTTTTTATTTTATTTTTTGTCTGCCCTGTACTAGGTATCCCCAGTGAAGATTTGTGACTTTGACCTTGGGAGTGGGATCAAATTGAATAGTGATTGTTCACCAATATCCACCCCTGAACTTTTAACTCCGGTAAAATTACTTTTCTGATTTATTGAAAACACATAATCCTAATTTATGTTTGACAATGTTGCAACCAATAAGAGGCTTGACAGGGACAGTTCCTGTTTAACCACTTCTGTACCATGCCATTAACTGTAAGGCTCATCAAGCAGAACATTGGAGCACTATACCATACATTTGTGATTACTGCTGTGATCAGCAGTAGACAATCAATGCTAACTGCTGGGGGATCAATTGCAGTGGTCTGGAACTGGCAATCGCTACTTTTGGTCATTCAGTGCTGTGACCAATAGCCGCAATCTAACTGAAAGGGGCAGGATTTCTTCGGTGGCTGCATTGTAACCACCTTATTTCTGTCTGAGCCGATCAGAGCTTTAACTCAGAAGCTGCTGTGTAAATACATTTTAAAAAAATATCTTACTTTTGTCCCTTGATCACCCTCTATCTCCCAATCTCAGCGACTTGTTGATGATCCCCTGTTTTTCTGCCAATTGCTCCCATATTAGGGGTTACCTGCAGAGTAAGAGGGTATGGTGTGAAAATTTTTTCTTTTTTTTTTTTAAATAAAAACACACCGGATTTAGAGGAGGAAAATGGGGGCGAAAAAATGTATCAACTGACCCCATGAAATCAGACACCAAGCTAATCAAACGTCCTATCAGACCTCCCAAAAAAGAAACTTTCCTTGCTTGCTTTGGTAATTGCTGCTATTAAGATCCAGGACTTGCTGCGCCCTGCTCTTCTGGCCTGTGCTGCACTGACAGGATGTTGCAAAGTGTCAGGTCATAGTGTGCTGTACGCAGTCAGGACACAGAGGGCGAGCATAGCGCTGTCCTCACTGCTCTGTGCATCATGCATGCTGATAACTGCTTCGATAATGGAAGCGTTAATTAGCATTGGGGAAAAAGGTGTCTAACAGTCCGAAAAATTCATTTAATTTTTTTATTTTTACTTTTTAACCACCTCAGGACCGCCGTACGCAGGATTGAGTCCTGCCGGCGGTCCTGCTCTTCTGGGTGGACGCATATACGCGTCCTCCCGCGAGAGCCGAGATTTCCTGTGAACGCGCGCGCTCACAGGAACGGAAGGTAAGCGAGTGGATCTCCAGCCTGCCAGCGGCGATCGCTCGCTGGCAGGCTGGAGATCCGAATTTTTTAACCACTAACAGGTATATTAGACGCTGTTTTCATAAGAGCATCTAATATACCTCCTACCTGGTCCTCTGGTGGTCCCTTTTGTTAGGATCGACCACCAGAGGACTCGGGTAGGTCAGTACAGTAGCACCAACCACACTACACTACACCCCCCCCCCCCCCCCCCCGTCACTTATTAACCCCTTATAAACCCATGATCACCCCATATAAACTCCCTGATCACCCCCTGTCATTGATCACCCCCCTGTAAGGCTCCATTCAGACGTCCGCATGTGTTTTGTGGATCCGATCCATGTATCCATGGATCCGTAAAAATCATGCGGACGTCTGAATGGAGCCTTACAGGGGGGTGATCAATGACAGGCGGGTGATAACCCATATACACTCCCTGATCACCCCCTGTCATTGATCACCCCCCTGTCATTGATCACCCCCCTGTAAGGCTCCATTCAGACGTCCGCTTGATTTTTACGGATCCATGGATACATGGATCGGATCCACAAAACACATGCGGACGTCTGAATGGAGCCTTACAGGGGGGGTGATCACCCTGATCACCCCCTGTCATTGATAACCCCCCTGTAAGGCTCCATTCAGACGTCCGCATGCGTTTTGTGGATCCGATCCATGTATCCGTAAAAAATCATGCGGATGTCTGAATGGAGCCTTACAGGGGGGGTGATCAGTAACAGGGGGGTGATCAGGGAGTCTATATGGGTGATCACCCCCCCCCCCCCCCCCCCCCCTGGTAAGGCTCCATTCAGACATTTTTTTCTCGTAGTAGGCATTGGGGGACACAGCACCAAGGGTATATGTCCAACTACCACTAGGAGGCACTAGACACAAAAAGTGTTGGCTCCTCCCAGGTGGGCTATACCCTCTCCACAGGCACGAGGCTATTCAGTTTTAGTCTAGTGTCCGTAGGAGGCAGACCTGTCCTGCTTTTTTGCAGGTTCTGCTGTTTATTTTTATTCTTCTTTTTTTCTCTCTTCCGCAGGTTGGTTTTTTCCACCGTTATACCTGCTGCAGGCTGGGGCTCCATCGTGTTCCACTTTAGTTGCCCCCCCCTGCGGGCGCGTACTTCAGTACCATCGCCGGTCACCCAGTCCCCACGGACTGCATCCGCAGTGGCTTGCCGGCATTCCCACGGTTCCCGTGTTGTCTGCCGAAGGGGTGACCGTGCTGCGCCCGAAGACATCGGATGGTGAGTATATCGGATGGTGAGTATACTCCCCTGTCCCTGCCCCAGGGTTAGGTTCCCTTCTGTGGCCAGGGGGATGGGATCCACCTTAGCTGGGGGTCCTGGGGAGCCTCTTCTTTCCTCCTAGCCAACCCCCCCCCCCCCTCCTGGGGGGGTTATATTCATGGTTTTTCCTCCCTTCTTTTCCCCCTCGGTTGGTCTTTTCTCTCCTCCCTGGCCAGTGTCTCTCCCTGGCTTCCCCGCTACTTTAGTCCCCGGCTTCGGCCGGGACTAGGCCTCATCTTCTATGGCCTGTCCCCGGCTCCCAGGTGCTCCGTTTGCCCTGATCTGCCTATCCCCAGGTGTCGCTTCTCCCCCCCTACCCTACTCACCTATTTTTATGGTCCGGTGGGCCCTCTGTCGGCCGCGGTTCGCCCCGCCCCCCCTTGCTCCATTCCCGGCCGCCTCATAAATCGAGGCCCCTGCTTTTGGGCCTGCTAGGCTGCAATCTTCCCGGCCCCTCCCCCTTGCTTCCCGGGCTTTTCTGAGCCCCGCCCGGCCCTCGGGAGGAGCTATCTCCTCACCCTTTCCTGGGCTAACATGTTTTTTCTGTTGGAGGGGGTGGTTAACCCCTCGATTGCTTCATGTCCCCTGCAGCCCTACTGACCACCTCTTTTTTGGGGAACAGCTGCTGCTGCACCTCTTTGGGGGAACACTGCGTCCGGGTCAGGATAGACAGCCTCTGCTGGCTGCTTTTTGAGCATCTCTTCTCCCAACAGCTCCTCGGTCGCCACGTGTTTTCACGTGCGTCCGCTGTCTACAATGGCTGCCATGTGGTCAGCCTGTCCCTGCTGGTGTGCAGTACCTCTTCCCAGATCCCATTGTTTTCCCTGAACAATCTTTTTGTGTAGGTTCCCCATGAATGGGTCCCTCCGTGTCAATGCCATGGGAACCTTGGCCGACTCTCCCTAGCAGTGTCGCTGGAACGCTACCAACCCAAATTGCAGCCACCTCTGCCCTCCCAGGGTCCTCCCTGCAGATGGGGCATGCTCAGTTAGGGGTACCTGCACCCGGGTTCGGCGAGGGGTAGCTCACAGTACACCCTCGGGTGGTCTCAACGGGGTCCCACCCCTCCTCGGCATCCTCGGATTCCCCCCAGGACAGGCCTGAGGCTGGTGACGAATCCTTCCTGTCACCCCATCCGTTGCCTCTGGGGACACCTCTGCACCGATTCCCTCGGAACAGAGCATCAGGCGGTCTTCCTCCATATAGAAGCCCTCTGGGAGGTCAAGACTACGTGCACGGAGGAACCTCTCCTACCTAAACAGGGTTGGTATCACCTCTAGTGGATTTTCGGATGGTGCTCCCCTGACCGCACAGGTATTCAACCGCACAGGTAAGGCAGCCGTCCCCGTGTTTAGCATACTGAGTCACCTACCCGGTGTCTGATACGTACGCCTTCTCCTTAACAGGGGTGTTCCTGCACCACTGCCATAGGCTGTCCCTGACAAGCCTTCCTGGTTCCCCTGCACCAGGGGCTATCCTCTACACATTTGAGAGTGTTTCCGTGGGGTCCCCATCCTGGTGTTGGTGTTCACCACTCTACCTCATTACAGGGAGTTCCTGTTCTGGGCAAGCGGTTAGCTCGGCTATCGCCTCCTGTAGGTTGGTGAGTTCAGAGCAATTGTACAGCCGCCTTGCCCCTTTTCTTAGGTAGTGTACCTACAGAAGCCATTACTCCTGGCTGGCTCTATGGTGTTCCATACAGCACTATTTCTCCCTTCCGGGTGAGATATACAGGCCGCTTCAATTGCCGTTGCAATTGCACCTGTCTGTTCCCAGCCACTTTGCTCCTGTCATAGGTGGAGTACCTACACCATCTCCTGATGCTGTAGCAGATTCCCCTGGCTTGGCGCTATGGTGTTCCATGCGACACTATTTCTCCCTTCCTGGCGAGATATACAGGCTGCCTTTAATTGCCGCTGCAATTGCGCCTGTCTGTTCCCAGCCAATTTGCTCCCTTCACAGGTGGAGTTACCTACGCCATCGCCGGTGCTGTAGCCAATACCTCTGGCGGGCTCTGTGTTCCATGCGGCAACATTTCTCCCTACGGGCGGAATATAGAGGCCACTTTCAATTGCCGTAGAATTGCCCCTGTCCGGTTCAGTTACCTGTCTGTTCCCTGCCGCCTTGATCCCTTAACAGGTGGAGTACCTGAGCCATCTCCGGATGCGGTAGCCGTTCCTCCTGTCCGGCTTTATGGTGTTCCATGTGGCATTTTCTCTCCTTACAGGACGAGATATTGAGGCCTCCTCCAATTGCCGTGGCCATTGCACCTACCTCATCATAGTGTGCACCAAACGGCCATCTTACTCCCTTCATGGGTAGAGTCCCTGAACCGTCTCCGATGCTGCAGCCGTTCAACCTGTCTGGCTTCTAGGGTGTGCTATGCAGCCCTGTTTCTGTTGCCATTGCACCTACCTGATTGTGGTGTGCACCTGTCTTGTTCTTTGTGGTACCGTGCGGCCCTACTGGGTTCCATTGTTAACGCGGTTGCTGTTGCACCTCTCTGGGTCTAGGGTGCACCATGCGGCCACATTGCTTCAATCTTAAATGTAGTTCCTCTAACACAGCCATATTTCTACTTTACAGGTTGTGTACCTGTACCCTCCGTATGCTGTCTCATTCCCAGATGCTGTGGCTATGTTTCCACTCTCCTTATTTGGCAACATGCAGCCACTTTACCCATATTTTAGGCGTGTGTTTGTAGTACCCCAAGCGCTGGGCCCTGTGGTGCGGTCTGTAGCTCAGGCAGTTTCTGTATCACTGGGTGTTTTCTGCCCACGGGTTCTAATCTGTGCTGCGGATGTTGGTTCCATCCATTTGGTTCTTCCATACATCTGCCACTGCTTTACTGTCGCGCTCATTGGTCTCCTTGTACCTCTCAAGGCACTGTCTGCACCTGGCCCCCTTCGTTCAGCGTGTGCATGGTTACCATGTCTGGCAGGTGTGGGCCAGCCCAACCCCCACCTTGTCGGTCTACTGCTACTTCTGGTAGCTCCAGTATATGACTGATCTGTCTGATCTGGCGGGTGGTCCTCATTCAACCACGCTCCCTACTCCGTGGCCAGGTGGTTGTTGGCCTTTGTGCTGTAGTTGCTCTTGCCTTCTCTTTACGGTACTACGGTATGCTGTGCTCCGCGTTACCCCATGTTATAGGGGAGTACTCGCGTTGTTTCCTAATTGCTGAGCGGCCCATTCCTGGTGAAGTACAAGGATCTCCACTGGATCTTCTACCTTGTTTGGACACGTAGCTGGTGGCATCGGCCGCGGCTGCGGTTTTCTGTCATCGCTGGATGTCCGCCACACGGAATCCTTCTGGGTCCACGGCTTTTATCATTGCTGGACGTCCTTCCTGACGGGTCAAGGACAGGACCTCTGAGCGCCACACACACCTGTCTGAATTTTCAGCTGATTGCTCTGGTATCGGACAGGGCCCCGTAGTTCCTTCTGGGTCCAGGTGTTTTCGGTATTCCCTTGTATTTTCTGCTTAGTTGTGCTACATGGCGGAGGGGCAGTCCTCTTGGACCTTGCCGTCGTCTGCACCTGTCTGGTACTTTCTCCCCCCTGGAAGTTTTCTGTATGCCGGTCGCAGCTGGTTTCTACATTTCTATGTAGGCTACCCCGGTTTTTTCATGGCGACTTCTGCATTCCTTATGCATATGGATGTCTGTCGTTTTGTGGTACATCCCGAGCTGCTGTACTTGCCCTCTCTGGGACAATGTTTAAGGTTTGCTGGTCAATATTCTTGGTACGGCTAGTTGTCCATGGCCAATGCCCCTTCCCCTATGGTGGTTTCTTTTCGCCTTTCCTGGATATTCTGGCTTGCGTTGTCTTCTGGTGGTTCAGCTCCTGGTTCCTTGTGAGCCCATACTGGGTACTCCTTTCTGGAGTCCCTGTCCCTGTTCATTTGAGGTCCTCTTGGGATTTGTGTCTTTTTCCATCCTCCCACGTCAAGTACCTGGTATTGAGTGGTTTAGTGCTGCGGTTTGCAGTTCCACCGTATGGTCTCCTTCGGGAGGGACCTCCTCCTGTTGTAGGACCTTTCCTCTTTAGGTTTTTTGGAGTGCTCTCCTTCTACTCCCATGTCTCTCAGTCCAGTGTGTCCTGCCGAGGTTGCCTGGCCTGTATCTGGCTTCTTTTTTCCATGATACTTCACATGCCCAGAGTTTCCTCTGGTCTTACGCTTCACGGTGATATCTTGTTTTCGGAGGCTTGTGCCTCGTCTCCTGTTTTTGGGGACGCAGGAGCTATCGTTCTTTTCCTGGTTTTTTACCTACAACCCCCTCCTTCTCCAGGGTTGGCGGTTTCCTCTAGCAGCCTTGGGTTTTCACCTTTACATGGGGCGCTTAGCTTCTTTCCTGGCCTTGCGGTGAGGGGAGTCCCCTCCCTTCACATGTGAGCCTTGCTATGGCTTCCCCCACTCGTTTGCTTTTCAGTTTTTCAGTGCTTTCCTGTTTCTTTTCTCCCCTGGCCTTTCGGGGGATGGCCACAGGTTTTTTGGGTCTGAGACAATGTAGAGCGTTGGGTAGTTTCACCACGCGGTGCTGTCCTAATTTTTTCTCCAGCCCCCAGTTTCCTTTTGCCACCTTCTTGCATTTGGGATTTTCTTCCAGTCATTTGTCCTGGGGTGCTGGCAGTCTTCCCTGCTTCTTCTGAGGTTTCTTCCTTGTTATGGAACCTCTTGCCCATCTTGTGTTTTTTCCCGTTGGGTCACATGGTTCTCATGCACCTGTATGCCCAACCGGTGGCGCGTCTCTTCTTTTCCCTCCCTCAGGGACTGCTTTGGGACGTCCCATGGTGCTGTGTCCCCCAATGCCATGCACGAGAAAATTTGATTTTTTGTACTCACCGTAAAATCCTTTTCTCGTAGTAGGCATTGGGGGACACAGATCCCACCCTATGTTTTTTCTTCCGCTTCTCCGGGCTGGTCTCTTGATCTTTCTCGGTACGGGAGTTGTTGGCTCCTTGCTTTTCTTCTCTTTCCTACTGCTTTTGGTACAAACTGAATAGCCTCGTGCCTGTGGAGAGGGTATAGCCCACCTGGGAGGAGCCAACACTTTTTGTGTCTAGTGCCTCCTAGTGGTAGTTGGACATATACCCTTGGTGCTGTGTCCCCCAATGCCTACTACGAGAAAAGGATTTTACGGTGAGTACAAAAAATCCAATTTTTGGGCACAAGTTAGCGGAAATTTTTGTTTGTTTTTGTTTTTTCTTACAAAGTCTCATATTCTACTAACTTGTGTCAAAAAATAAAATCTCACATGGACGCACCATACCCCTCACGGAATCCAAATGCGTAAACATTTTTAGACATTTATATTCCAGACTTCTTCTCACGCTTTAGGGCCCCTAAAAAGCCAGGGCAGTATAAATACCCCACATGTGACCCCATTTCGGAAAGAAGACACCCCAAGGTATTCCGTGAGGGGCATATTGAGTCCATGAAAGATTGAAATTTTTGTCCTAAGTTAGCGGAAAGTGAGACTTTGTGAGAAAAAAACAAAAAAAAATCAATATCCGCTAACTTATGCAAAAAAAAATCTAGGAACTCGCCATGCCCCTCATTGAATACCTTGGGGTGTCTTCTTTCCAAAGTGGGGTCACATGTGGGGTATTTATACTGCCCTGGCTTTTTAGGGGCCCGAAAGTGTGAGAAGAAGTCTGGGATCCAAATGTCTAAAAATGCCCTCCTAAAAGGAATTTGGGCCCCTTTGCGCATCTAGGCTGCAAAAAAGTGTCACACATGTGGTATCGCCGTACTCAGAAGTTGGGGAATGTGTTTTGGGGTGTCATTTTACATATACCCATGCTGGGTGAGAAAAATATCTTGGTCAAATGCCAACTTTGTATAAAAAAATGGGAAAAGTTGTCTTTTGCCAAGATATTTCTCTCACCCAGCATGGGTATATGTAAAATGACCCCCCAAAACACATTGCCCAACTTCTCCTGAGTACGGCGATACCACATGTGTGACACTTTTTTGCAGCCAAGGTGGGCAAAGGGGCACATATTCCAAAGTGCACCTTTCGGATTTCGCAGGCCATTTTTTACACATTTTGATTGCAAAGTTCTTCTCACACATTTGGGCCCCTAAATTGCCAGGGCAGTATAACTACCCCACAAGTGACCCCATTTTGGAAAGAAGACACCCCAAGGTATTCTGTGAGGGGCATGGTGAGTTCCTAGAATTTTTTATTTTTTGTCGCAAGTTAGTGGAATATGAGACTTTGTAAGAAAAAATAAAATCATCATCATATTCCGCTAACTTGTGACAAAAAATAAAAAGTTCTATGAACTCACTATGCCCATCAGCGAATACCTTAGGGTGTCTACTTTCCGAAATGGGGTCATTTGTGGGGGTTTTCTACTGTTTGGGCATTGTAGAACCTCAGGAATCATGACAGGTGCTCAGAAAGTCAGAGCTGTTTCAAAAAGCGGAAATTCACATTTTTGTACCATAGTTTGTAAATGCTATAACTTTTACCCAAACCATTTTTTTTTTTGCCCAAACATTTTTATCAAAGACACGTAGAACAATAAATTTGGCGAAAAATTTATATATGGATGTTGTTTTTTTTGCAAAATTTTACAGCTGAAAGTGAAAAATGTCATTTTTTTGCAAAAACGTTACATTTTGATTAATAACAAAAAAAGTTAAAATGTCAGCAGCAATAAAATACCACCAAATGAAAGCTCCATTAGTGAGAAGAAAAGGAGGTAAAATTCATTTGTATGGTAAGTTGCATGACCGAGCGATAAACGGTGAAAGGAGTGTAGTGCCGAAGTGTAAAAAGTGCTCTGGTCATGAAGGGGGTTTCACCTAGCGGGGCTGAAGTGGTTAAAGGGTTTTTACTTTTTAAAGGAACAATGTGAACTGTTACAGAAGTTTGCTATTCTCTAACTTTTATTGCATATCCACAGGATATTCTATAAGTCTGATATGATGTGGCTCTGGGCTGTTGTAACACCCATACAAGTAAATGGAGAGAGCTGTGCATGCACAGCATCCTGTCTACCCTCTATACACTGTAGGTGGCAAACAGGCCTTCATCCTCAAAATAGGTGTGGGTCCCAGATTTTGAATTTGCCATTAAAGCTAAAGATTAGAATTTTCCGTTAAAAATGCTACTGCATATAAGCTCAAACTTTGTGTTAACAGTGCGGATCTGCAGAATATATGGCTCCGGAAGTGGTTGAGGCGTTTAATGAGGAAGCATCTATATATGACAAGCGCTGTGATTTGTGGAGCCTGGGAGTTATCTTGTACATCATGCTGAGTGGCTATCCACCATTTGTTGGACACTGTGGAAGTGATTGTGGCTGGGATAGAGGAGAAGCTTGCCCTGCTTGTCAGGTATTATAAGATGCAAGTTTATACTTTATTTTCTTCTCTTGTCACAGTAACTAATTTAGCGTTTTCTGTTTTCATTATATAAATAGAATATGCTATTTGTGAGTATTCAAGAAGGAAAATATGAGTTTCCAGATAAAGACTGGGCTCATATCTCATCTGGAGCCAAAGATCTTATCTCAAGGTTACTGCTGCGAGATGCCAAAAAGAGATTAAGTGCAGCACAGGTTTTACAGCATCCATGGGTGCAAGGGGTAAGTCCATATTTGATTTTATCTTTAGTTCCAAGTAAGGATGAGAGAATCTGTTTTACTGGTTTGTAATGGAGGGACTAGTACTCTGGGTTTCTCTGCAATGTATATGCATTTTCTGGGGGCTATTCATTATGGAGGGTGCCTAGTATACGTAGTACATGTGCAGTGTTTTGTAGGCTAGGCAATGCCCCTTTGGGTTCCAAATTATTAAAGTTATCTTTCCTACACGTCAGCAGATGTAGGATCTGATTTAACAGTTTGAGGCGCTTACAAAAAAAGGGAACTTGAGCCATTAAGCAAAGCAAGGTGTGTATAATTAGATACTAAGGATGATCAAATCAATTTGGAAGTAATCCTTAAATTTATTTGACAAACCCAAAGATTTTAACAATGCTCTTTATCATTAGGGAGACCAAAACATATGCAGTATTGTGTAGTATATACAATAATTGGGGCATCATAACCATCTTGATCAGATTAACCCTGCCTATCACTGATAAAAACAGTTTGCACCATGTCTTGGAGCGAAGCCTGAACTTTGTCAGCATCGGAGACAGATTTAGCTCCTCAAAGTCCGTCAGTTTGGGCGATATGTTAATCCCTAAATATTTAATAGTTTTAACACAGGGGATATTTAATGTAGCTATTGACGAGGATACCAGTCCATCTAAGAACATAAGAGCCGATTTGTGCCAATTTATAGTCAGGCCTGATAACCCTCCAAAGCGACCAAGCAGTGACAGTTTCGGCCAAGGATGTTGACGTGTCTCCCAGAAACAACAAGGTGTCATCCACATACATGGCCACCTTATTGTGAACAGGACCATACTTAAATCCCACTATTGCCTGTGAACACCTAATCGCAACCGCTAGGGGCTCAATTGCAAGTGCGAACAACAAAGGAGAAAGTGGATATCCCTGACGTGTCCCCCTAAACAGCTTAAAGCTTGATGACAATTCTCAATTTACTCTAATTCGCGCCCTTGGTGCCGAGTATAGCGTTTGTGCCCACTTAATGAAGCATTCCCCAAAACCCATTGTCCGCAGCGTATACCATAGGTATCCCCATTCTATACTATCAAACGCCTTGGCCGCATCTAGTGATAAAATCGCCCTGTCACCCTCATTATCAGCTGTACACTGTATACTAGCAAAGACTCATGTTAATAGAGGTGGATTTCTGAGGCATGAAACCAGTCTGGTCAGGGTGCACTATCGTCAGTCTTACCTTTTGATAATCTCATCGCTAAAACCTTGGCCAGTATAGGGCCTATAGGAGTCGGGTAACTTGGGGTCCTTTCCTGGCTTAGGCAGTACCACTATAAGAGCATCTTGCCTTGTAGCCGGAAGAGAACCTGCTTTTAAGGCCTGTTGGAGAACCTTTAGTAAATCCAGAAATAAAACATTCCTAAATTTCTTGTATATCTCTGCAGGGAGCCTATCTGAGCCTGGGGCCTCCATGGAATCTAGTGCTACATCAAGTTCCTCCAAACTAATAGGAGCATCTAACATTAATCTATTCTCAGACGACGGCTTAGGGAGGTCAATGCCATGCAGGAAATCATCTGACTCCACACACCTCTTCTTGGATGTGTACAGCTCGGAGTAGAAGTCCTCCATAACCTTTAGAATTTCCCTAGTAGTCTGTTTACTCTGACCCTGCTCATTTACTGTTATACACGTTGAACCCTGTTGAGCTTTTGAAATAGAGTAGATGCCCTACACTTCCCCCTTCTGCAAAGAACTGCTGTTTGTAGAACTGCCTCTTCCTATCTTCCACCTGAATTAAATGACATCTCAGGTCCTCCTGTACTAGCTTTAAATTCCGACTCGTTGCCTCTGACGGATCGAATACATACGCCACTTCCGCGTCTTTGACAGCTGCATGCATACGAACATCAGTCTCCCTAGAGCGAGATTTATGCCTGTTAATCTGTTGAATTAGTACACCTCGCAGAAACCCCTTCATGGCATCCCAAACAACATGCAAAGGGCCCATACCCGTGTTAAAAGAAAAATACTCCCTCAATGCCCATTTCACATCTTCCAGCCCTCCCAGTGTCTGCAAACAAAAGGCATTACATTTCCACAGTCTGGATCCCATTCTAGCGTCTTACTAAAGCCAATTCTATTTTAAGAGAGTGGTCTGAGAGAGATCTGGGGAGATACTCTGTGGAGTGCACCAGAGGGGAAACAGCTGCATTAATCAAGGCTAAATCTATTCTCGATAGCGATGCAAAAGTGGAGGAATTACAGGAATAACTGCAAGACCCTGGGTGTTGTATCCTCCAGATGTCTAACAGTCCCACCTCCGCCATTATACTATTAAGAGACGACATTCTTTGACACCTATGTCACCTATAAATGCTTCAAGAAGCTACCACACAAGAAGTCATCATGAACAATAATTTCTTTATTAGATATCCATCAGCAGTAGATCATAAAAACATATAAACGAAAGCAGTAATCATAGAAAGACGATAGTGTTGACAAACATTAATATAAAAAATGTATATTTATATTAATGTTTGTCAACACAGCCTTTCTATGATTACTGCTTTCGTATATGTTTTTATGATCTACTGCTGATGGATATCTAATAATCATAGAAAGGCTGTGTTGACAAACATTAATATAAATATACATTTTTTATATTAGTGTTTGTCAACACTATCTTCTTTCTATGATTACTGCTTTCGTATATATGTTTTTATTATATACTGCTGATGGATATCTAATAAAGAAATTATTATTCATGATAACTTCTTGTGTTGTAGCTTCTTGAAGCATTTATAGGTGACATACGAATAACTCCATGTGAGATATTTATGATTGACACCAAAAAAACTTTATTCTTTGACACCTACCAACATCATGAACTCTGCATCTATCCATTCGACATTATTGAAATCCCTAATTATCAACCAAGGGACACTAGTATATTGCGCTAAAATACCTAATATTTTCCTTAAAGGGACCACCGAAAATGGAGGAGGAATGTAAACTGATGCCAGAACCATGCGTACCCCATCTATTTCACAGAATATACATATAAACCTGCCCTCTTAATCTACATATTCCTGCAAACATAAAAAACTTATAGAATAAATTGGCTGGGCACTCAGGATATCTGCAGCATTTTAAATTTATTAGCATATATTACAATAGCGCTGAACAACAGTATATATTAGCGGAAATAATCAACACTATATCACAAAAAACACCAACCAACATGCAGTAATATGTAAAACTGGAAAATAAAAATCTAAAATATGATAATCGAGGAATAAAATGGAATACTCGATAGTAAAATGATCGTATAAATATTCAGCCGAATATTTGTTTTAAAGAAGTCACCTCGGATACTGGTCGCAATAAACGGTGTCCTCTAATATTGTCCTATTCGATTAAATCACAGGGGTATCCAAAACTACAGTCCCAATATGTGGTCCACTGAACCAATTTTAAGTGGCGTCCCGCTTATCACATCCACCAGCAGCGGCTCACTGGACTGAGAGTCGTATGAATAAAAGTGCTGGATAAAATCAAACTGTCTTACAGTCTCCCTTGTTAATTCAACGAAGATAATACGATCCTCTGAGTCTGTAGACCGATAGTTCGTCAATAGATTTGCACATTGGCAATTGTTTGGCACATGTGTTCAGGCCTTCCACATGGACTCGGGCCTTACAGGTTATATTCCAAGTGAGCCATTCGTGTGACAGACGATTCCTTCTTAACAGATATCCAGTAGATTCTCCAGATTCCCAAGTGGTCCTGCGTTTCGGGGTATCACATTACCCCTTCCTAAGTAGCTATCTGAGTGCACCTCTTGGGGCTGTAGTTACTCTTGTGCGTTACATTTATTTTTACATAAAAAACTTATACTCCTATGAACCATTATGCTTACTCCCCTGGAATGTGAACACCGCGTGCGACCAAAAACCCGCCCAGGCCTTACTCACATTGTGCAACGATTGTTTAGTCAAATGAGTTTCCTGCAAACAATATATAGCCGTGTGGAACCGCATTATATAACTAAACGCACCTTCCACCTTTTTCACTACACTGGAGATTCCAAAGCCATACCAGTTGTCACTTCCCTTCTGGGACTGTGAGCTCGTGTCTGCTGCAGGCATGGGTGATCAGCAACAATCTTGGGAGTTTTCTTGATGTTTGTGGAACTCGCATTGTAGGGGTAGACTTTCTTATATGAGGAAGTCTACAAGAAACAGATTTGTCCTGAATACTTCAGGAAACTAATAAAAGATGAACAAGCCCCCTTATCTGAATTGGTTGATTTGCAAAGAAATCCAGTCTCTATTATCAGCTTGGGTTCCTCCTTCCAGATCCCATCCACCTCCAGCTAAGGGACCCAGATTGGAGCTGGAGTCTGACTCTGATGTTGATGCAGACTGCATTATGTCTCAAAGGGCAAGTTTGTAATGGGGAGAGGAAGTCTCAGCATCCATCACAGCGGATAAGGGAAAGAATATTCTCTGCAGAAGGCAGAGATTCTCTACAATCAGCAGTGAGAGAAACCATGAATGTTAAGGGGGTGCAGCAACCAAGATCGACACAAGACAAGATATTTGGGGATTAAAGAGTAAAAATGAGGAAGGTATTTCCTGTAAATTCTTACTCAGAAGAGATTATCTTCCAAGATTTTAGTAACTGCTTGGCATTCAACACGGCAGACTAACCTATGGGCTTAAATGCCAAACCTTGATGTTCCAGTTGCCAAAAAGGTCAAGAAGACTTCTGTTCCCTTTGAGGACTCCTCTCAGACACTATGAACTGGAAAGCCAATGGTCTGAAAATAACTTGGGAATCATTCCTCTTCTGCCTTATTTAACACTTAGGCTACTTTCACACTCGTGTTTTGGCTTTCCGTTTGTGAGATCCGTTCAAGGCCCTCACAAGCAGTCCAAAACAGATTAGTTTTTCCCTTAATGCATCCTGAATGGAAATGAATCCGCTCATAATGCATCAGTTCAGTCTCCATTCTGCTTTGGAGACTGACACCAAACGCTTGCAACGTTTTGGTGTCCGTCTGATGAAACTGAACTGATCCGTCCTAGCACACAATGCAAGTCAATGGGGATCAGTTTTCACTGACACAATTTGGCACAATAGAAAACTGATCCATCCTCCATTGACTTTCAGTGGTATTAAAGACTGATCCATCTTGGCTATGTGAAAGATAATACAATTGGATCCTTTCTGAACGGATGCAGACTGTTGTATTATCTAAACTGATCTGTCCATGACTGATCCGCACAAAACGCAAGGGTGAAAGTAGCCTAATGTGGCTGCTGCCTCTGAAGCTTTTTTTTTTCTGGCTAAGCCAGTTTGAGAATATCTAAGGATTAAGACATTCATACAAGAGATCCTGACTCCGTTCCCATGCTAAATATGGCCACAGCATTCATGGTGGATGCTTTTGCAGGATATGTCCGATTCACAGCAAGAGTCCTGTCCAATGTAGCCAAACATGCTCTGGTTGAAAATCAGTCAGGTGCTGTCCCATCAAAAGTGTCGTGTTCCATCCCCTTCTCAGGAGCCTATATCTTTGTGATGGTTCTGGAAAAGTTAGAGAAAGTGGCTGATAAAGTTTTTGGGGGGTAAAATCAAAAGAATACTGTCCTTTCAGATACCAGGGTGTTAACAGAGCCCTGGTAGAGGCCAAGGGAATACCTGAAGATTGCTTTACCTCAAAAGGTGGCAATGACAGAGGTTTCCTTTTCAACCCCAGCAAAAGAGGTAACCAAGGATTGCCTTGATGCCAGGAAGGTGAGTGAAGACTTCTTTCTGTAAAAGAATGATCCAATATAATAATGGGGGTCCACCTCCATTGGATTATTACGGTCTTCGTTCAAAGATCCCATGTTTCTTCCCCCAAAAAGGATCTCCTTTTTCAGGGTCCACGTCGCGATTCAGTGGTCCAAGAGTTAAAATTAACCACTTGGATCTTAAAAGGGAAATTCTGAAGACTCAGGGCATTTCTGACAAAGTAATTTCTGCATTACAGAAGAACTGCAAAGAAGTTGCCTCAGCTATTTACAAGGAGGTTTGGAAAACGTTCTTCATAGTTTGACTCTAAACATCCAGATCAATTTCCTCCCAAGATTTCAGACATCCTGGTATACCTTTTTGAGATCTGGAGTGCGTACGTTTTTAAAGGGGTTTTCCCATCACATACAATGAGGGCATAATGCTAAGCTATGCCCCAATTGTCCCCTTCTCTGGGACCTGCACCTACGATGAGAACTGAGTGGGAAATGAATGGAGGGCACACTGCGCATGTGCAGCTGCACTCCATTCATTTCAATGGGGCCTACGAAAAAGTAGAGCGCTGGCTTGGCCATTTCAGTCTGCCCCATATAAAGGAATCATTTCTATGGGGCACACTGAAATGGGAGCAGCGCTTGGTCATGGATGGACACCGGGTTTCCCAGTCACCACTCTCTCTCCGCTCCGCTTGTCTGACTGCTGCAGGTCCCAAAGTTGGGACCCGCAGCTGTCAGACAATGGGGGCATATCCTAGTGATATGCTCCCATTGTATGTGATGGGAATACCTCAAGTTCTTGTCCCTCAAAACTGTTTGCCTAGTGGTCATTATCTTTTGCGCATTAGATAGACGCAGGCACTTTTGAATAGGGCGTCCTACCTCAGCATCCTAGAGGATAAAATAAACTTAAAGGGGTTGATACCTTGTTTTGGGTTATAGAGGTGCGGACATGCACGGCTAGACCACCGGTAGCATGGCCGCAATATACCTGTCCTATAGGGCTGTGTCCTTTTTTTATTTAGCTTAAAAAATTAATTTTGGAGATCTGTAAATGAGCCTTGTAAGGTGCCCAAGGGGCTGTACTAACCTTCTTGGTGCCCAGCCACACCCCCCTGCAAAGGAGCCCAGCACTGCCTGAGTCCTCAGAATCTCCTCCTTTCTTCACAGTTAGATTGCTGTAATCTCGCGATGCGCTGTGCCAGTGTAGTGTTCCTCCCCTGTGCTGGCATCAGCCTCGGGGAAGGAACTGCGCTCGCTCATAGCGAGATTACTGCAATCTAACTGGGAAGAAAGGAGGAGATTCGGAGAATGCAGGCGGTGCTGGGCTCCTTCACAGGGGGGTGTGACTGGGCACCAAGAAGGTTAGTACA
Source organism: Bufo gargarizans (assembly GCF_014858855.1). Lineage (NCBI taxonomy): Eukaryota > Metazoa > Chordata > Amphibia > Anura > Bufonidae > Bufo > Bufo gargarizans. The sequence goes on from NC_058080.1 coordinate 322,080,651, forward strand.
GCCCCTTGGGCACCTTACAAGGCTCATTTACATATCTCTAAAATAATTTATATTTTTATTTTTTTACTAAAGAACACAGCCCTATAGGACAGGTATATTGCCCGGGGGCGGACATTCAGCTGCACAGGGGCCCAGAGTGGGAGGGGGCCCTCCAATTAAGCTGTCTATGCATCTACAGGACGCACAGACAGCGGATTGTAATGGTGAAGCCGAGAGCCGCCCGCTTCACCATTCATCATCACACCATCCAGCATGTAGAAGGGGCCCACCTTACTATCTGACTTCAGTCTCAGGACGTAGTGCGTCGGCAGCTCTAAGGAGCACATATCTGGCCATAGCTAATGTGAAGGGGGTACAATATCTGGACAGAACTACTGTGAGGGGGGGGCACATCTGGACAGAACTACTGTGAGGGGGGGGGGCACATATCTGGACAGAACTACTGTGGGGGGGGGGGGGCACATATCTGGACAGAACTACTGTGAGGGGGGGGCACATATCTGGACAGAACTACTGTGAGGGGGGGGGCACATATCTGGACAGAACTACTGTGAGGGGGGGGGGGCACATATCTGGACAGAACTACTGTGAGGGGGGGGGGCACATATCTGGACAGAACTACTGTGGGGGGGGGGCACATATCTGGACAGAACTACTGTGGGGGGGGGGCACATATCTGGACAGAACTACTGTGAGGGGGGGGGGGCACATATCTGGACAGAACTACTGTGAGGGGGGGGGGGCACATATCTGGACAGAACTACTGTGAGGGGGGGGGGCACATATCTGGACAGAACTACTGTGAGGGGGGGGGCACATATCTGGACAGAACTACTGTGAGGGGGGGGGGCACATATCTGGACAGAACTACTGTGAGGGGGGGGGCACATATCTGGACAGAACTACTGTGAGGGGGGCACAGTATCTGAAGGGTCTCTACTATCTTTGATGTGACTGATCACCCCTTCCTCTCCTGTAGGATTAGGGGAAGATGACAAATTGGGGTCCCTTCTGCTGCCACTCCTCATTGTATTAATCTTTACCTATGGCCCATGTTTATTTGTGTGGTTGGGGTGCCCAGGCACATTCTTTGCACAGGGGCCCTCTGCTGCCAGTGTCTGCCCCTGTATATTGCGGACATGCTAGTGGCGATCTAGCCGTGCATGTCCGCATCTCTATAACCTAAAACGAGGTGACTGAATCCCTTTAAAATTAGATTCAGCTTTTCTACCTATAGCTGCTTCCGCTACAGCCAATAGATAATTCTTATTCTAGGCTCAAAGTGTGACACTAGTCACCTAATTAATCCATACCCCTTGAGCAAATGGTACCTCAAAATTGTGACTTTGGGTTTTCATAAGCTGTAAGCCATAATCAACCAAATTATAACAAAGAAAGACTTGAAATATCTCGCTTTGCATGTACTGAGTATCTAATATATTAGTTTCACCCTTTTTAAGTTGCATTACTGAAATAAATGAATTTTGCACGATATTCTAATTTTTCGAATTTCACCTGTACTTATCCCAGAGACCTAGAAAATCTACTCTGTAGTACTGTCATGTTGGACTCCTAGAAAATAGAAGTCATTTGTGTGTGTATATATGGATAGATATAAATAATATATATATATTTTTTTTTTTAGTGTGCACCAGAGAATACACTCCCAACTCCTATTATTCTACAAAGGTGAGTGTTAATTGTTTTACATTGGGACTTGATTTATAAATGGTAAAAACATTGTAGATATACTTGACACAATAGATTTAAAATTATAGACAATGTTGTCTAGCTGTGTACCAAACTTATCAGTGGTTTGGACTGGAAATAAATTTGGTGCATGGCTATTGGTTTGCTTTCTTTGAGAGAAGAGGACTGTACCAGAATTGTAGCACAATTTTAAGCCACAGATAATTTAACTCTGCATGCACCAAATAGCTCTGCAGTTAAACCAGAATCTAGGAACATCCACATTAGTAATTGTGGGCCATTTTCACTTGGAGACCGTATGCAGAAAAGCATAATAGGGTAATGGACTAAGATACTATACTTCAGTGAACTGTTGAAACTGCCTGTTGTGGGATTATTAAATTTAAATAAAATGTAAATCAATAGTTTAACTAAATTGTTGCCTTGCTCTTTTAGGAACAGTAGTGCCAAAGATCTTACATCATTTGCTGCTGAAGCTATAGCAATGAACCGCCAGCTGATGGAGCGTGAAGAGGAAGAACAAGAAGCAGACTCTTCTTCATGCCCTATCATGGTTAAAGCTACCTCTTGCTCCACTAAACTTTCTCCTCCTTCTGAATCAAAGTTGGCGATGAGGAGACAACAGGGAAGCAGAAGGGGTATCTCTCCTCCTAACCTAGGCTCCCTTCTTATTGTGAATGACTGAGTTTACGTCTAAAAAAAAAAAGTGTATGACTAAGCAATGACAGAATGATTGTCTCCTTTTTTTTTTTTTTTTTTTTTCCTTTTCGACCTCTGGCTGTGCAGCAGTCTGATATTTGACTATAAAACAGAATATGGTGAACTCTTGAGGTGCACTCTAAAAAAAGATTTTAGGCACTAGAAATTGCCTCCAAATCAAATATCTGGCTGTTAAGTCTGCTTGTTTGAAAATGCAAACTGACAGATTTTTGGCAGAAGTCTCATTTAAAGGATTACTTTTTGTATGTTTGAGGTTGGTCAAAACCTTTAAAATGTTCACGCACTTATTTTGTATCATGCTTAGAGCCAGTGTTGTTCAAAGCAACACTTACAACACGGGTATATCATAGTTACAGGTATATGGGTGTACTAAAATTTTGAAATTGGCAAAACTATGAAAGGGGGCAATGACTGTAAAATTGTGTTCAGTCTAGGGGAATGTATATTCTGTGCAAAGCATTTTTTATATCTTTGTATAGGTTGTGGGGAAATCTTAGGTTGTCATTTGTTTTGTCTGCTCTGTTGAGACAGCCCTGTTGAGACAGCCCTGTAAAACTAGACACAGTCCATAGACTAAAGTGGCATTCTTTCTAGGCAAAGATAAATGGCACCCCATTTCCTTTTTCTCCTCTGTACAAGGTAACAGAACTGCTCCCATGTTCGTTTTTGTTTTCAAATAGATGTTCAGCCTTTTTAGATGCTTAGTTTATACAGAAATGTACATCTTTATTCTCAGTGCATCTTTAGTCTTGGGACTAACCATTCTGTCCTTATACTTGTGTACTAGTCAGGAAAGTTTCTGTCCTTCCTCTGTAGATGGAAACTCCCTCAGCAACCCTTTATTCCTCCCACTAGATCCCCCACCTCCTCCATAGGAGCATAGAATATTAGACTCATTAAGCTTAAAGTACTTTTTACATCACTTGGTCACTTGATTGTCATATGGGTTACACTTGGCAAAAAAATTAAACTACTAGCAAATGCATAGATCTGTTAGCTATTCTTTAAGCCCTTTTATATTAGGAAATGAAACCTAATTAATTTAATCAAATGTTTGAAAGTCTGAAAGCAGGATGTGACATCACAAGGTCCTGGGACTTGTAGGCAAGACTGCAGCATTATGCAAAAGTATTTTGACGTAGCCGCCATTTTTAATGAATACTAGCAGAATGAGCAGACTTCGCACTGGTATATTTTCACCATTTCATTTAATGTTTGTGTGGTTAAGATATCCAGTGTCCCCCCTTATGATCTCCCCATTGACCCTGCATAGCACCCTGCCACCTTAACAGTGACCCCCACAGTGCCCCATCCCCTTAGTGACTGCCCTACCATCCTTAATAGTGACATCCACAGCAGACTGCTTCCTTAACAGTGACACCTCCCCCCCCCCCCCCCTGCACAGTACCCTGTCCCCTTAAGTGACCCCTTAATTGTGACCTTTTGTGAGAAGCTTCAGGCAGTGAAGAGACACAGGATTCCCCCCCCCCCCCATCCTGCATACACAGAGCTGACAGACTGGAGGAGTTCTGCATAGCATTGCATAAGAACAGGTAGGGAGAAGATCCTGTGTATTAGCAGTGTCATTGTACATCTGGAACTTGTAGTCTTACTCGTGCAACATGCTGAGTATACCAGCACTCAGGGTAGCACTTTTATTCACTCCCTTTGCAGAGTGGGGGAGGGGCACAAATATTCATGAGGAAAACCTCTATTGCAGTTAAATAAAAAGCCAGAAGATGTGTGAAGCTGCAAGCTCCTATTGGCTATAACATTTTTTGGGACTATCTTAAGAATTGTACGTCCTAGATAGGTTTTAGACAGTCTCTACCTTCTAAGAACCTTTAATTTGTACTGTAAAAAACATTTCCTGAACCAGAGATTATGGAATAGTTTTTTACAGTACAAATTAATTTGATATTACCTGAAGTCTTAAGACTGCGAAGCAATAACTTGGGCTCATCGGAGCTAATACATTCTAATACTGTACAGAGCTCCTGCTCCGTACAGTATTGGAACAATGTTTTATGCAAATCCTTAGTCACAACAGCAAAACTGAAATTTCAAACTGCTAAACTTTCCTGTGCCATTCTAGTATATGAATATAGCAAGTTTCTCAGTTGTATGAAATCATTTTTATTTTCTACCAGGTTTTGCTATTATAGCTTTTTCTCCTCCCCCCTTTTTCTTAAAAGGTGCTGGTCCGTGAATATTACTTTTCTGTTGAAGTAATTTTTAATGGTTCTTGCCTAGATATTACTAGTATATTATGTCCCCTGCTGTCATAATAGCGCTCCTATGTATTGCTGGTAGCCACACACTCAGAAGATGTTCCAACTCACAGATCGCGTACATAGGCGGCAGTGAATTGTTTCTACTATTTGAGCAGGCCAGCCAATAAAAATGTTCTTTAGACTCTTCTGACCAACACCAGACATGTAGATGGAAGTTCTGAGAGGGAATCTGAAGAGACCATAATAAAGTATCTACAGTGACATGCAAAAGTTAGGGCACCCCTGGTCAAAATGACTGTTATTGTGAACAGTTTGGTAAGTTAAAGATTAAATGATCTCCAAAAGGCATTAAGTTAAAAATGACGCATTTCCTTTATATTTTAAGCAAAAACTTTCTTAAATCTTTAGCATTTTCAAAATAACAAAAAAGGAAAAGGCTGCAAAGCTAAAATGTTGGCACTCTGCATGGTTAGTACCAATTAGCACCCCTTAAGAATCAGTTTTTAAAAGCTTTTTGTAGCCGGTCAAGAGTATTTCAGGTCTTGTTCAAGGGATTTTCATCCATTCTTCCACGGCTGTGAGATTCCTGGGCCGTCTTGTATGCGCTGCTCTTTTGAGTCTATCGAGAGTTTTTCAGTGATCAAGGGACTGAGGACTATGCTAAAGCCTTCAGCTTGCGCCTTTTGATGTAGTCTGTTGTGGATTTTGAGGCATGTTTAGGATCATTGTCCATTTGTTGAAGCCATCCTCTAACTTTTTTTTTTTTTTTGTCTGCTTCCAGAATTTGCTGGAATTTCATTGAATCCATTCTTCCCTCTACCAGTTAATTGTTCTTTGTGCCATTGGCTGCAACAAAAAGCACGATTGCTGCACTCCCATGCTTAATGGTCGGAGAGGTGTTATTTTCATGAAATTCGGTGCCCATTTTTCTTAAAACATACCTTTTTGCTCATTGTTGCCAAAGAGTTCTATTTTACCCTCACATGACTTGTTTCCAAAATCCCCTATGCTTGTTCAGATGTTTTGCAACTTCTGATGCTGAATTTTGTGGTGAGGATGCATGGGAGGTTTTCTTGTGATACAACTTGTCTGTCAAGGCGATATTTGTGCTGGTGTTGAACAGTGTACCACAACTCCAGAGTCTGCCAAATCTTCCTGAAGATCTTTTGCAGTCAAGCTGGGGTTCTAATTTGCCTTTCTAGCAATCCCACAAGCAGCTTTGACTGAAATTTTTCTTGGTCTTCCAGACCTTCTCATGACCTCCACTGTTTACGTTAACTGCCATTTCTTAATTGCATTTCAAACTGAGGAAGTGGCAACCTGAAAATGCTTTGCTATCTTATAGCCTTCTCCTGCTGTGTGGGCCTCAAGGATTTTTATTTTGTTATACAGCTGCTTAGCCATGAAGAACCCCTGCAGTTTTTTAGGACAGTTAGGAGTCTGGGTATTTATAAAGCATTGAAATTTGCATCACTTGGCCTTTCCAAACAATGATTTTGAATAAGACTGAACCCTAGCAGGCTATTTAAGATCTCAGACCTCTGTCAGTTGAGTGTTCAAATCTCCTTCGGTTTCTATACTTGCAAGGTACTGTGTTTTGTTTTTCTTTTCCACTCTAAAATTAGGGTTGGGTGGGGGTTGGAACATGTAGAAACCCTAGATGTGCCACTTATGTTTTTGGCGGCAACACATTAGTAAAACATTAGCTAGAGCATGCTACATTTTTGAAAAGTCTGAAACACAAATTCCACATTGAACATAAACGCGAGTAGAAAAAAAAAAGCTGGATCTGGTGTTTTTATAGCAAAGATGGGAAATAAGAAAATGCCACTAAAAACTTGCATAAAAGTGTTCTAAACAAATAGAATATGGATGGGAATAACTGGGAGATCACTTACTTTAATTTTTTGGTATTTTTTTTTAAGAAAGTTACCATGGAGGCACATTCTAAAGTGGTGTTTTTTTTTTTTTTTTTTTTTTAAGGGGGTTGTCCAGGATTTTAATATGGACTGCTTACCTTTAGGAAAGGCCATCAGTATCAGATCAGGTAGTCCAACACCCCTGCCTATGAGCTGATTTGTTGCAGGTCTGGATCCTGTTGACAGGGAATAACTTAAAGGGAACCTGTCGTCAACTTTATACTGACCGTACTGAGGGCAGTATAAAGTAGTGACAGAAATGCTGATTTCAGTGGTGTCGCACATCAGCTAAAAGTGGTTGCAGCCCAGTCCTAAAGAGTCAAATCTACCTGAGAAGAGTCATGGTTATTCATAATCTCCTGCTCGCACCGCTCATTTGCTGATTGGCAGTTCTCTCCTAGAGAAAGGGAGAAAACTAGGTAGAAGACTGTGAATAACCATGACTCTTCTCTGGTGGCCGTGACTCCTTTCCAGGCCCAGTCTGTAATGTTTGATTGCTGTCTCACACAGAACCATGCAGAAGTATAGGTGAGAAATTCATAGCAATTCTGTGGTGTCGCAGTATCCTCTGCTGCATTGTTAACTAAAGGATACAGTATTTGCTAAATGATATAAGTGCCTTAGTGCAAGTAAGAGGTTTGAACAGTCTCATGTTATTGCTGTGTTAGGGCAGAGGCTCTTCATTTGATTGATTTACATGTTGTGCTTTATTATGAATCGCTAAAATGGTCCACTTCAGAAAATGAAAATAAATCAAAGCATTTTTTGCCAGATTGGAATCTTTCATTGTATCACTGCGGTGTTGGATTTAGGTATTGGAATCCAAACTTTTATATGGTGTTTTTTGCATCCACTTTACCTATGTAAATGAAAAGGCTTACCTTACAGATGAAGTACCGTATTTTTCGCCGTATAAAACGCACTTTTTCTCCCCCCAAAATGGGGGGAAAATGCCCCTGCGTCTTATACGGCGAATGCTGTCAGTTTTACATCGCAAGCTGCGCTGTAAAGCGAGCGTGGACTCGGAGGGACTGGGAGGAGGAGCTGGGGCCGGCAATAGCGGCGGGGCGGTGCAGTCGCTGTACTATAGCCCCGCCGCTCCGGTATACTAATATAATATGTCATATTCAATTAATGGTTATTAAATATGCCCCTTTATGCCTAATAGTACCTTAAATCCTAAGCGCTTCAGTAGAATGCAGGCCGGGCAGCAGCGTAACTCCCTGATGTCACGTGCCTGCGCTGCCTACTTTATGAATGAAGCAGGCGGCGCAGGCAAGTGACGTCAGTGAGTGACGTGCCGACCGCCCGGCCTGCCGGCATTGTACTGAAGCGCTTAGGATTTAAGGTACTATTAAAAATAAAGAGGCATATTTAATAACTATTAATTGAATAAGACATATTATTTTAGTATACTGGAGCGGCGGGGGATCTGTGGATGGCACAGTTATGGGCTGGGAGGGTCTGTGGATGACATGTATAACAGTGCCATCCACAGATCCCCCGTAACCGTGTCCGTCATCCACAGATCCCCCCCCCCCCCCCCCCATAACAGTGTTCGTCATCCACAGATCCCCCCCCCCATGACAGTGTCCGGCATCCACAGATCTCCCCCCATGACAGTGTCCGGCATCCACAGATCTCCCCCCATGACAGTGTCCGGCATCCACAGATCTCCCCCCATGACAGTGTCCGGCATCCACAGATCTCCCCCCATGACAGTGTCCGGCATCCACAGATCTCCCCCCATGACAGTGTCCGGCATCCACAGATCTCCCCCCATGACAGTGTCCGGCATCCACAGATCTCCCCCCATGACAGTGTCCGGCATCCACAGATCTCCCCCCATGACAGTGTCCGGCATCCACAGATCTCCCCCCATGACAGTGTCCGGCATCCACAGATCTCCCCCCATGACAGTGTCCGGCATCCACAGATCTCCCCCCATGACAGTGTCCGGCATCCACAGATCTCCCCCCATGACAGTGTCCGGCATCCACAGATCTCCCCCCATGACAGTGTCCGGCATCCACAGATCTCCCCCCATGACAGTGTCCGGCATCCACAGATCTCCCCCCATGACAGTGTCCGGCATCCACAGATCTCCCCCCATGACAGTGTCCGGCATCCACAGATCTCCCCCCATGACAGTGTCCGGCATCCACAGATCTCCCCCCATGACAGTGTCCGGCATCCACAGATCTCCCCCCATGACAGTGTCCGGCATCCACAGATCTCCCCCCATGACAGTGTCCGGCATCCACAGATCTCCCCCCATGACAGTGTCCGGCATCCACAGATCTCCCCCCATGACAGTGTCCGGCATCCACAGATCTCCCCCCATGACAGTGTCCGGCATCCACAGATCTCCCCCCATGACAGTGTCCGGCATCCACAGATCTCCCCCCATGACAGTGTCCGGCATCCACAGATCTCCCCCCATGACAGTGTCCGGCATCCACAGATCTCCCCCCATGACAGTGTCCTCCTAAAAAAAAAATACATATGGGGGGAATCTGAGGGGAAAATTTGGAGTCTGTTAAAGGGTACTTTCACACTTGCGGCAGAGTGATCCGGCAATCTCTATGCAAACAGACAACATTTGTAGACTGATGCGGATCAGTCTCACAAATGCATTGCAAAAATAGATCGGTTTGTCAATTTGTCATATTGTTTCTATATATTTTATTTTTTTCACATCTTTAAAGGTCTGCGCATGAGCAGACCGGAAGGACTGATTCAGCATTGCAGTATCCAAATGAACAGTATCCATATTGCAAGACATCCTGATGCATCCTGAACGGATTGCTCTCCATTCAGAATGCATTAGTCTAAAACTGATCAGTTCTTTTCGAGTATAAAGCCCCTAGGACGGAACTCTATGTTGGAAAAGAAAAACGCTACCCTTGGAGTACTTTATGCCACATTGATCAAATGTCTTGATATTTGATAAATTTGTCTTATTAGACTTAACATATTTGTCTACGGAAGCTACTTCAGTTTTCCTACTCCACACTCCTACTGGAGTAAGATTGCCAGTTTTTTGTGACTTAAAGTCTCAATGTCAAATGTCGAGTGAAACTCATTAACATAGCCAACTACACCCACATTACAAAACTGGAGTGGTGTAAAAATGCCAAGTCACAAGTTGCAAAAGCCAATTTCTAATGTACTTTTATAAATGTTCTTTTTTTGTTTTTTTTAGGCCGTATTGTGCAGACTGGTGCATCCCCTGCCAATACCAGTGCTGCTAAAGCCTGGTATAGATGGGCTGTCAGGCTTAACAAAGTGGGTGTGGGCAAGAGGAGGCATATGCTATATTGAGCTCCTGCTCTGCACTCGCTCAGCTCTAATAACCTGCATACCACATTGTTGCAGGCTATTAGCAGAGCAAGCGCTGGGCTGGAGATCACATAGCACATTGCTTTTTCCTGTCTGTGCCAGCCCTGTTATAGCCCATCTATGCCAGGCTTTAGCAGAGCAGCCCAGGTACAGATGGGAGCAGTGGTGGGGAATCCATATTTAAACAGTGGTGAACTTCAGGGTAAAGTTTAAAAAAAATTAGAAGTTTGAAATATTTTTTAGCCTGTTTATAATCTGTTTTAATGAAGTGTAGCTGAATGTATAGGTACATTTGAATTATTGATAACTTTTGTCTTAAATTAAGAATTTTTGATGCAGTGTTATCAAACTGCGATAGATGATTCGTTTTCCCAACTAAAATTTGTGTGTTTAGCTCCACATTAAGTGTATCTACAGATTTGGAAAATGACAACTTAAAAGGAATGTCATCAGGAACATTATTTAAATCAAATTTTCTTTTCACTTTTCCAGATTTCCACTTTTATATATAAAAACTAAAATCCTAATCCTGCCATCTTTGTACTGACCACTAAGACTAATCTCACTCCATTCTTTACAGGTAACTTTTCAGCAGCTGTCTGATTAATAAATGGCAGGATTACTATGAAAGATAATATCTCCATATAGATGAGCCAGAATCTACCCTATTACTGGGCTTAGTGGCCAGTGTGAAAACTGCACAATTTTAGGAACTATCATTAGAGTAAGGGCTGTGAAATGCTGATATCGGCCCTTCAAATGTATCCCCTTACCCTGGGTTCACACCTGAGCGTTTCTGAGACGCGCGTTTTACGCGCGTATTTGTTGCGTGTTTTTTGCAATAGTAAACACGTGTTTGACACGCGTTTGTGTGATTGACTGCAGTGTTGTCCAATGAGTCTATGGCCAAAACGCGCGACAAACGCCCCAAAAAAAGCTCAAGAACTTGTTTATGCGTCGGGCGTTCAAACGCGCTGTAAAACTCTCAAGTGTGAACCAGGGCCATAGGGAAGCATTGGTTTTCACGTGTTGAGCGTTTTACAGCGCGTTTGAACGCGCTGTAAAACGCTCAGGTGTGAACTTAGGGTCAAGGAATGTCTATCAGCTTTTATGGAAGTTTTTTATTTATTTATTTTAAGCCAAAGTTGGATGTGGGTAGCAAAGAAATGAGAAATATAAAGGAAGGACTTCCTCCTGCTGGATCAACTTCTGAACTTTGTAAAAGGAAAAAAAAAAAAGCTGACAAATTGTGACACCACCCTAACAAATGTTTGGTTTACTTGCAGTGTTGGGTGCATTGTTTTACAGTTTACTTTTAGCACCGTATTATTATAATTTAAAATCTTAGACAAGCGCCCAACTTCTGCGACATTACTCCATGCTTTTACAATTTTTTTTTTTATGCATTGAAGTGCTGGCATACGGCATGTGGCTGCTGCAACCCATCACTGTCCTCAGTGGTCTACCCCCTGAGAACTGTGATTGGCTACAGTTTTCTATCTAAGCAGTGGAAGGAGGACTGGTTCGGCCTGCAGAGAACAATGCTGGAGAAAGTTGAAATAAAATTGTTATATTTGCCTAATTGGCGGGGGGGGGGGGGGGGGCGGGCATTAGAGTTTTTTTAGTTATTTCTGAAATCCTCTTTCCTACCTTTTTGGGTTTGCAGGTAGGCATTAAAGTAGCTTGGACTGTGAAATAACTCAATAAAACCATAGTTGTCAGATTCTTATATTTTAGCTTTATAAAGGTTTTAAAATGTATTGAATCTGTTTATTTTATTATGTACTCAGGGCTTAGTAACTGACAAATGTTGGGTTCCAAACATTGATGGAATGTCCACATGAGACGTAAATCCTGAAAAACAGGCAGCAGTTTTGCCTCATTTCTCCCTATTGAAAAGGGTAAAATCAATCATGACATGTGGATTTTAAATCCACAGCATGTCTATGCTGCAGATTTCACACTGCAAAGCGTAGGGAGGCAAATGCGCAGGAAAGTCCATAGCATGAAAATCAGAAGGCAAGTTGTGCAGTTTAATTGCAGGTTTTGCCACTACTTATGTCCCATGTTGGACACGCCCTAAAACAACTAATTTATTACTGTTGGGTTTTCACAGAATTTCTTGTACAGTTTGGGCTGAATATACCACAGATGCCAAATGTGCATGCATGCTTTATAGGGAAGACTCAGTTAAAACATGCTTTTAAGTTCAAGTTGTGTAATTTGAGTACATCTGGCGCATCTAAACTATGAATCCTGCTTTTAAGAGTAGAAAACTTTCAGATGAAAAATATGCAGAGAAATTGTTTTAGCTAGTTTGTATCAGAATGGCCAAAAGTATATGCACGTTTGGCATAAAAGCACTGTGGAATTAAAAATACCTTTTTAATAAGTTTTTTCTAAATAACAAATTTGTTCGACTAATTATAAAAGAAATATGTAAAATAAGTACTTTACTATATTTTAACTACAGTACTTTCTGATGCAGCTAAAAGGAGGGTTTAACTAAAATTGTGAAGTATTGTAATTTTTGTAAAACGAAAATAAAAGTTAATAATTTTATTATTCTAATGATCCTTTGACTTGTGTTAATCACATATCCTTTAAACATGAGAGATTGTGTCAACAGTGAATATCTTCCAAATACAATCACCAGTAAGATTACCTTCACAAAGATTCTGATTTTGTCTGTGCCTAGAATCCATCTAAAAAGCAGTTTGGTACAACTAGGGTTTCCACAGATTTTTCCAAATAGTTTGAAAGGGGTGTGGCTTTCTGTTAGAGGTGGGGTTTTAACCACCTCCCGACCGCATAACGCACGGATGCGTCCGGGAGGTGGTTGATTTATTCCTCCTGGACGCATCCGTGCGTCATCTCGCGAGACGCGAGATTTCGGTCACAGCCAGCCCGCGCATCGCGGGCCGGCATTTTGTCAAGGAGCATTTCGTCAGCAACCCGCCAGCCAATGATCACGGCTGGCAGGTTGCTGATTTTTAAAAAAAAACAATGACAAGCCAGATAGCAGATCATATTTGTAAATATGATCTGTTATATGGCTGGCCTGGTCCTTTTCGTCGGTTGGATCCAGCAGAGGAGCAGGCTACACAGTGAGTACACCAAACACCACATACTCGCCCCTGTCAATCACTAGTGAAAGGAAAAAAAGTGATCAGCGCAAACTGTCACTTTTTTTTTCCCACTGGTATTGACCGTTAGGATTTAGGTATAGTTTAGGCCCCTTGGTTAGGTAGTTTAGGGATCATTTAGCGCCCACCGCACCGCAGTCAGTTATTCGCAGATTAGCGTATCGCTAATCAGCATTTGTACTCTTATAGTATCTGGAAGTGATCAAAACTGATCACTGTCAGATCTATAATTGTATTAGTGTCACTTTAGTTCGCCCTCCACCCAAAATGCAGTGTTTGCCCGATCAGGCCTGATCGGTCGCCCACACGTGCGTTCGCCCACGCCCGCCCCACCGCAGTGACAACATATTTTTTTTTTTTTATCACTGCACATTCACTTTACACGCGCTGCGGCGATAAAAAAATCCGTTTTGATATTTTTTATCAACCGCAGCTGCCTCCGGTACTTCGCTAGCCTCCCATTTGTAAGACAGGCTTGCTTTTTTTTCTTGGGTAGTCTCAGGGAATACCCCTAAATTTAGTTGCCCAAATGTCAAACAGGGGGTATTCTTCTGAAGAGGCCTACAGGCTTCTGACCCAGTCGGATGAGGAATGGGAACCCTCATCTGATGAATCTAGCGGGTCAGAATATGAACCTGTAGAAAGCAGTGGCTCTCTGACCCAAAGTTCGGACGAGGAGGCTGAGGTCCCTGATAGCACCAGGCGTACCCGGCCCCGTGTCGCTAGACCGCAGGATCCGCTTCAAGAGCAGCAGAGTGGGGCTGGTGCTGTCGGATTACGTGGTGAGGCATACACCAGCAGCACAGCCCTTCCTGGACCTAGTACCAGCACTGCCGTAGAACATGGTGAAGTAGCGAGCACCAGAAGGGCAGTTGAAGCTGGTACGGTGACACGTGCAGTAGTGACCCCGTCGCAGCCACCGCCCCTAGAATCCCTGAGGTGCTGGTAAACCCTGATTGGCAGTCCCCAACTTCAGCCACACCTGTAGTTCCCCCTTTAACCGCCCAGTCTGGAGTTCGGGTTGAGACAGCTCAGATCGGTTCGGCCCTGGGATTTTTTGAGCTGTTCTTGACTGCGGAGCTCTTAGACTTGGTTGTGGCAGAAACAAATCGGTATGCCACACAATTTATAACCGCTAACCCGGGAAGCTTTTATGCCCAGCCTTTCCGGTGGAAACCAGTCCAAGTTTCCTCAACATGGGTCTAACTAAAAAGCATGAATTGCGGTCATATTGGTCCACGAACCCAATTCATCACATGCCCATGTTCTCTGCTGCTATGTCCAGGACACTATTTGAGACCATCCTGCGTTTCCTGCACTTTAGCGACAACACCGCCTCCCGTCCCAGAAGCCACCCTGCTTTTGACCGGCTCCACAAAATTTGGCCCCTCATAGACCATTTCAACCTGAAATTTGCAGATTTGTATACCCCTGAGCAAAACATCTGTGTAGACGAGTCCCTGATACATTTTACCGGGCGCCTTGGCTTCAAACAATACATCCCAAGCAAGCGCGCCTGGTATGGGGTCAAATTGTATAAGCTCTGTGAAAGGGCCACAGGCTATACCCACAAATTTCGTGTCTGAGGGAAAAGATCAGACCTTGGAGCCGGTCGGTTGCCCTGACTACCTGGGGAGCAGTGGGAAGATAGTCTGGGACTTAATGTCACCCTTATTCGGCAAGGGGTACCATCTTTATGTGGACAATTTCTACACAAGTGTGGCCCTTTTTAGGCATTTGTTTCTAGAACGGATTGGCGCCTGTGGTACCGCGCGAACTAGTCGCGCGGGCTTCCCCCAACGGCTCGTTAGCACCCGTCTTGCAAGGGGGCAGAGGGCCGCACTGTGTAATGAAGAACTGCTCGCGGTGAAATGGAGAGACAAGCGTGACGTTTACATGCTCTCCTCCATTCAAGCAGACACGACAATCCAAATTGAGCGAGCAACCCGTGTCATTGAAAAGCCCCTCTCAGTCCACGACTATAACCTTCACATGGGAGGGGTGGACTTCAATGACCAGATGTTGTCTCCGTATTTAGTTTCCCGCAGAACCAGACGCTGGTATAAGAAGGTGTCTATTATACAGAGCCAATTGAATTAAATATACAGTTTTGTTCTCTACAGTAAGGCTGGGAGAACACGATCCTTCCTCAAATTTCAGGAAGAGATCATCGAGAACCTCCTGTACCCAGGAGGTTCCGTGGCCCCATCCACCAGTGTAGTTAGCCGTCTACACAAGCGACATTTCCCCAATGTCGTTGCTGGTACCTCAACCCACCCGTCACCCCGAAAAAGATGTAGTGTCTGTAGAAGGAGTGGAATAAGGCGTGACACCCGCTATTTCTGTCCTGACTGTCCTGACCACCCTGCCCTATGCTTAGGGGAGTGTTTCCGGAAGTACCACACACAGGTACACCTAGCATAGGGATCATCTCACCAGGACAGGCACACAGGGCTATTAGGGCCCATTCACTCACAGCTGCTGCAAATGTCTCCTTTCACCTGGGACAAAGTGCATAACGCACTTCGCCACATCTTTGGGCGATTTGCGCTTTGCACATTGACCCATGGGGAAGGAGAGGTTTGTTCTATAAAAAAAAAAAAAAAAAACAGTAAGCAAAAAGGTTAATGTTTAGTTCAAAAAGTTAGTTTATATGTTCTGTTCCAAAGTTAATAAAATTATTGCGTTGCGGCCTGTTTTTTTTTTTTTTTTTTTTACCTTCCAGGTGGACCAACCGATCAACTAGCTGCAGCACTGATGTGCATTCTGACAGAAGCATTGCGCTGCTGTCAGATTACACGCAAGTCGTTGTATGTGGCGCTGCAAGATGAGATTTCAACTCTGCAGTAACAGATACGTTTGCCAAGGCATACGAGCTGAGGAGGCGGCGGCGTTCCTATGCTTTGGCAAACACTTTGTATATAAAAAAAAAAATCCCGGCAATGATTTATTCATCCACATCGATTGATGTGAATGGAGAAATCTGGTTTGCCAGGGCATACGAGCTAAGTGGGTATGGATGTTGGGCGGAGCTCCTATTGTCCTGGCAGATGCCTTTCCCCTCTTTTTTATTTTTTTTTTATTTTTTTTTTTGTGGCAGAGATTTTTTCATCCACATTTATCGATGCAAATGAAGAAATCTGTGCCGTTCATTTTTTTCTTTCAGCCCAGAGGCTGAACGGAAAAAAAAATCTCATTACCTGTATGCTCAATATAAGGCGAATAGCAAAAACTCCTAATGCTGGCCATACATGTAATGATTGCGGAGACCCTCAAATGCCAGGGCAGTACAAACACCACACAACTGACCCCATTTTGAAAAGAAGACACCCCAAGGTATTTGCTGAGGGGCATATTGAGTCCATGAAAGATTTAAATTTTTGTCCCAAGTTAGCGGAAAGTGAGACTTTGTGAGAAAAAAATAAAATAAAAATTTTCGCTAACTTATGCCAAAAAAATAAAAAATATATGAACTCGCCAGGCCCCTCATTGAATACCTTGGGGTGTCTTCTTTCCAAAGTGGGGTCACATGTGGGGTATTTATACTGCCCTGGCTTTTTAGGGGCCCTAAAGCGTGAGAAGTCTGGGATCCAAATGTCTAAAAATGCCCTCCTAAAAGGAATTTGGGCACCTTTGCGCATCTAGGCTGCAAAAAAAGTGTCACACATGTGGTATCGCCGTACTCAGGAGAAGCTGGGGAATGTGTTTTGGTGTGTCATTTTACATATACCCATGCTGGGTGAGATAAATTCAAACTTTGTATAAAAAAAATGGGAAAAGTTGTCTTTTGCCAAGATATTTCTCTCACCCAGCATGGTTATATGTAAAATGACACCCCAAAACACATTCCCCAACTTCTCCTGAGTACGGCGATGCCAGATGTGACTTTTTTTTGCTGCCTAGGTGGGCAAAGGGACCCACATTCCAAAGTGCACCTTTCGGATTTCACCGGTCATTTTTTACAGATTTTGATTGCAAAGTACTTCTCACACATCTCTACGCCACAAGTGACCCCGTTTTGGATAGACACCCCAAGGTATTCCGTGAGAGGCAAGGCGAGTTCCTAGAATTTTTTATTTTTTGTCGTGAGTTAGTGGAATATGAGACTTTGTAAGAAGAAAAAATAAAAAAAAATCATTTTCCGCTAACTTGTGACAAAAATAAAAAGTTCTATGAACTCACTATGCCCATCAGCGAATACCTTAGGGTGTCTACTTTCCGAAATGGAGTCATTTGTGGGGGTTTTCTACTGTCTGGGCATTGTAGAACCTCAGGAAACATGACAGGTGCTCAGAAAGTCAGAGCTGCTTCAAAAAGCGGAAATTCACATTTTTGTACCATAGTGTGTAAACGCTATAACTTTTACCCAAACCATTTTTTTTTTTGCCCAAACATTTTTTTTATCAGACATGTAGAACAATAAATTTAGCGAAAAATTTATATATGGATGTCATTTATTTATTTTTGCTAAATTTTACAGCTGAAAGTGAAAAATGTCATTTTTTTGCAAAAAAATCGTTACATTTTGATTAATAACAAAAAATGTCAGCAGCAATGAAATACCACCAAATGAAAGCTCTATTAGTGAGAAGAAAAGGAGGTAAAATTCATTTGGGTGGTAAGTTGCATGACCGAGCGATAAACGGTAAAAGTAGTGTAGTGCAGAAGTGTAAAAAGTGGCCTGGTCATTAAGGGGGTTTTAGCTAGCGGGGTTGAAGTGGTTAAAGTGAGCCAACCATTAGTATTAAGTTAGACAGTAGATCTGGACTTGCCCACATTTATCACTGGCTCAGTTTGGATGACAACTGTGGTACTTAATACATATTTTATTCTAGGTTTACACTATAGCAGGGATCAGCAACTTTTGGCACTCCAGCTGCTGTGAAACTACCATTCCCAGCATGTAAACTCTCTACTGTTCTTATAACTCCCTTGGAAGTGAAAGGAGGATTCTGGGAGTTGTAGTTTCAGAACAGCCGGAGGTTGCTGATCCCTGATTTATAGGATTAGTAACTGGCCCAGCATCTTTGTTGTGGACAAGTTAGTTTGGCTATTCATTCTCAGTTCAGTCATATAATTCTAGCAAGGTTGAAAAGACATCGGCCCATCTAGTTTAACCAAAGTATGTGTGGTGATTGAGAAGCCAAACTTAACACATTTACAGAAGCATTAATGTTGTTGTTTAATTAATCTAGCCATTTTTAAAATCGTCCACTGTTCCTGTCTTGATCACATCCTGAGGTAATTTTACAGATTTACAGTTTGTATAGTAAGAGCCTCATCAATGCTGGAGACAGACAGGGCCCCCTTTTTTCTTTTAAGGATACATATTTCAACATATTTTGTATTAACATGTGTATGTATATATTTAACCCCTTCAGGATGTCTGCTGTGCATGCACAGCAGAAGTCTAGAGTTAAAACCTTCTGCCCACTCAGAAGGGCAGGCACCATAGCTGCTGGGTACCTGTTTTACATAGCAAACACCTAGAGCTAATGCTTGCAATCGACAGTAATGCCTAAATGACAGCATCTGAGAAGGCACGGAGATTGAGGGAGCTGCTAGATTCTCCAGAGAGCTTGAAGCTGCCTCAGGAACCAGAGACCTGCCACAGCTGTATAGAAACATAGTGAATCTCCCATAGACTCTGATGGCAATTCATCACAGTCTACAGGAGAGTTTATCAAACAATCACATGTTCATGTCCCCTACCTGAAATTTTAAAAAAAGTGAACTATTAAAAAGAAATCATTAGCACTGTGTCATAAAATTATTGTAATATTAAAATATATTTATCCTGTATGGTGAATGCTGTAAAGAAAATCATAATGGCAAATTTGCAGTTTGTCGCTTCACCACCCAAAAAAGTGATCAGCCGTATACACTCCAAAATGGTATAAAAATATCGCCACACGATAAAATGAGCTCGCACAGCTTTGTAGACAGAAATATAAAGAATGCATGGTGGTCAGAATATGGACATTGTATTGCTAACAAATCAGGCACATTGCTCACAAATGCACAATTTCAGGTTCAGATACCCTTTAGAGAGACTATACACACTACTTTAAGAATAGTTAAAATAAATTGAAATTAATATGGGGGAAAAAAATGGACATTTGCTCGATTCTCCCTATTCCATTAATTCTCACGAGTTTGTTGTACACTCGGAGCGTGAGTATAAGACCGCTTCCATCCTAACCTCCACATAGCCTTATATTGATTTATGAAGCTATTTAACCCTTTAGAGGTGTGGGATGTATTCTATAATGGTGATATAAAGCGGTCACTGTTATCCAGTACATTCCAGAACTGTAAGGCCTCGTTCACACTTCAGTGTTTGGTCAGTGATTTCCATCAGTGATTTGTGAGCCAAAACCAGGTGCAACTCTAAACACAGAACAGGAGCAGATCTTTCCCTTTTACCTCATGTCTGTGGAGGCTCCACTTTGGGTTTTGGCTCACAAATCACTGATGGAAATCACTGACCAAACACTGTAGTGTGAATGAGGCCTAAGGGTTACATAGCATCATAAATCAATATGCTATGTGACCCTGGCAGTGCTAGAAGTTCAGGACAGGAGCTGTCTTCTTTACTCATGCTTGTGTGAAATTAATATGGAAAAAAATGGATCCTTGCAAGAACATCCTGTGGGGAAGCAGGATCTAGTCCTGCAGGCTTGGGGATCTAATGAATCCTGTCTAGCTCTGACACACCTGGTATGGTGTCTTTGAAGAGGTTTTTGAGTAGGGAGCAGAGTTTATCTGTGCCCACAGATTCTGGCACCCCTCTGAGGTGTACATTGTTGTCCAGATTGCGGTCTTCCATATTGTATATTTTGGCGGCTAGTCTGCCTACTGCCTCCTGCCTCCTTGAGGGCTTTGTTGGCATCTATTTGTGAGTTGTGGAAAGCAGTCAGTTCTGCCATCTTACCCTCTAGGTGGGTAGTTCGTTCCCCAAGGTGTGAAATCTTTTTACTTCCCTTACTATGCTATTAAATATCATCTTTTAGAGATGTGCGCAGTGACTCCAGCTTTTCAGTGTGTCTTCTCTGAGCATGTGCGGAACTCCTGTCTTCTGTATTGCAGCTGAAACATTTCCACAGGAGAAGTGGCAGGTGACGCTGAGCAAAATGGTTTCATGTAAAAGCCCTAACGCAACCCCCCCAACCTTCAGCAGCATTTAAAGGCATAGCAGTGTTCCCAGCCCTGGCAGCAGCAACCTTGGCTAAAAGGGAATTTGCCACCATAACCAGAATTCTGAGACCAGCAAATCTGCTGTCATCAGTGGGGATTGCCAGTAAAGCTACTGATTTTAGCAAAATGGCGCCTTACAAGTGTGCAACTTCTTGAAGGTGGATACACAGAAGCTGAGATCTCTGGGCTGTACTGGCGAATTGCATCGCAGACAGTACAAGATTGCCTTGGAGTGGACCCCGGACTGAGCTGGAATAAGATGTTAAGTACAGTGCTGTACGACAATGGCATGTATCCTCCACATCCAGGGGTGAATGCCCCCCCAGTTTATGGCTTTGCTCACACAAAGCACTCTGGACTTTCTGGTTCAGCATTATCTACTATTTAATGCGGTTATTTTCCTATTGTTCTACTATGTTCTCTTTCTCTGTTTTATACTTTTTGCAGGCATGAAACAGTCCATATACTGACTTTGGGCCGGTTCAACAAGTGGTTCCTCTGAGATGGGTATAGAATGTAGGGTTCACTATCATAATGGGATTTAGCTTTATTCATTAAATGTGAAAGGGCTACACTCCCCTTGTAAAAGGAGGCAATTATGGTCAGATGCTTTAAGTTCACACTGCAATGTCTTCATGGTTCAAGAAACTCACTTATTGTCAACAGCTATACACAGATGTCATCACCCAGACTTTCTGCATATTTTCCACTCGCCTGCATTTAAAAAAAAAAAAAAACTAGGAAGTAGTTCTGGCTATTTAAAGGGATGTTGTATTTACATTGTCCTGTGATCAAAGATAGCAAAGGATGCTATGTCATTCTCACTGGTTTACTAGATAACGCCCCGTTTACCCTAGCCTCTGTATACGCTTCTAGTACTAGACAAATAACATTCCTCTGGCGTAATCCTACTGACCCAGAGAGTGAAGTGCACAGGTCTGTTTTGCCGCGAAGGAAACTGCGTAGGATAAAACCCATAAACCAGTGGAGGAATTTTATATATTTTTATTTTTTTTCCCCCCCAATTCCACACTATTTGGATTTTTTTTTTTTTCCTTGCCTCTCACTACATTTTATGCGATATTAAATGTTGGCATTAGAAAGTACCACTTGTCCCACAAAAAATAAGCCCTCATGGCTATGAACGGAAAATAAAAAAAAGTTATGGCTCAAGGAAGATGGGGAAGAAAAATTTAAATGCAAAAAGAAAAAACCTTCAGTATCCAAGGGTTTTTTCTCACTTCAGCAAATGGCACTTATTATGTAGAGAAAGTTAATACAAGCCCCTTACTAATGTTTAGTTGTCCATATTGCCTCCTTTGCTGGCTTGATTTATTTTTCCATCACATTATACACTGCTCGTTTCCATGGTTAGGACTATGGATAAGCGAATCTGTTTGCATAAAACTTTGTTCCAATACTGTATGGAGCATGAGCTCTGTACAGTATTAGAATGTATTGTCGCCAATAAGCCAAAGTTATTGCTTTGCGAAGAAGTCGTGTGAGACTTTATGCAGTAACTTCCTAAATTAATTTGTACTGTAAAAAATTTCCTGAACTCTGGTTTGGTTCCAAGGTATTAATTTATGAAGTTATTGTGCGAAGTCTTGAGACTTTGCGAAGCAATAACTTTGGCTTGTCTGAGCCAATACAGTCTAATACTGTATGGAGCGCCTGCTCCTGTTTCATCTGAAGTTGATTTGCTCATCTCTAGTTAGGACTACATTGCAATTCAGCAGTGGTGGCTGTGCATGCACACTATAGAAAAAAGTGCTGGCCGGGACCATAGGACCGCACATAGGCTAGTGCTTTTTCCTATGGTGTGCAAGCACAACTACTGCTGTTAAATTGCAGGGTGGGTCTAACCATGAAAACAAGAAGTCTATAATGTGATGGAAATATAAGTTTAGCCAGCAAAGGACACTTTTTCTACTAAATGCCATTTGCTGAAGTGAGACAACACCTTTTAACCCTTTCGCTACCAGCGCCATACATCTGTCACGTATGAGGTATAGGAGGAAATGCCAAACTGACAACGAGGAGGGAAAGCCATTGGGTCTCAATGCTAGGGACAGGAAAAGGTCACCTAATAATCCTCCTCCTGGCCCTGACTCCTAACCATATGGGCACCCCTTGAAGGTAGAAATACCCATACCTTGAAGACCCTAGAGAGCCCTAAGCATATTGTCAGGGCTGAGGCAACCTGTTCCTTCCCCAATGAAGGAACAGGCGTCTCCCTGAGGCCTAGTAACAACAAGCAAGCAAGGAAGGGAAAACAAAACACAAACAAACTTCTATAGTAATGGATGAGCAGGAACACCAGAGACAACCTCACATCAGCTCAGCCAAACCCAAATAAAGCTATTTACCGCACAGTCAGAAGGGTTGGGCAACACTAAATAGGGTAGAGTAATGAGTACTAAGCTACACCTGAAACAGGGGATGAGGTCACAAACAAAAATTGAATAAAGAGTAATTAAAGAGGCTTAGATTCCTCCACACTCTGCCAGTCTCCTTGATCTCCTGACATCTGTCACAGAAGGGACTGTGACACCTTCCCACTACAATGTATACCATATTAAATGGTGGCGTTAGAAAATACAACTTGTCCTGCAAAAAAATAAGCCCTCATACAGCTATGTGAACAAAAATATAAAAAAAGTTATGACTCAAGGAAGATGGGGAAGAAAAATGAAAATGCTAAAATCTCCAGTATCCTAAGGGTTAATGACCCCAATGACGTGCTGTGTACGTCATGATTGGGTGCTAGTTCCTGCATCACGACAGACACAATACATCATGAACTACAAGCGTCACCTCCTGTATGCATGCCCTGACACGGGCATGTAAACATGTGTCCTGGACAGGTGAGCAGTCCGGGCACCCGACAGGGGACTAATCACAGCATGAGCCTGCTTGGTGGCAGGTTCAAATGTAAAAGCGCAGCGCCGATCTCATTCTGTCAGTTAGTGATGGGGAGAAAGGGGCTGCGCTGTTGCCCTAGTCTATGTGCCCCTAAGTGGGCCCTGCAGTCCCCCAATTCAGGAGGGGTTAAGCGCTGCCGGCACCAATATTGTCAGTTTAACCCCTTTTATGCCACAATCTATAGAGCCTGCTGTATGGAAAGTGTTATTTTGTGGATTAGATGCAGACCTATTCACTCCTATGGGTCCCTTTTCCTCTGTTCTACAGCTCCGCAAAACAAATAAAACATGTCCTATACTTGTCAGTGAAAATCAGGATGTGGCCCCATTTAAGTCTATGGGTCCGCAAAAATGTGGAATGTTCAGCAAAAAACTGATCCACATTTTTGTGGACAGCATACTACAGCCGTCTGAATGAGCCCTAAGCCAGAAGCAGGATGCTGATCAGGCTTAGTGTCGCTGACAATACACTATTGCAGTGTATTGTACAGCTAACAGACCCACTGGATACAAAAAGTGTTTTAAAAAAAAAGTAAATTAATAAAAATGTCAATAAAAGTGTTTTGCTATATCTGCACACTTATACACTACTCACAAAAAGTTTGGGATATTTGGTTTGTGGGTGAAATTTCAGGATACACCTAAAATGAACACTTTACAGGTGAACTTAATGTGACCTTCTCTAAACTTTTAAATGCATATGTCCAACTGTTCAATATTTCAGTCCTTTTTGCACAACTTGCTGTTCTCTAACAAGGAGCTTAAAATTCACAACAGGTGTTTAATCCATGAATCGCCCAATACATTTCCTGGTTCAGTTAGAATTGTTATTTAACCACTTCAACCCCGCTAGCTGAAACCCCCTTAATGACCAGGCCACTTTTTACACTTCTGCACTACACTACTTTCACCGTTTATTGCTCGGTCATGCAACTTACCACCCAAATGAATTTTACCTCCTTTTCGTCTCATTAATAGAGCTTTCATTTGGTGGTATTTCATTGCTGCTGACATTTTTACTTTTTTTGTTATTAATCGAAATTTAACGATTTTTTTTTTTGCGAAAAAAATGACTTTACTTTCAGTTGTAAAATTTTGCAAAAAAAACGACATCCATATATAAATTTTTCACTAAATTTATTGTTCTACATGTCTTTGATTTAAAAAAAAAATGGTTTGGGTAAAAGTTATAGCGTTTACAAACTATGGTACAAAAATGTGAATTTCCACTTTTTGAAGCAGCTCTGACTTTCTGAGCACCTGTCATGTTTCCTGAGGTTCTACAATGCCCAGACAGTACAAACACCCCACAAATGACCCCATTTCGGAAAGTAGACACCCTAAGGTATTCACTGATGGGCATAGTGAGTTCATAGAATTTTTTGTCACAAGTTAGCGTAAAATGATGACTTTTTTTTTTTTTCCTTACAAAGTCTCATATTCCACTAACTTGTGACAAAAAATAAAAACTTCCATGAACTCACTATGCCTATCACAAAATACCTTGGGGTGTCTTCTTTCCAAAATGGGGTCACTTGTGGGGTAGTTATATCTTGGCAAAAGACAACTTTTCCCATTTTTTTTATACAAAGTTGGCATTTGACTAAGATATTTATCTCACCCAGCATGGGTATATGTAAAATGACACTCCAAAACACATTGTTCAACTTCTCCGGAGTACGGCGATACCAGATGTGTGACACTTTTCTGCAGCCTAGGTGGGCAAAGGGGCACACATTCTAAAGAGCACCTTTAGGATTTCGATCCATGTATCCGTAAAAATCATACGGACGTCTGAATGGAGCCTTACAGGGGGGTGATCAATGACGGGGGGTGTGTGAGATCAGGGAGTGTATATGAAGTGATCAGGGGTTAATAAGTGACGGGGGGGGGGGGGGTGTGGTGTGGTGTGGTGTGGTGTGGTGTGGTGTGGTGTGGTGTAGTGTGGTGTTTGGTGCTACTTTGCACAGCTACCTGTGTCCTCTGGTGGTCGATCCAAACAAAAGGACCAGGTAGAAGGTATATTAGACGCTGTTATCAAAACAGTGTCTAATATACCTGTTAGGGGTTAAAAAAAAAAATCACATCTCCAGCCTGCCAGCGAACGATCGCAGCTGGCAGGCTAGAGAGCCACTCGCTTACCTTCTGATCCTGTGAACGCGCGTTCACAGGAAATCTCACGAGATGACGCGTATATGCGTCACTGTGTGCAGCGCTGCCACCTCCGGACCGCAGATCTGCGTTAGGCGGTCCGGAGGTGGTTAAACAGTCATCATGCTGTTCACATTTTGATATTATGAGACCAAGATGACATCTCACAATTAGTGTTGATCGAGCACCAAAGTGCTCTGGTGCTCGAGTAGAACACTTTGGGATGCTCGGGTGCTCTACAGAGCACAATGGAAGTCAACGGGAGAACCAGAGCATTAAACCAGGCATCCCCTGCTCTTAAGAGGGGAGGGTGTCTGGTTCAAAGAAGAAGGTTACATTGATGGAAACACCACTGAAATGGTTTGGCAACAGTGTGGGGAGGATGTCTGGATGCATCTTGGACTCCCAGGTCGCTGCTGGGAACGATGTTGTCCGAGATGTACGCCGCTTTTACAGACTGACAAATATACATGCAAAACCGATTTTAGAGGAAAAAATGTTAGGAAACATTCTTTCCTGTATATAAAGTGCAAGTGCTGCCAAAAATTACAAGAAACCGGCACAACAATACACCCTTTATTAGGAGGGCATCATGCACACCCTTGAAAAAAATATGATTGATGGCCTGCTGGTGACCGTCAAAAACATTAGGAGCAAGGGCCTGCTGGTGACCCTCTAAAACATTAGGGGCGAGTGCCTGCTGCTGATCTGACCATCTAAAACATTAGGGGCGAGGGCCTGCTGCTAATCTGACCATCTAAAACATTATGGGGGAGGGCCTGCTGAGCTGACCTGACCTGACCCTCGAAAACATTAGGAGCGAGGGCAACCTAATAAGCATGCTGATATGATGGAGGAGGAGGACAAGAAAAGGAAGATTGAACCATATACCATTTTTTGTGGTGGAAGGGGTGCATGGGAATACAGTGTATTCAAAACACCATAAAAACACATTTAAAGTGCCTTTATGTTCAGCCGCTTTCCTCTGGTGGAATAGAAAAGTCAGGGCGAGCCTTCTTCATTTTGATACAAGGCAACCTGTCAGCATTTTTTAGTTGACAGGCGGATGCGCTTATCAGTTATTATGCCCCCAGCAACTCTAAATACCCGCTCTGACAAAACGCTGGCGGCAGGGCAGGCCAGGCTAGCACCTCTAAGGTGTAGAGCGCCAGTTCGTGCCACATGTCCAGCTTGGACACCCAGTAGTTGTAAGGCACCAGCTTGGACACCCAGTAGTTGTAAAGCACTGAGGGATCATTGAGGATGCTGACACGTTCTGCTATGTACTCCTTGACCATCTTCCAAAATGTTTCCCTCCTTGTGACACTAGGCCGAGCATCAGGGTGAGGGTGCTGGCGGAGTGTCATGAAACTGTCCCATGCCTTGGAAAGTGTTGCCCTGCCTCTGTTGGAACTGCTGTGTGTTCCCCTCCTCGATTGCCCAAGGAACTACGTACTCTGCCGCCAGCATTGTCAGCTGGAAATTTTTCCACAAGGACCTTCTGGTATTGCACCATTTTGCTAGTTCTCTCCACCACAGGAATGAGAGATGAGAAGTTCTATTTGTAGTGGGGGTCGAGAAGGGTGAACCAGTAATCCCTGTTGGCCAAAATGCGTATAAGGCGAGGGTCATGGGAAAGGCAGCGTAACATAAAGTCAACCATGTGTGCCAGAGTCCCAACAGACAAGACTTTGTTGTTCTCATCAGGCGGATGACTCTCAATCTCATCCTCTGCGGCCCATCCACCCTAAACAGATGGAAGAAACCTGCTATGGGTACTACCCTCTGTACCGGAGGCAACAGTCTCCTGCTTCTCCTCCTCCTCATCATCATCCAATTCGAGCTGAGAAGACGAACTGAGGGTGGTCCGACTATCACCCTGTCTATTGTATTCCCCCATTTCCAGCTCTTCCACATGCAAAGCATCTGCCTTCATTGTGAGCAGTGAGCGTTTCAGTAGACACAGAAGTGGGATAGTTACGCTGATAATAGCGGCATTGACGCTCACCATCTGTGTTGATTCCTCAACGTTGTGTAAAACCAGACATCCATGCCCACTCGTCGCTTGTGAAGAGCGGAAGCTGACTGGAAAGGCGACGACCATGTGCAGCGTCCCACTAGTATACGTGGGCACTGCAAATCTTGTTAGATTATATGTTGTATTGCACTTTTGTATAAAGATCCCTGTTAACAGGCTGTTAGGTGAACTACACAGATTCCACTACTAGATGGGGAAAGTACTACAGTATATACAGGTCCCTCTAAAACAATTAGCATATTGTGATCAAGTTAATTATTTTCTGTAATGTACTGATAAACATTAGACTTTCATATATTTTAGATTCATTACACACAACTGAAGTAGTTCAAGCCTTTTATTGTTTTAATATTGATGATTTTGGCATACAGCTCATGAAAACCCCAAATTCCTATCTAAAAAAATTTGCATATCATGAAAAGGTTCTCTAAACGAGCTATTAACCTAATCATCTGAATCAACTAATTAACTCTAAACACCTGCAAAAGATTCCTGAGGCTTTTAAAAACTCCCAGCCTGGTTCATTACTCAAAACCGCAATCATGGGTAAGACTGCTGTCCAGAAGGCCATCATTGACACCCTCAAGCAAGAGGGTAAGACACAGAAAGAAATTTCTGAACAAATAGGCTGTTCCCAGAGTGCTGTATCAAGGCACCTCTGTGGGAAGGAAAAAAAGTGTGGCAGAAGACGCTGCACAACGAGAAGAGGTGACCGGACCCTGAGGAAGATTGTGGAGAAGGACCGATTCCAGACCTTGGGGGACCTGCGGAAGCAGTGTACTGAGTCTGGAGTAGAAACATCCAGAGCCACCGTGTGCAGGAAATGGGCTACAGGTGCTGCATTCCCCAGGTCAAGCCACTTTTGAACCAGAAGCGCCTGACCTGGGCTACAGAGAAGCAGCACTGGACTGTTGCTCAGTGGTCCAAAGTACTTTTTTCGGATGAAAGCAAATTTTGCATGTCATTTGGAAATCAAGGTGCCAGAGTCTGGAGGAAGACTGGGGAGAGGGAAATGCCAAAATGCCTGAAGTCCAGTGTCAAGTACCCACAGTCAGTGATGGTCTTAGGTGCCATGTCAGCTGCTGGTGTTAGTCCACTGTGTTTTATCAAGGGCAGGGTCAATGCAGCTAGCTATCAGGAGATTTTGGAGCACTTCATGCTTCCATCTGCTGAAAAGCTTTATGGAGATGAAGATTTAGTTTTTTAGCACGACCTGGCACCTGCTCAGTGCCAAAACCACTGGTAAATGGTTTACCGACCATGGTATTACTGTGCTCAATTGGACTGCCAACTCTCCTGACCTGAACCCCATAGAGAATCTGTGGGATATTGGGAAGAGAAAGTTGAGAGACGCAAGACCCAACACTCTGGATGAGCTTAAGGCCGCTATCGAAGCATCCTGGGCCTTCATAACACCTCAGCAGTGCCACAGGCTGATTGCCTCCATGCCACGCCGCATTGAAGCAGTCATTTCTGCAAAAGGATTTCCGACCAAGTATTGAGTGCATAACTGAACATAGTTATTTGAAGGTTGACTTTTTTTGTATTAAAAACACTTTTCTGTTATTGGTCGTATGAAATATGCTAATTTTTTTAGATAGGAATTTGGGGTTTTCATGAGCTGTATGCCAAAATCATCAATATTAAAATAAAAGGCTTGAACTACTTCAGTTGTGTGTAATGAATCTAAAATATTTGAAAGTCTAATGTTTATCAGTACATTACAGAAAATAATGAACTTTATCACAATATGCTAATTTTTTTTAGACGGACCTGTATATGTGTATATATATATATATATCTATATATATATATATATATATCTATATATATATATATATATATATATATATATATATATATAAATAAATAATCACAGTTCAGGCCTAGTTAGTTGGAGTGTGTGAGTTGAAGTTGGAGGAGATGGAGATGGAGTGAGGAGCAGCTCTTTCTTGGGCTCCATGGCCCAGAGGAGCCAATTAGTTTTGTCTCCGTGTCAAGACAGGAAAGCAGGCAAAGGTGAGGCCTTCTTCTACCGTCTACTCTTCCGGAGTGCCAAGTGGACTTTATCATTGCCATGTGAAAAGACAAAGGAAGGACAATAGCCATTATTTTAGGCTTTAGGCGCCTTTGTACCAAGGTGAAGGTTTATTAGCTTCCAGCAGCCTCACCATTACTTCAAGGACAGACAGGCCGTCTGTTGTAGCACTTGTGTGTAGAAAATAAGGACCTAAACCACCGTTTACTGAGATTAGAACAAGGCAAAGAGCTAAATACCAGTGAGTACACAACCTCCTACCATAGCCTGAGATATAGCCACATATACAGCCTGTTACCTGGATTTACAGCATGTAACCTCCATATTCATGAGAGACTGTTTATATCTGGATGTAAATTGCTGTCAAGACCCTGCCTACAGTAAAGTTCTGAGTTGGATTCAAACTCTGTCTCATTCTTCCATCTCCATACAACAACCCCCTCATCATTTTGCACCACCAAGGTGCTGGCATCACAATTTTACCTAATTCAGGGGCCCAGCCGCACAAGCACCCAGAAAATCCAATCGCCATCAAGGGCACCTTGATCACCACCTGGCCAGTGTCCCCTGTAATAAAGTCTGCCCCAGAGAATTTGGTGCTGTTCTCCCCTTCACTGCAGCCCAGCCCAGGGAGCGTCAAAGCTGTGAGTAAAGAACTGTTATTATTCCTCGGTACACAGTCATCTCACAAGTTATCCCCCTGCGGTTTCTGTTCGCTGCACATGTTGCAACTAGTATTCCACTACTGCCCTCTGCTGCTCACAAAGCCTGGCCAACATGTGGAACATCGCACAACAGTCGGTGAGCTGGCAATTGCAAGCGCTGCTGCAGCGTTGCCATACCAGCGGCAGCTGTAGATGACTTTCAAAAATGGGCAAACATGCGGCGCACCTTCACCAGTAGCTCAGGCAAATTGGGGTAGGTTTTGAGAAACCGCTGAACCACCAAGTTAAATACATGGGCTAGGCATGGTATGTGTGTGAGCTTGCCGAGCTCCGAAGCCGCCATTAAGTTACGGCCATTATTAGACACAACCATGCATGGTTGTAGGTTGAATGGCGAGAGCCACACCTCAGTCTGGCCACAGCTCTGTGGCGGTATACTGTTTGTCACTTAACCAAATTAGTTTCAGTACACTTCCCTACTGCAGTGCTACACTGCTTCCAGCTACTGACTGATGCTGCAAGATGAGAATTCAGAGGAGGAGGAGAAGTGGGGGTTGCAGCTACTAATGTAGGTGGTGGCGAAAATCCTGATGGAAGTAGGGCCCACAATCCTTGTCGTCGGTAGCACCTGTGCCATCCTAGGGCATGACTCGCTCCCGGCCTCCACAACATTCACCCAGTGTAATGTAGCGTCCCTGGCCAAAAGCACTTGTCCATGTGTCAGTCGTTAAGTGGACCTTCCCAATAACTGCATTGGTCAGGGCACGGGTGATGTTACGGGATACATGCTGGTGTAAGTTAGGGACAGCACACCAGGAAAAATAGTGGTGGCTGGGGACTGAGTAACGAGGGACGGCCGCCATCAGGCTGCGGAAAGCCTCAGTGTCCACAAGTCTAAATGGCAACATTTCCAGGGCCAGCAATTTGGAAAGGTGCGCATTTATTGCTATGGCCTGTGGGTAGGTGGCTGGGTATTTGCGCTTTCGTTCAAAGGCCTGGGGTATGGACATCTGTACGCTGTGCTGGGACACAGAAGTGGATTTGTTAGCTGATGGTGCTTGCGAAGGTCCCAGTACAGAGCTGGAGGTATCCGGGCTTGTTTCTTGGACAGGGGATTTGCCAGCATGTAACACAGGGGAAGAGGAGGCAGTGGTGTGACCCGCAGTCGCTGAATGTGGAATCAGGTGTTTGGCCCACCTATTAGGGTGCTTTGATGCCATGTGGTGGATCATGCTGCTGGTGTTGAGGTTGCTTGTGTTCACTCCCCTGCTCATTTTGTTACGGTACAGGTTGCGAATAACAATTCTAAAGTCCGCGCTTTCCTAAAAAAAAAAAAAAAAAAAACGCCAGACTGTGGAACACCTACCCCTTGGCAATGGAGATTGCCGTAAGGGGGTGCTCCGGGGAACAATTGTGGGCCTGTTTAGTGTGGCCCGCCTTCTCCTTTTTGCCACGCCACTGTCTCTTCCAGCCTGTTGCAGTACTGCGAATACCTCCCCCTCGGTACTTCTGTCCTCGCTCGGTTTGCCACCTTCCCAGGTTGAGTCAGTGAGGAAATCATCACCACCACCACCTCCTCCTCTTTCTCACTCTGGTCATCCTCCTGACTTGTTGACCTAACAAGAACCTCACTTATTGACAACAGTGTCTCATCCTCATCATCTGCCTCTTGAGACACTAATTTCCATTGACTTATTGGCAACTGTGGATCATCATCCACCTCGTGAAACACTAATTGCCATTCCCCACCGTCATCTTCTTCTGAGTGTGGATGTTCAAGAGTTTGGGAACCAGTGCACAAGATGTCCCTCTTCAAACTGGCTTGGCGAGAGGCCCAAATCAAGGAATGGCGATGAAAAAAGCTCCTCCAGAAGATCTGAGTGTGGGATCACTTGTTTGCCAAGACTCTCCATGGAGGGAGGAAGGAGGATCAGGGTGAGGATTCTGTTGACCAGACTCTTGGCTACTGCGACTGGACTTTGTGGAAGACAGGGTGGTGCTTAACCGACTGGAAGCATTATCTGTTGCAATCCAACCGACCACCTGGTCTGACTTCGAGAGTGGTGTCCTGCGCCGCTCTGCAAACTGGGACATGAAGCTAGGTATCGTGGATTAGTGTGTTTCTTGTGCTCTGGCAGCAGGCACAGTTTCACCGCGCCCAGGGCCACGGCCTCTGCGTGCACCATCAGCAGCACAGCCACTTCCATGTCCCTTACTGCTCGCCTTGAGCATATTTAATGGTATATATGCTTGCAAGTATGTCATACATACAGTAGCGCAGGTTTTGTAAGTGTATGCGCAAATAAATTACACTGAATGTCACAGATTTTTAGGATGCGCAAACGTTATACAGGAGATGTAGCGCAGGTAATATCGCTGTCACCAGCAGCCAAACAATTGCGCTGAATGTCAGATATTTAGGATACGCAAATGTAACACAACAGATGTAGCAGAGGTTGTGTCACTGTCAGCAGCGGACAAACAATTGCACACAATTTAGAGAAGGTTGCGCTAATAATATATATTGCAGCCAGATAAAACAAAACAATGGTCCTTAAAAGTACTTTTGGGTCTCTAACACCTTTTTAACACTAAACCCTGCTTAAAAAAAATAAAATAAAAAAACCTGTCCCGACACTATCTGTCCCTTCTGCTGCAGCTAACCCTAAGAGCCTAACCACGTGTCATCTGGTGCTATATAGCACCCGATGACGCATTTCAGCCGGGCTATTCCATTTGTGACGGAATCACTATTTAAGTATGTGCTTCCACATTTGTCGGTAAATAAGTCTGCTACTAAAGTATATGCTTTATGCATTTTGGCATTGTGTGACTAGGCATATATGAGACTGTACATTTAAGCAAAAATACTTATATTTTTTGCTGCTGTTACATTGTGTAAATTGTTCATAACATGTTGTGACGGAATCACTTTATTATGGACACAAAGCAATGCGTTTGTTTCAAAAAGAATAAATCTCTGAATGTAAAAAAAAAAAATAATGTTTCTGTTATATATGTTATACATTACTGAGTATATAGCCTAGTAGCAGATATAATTTTTCTCACTTTGTTATACAACATAGCTTACCATCGATTATATATATATATATATCGAGCACTGTGACTGAATCACCAGTTGTCCTTCACAGTGTAATGAAAGATTTTATTCAAGTTAAGTTTTCTTTAATAAATATTTAAAAGCTTATAATTTTCTTTTATACAAGCAGCACTCATGTATTTGTGAACATAGAATAATGCAGAATATTTCATTCTGTCATAGGACAACTATAACCTCCTCCCGTCACACTAACGCCGAAAGGCGTCAATGCTGCGGCGCTCCCAGGTCACACTAACGCCAATAGGCGTCATCTCGCGAGACGCGAGATTTCCTGTGAACGCGCGCACACAGGCGCGCGCGCTCACAGGAACGGAAGGTAAGCGAGTGGATCTACAGCCTGCCAGCGGCGATCCGAATTTTTTAACCCCTAACAGGTATATTAGACGCAGTTTTCATAACAGCGTCTAATATACCTCCTACCTGGTCCTCTGGTGGTCCCTTTTGTTAGGATCGACCACCAGAGGACTCAGGTAGGTCAGTACAGTCGCACCAAACACTACACTACACCCCCCCCCCCCCCCCGTCACTTATTAACCCCTTATAAACCCCTGATCACCCATGATCACCCCATATAAACTCCCTGATCACCCCCCTGTCATTGATCACCCCCCTGTCAGGCTCCGTTCAGACGTCCGTATGATTTTTACGGATCCACGGATACATGGATCGGATCCGCAAAAAGCATACGGACGTCTGAATGGAGCCTTACAGGGGGGTGATCAATGACAGGCGGGTGATCACCCATATACACTCCCTGATCACCCCCTGTCATTGATCACTCCCCTGTAAGGCTCCATTCAGACGTCCGCATGATTTTTACGGATACATGGATCGGATCCGCAAAACACATGCGGACGTCTGAATGGAGCCTTACAGGGGGTGATCAATGACAGGCGGGTGATCACCCATATATACTCCCTGATCACCCCCCTGTCATTGATAACCCCCCTGCAAGGCTCCATTCAGACGTCCGCATGCGTTTTGTGGATCCGATCCATGTATCCATGGATCCGTAAAAAATCATGCGCATGTCTGAATGGAGCCTTACAGGGGGGGTGATCAGTGACAGGGGGGTGATCACCCTGATTACCCTGATCACCCCCTGTCATTGATAACCCCCCTGTAAGGCTCCATTCAGACGTCCACATGCGTTCTGTGGATCCGATACATGTATCCATGGATCCGTAAAAAATCATGCGGATGTCTGAATGGAGCCTTACAGGGGGGGTGATCAATGACAGGGGGGTGATCAGGGAGTCTATATGGGTGATCACCCCCCTGTCATTGATCACCCCCCCTGGTAAGGCTCCATTCAGACATTTTTTTTGGCACAAGTTAGCGGAAATTTTTTGTTTGTTTTTGTTTTTGTTTTTTCTTACTAAGTCTCATATTCCACTAACTTGTGTCAAAAAATAAAATCTCACATAAACTCACCATACCCCTCACGGAATCCAAATGCGTAAACATTTTTAGACATTTATATTCCAGACTTCTTCTCACGCTTTAGGGCCCCTAAAAAGCCAGGGCAGTATAAATACCCCACATGTGACCCCATTTCGGAAAGAAGACACCCCAAGGTATTCCGTGAGGGGCATATTGAGTCCATGAAAGATTGAAATTTTTGTCCTAAGTTAGCGGAAAGTGAGACTTTGTGAGAAAAAAACAAAAAAAAAATCAATATCCGCTAACTTATGCAAAAAAAAAAAAAATTCTAGGAACTCGCCATGCCCCTCATTGAATACCTTGGGGTGTCTTCTTTCCAAAGTGGGGTCACATGTGGGGTATTTATACTGCCCTGGCTTTTTAGGGGCCCGAAAGTGTGAGAAGAAGTCTGGGATCCAAATGTCTAAAAATGCCCTCCTAAAAGGAATTTGGGCCCCTTTGCGCATCTAGGCTGCAAAAAAAGTGTCACACATGTGGTATTGCCGTACTCAGGAGAAGTTGGGGAATGTGTTTTGGGGTGTCATTTTACATATACCCATGCTGGGTGAGAAAAATATCTTGGTCAAATGCCAACTTTGTATAAAAAAAATGGGAAAAGTTGTCTTTTGCCAAGATATTTCTCTCACCCAGCATGGGTATATGTAAAATGACACCCCAAAACACATTGCCCAACTTCTCCTGAGTACGGCGATACCAGATGTGTCACACTTTTTTGATGCCAAGGTGGGCAAAGGGGCGCATATTCCAAAGTGCACCTTTCGGATTTTACCGGCCATTTTTTACACATTTTGATTGCAAGGTACTTCTTACACATTTGGGCCCCTAAATTGCCAGGGCAGTATAACTACGCCACAAGTGACCCCATTTTGGAAAGAAGACACCCCAAGGTATTCCGTGAGGGGCATGGCGAGTTCCTAGAATTTTTTATTTTTTGTCGCAAGTTAGTGGAATATGAGACTTTGTAAGGAAAAAAGATAAAAAAAAAAAAAATCATCATTTTCCGCTAACTTGTGACAAAAAATAAAAAATTCTAGGAACTCGCCATGCCCCTCACGGAATACCTTGGGGTGTCTTCTTTCCAAAATGGGGTCACTTGTGGCGTAGTTATACTGCCCTGGCAATTTAGGGGCCCAAATGTGTGAGAAGTACCTTGCAATCAAAATGTGTAAAAAAATGGCCTGCAAAATCTGAAAGGTGCACTTTGGAATATGTGCCCCTTTGCCCACCTTGGCAGCAAAAAAGTGTGACACATCTGGTATCGCCGTACTCAGGAGAAGTTGGGGAATGTGTTTTGGGGTGTCATTTTACATATACCCATGCTGGGTGAGAGAAATATCTTGGCAAAAGACAACTTTTCCCATTTTTTTATACAAAGTTGGCATTTGACCAAGATATTTTTCTCACCCAGCATGGGTATATGTAAAATGACACCCTAAAACACATTGCCCAACTTCTCCTGAGTACGGCGATACCAGATGTGTCACACTTTTTTGCTGCCAAGGTGGGCAAAGGGGCACATATTCCAAAGTGCACCTTTTGGATTTCACCGGTCATTTTTTACACATTTTGATTGCAAAGTACTTCTCACACATTTGGGCCCCTAAATTGCCAGGGCAGTATAACTACCCCACAAGTGACCCCATTTTGGAAAGAAGACACCCCAAGGTATTCCGTGAGGGGCACGGCGAGTTCCTAGAATTTTTTATTTTTTGTCGCAAGTTAGTGGAATATGAGACTTTGTAAGAAAAAATAAAAAAAATAAAATCATCATCATTTTCCGCTAACTTGTGACAAAAAATAAAAAGTTCTATGAACTCACTATGCCCATCAGCGAATACCTTAGGGTGTCTACTTTCCGAAATGGGGTCATTTGTGGGGGTTTTCTACTGTTTGGGCATTGTAGAACCTCAGGAATCATGACAGGTGCTCAGAAAGTCAGAGCTGTTTCAAAAAGCGGAAATTCACATTTTTGTACCATAGTTTGCAAATGCTATAACTTTTACCCAAACCATTTTTTTTTTGCCCAAACATTTTTTTTTTATCAAAGACATGTAGAACAATAAATTTGGTGAAAAATTTATATATGGATGTCGTTTTTTTTGCAAAATTTTACAGCTGAAAGTGAAAAATGTCATTTTTTTGCAAAAAAATCGTTAAATTTCGATTAATAACAAAAAAAGTAAAAATGTCAGCGGCAATGAAATACCACCAAATGAAAGCTCTATTAGTGAGAACAAAAGGAGGTAAAATTCATTTGGGTGGTAAGTTGCATGACCGAGCAATAAACCGCTAAAGTTGTGGAGTGCCGATTTGTAAAAAAGGGCCTGGTCACTAGGGGGGTATAAACCTGTGGTCCTTAAGTGGTTAAAGTTGGCTGCGGTATATTTGTGGTCGGATCGGCTATCAGAAAGGTAAACCTAACCTATCTAACCCTATATACAACAAGCAGTAGAATTATGCCATAACTGCTGTGATAGGGCAGCCTAAAGTGGGCCACCCTAATGTGAAGTGACTATAAGATGGTGTGGGTGGGTGAAATCAGCTGAATTGGCGTCAGCCCTGCCCCACAGGTGCCTATAAATAGCCTAGCAATCAGCCAGCCTGGACCCACAGGTACGTATGAATAGCCTTGTAATCAGCCTCCCCTCCCACAAATGCAGCAATATCTTGCTTATACTTGTGGTCGGATCGGCTATCAGAAAGGTAAACCTAACCCTATCTACAACAAGCAGTAGAATTATGCCATAACTGCTGTGATAGGGCAGCCTAAAGTGGCCAAAAGAGCAGACCTTAGTTTGGAGTAAATATATACATACCGTTATGACACCCACTTTTGAACGTAAAAGACCTTTCACGATGAAGGCGCGGAATATACCGTATATAACACAGTGACTTTCATCTACCTTACCTCTTTGTCTTGTGCACTGGCACATCGTTCTTGGGGGTGGCCAGTGCCATTTGGAAGAGCGGCCTGTAACCAGAAACTATTTACTCCTATGTTGACTAACAACATATGAAAATATAACGAGAAGGTCTGAATCCTGAGAGCTGCAGACTGACACAATGGCGAATCTGTTGGAAGGGCCTAAATGAACTCCAACCATGCGCCAAGGGCCCTGATCGGACACCAGCTGCTCCTGCTAGCAAAATACTTCACCTCTACTTATTCCCCAGGCCAAGCTTTTATTTTTTATAAAGGACCCAAAAGTTAAAACATGGCATATGCCGTTTTACTCTAGTAGTAGAATAAGTGAAATGTGTAAACTCACCAGGCCTGGGGAACCATACACAGGAATACATGGCTATTTCGATTAACGAGCTAATGTTACCTGTAATAAGGACAGAATGTACACATAATACCTGCAGTTGTGATACACCATGTATGCTGCTCCTGTAGTCGTGATAGGATCTGTCGTGTCTGTAGACGTGACAGACTTCGTAAATTGCGCCTTATTACTGTACCTCCTACTGGAAGACAGACCGATACCCAGGCCTTAGGCCGGACACGAAATCCTCAGCCCGAGTTTGTAGATGAAGTAAGCATGCCTGGGAGAAGGTGATGTCCGCAAAGGCAGGCTTGGGATGACTGCTTATAAAGAAAACAATGATTTTTCTTTTAGACCCAATAACCTAGAAAATAAAAGTCGGAGAAAATGATAATGTGAGAGAGGCTCTAATGGCACAAGCCACACGTGCGAGCCACCACAAAAAAAATTGTATTGCGAGCCATAGATGACCGAGCCATGCGAGCGGGTCTGAGGGCAGAAAAAGACATGGAACCTACTTGTGGTGGGACCACGCAGCCGGCCTCGAATGGCGGAGTTTATGTCTGTAAAATTTAACTGAGAAGCCATGCGTGGGAGACTAATGGTGGAGTGATGCGTGAGGGACTCTAATGGCTGAGTCATACGTGTAAACTGGAATGGAAAAGCCATGCGCGAGACTCTAATGGTGGAGTCATATGTGTAAACTAAACGGAGAAGCAATGCGTGAGAGACTCTAATGGCTGAGCTATGTGTGAGAGACGGATGGCAGAATCGTGTGTAAACTAAAACGGAGAAGCCATGCGTGAGACTAATAGCGGAGCCATGCGTGAGAGACTAATAGCGGAGTCATATGTGTAAAACTAAAACAGAGAAGCCATGCGCGAGAGACTAATGGCGGAGTCGTATGTGTAACACTAAAACGGAGAAGCCATGCGTAAAAGACTAACAGCGGAGCCATGCGTGAGCGACTCTAATGGCGGAGTCATATATGTAAAACTAAACAGAGAAGCCATGCGTGAGAGACTCTAATGGCGCAGTCGTATAAGTAACACTAAACGGAGAAGCCATGTGTGAGCGACTCTAATGGCGGAGTCATATATGTAAAACTAAACAGAGAAGCCATACGTGAGAGACTCTAATGGCGAAGTCGTATGTGTAACACTAAAACAGAGAGCCATGCGTGAGAGACTCTAATGGCGGAGCCATACGTGAGAGACTCTAATGGCAGAGTTGTATGCGTAACACTAAACGGAGAAGCCAATGCGTGAGAGACTCTAATGGCGGAGCCGTATGTGCAACACTAAAACTGAGAAGCCATGCGTGAGAGACTCTAATGGCGGAGTCGTATGTGTAACACTAAAACGGAGAAGCCATGCGTGAGAAACTAATGGCGGAGTCGTATGTGTAACACTAAAACGGAGAAGCCATGCGTGAGAAACTCATGGCGGAGTCGTATGTGTAACACTAAACGGAGAAGCCATGCGTAAAAGACTAATGGCGGAGCCATGCGTGAGCGACTCCAATGGCGGAGACATATATGTAAAACTAAACAGAGAAGCCATGTGTGAGACTCTAATGGCGGAGTCGTATGTGTAACACAAACGGAGAAGCCATGCGTGAGAGAGTCTAATGGCAGAGTGCTGTGTGTAAAACTAAACGGAGAAGCCATGCATGAGAGACTAATGGCGGAGCTGTATGTGTAACACTAAAACGGAGAAGCCATGCGTGAGAGACTCTAATGGCAGAGCCATGCGTGAGAGACTAATGGCCAAGTCATACGTGTAAAACTAAAACTGAGAAGCTATGCATGAGAGACTCTAATGGCGGAGTCGTATGTGTAACACTAAAACAGAGAAGCCATGCGTGAGCGACTCTAATGGCGGGGTCATATATGTAAAACTAAAACAGAGCAGCCATGCGTGAGAGACTAATGGCAGAGTCATATATGTAAAACTAAAACAGAGAAGCCATACGTGAGAGACTAATGGCGGAGCCGTACGTGTAAACTAAAACAGAGAAGCCATGCGTGAGACTCTAATTGCAGAGTCCTGTGTGTAAAAGTTAAACAGAGAAGCCATGTGTGAGCGACTAATGGCAAATTTTTCTTATTCCTTTTTTCTATTATTATTTTTTTTTTTATATACCACTTATGCAGCACCAGTATGACTTGTGGCCTCTCATAACCATGACCCTCTCCGACAATAAACCTAGGACGCTAACCAGCCTACAACCATATTGTACCCCTAACGAACAACATGAAGCACGGTCATCGGGCCCCCGAAGCCAAGAGACTGACCTGGATGACCTTACAGTGATGATGAGTAATTAAAACGTGAGCCAGACCTAATGGAAAATGCATATACAGTAATGATCTGAACCACGTGCCTAAATGAAACATTAAACCAACCGCAAAATTCAAACAGATGGGAGAAAAATGAAGAGCCAGAGGCATTACGGTTCGCTAAGAGAAGACCCTTGTCGTGACAAACGAATGAACAACTGTGAAAACATAGTAGGAACTTACTCCTATTGGCCCACTGACTGCTAGGGAGCTATTTGGTTAACTGGGGCAGGGGACCAATCTGAGTAAATGCAAACCCAGAAGTAAAGGAGACCAGTCTGAGTGAATGCAAACCAGGACTAAAGAACACAAACTTTTTTTTTTTAAAGAAATGCAGCTTTAAGTGGAAGCAGAGTATAACACATAATGTAAGAACAAGTGAGTGAACGCAGCTCTGAATGTGAGTGGTGCCTAAAAACATGGTATGGGCACAGCTCTGAGTATGAGCATGAAGAACATGGTATGAAGCAGCCGTATGAATGCAATCTGAAAGTGAGCAGAGTATTAATGCAATGCAAGAGTGGACGCTGGTGACCGCTTGTCTTGCTTCCGATCCTTTTCTTTCATTGCTTCATGCAGGGCTGAATCTTTTTGTCTTTGTCGACTTTCACGTCGTCTCTCTGCATCAGTTTTACCCATCTTTCTCACAAGTTGCTACAATCTCAAAGACATAAAATAAATTGGATACTACATAGACCTATACTACCACTCTAGTTAGCATGAAATAGCCTTATGGACATTCAGGTGATTCCGTCACACACACACACACACACACGTACGTGATTCCATCATAGTGCCATAACTGTCCTAATAACATGTGAAAATTTGTGACTTTTTACAGTAATAATTCTGGTAAAGGTAGTGCTTTGCACAAAACATTACTGACCTGTATAAAATACAGACCCGTATAGCAAGAAAAATCTCTGTTATCGTGACTGAATCACCTGCTCATGCACACCATCTTTAAACAGCTAGTGGTTGACTTCTAAACATGGTGGAATGTCTATATCTATTAATATCAAATCTCTAATGCATGCTACAAGTGACTGTACTTACCAAACAAATGTCAAAACATCCTGGCTTACATGATGGTATCACAAACTTAACAAAGAACGCACCATCTGTGCAAGCAAATCGGCCATCTTGGTTTACAATCAAGGAGCCTTTTTTTAAAAAAGTTACAAAACAATATTTCCTTGAACTTTAGATTGTGTACATTAATATTATACACATATATTGTGTTTTTAAATACAATTTCATTTTTGTGTGATGGGGTTGACATTTCCATGGAATTGCCCTGCCAGCCAATCACTGTAATGCCAGTAACCAACATGGCTATGGCATTACAGTGACAGTGCCAGTACTTCCCCGCATGTTTATTGGCTGCAATGCTCGAGTCAAAATGGTGTTCGGCCGAGCATGCTCGCGCAACAATACTCACAATTGATCAATGGTACCTCTCCATTGCAAAGCTTCAAGCAGGATGTGGCTACTGCGCTTAGAGTGTCATCAGCAGGTTGGAACACAGAGACTGGAAGAATCTCAGAAAGGAATGGAAGTCGATGTCCTTTGGCCACTTCCCACACTGATGACCGAATTATTGTGAACAATGCCCTGCGGAACCGGATGATGAATACCACACAAATGCAGGAACATTTAAGAGAGGTGAGAGCCACCCAAGTGGCACGTCAGACTATTCGAAAACATTCACATCAGTGTAGTCTGCGTTCTAGACGACCTGCAAGGGTACTTGACCACACCACCAGGCACAGGCGTCGTCATCTTGCATCTACACTGATAAGAATAAGTTATAATGTGATTTTACTGTTATTCCTCTATGCAATTTCATACTGCAGTGAATTTTATGCATTATAAATGTATATTAATATAAAAGGTTAACGCAATTAACCATGCAGAAAACCAAGTATGTATAATGGTCCAGAAGAACTCTAGTTTCTATTGAACAAGAAAACGCAGGGTCATACAAAAAACCTGCATATAAACCGCACCAACACCGCATATAATGATAATTTGGATGTGGGATATTCAGACTCTCCCGATCCTTTCCGGGTTTTCTATAGAACACCCCTTGGCAGCCATAATGAATAAAAAGAGGGCAAACTAGTCAGATCCAACAGAGCCACTGAGGAAGAAGGTGGATACCCTTCGAAACGCGTCTGGCGTGGACCAATTTGACCTGACTATAAACCGCAACAGTTTGCAATTTGATTTTGGACAAAAGAAAGCGCTTTCTAGGATAAAAAAGCTTTATGGCCATTTAGCAGCCACTTATGTACGGGACCGCACTAAAGAGAGGTGGAGCACGTATCCCAATTAAGGATACCTAAGGTGAACCTGCAGGGGAACAGAGCGAATACCACTAAGCACTGCCACTCACAGCCGGACCTGGAAAAGCACGGTAATACACCATAGGAGCCTGTATCTAAAACAGCTAGGCCGCATGCTGTCTGGGGCCCAGTGATATATTCCACCCAGAACTTCCACCACGTGAAGACGGCAGAAAGTCCGTATGTGAGTAACAAAATAATTAACCAACTGATTACATGTGCATATATTACCGCTCTATAGCCTCACTGCTGAAATAATGAATCATCGCTGCTGTGCTCTATAGCGGTGTTAACCAGAGACTTGCCGGACCGATACATTGTATAACAGAGTATATTTTTCGGATCAGATACTGGAACACTAAGTCGATCCTCAGGAACTTTTCTGTTACATTTAGAAAGACTGAACTTGAGGATAAATCTCCACAGTCATTTTTGCACGGTTGCTTATTACCGCAACCATTCGAACACTTATCGTATACTGCACTTACCCATAATAATATTTTATGTTTTATCACCTAATTTTGATTCTTATATTTTCTATGCACTGGTCACTTATTTTCACGTTTTATTCGACAGTGTGGAGTTATTAATCGATTGCAGATATTGCCCCAGAGAACTAAATATACTTGGCAATATAGTCTGTACATAATCAGAACTTACGGCTGCCATATCCATGATCCTTGGCCAGTACAACCAGGCCACATAATACTAATACCAGTGGACCTTCTGCAGTATACTTTATCAAGTATATTTATTTATTTTAATAACTTTATAAATTTTATCCATTGTGTTTTATTAGGATTTTGATCTGTTTTGACTGATACTTGCATTGTTATAAATAAATTACTGTCATATTGCCTACTCTGCGATCCAGATATTAGAGTGCCCATCCTTTTAATTATTATTGCTCTTTTTCTGGTGATCGGGGTACGACATCGGGGTGGAGCACCTTGCCAGCTGGAATCAGGGGTGAGCCGACCTTTACCATATTTTACATTTTATTATTAACGTACCCAACAAGGTCAGAGCTCCCTCTGCTTCTATAATGGATATCTGGACTCACATAGAAAGCAAGCGACAGAAGGTAGAGACATACAGGTTTGATGACTCAAGTACTCATGACCAAAACATCATTGGATATGAGAAGTCATTAGAAGACATATTCAGGGAACTTGAACCACTGTTGCTCAAACAACTTAGACAACAGTGGGAAATCAAGTCGCTGAAATTATGTATTGAGGAGAAAAGAATCCCTAAGGGATTAATGCTATCCAAAATCCCTGCATAAGATTTGTGCAATGAGGAATTTAAGAAAGAATGGGAAGCATTACTACTCTCCCAATCCATAATGTTGGTACAACTCATTATTAAAAGGAGATGTAAAATTCTGGAAGAGCTAAATGAGAAAATAAAACAAATTAAAATTGTGGTCGATAAACTACCAGCTAGTGAGGAGCTAACTATGTGGCAGGAACGTCTATGTAAAAGTCTTGATAAGATGGAGTCAGAGATAATTAATAGGAAAACTAGAAAATATAGATTTAATGCCAAACCAACAGAAGATTACAATTATAGAGCTAACTCGCAGGAAGGAGATTCAGACATTAGAGCTTTGGGCCATTCTGATGATAATGACTATCCTCCTAGATATACTATCCCTGTGAGCAATAGATTTGAGACATTTAATTATAACCATTTTTTAGACAGGACTCCACCTCACCACAAGACAA
The DNA here is from genome assembly GCF_014858855.1 of Bufo gargarizans. Lineage (NCBI taxonomy): Eukaryota > Metazoa > Chordata > Amphibia > Anura > Bufonidae > Bufo > Bufo gargarizans. The sequence continues at coordinate 322,124,984 of NC_058080.1, forward strand.
GAATGAGACAGAGATCACAGACCCCCAACGACAAGTATGTCCAACCTCAACAGATAGGAGTACACCACAGTATGAGAACCAGACACAGATCACGCTCACTATCCAGAGATCAGATTCACCGACAGGGAATGCCAACACACACATACAACTTGAGGAACAGGCCAGAAGATCAGGAGCCACAACAGAGGACCAGGCCCCCACAGAATCACAGACATCAACACATACCCAAACATCTGAGAGAGGGAACACACAGATACCAACGGAACCCAGATCTAAGAGAAAGACACGAAGATCCCAAAGAAAAAAGAGGTCCTTACAACAAACACAGATAGTTGAATCAGAAGCCATAGTAAACCTCAGTTCCGTGGTCTTGACTGATTCCCAGACAAGACTACTAAACAGGGGCATCAAATTTGCACCGACAGCTAAATTAAACAAATTTGACACCTATGTGGGTATAGAGAAATTTGTGAGGAAACTCTGTTTGAAAAAATATTTCCTGAAAAATCCCATCCTAATGAATACAGTTGAATGTGAAGATACAGAGACTAAACATACATCTCTTAGACCTAAATCAAAGAATTTTCCAAGACAGGAGATAGGTGCTGAGATAGCTACCTTTAGAAGAAATATAGAGACAGATCTGAGAAAGGTACCCGACAAACAGATGAGGAGAAATAATCTCACTATACAGGAGATCAAAGCGATTAAAGAATTACAAAAATTAAAAAACCTTACCATCCGTCCCGCTGATAAAGGCGGAGCAATTGTTCTCCTGGAAACAACCAAATATAATGTGGAGTGCCTGAGACAACTCGCAGACACAACAACTTATAGGAGGTTGAGAAAAGACCCTACAGAAGACTTCTCAAAGCTATTGAACCACTATTGTAATAGAGGACTTGAAGATGGATTACTTTCTAGGCAGGAATTCGATTTTATTTTGGGGACACAGCAGAGGCTGCCTGTGTTCTACTGCCTACCCAAGATACACAAAAGTATGACTGACCCACCAGGCCGTCCTATAATCTCGGGTATAGGGTCTTTGACATCCAATTTGTCCCAGTATATAGACCAACTTATTCAACCAATAGTGAAGACCACTCCAGCGTATCTGAAAGACACCACCCAGATTGTCCAGATTCTAGAAAATCTGAAGGTGGAGCCGCATTGGCTGATAGGGACTTTGGATGTCCAATCCCTCTACACCGTGATTGAGCATGAACAGGGCACCAATAGTATGAGTTTGCAATTGAGAAATCATGGTAGCCTCAAAGAGAAGCAGATTGACTTCTTGGTGGAAGGTGTGAGACATATACTAACGCATAATTATTTTTTCTTTGAGGGGGCATATTATCTCCAGATTCGGGGCACTGCCATGGGCACCAGATTCGCCCCCAGCTATGCCAACCTTTTCATGGCACAATGGGAACAGGAGACCATCTTACCCAGGCTGGGGTCGCATCTGGTGCTCTGGCAGCGCTACATCGATGATATAATTTTTATTTGGCAAGGAGATTCAACTAGCCTCCACACCTTCCTAGAAGAAATCAACATAAATAAATATAACCTGAATTTCTCTTCCAATATCAATCAGGAATCCATTGAATTCCTTGATTTACGGATTACCACTCAGATGGACCGCTATGTATGTACCACTTTTCAGAAGAAGGTAGCTAAGAATAGCTTCATCCTCTTCTCTAGCTGTCACTTGCCCTCTTGGCTATTAAATATACCAACTGGCCAATTCCGAAGAATTAAGGAATTGTACAAATCAGTCAGAGTTTGAGGAAGAGGCACTTAATATGAAAGAGAAATTTTTGGCAAAAGACTATCCAGAGACAGTAGTTGAGAACGCTCTAAAAAAGGTCAGATCGATGGATAGGAGAAATTTTTTTGAAACTAAGAGAGAAGATTGATAAGCCCAAGGAAGATAAATTCCGCATTATACTGCCTTACAACGCACAGCATAAGAAAATTGAGCAAAGTATTAAAAATCATTGGCACCTAATCCAAAAGGACAAAATTATAGGTCCCCTGATCCCACTAGTACCGGAGATAGTGTACACGAAGGCCCCCAATTAAGGTCTGAAGGTAGCACCATCAATAAAACAACTAACAAGAGAAACCGGCTCTATTAACAAATGGCTAAGTAGGAGCGGGTTCTATAGATGTGGATGCTGTGTGAACTGTAAAAATACGTCCTTTGCAAAGAAGACCCAATGGGTAAAATCAACACAAAATACCTTTGAAGTTGAGATAAAGACTCTTCTCACATGCAACAGTTCAAATGTCATCTACATTATCGAATGCTCATGTGCGAAACAATATATAGGCAGGACCAAAAGACCTTTAAGAATTAGGATAGCGGAACATATAAACAATATTAAAAAGGGCTATGAAAAACATGTACTATCCAAACATTTCAAAACGGTACATAATCAAGACCCTAAAACTCTGACCTTTGCAGCTTTTGAACAGATAGAGCGCAATTGGAGGGGAGGCAACCACATTGCCCGAATGTCTAGGGCTGAATCTAGAAGAATTTTTGAATTTGGCAGCCTGGCTCCAGCTGGGCTTAATGCCGAATTGGAAATATTCGGATTCCTGTGAGGGGTTGGACGCCTTCGGCCCATGAGGGGTACTAGTCGGGCTGTCTATCAGCACTATGACCCCTCCTGAGCTGCAGGTCTCTACCCCTATACCATCTAGTCACCTTACAGTCCGTACATAATCAGACAATTGGCCCCACCAAATTAGGTTGCCATCTACCTCCAGATCTCTCCCCTGTCTTTAAATCTCTCTATGTCATTCCCTGGATGGATCTTGTTATATATAGAAGCATATATCCCAAAATACAGGATATTTTAAAATTCGTCATTTTATTATTTAATATTTTGATCCAAAACAGATTCCCATTAGACAGGACTTGATTTAATAATATTTTAGTAAAATTGTTATATATGAATTTATATTCTATCCAGAAGAAATCATTTTTACTGTTACATTTTATTTTTATTTCTATTTTATTTTTATTTATTTTTATTTTTATGATATTTTATGAAGATATGATTGAAATTATAATAAGAATAAGTTATAATGTAATTTTACTGTTATTCCTCTATGCAATTTCATACTGCAGTGAATTTTATGCATTATAAATGTATATTAATATAAAAGGTTAACGCAATTAACCATGCAGAAAACCAAGTATGTATAATGGTCCAGAAGAACTCTAGTTTCTATTGAACAAGAAAACGCAGGGTCATACAAAAAAAACGCATATAAACCGCACCAAATAATGATTATATAATGATAATTTGGATGTGGGATATTCAGACTCTCCCGATCCTTTCCGGGTTTTCTATAGAACACCCCTTGGCAGCCATAATGAATAAAAAGAGGGCAAACTAGTCAGATCCAACAGAGCCACTGAGGATGAAGATGGATACCCTTCGAAACGCGTCTGGCGTGGACCAATTGGACCTTACTATAAACCGCAACAGTTTGCCATTTGATTTTGGACAAAAGAAAGCGCTTTCTAGGATAAAAAAGCTTTATGGCCATTTAGCAGCCACTTATGTACGGGACCGCACTAAAGAGAGGTGGAGCACGTATCCCAATTAAGGATACCTAAGGTGAACCTGCAGGGAAACAGAGCGAATACCACTAAGCACTGCCACTCACAGCCGGACCTGGAAAAGCACGGTAATACACCATAGGAGCCTGTATCTAAAACAGCTAGGCCGCATGCTGTCTGGGGCCCAGTGATATATTCCACCCAGAACTTCCACCACGTGGGACACCACGGTGAAGACGGCAGAAAGTCCATATGTGAGTAACAAAATAATTAACCAACTGATTACATGTGCATATATTACCGCTCTATAGCTTCACTGCTGAAATAATGAATCATCGCTGCTGTGCTCTATAGCGGTGTTAACCAGAGACTTGCCGGACCGATACATTGTATAACAGAGTATATTTTTCGGATCAGATACTGGAACACTAAGTCGATCCTCAGGAACTTTTCTGTTACATTTAGAAAGACTGAACTTGAGGATAAATCTCCACAGTCATTTTTGCACGGTTGCTTATTACCGCAACCATTCGAACACTTATCGTATACTGCACTTACCCATAATAATATTTTATGTTTTATCACCTAATTTTGATTCTTATATTTTCTATGCACTGGTCACTTATTTTCACGTTTTATTCGACAGTGTGGAGTTATTAATCGATTGCAGATATTGCCCCAGAGAACTAAATATACTTGGCAATATAGTCTGTACATAATCAGAACTTACGGCTGCCATATCCATGATCCTTGGCCAGTACAACCAGGCCACATAATACTAATACCAGTGGACCTTCTGCAGTATATTTTATCAAGTATATTTATTTATTTTCATAACTTTATTAATTTTATCCATTGTGTTTTATTAGGATTTTGATCTGTTTTGACTGATACTTACATTGTTATAAATAAATTACTGTCATATTGCCTACTCTGCGATCCAGATATTAGAGTGCCCATCCTTTTAATTATTATTGAATAGGATCTTACACTGTCCCTGCTGCCCTGTGCATAGTGCACACAGCAGCAGGGAGCTGACTATGGCAGCCAGGGCTTCAGTAGCGTCCTGGCTGCCATGGTAACCTACCAGAGCCCCAGGATTACACTGCTGGGGCTCCGATCAGAAGTTGCCACAGAGGTGGACCATAGGCGCAAAGACGTAACCAGAGATTTACAAACCAATAGTTTTTTTTATTGTTATTGTGACAATGCGTTTTCGGGGTTCTGCGGACCCCTTTTTCAAGTCTAAAAACATACATACAGTCATAAGATAAGACCACAATGATGGGTGTAAAATTATCAAAATACATAAAAGGAAATAATAATAATAGTAATAATATGACCGTCACGTGGAGGGTTATTCAAGTTTAAACTTGGAGTTAAATATAAATGGATGAATACATAAATAAGTGGATAAAAAGCAGGGGTGATAGCTATTCTAAAATGCGTATAAATATACAATAATATGCAATAAAAATTCATATGCAATTAAAAGTTAATAATTAATTAAGTTGCGCATACTTGATCAGTCTGAAAAAAGGCGCAGAAACGGTGGTACAATACCACTATAGCCTCACATTTGTACTGTGTGAATGGTTAGCTGTTGATAAGGTAAATAGACCTATATAGGAAGCGGTTCAGGTGATGGCTGGAACAGAAAGGCATGGTGTAGCGTTGGATGTGAGAGATTGGATATGGGTGGACTGAGAGGATGAGCGGCGCTGGGAGACATACCTGTGGAGACGCTGCTGATGGAGGATGCGCTGCTCCCGGCATCTGGCATGTGCAGCGTCCAGATGCTGTGTGCTGGGAGTGCTCGCTGGGCTGGCAAAGAGAAAGGAAAATGGGCGGGGACAAGGCGGCTGGGATGGGTGAGGATGAAGTGACCGCCCCTACTGGGCGGAGGTAGCTGCTGGCCCGTCGATGTTGGAGTGGGTGTGTCAGTGGGCGGAGCCTGGTGACGCGATGGGGCATCCATCACAGCTGGGAGAAGCGACTGTGTGATGCCGGGGCATCGATGTAGAAGTGTGAGAGTAGGGTGGGCGGACCTTGGTGATGCGATTGGGCAGTAACCCTGGGTGAGTGAGGACCGTCATCCAGGGGATGCTGTCTGGGTAAAGGACTATGGAGTGAATGGGAATGGGTAGGGAAGGAGGGGCAGATGAAATGGGCTGAAATCATGGAGATGAAAGGGCGGCATAGAACGGTGGGCAGGGACAGTGTCTAAAAGGTGACCGCAGCGATGCTAGGGATGGATGGGGAAGGGGGGGGGGGGGAGTGGAATGGATATAAAGATGCTGATGGTGTGAAAATAAGAACAGTAAGTAAATAAGAAGGGGAGGGGACCCTGTGGCCTCTGCCACCAATTATTTTAATACTGGGGGATTGAGGGGGCAGGCACACTGCGCCACCAAAGATAATTAACCTTTAATACAGGAGGCGGGTGCCGGCAGCAGATCAGCGGCAGTTAACCCCTCAGGTGCCACACATGAGGGGTTAACTGCCGCTGATCGCAGATCCCTGTCAGAGGCAGGGTGTCGGCTATGTGATTCTGCTGCTGGTACCTGCCTCCTATATTCAAAGTTAAATACGACCTTTCATGAGTTCAGACTTTGTTAAGTAGCAGGCTACATAGAGCAGCGCCCAGGGATCTCCCCGCACTTACTATCATTCCTGGGCGCCGCTCTGTTCGCCCGCTGTGGCCCAGTTATCGCTTCCTGCTCCATATGCTAATTACTATCGGAGCAATGGGGAAGCTTCTCTCCTGGGCGTTCCTTCTCCCTGGCTGTGACGTTCTACGCTGCGATTGGACAGCGCTACAGCCAGGGAGAAGGAACGCCCAGGAGAGAAGCTGATGTCTCCTCTCCATTGCTCAGATAGTAGTAATTAACATACGGAGCAGGAGACGGTAACGGGGGTGAACAGAGCGGCGCCCAGATATAATAGTAAGTGCATGGAGATCCCTGGGTGCCGCTCTATGTAGCCTGCTACTTAAAGTCCGGACCCATGAAAGGTCCTCCTATCATTGGTGGCGCAGGGCGCTCGTCCCACTCTGTTTATTGGCAGCAGCGGCACAGGGGGGAGGGAGAGACTGCTTCCTTCTCCCTTGTTCTGCTGAGGGAACATGGAAATCCCGGTATCGACAAAAGTATCGATACTTCTATACCCGCGTTGTAACCATAGAAACGAGTCACGTATAAATGTGATGGAAAATTAATCCAGCCAGCAAAGGAAGCAATATAGATAATGACAATACATTGCGCTGTATTAACATTCTCTACATAATAAATGTCACTTGCTGAAGTGAGACAACCCCCTTTAATGAAAAATAAATTCACGCCAAAAATTAATAAAACATGAAAAATATATAAATGTGGTGTTGCAATAACTGTATTGACCTACAGAATAAATTTAAGATATAAAATTTACTGCATGAAGAACCCCATAAAAATTGTAATAAAATGGTACTGATAAAAACTGCAATCAGTCCCGCAAAAAAAAGCCCTCACACAGCTAAATAGCCGGAAAAATGAAAATGTTATGGATGTACAGGTACTTTCAGCTTAGAATGACTGTTGACAGATGCTGGCAATCCACGGGCCTTTTTATGATTGAAATCAAGAAAAAGCTTAAAAAAAAAATAAATGAACCAGAGATTTCCAGCCAGTCTCCCAAACCGAACCTTGCCAGGCCTTAATCTGTGTAATATCTGCAATCTGACAAGTTCAGGAACATTCAGCTAAGACTGACCATTGACAAAGATACAGGTAAATCCACTGGCCTTTTTATGATTGAAATCAAGAGAAAGCTTAACATTAACCATTTCGCTACCAGCGCCGTACATGTACGGTGCTGGAATGATGGGTAAACATACAGCCCGCCCGAGCGTGCAGCAGCTGCCATGACCGCTGGGTCTCCACAGTTTCAAACAGCAGAGGCCTGCAGCTAATGACCGAGACTCCTACTGCTCTCACTGCCTCCTATATATACAGTGCCCTGTGTTACTGCCATCTCTACTCTGGCAGCAGAGGGCACTTTAACCACTTCAGCCCCGCTAGGTGAAACCCCCTTCATGACCAGAGCACTTTTTACACTTCTGCACTACACTCCTTTCACCGTTTATCGCTCGGTCATGCAACTTACCACCCAAATGAATTTTACCTCCTTTTCTTCTCACTAATAGAGCTTTCATTTGGTGGTATTTTATTGCTGCTGACATTTTTACTTTTTTTGTTATTAATCAAAATGTAACTTTTTTTGCAAAAAAAAATGACATTTTTCACTTTCAGCTGTAAAATTTTGCAAAAAAAACGACATCCATATATAAATTTTTCACCAAATTTATTGTTCTACATGTCTTTGATTAAAAAAAAATGTTTGGGCAAAAAAAAAAAAAATGGTTTGGGTAAAAGTTAGAGCATTTACAAACTATGGTACAAAAATGTGAATTTCCGCTTTTTGAAGCAGCTCTGACTTTCTGAGCACCTGTCATGATTCCTGAGGTTCTACAATGCCCAAACAGTAGAAAACCCCCACAAATGACCCCATTTCGGAAAGTAGACACCCTAAGGTATTTGCTGATGGGCATAGTGAGTTCATAGAACTTTTTATTTTTTGTCACAAGTTAGCGGAAAATGATGATGATTTTATTTATTTATTTTTTTTTTCTTACAAAGTCTCATATTCCACTAACTTGCGACAAAAAATAAAAAATTCTAGGAACTCGCCATGCCCCTCACGGAATACCTTGGGGTGTCTTCTTTCCAAAATGGGGTCACTTGTGGCGTAGTTATACTGCCCTGGCAATTTAGGGGCCCAAATGTGTGAGAAGAACTTTGCAATCAAAATGTGTAAAAAATGACCGGTGAAATCCAAAAGGTGCACTTTGGAATATGTGCCCCTTTGCCCACCTTGGCAGCAAAAAAGTGTCACACATCTGGTATCGCCGTACTCAGGAGAAGTTGGGGAATGTGTTTTGGGGTGTCATTTTACATATACCCATGCTGGGTGAGAGAAATATCTTGGCAGAAGACAACTTTTCCCATTTTTTTTATACAAAGTTGGCATTTGACCAAGATATTTTTCTCACCCAGCATGGGTATATGTAAAATGACACCCCAAAACACATTGCCCAACTTCTCCTGAGTACGGCGATACCAGATGTGTCACACTTTTTTGCTGCCAAGGTGGGCAAAGGGGCACATATTCCAAAGTGCACCTTTCGGATTTTGCAGGCCATTTTTTACACATTTTGATTGCAAAGTTCTTCTCACACATTTGGGCCCCTAAATTGCCAGGGCAGTATAACTACCCCACAAGTGACCCCATTTTGGAAAGAAGACACCCCAAGGTATTCCGTGAGGGGCATGGCGAGTTCCTAGAATTTTTTATTTTTTGTCGCAAGTTAGTGGAATATGAGACTTTGTAAGGAAAAAAGAAAAAAAAAGAAAAATCATCATTTTCCGCTAACTTGTGACAAAAAATAAAAAATTCTAGGAACTCGCCGTGCCCCTCACGGAATACCTTGGGGTGTCTTCTTTCCAAAATGGGGTCACTTTTGGCGTAGTTATACTGCCCTGGCAATTTAGGGGCCCAAATGTGTGAGAAGTACCTTGCAATCAAAATGTGTAAAAAATGGCCTGCGAAATCCGAAAGGTGCCCCATTGCCCACCTTGGCTGCAAAAAAGTGTCACACATGTGGTATCGCTGTACTCAGGAGAAGTTGGGTAATGTGTTTTGGGGGGTCATTTTACATATACCCATGCTGGGTGAGAGAAATATCTTGGCAAAAGACAACTTTTCCCATTTTTTTATACAAAGTTGGCATTTGACCAAGATATTTTTCTCACCCAGCATGGGTATATGTAAAATGACACCCCAAAACACATTCCCCAACTTCTCCTGAGTACGGCGATACCACATGTGTGACACTTTTTTGCAGCCTAGATGCGCAAAGGGGCCCAAATTCCTTTTAGGAGGGCATTTTTAGACATTTGGATCCCAGACTTCTTCTCACACTTTCGGGCCCCTAAAAAGCCAGGGCAGTATAAATACCCCACATGTGACCCCACTTTGGAAAGAAGACACCCCAAGGTATTCAATGAGGGGCATGGCGAGTTCCTAGAATTTTTATTTTTTTTGCATAAGTTAGCGGATATTGATTTTATTTGTTTTTTTCTCACAAAGTCTCACTTTCCGCTAACTTAGGACAAAAATTTCAATCTTTCATGGACTCAATATGCCCCTCACGGAATACCTTGGGGTGTCTTCTTTCCGAAATGGGGTCACATGTGGGGTATTTATACTGCCCTGGCTTTTTAGGGGCCCTAAAGCGTGAGAAGAAGTCTGGAATATAAATGTCTAAAAATGTTTACGCATTTGGATTCCGTGAGGGGTATGGTGCGTCCATGTGAGATTTTATTTTTTGACACAAGTTAGTAGAATATGAGACTTTGTAAGAAAAAACAAAAACAAAAACAAACAAAAAATTTCCGCTAACTTGTGCCAAAAAAAATGTCTGAATGGAGCCTTACCAGGGGGGGGGTGATCAATGACAGGGGGGTGATCACCCATATAGACTCCCTGATCACCCCCCTGTCACTGATCACCCCCCCTGTAAGGCTCCATTCAGACATCCGCATGATTTTTTACGGATCCATGGATACATGGATCGGATCCACAAAACGCATGCGGACGTCTGAATGGAGCCTTACAGGGGGGTTATCAATGACAGGGGGTGATCAGGGTGATCACCCCCCTGTCACTGATCACCCCCCCTGTAAGGCTCCATTCAGACATCCGCATGATTTTTTACGGATCCATGGATACATTGATCGGATCCACAGAACGCATGCGGACGTCTGAATGGAGCCTTACAGGGGGGTTATCAATGACAGGGGGTGATCAGGGTAATCAGGGTGATCACCCCCCTGTCACTGATCACCCCCCCTGTAAGGCTCCATTCAGACATCCGCATGATTTTTTACGGATCCATGGATACATGTATCGGATCCACAGAACGCATGCGGACGTCTGAATGGAGCCTTAAAGGGGGGTTATCAATGACAGGGGGTGATCAGGGTAATCAGGGTGATCACCCCCCTGTCACTGATCACCCCCCCTGTAAGGCTCCATTCAGACATCCGCATGATTTTTTACGGATCCATGGATCGGATCCACAGAATGCATGCGGACGTCTGAATGGAGCCTTACAGGGGGGTTATCAATGACAGGGGGTGATCAGGGTAATCAGGGTGATCACCCCCCTGTCACTGATCACCCCCCCCTGTAAGGCTCCATTCAGACATCCGCATGATTTTTTACGGATCCATGGATACATGGATCGGATCCACAAAACGCATGCGGACGTCTGAATGGAGCCTTACAGGGGGGTTATCAATGACAGGGGGGTGATCAGGGAGTGTATATGGGTGATCACCCGCCTGTCATTGATCACCCCCTGTAAGGCTCCATTCAGACGTCCGCATGTGTTTTGCGGATCCGATCCATGTATCCATGGATCCGTAAAAATCATGCGGACGTCTGAATGGAGCCTTACAGGGGAGTGATCAATGACAGGGGGGTGATCAATGACAGGGGGTGATCAGGGAGTGTATATGGGTGATCACCCGCCTGTCATTGATCACCCCCCTGTAAGGCTCCATTCAGACGTCCGTATGCTTTTTGCGGATCCGATCCATGTATCCGTGGATCCGTAAAGATCATACGGACGTCTGAACGGAGCCTGACAGGGGGGTGATCAATGACAGGGCGGTGATCAGGGAGTTTATATGGGGTGATCATGGGTGATCAGGGGTTTATAAGGGGTTAATAAGTGACGGGGGGGGGGGTGTAGTGTAGTGTGGTGTTTGGTGCTACTGTACTGACCTACCTGAGTCCTCTGGTGGTCGATCCTAACAAAAGGGACCACCAGAGGACCAGGTAGGAGGTATATTAGACGCTGTTATGAAAACAGCGTCTAATATACCTGTTAGGGGTTAAAAAATTCGGCTCTCCAGCCTGCCAGCGAGCGATCGCCGCTGGCAGGCTGGAGATCCACTCGCTTACCTTCCGTTCCTGTTCACAGGAAATCTCGGCTCTCGCGGGAGGACGCGTATATGCGTCCACCCAGAAGAGCAGGACCGCCGGCAGGACGCAATCCTGCGTACGGCGGTCCTGAGGTAGTTAAGTAACTTTCCTCTGTATCCCCAAAGTGTTGATGTAACCAGCTGCCAGGAGATGCATAAGAGCAAGCAGTCAAAGCTCACTTTTGAAACAGGGAGAAACTGACCGCTCTTATTCATTTCCCAGGGGCTGAATTGTGCTGAACTGTGAAGACGGACTGTCTTTAGCAACCCTAAGGCCCCTTTCACACGATCGAGTTTTCCGCGCGGGTGCAATGCGTGATGTGAACGCATAGCACCTGCACTGAATCCTGACCCATTTGTTTCAATGGGTCTGTGTACATGAGCGTTGTTTTTCACGTATCAGTTCTGCGTTGCGTGATAATCGCAGCATGTTCTATATTCTGCGTTTTTCACGCAGCCCTGGCCCCATAGAAGTGAATGGGGCCGCATGAAAAACACATTGCATCCGCAAGCAAATGCGGGTGTGATGCATTTTTCACTGATGGTTGCTAAGAGATGTTGTTTGTAAACCTTCAGTTTTTTATCACGCGCGTGAAAAACGCATCAAAACGCATTGCACACACGTGGAAAAAACCTGAACAACTGAACGCAATCGCATATAAAACTGACTGAACTTGCTTGCAAAATAGTGCGAGTTTCACTGAACGCATCCGGACCTAATCTGTCATGCTCGTGTGAAAGGGGCAACTTCAGAAATGTTCAAATTCACTAAATAAAGTATATTACAAAAACTCCCCATCACTGTCCCTGCACATTATAAAAAAAATGGCAATAGCACTTGAAAGAAGCACTCTGATTCTAACCTACACAAAGGCAGACATCCCAACCTGCAAAAACTCATTTCAGGGAGGTGCACTTCTCATTTCAGGGAGGTGCACTTCTCATTTCAGGGAGGTGCACTTCTCATTTCAGGGAGGTGCACTTCTCATTTCAGGGAGGTGCACTTCTCATTTCAGGGAGGTGCACTTCTCATTTCAGGGAGGTGCACTTCTCATTTCAGGGAGGTGCACTTCTCATTTCAGGGAGGTGCACTTCTCATTTCAGGGAGGTGCACTTCTCATTTCAGGGAGGTTTTCTTTTTTCTTTTTTTTCACGAACTTTTTATTACATTTTCCAAACATATGAAGTATCTGCACACTTTGCTCTATGGTGTGGAGGACCGGGCTCATTACCCTGCCCCAAATTATCATATTTATATATATGATTAAAGAATCCAGGGGGTGTGAATTTAACACTGGGGTAAATAATATAATTAAAATGGAGGGTTAGGCTACTATTACACTTGCGTTCGGTGCGGATCCGTCTGGTATCTGCACAGACGGATCTGCACCTATAATGCAGACGCTTAGATCCGTTCAGAACGGATCAGTTTGCATTACCATGAACAAATTTTTTTTTTAAAAAGTGTTTTCTTTTTTTGTTCATGATAGTGCAAACGGATCCGTTTTGACTTTACATTGAAAGTCAATGGGGGACGGATCCATTTGAAAATTGAGCCATATTGTGTCAACGTCAAACGGATCAGTCCCCATTGACTTGCATTGTAAGTCTGGACGGATCCGTTTGCCTCCGCACGGCCAGGCGGACACCCGAACGCTGCAAGCAGCGTTTGGGTGTCCGCCTCCTGAGCGGAGTGGAGGCCAAACTCTGCCAGACTGAGGCATTCTGAGCGGATCCGCATCCACTCAGAATGCATTAGGGCTGGACGGATCCATTCGGGGCCGCTTGCGAGAGCCTTCAAACGGAACTCACAAGCGGAGCCCCGAACGCAAGTGTGAAAGTAGCCTTAAATGTGTAAATGTATTTAAAAAAAATGCATCTCTCTCAATAGTTATATAGCTACTGAATGAGACAGAAGGGATGCCTTTAACATATATATCTCCTTGAGAAGCCAATTTGACCCTAAAGGGTTAATTCAACCTGTAATCTAAACTCTGTCCTGTCACTTCTCTTATCTCTCTGCTCTGCTATCTGACTGAGATAAACCTTTCCGGGAGATATTGTTTCACATGCGGGTGTCAGGGAGCCGCTATTTAGCGGGAGACTCCCTGAACCTCAGGGAGAGTTGAGATCCCTGCAAAGGAGAGGGGTGCTAGTATTCCTGCTCAAACTTGGCTATACTGAGTTGTTCAGACGGTATTATGTGAGTGAAGTTCAGTATAGCCGAGCTGGGGCCGGAACACAGCATTATAAATCATTACAATGCCATGAGTTTCTGTCACAAGGGCAGTGTTCATTCAGAGCGTATTTAACAGACTGAATATGCTTGTGTAAAATTGTCCTAAGAGACTCACATCAATGCTTTTATAGATTTGCATACAAAGACCTTCTGGTTGAACACACCAAGTGCTGTAAGAGTACATACCATTACAGTTTAAAGGTATTTGTCACCCTTTAGATATTGATGGCCTATCCTCCCGATACAGCATCAATATTGGACCAAATGAATTAGAGGTGAGCTCTGGTATGCTAGCATGGAGATGGGAGTCCCAGGCTATGAGCTGTGCGCTGCGATTGGCCAGCGCTGCAGCAAGGGACACGCCTAATACAAAAACTCCACCCAGTACAACAGAGGGAGCTGCAGACACCGGAGCCTATACCGGGCGAACGGAGCGGCAACCAGACATACTAGTAAGTGCAGGGGGACCCCTGGGCGCCGCTCTGCCCACAGATATAGTTAGTTTTTTGTTTTTAAACTAGTGAAAGGTCCTCTTTAACTGTGACCAGCACAGTAGTCTTCCCCTAGGGTGGCCAGAGGTCCGGTTTTAGGCCGGACAGTCCAGCTTTCAGACTCCCTGTCCTCCATCTGGCGTAGGGCCTGGATGAACACAAAAATTTCCTTTTGAACAGCTCATTCTCAGACAGCAGCACTGTGCTGTCTGAGCGTGAGCTGCACGGAGAAAGTCAGCCTCCCTCCCACTCCTGCAGCTGACAGAAGTTGATTTTTATCTTCATTTTTTCAATCCCAGTCGGCTGTGGAGTCGGAGTAAACGTGGCCTAACTGGTTTGGGGGCGTGGCATAGCGGGAACGGGGGTTTTAAGTCCGCCTTTTGAGGGTGGCCTGAATAGCCAGCCTTCCTTCCCCCTTAACTGTGACCTCCACAGCACTCCACTCCCTTAACAGTGTCATCCACAGCGCCCTGCCCCTTTAAAGCTGACTTTTTTTTTTTTCTCTTGCAATTCTCCTCACATTTTTACTATGAATTTCCATTGTATTCTACAGGTGTTTCTGGAGTTATTTTTCTATTCAGTAAATTTTTGGCCATGCAGAGAAGCACCAAAACGCTATATGGGGTGTGTGTTTTAAAAGAAATTGTTGCAAAACTCCAAAAACACAAACAAATATTAGCACTGGTTGCAGTGTTTTAATTTTCACCACAGACTTATAACACCTGAAAAAAAATATTCTTGGTCAGAAACCCCCAAAAACAAACACACATGAAAATACCAGAAAAAAGTGTATTAACAATGTGATTTTTTTTTTCTCCTAAAAACCCTTGCCCTTTTTTTTTCTCCTAAAAACCCTTGCAGAGATTTATGAAATAGTCCAAAAGAAAAACTGTTGTTTGTTGACCAATCACAATACAGCTTTCATTTTGTATTATGCCCTTGAAGAATGAAAGTTACACTGTGATTAATTGGTTTGTGTAGTACAGACCTAAAATTATTGCATTAATCAAAAAGCCCATACGTAAACAATGACAAATGCCACTATATAAAAATAAAATCTCAGGACACAGAAATGTACAACTTTATAAGAAGTGTGCCTTCAGTTATCACAGTTTAAAAGAGAGTATACTATCAAAAATAGATTAAAAAAATAAATCACATACAGTGAACTATTAATCATAAAAAGGCAAGAGTCTCTTCGCAAGCACCTTCTGTTGCAGAGGGGCAAATCTCAGCAGTTAACTTCCACAGGCAAAAAAGGGGAGGTTGAAAATGAGGAAAAGACAATCCCATCTCAATGGCACATCTTCAGAGTCATTTCTTTCTGTGAAAGATACACGTTAAAGGGACATTAAACCCACAAAACGTAATATAATACATAATCTCCTTATGTGTGTTTGTTATCTGTTCGTTTCTTAAGGACAATTGCAGACCATCCTCGATGATAAAAATCCCTGTGTGCGTCTGTGCCAATTAGTGAAGTGCGCATTCGCGATGCACCGGCCAATCAACACACGGCGCTCTGCACACACCGCCCACACCTGCTCGCCGGCCCGCTGCTGTGGCAAGGTTCGCCGTGCCTCCTCCGACCTCTGCAGCCGACTCACACCCCAGGATCTGGGCCCAGCAACCGCCGTCTGCCACAGCGTATCCTTCATTCACAGGACACCCTTACACACCTGCGCACCGGGCAGAGAGTGGCGCCATACCTGCTGAAGCATCGCATCCTGGATTTCATAGAACGTTCAAAGAGCCTGGGAGGACAAAGCTGGGAGCACTGGGGACTCTGATTCTGGATCCCGGGTATATGTCAGCACAGGGGGCATATGTTAGTCCCCGCAGCGGCCGCATCCTCCTCGCTCCTATTTCGCCCTAACTCCACCCACCAAAGTCAGGAAATGGCCGCACAGTAGCAAGTGAGGGAAGCTATCACAGGCAGGGAGCATTACACACGTATTACACTCCAACTCCCATCACTGTATACATATTACACTTCAACCTCCATCATATTACATTCCAGTCCCCATCATTGTACACATATTACGCTCCAACCCCCATCATTACACTACAGCCCTCATTGGAGTGTAATGATGAGGGTTGGAGTGTAATGTGTGTATAATGATGGGGGTTGGCGTATAATATGTGTATAATGATGGGGATCCCGGCGTATGAGGCGGCTGGAGACAGAGGAGGAGGCACGGTGGAGCTGGGCACAGCAGCGGGCCGCGCGTGGAGCGCCGATAGGTCCACGTGCCGTGCATGCCCAGTCTTACAAACGGCACTCACACAGCACTCACACAGGGCTTTTATGTAGGATGATGGGGGATGAAGTGTAATCCAACGTAATAAAATCCCTGTGTGATATGTATACAATGATGGGGGGTTGGAGTGTAATACGTGTGTAATGGTCCCTGCTGTGATAGGATCCCTCACTTGCTACTCTGCAGCTATTTCTTGACTTTGGCGGGCTGGTTTAGGGTGAAATAGGAGCGAGGAGGATGCAGCCGCTGCAGGAACTAAGGCTACTCCGTTTTGACTTAGCCCTTTTTTTTAAAATAATGAACGGATACAAGCATTTGCATTATCTGTGAGGATCCATCTGTGCAGATACAAGATGGATCCGCACCGAGCGCAGGTGTGAAAGTAGCCTAGCATGTGCCCCCTGTGCTGACAGATACCCGGGGTCCAACAGGTTGGTGAAGCAGAAGCTGCACTGCGCAACACTGCTGAGCGCAGGGCACAGTGGAATGAGTTTGGATGAGACGGGTTTCCCCCGTCCCCCTGGTATTGCCCACATCACACTGTACCTTCCTGTATAGCGCTTTGATGTGGGTGTTGACTGAGTTTAGCTGGTGAGCGGGTGATTCCTGGTATCACACTGATGTGCAAGTGAATTCCAAGGGGTGGGGGCAGAGAACAAGACTGAGTAAATCTGGGAGGACTGAGCTACTAGAGGAGAATCAAGCAATTCTTCTCCGGCTTCCTATTCAGTAAACTGCCTGTTGGAAAAACAATGACTGTAATGGGATGGTCTGGAGCTGAACGGTCCTTGCTGCATCAGGTGGTTAGTCTCAACTGCCCATGCAGTGAGATGCATTATAACTTTACATCAGAGGTATATGTTATCAGTTCTGTCGAGCTAGGCTAGATTCACACTAGCGTTAGCGAGATCCGGCAGGCTGTTCCCTGTGCGCCGCGGTTTTAGAGTGGACAATTCTTGGCATATTTGCCATGTTGCGGCGGATCTCTGCCGGTCCCCATTATAGTTAAAAGGAACAGACCACAAATGCGTCTTTTCCAGCAATGCTGCATCCAGACAGACCAAGAAGGCTGTTCCCTGCCAGATCTCACTAACGCTAATGTGAAACTAGCCCTATACCTGTGATGGGAGGCTAGCCCCTTACATGTAAGGCCGAATGCACGCGGCCCGGCATACCACGGACATTTCTCGGCCGCGGAACACGGCCGTGTGCATTCGGCCTAAATCTGCTAACAAAGTGGCTTTTGGGTGTGTGCTGTCATTTTCTCTTGGTTCCTTAAATTAACCCCTTCTACCCCGGTCCAGTTTTCACCCTCCTGCCCAGGACATTTTTGGCAAATCTGACGTGTCACTTTATGTGGTAATAACTTTGGAGTACTTTTACTTATCCAAGCCATTCTGAGATTGTTTTCTCATGACACATTGTACTTCATTACAGTCATAAATTTGAGTCAATATATTTCACGTTAATGAAAAAATACCAGATTTACCCAAAATTTTGAAAAATACCTCATAAAATATTTATTATTTAACATTCCCCATATGTCTACTTTATGTTGGCATCATTTCGTAAATGTAATTTTATTTTTTCAGGACGTTCGAAGGCCTAAAATTTTAGAAGCAATCAAAATTTTTTACATTTCAAAAGCTCACTTTAAATGACCAGTTCAGGTCTGAGGTCACTTTGTGGGGCCTACATAGTAGAAACTGATGTAAGGGCACAGAAGGAAAGGAGCGCCGTATGATTTTTGAAGGCAGATTTTGCTGAACTGGTTTTTAGACACCATGTCCCATTTAAAGCCCCCCTGATGCACCCCTACAGTAGAAACTCCAAAAAAGTGACCCCATTTTGAAAACTTCGGAATAAGGTGACAGTTTTGTTGGTACTATTTTGGTGTACATATGATTTATTTATTTTTTTCGCTCTATATTACATTTTTTGTGAGGCAAGGTAACCAAAAATGTCTGTTTTGGCACCGTTTTTATTTTTTGTTTTTTACGACATTCATCTGATCATGTGCTATTTTTATACAGCAGATTGTTATGGACGCGATGATATCAAATATGTCTACTTTGTTTCAGTTTTTCATAATAAAGCATTTTACAGAAAAAAAATTGTCTCCATTTTCTGAACAGCATTTTTTATATTTTTCTACCAATCGTCTTGTGCAGGGGCTTGTTTTTTTGCAGGAAGAGTTGACATTTTTATTGGTACCATTTTTAGATACATAGGATTTTTTGATCATTCATTGTTACATTACTTTATAGGACAAGGTGACCAAAAAACTGGTTGTTTTGGCACAGTTTTTATTTACTTATTTTTGCAGCTGAGAGGTTAGGTCATGTTAGGTCTTCACCTGAGAGGTTAGATCATGTGATATTTTTTCAGAGCTGGTCATTACAGACGTGGCAATACCTAATATAAATATATATATATATATATATATATATATATATATATATATATATATATATATATATATATATATATATATATATATACACATACCGTATTTTTCGCCGTATAAGACGCACTTTTTTGCCCCCAAAAGTGGGGGGGGGAAATAGCAGTGCGTCTTATACGGCGAATGTAGCCGATTTTGCTTAGTTTTCAATGATACACCCGCCGCGATGCCATGCGGCGGGTGTATCAGCTGTGAGGGAGGAGGGGCTGGGGGCGGCATCTGCATTTATAATGACAGCGGGGCCCGTGCAGTGACTATTCTACTACACGGGCCCCGCTTACTGTATAATCATATCCCTAATAGTTAATTGTTGTGTGCACTGCATGTGCACTGCATGTAAAAGCATAATGAGCGATAATGATGAGCGCTGTCTATTACTTACAATTAGAAGCGCTCGCCGTTCGGAGCAGAGAGGAGGCAGGCCGGGAGGCCGGGCGCTGGCAGTGTGAGTCATACGTCAGGTGCCTGCGCCGCCTGCTTCATTCACGGTACATGTTTTATTATTATTATTTTTTACGTTTTACTCAATAAAAGCATTTTTTAAAACTTATGTTTTAGTGTCTCCATAGTCTGAGAGTCATAGCTTTTTTATTTTTTGGACGATTGTCTGATGTAGAGTCTCATTTTTTGCGGGATGGGGTGACAGTTAGATTTCTCCTGTTTTGGGGGGGCATACACCTTATCGATCACTTGGTGTTGCAATTTTTGTGATTTAAGGTGACTAAAAATAGCTTTTTTTGGCACTTAAAAAAAAAATATGTATGGTGTTCACCTGAGGGGTTAGGTCATGTGATATTTTTATAGAGCTGGTTGTTACGAATGCGGTGATACCCAATAGGTCTCTTATTTCACTTTAACCCAATAATACCATTTCTGAAACAAAAACAAAAAAAAGATGTTTTAGGGTCTCCATATTCTGAGAGCTATAGTATATTTTTATTTTTTGGGCGATTGTCTTATGTAAGGTCTCATTTTTTTACAGGATAAGGTGACGGTTTTATTGGTACCATTTTGTGAGGGCATACGCATTTTTAACCACTTCAGCCCCGCTAGGTGAAACCCCCTTCATGACCAGAGCACTTTTTACACTTCGGCACTACACTCCTTTCACCGTTTATCGCTCGGTCATGCAACTTACCACCCAAATGAATTTTACCTTCTTTTCTTCTCACTAATGGAGCTTTCATTTGGTGGTATTTTATTGCTGCTGACATTTTTACTTTTTTTTGTTATTAATCAAAATGTAACGATTTTTTTGCAAAAAAATGACATTTTTCACTTTCAGCTGTAAAATTTTGCAAAAAAAACGACATCCATATATAAATTTTTCGCCAAATTTATTGTTCTACATGTCTTTGATAAAAAAAAATGTTTGGGCAAAAAAAAAATGGTTTGGGTAAAAGTTAGAGCATTTACAAACTATGGTACAAAAATGTGAATTTCCGCTTTTTGAAACAGCTCTGACTTTCTGAGCACCTGTCATGATTCCTGAGGTTCTACAATGCCCAAACAGTAGAAAACCCCCACAAATGACCCAATTTCGGAAAGTAGACACGCTAAGGTATTCGCTGATGGGCATAGTGAGTTCATAGAACTTTTTATTTTTTGTCACAAGTTAGCGGAAAATGATGATGATTTTATTTTTTTTATTTTTTCTTACAAAGTCTCATATTCCACTAACTTGCGACAAAAAATAAAAAATTCTAGGAACTCACCATGCCCCTCACAGAATACCTTGGGGTGTCTTCTTTCCAAAATGGGGTCACTTGTGGGGTAGTTATACTGCCCTGGCAATTTAGGGGCCCAAATGTGTGAGAAGAACTTTGCAATCAAAATGTGTAAAAAATGACCGGTGAAATCCAAAAGGTGCACTTTGGAATATGTGCCCCTTTGCCCACCTTGGCAGCAAAAAAGTGTGACACATCTGGTATCGCCGTACTCAGGAAGAGTTGGGGAATGTGTTTTGGGGTGTCATTTTACATATACCCATGCTGGGTGAGAAAAATATCTTGGTCAAATGCCAACTTTGTATAAAAAAATGGGAAAAGTTGTCTTTTGCCAAGATATTTCTCTCACCCAGCATGGGTATATGTAAAATGAAACCCCAAAACACATTCCCCAACTTCTCCTGAGTACGGCGATACCAGATGTGTCACACTTTTTTGCTGCCAAGGTGGGCAAAGGGGCACATATTCCAAAGTGCACCTTTCAGATTTTGCAGGCCATTTTTTTACACATTTTGATTGCAAGGTACTTCTCACACATTTGGGCCCCTAAATTGCCAGGGCAGTATAACTACCCCACAAGTGACCCCATTTTGGAAAGAAGACACCCCAAGGTATTCCGTGAGGGGCATGGCGAGTTCCTAGAATTTTTTATTTTTTGTCACAAGTTAGTGGAATATGAGACTTTGTAAGGAAAAAAGAGAAAAAAAAAATCATCATTTTCCACTAACTTGTGACAAAAAATAAAAAAATTCTAGGAACTCGCCGTGCCCCTCACGGAATACCTTGGGGTGTCTTCTTTCCAAAATGGGGTCACTTGTGGCGTAGTTATACTGCCCTGGCAATTTAGGGGCCCAAATGTGTAAGAAGTACCTTGCAATCAAAATGTGTAAAAAATGGCCTGCGAAATCCGAAAGGTGCCCCTTTGCCCACCTTGGCTGCAAAAAAGTGTCACACATGTGGTATCGCCGTACTCAGGAGAAGTTGGGGAATGTGTTTTGGGGGGTCATTTTACATATACCCATGCTGGGTGAGAGAAATATCTTGGCAAAAGACAACTTTTCCCATTTTTTTATACAAAGTTGGCATTTGACCAAGATATTTTTCTCACCCAGCATGGGTATATGTAAAATGACACCCCAAAACACATTCCCCAACTTCTCCTGAGTACGGCGATACCACATGTGTGACACTTTTTTGCAGCCTAGATGCGCAAAGCGGCCCAAATTCCTTTTAGGAGGGCATTTTTAGACATTTGGATCCCAGACTTCTTCTCACACTTTCGGGCCCCTAAAAAGCCAGGGCAGTATAAATACCCCACATGTGACCCCACTTTGGAAAGAAGACACCCCAAGGTATTCAATGAGGGGCATGGCGAGTTCCTAGAATTTTTATTTTTTTTGCATAAGTTAGCGGATATTGATTTTATTTGTTTTTTTCTCACAAAGTCTCACTTTCCGCTAACTTAGGACAAAAATTTCAATCTTTCATGGACTCAATATGCCCCTCACGGAATACCTTGGGGTGTCTTCTTTCCGAAATGGGGTCACATGTGGGGTATTTATACTGCCCTGGCTTTTTAGGGGCCCTAAAGCGTGAGAAGAAGTCTGGAATATAAATGTCTAAAAATGTTTACGCATTTGGATTCCGTGAGGGGTATGGTGCGTCCATGTGAGATTTTATTTTTTGACACAAGTTAGTAGAATATGAGACTTTGTAAGAAAAAACAAAAACAAACAAAAAATTTCCGCTAACTTGTGCCAAAAAAAATGTCTGAATGGAGCCTTACCAGGGGGGTGATCAATGACAGGGGGGTGATCACCCATATAGACTCCCTGATCACCCCCCTGTCACTGATCACCCCCCCTGTAAGGCTCCATTCAGACATCCGCATGATTTTTTACGGATCCATGGATACATGGATCGGATCCACAAAACGCATGCGGACGTCTGAATGGAGCCTTACAGGGGGGTTATCAATGACAGGGGGTGATCACCCCCCTGTCAATGATCACCCCTCCTGTAAGGCTCCATTCAGACATCCGCATGATTTTTTACGGATCCATGGATACATGGATCGGATCCACAAAACGCATGCGGACGTCTGAATGGAGCCTTACAGGGGGGTTATCAATGACAGGGGGTGATCACCCCCCTGTCAATGATTACCCCTCCTGTAAGGCTCCATTCAGACATCCGCATGATTTTTTACGGATCCATGGATACATGGATCGGATCCACAAAACACATGCGGACGTCTGAATGGAGCCTTACAGGGGGGTTATCAATGACAGGGGGGTGATCAGGGAGTGTATATGGGTGATCACCCGCCTGTCATTGATCACCCCCTGTAAGGCTCCATTCAGACGTCCGCATGTGTTTTGCGGATCCGATCCATGGATCCATGGATCCGTAAAAATCATGCGGACGTCTGAATGGAGCCTTACAGGGGGGTGATCAATGACAGGGGGTGATCAGGGAGTGTATATGGGTGATCACCCGCCTGTCATTGATCACCCCCCTGTAAGGCCCCATTCAGACGTCCGTATGCTTTTTGCGGATCCGATCCATGTATCCGTGGATCCGTAAAAATCATACGGACGTCTGAACGGAGCCTGACAGGGCGGTGATCAATGACAGGGGGGTGATTTTATATGGGGTGATCATGGGTGATCAGGGGTTTATAAGGGGTTAATAAGTGACGGGGGGGGGGGGTGTAGTGTAGTGTGGTGTTTGGTGCTACTGTACTGACCTACCTGAGTCCTCTGGTGGTCGATCCTAACAAAAGGGACCACCAGAGGACCAGGTAGGAGGTATATTAGACGCTGTTATGAAAACAGCGTCTAATATACCTGTTAGGGGTTAAAAAATTCGGATCTCCAGCCTGCCAGCGAGCGATCGCCGCTGGCAGGCTGGAGATCCACTCGCTTACCTTCCGTTCCTGTGTGCGCGCGCGTTCACAGGAAATCTCGGCTCTCGCGGGAGGACGCGTATATGCGTCCACCCAGAAGAGCAGGACCGCCGGCAGGACGCAATCCTGCGTACGGCGGTCCTGAGGTAGTTAATTGCTTTTACAGTGTTTATCGAACAGGGTGGATCAAGTGATATATTTATAGAGCCGGTCGTTACGGCCACGGCGATACCTAATATGTGTGTGTGTGTGTGGGGGGGGGTTCTATGATGTTTTGTAAAATCAGGGGAAATGGCCTTTTTTTTTTCTTTTTTTACTTGAAACTTTTTTTTTTAAAGCTTCATTTCTGTCCCACTCTTGGATTTCAACTTTTGGGGGGTCTGATCCCCTCTGCAATGCATTACAAAACATCTGTAATGCATTACCTGTTAGTGTACACTGAATAATACACTAACAGGTTGCCTAGGAGACCCAGCCAGGGGCTGGATCTCCTCGGCCGGCATAGAAGGCAGGTCCCAATGCCTTGCAAGAGGATACAAGAGGGGACGGCTATCAGGTACTGCTGGGCGCCTGCCGTGATAGGGCACGCACCACAACGGTGCCCGCCCGATCAACATGACATAATAGTATGTCAAAATGCGGCAAGTCACCTGCTGCCATGACGTACTATTACGTCATGCATTGGGAAGGGGTTACATTTCTGGTGTATATCACATGATGCTACACTATGACTGAGAAGGAGCTGAGTTTTTAAGTGGCTCATAGACTATTTATTTATTTATCCCGGATACATCTTTATTCTGTTCAAATAAATTAGATTTTATTGGATGAAAACTGGACTTGTCTTCTGTTTGTACTATTGCCCCACAGAAGCAAACATGGAGTCCAAACACCTCGACATTTGGCACACTGGCTAATACACTGTAGGTAATACCAGGTGAAAAGGAACTTTCTATATGTTTTGGCTGTTTAAATACTTACCAGTGGTTCAAGTTCCTTGGTGTCTATCAGATTAAATTCTGTTACAAAGTAGTAAAAATGCTTGTAGCAGGTATTTACATGAGCCTCTGCTCCCATCTGTATTATTTTGTCAAAATGATGAATGTAAACATGGACGAATACCCGAAAGAGCCTGGATAATATTTTTTTCACAACTTGCAAAAAATTCTTTGGGAAAGGTGTACCTAAAAAAAATAAAAAATAAAAATGTAAATTAAAATGACATGCAAAACCTTTAAAATTCTCCAAATTCTTCTCTCAAATCTAAAATTGGTCTGAGAACTGAACTGTTTTTCTGGCTCCCTATGGGATATACAGTACAAAACTTTGGTTGGAGAGAGAAAAATAATACAAATCATATGAAAATCAATCATACCAATCATTTTTTTTATTTTTTTTTATGTATAGCACCATATAGCATTTTTACCATTTACGAACTAGAGCTTTATCTAGACAATTACATTTATTTTATCCACAGTTAAGGGAAATATGGCATAAGTATCTGCGAGGGTTGTGTGTTGCTCCTGGGGTATATGAAGGACTGGAAGAGGTGTAATTATACACAGGATATTCAGGTTGTATGGGAAACAAGTGCAACTTGCTAGGAATAGAATAGAAGGGATGGAAAACGGAGATCTACATAAATCTCCATTTCCCAAGAGGCTAAAATCCCCTCTTCAATGGCGAGCTAGGCCCAAATGTTTTAGTTGATCTCTGTTAGGATATACTGTTGAAATTGCTGTTATACTGTGAATTTAGGTTTTTAGACCTGGGAGATTCGGACAGGTAACACAGTTTCATCGAGTCCTAGTGTTCAATTGATTACAGAGAACCTATTTAAGTGACGTTCCTAGGTTACTGACTGTTTCTTTTGTTTCCCATTATAACCTGTGAGGTGCTTGTTTTTGTTTTGTATTTTTTTTTGTTTTTTTCTTTCATTTTTTTCCCCAGTCTTTCAGTAGAATCTGCTGGTTGGTAAAAGAGGCTTTCAGGAATAACACACAGATCGCAGGGATAACCATGAGTGACAAAGCAGGACATGGGACTTTTGAAAAGTTAAGTAGATACAGTACGTTTAACCCTGTATTGCCTAGATCAAATGAATCGGTGCAAATGTTATGGGAATGGTAGATCAAGCTGATTCCTATGACAAATTGCACATTGCTAAGCGTGGTGTGCTCAAACAAACGTCCAAGCGTCTTCCCATGCTTGCTAAGCTGATGTGCATATTTAATGATGCCATTAGCAAGCTGGAGAAGGTGGAATCATTTGAAAAGACAAAGCCCCCTGTAAATTTGCATTGTAATTGTTGTGCAGAAGCGGTTAAACAGGTTTCTAGTCTAGAAACACAACACAAAGATAAAGTACAGTCAGATCAGCCTGCTGCAGTCTCAGTTAGCTGAGAAAGAAAAATACTATGCAGATGTTGATAAAGTTTTTATACAGCTGTATATGGAGATAACGGGCTATAAGGAAAAAGCAGCCTCTACAGAGGTGATAACGGCTGACCCGAGGACCGAGTTAACTAAGAGGGATGAGACAATTAGCAACATGCTCTTCTGCAACATGCTTTGCTTTTTCCCCATAACTGAGCTCTCACATCACAAAGATTTGCACTCAAAGCAAATTTGTGTTTTGAGGGCAAACAGGGGGACAGATGAGAGCGAGACCGCTCCTTTGGCTGCCTCCAATCAGACTGATTCAACTCCAATAGCTGTACAAAGTGCTGCTGGTGACATCATTTGCGGATTAGGAGGTGGCATGGGACATTTACAGACCACTTCCAACTCAGACGTGTCACAGCAATGCAGCAGAATTGCATTCTTTCCATAACATGGAGAGGATGCAATTTCTGCTAAAGATATGTAAACTGATTCCTACATATGATCCAGACGCAGATCCTTTCACTTACTGTGATATTTTTGAGGCACATTGCCAGAAATTTTCTGTCCCTCCAGAACATCGCATGGAACTGTTCAAGTTATGGTTGCCTACACATCTTTTTCAAAGATATGAGGTCATAGAAAAAAATGCCTCCAGGAATGGCCTATTTCATGATGAGGAAGACAGGCTTTCTATCCTCATGAAATTGGTAACAGGGCATACGGACGTCAGCCCAGAGGTCCTAAGTAACTTCAGGCCTACCATCCATGATGATCCCTTGTCGCTTTGTGGAAGGTTTGAAGCTATGTATAGGATCATGGTGTGGGAGCCCCACAAGGCATGATACGCATGTTTGTGGAGAAGTTTCCATATCTTGATACCACAATTCGTTTAACTGCAGCTAAGGAGACATCACTGATTGAAGCAGCAATGGTAATAGAGCAAGTCAGGCAGGATTTGCTAAAGAGTCACAAATCTATAAAAAAAAAAAAAAAAAATTCAAATTGCAAGATGGCTGCATGTTAAAGGGGATGGCAGCTAACAAAATATCTGTGTATTATAGTGCTCTTCAAAGAAGAAAGTGGGAGAATATACAGTGTTTCCATTGTCTGCAATCTGGACACATAAAACGACTCTGTCCGCACAGAGATGTAAGGCGGGGTGGCTTTCAACCACTCATACAATTGCAGAGACAGAGACCTGTTCCATTTGTGAGCCAACAGGCTACACATGAAACAGGGCTGCAAAAAGACACCATTACAACAGATATCCCTACTGGGAATCTATCTATTATATCTGTTATAATAGATTTGTGGTGGGGATCCCTAAAGATCTGGCCATAAATATGTAACTCAGGGGTCCCCCATATACTGGCCAGAGCATGCAATCAATGTAAACCCATAATAGCCCCAGTGCATGGGGACATGGTCACCAACACAGGGGGAGGGATTAGGTTTACTGTTGCAGAACCTTTTGTTTGTTTGTCCTCAGTATGTAATGTAAATGTGATAGAGTTCTTGTCTTTAATCGCTACACCCAGGTGTCTGTTGGGGAAGCGGTTAGGAATTTATGAATCTCTTTATTGTAGGGGTAAGGCCATACAGCTCACAAACAGATGGTATTGTCCCTCAACCATGAGGAGACAATGGATTTTAGATGAGCTCTTTTGCTATATCAATTGGCAATACTGTTGGTTCATAAAGGATAACTTCTTGTACAATAGGACAGTTCAGTCTGGGAGTGCTCTTTTCATGTTGGGCAGGTACCTTAAAAAAAAACTAATTTTTGGTGCCAAGGTCTGTTGCTCCCTTAACTTGGCTCAGAGTGTCATCATAAGGGCATGTCATTGCATATCTCTAGTGTGTCTTACTCAGGTAAACCCTGTACTGTCAGCTTCTGAATTGGGTCACTAAAGAGTATGGAGAAATGGCAGTCTATCTCCCTGTCTGTCACTGGCACTTATAAGTAGGTGATCAGTCAGGCCAAAACTGACTGGGCCCATTAACGGTAGTAAATAACTACCGTGGATATATGGCGTGTAATTTGGGTGCTAGCCCACAAAGTCCGCGGCGCAGCCAGTAGGTTGTGGGGCATAGCTCTCCCTATTGGGGATTCTGCGAGGGAGTGGGTTGACCCCACAGTGATCTGCAGAGGCGCTTTGTATAAATTGCGACTGTCCAGTCGGACGCGGAACTTGGGTGCAGCCGTTGCAAGTGGGAGTTCCCACTGGGTTGTGATATATAGCCTCAGTTTGTAATGTACCTACTAAGAGTGCCAAGTGTTATCTACAGATACTGTCAACAGGGGGAGGCCATGATATCTCCTAATGGATTTTCAGAACTGCAGCTGTTGATGTGTGCTCCCCTGAAGAGCAGACTGTTTAATATGATTCCAGGTGGAGAAATGACCAGAGACTCAATGATTGCCCTTGATCTAAGAAGATGACCAGACATCTGTACCCATCAGAAAGCCACCAGATGAAAATCGCAGATGAACATCAGAACCATCCATACACAAGAGGAACAGATTGGCCAAAAATGCAACATAAATGAGCTTATAATTTATTGTGTTTGTTCTTATTGTAAACACTTCCACACACAGACCAGGCTTCCAACATAGTGTGTCGGTATACCGACAACAGGGGGATATGTTAAGGGAAATATGGCTTTCAGCCAGAACCTCATCCTGATGACCACACAAATATGCCTAATAATTGGACCCAGTGGTATTCACCCATTCGGTATGGCCAGTGGCATTGTGTCCCTTGTTAGCATATCTAAGGCAGTTGAACAACATCCTCTTGACCAAGAGATGGGGGAAGATATTTGGGTGGTCACAGGGTGGAGTCTATGTTGGGGGGCTGGGACACAGCAAGATATAGGTGAAAGTTGGGAGTGAGGCTGGGGCTCTCTCTTCCTGCCACGCACTGGAACAACAGCACTTCAGGAGCAAGCTAAGTTATATGTGTGCGTATGTGGGTATGTATAGAAGTATAATATCCCAGTAGACTTTATATGTGTACATATAGATATTTGTAGTCGGCAATTGCATTACCAGTTAGATGATATATGCTGTTTATGCAGGAGTCTCTATATGTACATATACTAATGGTCAGGTACTGGATGCGAGTTGGTTAGAGGAGTAGATCCAGTAGACTGTATATTAGTGGACTCTGGATATACTGTATATACATACACATTATTAGCCACATTTGCTTAGCATCCAGGGTGCGCAGGAACGGAGGTGGCTGTGTGTGGTGGTGTCCTCTATGTATTGTGTTATCTGTATCTCTATGTATAATGTCCATTGCTTTGTCATCTTTACGTTATCAGTAAACAATTTTTATATACAAGTGTCTGCGAGGGTTGTGTGTTGCTCCTGGGGTATATGAAGGACTGGAAGAGGTGTAATTATACACAGGATATTCGGGTTGTATGGGAAACAAGTGCAACATGCTAGGAATAGAAGGGATGGAAAACGGAGATATACATAAATCTCCATTTCCCAAGAGGCTAAAATCCCCTCTTCATGCACCTATATAGCGCTGACATATTCCTCAGCACTTTACATACATCATCATCAAGCTGTCCCCAATGGGCTCTAAATCTAAATTTCCTATCAGTCTATGGAGTGTGGGAATAAACCCACAGAAACGTGAGGGGACATACAAACTCCAGGCAGATGTTGTCCTCGGTCGGATTCAAATCCAGGACCCCAGCGCTACAAGGCAACAGTGCTAACCACTGAGCCACCGTGCTGCCCCTACATGGATATCTGTATTTACTTGGAGACTTGTGCTCTTTGACTAGTGTTTGGGAGTACATCCACATATTTTTTCTCACGTATTACGGGGACATTCACATGATCATATCAGTTTTGTGATCCACACATCCCGCCCTTAGTTAGAAATGCCTATTTTTGTCTGCAGAATGGACAAGAACAGAACATGTTCTATTTTTACTGCAGGGCCACGGAACAAACATATGAACAGACAGCACATAGTGTGCAGTCCACATCTCCTGTGGCTCCATTGAAATAAATCTTGGTCTGCATTTGTTCCGCAAAGAAACATAGATCAGATGCGGAACAAAAATAGTTGTGCGAATGACCCCTAATAACAAAAAAACAACAACTGGTGCATGGTTTTCTGGACAGAATTTGTCACTCCACATCTTCTACTCCCTGTGCTGGCCTCCTATATATGGACTTTCAGCACAGCAAATATCCCCCTCTCTATCTACGCCTATCAAGAGAACCAGAGCCATAACTCCTGTGCAAATTCTATTAACAGATACCATGTTTATTTCACAGGCAGCCGTAAAGTAATGTATTTCCTGTTTGTAGTAAGAGTTTTATCTCTCTGTGCTAACTGCTACAGAAGGACAATATTTTGTATTTAATGTTCAATGGTATAATACTATCAAATTGAAACCCAGCCAAAAATTCTAAAAAATATATTTTCTATGAATACCGAGTTTACAGAAAATACACCTTTCTGAAGTGTCCCTTTAAGAGGGTAACAGCTGCAAGAATTTGTAAAACCTTTGCATTAATGAAATTATATTGGAATACTGCTATAAAACAACATTCTTAGGGCTCATGCACACAAACTTATTTTTATTCCGTGTCCGTTCCGGTTGTTTGGCGGACCGTATACGGAACCATTTATTTCAATGTGTCAGCAAAATAAAAAACTTTTCCATATTTCCATTCTGCAAAAAAAAAAACAAAAAAAAACAAAACATGTCCTATTATTGTCCACATTGCGGGCAAGGATAGGACTGTTCTATTAGGGGCCAGCTGTTCCGTTCCGCAAAATAAGGAATGCACACAGATGTCATCCGTATACGGTCGTGTGGATGAGGCCTTAGTGTCTTAGTGTGTGTGTGTGTGTGTGTGTGTGTGTGTGTGTGTGTGTGTGTGTGTGTGTGTGTGGGGGGGGGGGGGGGGGGATATGGCAACAAAATTATATTATTATAATAAGAACAAACTGTATTGTATTTTACGCTGCAATAAAACATATTGGGTCAATAAAAATCATCAACTTGACATACCGTATGGAGGAGTTCTAGGTTTTCCATTCTGAAAACAATGTGAAAAGCATTTAACACCCTAAAAGTCACACTAAAATTAGAACCCCCACAAAAAAAAGTCACTTTTTATTGTAGATTTTGAATTTATTTCTTAAATAAATATAGTTGGCACACAAAGACCAACAGCAATTTTTCACCCTGTGTGTTCCAGCGGTCAGATCTTTTTTATTTTATTTAATGTTGTTGTATGAGACTTTGACTTTTGCGGGACTTTAGCTTTTACAGGAACCATTTTAGTATACATATCATTCATTATAGGGGTTGTCCACAAAAACATTCTAAATTTTTTAAAAACAGCAGCTGGATTCGAAGACTTTTCTAAATGGATGTAATTTAAGCCTTAATGACCACCAATACTCCTTTTTACGGCTGTCACTAAGGGGGCTGGGCCTCTCACATGAGAGCTGTGCTCTTGCACTAACAGCCCGGCCAGAGTGCAGATATGGGCTGTTTAACCCTTTACATGTTGCAGGCAATGGCATCCGCCAGATCTAAGTGGAGACAGAGGGAGCGAACTCCCATTGTCTCCCATCGGCACCCCATAAATGCAATGGCAGGGTGCCGATGTGTGTAAAAGGCTGGCTGGGGCCTGGTATAGGCCCCAAGCCTGCCTTGAGTGTTTTCCAGCAGGCTGCAACAGTAAGCATAGCACTGACATTAAAATGCAATGCACTATATAGTATTTTAAAAGCAAACAAAAGATTGCCTGCTATAGTCCTCTTGTAGGGAAAAAGTAAAAAAATAAAAAATAAATAAATAATAAAAATTCCAATAAAAATGAGCTTTTTCCCATTGAAATTACGCTGTTCAAAGAAAAAAAAAATGAAAATCTCCTACACGTTTGGCATCGCCACGTCTAAAGACCAGCACTACACAAATATGTAAATTATCCCCTACAGTGAAAGCCATAAGAATTATATATTTTTTTTGCAGAATTGCTCATTTATTCTTAGTCACCACAAAAAAAAACTAAAAGACAAGCGATCAAAAAGGCATAACTTATCCAAAAATGATACCAATGAAAACTACAAGTCGATCCGCAAAAATTAAGTCCTCACACAACTTCATAGTAAGGCCTCATGCACACGACCGTTTTTGTGGTCCGCATCCGAGCCGCATTTTTTGTGGCTTGGGTGCGGACCCATTCACTTCAATGGGGCTGCAAAAGATGCGGACAGCACTCAGTGTGCTGTCCGCATCCGTTGCACTGTTCCGTGGCCCCGCAAAAAAATATATAGCATGTCCTATTCTTGTCCGTTTTGCAAACAATAGGCATTTCTACGGCTTCTGGTTTTGCGGATCCGCAGTTTGCAGGCCGCAAAAAAGAAAGAGGCACGGTCGTGTGCATGAGGCCTAAGAAAAATAAAAAAGTTATGGGTCTTGGGAAGCGGTGATGCAATAACTTTTTAAATAAACAGCAATTTCAACGTTATTTTTTGGAATTCATTTAGCATTCACAGTGTGGTACAAATAATATGTTATCTTTATTCTGTGGGTTATTACAACTACGATGATACAAAATTTATATATAGTTTATTTTGTTATAATACTCGCACAATAAAAACACCCTTTTTTACAAAATTATTTGTTTTAGTGTCACCACAATTCAAGGCCCATAACGTATGATTTTTATTCTGTTTTTGGTAGGGGAGAACTCCCATATAAGTGAATGGAGGGTGGCCCCACTTGCGCAGGGGCCTATTCAATTTCAGGGGCCTATTTTGGATATACAGTTTATTTATTTCAGTAATTGAAACTCTCATATTATATAGATTTATTACACAAAGAGTGATCTTTTTTAAGCATTTATTTCTTTTAATATGGAAGATTATGGCTTATAGCTAATGAAAACCCAAAACTCAGTATCTCGGAAATATATATGATTATACAGTCAGGTCCATAAATATTGGGACATCGACACAATTCTAAAATTTTTTGCTCTATACACCACCACAATGGATTTGAAATTAAACAAACAAGATGTGCGTTAACTGCAGACTGACAGCTTTAATTTGAGGGTATTTACATCTAAATCAGGTGAACGGTGTAGGAATTACAACCGTTTGCATATGTGTCTCCCACTTGTTAAGGGACCAAAAGTAATGGGACAGAATAATAATCATAAAATCAAACTTTCACTTTTTAATACTTGGTCGCAAATCCTTTGCAGTCAATTACAGCCTGAAGTCTGGAACGCATAGACATCACCAGACTCTGGGTTTCATCCCTGGTGATGCTCTGCCAGGCCTCAACTACAACTGTTCAGTTCGTGCTTGTTCTTGGGGCATTTTCCCTTCAGTTTTGTCTTCAGCAAGTGAAATGCATGCTCATTGGATTCAGGTCAGGTGATTGACTAGGCCATAGCATAACATTCCACTTCTTTCCCTTAAAAAACTCTTTGGTTGCTTTTGCAGTATGCTCTGGGTCATTGTCCATCTGCACTGTGAAGCAGTCCTAAAGCATTTGGCTAAATATGAGCAGATCATATTGCCCGAAACATATTAAAATAGTACATAAGGCCGAAAAAAAACATTTGTCCATCCAGTTCGGCCTGTCCTGCAAGTTCATCCAGAGGAAGGAAAAAAAAAACAAAGAAAAAAAACACAACACTTCAGAATTCATCCTGCTGCTTTTGTCAGCAGTCACATCATCAATAAAAAATATTAAAATAGACAAAATCGCCAGGACCGGATGGCATACCCCCCGGTATCCGAAGGGAATTAAGTAATGTCATAGCCAGACCCTTTTTCTGATATTTGCAGATTCTATATTGACAGGGAATGTCCCACAGGATTGGCGCATAGCAAATGTGGTGCCAATATTCAAAAAGGGTCCAAAAACAGAGCCTGGAAACTATAGGCCGGTAAGTTTAACATCTGTTGTGGGTAAACTGTTTGAAGGTTTTCTGAGAGATGCTATGTTAGAGCATCTTAACGGAAATAAGCAAATAATGCCATATCAGCATGGTTTCGTGAGGGATCTGTCATGTCAAACTAATTTAATCAGTTTCTATGAGGAGGTAAGTTCTAGACTTGACAGCGGCAAATCAATGGATGTCGTGTATCTGGACTTCTCCAAAGCATTTGACACTGTACCACATAAAAGGTTAGTATATAAAATGAGAATGCTCGGACTGGGAGAAAACGTCTGTAAGTGGGTAAGTAACTGTCTCAATGATAGAAAACAGAGGGTGGTTATTAATGGTACACACTCAGATTGGGTAACTGTCACTAGTGGGGTACCTCAGGGGTCAGTATTGGGCCCTATTCTCTTCAATATATTTATTTTGCATAGTAAAATATCAATTTTCGCAGATGACACTAAACTGTGTAAAGTAATTAACACTGAAGAGGACAGTATACTACTACTACAGAGCGATCTGGATAGATTAGAGGCTTGGGCAGATAAGTGGCAGATGAGGTTTAACACTGACAAATGCAAAGTTATGCACATGGGAAGGAATAATGCAAGTCACCCGTACTTATTAAATGGTAAAACACTCGGTTACACTGACATGGAAAAGGATCTAGGAATTTTAGCAAACTAAGCTGCAAAAAACTGTGTTAGGCAGCTTCTGCCAAGGCCAATAAGATAATGGGTTGCATCAAAAGAGGCATAGATGCCCGTGATGAGAACATAGTCCTACCACTTTACAAATCACTAGTCAGACCACACATGGAGTACTGTGTACAGTTCTGGGCTCCAGTGAACAAAGCAGACATAGCAGAGCTGGAGAGGGTCCAGAGGAGGGCAACTGAAGTAATAACTGGAATGGGGCAACTACAGTACCCTGAAAGATTATCAAAATTAGGGTTATTCACTTTAGAAAAAAGACGACTGAGAGGAGATCTAATTAATATGTATAAATATATTAGGGGACAGTACAGAGATCTATCCCATCATCTATTCATTCCCAGGACTGCGACTGTGACGAGGGGACATCCTCTGCGTCTGGAGGAAAGAAGGTTTGTACACAAACATAGAAGAGGATTCTTTACGGTAAGAGCAGTGAGACTATGGAACTCTCTGCCTGAGGAGGTGGTGATGGTGAGTACAATAAAGGAACTCAAGAGGGGCCTGGATGCATTTCTGGAGTGTAATATTACAGGATATAGCTGCTAGAGAGAGATCGTTGATCCAGGGAGTTATTCTGATTGCCTGATTGGAGTCGGGAAGGAATTTTTTATTCCCCTAAAGTGAGGAAAATTGGCTTCTACCTCACAGGGTTTTTTTGCCTTCCTCTGGATCAACTTGCAGGATGACAGGCCGAACTGGATGGACAAATGTCTTTTTTCGGCCTTATGTACTATGTTACTATGTAATAAATACAAGAGAACCAGTTCCATTGGCAGCCATACATGCCCACGCCATGACACTACCACCACCATGCTTCACTGATGAGGTGGTATGCTTAGGATCTTGAGCAGTTCCTTTTCTTCTCCGCAATTTTCTCTTCCCATCACTCTGGTACAAGTTGATCTTGGTCTCATCTGTCCATAGGATGTTGTTCCAGAACTGTGAAGGCTTTTTTAGATGTCATTTGGCAAACTTTAATCTGGCCTTCCTGTTTTTGAGGCTCATCAATGGTTTACATCTTGTGGTGAACCATCTGTATTCACTCTGGTGAAGTCTTCTCTTGATTTTTGACTTTGACACACTTACACCTACCTCCTGGAGAGTGTTCTTGATCTGGCCAACTGTTGTGAAGGGTGTTTTCTTCACCAGGGAAATAATTATTCGGTCATCCACCACAGTTGTTTTCCGTGGTCTTCTGGGTCTTTTGGTGTTGCTGAGCTCACCGGTGCGTTCCTTCTTTTTAAGATTGTTCCAAACCGTTATTTTGGCCACGCCTAATGTTTTTGCCATCTCTCTGATGGGTTTGTTTTGTTTCTTCAGCCCAATGATGGTTTGCTTCACTGATGGTGACAGCTCTTTGGATCTCATCTTGAGAGTTGACAGCAACAGATTCCAAATGCAAATAGCACACTTGAAATGAACTGTGGACCTTTTATCTGCTCATTGTTATTGGGATAATAAGGGAACAACACACACCTAGCCATGGAACAGCTGAGAAGCCAATTGTCCCATTACTTTTGGTCCCTTAACAAGTGGGAAGCACATATACAAAGTGTTGCAATTCCTACACCGTTCACCTGATTTAGATGTAAATACCCTCAAATTAAAGCTGACAGTCTGCAGTTAAAGCACATCTTGTTAGTTTAATTTCAAATCCATTGTGGTGGTGTATAGAGCCAAAAATGTTAAAATTGTGTCGCTGTCCCAATATTTATGGACCTGACTGTATAAGCACTCAATACTTTGTGAGGGCTCCTTTAGCTCGTCTGCAATCTTCCTCTTGACCAGGCATGCTCAACCTGCGGCCCTCCAGCTGTTGCAAAACTACAACTCCCATCATTCCATGACAGCCTACAGCTATCATCCTACAGAAGGGCATTATGGGAGTTGTAGTTTTACAACAGCAGGAGGGCCGCAGGTTGAGCATACCTGCTCTTGACAATATCCCATAGATTCTCTATGGGGTCTAGGTCAGGAGAGTTTGCTGGCCAATCAAGCACAGCGATACCGTGGTTATTAAACCAGGTAATGGTACTTTTGGCAGTGCGGGCAGGTGCAAAGTCCTGCTGAAAAATGAAATCAGCATCTCTATAAAGCTTGTCAGCAGAGGGAAGCATGAAGTGCTAAAATTTCCTAGAAGACGGACTGACACCAGCAGATGACATGGATCCCCAAACCATCACTGACTGTAGAAACGTTACACTGGACCTCAACTTAGATAGTGTGTCTCTCCACTCTTCCTCCAGGCTCTGGGACCTTGATTTCCAAATAAAATGCTACATTTTCTTTAATCTGAAAACAGGACTGACCGGACCACTAAGCGACAGTCCAGTTATTTTTCTCCTTAGCCCAGGTAAGACACTTTTGATGTCTCTGGGTCACGAGTCGCTTGACACAAGGAATACGACAGCTGTAGCCCATGTCTTGGATACATCTGTGTGTGGTGGCTCTTAAAGCCTGACTTGAAGTCCACTCTTTGTGAATCACCCCCAAATTCTTAAAATGGCCTTTTCTTGACAATCCTTGCAAGGCTGTGGTTATCCCTGTTGCTTGTGCACTTTTTTTTTTTTAACCATACATTTTTCTTCAACTTAGATTTCCATTAAAGGGGCTATCCCATCTTGGACCATGGGGGCATATCGCTAGGATATGCCCTCATTGTCTAATAGGTGTGGGTCCCACCGCTGGGACCCACACCTACAAGGAGAACGGAGCGGATAAAGTAGAGGAGGGTGCACTGCGCATGTGCAGCCGCCCTCCATTCATTTCTATGGAGCCGCGGAAAATAGCCGAGCACTGGCTCGGCTATTTCTGTTGGCCCCATAGAAATGAATGGGAGTGGTGGCCGCGCATGCGCGGTGCGCTCCTATTTACTTCAATGGGAGAGGCGGGGGAGCTGCGCCTGGTGGTGGACGGCCCCCCGAGAAACCCGGGGTCCTCCAGCCACAACTCTCTCAGACTCCGTTCTCCTTGATGGTGCGGGTCCCAGAGGTAGAACCCACACCTATCAGACAATGATGGCATTTCCTAGCGATATGCCCCCATTGTCTAAGATGGGATAACCGCTTTAATATGCTTGGATGCAGCACTTTGAACAGCCAGCTTCTTTAGCAATGACCTTTTGTGACTTACACTCCTTGTGGAGGGCACCAATGACTTCTGTACAACTGTCAAGTCAGCAGTCTTCCCCATGTTTGTGATGATTGTGTAGCCAACTGAACTAGACTGAGGGACTATTTAAAAGCTTAGGAAGGCTTTGCGGGTGTTTTATGTTGATTAGCTGATTAGAGTGTGACACCACAAGTCTACAAAATTGAACTTTTCAACAAAATTCTAATTTGCTGAGAGATACTGACTTTTGGGGTTTATTAGCTGTAGGCCATAATCATCAACATTAAAATAAATAAACTGATACTGTAAAGTAGAGAAGATGAAACTGTGTATCCTACAAATACAGCAATGTGGTGCTTAATCCATATATACGAACAATGTGGAATCCAGGCAAGTAGATAAAAGAAAGTAGACGGCATTCACCGCTGCAGGATTCATTCCTTTATTCTTGACATATGCTGATTACAAATCGGATGTATGCATGAGGTTTGGGGCGGACTGTTCCTACATAGAATACTTAATGGCGGCGGTCGTTTTGCGCTACCTGCGCTTCCTCGGGCCAACAGCTTAGTGCGCAAATCTGCGCTCAATTATAGCGTCATATTCACGGTTGTCATAGTTACTAGTGATGCTTATTTAATTAGTTAAAAACACATACGTGTACTACTGCTTATAACAATTCTTATCATATGAAGACGCTTTATTCATTCCTCTTGTTTAAGCCCAGAGGGCCCATGGCTGCGGTTCGAATAATTCACCTAGCCTCCCTTTGCAGTAAAAGGCGGTGTTTATCCCCACCCTGCTGCATGTTTGAAATACGTTCAATACTGGCAAAGGTGAGGCAATTCGGATCAGATACATGCAAGGTTGATTAATCTGGGACATCCTTTTCCTGTTCTTACAGCGTTACGGTGTCCTCTAAATCTTTCAAAGAGAGGTCTTACTGTTTTACCTATATAAAAGGCTCCGCAGCAGCATAAGACTACGTAAACCATGTAGTCGCTCCTGCATGTAATGAATTGGGGGACACTGTGCTGGATACCTTTAAACATTAAGAACTTTTTGTCACCGTTATACCTGCAAAACGAACAGTGACCGCACCTGTAATTCCCTACTAATTTACTCCCTGTTAACCAGTTTGTGGTCTTTTTTGCACAGGTCCTGTTTCTGACTAGCTTGTCTTTAATTGTGTGGCATCTCCTAAAGGTAACTAGTGGTTTATTCACAACATATTCTTTTAAGCTCTCCTCGGTTTTTTTATATGTCCCAGTTATTCTGGATAATATGTTTGATTAAATCCGCTGCTGGACTGAACCTAAAAGCAAACACGAATCTACCACTATTCTTTTTGTTTATTTTTTCCACTACTCTTGAGTAATTCTTTCTGTGTATACTATCCCGCTCATGTCATAGCTTTATTTATGCTCTTTTCTGGATACCTTCTTTGGAGCAATCTTTCTTTTAAATTTAGGGCTTGTGCCGTATAACCCTCATTAATGCTGTTTATTCTCCTTAGCCTGATAAACTGGCCATAGGGCACGGATTCTTTAACACTAGGGGGGTGGAAGCTGTCGCGACTTGCGATGTAATACTGAATTGGTTGCCGTGGGTTCACGATAATTTTCTGTATTAAGGGCTCCTTCTTTAATAGTGACCAAGACATCTAAGAACTCTAATGTTATGCCTCCGAAATTCAAAGTGAATTTCATATTAATTTCATTAATTTAATACAAATTCTCTGCACTGAGACTCAGTGCCAGACCATACCACCATACAATGGAAACATCGCCGACATAAAGGAAAAACTTCAAATAACGCAGGTATGGATTTTTCACTGAAAAAACATATTTGTCTTCAAACACTGCTAGGTACAAGTTTGTGAAGGTGCACAACACAGGTGTGCCCATCACTGTGCCGTATATTTGTTTGAACCATTGTTCGCCAAAGCTGAATACATTGTTGCTGAGTACTAAATGTAGGGAATCAAATACAAATTGACAATAAAGGCCACCTTTTTACAGTGTTGCCCAATATATCCATAACAGCCCTTACACCCGCACCATGCGGGATGCGGATGTATAGGCTTTCAACATCTAGGGACACTAGGCTGTACCCCTCTTGCCACTGAAAATCCTTCAGGGCTAGGAGAAAATAGCTTATGTCGCCTAGGTAAGTGGGGGCTTTTTGAAGTAGGAGCCAATCAATGTATTTGCATAGAGGTTCGGTCACTGACCCAATCCCCGCCACAATGGGGTGTCCGGGGGGTTGGGTCAGTGACTTATGAACTTTGGGAATGAAGTACCAGGTGGGTTTCCTGGGATGCTCCGGTATCAATTTGTCTATGATGCCATCTGGAAGAAAATCTGCCAAGATGTATCTATGCAAAAGCTCCTTCAATTGTGTATGTATAGTCAATGTAGGATCACCACTCAACTTCTCATATACTACAGTGGCACCTAACTGCCTGTGTGCTTCCTGCAGATAATATTCCCTGGTCATCAACACTATATTCCCACCCTTGTCTGCTAATTTTACGATAATATCATCATTGGTACTCAGCTATTGTAAAGCTTCTCTTTCCTGATTACTAATATTCAGATGCACTTTGGGATAACACCAAAGCCTTGGCATCTCTGAGAACGCATTTGTAAAAAATATCTATACTGCTACCAGGGGACACGGGTGGGCAATAGGTGGACTTTAACCCTCCACTGAAACTAACAGTGTCAGCACCACTAGACGTGATTTCACCAAAACTCATATCTGTGAGTAATTCCAAACATGCAACCTCGGCATCGTTCAACTTATTGTGAATATTAAATCCCAAATAATTAGTGTGAGCTGGAATCTCGTCTAACTTTTTAGGTCCAGTCTGTGAAGGTGTTTCACTAAACAATCTCAAATCCCACTGCGTCGAACTGCTTAACAAAACTGTACCCCAGTCCCCGATTGAGGACTGAGGTACAGTCCGGCGACAGCTCATACGGAGTGAGATTATGAACAATGTTACTCTGAGGTGTGTTGGAGTCCAATTCTACTGTCTCCACGAGACTTCCTGACGCTTCTTGCTTCTTTTTCTGCCCCCTTTTCTGATCTTGCTTTTAAAGGGTCTTTCCTTGCTGTTTATTTAGTAGGGCCATATAGATCATCCGAAGCGCTAGAATCAGTGTCAGTGGCCCAATAGTCACTTTTTACCCTTCGCTTTGGGGGTTTTGCACACTAAGCTGTTGGCCCAAGGAAGCGCAGTTAGCGCAAAACAGCAGTCGCCATTCAGTATTCTGTGTAGGAACAGTCCGCCCAAGCCCTGATGCATACATCCTATTTGTATTCAGCATATGTCAAGAATAAAGGAATGAACCGTGCAGCGGGGAGTGCAGTCTACTTTCTTTTATCTACTTACCTGGATTAAAATAAACGCCCGAAACAGATCACTGTGTGCGTGTGTATGAGAGAGAAAAAAAAAAAAAAAAGAGAGAGAAAGAAAGAGAAAGAGAAAAAGGAAGAGAAAGAAAGAGAGAAAGAAAAAGAGAAAGAAAGAAAAAGAGAAAGAAAGAAAAAGAGAAAGAGAAAAAGAAAGAGAAAGAAAGAGAAAGAAAAAAAGAAAGAAAAAGAGAAAGAAAGAAAAAGAGAAAGAAAGAAAAAGAGAAAGAAGAGAAAAGAGAGAAAAAAGAGAAAGAAAGAAAAAGAGAAAAAAAGAGAAAAAGAGAAAGAAAAGAAGAAAAGAGAAGAAGAAAGAGAAAGAAAGAAAAGAGAAAAAAAGAGAGAAACAAAAGAGAAAAGAGAAAAAGAAGAAAAAGAAAGAAGAAAAGAGAGAAGAAAGAAGAGAAAAGAGAGAAAGAAAGAGAAAGAAAAGAGAAAGAAAGAGAAAGAGAGAAAGAGAGGAAAGGAGGAAGAAGAAAAAAGAGAAAGAGAATTCCACGGCACTCCACACATGTGAACACTTTCTTCTACTCTATTGGTGAATCCATGATCACGGGTATTGACGCTAGCACCCACCTTATCTTTACTGGAGTTGCGCTGACTGGTTTTGGATTGACTACCTCACTGACAATGGCCCACAAAGTCTATAGGTAACAAAAAAAAAAAAGGCAGCACTCCAGTAAATGGTCCTTTACTGTACCAAATGCGACATTTCAGCTATGGATTCACTGGAATGCTGCATGGATTACTTTTTTTTTGTTACACATATTGTGTGAATATATATATATATATATATATATATATATATATATATATATATATATATATATATATATATACACACACATCTACATACAGAGTTGAGTTACATTATTATGACCATTCTCAATTTTCAAGGTAGGTAGCGCATCTCTCAGTCATTGCGGTGTATGGTGATTGGACAAAGTTTATTTTTTTTTTATTATTTTTTTCTACATATTTTCATATTTTTTAGTAATAGGTTAATTACCTTTTATATCACCTATTACACTGCATATTATAAGAACTATTAGTTTGACTAAATTCCTTCTATTTTTATGATTTTATTGTACTTGATATTTATTGACTGACTGACTATCACACATCGCCAATCCATAATTGTACA
The DNA here is from genome assembly GCF_014858855.1 of Bufo gargarizans. Lineage (NCBI taxonomy): Eukaryota > Metazoa > Chordata > Amphibia > Anura > Bufonidae > Bufo > Bufo gargarizans. The sequence goes on from NC_058080.1 coordinate 322,167,467, forward strand.
TATCAGACTATCACAGGGCATTCAGGACTTTTCTGAACGGACATTCTGGAACGTCCATTCAGAGATCGTGCAGCTGCTGATTGGTGGGCCTGCTGTCCGTGACAGCAGGGCACCCAATAGAGAGGGCAGGGACTGTTTTTCCGTTTCCATGCCTTCTAGATTGCTGTATACATAGCACAGAACGAGAGCTGTGTATACAGATCAGGAAGAGATATGCCGCTTCCTCTTCCGGCCAGGAGACTGCAGGAGCTGCTGGATCTTCTTTAGACATCAATCAGCCATGCAGTGAGGCTATACGGCGATGTATAGTGCTGCACAGCCTCTCTGAGGGCTGTATTCCCCCTGTAACTGGGGCTACTATGTCAGTGATAGAATTTACATTTTTGCCCTCCTCACCTCCCATAAAATGAGTGCCAATAAAAGTTACAGCTTGTACCATAAATAATCCCTTAGTCAATTGCTGACCCGATGAACATGGCAAGGCATCTATTCAACTTATTTTCAAATGGTCCATAAGACCAACAAAGCCTTTTTTATACCATGTGCTATTGTTCTATCTTAAAACATAACTTGCTAATTGTCTACTGACTAAAAAAAGCGTTTAAAAATATCAGCTGTGCCTGTGGATACTTTGGTATATTATCTATTTGTAACACCGTTTTACTCACAGTGTATTATACCAAACACAGGAATATAGTGAGTCATATTGACACCCTGCTGTAGGCTCACTTGACTTCTATCCCTGCACTAAATACTAGATCTGATATAAACCGATTTCCTGTAACCATAGGCACTGTCTAAAACGCTGCCCCTCCGATATGTTTCGCCAGCTAACCTGGCGTCCTCAGGTTACTCTGCCCAAAACCCAAGGACGCCAGGTAAGCTGGCACAGTGCCAATATGACTCTCTATATCCCTGTGTTTGGTATAATACATTGAGTAAAACAGTGTTACAAATAAAAAAATATATCAAAGTATCCACAGAGACAGCTGATATTTGTAAACACTTTTATTTAGTCAGTAGACAATTAACATGGAGCAAATAAAAGTTATGTTTTAAGATAGAACAATAGCATATGGTATAAATAAGCCCTCACACCGTTCAGTCAGCAGGAAAAAAAAAAGTTCTTAAAAACCATTTCAGCAAATTCCATGTTAGAAAATGCAGGTGCCACTCCTTCCCTTCTAAGCCCTGGTATATCTTGAAACAGCCGTTTACGACCACAAACGGAGTACTTTTGAACTCAAATTAGGAAAATTGTGGCATATTCTCCTGTTATCCCTTGTGAAAAAGAAACTGTGGGCCTAATGCACCATACAGGACACAGTACAAATCACCCCCCCCCCCCCCAGGTATCCAGCACACCAGTTACTGCCTTGACCCCCATGCAAACAGGACACATGGTGTCCCCTGGCAGAGCTGCATACAGACTAGGATTGTTTTCATACCATAAAAAAGTATTGCGATGATCAATACCATGCAAAAACAATAAAAACACAAAAAAAAAACGCATGCGTTCCGCATTTTATGGAACGCCCGGCCCATAATCGAACAGTCCTATCCGACTAAAAATGGCGAATCATGCATTTTTATTTTTTTTCTGTTATGGCATTCACCGCATAGGAGATTTTTTTTTATAATTTAATCGTTTGGACTTTTTGGACGTGGCAATATGTAATATGTTTATTTATTTATTGTTTATATATTTTATATGTAAAATTGGGAAGGGGTGGTTTATACTTATATAATATAATATATATTTTGGTGTGTTTTTTTTGTTTTTTGTTTTTTTAGAGTTTATTTAATAACTATTTCCCCCCTTAGGGGGTAGAACCTGGGATCTTTTGATCCCTTGTCCTATTCACCATAATAGAGCTCTATTAGGGTGAGTAGGACTTTACACTCTCCCTGCTGCCCTGTGCATAGTACACACAGCAGCAGTGAGCTTACCATGGCAGCCAGGGCTTCAGTAGCGTCCTGGCTGCCATGGTAACCGATTGGAGCCCCAGGATTACACTGCTGGGGCTCTGATCAGAAGCTGCCACTGCACCACCAATGAGGAGGGGAGGGGACCCTGTGGCCACTGCCACCAATGATTTTAATACTGCGGAGGAGGGGTGAGGGAGGGCGCACTGCCCCACCAATGATAATTAACGTTTAATACAGGAGGCTGGGTGCGGACAGCAGAATCACATAGCCATCACCCAGCCTCAAAGACAGGAAGCTGCAATCAGCGGCAGTTAACCCCCGGTTTAACTGCCGCTGATCGCAGCTTTCTTTTCATAGAAGCTGGGCGACAGCTATGCGATTCTGCACACAGCCTCCTGTATTTGTATTAAATGTTAGCTTTCATTGGTGGCGCAGTGCGACCTCCCCTCCTCCGCCCCTCTCTCTCCTCATTGGTGGCAGCGGCGGCACAGGGGGAGGAAGAGAGTGATTCCTTCTCCCCTGTGCTGCTGAGCGAACATGGCAGCGCGCTCCATGCTCTCTCATTCTAGACTGCGCAGTAGCGCATCCTAATATCGAAAAATTTCAAATCCCGTTACTGAGGTCCATATCGGACAAAAGTATCGAATGGGTATCGAAAATTCGATACCTGAAACAACCTTAATACAGACTTGTAGTTCCCTCTCCGGGGAACCCTGTTACCCCCTTCCGCGGGACACACCAATAGATAGGACGATGTCTAGCAAACATGCTGGACAACAAACACCACCAAACATGTAACAAAAACCAGACATAACTACCCCCACAAACGACACCACAGAAAAAGTAGGGTAGAGAAGGAAAGGAGACAGCGGGAAGACATAGGAAACACATTTCTGTGACCTTCAGGTTCCACAAGGTGGCCCTCAAGCACTAGGCAGATGGAATAAGCTGGACATGAGCAAAGCTCCAGCACCAACAAAGGCTGGAGGACAACCAACTGCAGCCTTTAAGCCACAGGTTAAATAAACCTAGTGGCCACACCTAGCCCTGGAGTTAGTTCCTTCCCTGTCTTGTTCTGGAGGGGTTAAGATATAAGGGGAAGTGGAAACACATGCAGAGTAAATGACATGTTGCCCCTGGCAACCGCATGCATGGCAAACGTGTCATGGCAAACAGCAAGAAGATCGTGACACCGCCGTGACACTTGCCTTCTGAGCACTGCCATGTGCCTATACAGTAGTTTTATGACCATGTATGGGGGTTTTAAGTGCTGTTAACCTTTGATGTGTTACAGAAAAAAAAAAGAAAATCTGCAAAAGAAATTTTTTGAAATATCACCTCAATTTTGCTTTAAAGAGGACCTTTCACTTGTATAAGCTATGTGAACTGAGTATGCTGCCATATAGAGCGGCGCCCGGGGATCTCACTGCACTTACTATTATCCCCGGGCGCTGCTCCGTTCTCCCGTTATAGGCTCCGGTACCTTTGCTTCTTAAGTTATAGTAGGCGGGTCTTCCCTTGTCCTGTGGGCGTCTCCTTCTCCTAGGCTGCAGCGCTGGCCAATCACAGCGCACAGCTCACAGCCTGGGAGAAAAAAACCTCACAGGCTGTGAGCTGTGCGCTGCGATTGGCCAGCTCTGCAGCCTAGGAGAAGGAGACACCCACAGGACAAGGGAAGACCCGCCTACTATAACTTAACCTCTTCAGGACACATGACGTACCGGTACGTCATGATGCCCTGGTACTTAAGGACACATGACATACCGGTACGTCATGTGTTGTTTCGATCACTGCCGCCCGGCTGGCAGTGATCGGAACAAGGTGCCTGCACAAATCATTGAGCAGGCACCTAGGCTAAATGCGCGGGGGGGTCCCGTGACCCCCCCATGTAGGCGATCGCAACAAACCGCAGGTCAATTCAGACCTGCGGTTTGATGCGCTTTTTGCCGTTTCTGATCCCCGCGGTCCCTGACCGCGGGGATCAGAAACTTTACAATGCCCAGAATACATATGTTCTTCCTCCCCCTGCACCCCTGAATGATATTTAGTGGGCGGGTGGTGCAGGGGGAGGGTTGCGGGCGGTGCGGGCGGTGCGGCAGGCGGGCGGTGCGGCAGGCGGGATCGCGATCCCCCGCCCGCCTCCCATTGCATAATCGTTGGCTTCTAGTGGGTTATACCAGGGTGCCAGCACATTGCTGGCACCCTGGTATAAACGGCTGACATCGTTGATGCGATGTCAGCCGTTTAACCCTTTCCATACAGCGGTCCGTACGGACCGCTGTATGGAAAAGGTTAACAGCACAGGGAGCTCCCTCCCTCTCCGATCGGGGGGCTGCTGTGCCTTTGCAGCCCCCCGATGGAGAGGGAGAGAGCCCCCAGAGAGCCCCCCTCAGCCCTGTGCTTACCCTTCCCCGTCTGCGAAGTTGTGGCAGACGGGGAAGGTTCCCATGGCAACAGGACGCCTGCTCAGGCGTCCTGCTGTCCATGGTGCTGAACAGATCTGTGCTGAAAGCATAGATCTGTTCAGTGTAAGTAAAATACAGTGCAGTACCCTATATAGAGTACAGTACTGTATTATATAGACATCAGACCCACTGGATCTTCAAGAACCAAGTGGGTCTGGGTAAAAAAAAAAGTGAAAAAAAGTGAAAAAAAAGTAAAAATCAAAAAACACATTTATCACTGATTAAAAATGAAAAAAATTAAATTCCCTACACATGTTTGGTATCGCCGCGTCCGTAACGACCTGATCTATAAAACGGTAATGTTACTTTACCCGAACGGTGAACGCCATAAAAATTAAAAATTAAAAACTATGATAAAATAGAAATTTTGCCCACCTTACTTCCCAAAAAAAGGTAATAAAAGTGATCAAAAAAGTCGCATGTACGCCAAAATTGTAACAATCAAACAGTCATCTCATCCCGCAAAAAATGAGACCCTACTTAAGATAATCGCCCAAAAACTGAAAAAACTATGGCTCTTAGACTATGAAAACACTAAAACATCATTTTTTTTGTTTCAAAAATGAAATCATTGTGTAAAACTTACATAAATAAAAAAAAGTATACATATTGGGTATTGTCGCGTCCGTATGGACCGGCTCTATAAAAATATCACATGACCTAACCCCTCAGGTGACCACCGTAAAAAAATAAAAATAAAAACGGTGTAAAAAAAGCAATTTTTTGTCATCTTACATCACAAAAAGTGCAATAGCAAGCGATCAAAAAATCATATGCACCCCCAAAATAGTGCAAATCAAACCGTCATCTCATCCCGCAAAAAATGAGACCCTACTCAAGATAATCGCCCAAAAACTGAAACAACTATGGCTCTTAGACTATGTAGACACTAAAACTTTTTTTGTTTTAAAAATGAAATCATTGTGTAAAACTTACATAAATAAAAAAAATAGTATACATATTATGTATCGCCACGTCCGTGACAACCTGCTCTATAAAATTACCACATGATCTACCCTGTCAGATGAATGTTGTAAATAACAAAAAAAAAAAACTGTGCCAAAAAGGTATTTCTTGTTACCTTGCCGCACAAAAAGTGTAATATAGAGCAACCAAAAATCATATGTACCCTAAACTAGTACCAACAAAACTGTTTCTAAAATGGGGTCACTTTTTTTGAGTTTCTACTCTAGGGGTGCATCAGGGGGGCTTCAAATGGGACATGGTGTCAAAAAACCAGTCCAGCAAAATCTGACTTCCAAAAACCGTATGGCATTCCTTTCCTTCTGCGCCCTGCCGTGTGCCCATACAGCGGTTTACGACCACATATGGGGTGTTTCTGTAAACTACAGAATTAGGGCCATGAATAATGAGTTTTGTTTGGCTGTTAACCCTTTCTTTGTAACTGGAAAAAAAATATTAAAATGGAAAATCTGCCAAAAAAGTGAAATTTGGAAATTGTATCTCTATTTTCCATTAAATCTTGTGCAACACCTAAAGGGTTAAAAATGTATGTAAAATCAGTTTTGAATACCTTGAGGGGTGTAGTTTCTTAGATGGGGTCACTTTTATGGAGTTTCTACTCTAGGGGTGCATCAGGGGGCTTCAAATGGGACATGGTGTCAAAAAACCAGTCCAGCAAAATCTGACTTCCAAAAACCAAACGGCGCACCTTTCCCTCTACGCCCCGCTGTGTGGCCGTACAGTAGTTTACGGCCACATATGGGGTGTTTATGTAAACGGCAGAGTCAGGGCAATAAAGATACAGTCTTGTTTGGCTGTTAACCCTTGCTTTGTTAGTGGAAAAAATGGGTTAAAATGGAAAATAAGGCAAAAAAATGAAATTTTCAAATTTCATCCCCATTTGCCAATAACTGTTGTGCAACACCTAAAGGGTTAACGACGTATGTAAAATCAGTTTTTAATACCTTGAGGGGTGTAGTTTCTTAGATGGGGTCACTTTTATGGAGTTTCTACTCTAGGGGTCCATCAGGGGGCTTCAAGTGGGACATGGTGTAAATAAACCAGTCCATAAAAATCAGCCTTTCAAAAACCAAACGGCGCACCTTTCACTGTACGCCCCGCTGTGTGGCCGTACAGTAGTTTACGGCCACATATTGGGTGTTTCTGTAAACGGCAGAGTCAGGGCAATAAAGATACAGTCTTGTTTGGCTGTTAACCCTTGCTTTGTTAGTGGAAAAAATGGGTGAAAATGGAAAAATAGACAAAAAAATGAAATTCTCAAATTTCATCCCCATTTGCCAATAACTCTTGTGCAACACCTAAAGGGTTAACGACGTATGTAAAATCAGTTTTGAATACCTTGAGGGGTGTAGTTTCTTAGATGGGGTCATTTTTGGGAGTTTTCTATTATCTAAGCCTCACAATATGACTTCAAACCTGAACTGGTCCATAAAAAGTGGGATTTTGACGATTTCTGAAAATTTTCAAAATTTGCTTCTAAACTTCTAAGCCTTGTAACATCCCCAAAAAATAAAATATCATTCCCAAAATGCTACAAACATGAAGTAGACATATGGGGAATGTAAAATCATCACAATTTTTGGGGGTATTACTATGTATTACAGAAGTAGAGAAACTGAAACTTTGAAATTTGCAAATTTTTGAAATTTTTTGGTAAATTAGGTATTAATTTGTGCAAAAAAAATATTTTTTTTTACTTCATTTTACCAGTGTCATGAAGTACAATATGTGACGAAAAAACAATCTCAGAACGGCCTGGATAAGTCAAAGCGTTTTAAAGTTATCAGCACTTAAAGTGACACTGGTCAGATTTGCAAAAAATGGCCTGGTCCTAAGGTGTAAAAAGGCTGTGTCCCTAAGGGGTTAAGAAGCAAAGGTACCGGAGCCTATAACGGGAGAACGGAGCGGCGCCCGGGGATAATAGTAAGTGCAGTGAGATTCCCGGGCGCCGCTCTATATGGCAGCATACTCCGTTCACATAGCTTATACAAAAGTGAAAGGTCCTCTTTAATTTCTGTGGAATACCTAATGGGTTAACAACATTTCTAAAATCAGTTTGAGGGGTGTAGTTTGTAAAATGGGTGTTTTCTATTATGTAAGCTTCTCAAAGTGACTTCAGAACTTAATTTGTCCTTAAAGTTGATTTTGAAAGTTTTCTTGAAAATTTTAAAAAATGCATCTAAAATTCTAAACCTTTAAAAACTGCAAAAAAATTTTTTTTATAAATAAAACATACCAACATAAAGTAGACATATGGTGAATGTTAATAATTTTGAGGCATCATTATCGGTCTTAAAAACAGATTCAAATGTAGAAAGTGATGTTTTCAAAATTGTCTGTAAATTTTGGATTTTTTTATAAATAAAAAGGTAAAACATTTACGTAAATTTACCATTAACCATACAATGTGTCAAAAAACAAACAAAAAAAACCACAACACTCTCAGAATGGCTCGGATAAATAGTTTGCTGCCTTGGAGTGACCTTGGATTCACCTTGGATTCTGCCCTCTCCTTCCGACCACACATCCAAGCCCTTTCTACCACCTGCCGCCTCCCAGTGGCGGATTACAATAGGGACGTTCGGGTCGGCAGCCCCGGGCCCAGCACCGCTGGGGGGCCCAACGCTGACCCGAACGCACACATACTGCGGCGGGGCACAGGAGCGCATAGCTCCCTGTCCCGCCGTCGATCACCGGCATTCACCGCATAGGCCTCAGGCCTTGTAGGCCTGAGGCCTATGCGGTAGGGAAATCCCGGCGCAGGCGTGCGTGATGACGTCATCGCGCGCCTGTGCCGGGACGCAGCACTGTGACGCGCCTGACTCATCCCGCCCGCCTTCCTCTGCGAGCAAGTGCCTGGCCCTGGACATAGGCGAGTATTTATTTTTTCATTTTTTGTTCATTTTTTTTATTTTTTATTTCATTTGCCTACTTGGGGGGGGGGGGGGGGGACACAGGAGGACCTATTAGGGAAGATAAATCGATTACATGGGGGGGAATGTGGGGGCTGTATGGGGCCAAATTATTATGGGAGGGAATACTATGTGGGGGCAAATTATTATGGGAGGGACTACTATGTGGGGGCAAATTACTAGATGGGGCAGTGTGGGGGAAACTATTGTGTGGGGGCAAATTGCTGTGTGGGGGCAAATTATTATGGGAGGGACTACTATGTGGGGGCAAATTTCAATCTGGGGGTAGTGTGGGGGAAACTATTGTGTGGGGGTAATTGCTATGTGGGGACTATGTGGGGGCAAATTACTATGTGGGGGAAACTATTGTGTGAGGGCAGTGTGGGGGAAATTGCCATGTGGGGACAGTGTGGGGTAATTTCTATGTGGGGACGGTGTGGGGTAATTTCTATGTGGGGACAGTGTGGGGTAATTTCTATGTGGGGACACTGTGGGGTAATTGCTATGTGGGGGCAATTTACTATGTGGGGCAAATTACTATGTGGGGGCAGTGTGGGGAAAACTATTGTGTGGGGGCAAATTATTATGAGAGGGAATACTATGTGGGGGCAAATTATCATGAGAGGGACTACTATGTGGGGGCAAATTACTAGATGGGGCAGTGTGGGGGCAAATTACTAGATGGGGCAGTGTGGGGGCAAATTGCTGTGTGGGGAAATTGCTATCTGGGGACAAATTACTATATGGGGCAGTGTGGGGCAAATTACTATGTGGGGGAAACTATTGTGTGGGGGAAATTGCAATGTGGGGACAGTGTGGGGTAATTTCTGTGTGGGGTAATTTCTATGTGGGGACAGTGTGGGGTAATTGCTATGTGGGAAAATTGCTATGTGGGGGCAAAATACTATGTGGGGGCAGTGTGGTGGAAATTACTATGTGGGGGCAGTGTGGTGGAAATTACTATGTGGGGGCAGTGTGGTGGAAATTACTATGTGGGGGCAGTGTGGTGGAAATTACTATGTGGGGGCAGTGTGGTGGAAATTACTATGTGGGGGCAGTGTGGTGGAAATTACTATGTGGGGGCAGTGTGAGAGGAAATTACTATGTGGCGGCAGTGTGGGGCAAATTACTATGTGGGGCAGTGTGGGGCAAATTACTATGTGGGGGCAGTGTGGAGGAAATTACTATGTGGGGGCAGTGTGGAGGAAATTACTATGTGGGGGCAGTGTGGAGGAAATTACTATGTGGGGGCAGTGTGGAGGAAATTACTATGTGGGGGCAGTGTGGGGCAAATTACTATGTGGGGGCAGTGTGGAGGAAATTACTATGTGGGGGCAGTGTGGGGCAAATTACTATGTGGGGGCAGTGTGGGGCAAATTACTGTGTGGGGGCAAACTACTATATGGGGACAGTTTGGGGGAAATTACTGTGTGGGGGCAAATTACTATGGGGGGATTACTATGTGGGGGCAGTGTGGTGGAAATTACTATATGGGGGTGTTGCTATTGGGGAGGCACTATAGGGGCAATTCTATTATTTCTGGGGACACTATACAGGGATTATTGCCTGGAGCACAATAGAGGGTGGTATTATTACTGGGGGTCTCTAGGGGACATTATAGCTGCTGTGGACACTATAGGGACATTTGGGGTAATTTATCAAACTGGTGTAAAGCAGAACTGGCTTAGTTGCCCATAGCAGCCAATCAGATTCTACCTTTCATATTTCACAGCTCTTTTGGAAATCCAGTTCTACTTTACACCAGTTTGATAAATTACCCCAATTATATCTTTCAGGGTCACTATTTTTTCAGCAGTATAGTTCCTGGGGCATTGGGGAGCACAACGGGCACAGTATTGGGGGTGGCAGGATGACACTGTGGGGACACCAGGATGAGGAGGTTGATGGAAAAATAGAGAAATCTAACGTGTCTGTGTTACAAACTGTAGAGACGAGATGCGGCTAAAAGAATTTGCCATGGTGGTCTGGGTCAAATGGAGGAGAAGAGGAAATAGAATGGATGTAACAGGTATGTGGTGCTGTATTCTCCTCCATGTCTTTTTTATTACAATTATATGTATTTTAAATTTGACGACCAAATTTTTCAGTTTAGGACCCAATTTGGGGTATTTTTTTTTTTTGCCTGAAGATGTCATATGGCCTAAGAAGAGACTGTGGCGCTCATAAGGCACCGCAGCCTCTTCATACAAAAAAAAACAAAAACAACTAAACTAAAATGGAGGGGGGGGGGGGGGCCCCCAAGTTGGGTAGACAGCCCCGGGCCTATCATGCACTTAATCCGCCCCTGCCGCCTCCAACTCAAATAAATCTCCCGCATCCGCGCTTTCCTCAACTTTGACTCTGCAAAAATGCTTGTACATGCCCTCATAATCTCCCATCTAGACTACTGCAACATTCTCTTCTGTGGCCTGCCATTAAGCACCCTCGCACCCCTCCAATTTATCCTTAACTCTGCTGCCCAACTAATCCACCTTTCACCTTGTTACTCCTCTGACTCTCCCCTCTGCCAATCCCTTCACAGAGGGATTCTGTTCAAATTACTAACAAATACATACAAGGCTGTCCACAACCTGTCCCCTCCCTACATTTCTCAGCTACTTTCCTGATACATCCCCACATGCAATCTCCGATCCTCAGAAGACTTTGTTCTCTCCTCTCATCACCTGTTCCCACAATCACCTCCAAGATTTCTCCCATGCATCCCCCATACTCTGGAACTTACTACCCCAACATATCAGACTCTCACCTACAGTGGAATCCTTCAAAAGAAACCTAAAACCCACCTCTTCAGACAAGCCTACAACCAGTGACCCTGCTGCCTCTATACCGCCATGACCAACTTCACCCTCACCTACTGTGTCCTTCTCCCATACCAGTTGCAGAAGAAGAAAGAAGATGAACCTTTGGATGGCGCTGTCAGCAGGAGTCAGAAGCGGGTGGGTATTGATAACAATACTTTTTTATTTCCACATCACTGCCTAAAAAATCCCTGCTAGTTACATTTGTGAAACGGTGTCTATGATGGACAATCGATACAGCCCTATGAAATAACTACAACATTGTATCAGTAGCGCTGTAATGTACTTTCTCCCTTGGATTCTAATCAGGTTAATCTCCTGATATTGCTCTCCCCCATACAACCACAAAAATTATTTATTTATTCTTTTTTTCCTTTCTTTTAAATAAATCAGCTAACAACCCCCCTTCCTCCCCCCCCATTTTATCAACCAATATATGTATTTTTATGTACAGTGGGATTTTTATATATATTCATATAGATCATGGTACAATTTTGTGTGTGTGCTGATGTGTATATATGTAAACATTTTGTGTATATGTGTGTACACATACATATATATACAATAATATATAATACAATTTATTCATTTATCAAGATATACATATTTTATATATGTTTTTATCTCTAATCAATATAACCGCCATGCTTTATACCACCCCCTGTACCATTCATTTCGACATGAGATGTATATTATCATATATATAATTTTATATATATGTTGTATTTGTATATATATGTTGTTATATATATATATATATATATATATATATATATATATATATATATATATATATGGTTATAGGTGTCCTATCATATATATATATATTTTTTACTGTCTATATAACCACCATGCTTTATACCATTTCATGCCTAGCCCTTTTTTCCCCAAAAAACCTTTATTACTAGACTGATCCATCCACAAGCAATTTAAATATGGCCCAAATAACCATTACAGCATTGCTATATCCCAGAGCAACTTAATATATAAATACTCTTTTCTTGTTTCAAAACAAATCGGGTCCATTATATATATATATATATATATATATATATATCTAAAGGATCAGAGAACAGCTGAGTGCCCGGCGACAACTCTCTATAGTTTTAGATACACACCTACTCCCCGCCCCCTCCCCTTGCTCCACCTTTGTTTGGCCCCACGCGCCTTTTTTAAGTTTAAATAACCGCTACATGTGAATGCTGTTTTATATTGTATATTGTCCTGATGAAGGGGGCTCTCCGCCCCTGAAACGCGTTTAATGAAAATAAAAAAGTATTGTTATCAATACCCACCCGCTTCTGACTCCTGCTGACAGCGCCATCCAAAGGTTCATCTTCTTTCTTCTTCTGCAACTTACTTCTCCCCGACGAATGCTTTCAAGGCACGGGGCTGGAACCTAGGCAGCAGCGCAGGCACCCCGCACGCTGATCGGGAAAATCAGCACAAGCTTCATATAGGTGTTGTGACTTTTCACAACATCCTCTGGTAAGAGTTTTTATCTATCTCTTGCACTTATTATTAAACAATACCACACATGAGGCGCTGCCTCCTATCTCCCTTTTATCTTCACATGTGTCCGGAGCGGCGTTCATTTTAACTGCAACCGGAGGACGTCTAAGTCCGTAATTTTACACTTGGAGGATCTGCAGCCCATTGTCTGGTGTTTTTACCTTATCTGACACGAAGAGCAAAAAGTTCTGAATAAACAAAGATCAAAGATGGAATACTTCTCACAGCGGGTACAGCAGCGCGAATCCCTGGTGTCCCGCTATACTACCAAGAATTCAAATCTGACTTCCCAATTGGACACCTTGAATATGAATATAATAGGTCAACCTCCTATAGACACCAATAGGATGCTTGAGCTTTTTAAAGAACTTGAAGACAATTTTAAGAGCGAACTATTGCACTCTATAGACATCATGTTCCTGAAAATATATCTGCAAGAAAATATTTCACCTAGAGGTTTACGTATTAATATCCCTCCCACCTTCCCAGATGATCCAGTTTTCACCTATGAGTGGAACAACTATCTGGATCAGTGTGCAGCTGGCTTGATTAAAATCATCATAGATAAAAGAGAAAAAAAATTGCAGACACTTACACCAAAGGCATTGAGAAAAATATATCTTCCCTGCGCAGCTTCTCCCGTCACCCTGATTTTTCTGTTATCAACCATAATCTTACCAACAGGCTCTATCAAAATGAACAGAATATCATAGCTAATAAATCCAATAAATTACAGAGGGACAGAATGGACAAAGAACAAAATAAATACAGATTAAGCAAGATTGCAGAGCATGACACTCATCACCAGGCTACAAACAGGGAAAAAGGGGGACATACCAATACACCAGTTACAGCATACCAGCAGGGACCAGTACAATACACCAACACTAGATCGCGGTCCTTTATCAACAACCACTATAAGAAGAATAATGTTTCCAACCAACAGTATGATAAAGGTGAAACGAGGACGGATCCATGCCGCCCCCACCACATTGCCCGCAAAAACCCAGCCTCAACACCTCACTCCTTGGCTGTCAATACTCCTTCCAACAATCCTCATTCATCCCACACCAGACACCACCCCAGTCCCTACCAGCGGCCACCCCTCCTTACGGATGATCACCATCCCCATTCTGCAGTACCCAGCAATCACATACCGCTCAGTACCCTGCCAACACTCATGCCCACCCCAGCAGCCTCTTCTCACACACACCCCAGCAATCACATACCACCCAACGTCCTGCCGACCCTCATGCCCACCACAGCCACATGTCAGCAACAATACTCCAGCAAACATATGCCACCCAGTTCTTTGTCGGCATCCCTGCCCACCCCAGCAGCTTTCCAGCCCACACAAACCAACGCAAACGATGATTTTATAGAGAAATTTAGGGCTCTAAAAACCAAATATTTTGAACATAAAAACCGATCACGACTTTTATTAATAGATCCCCCGTTTCAAGAACCAACCAATCTTCTAGAGGCTTCCAATCATAGCCTCTCTCTTGAGCCCCTGGTGCCTTTGCCGGCTCCGCACCCTCTTGCTACAAAACGCATTAATCCGCTCTCCCCCACCCCCCATATATCCACATCTTCCATAGATAGTCCCCCCACGGACATCTCTTCACTATGTAACCTCACTACGCATGATACATCACCATTGGCAACCACTGCTAAAAATCAGGTTATTACCATAGACAACTCACATTCTTTTTAAACTGTCATGTTTTATTGATTTTCCAGCATAAGGAAATTAGACAGTAAATATGTCACTTGCATAAGCCGAAACAATGCTAAAAGTTTCAAAGTACAACTTTGACATTCGTATTGTGATATTACATAGTTAAACCAACATAAGAATGCCAGATAATAAATGTCACTTGTATAGTCCGGCACCTATCTCAAATATCTGCAAAACATATATATGACATATACAACAGATTATAACATAGTCAATCCAAGAACATAACTAATAGACTGAGTCCAGAACTCGCGATCCATTCCTGAGATATAATTTATTCTATACGTTAGTGTGTCCCTATATGTGTTTTACCTTATACCTTTATCCGCTCACCGTCCTCCATCCACCGCTCTCTCCCGCCATGTATGTATACCACAGCTTTAGTCACTACAGAGCCAAACAGTGAATCTTAACTGCACACGGGGAAGAGTTCCATAATTCCCATCTTTTATGAGCCCTTAAGCATTCCGAGTGAGACTCTGCATATATATATTCATGTTGCATATACTGGTTAACTAGTTAGATCACATCAGATATCTGAGGAGTAATGGGCATCTTCCAGGAGGTCGCAATAAGCTTCCTTGCAGCCAAGAAAATGCCCATCACAACCGATCTATGGGAGTGAGGTAAACTTCCTATTCCGATGGACAGCACAGCTAATGGAGGGTCGAGGGGGATCCGGAAGCCCGCCACTGTCGAGATAAGGTCAAAAATCTTCCTCCAGAAAGGGAGAATAATGACAACTCACATTCTTGTCCCTCTGCGCTAGTACCTTTTTTAGGGCATGTCAAAACTACCCCACCTCCTGTCAGTCTGGCCCAGCCTTCTCTACACCCCCCACACTACCAAAAAGCTTCTCACCAGATCACACAATACTTCAGACCAATCCCTGGAAAAAGAAAACTAGAACATGAGGCTGCAGGGGAGGCACCCAAAAAAGGAAAATCGTCCAGGCATTAGAAAAAACTAAACATGCCACCACCTCTACCATAAAAATCTTTAATCTTTCTTCCCATATACTGACTGCAATAGAAACTAAAGTACTTGAGAAGGGATTATCTTTCTGCCCTTTCAACACTGTTGATCCCTTTGAGTTGTTCTTAGACATACAAAAATTTAGGCGAAATCTTACAATCAAAAGGCATTTTGAGGTTGAACATATTAAATTTCCCCCTAAAGAAAAAATAGACCAACCAATAGAGACGGAATTATCCTCATTTACACACCAAGATGTTAGACCAAATTTCAATTTCTTTCCCCTTCAAAGTCAGGGACACCACATCCCCACCTTTTTTGACCTTATATCTTCCGATATCAAAAAAATGACCACCATACCAATCATGCCAAATAGAAAAGATAATCTCAGTAAACCAGAAAAAAATGCCTTGAAAAAACTCAGTCTAAATGAAAATATAATTATCCGCCCAGCAGATAAAGGGGGTGGGATAGTTATCCAAGATTTTGCGGACTATGAGAAGGAGGCACAAAATATCCTCAATGACACGGCTTACTACGAAAAAGTGTCAGAAAATCCCTTTCCAGGTATAAATAAAGATCCCATAAAAATAATAAAGGACGCCCATGATAGAAATTATATAAACAAAAAAGAAAAAAACTTCCTAATGCCAAGAGCCCCCTGCACCCCCTATTTTTATCACCTCCCTAAGATACACAAGAATACAACGCACCCACCTGGCAGACCAATTGTGTCAAACACAAAATGCGCCACAAGTAACCTCTCACACTATCTAGATCTTTTCTTTCAACCATATGTGCGCACACTACCCAGTTATCTTCACGATTCTAGTCAGCTAATTCGGGAACTAAAAGACATCACCTGGAAAGATTCATACGCACTATTCACTATGGACGTCACAGCCCTCTATTCCAATATTCAACATAACCTGGGCATACAGTGTATAAAAACCGTTTTAGAGGGAGATCCCATCCTAAAACCACCCCAAGTAACTTTTCTTATAGACAGTCTCCGCTTCATTTTGGAGAACAACTTTTTTATCTATAATAGCGTAACATACCATCAACGCAGAGGTACCGCTATGGGGACGAAAGTAGCGCCATCTTTCGCAAATCTTTTTATGGGGGAATTTGAAAGGCTACATATCCAAAACATTACACCCCGGATCCAACAACTCGTATACTACAAAAGGTACATTGACGATATCTCTATCATATGGGACGGTGACGAAAATACTGCTTTACAGTTCTGTAATAATATAAGCAATACAGGTTGGGGAATTAAATTCACCCCGAAATACAGTAAAAGTGAGATCGAATTTTTAGATATCATTATCTCCACCAAAAATAATCAACTGGCCACTCAAACATACTTCAAATCCACTGACACAAATAGTTATATTAATTTTTCAAGTTTTCATAACAAAAAATGGTTGGAAACCATTCCATATAGCCAATACAAACAAATTCGGCGAAACTGTACCCATGATAGTGTTTTTAAAAATCAGGCAAAAATCCTTAAAAAACGTTTTATCGAGAAAGGCTACCCAAGGAAACTTATAAAAAAACGCCTACAAGAGAACCATCACTGACACACAAGAAACCTGTCTACAGCCCACAAACAGAAAAGGGACACATACAGAAATGAATATAAACTTTCACACATCAAACAATAATATATGCACAATTTTTGCGAAATACTGGCATATCCTACTACAGGATACATACCTTGCAAAACACCTGCCCCCTAAGCCCAGAATGATCTACAGGAGAGCCCCGACGGTTAAGAACCTACTTGACCCCAGCAAGCCGAAACATAAAAAAGCCAGTTCGGCTGTACCACAGTTACCACCCAAAAAACTAGTCAGCTACAAATGTGGAAAGAGTCGGTGCCTATGCTGTAAAACCATAACCAATAAATGTACACATTTTTCGTCCAATAAGAATGGGACCACCTTCATGATAAAGCATCACCTGACATGCCAGTCCAGCTATGTAATCTATTTAATTGAGTGCAGCTGCGGGCTTCAATATATAGGCCGCACCACCCAGGAGTTACATTGCAGGTTAAACCAACATAGGCACAACATCCAAAAACATTATCAAAAACATAGCCTCTCCAGACATTGTGCCTCCACATCAGAGAAAGAAAAACATCCTATCAAGATCACACCAATTGATTACATACCACAAAACCCATACAATCGGTTCAGTACATTACAGCGACGAGAAGTCTATTGGATGTACCAATTAGATACCCTTGCGCCCCAAGGGCTAATTGAAATAAACTAGACCATCCTGTAGTATAAACTTTTTCAAAGGACATCCTCTCGTCGCCTGGTAGTCTACCTTGAATATTAAAAGATCCTCCCACGTGAGGGGCCCATATAACAGAACACTCTATAATATTCTAGGCTACTATATTTATACTTCTTTCTGAATGTTGGATTCGACCAGGGTTAAGGGTGGCCTCAAGTTTACATCCCTATTTCTATCTTTATGTAACAAACATCTGCAGTCCCACATCACTGCCTAAAAAATCCCTGCTAGTTACATTTGTGAAACTGTGTCTATGATGGACAATCGATACAGCCCTATGAAATAACTACAACATTGTATCAGTAGCGCTGTAATGTACTTTCTCCCTTGGATTCTAATCAGGTTAATCTCCTGGTATTGCTCTCCCCCATACAACCACAAAAAATATTTATTTATTCTTTTTTTCCTTTCTTTTAAATAAATCAGCTAACAACCCCCCTTCCTCCCCCCATTTTATCCACCAATATATGTATTTTTATGTACAGTGGGATTTTTATATATATATATATATATATATATATATATATATATATATATATATATTCATATAGATCATGGTACAATTTTGTGTGTGTGCTGATGTGTATACAGACGTGGACAAAATTGTTGGTACCCTTTGGTCAATGAAAGAAAAAGTCACAATGGTCACAGAAATAACTTTAATCTGACAAAAGTAATAATAAATTAAAATTCTATAAATGTTAACCAATGAAAGTCAGACATTGTTTTTCAACCATGCTTCAACAGAATTATGTAAAAAAATAAACTCATGAAACAGGCATGGACAAAAATGATGGTACCCCTAACTTAATATTTTGTTGCGCAACCTTTTGAGGCAATCACTGCAATCAAACGCTTCCTGTAACTGTCAATGAGACATCTGCACCTCTCAGCAGGTATTTTGGCCCACTCCTCATGAGCAAACTGCTCCAGTTGTGTCCGGTTTGAAGGGTGCCTTTTCCAGACTGCATGTTTCAGCTCCTTCCAAAGATGCTCAATAGGATTGAGGTCAGGGCTCATAGAAGGCCACTTTAGAATAGTCCAATTTTTTCCTCTTAGCCATTCTTGGGTGTTTTTAGCGGTGTGTTTTGGGTCATTGTCCTGTTGCAAGACCCATGACCTGCGACTGAGACCAAGCTTTCTGACACTGGCTAGTACATTTCTCTCTAGAATTCCTTGATAGTCTTGAGATTTCATTGTACCCTGCACAGATTCAAGACACCCTGTGCCAGACGCAGCAAAGCAGCCCCAGAACATAACAGAGCCTCCTCCATGTTTCACAGTAGGGACAGTGTTCTTTTCTTGATATGCTTCATTTTTTCGTCTGTGAACATACAGCTGATGTGCCTTGGCAAAAACTTCGATTTTTGTCTCATCTGTCCACAGGACATTCTCCCAGAAGCTTTGTGGCTTGTCAACATGTAGTTTGGCATATTCCAGTCTTGCTTTTTTATGATTCGTTTTCAACAATGGTGTCCTCCTTGGTCGTCTCCCATGTAGTCCACTTTGGCTCAAACAACGACGGATGGTGCGATCTGACACTGATGTTCCTTGAGCATGAAGTTCACCTTGAATCTCTTTAGAAGTCTTTCTAGGCTCTTTTGTTACCATTCGGATTATCCGTCTCTTAGATTTGTCATCAATTTTCCTCCTGCGGCCACGTCCAGGGAGGTTGGCTACAGTCCCATGGATCTTAAACTTATGAATAATATGTGCAACTGTACTCACAGGAACATCTAGTTGCTTGGAGATGGTCTTATAGCCTTTACCTTTAACATGCTTGTCTATAATTTTCTTTCTGATCTCTTGAGACAGCTCTTTCCTTTGCTTCCTCTGGTCCATGTCGAGTGTGGTACACACCATATCACCAAACAACACAGTGATTACCTGGAGCCATATATATAGGCCCAATGGCTGATTACAAGGTTGTAGACACCTGTGATGCTAATTAGTGGACACACCTTGAATTAACATGTCCCTTTGGTCACATTATGTTCTGTGTTTTCTAGGGGTACCATCATTTTTGTCCATGCCTGTTTCATGAGTTTATTTTTTTACATAATTCTGTTGAAGCATGGTTGAAAAACAATGTCTGACTTTCATTGGTTAACATTTATAGAATTTTAATTTATTATTACTTTTGTCAGATTAAAGTTATTTCTGTGACCATTGTGACTTTTTCTTTCATTGACCAAAGGGTACCAACAATTTTGTCCACGTCTGTATATGTAAAAATTTTGTGTATATGCGTGTACACATACATATATATACACAATAATATATAATACAATTTATTCATTTATCAAGATATACAATATAACCACCATGCTTTATACCACCCCCTGTACCATAGCATTTTATCCATTCATTTCGACATGAGATGTATATTATCATATATATAATTTTATTTCCTTTTTATTTGCATATATATGTTGTTATATTTTATATATATATATATATATATATATATATATATTTATATATATTTGGTTATAGGTGTACTATCATATATAGATATATATTTTTTACTGTCTATATAACCACCATGCTTTATACCATTTCATGCCTAGCCCTTTTTTCCCCAAAAAAACCTTTATTACTAGACTGATCCATCCACAAGCAATTTAAATAATTTGTAACCATTACAGCATTGCTATATCCCAGAGCAACTTAATATATAAATACTCTTTTTTTCTTGTTTCAAAACAAAATCGGGTCCATTCTATATACAGGTCCTTCTAAAAAAATTAGCATATTGTGATAAAGTTCATTATTTTCTGTAATGTACTGATAAATATTAGACTTTTATATTTTAGATTCATTACACACCAACTGAAGTAGTTCAAGCCTTTTATTGTTTTAATATTGATGATTTTGGCATACAGCTCATGAAAACCCAAATTTCCTATCTAAAAAAAAATTAGCATATTTCATCCGACCAATAAAAGAAAAGTGTTTTTAATACAAAAAAAGTCAACCTTCAAATAATTATGTTCAGTTATGCACTCAATACTTGGTCGGGAATCCTTTTGCAGAAATGACTGCTTCAATGCGGCGTGGCATGGAGGCAATCAGCCTGTGGCACTGCTGAGGTGTTATGGAGGCCCAGGATGCTTCGATAGCGGCCTTAAGCTCATCCAGAGTGTTGGGTCTTGCGTCTCTCAACTTTCTCTTCCCAATATCCCACAGATTCTCTATGGGGTTCAGGTCAGGAGAGTTGGCAGGCCAATTGAGCACAGTAATACCATGGTCAGTAAACCATTTACCAGTGGTTTTGGCACTGTGAGCAGGTGCCAGGTCGTGCTGAAAAATTAAATCTTCATCTCCATAAAGCTTTTCAGCAGATGGAAGCATGAAGTGCTCCAAAATCTCCTGATAGCTAGCTGCATTGACCCTGCCCTTGATAAAACACATATCATAAAAAGGTTCTCTAAACGAGCTATTAACCTAATCATCTGAATCAACTAATTAACTCTAAACACCTGCAAAAGATTCCTGAGGCTTTTAAAAACTCCCAGCCTGGTTCATTACTCAAAACCGCAATCATGGGTAAGACTGCCGACCTGACTGCTGTCCAGAAGGCCATCATTGACACCCTCAAGCAGGAGGGTAAGACACAGAAAGAAATTTCTGAACGAATAGGCTGTTCCCAGAGTGCTGTATCAAGGCACCTCAGTGGGAAGTCTGTGGGAAGGAAAAAGTGTGGCAGAAAACGCTGGACAACGAGAAGAGGTGACCGGACCCTGAGGAAGATTGTGGAGAAGGACCGATTCCAGACCTTGGGGGACTTGCGGTAGCAGTGGACCGAGTCTGGAGTAGAAACATCCAGAGCCACCGTGTACAGGCGTGTGCAGGAAATGGGCTACAGGTGCCGCATTCCCCAGGTCAAGCCACTTTTGAACCAGAAACAGCGGCAGAAACACCTGACCTGGGCTACAGAGAAGCAGCACTGGACTGTTGCATGTCATTCGGAAATCAAGGTGCCAGAGTCTGGAGGAAAACTGGGGAGAGGGAAATGCCAAAATGCCTGAAGTCCAGTGTCAAGTACCCACAGTCAGTGATGGTCTGGGGTGCCATGTCAGCTGCTGGTGTTGGTCCACTGTGTTTTATCAAGGGCAGGGTCGATGCAGCTAGCTATCAGGAGATTTTGGAGCACTTCATGCTTCCATCTGCTGAAAAGCTTTATGGAGATGAAGATTTCATTTTTCAGCATGAACTGGCACCTGCTCACAGTGCCAAAACCACTGGTAAATGGTTTACTGACCATGGTATTACTGTGCTCAATTGGCCTGCCAACTCTCCTGACCTGAACTCCATAGAGAATATGTGGGATCTTGGGAAGAGAAAGTTGAGAGACGCAAGACCCAACACTCTGGATGAGCTTAAGGCCGCTATCGAAGCATCCTGGGCCTCCATAACACCTCAGCAGTGCCACAGGCTGATTGCCTCCATGCCACGCCGCATTGAAGCAGTCATTTCTGCAAAAGGATTCCCGACCAAGTATTGAGTGCATAACTGAACATAATTATTTGAAGGTTGACTTTTTTTGTATTAAAAACACTTTTCTTTTATTGGTCGGATGAAATATGCTAATTTTTTTTTAGATAGGAAATTTGGGTTTTCATGAGCTGTATGCCAAAATCATCAATATTAAAACAATAAAAGGCTTGAACTACTTCAGTTGGTGTGTAATGAATCTAAAATATATGAAAGTCTAATGTTTATCAGTACATTACAGAAAATAATGAACTTTATCACAATATGCTAATTTTTTTAGAAGGACCTGTATATATCTAAAGGATCAGCAAACAGCTGAGTGCCCGGCGACAACTCTCTATAGTTTTAGTTTTAGATACACACCTACTCCCCGCCCCCTCCCCCTCCCCTTGCTCCACCTTTGTTTGGCCCCACGCGCCTTTTTTTAGTTTAAATAACCGCTACATGTGAATGCTGTTTTATATTGTATATTGTCCTGATGAAGGGGGCTCTCCGCCCCTGAAACGCGTTGACTGAAAATAAAAAAGTATTGTTATCAATACCTACCCGCTTCTGACTCCTGCTGGTAGCGCCATCCAAAGGTTCATCTTCTTTCTTCTTCTGCAACTTACTTCTCCCCGACGAATGCTTTCAAGGCACGGGGCTGGAACCTAGGCAGCAGCGCAGGCACCCCGCACGCTGATCGGGAAAATCAGCACAAGCTTCATATAGGTGTTGTGACTTTTCACAACATCTTCTGGTAAGAGTTTTTATCTATCTCTTGCACTTATTATTAAACAATACCACACATGAGGCGCTGCCTCCTATCTCCCTTTTATCTTCTCCCATACCATGTAGATTGTAAGCCCTCACGGGAAGGGTCCTCTCTCCTTCTGTACCAGTCTGTAACTCGTCTTGTTTATGCTTAGGGCAATTGTCTGTATTATCTATGCATAGCCCATTTCATATGTACAGTGCTGTGAAATGAATGGCGCTTTAATAATAATAATAATAATAATAATAATAATAAGTAAAAGCAAAGTTATTACCACATAAAGTGACCAATGAGAAGATCTCTTAAGGGTGAATCCCATAGGGGTAACATATTCCAACGGAGAGAAAAAAATAAGCCTTACCTACCGCTTCATTCTTACTGGGACACCTGTATTTGTGATCAGAGGGGGTCCCACCAGTCTGACCTCACTGACCAGATACGTAACCCTACGGTTAGGGGATGTAAACTCCTTTAAAGGGAACCTGTCACCTCCAAAAACCATCCCAAGCCACCAGAAGTAACTGAGTAGCCAGCAGCGTGTTTCCTACGATCGTTTTCTTCCCGAAGGCAGATAAAGCAAAAGCTCAGAAAGCTTTCTTTTATCCCCTGCCCACGTGATTTTCTAGTCATGCTTGAAGTCAAGGGGCAGTGGCCTCCTCGCTTCAAGTCAAGGTAAATGCTGCTGGCTACTCTCAGGTACTGCTGGCAGCGTGGGATGGTTTTTGGAGGTGACAGGTTCCCTTTAAGTGAAGAGACTAGTTATCAATAAAACATAGCAATATTGAAACAGTTTATGAGACTCACCAACATTCGTAGGGAAAATGTCTTCGTTATTTATCTGAACTTCGATCCAATCCATTAATAAATTCATATATTTTGGAGCAGACAGTGCTGTGGGTTTTCTGTATCTACTATCATCCTGCCACCGGTATTCATACTTTGGTCCTCCAGACATATTTGGACATGACTGCTCTGTGCAGCTGTCGCTGATAGTACCATAGATTAGATTGATGCGATTGAAAAAATCCACAACATGAACTGCCACCCAATCGTTCTGGTCCTCCTCATGTGGCAGTTGCACAGCCAATTTTAAGTCTAGCCCTGCATTGAGGGATGCTTGAGCTTTCTTATGCAATTCAAATCTCTGAGTGCCTGGCTCAAATTTTCTTTTGGGACGAAATGTTCTGTCCTTATTAAAAACTTGCTTGAGGGGATTTGACATAGTAAAATCTGTACAACTTAAGTCTTATTAGCGATGAAGTTCAGGAAAAATATATTCTTGAAAATCTGTGGGGAAAAACAAAACAGAGGAATGTTAACGCTATATAAGATTTCAGTAAAACTGACCTGTGCCCTTCATTCTCTGGGTCAGTACGATTACAATAACACCACAAATATATAGATTTTCTTGTGTTTTAATACTGCAAATCACGGATCCGTAAAACACGGATAACGGTTGTGTGCATTCCACATTTTGCAGAACGGAGCGTCCGGCCCATAATAGAACATTCCTATCCATGCCCGTAATGCGAACAAGAATAGGACTATAAAAAATAGTGGTAGGTTGTGGTGGCTCACTAGCAAGTAGTTAAGGCAGTGTTTCCCAACCAGTGTGCCTCCAGCTGTTGCAAAACTACAACTCCCAGCATGCCCGCACAGCCAAAGGCTGTCCGGGCATGCTGGGAGTTGTAGTTTTGCAACAGCTGGAGGCACACTGGTTGGGAAACACTGAGTTAAGGTATGGTGCTGCAAGCTCATATAGAGGGAATCACCCCACCCGCTCTTAAAAGGCAAATGTAGTAAGAGAGTAATGAGCGAGCACTCATACACTTGGCAACCAGATTGACATGTGCAGAAAATATTTATTAAATCCCCATAAAATACAAGTAAGAAAATGTATAAAGAACAATGTAGCAATAATATAAAACATTACAGTCACATATATTATGGTAGATATGATCGACACTATATTCATATGACTCAATAGTGTCGATAAATTCAATAATATATATCAAACCAAAAAACTTCAAGTATATGCTGTTATTTGGGAAGAGGGGGTATTATCTTCAACTGAAAATGTTGTAGGTGTATTCACTGAGAGCGCAACATGTTCATAAAGTGTCCACAGGAATCCTGATAATGTGAAAAGTCTCTTATAGCATATCCTTTTAAAGTCGATATGAGCTTTGAATTGAAGAAAACTTTAAATCGATATTTGGCTTACCGTCTAGCGTCTGCTGTCTCCCTATTACTTCAATGGAGCTTTAAATATTTGCCAGCTTATTCAGTCGCTCCATACAGCAAGCTGGTTTAAATTTCGCGGGAGTTCCAAAGATCGCAGGAGTTGCCACTCTGTTCCGCAATTTCCTTTGGTGCAGCTTTCGACGATAAGAATAGTTAATCCTTTACTGTAGACATTTTCTTCTGTATGGCCATACAGTATTATCGGAGGCTTTTCAGTGCAGGTACATCACTTGTTTCACCATACGCGTTACGGGTAGATTCACTCTCCCTTCCTCAGTGGTCAAATAACACCATATACTTGAAGTTTTTTGGTGTGATATATATTATTGAATTTATCGACACTATTGAGTCATATGAATATAGTGTCGATCATATCTACCATAATACAGGGAGTGCAGAATTATTAGGCAAGTTGTATTTTTGAGGATTAATTTTATTATTGAACAACCACCATGTTCTCAATGAGCCAAAAAAAACTTATTAATATCAAAGCTGAATATTTTTTGGAAGTAGTTTTTAGTTTGTTTTCAGTTTTAGCTATTTTAGGGGGATATCTGTGTGTGCAGGTGACTATTACTGTGCATAATTATTAGGCAACTTAACAAAAAACTAATATATACCCATTTCAATTATTTATTTTTACCAGTGAAACCAATATAACATCTCAACATTCACAAATATACATTTCTGACATTCAAAAACAAAATCAGCGACCAATATAGCCACCTTTCTTTGCAAGGACACTCAAAAGCCTGCCATCCATGGATTCTGTCAGTGTTTTGATCTGTTCACCATCAACATTGCGTGCAGCAGCAACCACAGCCTCCCAGACACTGTTCAGAGAGGTGTACTGTTTTCCCTCCTTGTAAATCTCACATTTGATGATGGACCACAGGTTCTCAATGGGGTTCAGATCAGGTGAACAAGGAGGCCATGTCATTAGATTTTCTTCCTTTATACCCTTTCTTGCCAGCCACGTTGTGGAGTACTTGGACGCGTGTGATGGAGCATTGTCCTGCATGAAAATCATGTTTTTCTTGAAGGATGCAGACTTCTTCCTGTACCACTGCTTGAAGAAGGTGTCTTCCAGAAACTGGCAGTAGGACTGGGAGTTGAGCTTGACTCCATCCTCAACCCGAAAAGGCCCCACAAGCTCATCTTTGATGATACCAGCCCAAACCAGTACTCCACCTCCACCTTGCTGGCGTCTGAGTCGGACTGGAGCGCTCTGCCCTTTACCAATCCAGCCACGGGCCCATCCACCTGGCCCATCAAGACTCACTCTCATTTCATCAGTCCATAAAACCTTAGAAAAATCAGTCTTGAGATATTTCTTGGCCCAGTCTTGATGTTTCAGCTTGTGTGTCTTGTTCAGTGGTGGTCGTCTTTCAGCCTTTCTTACCTTGGCCATGTCTCTGAGTATTGCACACCTTGTGCTTTTGGGCACTCCAGTGATGTTGCAGCTCTGAAATATGGCCAAACTGGTGGCAAGTGGCATCTTGGCAGCTGCACGCTTGACTTTTCTCAGTTCATGGGCAGTTATTTTGCGCCTTGGTTTTTCCACACGCTTCTTGCGACCCTGTTGACTATTTTGAATGAAACGCTTGATTGTTCGATGATCACGCTTCAGAAGCTTTGCAATTTTAAGAGTGCTGCATCCCTCTGCAAGATATCTCACTATTTTTGACTTTTCTGAGCCTGTCAAGTCCTTCTTTTGACCCATTTTGCCAAAGGAAAGGAAGTTGCCTAATAATTATGCACACCTGATATAGGGTGTTGATGTCATTAGACCACACCCCTTCTCATTACAGAGATGCACATCACCTAATATGCTTAATTGGTAGTAGGATTTCGAGCCTATACAGCTTGGAGTAAGACAACATGCATAAAGAGGATGATGTGGTCAAAATACTCATTTGCCTAATAATTCTGCACTCCCTGTATATGTGACTGTAATGTTGTATATTATTGCTACATTGTTCTTATAAATTTTATTACTTATATTTTATGGGGATTTAATAAATATTTTCTGCACATGTCAATCTGGTTGCCAAGTGTATGAGTGCTCGCTCATTACTCTATTACTACAAGAATAGGACTATAATTTTGCAGACGACACGAAACGGACAAACACCCTTACAGGGTGGATTTGATGTAAATTAGTGATTTAAATTGTGATTTAAATCACTAGTCAGTAGGGCTTGATTTAAATCATAGTTTTTTACATAAAAGACTAATTCTTGCTGGTGTAACTTATAATATGCAAGTAGATGAAGATTTTTAGAATAACAACTTTTCATATTAGTTTGATTAGGTTGATTCTGCATACATAGGTTTGTAGAAGTTAGGATTAAGGTATTTTTCTCAACTCTGTTCATGTAATAATATTTTTGCTGTGAATAAGAGGCATGTGATCTCTGCCGAGTCAAATTCAGTTTTGAGAACTGAAAGTAAACCAAGCATCTGTGATAATATCTTGTAGGCAGAGAAACTGCCCAATAATCTTACAAAAACCTATGGAAGAGCATGACATTGTGAATGGATTAATGGAATTTATTTACCCAAAAAATTACACATATAGAAACAAAGAATGTATTGGCAGGTAAGAACCATTTGACCCATCTAGTCTGCCCAATATACTGAATACTATGAATAGCCCCTGGCCCTATCTTATATGAAGGATGGCCTTATGCCTATCCCATGCATGCTTAAAGGGATTCTGTCACCAAGTTTTAGGCTATAGAACTGCGCACATGCACGGCTAGATCGCCGCTAGCATGTCCGCAATAAACCTGTCCTATAGGGCTGTGTGCTTTTATTTTCTTTAAAAAAGGATTTTAGAGATATGTAAATTAGTCTTGTAAGGTGCCCAAGGGTCTGTACGAACCTTTCTGGTGCCCAGCCACGCCCGCCTGTGAAGGAGCCCAGCATCGCCTATGTCCTCTGAATCTCCTCCTTTCGTCACCGATAGATTGCCGTAATCTCGCGATGCGCGAGCTTGTGCATGTGCAGTTCCTTCCCTGAGGCTGATGCCAGCACAGGGAAGGAACACTGTACCGGCACTGCGCATGCGTGAGGTCGCGCATCGCAAGATTACGGCAATCTATCATTAACGAAAGGAGGAGATTCGGAGGACATAGGCGGTGCTGGGCTTCTTCACAGGTGGGTGTGGCTAAAATAGTTATTACTTTACATTCCCCATACAGTACAGACCAAAAGTTTGGACACACCTTCTCATTCAAAGAGTTTTCTTTATTTGTAT
Source organism: Bufo gargarizans (assembly GCF_014858855.1). Taxonomy (NCBI): domain Eukaryota; kingdom Metazoa; phylum Chordata; class Amphibia; order Anura; family Bufonidae; genus Bufo; species Bufo gargarizans. The sequence goes on from NC_058080.1 coordinate 322,195,880, forward strand.
GACTATGAAAATCGTAGATTCACACTGAAGGCATCAAAACTATGAATTAACACTAAGAATATCAAGTTGAGAGTGCCATCTTGGAAACTGGGTCCAAGATTTGTTGGTCCGTATAAGATTTCTGCGGTGATCAATCCGGTGGCGTTTCGGCTGGAACTTCTGGCAGACTTTGAGGATCCATGATGTCTTCCACAGGTCTTTGCTAAAAAAAAATACGTTAAACCGGTGGTACCATCGCCATTGCCTCCTCCTCCTGTTCTAGTCGAGGGAAACTTGGAGTTCGAGATCTCCAGGATTCTCGACTTGAGAGTTCTTCGGGGCTCCCTCCAGTACCTGGTGCACTGGAGGGGATACGGTCCTGAAGAGAGGATGTGGGTTCCGGCGTCTGTTGTCAACACCAGCCGACTGGTGAGGGCCTTTCATAGGTCCCATCCAGATAAGGTTGGTCCGGGGTGTCCGGAGGTCACCCGTAGAAGGGGAAGTACTGTCATGCCCCACTCTGACGATGTGCGGAGGTCAGCCAGGATAGCAGCACGAGTTTAGTAATTGCTTTGGAGCCGTGCTGGATCCGCCTCTCTCAGGTGCACTGGGTGGGGTCTTTAGTTTAAATAGCACACTTCCCAGTGTCCTGAGCGGATTATACTGTTCATTCTGGTCTGGGAAGCTTGGAGAGAAGGTTGGCTGTCAGTTCCTGCTCTCAGAGATAAGGGTCATTGCTAGTTCGGTTGTTTGTGTCTTCTTGTCCATCCAGGTTCTGTGCGAGCAGACTGCTCCTATCTCCCCACTTCACCATCTTAGGGAGTTCAAGGTTTTTGATAGCCCAGGCTGGAGGACACTAGCACACCTACCTTCAAGGTCTGCTGTGGGCTGAGTGCAGGGAAAGAGGTCAGGGATAAGCTAGGAGGTGACCCTTCCCCTGTCTCTAGTCCAGAGCCTGGTTGGTGTGTTATCTTTGGTACAAAGTGTACGTCCGCCGTGACAGGATGAAACTGATGGGGGGGGGGGGGGGAATCTGTGCATGACACTGATGGGGGATCTGTGCATGACACTGATGGGGGATCTGTGCATGACACTGATGGGGGATCTGTGCATGACACTGATGAGGGATCTGTGCATGACACTGATGGGGGATCTGTGCATGACACTGATGGGGGATCTGTGCATGACACTGATGTCATCTACAGATCCCCCATCAGATGGATCAGTGTGGAGGGAGGAGGCGGGGACACTCATGGCGGGGCCCGGTGCAGTGACTCTACGCTAATACACCGGGCCCCGCAACTGTTAGGCCTCTTTCACACGGGCGTCATGTTTTTTGCCCGGATAAGCGGCGGGTGCGTTGCGGGAAAATGCGAGATTTTTCCGCGCGAGTGCAAAACATTGTCATGCGTTTTGCACTCGCGTGAGAAAAATCACGCATGTTTGGTACCCAGACCCGAACTTCTTCACAGAAGTTCGGGTCTGGGATTGATGTTCTGAAGATTGTATTATTTTCCCTTATAACATGGTTATAAGGGAAAATAATAGCATTCTGAATACAGAATGCTTAGTATAATAGTGCTGGAAGGGTTAAAAATAATAAAAAAAGTTAACTCACCTTCTCCTCTTGTTAGCGTAGATCCCGGACTGTTCTTTAGCTGTGGACTGAATGACCTGAGGTGACGTCAGATCACATGCTCCAATCACATGGTCCATCACCATGGTGATGGAGCATGTGATCTGACGTCATCAAAGGTCCTTCAGCCACAGCTAAAGAACAGACCGGCCTCTACGCGAACAAGAGGAGAAGGTGAGTTAACTTTTTTATTATTTTTAACCCTTCCAGCACTATTATACTAAGCATTCTGTATTCAGAATGCTATTATTTTCCCTTATAACCATGTTATAAGGGAAAATAATACAGTGAATAGACTGTCACCTAGAACCCATGCGTGAAAATCGCACCGCATCCGCACTTGCTTGCGGATGCATGCGATTTTCACGCAACCCCATTCATTTCTATAGGGCCTGCGTTACGTGAAAAACGCACAAAGAGGAGCATGCTGCGATTTTCACGCAACGCATAAGTGATGCGTGAAAATCACAGCTCGTGTGCACAGCCCCATAGAAATGAATGGGTCAGGATTCAGTGCGGGTGCAATGCGTTCACCGCACGCATCGCACCCGCACGGAAAACTCGCCCGTGTGAAAGGGGCCTTAAACATTCAATCTGATCTCTATATCTAATTGTATACGCGATAGTACATTTGCAGCCTGCGCTGCATTTCTTATAGTCCACTAAAACCAGTAAATACTGCTGTTATTATGTTGGTTGACAAATTCCCATCGCATTGCGCATGCGCCAGCTACGAGTCTCTTAGCTGGCGCATGCGCAATGCGATGCCCGGTCCTGGCAGGGCACCGCAATACCTACTGCGCATGCGCCGGCTACGAATTTGTCCGCGCAGCCGCAATGGAAAAGGCGAGGGGAGGGGAGTAAACGGGCGGGCACAGGCACAAGGAGGGCAGGGTTATGAGCCGTTAGGGAGGTCCGGTCTTGGGCTCGAAAGATTGAGACACCGCCCTGGGCACTTGAGAGGGCTCGTTTACACAATCTTCAAAGTTCATTTTTGGCAGAAAGAAGACTCGGTTATATGCAACAAAGGTACCGTTTTTAACTGCTGGGTGGCACATATAACGCTATAGGATCTGTCTAATATGGTCAAATGTGGTGACAGACTCCCTTTAATAAACGTGAGCTTGTCCACATTGGCTGTGGACAGGCGACTGTGCTTGTCTGTGATAACGCCCCCTGCCGTGCTACACACGTTCAGATAATACACCGGCTGCAGGGCAGGCCGGCACCTCCAAGGCGTAAAGGGCAAGCTCAGGCCATGTGCCAAATTTGGAGACCCAGAAGTTGAATGGGGCAAACCCAGTGGCGTAGCTAGAAATGACTGGGCCCCACAGAAAATTTTTGAATGGGGCCCCCCTCCCCCGGTAATTTTTTTGAAACCCCTTCCTTTCATGCCGCCCCCATTCCTGTGGCTAATAAAGATCGCTCTCTCAGATCAGGCCCGGCAGCTTTTCCATATGTTTTCTACACTGTCTATACTGCCACTGTATAAAATTTAATTGTGTAATACTGTTGAGGGGGCCCGGACAAAAGTCTTTTAGTCCTCCTCCTGGATGGGCCCCTTCTGGGTAGATACACCCCTGGGCAGACCCATCAGTCACTACGTGTAGGCGTGCGCACACATACTGCTCCACCATGTTGCTGAAATGCTGCCTCCTGCTAAGACGTTCCATATCAGCTGCCGATGCTGGTTGTTGTGGCGTGCTAACAAAGCTTTTCCATGTTTCGGCCATGCTAACCCTGCCTTCTGAGGTGCCGGCTGTAACCCAGCTGCGCGTTGGCAACTTCTTCCTCCTCCTCTGCCTTCGCTTTGTGCTTCCACTGAGCCCCCGGTGTCAGGTGTGAATGCCATCAGCAGCGCGTCTACCAGTGTTCGCTTCTTCCGATCACGCTCCAGTGACGGAATTGAGGACGGCACGTTCTACTTCTAACTGGGATCCAGCAAGGTGGCCACCCACTAATCAGCACTCATCAGTCGTTGCGCAAGCACTGCAGCATGTAGTCACTCATGTGTGCCAGGCTGCCCAGAGGCAACTCTGTGGGAGGTGTATCGTCTGTGTCCTCTGTATCCCCCCAGCCACGCTCCAGTGATGCCCATGAGCTGCTTGGGTGCCATCCTGCTGTGAACACTGTTCCTTCACCTCCTCATTCTCCAGAACTGTGCCTTGGCTGGACAATTGTGTACCTGGCCTATGTTGGTGCAGAAACCCACCCTCCGAGCCACTTATATATGACTGGCCTTAGAAGTTAAGGGAAAGTCATGTATATAGTTTTGTTTGTTTATTAAGTTTATCTGCCTTATTAGTTATGTAAATATGTTTATAAGTAAATTTGTAAATAGCGTATGAATGTACATGAATGAGTGGTTTGAGTGAAGGGGGGGAGGCTGGTCAGGTTAATTATCTCTTGTGGAAATGTTCCTTGTATGGTTTTTGTTACGATTTATAAAAAAAATTCTGATAACCGTGGAAATGTTACCCAACAATCTAACCGACAAATTTAAGAAAATAAATACGGAAGTATGGTGGCTCACTCTGTCTATAGCTGTGGGTTGGGTGCTGCTAAGCCTAATGACTCACCCAGTCATGAACAGAATTGAATACAAATAGTTAGAAAGGCTGAGCACTCACCACCTGGACCACACAGAGATACGTACAAATATGGGTAGTGGTAACAATTAAATATTTATTATTACACCAAATGCAGATATGACAACTTAAAGGGCTTCTGTCACCCTACTAAACTCTTTTTTTTTGGGGGGGGGGGGTACTTATAATCCCTATCCTGCGATATATCTATACATTATGTTATCATTTTCGTTCTGTAGATAAGGCAAAAAACATACTTTTATAATATGCTAATTACCGGTCTAAAACACAGAAATATAGTGGCAAATCTGGGGGAGCTGCTCAACCCCTAACACTGTAGCGTGTTTTTCATTGGGGGAGCAGCCCCACCGCATGTGGACCGCAGCAAACGACTATCCCCAGCAAAAAATATTTTGCATACGGTGGAGGATGTCGGCGCGGTCCACATGCACCACAAAGGCATCCTACACAAAACGGAGCATTGTGCGGATGAAAATACAATCATAAATCACAGAAAAAATGCACCACACGGATATGCCACTGACTATACTGGCTAGTCATAAATGCAGATATTAAAAGCTGAGACTTTTGCCAATATATTCCTGTCAGGAAGATATCGGAGCCCCAAGCACCACGTCACGGTTCTCAGCATGGCAAGGGGTCCTACCACTACGCTACCTATGGTGTGAACAAGGTCTGAGGGTGATGTAATCCAGCTCACAGCCAGGCTTCCACACAACCGCCTAGCAGGACAACTAGTGCAATGTGAACAAAGCCAGACTGTAAGCCACACCCATATCAGACCATGTGATGGAGGCTACCAGGTGCAAAGAGTGTTTGAATGCCAGGTGAAGGCACATACACTACATATAAAACAAGACAAAAACACAGAAATATAGTGGCAAATCTGGGGGAGCTGCTCAACCCCTAACACTGTAGCGTGTTTTTCATTGGGGGAGCAGCCCCACCGCATGTGGACCGCAGCAAACGACTATCCCCAGCAAAAAATATTTTGCATACGGTGGAGGATGTCGGCGCGGTCCACATGCACCACAAAGGCATCCTACACAAAACGGAGCATTGTGCGGATGAAAATACAATCATAAATCACAGAAAAAATGCACCACACGGATATGCCACTGACTATACTGGCTAGTCATAAATGCAGATATTAAAAGCTGAGACTTTTGCCAATATATTCCTGTCAGGAAGATATCGGAGCCCCAAGCACCACGTCACGGTTCTCAGCATGGCAAGGGGTCCTACCACTACGCTACCTATGGTGTGAACAAGGTCTGAGGGTGATGTAATCCAGCTCACAGCCAGGCTTCCACACAACCGCCTAGCAGGACAACTAGTGCAATGTGAACAAAGCCAGACTGTAAGCCACACCCATATCAGACTATGTAATGGAGGCTACCAGGTGCAAAGAGTGTTTGAATGCCAGGTGAAGGCACATACACTACATATAAAACAAGACAAAAACACAGAAATATAGTGGCAAATCTGGGGGAGCTGCTCAACCCCTAACACTGTAGCGTGTTTTTCATTGGGGGAGCAGCCCCACCGCATGTGGACCGCAGCAAACGACTATCCCCAGCAAAAAATATTTTGCATACGGTGGAGGATGTCGGCGCGGTCCACATGCACCACAAAGGCATCCTACACAAAACGGAGCATTGTACGGATGAAAATACAATCATAAATCACAGAAAAAATGCACCACACGGATATGCCACTGACTATACTGGCTAGTCATAAATGCAGATATTAAAAGCTGAGACTTTTGCCAATATATTCCTGTCAGGAAGATATCGGAGCCCCAAGCACCACGTCACGGTTCTCAGCATGGCAAGGGGTCCTACCACTACGCTACCTATGGTGTGAACAAGGTCTGAGGGTGATGTAATCCAGCTCACAGCCAGGCTTCCACACAACCGCCTAGCAGGACAACTAGTGCAATGTGAACAAAGCCAGACTGTAAGCCACACCCATATCAGACTATGTAATGGAGGCTACCAGGTGCAAAGAGTGTTTGAATGCCAGGTGAAGGCACATACACTACATATAAAACAAGACAAAAACACAGAAATATAGTGGCAAATCTGGGGGAGCTGCTCAACCCCTAACACTGTAGCGTGTTTTTCATTGGGGGAGCAGCCCCACCGCATGTGGACCGCAGCAAACGACTATCCCCAGCAAAAAATATTTTGCATACGGTGGAGGATGTCGGCGCGGTCCACATGCACCACAAAGGCATCCTACACAAAACGGAGCATTGTGCGGATGAAAATATAATCATAAATCACAGAAAAAATGCACCACACGGATATGCCACTGACTATACTGGCTAGTCATAAATGCAGATATTAAAAGCTGAGACTTTTGCCAATATATTCCTGTCAGGAAGATATCGGAGCCCCAAGCACCACGTCACGGTTCTCAGCATGGCAAGGGGTCCTACCACTACGCTACCTATGGTGTGAACAAGGTCTGAGGGTGATGTAATCCAGCTCACAGCCAGGCTTCCACACAACCGCCTAGCAGGACAACTAGTGCAATGTGAACAAAGCCAGACTGTAAGCCACACCCATATCAGACTATGTAATGGAGGCTACCAGGTGCAGAGGATAGTGTTTGAATGCCAGGTGAAGGCACATACACTACATATAAAACAAGACAAAAACACAGAAATATAGTGGCAAATCTGGGGGAGCTGCTCAACCCCTAACACTGTAGCGTGTTTTTCATTGGGGGAGCAGCCCCACCGCATGTGGACCGCAGCAAACGACTATCCCCAGCAAAAAATATTTTGCATACGGTGGAGGATGTCGGCGCGGTCCACATGCACCACAAAGGCATCCTACACAAAACGGAGCATTGTGCGGATGAAAATACAATCATAAATCACAGAAAAAATGCACCACACGGATATGCCACTGACTATACTGGCTAGTCATAAATGCAGATATTAAAAGCTGAGACTTTTGCCAATATATTCCTGTCAGGAAGATATCGGAGCCCCAAGCACCACGTCACGGTTCTCAGCATGGCAAGGGGTCCTACCACTACGCTACCTATGGTGTGAACAAGGTCTGAGGGTGATGTAATCCAGCTCACAGCCAGGCTTCCACACAACCGCCTAGCAGGACAACTAGTGCAATGTGAACAAAGCCAGACTGTAAGCCACACCCATATCAGACTATGTAATGGAGGCTACCAGGTGCAAAGAGTGTTTGAATGCCAGGTGAAGGCACATACACTACATATAAAACAAGACAAAAACACAGAAATATAGTGGCAAATCTGGGGGAGCTGCTCAACCCCTAACACTGTAGCGTGTTTTTCATTGGGGGAGCAGCCCCACCGCATGTGGACCGCAGCAAACGACTATCCCCAGCAAAAAATATTTTGCATACGGTGGAGGATGTCGGCGCGGTCCACATGCACCACAAAGGCATCCTACACAAAACGGAGCATTGTGCGGATGAAAATATAATCATAAATCACAGAAAAAATGCACCACACGGATATGCCACTGACTATACTGGCTAGTCATAAATGCAGATATTAAAAGCTGAGACTTTTGCCAATATATTCCTGTCAGGAAGATATCGGAGCCCCAAGCACCACGTCACGGTTCTCAGCATGGCAAGGGGTCCTACCACTACGCTACCTATGGTGTGAACAAGGTCTGAGGGTGATGTAATCCAGCTCACAGCCAGGCTTCCACACAACCGCCTAGCAGGACAACTAGTGCAATGTGAACAAAGCCAGACTGTAAGCCACACCCATATCAGACTATGTAATGGAGGCTACCAGGTGCAGAGGATAGTGTTTGAATGCCAGGTGAAGGCACATACACTACATATAAAACAAGACAAAAACACAGAAATATAGTGGCAAATCTGGGGGAGCTGCTCAACCCCTAACACTGTAGCGTGTTTTTCATTGGGGGAGCAGCCCCACCGCATGTGGACCGCAGCAAACGACTATCCCCAGCAAAAAATATTTTGCATACGGTGGAGGATGTCGGCGCGGTCCACATGCACCACAAAGGCATCCTACACAAAACGGAGCATTGTGCGGATGAAAATACAATCATAAATCACAGAAAAAATGCACCACACGGATATGCCACTGACTATACTGGCTGCTCCCCCAATGAAAAACACGCTACAGTGTTAGGGGTTGAGCAGCTCCCCCAGATTTGCCACTATATTTCTGTGTTTTTGTCTTGTTTTATATGTAGTGTATGTGCCTTCACCTGGCATTCAAACACTCTTTGCACCTGGTAGCCTCCATTACATAGTCTGATATGGGTGTGGCTTACAGTCTGGCTTTGTTCACATTGCACTAGTTGTCCTGCTAGGCGGTTGTGTGGAAGCCTGGCTGTGAGCTGGATTACATCACCCTCAGACCTTGTTCACACCATAGGTAGCGTAGTGGTAGGACCCCTTGCCATGCTGAGAACCGTGACGTGGTGCTTGGGGCTCCGATATCTTCCTGACAGGAATATATTGGCAAAAGTCTCAGCTTTTAATATCTGCATTTATGACTAGCCAGTATAGTCAGTGGCATATCCGTGTGGTGCATTTTTTCTGTGATTTATAATTACCGGTCTACCAGCAAGTAGGGCGTCTACTTGCTGGTAGCAGCTGGAAAAAAAGCCCCCTCCTCTTGTTGATTGACAGGGCCAGCAGCGATCTCCTCCCGGTTGGCCCTGTCTGTATTTAAAAAATCGCGCGCCTGTCTTGATTCAGCGCTTGCGCTCTGAGAGAAGGAGGCTCGCCTCCTCAGCACTCCCTCAGTGCGCCTGCGCCAATGATGTCACCGAAAGAGAAGACGTCATCGGCGCAGGCGCACGCGCTCTGAGGAAGTGCAGAGGAGGCGAGCCTCCTTCTCTCAGAGCGCATGCGCCGAATCAAGACAGGCGCGCGATTTTTTAAATGCAGACAGGGCCAACCGGGAGGAGATCGCTGCTGGCCCTGTCAATCAACAAGAGGAGGGGGCTTTTTTTCCAGCTGCTACCAGCAAGTAGACGCCCTACTTGCCTGTAGACCGGTAATTAGCATATTATAAAAGTACGTTTTTTGCCTCATCTACAGAACGAAAATTATTAATAACAAAATGTATAGATATATCACAGGATAGGGATTATAAGTACCCAAAAAAAAATAATATATAGTTTAGTGGGGTGACAGAAGCCCTTTAAAATATACAATCATAAAAAAAACACTATAATAATAAAATCTAACATATATATAATACACTCCAATATATCTAAAATAGTTGATGAGGTGATAAAAACATCATTCAAATATATATCATAGTGTAAAAAATATTGCATAAGAATGGTGTAATTATCTTCTATGGCATATAATATATTACCCTTTCGATTAAGTTATATCGATAATTTAGTATTGAAAAATTCGATAAACTTTTGCCGATTTAAAGTGCCCAGTGAATGTTCGAATGACTGTCTAAACGAAAGTCACATTTAGTAGTCTCTGTTCGATGTTATAGAAAATTCGGCATATATTCGCTGACTGAAATGCTGTGATTACACCTCCTAATATGGTATAGTTCAATTGCCGTACAACTTGCGCACACAGTGGCGTCCCACGTGGCTAGCAATGTCGGGTATGGCGGTACCAGATTACAGATTGTCAGCTGGAACGGCTTGAATGATTCTGCGGTCACTTATGTTCACGATCTCCAGTTGTCTTCTGAACCGTCTCCAAATGTGGAGGGTATTCAGGTGCGATCTCACAATTATCAGGGCCGAATATTTGAATCGAGACGTTCAGTCTATGCCAGGAAAAAAATAAATAAATTATATATATATTATAGTCAAGGGCTCCACAAAGAGAAGGATCCAATTCCAAGATGTATGGATAGATGTTTGTCCATCAGCTGATGTGCGGGTCTTAGAACAACCAGACGCGTTTAGGGGTCTTTTCCTAGCCCCTTCCTCAGCGGTGACCTGCAAAAGTAATCTATCCCTTTTTATACCCAGCATTCTTTAAAATCCAATGAGACATAGTTTGCGGAGTGGATTCAAGTAAGATGTAAAAATCGGGCATGGAATATTCGGAATATAGGGCATGTACTGTCTTCTCTGCATAGTTGTTAATTTGAGTGCTCATGTGTGTGCCTTCAGCACCATCTAGTGACCTTAAGCTGTAAGTGCATCTTCTGCCTTTTTAAGTTATGCATATTCATTAGGTCACCTGACTTCTTGCTCACAGTGCTTTCTGGGAAAGAGACAGGCTCCTGCTTCCTTTTCTCCTCACCTCATAGAAGGAGCAGCTGCACATTGTGTCTCTCTTACTAAAGCATCGTCGGTAAGGGATTTATTTATGTTTTTGTATAGGTTCTGTGTACATTGTGCTGTATACTCAGTTATTGTATGTTCATTTTCCTATAGTTTACCTTATCTACTGCCGGTTAATAAAAACCACAGACTACAGAAACAAGTCTCATATTATTAACTAGTAGAATGGTGATATCTGCCTGTTGAACTGCATACAGACCCCGGGGGTACATGTTGTGAGAACAGGACAGGGCATGTGAAAGAAAAAAAATTAAAATCTATAATTATATAGTAATCTGCAGCAATATTCTTATGATTATTATTTCGACATTTGCCGTTAAATGATATCATTAATCTGCACGAATTGTCGTATGCAATATTGATGCGATTTGTCTACCATAGGTGCAGTTTTTTCTAAAAATGCGTTTTATTTTTCCCCACTGCCATAGATAGAAAATATATGGATTACATATTGTAGATATCAAAATGCTGTACTGCATCTTATTTCAGTGGGTATACTTCGTATTTCAAAACCTCTAAAGCCCTGCATACCTTCTATAGTCACCTTATATATTTGTGTGGTCTAGTCATAAATAATATAAATATAAAATGTAACTTATAAGCAACTATTAGGATTAATATTTGTTATGAAGCATTAAAAAAAACGTATATGATAAAACATATATAAAAATTCAGTTTTAAAATATAGTGTAGAGCGAGTAATAAAAATTAATGTCCAATTCTGACTTCATTGACGACGAGGAAAATGAGTGGGGGTCCTCCACCCAAGGGGACCAGAGTGGGTAAAACCAACCACCTCTGGGCCATCGTCGGGTGGAGAGCTCCCACCCCAACATCCAACTCAAAGGAAGCCGAAAAGCTTGAATTCGGCATTCAAGCCCATAGGTATTATTGAATTAAAATAAAAAATAAATCTTGATTCAACTCGGGACATTTGTTTAATAAAATCGCCGCCTCTCCAATGAGATTTCACCCTTTCAATGGCAGCAAAGGAAAGACAATTTGTCTGATCCACTTCTAATCTTGGTAAAATGCTCAGATTCTCTCTTTTAAAGTTCTTTTAGTGCGTCCTATATATTGCTTGTCGCACAGACATTGAAGGATATAAATAACATTTTTACTATTACATGTAAAAAAAAGGGAGAATAATATTTGTCTGTTCCAATTGTGACGTGTTTTTGCATTTTATGGAATTTTCTGTATTTTGGGGGATTTTATTGAAGAAAGTCTGTCTATCCAACTGTTTTATCCTATTTAGGGAATCTTCAACGGATTTTATAGGATATTTTTTCTCCTTGAACTGTGATTTTAATGCCTCTGCTTCTTGTTCAAAGGTGTTATTGTCAAAGAGGAATTGCACTGACAATTGTCAAAGAGGAATTGCACTGACAATGACACCTTTGAACAAGAAGCAGAGGCATTAAAGTCACAGTTCAAGGAGAAAAAAATATCCTATAAAATGTGTTGAAGATTCCCCAAATAGGATAAAACAGTTGGATAGACAGACTTTCTTCAATAAAATCCCCCAAAATACAGAAAATTCCATAAAATGCAAAAACACGTCACAATTGGAACAGACAAATATTATTCTCCCTTTCAATACACACCATAAAAATATTGCGAGAATCATTAACAAATACTGGCATTTTATCCAAAAAGATAAAATAATAGGACCATTATTGCCAAGCAAGCCAACTATAGTTTACACTAGAGCTTCTAATTTAGGCCTTAAAATTGCTCCCACCGTTAAGTCCGAAAAATCTTTTTCAGATCCCTCTATACATAAATGGCTCCATCTGAGGCGCAACACAGGTGTTTTTTAGGTGCAACACTTGCTCCAATTGTAAAAAGACACATTTTCCTAAAAAAAGAAAACAATGAAAGTCTCATCCACTTCTAATGGCTTTACACATGAGATAAATGATTTTTTAACATGTAATAGTAAAAATGTTATTTATATCATTCAATGTCCGTGCGACAAGCAATATATAGGACGCACTAAAAGAACTTTAAAAGAAAGAATCTGAGCATTTTACCAAGATTAGAAGTGGATCAGACAAACATACGGTTTCGAGACATTTTAAATTGCACCACAATCAGGATCCAAATTGTCTTTCCTTTGCTGCCATTGAAAGGGTGAAATCTCATTGGAGAGGCGGCGATTTTATTAAACAAATGTCCGAGTGGAATCAAGATTTATTTTTGATTTTAATTCAATAATACCTATGGGCTTGAATGCCGAATTCAAGCTTTTCTGCTTTCTTTGAGTTGGATGTTGGGGTGGGAGCTCTCCACCCGACGATGGCCCAGAGGTGGTTGGTTTTACCCACTCTGGTCCCCTTGGGTGGAGGGCCCCCACTCATTTTCCTCCTCACCAATGAAGTCAGAATTGGACATTAATTTTTAATACTCGCTCTACACTATATTTTAATACAGAATTTTTATATATGTTTTAATATATACGTTTTTAATTAATCCTAATAGTTGTTTATAAGTTAATTTTATATTATTTATGACTAGACCACACAAATATATAAGGTGAATATAGAAGGTATGCAGGGCTTTAGAGGTTTTGAAATACGAAGTATACCCACTGAAATAAGATGCAGTACAGCATTTTGATATCTACAATATGTAATCCATATATTTTCTATCTATGGCAGTGGGGAAAAATAAAACGCATTTTTAGAAAAACACTGCACCTATGGTAGACAAATCACATCATAATGATATCATTTAACGGCAAATGTCGAAATAATAATCATAAGAATATTGCTGCAGATTACTATATAATTATAGATTTTGAATGTTTTTCTTTCACATGCCCTATATTCCGAATATTCCATGCCCGATTTTACATCTTACTTGAATCCACTCCGCAACTTATGTCTCATTGGATTTCAAAGAATGCTGGGTATAAAAAGGGATAGATTTCTTTTGCGGGTCACCACTGAGGAAGGGTAGGAAAAGACCCCGAAACGCATCTGGTTGTTCTAAGACCCGCACATCAGCTGATGGACAAACATCTATCCATACATCTTGGAATTGGATCCTTATCTTTGTGGAGCCCTTGACTATAATAGTTCGATTTTTTTTTTTTTTTTTTTTTTTAGCATAGACTGAACGTCTCGATTCAAATATTCGGCCCTGATAATTGTGAGATCGCACCTGAATACCCTCCACATTTGGAGACAGTTCGGGAGACAACTGGAGATCATGAACACAAGTGTTTTAAAATTGTTTTTATTGTTTTTACAACAAAAGGATCATACATTCGTTGAAATTGCCCTACCAGGGCTCAAATATAGGAATACAGTTGAGACAGTACAATCAGATTGGTTACAACCAAAGTATTAGATAAACATAGAATCAAAAGGAACAAAGAATAGGAGGAAGGGGGGGGGGAGGTAGGTCGGAGGGAGAGAAAGGGAGGGGTGAGGATACCATTTTTTTTTTATGCGGACTGATAGTACTTGGATACGAATTTCTAATTGAACATTCTCGTACATGTTCACGAAGTATCTATGGTTTGTCAGTTCGAAAACCCCTAAAATCTTTCCAGGGTTTCCAAATCGCCTCAAATCTGTGTGGTGTTCGGGCTTCCCAATGAGCTATCTGTTCAAGGCGGTACAATTGATCGCATCTTAGAATCCATTGTTTTAGAGGAGGAGTATCAGCCTTTTTCCAGTATACTGCGATGAGTATTCTGGCTGCTGCCAATAAAATCTGACCTAGCTTTTGTGAGTCGTTAGGACATCTGAGATCCCCGAACACCCCAAAGAGGCACAGTTTTGGGGAGACCGGAAAACAAACTTTACTCACATCAGAAATGACCCTACATATCCCTCGCCAGTAGGAAGCAATTTTAGAGCAGCTCCACCATATATGGCTGTGAGTGCCTAATTCCGATTTACATCTCCAGCAGAACGGGCTGCTTTCAGGAAACATACGGTTGATTCTTTGTGGGGTCTAGTACCATTGAGCAAGTACTTTATAGCTATTTTCTTGTAGTTTGACACACCTGGACACCTTATGGGGTGCCTTTAGCACACTATGTACATCTTTTGCTGAGAACTGGATCCTTAGGTCCTTTTCCCATTTAGAGATGAAGGAAAGTTTTTCCGGGCGTGTTAGGGCCAGTAGAAGGCTGTAGAGATCGTGAACATAAGTGACCGCAGAATCATTCAAGCCGTTCCAGCTGACAATCTGTAATCAAGTACCGCCATACCCGACATTGCTAGACACGTGGGACGCCACTGTGTGCGCAAGTTGTACGGCAATTGAACTATACCATATTAGGAGGTGTAATCACAGCATTTCAGTCAGCGAATATATGTCGAATTTTCTATAACATCGAACAGAGACTACTAAATGTGACTTTCGTTTAGACAGTCATTCGAACATTCATTGGGCACTTTAACCACCTCCGGACCGCCTAACGCACGGATGCGTCCGGAAGGTGGTTGATTCATTCCTCCTGGACGCATCCGTGCGTCATCTCGCGAGACGCGAGATTTCGGTCACAGCCGGCCCGCGCATGCCGGCAAAAGTTAAAGGAGTATTTCATCAGCAACCTGCCAGCCAATGATCGCGGCTGGCAGGTTGCTGATTTTTTAAAAATCCAATCAGAAGCCACATAGCAGATCATATTAGTAAATATGATCTGTTATATGGCTTCCCTGCTCCTCTGCTGGTCCTTTTCGTCGGTTGGATCCAGCAGAGGAGCAGGCTTCACACACTACACACAGCAGTACACCACACACTAGCCCCAGATCACCCCCCTGCACCCCAATTAACCCTTTGATCACCCCTTTGTTCGCCCCTGTCAATCACTAGTGAAAGGAAAAAAGTGATCAGTGCAAACTGTCACATTTTTTCCCACTGGTATTGATTGTTAGTTTTTAGGATAGTTTAGGCCCCTTGGTTAGGTAGTTTAGGGATCAGATAGCGCCCCGCCCACCGCACCGCAGTCCCTTATTCGCCGATTAGCGTATCGCTAATCAGCATTTGTACTTTTATAGTATCTGGAAGTGATCAAAACTGATCACGGTCAGATCTATAATAGTATTAGTGTCACCTTAGTTCGCCCTCCACCCAAAACGCAGTGTTTGCCCGATCAGGCCTAATCGGTCGCCCACACGTGCGTTCACCCACGCCCGCCCCACCGCAGTGACAAAATGTATTTATTTTTGATCACTGCACATTCACTTTACACGCGCTGCGGCGATAAAAAAAATCCGTTTTGATATTTTTTATCAACCGCAGCGGCCTCCGGTACTTCGCTAGCCTCCCATTTGTAAGACAGGCTTGCTTTTTTTCTTGGGTAGTCTCAGGGAATACCCCTAAATTTAGTTGCCCAAATGTCAAACAGGGGGTATTCTTCTGAAGAGGCCTACAGGCTTCTGACCCAGTCGGATTAGGAATGGGAACCCTCATCTGATGAATCTAGCGGGTCAGAATATGAACCTGTAGAAAGCAGTGGCTCTCTGACCCAAAGTTCGGACGAGGAGGCTGAGGTCCCTGATAGCACCAGGCGTACCCAGCCCCGTGTCGCTAGACCGCAGGTTGCGCAGGATCCGCTTCAAGAGCAGCAGAGTGGGGCTGGTGCTGTCGGATTACGTGGTGAGGCATACACCAGCAGCACAGACCTTCCTGGACCTAGTACCAGCACTGCCGTAGAACATGGTGAAGTAGCGAGCACCAGAAGGGCAGTTGAAGCTGGTACGGTGGCACGTGCAGTAGTTACCCCGTCGCAGCCCCTACCCCTGCGTGCCCATAGAGCCCCTAGAATCCCTGAGGTGCTGGCAAACCCTGATTGGCAGTCCCCAACTTCAGCCGCACCTGTAGTTCCCCCTTTCACCGCCCAGTCTGGAGTTCGGGTTGAGACAGCTCAGATCGGTTCGGCCCTGGGATTTTTCGAGCTGTTCTTGACTGCGGAGCTCTTAGACTTAGTTGTGGCAGAAACAAAATCGGTATGCCATACAATTTATAACCGCCAACCCGGGAAGATTTTTTTTGGGCCTTCTCCTCAACATGGGTCTAACTAAAAAGCATGAATTGCGGTCATATTGGTCCACGAACCCAATTCATCACATGCTCATGTTCCCTGCTGCTATGTCCAGGACACGATTTGAGACCATCCTGCGTTTCCTGCACTTTAGCGACAACACCACCTCCCGTCCCAGAAGCCACCCAGCTTTTGACCGGCTCCACAAAATTTGGCCCCTCAGACCATTTCAACCAGAAATTTGCAGATTTGTATACCCCAGAACAAAACATCTGCATAGACGAGTCCCTGATACATTTTACCGGGCGCCTTGGCTTCAAACAATACATCCCAAGCAAGCGCACCCGGTATGGGGTCAAATTGTATAAGCTCTGTGAAAGGGCCACAGGCTATACCCACAAATTTCATGTCTATGAGGGAAAAGATCAGACCCTGGAGCCGGTCTGTTGCCCTGACTACCTGGGGAGCAGTGGGAAGACAGTCTGGGACTTGGTGTCACCCTTATTCGGCAAGGGGTACCATCTTTATGTGGACAATTTCTACACAAGTGTGGCCCTCTTTAGGCATTTGTTTCTAGAAAGGATTGGCTCGTTAGCACCCGTCTTGCAAGTAACTGCCTTGTGTAACGAAGAACTGCTCGCGGTGAAATGGAGAGACAAGCGTGACGTTTACATGCTCTCCTCCATTCACGCAGACACGACAATACAAATTGAGCGAGCAACCCGTGTCATTGAAAAGCCCCTCTCAGTCCACGACTATAACCTTCACATGGGAGGGGTGGACTTCAATGACCAGATGTTGTCTCCGTATTTAGTTTCCCGCAGAACCAGACGCTGGTATAAGAAGGTGTCTGTATATTTAATACAATTGGCTCTGTATAATAGTTTTGTTCTCTACAGTAAGGCTGGGAGAACTGGATCCTTCCTCAAATTTCAGGAAGAGATCATCGAGAGCCTCCTGTACCCATGAGGTTCCGTGGCCCCATCCACCAGTGTAGTTAGCCGTCTACACGAGCGACATTTCCCCAATGTCGTTGCCGGTACCTCAACCCACCCGTCACCCCGAAAAAGATGTCGTGTCTGTAGCAGGAGTGGAATAAGGCGTGAAAGCCGGCTATTATTGTCCTGACCACCCTGCCCTATGCTTAGGGGAGTGTTTCCGGAAGTACCACACACAGGTACACCTAGCATAGGGATCACATCTCACCAGGACATTAACACAGGGCTATTAGGGCCCATTCACTCACACAGCTGCTGCAAACGTCTCCTTTCACCTGGGACAAAGTGCATAATGCACTTCGCCACATCTTTGCACAACACCAGTAAGCAAAAAGGTTAATGTTTAGTTCAAAAAGTTAAAGTTTATATGTTCTATTCCAAAGTTAATAAAATTATTGCGTTGCGGCCTGGTTTTTTCTTTTTTTTTTTTTTACCTTCCAGGTGGACCAACCGATCGACTAGCTGCAGCACTGATGTGCATTCTGACAGAAGCATTGCGCTGCTGTCAGATTACACGCAAGTCGGTGTATGCGGCGCTGCAAGACGAGATTTCTACTCTGCAGTAAAAGATACGTTTGCCAAGGCATACGAGCTGAGGAGGAGGCGGCGTTCCTATGCTTTGGCAAACACTTTGTATATAAAAAAAATAATAATAATTCCCGGCAATGATTTATTCATCCACATCGATTGATGTGAATGGAGAAATCTGGTTTGCCAGGGCATACGAGCTAAGTGGGTATGGATGTTGGGCGGAGCTCCTATGTCCTGGCAGACGCCTTTCCCCCCTTTTTTTTTTTTTTTGGCAGAGATTTTTTCATCCACATTGATCGATGCGAATGAAGAAATCTGTGCCGTTCATTTTTTTCTTTCAGCCCAGAGGCTGAACGGAAAAAAAATATCTCATTACCTGTATGCTCAATATAAGGATAATAGCAGAAACTCCTAATGCTGGCCATACATGTAATGATTGCGGAGACCCTCAAATGCCAGGGCAGTACAAACACCCCACAACTGACCCCATTTTGGAAAGAAGACACCCCAAGGTATTCGCTGAGGAGCATATTGAGTCCATGAAAGATTTAAATTGTTGTCCCAAGTTAGCGGAAAGTGAGACTTTGAGGGGAAAAAAAACAAAAAAAAATATCAATTTCCGCCAACTTATGCCAAAAAAAAAATAATTTCTATGAACTCGCCAGGCCCCTCATTGAATACCTTGGGGTGTCTTCTTTCCAAAGTGGGGTCACATGTGGGGTATTTATACTGCCCTGGCTTTTTAGGGGCCCTAAAGCGATAGAAGAAGTCTGGGATCCAAATGTCTAAAAATGCCCTCCTAAAAGGAATTTGGGCACCTTTGCGCATCTAGGCTGCAAAAAAGTGTCACACATCTGGTATCGCCATACTCAGGAGAAGTTGGGCAATGTGTTTTGGGGTGTCATTTTACATATACCCATGCTGGGTGAGATAAATATCTTGGTCAAATGCCAACTTTGTATAAAAAAAAAAAATTGGAAAAGTTGTCTTTTGCCAAGATATTTCTCTCACCCAGCATGGTTATATGTAAAACCAACTTCTCCTGAGTACAGCGATACCACATGTGTGACACTTTTTTGCAGCCTAGGTGGGCAACATTCCAAAGTGCACCTTTCGGATTTCACCGGTCATTTTTTACAGATTTTGATTGCAAACTACTTCTCACACATATGGGCCCCTAAATTGCCAGGGCAGTATAACTACGCCACAAGTGACCCCATTTTGGAAAGAAGACACCCCAAGGTATCCTGTGAGGGGCATGGCGAGTTCCTCGAATTTTTTATTTTTTGTCGCAAGTTAGTGGAATATGAGACTTTGTAAGAAAAAAAAAAAAATCATCATTTTCCGCTAACTTGTGACAAAAAATAAAAAGTTCTATGAACTCACTATGCCCATCAGCGAATACCTTAGGGCAGTGATGGCGAACCTTTTAAAGGCCGAGTGCCCAAACTGCAACCCAAAACCCACTTATTTATTCCAAAGTGCCAACAAAGCAATTTAACCTGAATACTATAGTCCAATATAGTATATCCTCTATATACTTTGTAGGCAGGCTATTATAGCTAAATAATAGTCAGTGCGCTGCCTGTGCTGTTCATAGTGCGCCTGCGCTGATGAATGGCAGAAAAAGTCTAAGGCATATTGTACACCATAGACTTTTTCCAGAGTGCGGGTGCCCATAGAGAGGGCTCCGAGTGCCGCCTCTGGCACCCGTGCCATAGGTTCGCCATCACTGCCTTAGGGTGTCTACTTTCCGAAATGAGGTCATTTGTGGGGTTTTTCTACTGTCTGGGCATTGTAGAACCTCAGGAAACATGACAGGTGCTCAGAAAGTCAGAGCTGCTTCAAAAAGCGGAAATTCACATTTTTGTACCATAGTTTGTAAACGCTATAACTTTTACCCAAACCATTATTATTTTTTTGCCCAAACATTTTTTTTTTTTTTATCAAAGACATGTAGAACAATAAATTTAGCGAAAAATTTATATATGGATGTCGTTTTTTTTGCAAAATTTTACAGCTGAAAGTGAAAAGTCATTTTTTTGCAAAAAAAATCGTAAAATTTCGATTAATAACAAGAAAAGTTAAAATGGCAGCAGCAATGAAATACCACCAAATGAAAGCTCTATTAGTGAGAAGAAAAGGAGGTAAAATTCATTTGGGTGGTAAGTTGCATGACCGAGCAATAAACGGTGAAAGTAGTGTAGTGCAGAAGTGAAAAAGTGGCCTGGTCATTAAGGGGGTTTCAGCTAGCGGGGTTAAAGTGGTTAAATCGGCAAAAGTTTATCGAATTTTTCAATACTAAATTATCGATATAACTTAATCGAAAGGGTAATATATTATATGCCATAAAGATAATTACACCATTCTTATTCAATATTTTTTACACTATGATATATATTTGAATGATGTTTTTATCACCTCAGCAACTATTTTAGATATATTGGAGTGTATTATATATATGTTAGATTTTATTATTATTGTTTTTTTATGATTGTATATTTTAAAGTTGTCATATCTGCATTTGGTGTAATAATAAATATTTAATTGTTACCACTGCCCATATTTGTACGTATCTGTGTGGTCCAGGTGGTGAGTGCTCAGCCTTTCTAACTATTTGTATTAAATTTAAGAAAATGATTTGCCTGTCACACCTGCAGCTCAGGCCACAGGGGTCCTTGACCGCCAATAAAAGTGAATTTGTCCCCCCAGAATCTAAGAGCTGGATTTACTGAATTGATTTGCTACGAGATTTTGCCCATTATCGCACACCACCAGGCCGGGCTTGAGGCTCAGTGGCACCAACCACTCGTCGGTATGTTGTTCCATGCCAGTACACAGCTCCTGCGCGGTGTTTTTTCCCCCAAAACAGATGTGTTTCAAAACAGCCTGCTGTCATTTCCCCCTGGCTGTCCTGAAGTCGGTGGTGAAGGTGTTACGCTGAGCGGATGAGGAGGAGGAAGTGGAGTAGGAGGCAAAGAGAAATGCCCTGCAATCCTTGGGGGCGGAAGGACATGCACCAAACTGCTATCCGTCTCAGGCCCAGCCACCACTACATTTAATTAGTGTGCTGTTAGGGAGATATAACGTCCTTGCCCGTGCTTACTGGTCCACGTATCGGTGGTTATGTGGACCTTGCCACAGATGGCGTAGCGCAGTGCATACCCAATTTTGTCCGCCACTTGGTTGTGCAGGGAAGGGATGGCTCGCCTGGAAAAGTAGTGGCGGCTTGGAACCAAAGGCCAGGAATTTTAAAATCCTGCCATTCAGAGCCAGGGATCGCCGGTGGGTAAGGGGGTACTTCCACTTTCTCTCCAGTGTTTGGGAGATGGACATCTGAACGCTTCCATGGCACAGTGTGGAGATGCTTGGTGGCGTTGCTGCCACATCCTCTTGTCCTACTCTTATCCCCATTTTGCTTCCTTTTGCAGCCCTCTAGCCCTTTCCAGGACTTTTTTTAGAGCCATTTTAGTGCCCAAAAGTTTGATGACTTCAATGGAGTTCGGGGTCAAGTTCAACCGAACCCGAACATCCAGGTGCCCGCTCAACTCTAGTCACCATACATCAGTCACATGGCCTACTTCCAGCTCAGCCCTATTGAAGGGAATGAGCCGAGTTTATCTAGTAGCAGGATCTGAATTTTCACTTTGTCCCATCTGGCAGCTTAGCTGACGGCTCCTTATCTCGGACCTCCTAAACACTCATTACAGCTCAATTCTTATCTTACTAAAAAAGAATGTGGCTTAACTCCTACCCGGGGCCAGTTTTCGCCCTTCTGCCAAGGTCATTTTTTGCAAATCTGACGTGTCACTTTATGTGGTAATAACTTTGAAACACTTTTACTTATCCAAGCCATTTTCTCGTGACACATTGTACTTCATGATAGTCAATATTTTACCGTTATTTATAAAAAAATCCAAAATTTTAATTTCTCTGCTTTTGAAACAGAAAGTGATACCTCATAAAATATTTATTACTTAACATTCCCCATATGTCTACTTTATGTTGGCATCATTTTGTAAATGTCATTTTATTTTTTTAGAACGTTAGAAGACCTTTTAAAGGGAGTCTGTCACCACTTTTTTGCATGTTAGACCATTAAAATAGGGTTATTTGATCCAGCCAGAACATAAAAACGGTACCTTTGTGGTAGAAAACGGACTTTTCAATTTGCAGAAAACGAACTTATAAGATTATTTTCGGAGCCCTCTCAAGTGCCCAGGGCGGTCTCTCAATCCTCAGAGCCCAGGCAGGCACCTCCTAAACGGCTGATAACTCCGCCCTCCGTGCGCCTCTGCCCGCCCGTTTACTCCCCTCCCCTGTCCCTTTCCACTGCGGCTGTGCGGTACAAATCGTAGCGGGCGCATGCGCAATGCGATGCCCGCTCCTGGCAGGGCATCGCAATACCTATTGCGCATGCACCGGCTAATCGCCGTTTAGCCGGCGCATGCGCAATAGGTATTGCGATGCCCTGCCAGGAGCGGGCATCGCATTGCGCATGCGCCCGCTACGATTTGTACCGCACAGCCGCAGTGGAAAGGGACAGGGGAGGGGAGTAAATGGGCGGGCAGAGGCGCACGGAGGGCGGAGTTATCAGCCGTTTAGGAGGTGCCTGCCTGGGCTCTGAGGATTGAGAGACCGCCCTGGGCACTTGAGAGGGCTCCGAAAATAATCTTCAATTTGCAGAAAACGAACTTATAAAAGTCCGTTTTCTACCACAAAGGTACAGTTTTTATGTTCTGGCTGGATCAAATAACCCTATTTTAAGGACCAGATCAGGTCTGAAGTCACTTTGTGGGGCTTACATAGTAGAAAGCCCCCATAAATCACCCACTGTAGAAACTACACCCCTCATGTTACTCAAAACTGATTTTACAAACTTTGTTAACCCTTTAGGTGTTCCACAAGAATTAAAGGAAAATGGAGATCACATTTCTAAATTAAACTTTTTTTTTTTATTTTGCAGATTTTACTTTCTAATCCATTTCTTTCTTTAACACATCAAGGGTTAACAGCCAAACTAAACTCAATATTTATTACCCTGATTCAGCGTTTTACAAAAACACCCCACATGTGGTTGTAAACTGATGTAAGGGCACACGGCAGGGCGCAGAAGAAAAGGAGCGCCATATGGTTTTTGGAAGGCAGATTTTGCTTGACTGGTTTTTAGATGCCATGTACCATTGGAAGCCCCCCTGATGCACCCTTACAGTAGAAACTGGGATAAGGTGCCAGTTTATTGGTACCATTTTTTGGTACATATGATTTTTGGATAATTCATTATTACACTTTATGGGGCAAGATGACCAAAAAAAATTGGTAATGTCAAAAAGTTATTTATTTTTAGAGCGTTCACCTGAGGGGTTAGGTTATGTGATATATTTATAAAAGCAGATAATTACGGACATGGCAATACCTAATATGTATACTTTTTTCTTATTTAAGTTTTACACAATAATAGCATTTTTTAAACCAAAAAATGATGTTTTAGTGTCTCCATAGTCTGAGAGCCATAGCTTTTTTATTTTTTGACCGATTGTCTTAGGTAGGGTATTTTTTGTGGGATGAGGGGACGGTATGATTGGTACTATTTTGGGGGCATACGCGTTTTTGATCGCTTGGTGTTGCAATTTTTGTGATGTAAGGTGACAAAAAAATTGCGTTTTTGGCAATGTTTTTATAGAGCTAGTTGTTACAGACAGTTTATTTTTATTTTTTTATGGTGTTTATCTGACGGGGTAGATCATGTGATATATTTATAGAGCCAGTCTTTACAGACGCGGCGATACATAGTGTGTGTGTATATATATATATATATATATATATATATATATATATATATATTAGGCCTGCACAATATATCGCCAAAGCAATAGCAATCGCAATTAATCGCCAATTGGCCGACCCAAAAATGCTGCAATTATATTACCATATTTTTCGCTTTATAAGACAAACCCCCCCCCCCCCCCCCCCAAAAGTGGCCGGCGATACATCAGTTACAGTATGGGGAGGGAGGAGGGGCTGGAGGTAAGTCGTTATTTTAATGAACAAATGTTCTTTTATTCTTTTTTATTTATCTGTTCTGTGCAGTGCTATTAAGAAAATAGCAAGTTTTGTATTTTGTACTTTTGCAGTAATGCAAATATGTTATTTAATTTAGTAAAAGATGTTTTATTTTGAAAAACACTGCATTTCAGTTCTTGAGTTAAGCATAACTACATTTCAGCATTATCAGTAATTTGTGTGTGCTTTTGCCTTGAAAATCCAAGCAAATAGACCTCTAGCACAATTCCCTTAAAATATCGCATCGCATACCTTTATCGCAATCGCACATCTCGTGCAGCTCTAATATATACAGTCATGTGAAAAAATTAGGACACCCTTTGAAAGCATGTGGTTTTTTGTAACATTTTTAATAAAAGGTTATTTCATCTCCGTTTCAACAATACAGAGAGATTAAAGTAATCCAACTAAACAAAGAAAACTGAAGAAAAGTCTTTTCAAGATCTTCTGTAAATGTCATTCTACAAAAATGCCTATTCTAACTGAGGAAAAAGATAGGACACCCTCACATGTATTCCCTCTTAAATTGGCTCAGATCTCACACAGGTATATCACACCAGGTGCACATAATTAGTAGATCGTTACTCTGCATGTTGAATGAGGCTTGCCCTATTTAAACCTCAGACATTTAGTTTGGTGTGCTCCTGACTGTTGAAGTGAGAGTGAGCACCATGGTGAGAGCAAAAGAGCTGTCAGAGGACTTCAGAAAAAAGATTGTAGCAGCCTATGAGTCTGGGAAGGGATTTAAAAAGATCTCAAAAGATTTTGAAATCAGCCATTCCACTGTCCGGAAGATAGTCTACAAGTGGAGGGCTTTCAAAACAACTGCCAACATGCCCAGGACTGGTCGCCCCAGCAAGTTCACCCCAAGAGCAGACCGCAAGATGCTAAAAGAGGTCTCCAAAAACCCTAAAGTGTCATCTCGAGAACTACAGCAGGCTCTGGCTACTGTTGATGTAGAAGTACATGCCTCTACAATCAGAAAGAGACTGTACAAGTTTAACTTGCATGGGAGGTGTGCAAGGAGGAAACCTTTGCTTTCCAAGAGAAACATCGAGGCCAGACTGACATTTGCCAGAGATAAAGTTGACAAAGACCAGGACTTCTGGAATAATGTTCTTTGGACAGATGAGTCCAAAATTGAATTATTTGGACACAACAGCAGAGGACATGTTTGGCGTAAACCAAACACAGCATTCCAAGAAAAGAACCTCATACCAACTGTGAAGCATGGAGGTGGAAGTGTCATGGTTTGGGGCTGCTTTGCTGCAGCAGGACCTGGTCAGCTCACCATCATAGAATCCACGATGAATTCTACTGTGTATCAGAAGGTGCTTGAAGAACATGTGAGACCATCAGTTAGAAAATTAAAGCTGAAGCGGAACTGGACCATGCAACATGACAATGACCCAAAACATACTAGTAAATCAACCAAAGATTGGCTGAAAAAGAAGAAATGGAGAGTCCTGGAATGGCCAAGTCAAAGTCCAGATTTGAATCCCATTGAGATGCTGTGGGGTGACTTGAAAAGGGCTGTACGTGCAAGAAACCCCTCAAACATCTCACAGCTGAAAAAGTTCTGCATTGAGGAGTGGGGTAAAATTTCCTCAGACCGATGTCGAAGACTGGTAGATGGCTACAAGAACCGTCTCACTGCAGTTATTTCAGCCAAAGGAGGTAACACTCGCTATTAGGGGCAAGGGATGTCCTATCTTTTTCCTCAGTTAGAATAGGCATTTTTGTAGAATGACATTTACAGAAGATCTTGAAAAGACTTTTCTTCAGTTTTCTTTGTTTAGTCGGATTACTTTAATCTCTCTGTATTGTTGAAACGGAGATGAAATAACCTTTTATTAAAAATGTTACAAAAAACCACATGCTTTCAAAGGGTGTCCTAATTTTTTCACATGACTGTATTTATATTATGAAACTTGGGGAAAGGGGTGTTTTTTTTTTCTTATAAAAACACAACTTTTTTTTTCTTTACACTTTATTTCTGTCCCACTCTGGGACTTCAACTTTTGGGGGTCTGATCCCCTCTGCAATGCTTTACAATACATCTGTATTGTAATGCATTGCATGTTAGTGTATGACACTGAGTCATATACTAACAGGTTGCCTAGGAGACCCAGCTTGAGGCTGGATCTCCTGGGCACCCGTAGAAGGCAGGTCTGGATGGCATCAGGCTGCCTTTTCACGCATCGGGTCCACGCCAAAGCAGCGCAGGGAGGGAGGGGGTCTGCTCATTATTATTCACTGCGCTGGGCGGCTTTTACAGTCCCCAATCCTCCCGAGCTGGCGCAGCAGGAGATGCTGGCATTAAATAAGGGACGCAGGCGCACTGTGAGTGAGGGTGCCGGGCAAGTTATGCGGCGCACGCGCAGAAGGTAGAAGTGAGTTTAATGCCAGGGTCTCCTGGGGACTCTAAAAGCCGCCCAGCGCAGTGAATAATAATGAGCTGGGCCGGCGCTAGGAAGCGACAGTTGGGGCGCGGCTGGGCACAAAGGTAGGAGTAAAAATGCCCCTTGGGCATAAAGAAATGTGAAAAAACGCCCCTTGGGCATAAAGGAAGGTGATTGACAGATGATTATAAAGTTGTTTTTACATGGTTTAAAATGCAGACAGGGGTACTCTTATGTGATTGGAATACACTTTAATAGATCTATGACTGCATAGGAATAACTAAATATGTTTATCGGGCCTGTCAGTGTCCCTCTAAGGTTTTTATTTTTGTATGTACTAAAACATCAGAAAACTATAAAAAATAGTTTGTTTTATCTTATAGGGAACACCATAACGAGGAAACTGATGAAACTGTGGCATAATTAATTATTTTTTCCCCCCCAATTCCACCCTATTTGGATTAGGCCCCATATGTTTACATGAATGGATGTAGTGTAAGAGAACTTTATGTGGAACTTTGAGACTCGTGGTTAAACGTTATTTAACCCTTTAAATCTTGAGTGCACATTATTCCCATTCTCAGGCTCGTGTAACACGACTTTCTTTTGCACCCAATGCTTTTCAATGGTGTTGTAATGTAACATCACATTCTGCGACGCAACTGTTGCAAAAAACAAGACCTGATGGATTTTTGTTGCAGGTCACACTCAGCTTTTACTCCACTGGCTTTAAAGGGGTTGTCTGGGTTTAGAGCTGAACCCGGACATACCCCCTTTTTCACGCAGGCAGCCCCCCTTATATGAGCATCGGAGCATTTCATGCTCCGATGCTCTCCCTTGCCCTGCGCTGTAGAGGGGATGCCAGGGTAAAAACGGGGGTATGTCCGGGTTCTGTGACAGCATTGTGACTTACCTGTTGGTCTACTTTTACACTGGCGGCAGCAGGGTCTGTGCTAACACCAGCCCACCTTGCAGACAAGGACAGGCATTGTTACAAAGGATCCGCAAACAAAAAACGGATGCAATACGCATGTCATACAGACATCCCATAAATTACCACTGTTTTTAAAACGGAAGTGTGACAATGGTTAAAAAAAACTTGTGTCACACAAAATGTGAATGTAGCCTCACAGTTGTAAAATAAATGCGCGACAGCACGCTGCCGACAAGTCGCCACACATCTGTGATCCACTAAAATACCTTTCACAAAACCCAACTTCAGTAAGGTCCCCACCCTACTCTGAACCTCCTAGAGATCCCCCTTTATTCTTCATTCTGATGATCCGATTACTTACGTCATCACGAGTGGGAGGGCCGTAAAGCGCTCGACCACTGAACTCCGCCTACTGGAAACACTTTAGACCTGCAACACCGCATCACTTCAAAGTCCTTTATCCCAAAACACACCTGCGCTGGGAAATGCCCATCCTCCTAACAGCAGAACACCCCCTTTGTGTGCAGTTTCTGCCGCTCAGACATACCGGCGCCGCTTACCTCCCAGCTAGCAGTAGAGGTGGAAGCCTCGCTCCTGTAGTTTACAGCTGCCGCCGCTCGGTATATAGAGAGTATGGATCCCTTCCTGTCTGCCCTCAGCAGAGACCAGTGTGGCGGCGTGAGAGCGTCACGAGGTGTGACCCGCTTCCGCTCGTGAAGCCACTGTGCGACACGTGACCTCACCCCGCCTAGTGGTCGCACGGACGTGATGGAGGCCTGGTGAAAGCGAGCTTGTTCGCGTACACCATCTAGTACGGTGGCAGAAGTAGATTGGAAGCTGATGGGTAGCTCGGCAGTCCTTGAAGTAAATGGGGTTGCAGCGTGGCTTACAAGCTACTCCCACTGAAGAATTGCAATAAATCCAGAAGTGTGTTTGTTTTTTATTTTGCAATTCTGGGGTCACAGAAACTTACGAGTAGGCTTGAGCGACTGGACCTTCGGATCATAGATCTGAATTTGATTTGTACAAAGACTTCTATTTTAATGTTGTTTCCGTACGGCATTAAAATGTATTGCCTCTATGGAGCCAAAGTTGCGTGAAAGTTAAGTAAATGACTTCGGTTTTCCTGAGTATTTAAAAGCAATTTAAAATAGCAATCCGAACTGGGCTTTGGTACCAAGGTACCTTTCAGCAGTGATGGTCAGTTCGCAGTGTTCACCCTCGAACACATGCGGGCTGCCATCTTAACTCACAAGTCCGGCGATGCACAGGTAAGCCCTTATCTGTGCCGCGAGCCGGTTTGAAACAAATGCGGTCCCCGGGAGCAGGCAGTTCCGAGAACAGCCCGATGAAGGCACCCGGCGGCTGTTCTGGGAACCAACTGCTCCCGATGACCGCATTTGATTTGAGACCAGGTCGCGGCACAGGTAAGGGCTTACCTGTGCATCGCTGGACTTGTGAGTTAAGATGGCAGCCCACATCATTGCCTGTCAGCACCAAATCCCACTTTGGATTGCTATTTTATTGTTTTAAATACTCATTCACCAAAGTCTCACGTGACTTTGGGTGAGACGAACTTTGGCTTTACGAGGCCAACACATTTTAATGTTGTACGGAAACAGAATTGAAAACAAAGTATTTGAATGAATCGACTTTGGATCCAAAGGTCAATTTGCTTAAAGGGGATCTTTCATCAGTTGAGCCATATTCTAATTATGGTCTTACCTTATAGGGCGGCCCCCACTGATGCCATGGCACCTTTTTTTTTTTTTTCTCCGTAGAGCTCCTCCCTGGCTAAGAGCGGACCATAATTCGATAGGGGTTAAACTGATGAAAGGTCCTCTTTAAAGTGGACCTTTCACTCGAATAAAACATCTAAACTATCTATACAGATATGGAGAGCCGCTCCGTTCTCCCGGTATAGCCTCCGGTATCTTCATATCTAACTATGAAGATACCGGAGGCTATACCGGGAGAACGGAGCGGCGCCCAGGGATAATAGTAAGTGCAGGGAGATCCCTGGGCGCCGCTCTCCATGTCTGTATGCTTAGTTTAGATTTTTTATTCTAGTGAAAGGTCCTCTTTAAGCCTACTTGCGAGTCATGCATTGAACCCCAATTAGTCAAATGGCTAAATTGCTGCATAGTGATACTTGATCATGCTAGGGGGTTTGAATCAAAGATCGCCATGTAGCCCCGGCCCTAAGTTCAGCAGATATATTTACTGAAGATCGACTGAGCAGGCAATTAGCGGGAATGAACCATTCCTTCCCAGTCATTGCCTGTTAGTCAGAGGAGGTGACAGCTGCACTTACATGTATAGGGACGAACAATTGTCACAGCAATCACCCATCCCCACGCACATTTATTGCTTCTGAGCAGCAGATTGTCTTGTTGTCACCACCAGACATCTGAGAAGCTCTGACAGATGCCTTTCAGAAAAATGTTCCGTCTGTTACTATTGGCAGGGTTGAGGCGGAAATTGAAGGTTTTCCGTTTGCTTGTAGTTCCCGTTTTGTCCTGCCTGCTAGGGTGGCGCTAGAGAGCAAGAGCATTTTTTGAGAGATTTTTGTGGATAGTGGAGCAGCTGTCAATCTCATTGATAATCAATTTGCAATAACTCATGGTTTCCAGGTGTGCACTTTGGGAAAGGATATTCCTGTTTTTGCTATTGATTCCGCTCCACTTTCTCAGAAATCATTAAAGGGCATAGTTCACAATATCCGTTTAATTGTGAGTGATGCTCATGTTGAGGATGTGCCATGTTTCATCCTTAGCGGTTTGCCTACTCCTCTAGTGTTGGGGCTACCCTGGCTCACTAAACATAATCCCACCATTGATTGGCAAGCGAGACAAATAAATGGTTGGAGTGACTTTTGCAGAGAGAATTGCCTCACGACATCTGTTTCTGAGGTTGCTACTAAGACTGTACCATCTTTTCTCTCTGAATTTTCGGATGTCTTCTCTGAGAGTGGAGTTCAGGATTTGCCCCCGCACAGGGAGTACGATTGCCCTATTAATCTCATCCCAGGCGCCAAGCTGCCTAAATCTCGTTTATACAATCTTTCCCAACCTGAAAGGATCGCTATGCGTGCTTATATCTCTGAGAGTCTGAGAAAAGGACACATACGACCCTCGAAGTCACCTGTTGCCGCTGGTTTTTTCTTTGTTAAGAAAAAAGATGGTTCTTTAAGACCTTGTCTGGATTTCAGGGAGCTGAACAGTTTCACTATTCGTGAACCTTATCCGCTTCCTCTGATCCCGGACCTGTTTAACCAGGTTGTTGGGGCTAAAGTCTTTTCCAAATTAGATCTAAGAGGGGCATATAACCTGGACAGGGTCAGAGAAGGAGACGAATGGAAGACGGCCTTCAATACCCCTGAGGGCCATTTTAAAAATTGGTTTATGCCTTTTGGTTTGATGAATGCCCCAGCCGTTTTTCAGCATTTCGTGAACAGCATTTTTTATCATGTGATGGGAAAATTTGTATTAGTGTATTTGGATGACATTTTGACTTTTTCTCCTGATTTCAAAACTCGTAAAGGAACATTTACGTCAGGTCTTGCTCATTCTGCGGGAGAATAAATTATATGCGAAACTGGAAAAATGTGTGTTTGTGGTTCCAGAAATTCAATTTCTGGGGTTTCTTCTCTCCGCTTCTGGTTTTCGCATGGACCCCGAGAAGGTCCGCGCTGTGCTTGAGTGGGAGCTTCCTGAGAATCAGAAGGCGCTGATGCGTTTTTTGGGCTTTGCCAATTATTACAGGAAGTTTATTTTGAATTATTCCTCTATTGTTAAACCACTCACTGATATCACCAGAAAGGGGGTAGATTTTTCTTCTTGGTCGGTAGAGGCGCGTAAGGCTTTTTCTAATATCAAGGAGAGTTTTGCTTCCGCTCCCATCTTGGTGCAACCTGATATTTCTTTACCCTTCATAGTTGAGGTTGATGCTTCTGAGGTGGGTGTGGGTGTGGGTGCGGTCTTGTCTCAGGGTTCCTCTCCTGCCAAATGGCGACCGTGTGCCTTTTTCTCGAAAAAACTCTCCTCCGCAGAGAGAAATTACGATGTGGGAGATAGGGAGTTGTTGGCCATCAAGTTGGCTTTTGAGGAATGGCGCCATTGGCTAGAGGGAGCCAGACACCCTATTACCGTGTTTACTGACCATAAAAATCTGGCCTACTTGGAGTCAGCCAAGCGTCTGAACCCAAGACAGGCCAGATGGTCTTTGCTCTTTTCAATGTTTAATTTTGTTGTCACGTTCCGCCCTGGGGTTAAGAATGTGAAGGCAGATGCCCTGTCACGTTGTTTTCCGGGAGGTGGGAATTTTGAAGACCCGGGTCCCATTTTGGCTGAAGGTGTGGTGGTCTCTGCTCTTTATCCTGAATTGGAGGCAGAGGTGCAGGTAGCCCAGTCAGAGGCTCCTGATCTTTGTCCTCCTGGGAGGTTGTTTGTGCCTCTCGCTTTAAGACACAAGATTTTTAAGGAACACCACGATACAGTCCTTGCTGGGCACCCGGGGGCAAGAGCCACAGTGGATCTCATCACTCGGAGATTCTGGTGGCCGGCGCTTCGTAAGTCGGTTGAGGGTTTTGTGGCAGCCTGCGAGACTTGCGCTCGTGCCAAAGTCCCTCATTCACAGCCATCAGGTCCTCTCCTTCCCTTACCCATTCCTTCCCGTCCTTGGACACATCTGTCCATGGACTTCATAACGGACCTGCCTCGTTCCTCGGGGAAGATTGTGATTCTGGTGGTGGTGGACCGTTTTAGCAAAATGGTGCATTTCATCCCTTTTCCTGGCTTGCCCAATGCTAAGACGCTGGCGCAGGCATTTATTGATCACATTGTCAAATTGCATGGTATTCCTTCAGACATAGTCTCTGATAGGGGCACGCAGTTTGTTTCCAGATTCTGGAAGGCTTTCTGTTCTCGCTTGGGGGTTTGGTTGTCATTCTCTTCTGCTTTCCACCCGCAGTCGAATGGCCAGACAGAGCGCGTCAATCAGAATCTGGAGACATATCTGCGCTGTTTTGTGGCGGAGAATCAGGAGGATTGGTGTTCTTTTTTGTCCCTTGCTGAGTTTGCTTTAAATAACCGTCGTCAGGAGTCCTCTGATAAGTCACCATTTTTTGGTGCATATGGGTTTCATCCACAGTTTGGGACTTTCTCGGGAGAGGGGTCTTCTGGTTTACCTGACGAGGACAGATTCTCCTCGTCTTTGTCTTCTATTTGGCAAAAGATTCAGGATAATCTAAAGAGCATGAGTGAGAGATATAAGCGTGTGGCAGATAAGAGACGTGTGCCTGGTCCGGACCTGAATGTTGGTGATCTGGTGTGGTTGTCTACCAAGAATATCAAATTGAAGGTTCCCTCCTGGAAGTTGGGTCCTAGGTTTATTGGGCCTTACAAAATCCTGTCTGTCATCAATCCTGTTGCCTACCGTCTTGATCTTCCTCAGACTTGGAAGATCCATAATGTTTTTCATAAGTCCTTATTGAAACCTTATGTTCAACCCATTGTACCCTTGCCTTTGCCTCCTCCTCCGATTATGGTTGATGGGAATCTTGAATTTCAGGTCTCTAGGATTGTGGATTCTCGTCTTGTCCGCGGTTCTCTCCAGTACCTCGTTCATTGGGAGGGTTATGGTCCTGAGGAGAGGATGTGGGTCCCAGTGACGGATATTAAGGCCACTCGTCTCATCAGGGCTTTCCATAGGTCCCATCCTGAGAAGGTGGGCTCTGAGTGTCCGGAGTCCACTCGTAGAGGGAGGGGTACTGTCACAACCAGACAGCTGAGAAGCTCTGACAGAAGCCTTTCAGAACCTCCTCCTTGAGTTTTCTTTGTTTTGAATTGCAGTTCCTCATCTCGTTAGCCTCTCTCAGCTGTCATGTAGTTGGACTGATTGCATCCCTTTAAATTCCTCCCCATAATGCATTAGTGTGCGGCTTATACTTCTTCCTGGAGTGTGTGTGCATGCTGATCCTGTTTCCCAGTCTGCTACAAAGTTAAGTGCTGTACATTTATCTGTTATTTTCTGTTTGCTGGATCCCAGGTGACCCTGTCTCCCTCCGTGTCTGGTGTAGGGAGCCGGTGGTCGTGTCCCCTCACTATTGTAGGGTGTTCAGGGGTTATATAGTCGAGGTATGTGGATATGCAACCATCCACCTTTGGGATCTTTGCATAGGCTGAGCGGCCAGGGAAAGTCTCAGGTCTTGTGCAGGGGTCTTCCTTTTGGTTCCTTAGCTTTGGATCCAGTGAGTCATATATGCATGTTGCTTTGTCTTGTTTCCTGTACACCGTCCGTGACAATACCCTTTTATCTAGTCACTGTATGGTGGTTTTATCATTGTATGGCGGTGGTATCACTATATGGCGGTGGTATCTAATAACTGCATGGCCATAACTTTATCCCCTTCCATGCCCACACCACTTTTGTTAGACCTGGCATGAGCGGGAAAAGATACAGATTGCGGTGCTAAGGACCTTTGCGCCACATCTGTATCAGAAAAACGCCTGATATAGACGTATTTCTATATAATAAATGACCCCCTAATTGTATTATTATTTGGGGGTAGGGCTAATATATTTATATTATATAGATTATAGTGTATTATATTGTGCCCTGTATTTCCCAGTAGAAAAATGATCCTTGGGGAGCACAGTCCTCACCCCTGACCACCAGGACCAGGTAGCGCTGTCAGTATATGGCGACCTCCCCTCTCCGCCACGCTGCTCCGCTGTGTACTGGCGCTTATTCTGACACTAGGGCTGGGTTCACATCCCATTTGTGCCATCCATTTAATGTATACCAAAAATGTATGCGTTAACAGATGCCTCCGACTGATGCCATACAGTGGCGTCCGTTCACCATACAGTTCCATTGTAAAAAAACATATACGTTAACATCTGCATTTTTTACTTGACTCTGCAGGATACAAAAACGTGAAGTGCTGCACATTTGTATACATCAAACCGATAGGAAAAACGTGATGTGAACACACATTGGGGGGGAGGGGGCGTACTAAAATTTGCTGTGGGGCCCAGTCAGTTCTAGCTACATCACTGCACATCTCCTTCTCTCCTCCAGGGCTGGCTCGGTGCTGCAGCGGGCCGCCGGAGAGAAGGAGCGCAGGGAGCTGCGGTTAGTGAATGACAGGACCGCCGGCTCCCTGCTCTCCAGCAATGATAGGTATGTGAGGGGGCCACTGGGGGGTCATTCATCACACTGTGAGGGCCCCTTACACAGTATAATGACTCCCAGTGCCCCCAATTTAGTATAATAATCCCCATTGACCCTCTATTTAGCATAATGACCACCAGAGCCCCCATTAAATATAATAACCCCTCGTGCCCCCTCCATACAGTATAACCCCCAGTGTGGGGGCAACTGGGGGTCATTATTCTGAATGGAGGGTCACTGTGGGGTCATTATACTGTGAGGGCCCTTTACATAGTATAATGACCCCCAGTGTCCCCCATTTAGTATAATGATCACCAATGACCCTCCATTCAGTATAATGACCCCCAGAGCCCCCTCCATACAGTATTCCCCCAGTGTGGGGGCTACTGGGGGGTCATTATTCTGAATGGGGGCGACTGGGGGTTATTATTCTGAATGCAGGGCCACAGGTGGTCATTATACAGTGGGGGGGGGGAATTGGGGGTTAATTATACTGTGTGAAGGGCCACTAGTAGTCATTATACTGTGTGAAGGGCCACTAGTAGTCATTATACTGTATAGGGGCCACTGGGGGGTCATTATACCGTGTGGGAGCCACAGGGAGACATGTCAATGTAAAAAAATGCCTCATGGGGGCCCACTGGGATTTATCGCCCAAGGGCCCACATGAACCTGGAGCCGGCCCTGCACTGCGACATGGGACATACTGTGACACGACATTTGCAAAAAATCACATGTCCCAGTGCAACACCATAGACTATAATTATACAAAATTGTCGTGTGACACATGTAGCAGTGTATTTGTGCCCTATGTGGGAGTCACAGCTCTCTAGGACATACCGTTCCGGAGATATTCCCAAAACATGACCTGCATTAGCCAATACAAGCCTGCAAGTCTTTCTCTTGATATCCCAACTGTCTTACACACGGTCACATGTCCCTTATCAGCCAATCAAAGCTCCCAGGCCCTTAGTCTCCACATGCACACAGTTTTACTCCAGGTTTCCATAACAACCCAGTCATTTTTCTTCACTGTTGTAGGTCAGCCTTAGGCTAGGGCTACACAACGACAATAAGTCGCACAACACATAGGGCACAACTACACTGCTACATGAAAATTATTATAGTTATTGTCTATGATATTGCACTGGGACATGTGACATGCTGCGATGTGAAAGTCACAGAAGAATCCATCTTGGATGGATTTTTTGCAACTGTTGTGTCGCAGTATGTCCCATGTCGCAGTGTGACACCATAGCCTATATTGTTGAGACAAAATATTGCGCAACACATGTCGTCATGTAGCCCTAGCATTAATGGGGCAGACGCTGTGGTATTCGTCACAGGCATTGTGGCGAATACCTCACCTCGCGGCCCCATCTGACGTCAACTATGTTGAGCTCACGAGATACGTTTTAGTCACTGGTTTCGCTCCCTGGGAGCATGTAAGGTCAGCTTGATACAGTTTACACAGATGCCTCCTGTGCATGAGGGCACAGAGAGGAAGTGTCACCGCCAGTTCTGTGAGAAGGTCTGTTAGACGTTCTTCTCTACCTATTGCATGACGTTCTTTGTTTTGGTTTCACTTTGTCATCTCTTTTCCTTCTCCCAGCTGTCACCTATTTACACTAATTGTCTCCCTTTATATTCCCCTCCATACTGCCTCATTTTGCGGTTTATACTTCTTCCTGGATGAGTTGTTCACTGCTGGATGCTGCTTCTGCTGATTCCTCAGATAAGTCTGTTTCCTTTATTTGTGTTTCCTTGCTGGCTTGATTTTAGTTGACCCTGACTCTGTCCGTATTAAGTTCAGGGAGCCGGTGGTGGTGTCCCCTCACTATTATAGGGTTTTCAGGTGACACATAGTATTAGGTACGTGGGCATGCAATCGTCTACCATAAAGACCTTTGCATGGGCATAGCAGTCAGGGAGAGCTCTAGGGGTTTTATAGGGCTCACCCATATGCTCCTTAGTTTGGGATCAAGCCAGTCGGATGTTTATTTATAAGTTCCAGCTTTCTGCAACACCATCCGTGACATTATAAACCGCCATAGCCGTCTTAAGCATGGATCCGGTTTCAGCCTTGATTGACCACAATCAAAGTCTTTAGCTGGAGGTAGCAGATCTCCGTAAAACTGTGTGTCAGTTTCAGGTGACCGGTTCTGCTGGCATTCATGGAAGTTTGTTCCGAGCCTAAGATCTCGCTTCCGGATACGTTCTCCGGGGGTAGTGAGAGTTTTGTTCGCTTTAGAGAGGCTTGCAAACTCCATTTTTGCCTACTTCCCCATTCCTCTGGTGATGAGGAGCAGAGGGTGGGGATCATCATCTCGCTGCTCAGGGATAACGCTCAGTCTTGGGCCTTCTCGCTGCTGGTCGGGGCACGGCCCCTCCCATCGGTAGATGAATTATTTGTAACCCTGGGGCATATATATGCATCTTTTATGCCAGGGTAAACAGTCCGCAGAGATATATTGTTCAGAATTTCGGAGATGGGCAGCTGATACTGGTTGGAATGATGCTGCACTCCGAAGTCAATTTTGCCATGGTCTTTCGGAAAGATTGAAAGATGCATTTGCTTTTCATGAGAGACCATCTTCGTTAGACTCTGCCATGTCTCTAGCTGTTCGTATTGACAGGCGTCTTAGAGAAAGAGAGGAGACTACTCCTTCCTGTCATATTCAGTCCAAGGACAGTGGGGCTGTCTCATTCAGTGCGCAGGAGTCTGTCTCTCTCAATCCCCTCTGAGGAGGAGGCCATGCAGCTGGGTTTGCTTGCCTCTGATAGTAGAGGATTCAGCTCTCAGAGGAGGGTTTGTTTCTGTTGTGGGGGTATAAATCATTTGGCTAATGTTTGCCCCTCTAGGATATTCATGGAGTTTTCTGAGGGTAATAAAAGAAAAACAAAAAGAAAAAAAAACTCTAAAAACTTTCCATTTGCTACTATTGGCAAGGTTGATGCGGAAATTGAAGGTTTGCCATTTACTTGTAGTTCCCACTTTTCTCCTACCTGCCAGGGTGGTGCTAGACAGCAAGAACTTTGTTTGTGAGATTTTTGTAGATAGTGGAGCAGCTGTCAATCTCATTGATAATCAATTTGCAATAACGCATGGTTTCCAGGTATGCACTTTGGAAAAGGATATGCCTGTTTTTGCTATGGATTCCGCTCCACTTTCTCAAAGATCGTTAAAGGGCATAGTTGACAATATCCGTTTGACTGTGGGTGACGCTCATGTTGAGGATATGTCATGTTTCGTCTTAACCGGATTACCTACTCCTCTAGTGTTGGGGCTACCCTGGCTCACTAAACATAACACCACCATTGATTGGCAAGCAAGGCAAATAAATGGTCGGAGTGAGTTTTGCAGAGAGAATTGCCTCACGGTGTCTCTTTCAGAGGTTTCTACCAAGACTGTGCCATCTTTTCTCTCTGAATTTTCGGATGTGTTTTCTGAGAGTGGTGTCCAGGAGTTGGCCCCGCACCGGGAGTACGACTGCCCTATTAATCTCATCCCAGGCGCCAAACTGCCAAAATCATGTTTATACAATCTCTCCCAACCTGAAAGAGTCGCTATGCGTACTTATATCTCTGAGAGCCTGAGAAAGGGACACATCCGACCCTCAAACTCATCTGTTGCCGCTGGTTTTTTTTTGTTAAGAAAAAAGATGGTTATTTAAGACCTTGTCTGGATTTCAGGGAGCTGAACCGTATCATGATTCGTGACCCATATCCGATTCCTCTGATCCTGGACCTGTTTAACCAGATTGTTGGGGCTAAGGTTTTTTTCTAAGTTGGATTTAAGAGGGGCATACAACCTAGTCAGGGTCAGGGAAGGAGACGAATGGAAGACGGCCTTCAATACCCCTGAGGGTCATTTCAAGAATTTGGTTATGCCCTTTGGTTTGATGAATGCTCCGGTCGTCTTCCATCATTTTGTGAACAGCATTTTTCATCATTTAATGGGGAAATTTGTACTGGTGTATCTGGATGACATTTTGATTTTTTTCTCCTGATTTCAAGACTCATCGAGACCACCTATGTCAGGTCTTGCTGATTCTATGGGATAATAAATTGTACGCTAAACTGGAAAAATGTGTGTTTGCGGCTCCGGAGATTCAATTTCTTGGTTTTCTTCTCTCCGCTTCTGGTTTTCGCATGGACCCTGATAAAGTCAGCGCTGTGCTTGATTGGGAGTTTCCTGAGAATCAGAAGGCGCTGATGCGGTTTTTGGGTTTTGTCAATTACTACAGAAAGTTCATTTTGAATTATTCCTCTGTTGTTAAGCCACTCACTGATATGACTAAAAAGGGGGTAGATTTTTCTTCGTAGTCGGTAGATGCGCTTAAAGCCTTTTCTAGTATCAAAGAGAGTTTTGCTTCCGCTCCCATTTTGGTACAAACTGATGTCTCTCTACCTTTTATTGTTGAGGTGGACGCTTCTGATGTGGGTGTGGGTGCGGTCTTATCTCATGGTCCCTCTCCTGCCAAATGGTGACCGTGTGCCTTTTTCTCAAGGAAACTCTCCTCTGCAGAGAGAAATTACGATGTGGGAGATAGGGAGTTGTTGGCCATCAAATTAGCTTCTGAGGAATGGCGCCATTGGTTAGAGGGAGCCAGACACCCTATTACCGTGTTTACAGACCATAAGATTCTGGCCTACTTGGAATCGGCCAAGCGTCTGAACCCGAGACAGGCCAGATGGTCTTTGTTCTTTTCTAGGCTTAATTTTGTTGTTACGTTCCGCCCTGTGGTTAAAAATGTGAAGGTGGATGCCCTGTCACGTTGTTTTCCGGGAGGGGGGAACTTTGAAGACCCGGGTCCCATTTTGGCTGAAAGGGTGGTCGTCTCTGCTCTTTATCCTGAATTGGAGGCAGAGGTGCAGGCAGCCCAGTCAGAGGCTCCTGATCTTTGTCCCCCTGGGAGGTTATTTGTGCCTCTCGCTTTACGACGCAAGGTTTTTAAGGAGCACCACGATACTGTCCTTGCTGGGCACCCGGGGAGCAGAGCCACAGTGGATCTCATTGCTCGGAGATTCTGGTAGCCGGCTCTTCGTAAGACGGTTGAGGTTTTGTGGCAGCCTGCGAAACCTGCGCTCGTGCCAAGGTCCCTCATTCACGGCCATCGGGTTCTCTCCTCCCGTTACCCATTCCTTCCCGTCCTTGGACGCATCTGTCCATGGACTTCATTACGGACCTGCCTCGTTCTTCGGGGAAGACTGTAATTCCGGTAATAGTGGACCGTTTTAGCAAAATGGCGCATTTCATTCCCTTTCCTGGGTTACCCAATGCTAAGACGCTGGCGCAAGCGTTTGTTGATCACATTGTTAAATTGCATGGCATTCCTTCAGACATCGTTTCTGATAGGGGCACGCAATTTGTTTCCAGATTCTAAAAGGCCTTCTGTTCTCGCTTGGGGGTTCAGTTGTCGTTTTCTTCTGCTTTTCACCCGCAGTCGAATGGTCAGACCGAACGCGTCGATCAGAATCTGGAGACATATCTGCGCTGTTTTGTGGCGGAGAATCAGGAGGATTGGTGTTCTTTTTTGTCCCTTGCTGAGTTTGCTTTAAATAACCGTCGCCAGGAGTCCTCTGATAAGTCACCATTTTTTGGTGCATATGGGTTTCATCCGCAGTTTGGGACATTCTCTGGAGAGGGGTCTTCTGGTTTACCTGATGAGGAGAGATTTTCCTCGTCTTTGTCATTTATTTGGCAAAAGATTCAGGGTAATCTGAAGAGGATGACTGAGAGACATGTGCCTGGTCCGTACCTGAATGTGGGTTATCTGGTGTGGCTGTCAAAGAATATCAAACTGAAGGTTCCCTCATGCAAGTTGGGTCCTAAGTTTATTAGGCCTTACAAGATCTTGTCCGTCATCAATCCCGTTGCCTTCCGTCTTGATCTTCCTCAGACTTGGAAGATCCATAATGTTTTTCACAGGTCCCTATTAAAACCTTATGTCCAACCCACTGTACCCTCCTCTTTGCCTCCTCCTCCGATTGTTGTTGATGGTAATCTTGAATTCCTTGCTGGCTTGATTCTAGGTGACCCTGACTCTGTCCGTATTAAGTGCAGGGAGCCGGTGGTGGTGTCCCCTCACTATTATAGGGTTTTCAGGTGACACGTAGTATTAGGTACGTGGGCATGCAATTGTCTACCATAAAGACCTTTGCATGGGCATAGCAGTCAGGGAGAGCTCTAGGGGTTTTATAGGGCTCACTCATATACTCCTTAGTTTGGGATCAAGCCAGTCGGATGTTTATTTATAAGTTCCAGCTCTCTGCAACACCATCCGTGACAGGCAGGGGTGTGAGGGACGGGTGTCTATGCGGCATCTGGCGTAACTCCACACTTTCTCACAACCCTAACAAGCTGAGAGAGTCTTTTCACTGCCCTAATGAAACAGCACTTCCTCAGCCCAGTAGACTGCCACCAGTTCCTAGTTTGATATAAGTTCTGTCGACTAACGGGATTATATAGGGGGAGAAACCAACCTGCTGTAGCGTGCAACTATGCCGAAACACGGACGTGGGGATTCGTATTCGAGATACAAGGAAGGCACAAGATAAATTATATATTTAATTGCCTTAAGGGCGCACTAGACAATACACAATATACACAGAGAATATATACAGTGGTCAGATGTGCAAATACAGGTGGTATGTGTCACCGTGGGGAGTGGGGAAAACCCCCCACCGTACAATGTCACCAAATACTAGGCCATAGACAGGGAAAAGGGAGCTGGTCGCCTTCTAAAGCATCCCTCAAGCAGCCCTAGTCTCCTAGCTGTATGAGCCACCTTCAATGGTAAGGGGGCTCATACCCACGAACCTAGAAGTCTAGGAATCCCTGCTTCACCCTCAACATTGTGACAGGGCAGAGACCTCCTGTTCATCCAAAACCACAGATGAAAGGCGTCTCCAGAGGCCCAGTAGCTGACAAGGAGAAAGACAATGCAGCAACTGCATGGCAGGTAAGTACACTGTGTAACAACAGAACACTAGCAACAACCAACACTTACCTGCCACAGCAGAGATGGAGAAACAACACCAAACTTCTACCCGGACCTCCATGCGAACACCAGATGCACGGAAGCTCCAGGCAGCACTGCATTCAGGCTTTTGGTTCACTCCTCCGGGAAACCAGCCCCCTTTCTGAGGTAAAACACACAAAGGGAAACGTATTGCATACATGCAGGGACAAACACCAACAACATCCCAGACATGCAACAACAAACAAGACGTACAACAAACCTCCAACTCAAACCCACACCATAATCAACACACCAGGAGGGGAAAGAAGACAAGGAGGAAACACACAGTATGACCTCGCCTGTAGTCAGTCACGCCCCTCCCTCCCTTTGGCTGAAGTCCACTCCTCCTTCCTGGTCCTGGTATCCAAAGACCCAAAAAACCCATTAGGGCCCATAGCTCCAGACCAGAATGTCACAGGGAGATGGTTCTGGGACCGACGTGTCTGCCTGGGTTCCGGCTAAAGGTGGAGACCAAACATGACGCCGTTATTAGGTTCCTGCAGGGAGATCTCTATATCTCCCCTTCCCGACACACGACCCCCAAACTACGACCAGGGACATGTCCATCTTGGTCGCAGATATATAACTGGTTTATGCCTGTAATGGACGGGCAATTCATAAGTGCTTATGAATCCCCAATTTAATGATGTCTGGTGGATTTTATTGATCTGGGTACTGTCTGAGACCCCCTACAGGGGGGGGTTTTCTGTATGAATAGTTGGCCTCCATGCTGGCTGAGTGAGGTGTGAATTTGTGCACATGTGGCCTTCTTGAAGCCAGGACCCCTGCGGAGTTCACTCCCTCTGCTATTTGACAGCAAATGGCTGGAATTAGATCATGGCTGGCATTAGATCATAATTCCACATTCCTCACAGGCGTTCCCTGTGGATGTCACTGTTAAGGGGGAAGGCCACTGTGGAGGTCACTGTTAAAGGGACAGACACTTTGGAGGTCACTTGTTAAGGCAGCAGGGTACTGTGAGGTCACTTTTAAGGCAGCAGGGTACTGTGACGGTCGCTGTTAAGGGGGTGGGCCCCTGAGGAGATCGCTGTCAAGGAAGTGGGGTGCTGTGAAACTCACTGTTAAAGGGGCGTGCTGATGTGAAGGTTAAAGTTAAGGGGATGGGCTGCTGTGGAGGTCCCATTTAAAGTGGCAGGGCACTGTGGGGCGGGGCAGTGTTAAGGGGTGGGGGACTGTGGAGTTCACTGTTAAAGGGGCAGGGGGCTGTAGAGGTCACTGTTATGGGGGATACAGTCCCCCACCCCTTAATACTGACCCCCACCCCACAGTGCCCCACCACTTTAAAATGGGACCTCCACAGCAGCCCATTCCCTTAACTTTGACCTTCACAGCAGCCCGTCCCTTTAACAGTGAGTTTCACAGCACCCCACTCCCTTGATAGTGGCCTCCTCAGGGGCCCTCCCCCTTAACAGTGACCTCCACAGTACCCCGCTGCCTTAACAGTGACCTCACAGTACCCTGCTGGCTGAACAGTGACCTCCACAGCAGTTGCCCCTTTAATAGTGGCCCCTTCCCCCTTAACAGTGACCTCCACAGTGTCGCCCCTTTAATAGTGACCTCCACAGCAGC
Source organism: Bufo gargarizans (assembly GCF_014858855.1). NCBI lineage: Eukaryota > Metazoa > Chordata > Amphibia > Anura > Bufonidae > Bufo > Bufo gargarizans. Next base: position 322,239,146 of record NC_058080.1, read on the forward strand.
CTGCCCCCTTAAAAGTAACATCCACAGTGAACGCCTCTTTAACAGTGATCTCCACAGTTCCCTGCCTCTTTAATGCTAGGGCTTCACGACAACATTTTGTCTCAACAATTTTTATAATGATAGGCTATGGTGTCGTACTGCGACATATAACATGCTGCGACACGTCAGTTGCAAAATATCCATCCAAGGTGAATTTTTCTGCGACTGTTGCCTCGCAGTCGCAGCATGTCATGTATCACAGTGCAACACCATAGACTATCATTATAAAAATTGTCATGCGACACATGTAGCAGTGTAGTTGTGCCCTATGTGTTGTGCTCAGTGTCGGACTGGGGTACCTAGGGCCCACCAGTAAAATTTATTTTGGGGGCCCACCGTACAGATACATTCAAATATAATAAATAATCTAATCTAAACAACGTTTCTTATATGAACATAGACTGGTTGAGGTGCTGTACATTGAATATATGTATGCAGTGCAGTAAATCCACTGTGTTATGTGCCACTTGTGCAGGGGGTGGGAGACTAGGGGCCCACCTTGCTCAGGGGCCCATCGGGGGATTCCCCTGTACCCCTGTGGGCCAGTCTGAGCCTGGTTGTGCTACTTATTGTCGCATAACACAAGTCGTCGTGTAGCCCTAGCCTAAAGCTGACCTACAACAGTGAAGAAAATTGGCTGAGTTATGGAAACCTGGAGTAAATCTGTGTGTATGTGAAGACTAAGGGCCTGCAAGCTGATAAGGGGCATGTGACCGTGTGTATGGCAGATGGGATATGAAGAAAAAGACTTGCAGGCTTGTATTGGCTAATGCATGTCATCATGGGTGGTTGTTGAAATTTAACAACCTGAGGATAAGATTGATACAACATGCCAGTGTTTGTTTCAAAAGGGCAAATAATATACATGGATTGTGCGTGCCGATATTGGCAGTAATAAAACTGGACCTATACAAAAAGTACTGTCCACCCCCAGAATGGGAACTTTCCCTTGTTTAAATTGTGTACATTGTTCCAGTGTGATAAGGGGTACACATTTCACACACCCACAAGCGGGTGAACGCATACCGATTAGAGGCTTTTTCACATGTGATAGCCGGTTTGTTGTCTATATTTTGAAGTGCCCTTTGTCACGGCTGAGGATGGGGAATGCCCTCAGCCGTGCGATGCCAGAAGATGTTATGCGCTGCTTGGCCAGGACGACAGTATTAGGGAGCAGGTCACCTCCTATCGCGTCCCTAAACTGACCCTGACTCCTAATCATATGACTCAACCCTGAAGGTGGGAGGACTCATACACCGGATGCCTCGGGGTCCCTGCTAGACCTCAGGATTGCCCTGGAACAAGGAGCAGGGTAAGGCGACCTGTTCTTCCTAGGCACGGAGGAACAGGAGTCTCACTAGCCAAGCTGCAAAGGGAAGAAGACATAAACGGCCTATGGATATGGCAGGAGGATGAAAAGCACTTCCACACCTACCTGCCACAGACACAAAGACTGGATCCCGTGCAATACAGCAAGTGTCCACACCCAAACACCAGTGGACACAGCACACACACAAACACACAGGAACCCAGATCCATAGGTGCATAACATCACAAGGAAAACATCAAGTGGACATCACATAAACTTAAGAATCACAATTAGTTTATGACCACAAGCGTGGCCCCCACTGGCAGATGGAAATACCAGGAGAGTGTCTCCAGCAAAGCATGGCTGAAGCACCCCTCTGAACTGCACTATACACTAAGGCTTTATAGGCCCAAGCAGTCACACCCACATAGAGACACACCCAGTGTTCACACACACAGAAGGGAATTAACCCTTCAAACACCAGGGAAGGGAAGACAGCAACTTAAAGGGGAATACACACAAATAAACCCAAACAAGGAAAGTGCACACATACAAACCAAGTTGCCAAGTACAACCGCATGCACTTACAGCAAGCTGCCTAGCAACAGCTCAGGCTGCTATGCTGCAACAGTACAACATAGCTTGTTGCCCGCGGCAACCACAAGTGAGGCAGCACACTAGCGGCCCCCACCTGTGGTTGAACACCTACATACAAACCGCAGGCAACAGCCTGCTGTTCAAGAGTCATGACCATGGCCGTGACACCCTTGTGGTTTATTGTACAGGGGAGAAACTTCTACAAGGATGAAGGATAGATTGAGAAATCATAAATCCACTATTAGAAAACAAAATTTACTATTCCCCGTACCATTCCATTTCCACGAGCACAGACATAAAATAGCACAATTGCGTTACCAAATTATTGAGAGTGTACCCTTACCCCGGCGAGGTGATGATAGAAATAAACTATTACTCAAGAGGGAGGCTTACTGGATACACCGATTGCAAACGATGGAGCCTCGTGGACTCAATCGTAAATATAATGTACAGAGCTTCTTATGATTGATTACCCTAATTAGTATTTTATTCAATATATACAATTTTTATTTTTTTGAAAAATTGTCTTTAAAAAAAAAAATCTTTGATTTTTCTTTTTTTCCCCCCACAGCGGATTTAAAGAAAAAACAGAACAAAATAAGGAAGGAAAAATGAATACCGTCTCATTCATTGAATTTATTATGAATGCAGTAGCAAGGCTTGATTTTGTTTTTTTCACATGTTTGATTCATTTTTGATTTGTGGGAGGGGTCATCTGTGTGATGTAATTTCCCTGTGTCTTGGCGGTCTATTTAAACATGACTCATTCATGTATGTCGATAGTCTGATAAAGGTGCAGTAGCACCGAAACCCGTCACTAACTGTATGTGACAATAAAGCAGCAAGATTATCATCTACAGCGAGTGCCGGTCTTTTCTTCAGTGTTTTATTGGAAACGCCATCCCACAGACACGTGCATCGCGACTTCAGCAAGCAGTGCCGACGTGCGAATATGATATATATATATATATAACTTTTGAATACTTTTACTTATCCAAGCCATTCTAAGATTGTTTTCTTGTGACACATTGTACATGTTAGTGGTAAATTTGAGTCCCTATAAACCACCTTTATTTATAAAAAACCTCCTAAATTTACAGAAGCTAAACTCAATCTATTGACCTGATTCTGCAGTTTGCAGAAACACCCCACATGTGGTCATAAACTGCTGTAGGGGCACAGGTATTTCATTGCTGCTGACATTTTTACTTTTTTTGTTATTAATCGAAATTTAACGATTTTTTTCTACAAAAAAATGACATTTTTCAGTTGTAAAATTTTGCAAAAAAAAATACATCCATATATAAACTTTTCGCTAAATTTATTGTTCTACATGTCTTTGATTAAAAAAAATGTTTGGGGAAAAAAAATGGTTTGGGTAAAAGTTATAGCGTTTACAAACTATGGTACAAAAATGTGAATTTCCACTTTTTGAAGCAGCTCTGACTTTCTGAGCACCTGTCATATTTCCTGAGGTTCTACAATGCCCAGAAAGTAAAAAAAAACACAAATGACCCCATTTCGGAAAGTAGACACCCTAAGGTATTCGCTGATGGGCATAGTGAGTTCATAGAACTTTTTATTTTTTGTCACAAGTTAGCGGAAAATTATGATTTTTCTTTTTTTTTCTTTCAAACTCTCATATTCCACTAACTTGTGACAAAAAATAAAAACTTCCATGAACTCACTATGCCCATCATAAAATACCTTGGGGTGTCTTCTTTCCAAAATGGTCATGTAGTTATACTGCCCTCGCATTTTAGGGGCCCAAATGCGTGCAAAGAAGTTTGAAATCAAAATCTGTAAAAAATGTCCTGTGAAATCCGAAAGATGCTCTTTGGAATGTGGGCCCCTTTGCCCACCTAGGCTGCAAAAAAGTGTCACACATGTGGTATTGGCGTACTCAGGAGAAGTTGGGGAATGTGTTTTGGGGTGTATTTTTACATATACCCATGCTGGGTGAGAGAAATATCTTGTTCAAATGCCAACTTTGTAAAAAAAAAATGGTAAAAGTTGTCTTTTGCCAATATATTTATCTCACCCAGCATGGGTATATGTAAAATGACACCCCAAAACACATTCCCCAACTTCTCCTGAGTACGGCGATACCACATGTGGGACACTTTTTTGCAGCCTAGGTGGGCAAAGGGGCCCACATTCCAAAGAGCACCTTTCTGATTTCACAGGCCATTTTTTCACAGATTTTGATTTCAAACTACTTCTCACGCATCTGGGCCCCTAAAATGCCAGGGCAGTATAACTACCCCACAAGTGACCCCATTTTGGAAAGAAGACACCCAAAGGTATTCCGTGAGGGGCATGGCAAGTTCCTAGAATTTTTTATTTTTTGTCACAAGTTAGCGGAAAATTATGATTTTTTTTTCTTACAAACTCTCATATTCCACTAACTTGTGACAAAAATTTAAATCATTTTTATAGGACAAACCTCTCCTTCCCCATGGGACAATGTGCAAAGCGCAAATCGCCCAAAGATGTGGCGAAGTGCGTTATTGACTTTGTCCCAGGTGAAAGGAGAGGTTTGCAGCAGCTGTGTGTGAATGGGCCCTAATAGCCCTGTGTGCCTGTCCTCTGAGATGCAATCCCTATGCTAAGTGTACCTGTGTGTGGTACTTCCGGAAACACTCTCCAAAGCATAGGGCAGGGTGGTCAGGGCAGTCAGGACAGAAATTGCGGGTGTCACGCCTTATTCCACTCCTGCTACAGACACGACATCTTTTTCGGGGTGACGGTTGGGTTGAGGTACCAGGAATGACACTGGGGAAATGTCGCTCGTGTAGACGGCTAACTACACTGGTGGATGGGGCCACGGAACCTCCTGGATACAGGAGGTTCTCGATGATCTCTTCCTGAAATTTGAGGAAGGATCCTGTTCTCCCAGCCTTACTGTAGAGAACAAAACTATTATATGCAGCCAATTGAATTAAATATACAGACACCTTCTTATACCAGCGTCTGGTGCGTCTGGAAACTAAATACGGAGACAACATCTGGTCAAGTCCACCCCTCCCATGAGCAAATTATAGTCGTGGACACAGAGGGGCTTTTCAATGACTCTGGTTGCTCGCTCAATTTGGATTGTCGTGTCTGCGTGAATGGAGGAGAGCATGTAAACGTCACGCTTGTCTCTCCATTTCACCGCGAGCAGTTCTTCGTTTCACAAGGCAGCCCTCTCCCCTCTTGCAAGACGGGTGGTAACGAGCCGTTGGGGGAAGCCCTAGAAACAAATGCCTGAAGAGGGCCACACTTGTGTAGAAATTGTCCACATAAAGATGGTACCCCTTGCTCAATAAGGGTGACACCAAGTCCCAGACTGTCTTCCCACTGCTCCCCAGGTAGTCAGGTCAACCGACCGGCTCCAGGGTCTGATCTTTTCCCTCATAGATCCGAAATTTGTGGGTATAGCCTGTGGCCCTTTCACAGAGCTTATACAATTTGACCCCATACCGGGCGCGCTTGCTTGGGATGTATTGTTTGATGCCAAGGCGCCCGTTAAAATGTATTAGGGACTCGTCTACGCAGATGTTTTGCTCAGGGGTATACAAATCTGCAAATTTCTGGTTGAAGTGGTCTATGAGGGGCCGAATTTTGTGGAGCCAGTCAAAAGCTGGGTGGCCTCTGGGACGGGAGGTGGTGTTATCACTAAAGTGCAGGAAACGCAGGATGGCCTCAAATCGTGCCCTGGACTTGGCAGCAGAGAAAATGGGCATGTGATGAATTTAGTTCGTGGACCAATATGACCGCAATTCATGCTTTTTGGTTAGACCCATGTTGAGGAGAAGGCCCAGAATTTTTTTTAATTCGGAAACTTGGACTGGTTTCCACCGGAAAGGCTGGGCATAAAAGCTTCCCGGGTTGGCGGATATAAATTGAGGGGCATACCGGTTTGTTTCTGCCACAACTAAGTCCAAGAGCTCCGCAGTCAAGAACAGCTCAAAAAATCCCAGGGCCGAACCGATCTGAGCTGTCTCAACCCGAACTCCAGACTGGGCGGTGAAAGGGGGAACTAATGGTGCGGCTGAAGTTGGGGACTGCCAATCAGGATTTGCCAGCACCTCAGGGATTCTAGAGGGTCTACGGGCCTGTCTGTGCGGTGGCTGCGACGGGGTAACTACTGCACGTGCCACCGTACCAGCTTGAACTGCCCTTCTGGTGCTCGCCACTTCACCATGTTGTACGGCAGTGCTGGTACTAGGTCCAGGGAGGGCTGCGCTGCTGGTGTATACCTCACCACGTAATCCGACAGCGCCAGCCCCACTCTGCTGCCCTTGAGGCGGATCCTGCGCATCCTGTGGTCTAGCAACACGGGGCCGGGTACGCCTGGTGGTATCAGGGACCTTAACCTCCTCGTCCGAACTTTGTGTCAGACTGCCACTGCTTTCTACAGGTTCATATTCTGACCCGCTAGATTCGTCAGATGAGGGTTCCCATTCCTCATCCGACTGGGTCAGAAGCCTGTAGGCCTCTTCAGAAGAATACCCCCTGTTTGACATTTGGGCAACTAAATTTAGGGGTATTCCCTGAGACTACCCAAGAAAAAAAGCAAGCCTGTCTTACAAATGGGAGGCTAGCAAAGTACCGGAGGCGGCTGCGGTTGATAAAAAATATCAAAAATGTTTTTTTTTTATCGCCGCAGCGCTTGTAAAGTGATTGTGCAGTGATCAAAAAAATATATTTTTTTGTCACTGCGGCGGGGCGGGCGTGGGTGAACGCACGTATGGGCGACCGATCATGCCTGATCGGGCAAACACTGCGTTTTGGGTGGAGGGCGAACTAAGGTGCGTTGCGGGAAAATGCGCGATTATGCGTGATTTTTCCGCGCGAGTGCAAAACATTGTCATGCGTTGGACTCGCGTGAGAAAAATCGCGCATGTTTGGTACCCAAACCCGAACTTCTTCACAGAAGTTCGGGCTTGGGATTGATGTTCTGAAGATTGTATTATTTTCCCTTATAACATGGTTAAAAGGGAAAATAATAGCATTCTGAATACAGAATGCATAGTAAAACAGCGCTAGAGGGGTTAAAAATAAAAAAATAAAAAATGTAACTCACCTTAGTCCGGTCATCACATGGTACGTCACATGATCTTTCACCATGGTGATTCACCATGGTAAAAGACCATGTGATGACCGGAGTGACGTCATCAAAGGTCCTTAACCGGTATTTAATGCAGCAGCTCACCCCAGGTCCTGTTCAGCGCAGAGGAGACACAAGGAGATGCCGGCTTCGCGATCAAGTGGACTAAGGTGAGTTAAATTTTATTTTTTTTTATTTTTTTTAACCCCTCTAGCGCTGTTTTACTATGCATTCTGTATTCAGAATGCTATTATTTTCCCTTATAACCATGTTATAAGGGAAAATAATAATGATCGGGTCTCCATCCCGATCGTCTCCTAGCAACTGTGCGTGAAAATCGCACCGCATCCGTACTTGCTTGCGGATGCTATGCGATTTTCATGCTTCCCATTCACTTCTATGGGGCCTGCGTCGCGTGAAAATCGGACAATATAGAGCATGCTGCGATTTTCACTCAGCGCACAAGTAATGCGGGAAAATCACCGCTCATGTGCACAGCCCCATAGAAATAAATGGGTCAGGATTCAGTGCGTGTGCAATATGTTCACCGCACGCATCGCACCCGCACGGAAAACTCGCCCGTGTGAAAGGGGCCTTATAGATCTGACTGTGATCAGTTTTGATCACTTACAGATACTATAAAAGTACAAAAGCTGATTAGCAATACGCTAATCAGCGAATAAGTGACTGCGGTGGGCTGGGCGCTAAACGATCGCTAAACTACCTAACCAGTGGAAAAAAAAAGTGACAGTTTACACTGATCACTTTTTTCACTTTCACTAGTGATTGACAGGGGCAAGAAGGGGTGATCAAGGGGTTAATTGGGGTGCTGGGGGTGATCTGGGGCTAAGTGAAGTGTTTGGTGCTACTCACTGTAATGCCTGCTCCTCTGCTGAGACCAACCGACAAAAAGGACCAGCAGAGGGGCAGGGAAGCCATTTAACACATCATATTTACAAATATGATGTGTTAGATGGCTTCTGAATGGAGATTTTAAAAATCGCCAGTCTGCCAGCAACGATCATTGGCTGGCAGGCTGGTGACGTGACCCCCCTCTAACTTTTGCCGGCCCGCGATGCGCATGTGCGGGCCGGCTAAGCGCGCCATCTCGCATCTCTCGTGATGATGCGTATATGCGTGACTGTGTGCAGAGCTGATGCCTCCGGACCGCGATCCTGCATTAGGTGGTCCGGAGGCGGTTAAATAATTCATTTGCATTTTATTGCATGAAATAAGTGTTTGATACAATAGAAAAACTGAACTTAATATTTGGTACAGAAACCTTTGTTTGCAATTACAGAGGTCAGACATTTCCTGTAGTTCTTGACCAAGTTTACACACACTGCAGCAGGAATTTTGGCCCACTCCGCCATACATATCTTCTCCATATCTTTCAGGCTTTGAGGCTGTCGCTGGGCTACATTGAGTTTCAGCTCCCTCCGGCTAGGCCACTCCAGGATCTTGAAATACTTCTTACGGAGCCATTCCTTAATTGCCCTGGCTGTGTGTTTCGAGTTATTGTCATGCTGGAAGACCCGGCCAAGACCTATCTTTAATGCTGTTATTGAGGGAAGGAAGTTGTTGGCTAAAATCTGGCAATACATGGCCCCATCCATCCTCCCTTTAAGAAAAGTATCCCCATGCTTCACGATTGTGACGGTGTTCTTGCGGTTGTACTCATCCTTCCTCTTCCTTCAAACACGGTGAGTGGAGTTAATACCAAAAAGTTCTATTTTGGTCTCATCTGACCACATGACCTTCTCCCATGTGTCCTCTGGATCATCCAGATGGTCATGGGTGAACTTCAAAAAGGCCTGGGTATCTGCTAGCGTGAGCAGGAGGACCTTGTGTGCCCTCTAGGATTTTAATCCATGACAGTGTCGTCCCAGCTCTCTTCAGGTTATGTCATTGACCAGGTCCCCCCGTGTAGTTCTGGGCTGATTCCTGACCTTTCTCAGAATCATCCTTACCCCACGAGGCAAGATATTGCATGGCGCCCCAGACCGAGGAAGATTGACAGTCATCTTGTGTTTCTACCATTTTCTAATAATTGAGCCAACAGTTGTTGCCTTCTCTCCAAGCTGCTGGCCTATTGTCCTGTAGCCCATCCCAGCCTTGTGCAGGTCTACAGTTTTGTTTCTGGTGTCCTTAGACAGCTCTTTGGTCTTGCCCATTTTGGAGAGGTTGGAGTATGATTGATTGAGTGTGTGGACAGCTGTCTTTTTCACAGGTTACAAGTTCAAACAGGTGCAATTAATACAGGTAATGTTATTAAATAAAAGTAGTGAGAAAATATCTGTAATCCAGTGGCTCTACTGCAACTAGACACAATGATGGTGCTCACTTCAGTAAAAACACCCTCATTGTCTGGCAATTGATAATTTGTAGAAAATAACTGATTGGCACTCAAAATATAAGGAATCACTTGTGTAGATACAAATATATGATTTATTACAATATAAAAACCTTAAGATTCCTAAAAAAGCAATACAGTGTATACTAAAATCCCTAAACGTAGTTAAAGATTGTTAAAAGTTCGTTAAAAATTGTGAAAGAAGTGAGGAAAGCTGCAAAAAAGTCAAAAAAAGACCATATGGTGTAGTGATGAATTATCACCACTAGATGTCGCTATGGTACCATAGATAAATGTCCCTTGGCGAATAGGACTAAGAGTAAACGTCCTCAGATGTTTCAAACTATTAGGCCGAATACACACGGCCATTGTTCACGGCCGTGAGCGGTCCGTGGAACCGCGGCCTGGATTCCTCCTGAGAGCAGGAGTGCACGGCGTCATAGGTTGCTATGACGCGTGCGCTCCCTGCTGCCGCCGCAATACAGTAGCACACTGGTATGATCTATACCAGTGTGTTACTGTACTGTGGCGGCAGCAGGGAGCGCACGGTGTCATAGCAACCTATGACGCCGTGCGCTCCTGCTCTCAGGAGGAATCCAGGCCGCGGTTCCACGGACCGCTCACGGCCGTGCATTCGGCCTTAGAGTGTTATTTGAGTTAATAGTTTCCACTTGAGGAAGGAGACATAGTCTCTGAAACGCGTTTGGGCAATATCAATGTGCAGTACACTGGACTAATCAACAAGGAAATTTCATAATTGATAAGGATATATTCGAATTGCCAAGGATACATTTAACACTAAGGAACCTGTGGCATCGCTCTCTGACCTGCTTTAGGACCCAGTAGAAGCCAGAGCGTCCTCTGATTTAAGATCACGTGAGTAGCCAGCATCAACTTCTGGTCACGTGCTAAGCTGAGGAAACTACACACCGCCGTTGGTTCATACAACCGGGAAGGAGCAACAGAGAACCTAGCACCGATTCAAGCAAGCAACGAGAAGACTCGATCCTAAGACAGGAGGGGGTAAAGTAACCACGACACAGTCGGCATATTAATTTACATACTTGCTAACCCCTAATACCTGTGTAGCTTCATTAACGGTGTGTAAGCCTCTCTTCCACCACGAACTGCTACAATCATATGTAGAAACTATTAACTCAAATAACACTCTAATAGTTCGAAACATCTGAGGACATTTACTTAGTCCTATTTACCAAGGAACATTCATCTACGAACTTTTAACAATTTTTAACTACGTTTAGGGATTTTAGTAGGAATCTAAAGGTTTTTATATTGTTATTAAATAAAAACTAACAGGTCTGTGAGCCAGAATTCTTGCTGGTTGGTAGGTGATCAAATACTTATTTTATGCAATAAAATTCAAATGCATTATTTAAAAATCATACAATGTGATTTCCTGGATTTTTTTAGATTTTGTCTCTTACAGTTGAAGTGTACCTACAATAAAAATTACAAACCATTCCATTCTTTGTAGGTGGGAAAATTAGCAAAATTGACAGTGTATCAAATACTTATTTCCCCCACAGTACACAGTACGTCATTGGGGTTAACAATGTCACAACATCTCCTACAGACAGGTTTTTTCATTTTTGGGTTTTCAATTTGCCTTCACATAGCCATATAAGGACTTGTGTTTTGCGATACAAGTTGTACTTTCTAATGCCACCATTTATCCACCTCCCGTCCGTGCGTTGACTATAAACATCCGGGAGGTGGATCTCTATCTCTGAATTGACGTTTCTGAACATCCATTCAGAGATCGCAGCTGCACGCTAATCGTGGTTTTACATGTAATATGGTTTTACATGTAAATAAATAATAATTCCCCAAGTAAGGAATAAAAAATACATATTTGGTATTTCCATGTCCGTAATGGTCGGCTCTATAAAAATATTACACAAACCACCCACTCTGATAAACACAATAAAAAAAAATTTAAACTGTCACAAAAAGTCCAACACCAAGTGATCAAAATGACGTATGTCCCACAAATGGTACCAATAAAACCGTTACCACAACCCGCAAAAAATGAGCCTCTACATAAGAAAATCGCTCAAAAAATAAAAAAGCTATAGTTCGCAGAACATGGACACATTAAAACATCATTGTTTTGTTTCAAAAATGCTGTTATTGAGTTAAAATGAAATAAAAAAAAAAGTATACATATTAGGTATCGCGGCGTCTGTAACAACCTGCTATATAAAAATATCACATGACCTAAATTAGGTATCACCACGTCCGTAACGATCTGCTCTATAAAAATGTCACATGATATAACCCCTCAGGTGAACGCTGTAAAAATAAATAAATAAAAACTGTGCTAAAGCAACCAATTTTTTGGTCACCTTGCCCCATAAAGTATTATAATGAATGATCAAAAAATCATATGTACCCAAAATGGTACCAATAAAAACGTCAACTGTTCCTGCAAAAAATGAGCCCCTGCACAAGACGATAGGCAGAAAAATAAAAAAAATATGGCGTTCAGAAAATGAAGACACAAACACATATTTTTTCAAAAATGCTTTATTATGTAAAACTGAAACAAAGTAGACATATTTGATATCATTACGTCTGTAACAACCTGCTCTATAAAAATAACGCATGATCTAACCTGTCAGATGAATGTTGCAAAAAATAAAAAATAAAACAGCAATTTTTTTATTACCTTGCCTCACAAAAACATAATATAGCGCTATTAAAAATCATATGTACCTCAAAATAGTACCAATAAAACTGGCACCTTATCCCCTAGTTTCCAGAATGGGGTCACTTTTGGGGAGTTTCTACTGTAAGGGTGCATCAGGGGGGCTTCAAATGGGACATGGTGTCTAAAAACCAGACCTTCCAAAAACTATATGGCGTTCCTTTTCTTCTGCGGCAGGCAGTGTGCCCTTACATCAGTTTACGACCACATGTGGGGTGTTTCCGTAAACCGCAGAATCAGGGTAATAAATATTGAGTTTTGTTTGGCTGTTAACCCTCGATGTGAAAAAAAATGGATTCAAATGGAAAATCTGCCCAAAAAGTGAATACATTTTTTTTAATCTCCATTTTCCTTTAATTCTTGTGGAACACCTAAAGGGGTAACAAAGTTTGTAAAATCAGTTTTGAGTAACTTGAGGGGTGTAGTTTCTACAATGGGGCCATTTATGGGGTATCCACTATGTAAGACCCACAAAGTGACTTCAGACCTGAGCTGGTCCTTAAAAAGTGGGTTTTGGCAATTTTCTTAAAAAATGTAAGAATTGCTTGTAAAATTCTAAGACTTCCAACATCCTAAAAAAATTAAATGACATTTACAAAATGATGCCAACATAAAGTAGACATATGGGGAATGTTAAGTAATAAATATTTTATGAGGTATCACTTTCTGTTTTAAAAGCAGAGAAATTGAAATGTTGAAAATTGCGAATGTTTCAAAATTTCTGGTAAATTTTAGATTTTTTCATAAATAAAAGGTGAAATATATTGACTGGTGCACTATCATGAAGTAAAATGTGTCACGAGAAAACAATCTCTGAATGGCTTGGATAAGTAAAATCGTTCCAAAGCTATTACCACATAAAGTGACATATGTCAGATTTGCAAAATTAGGCCTGGTCAGGAAGGGGGCAAATGGCCCAGATGTGAAGTGGTTAATATTGCATAAAATGTAGTAGGAAGCTGGAAGAAAATTCTAAATGGGGATGTTTTTTTTATTTACGAGTCGACGTTCAATGTGCGATAAGGTCAGTACGAATCCAATGATACATTATACAGTCCTTATCAAAAGTTTAAGACCACTTGAAAAATGGCAAAAAATCATATTTAGCATGGCTGGATCTTAACAAGGTTCCAAGTAGAGCTTCAACATGCAACAAGAAGAAATTGGAGTGAGACAAAAAAAAATTTGAGCATTCAATTTAATGAAAACAAGAATAGACTGAAACAGGCTGTTTTTCAACTGATCAAAAGTTTAGGCCCACACCTCCCAAAAAAAACTAACCCCCCCCCCCCCCCAAAACAGAAATCCAACTTCCAAACATGAACTCATTAATGAGTAGCTCCGCCGTTATTGTTGATCACGTAAAAAATTCATTTCGGCATGCTTGATGCAAGCTTTTTCATGAGGTGAGTGGGAACATTTCTCCAAGTGGTGAAGACGGCCGGCGCACGAAGGCCATCTACTGTCTGTCCATTTTTGTAAACTTCCCTTGCCAACCATCCCCAAAGGTTCTCAATTGGATTTAGATCAGGGGAACATGCAGGATGGGCCAAAAGAGTGATGTTATTCTCCTGGAAGAAGTCCCTTGTCCTGCGGGCATTGTGTACTGTAGCGTTGTCCTGTTGAAAAACCCAGTTGTTACCACACAGACGAGGGCCCTCAGTCATGAGGAATGTTCTCTGCAACATCTGGACATAGCAAGCGGCCGTTTGACGCCCCTGCACTTCCTGAAGCTCCATTGTTCCACTGAAGGAAAAAGCACCCCAGACCATTATGGCGCCCCCTCCACTGTGGCACGTAAAAAACATCTCAGGTGGGATCTGCTTGTCATGCCAGTAACGGAACCATCAGGACCATCAAGGTTAAAAAATTTCTCATCAGAGAATAAAACTCTCTTCCACCTTTGAATGTCCCATGTTTGGTGCTCTCTTGCAAAGTCCAAACAATCAGTTCTGTGGCGTTCAAGGAGACAAGGTCTTTGAAGACGTTTTTTTTTTTTTTTTTTTAAGTCCTTCAGTCTCAGATGCCGTCTGATGGTTATGGGGCTGCAGTCAGCACCAGTAAGGGCCTTAATTTGGGTCGAGGATCGTCCAGTGTCTTGACGGACAGCAAATTGGATCCTCCGGCTCAGTGCTGGTGAATTTTTTTGGGGTCTTCCACTTGACTTTTTTGTTCTATAACCCTCAGGATCATTTAAGAAATTCCAAATAACTGTCTTACTGCATCCCACCTCAGCAGCGATGGCGCACTGTGAGAGACCCTGCTTATGCAGTTCAACAACCTGACCACAATCAAAAAGGGAGAGTTTTTTTTGCCTTTGCCATCACAACGTGTGACTACCTGACAGAAAATGACAATGAATCTACATTTTTTCACAGATTTGGCCTTTTAAAGGCATGTGGTCCTAAACTTTTGATCAGCTGAAAAAAAGCCTGTTTCAGTTTAATCGTTATTTTCAATTAATTGAATGTTAAAAAAATGTTTTGGCTCACTCTCATTTCTTCATGTCGCATGTTGAAGCTCTACTTGGAACCTTGTAAAGATCCAACAATGCAAAATATGATTTTTTGCCATTTTTCAAGTGGTCTTAAACTTTTGATCAGGACTGTATGTGCAGTTTTTCTTGCGTTTTGATACTGATAAAATAATAAATACGCCATATTGTGACCATTATACCTTTTTGTAGTTATGTGTATGAAGCTGTGTGAGCATGCTGTACTTTTCATTGCTACCATGCTGGGGTGTGTATGACTTTTTGATCACTTTTAATAAATAATATATAATTTGTGGAAAATGAAGCGACCAAAAATGGTGAATCGGCCATTTTGATGTTTTTTTCCATTTGTTGTATAGGGAAAATAATTTTTATAGTAATGGCATTTTTGTATGTGGTGATTTTGGGGGGGGGGGGGAAGTAGGTGAATTGAATTTTTAGATTTTTTTTATTCCTATAGGGAACTATAACAAGCAATCATTAAATTGCCACTCTCATAGACTCCAATGCATTAGAATCTGAGACATTTCATTGGAAACACAATGCAGCAGCCTCCTGTCATTCTGTATGACAAGAGCTGCTGCATACAAGCTGCGTCTCCTCCCATCGCCGCCGGAGCATACCAGGTTTGCATGCGCTCAGATGGCCTGGTCAGGTTTGACCACAGCATCTGAATTGTTAAATGTCTGTGACGGGCAATCGTGGAAATGAGCAACGGTTGTCTGCTATATGAAACCCCATCTTTAAAGATCCGGCCAGTGCCGTACTAGTACGGTGCTGGTCAGGAAGGGGTTAAAAATTACCTGGAAAAAGGCAGCCATGTGAACACAGATAGCTACAATGACCAACATTAGTCTTATGTAGTTATGCCATGGAAGTGTCCTGTGCACTGACCCAGTATATATATATATACAGTGGATATAAAAAGTCTACACATCCCTGTTAAAATGTCAGGTTTCTATGCTGTAAAAAAAAAAGAGGTTTACTGCCTAACTGAAGTACGTTAAAAACACTTTATTTAGTTTATTAAAAAAGTTTATTTCCACATTAGTAGGCTGATAGGGTGGACTGGAACTGTTACAGACCAATTATATGCTGATTCCTAGGTGCACCCTACCATAAGAACTCCTTTTCTATGTAGGAGTATAACATCTACGGGGTATCCTATTGTGGTCCTAGAAAATTGTTTCTACACTAGACTCACAGGGCTGTGGACCCTTTGGCCAGTGCTGTTGAGGACCTAGCACAAAAGGATTACTCCCTAATGGGGCTCAATAGAGGAACGGAAGTCAGTCTGCACGTATGCTCAATACTGCAGTATAATGCTCGACGCATTTCGCTTAATTCATTAGGAGCATTAAACCTAATGTTTGGCAGGCACCATATACTGCGACCCTGATGGTGGGTACGCAATAATCTTGCCAAACACTAAGGTCTACTGACTAAAGACGCTGCATGCCTCTAATAGCGTGCGTGCAGCAAAACAACGAGCCTCCCGTCACTGTAGTGGCAGTGACGCGCGCAAAGTGTGCGCTGTTTAAATGGAGTAGTCTCCTCCCCTTTCCTTGTCAAGCCTCTAGCAGGCTGTAAAAAAAATGAGACAAAGATAAATCATTTCAGAACTTTTTCCACCTTTAATGTGACCTATAAACTGCACCACTCAATTGGAAAACAAACTGAAATCTTTTAGGTGAAGGGAAGAAAACAAAAAAACTAAAATAATGTGATTGCATAAGTTGTAACTGGGGATGTAGCTGTGTTCAGAATTAAGCAATCACATTCAAAATCATGTTCAATAGGAGTCAGCATACACCTGCCATCATTTAAAGTGCCTCTGATTAACCCCAAATAAAGTTCAGCTGCTCTAGTTGGTCTTTCCTGAAATTTTCTTAGTCGCATCCCACAGCAAAAGCCATGGTCCACAGAGATCTTCCAAAGCATCAGAGGGATATCATTTTTAAAAGGTATCAGTCATGAAAAGGGTAAGAAAGAATTTCCAAGGCATTAGATATACCATGGAACATAGTGAAGACCGTCATCATCAAGTGGAGAAAATATGGCACAACAGTGATATTACCAAGAACCAAAATTGATGAAGAAAACTGGTCTGGGAGGCTACCAAGAGGCCTACAGCAACATAGCAACATTAAAGGAGCTGCAGGAATATCTGGCAAGCACTGGCTGTGTGGTACACGTGACAACAATCTCCCGTATTCTTCATATGTCTGGGCTATGGGGTAGAGTGGCAATACAAAAGCCTTTTCTTATGAAGAAAAACATCCAAGCCAGGCTACATTTTGCAAAAACACATCTGAAGTCTCCCAAAAGCATGTGGGAAAAGGTGTTATGGTCTGATGAAACCAAGGTGGAACTTTTTGGCTATAATTCCAAAATATATGTTTAGCGCAAACAACACTGCACATCACCAAAAGAACACCATACTCACAGTGAAGCATGATGGTGGTAGCATCATGCTTTGGGACTGTTTTTCTTCAGCCGGAACTGGGGCCTTAGTTAAGCTAGAGGGAATTATGAACAGTTCTAAATACCAGTCAATATTGGCACAAAACCTTCAGGCTTTTGCTAGAAAGCTGAACATGAAGAGGAACTTTCAGCATGACAACGACACAAAGTATACATCCAAATCAACAAAGGAATGGCTTCACCAGAAGATTAAAGTTTTGGAATGGCCCAGCCAGAGCCCAGACCTGAATCCGATTGAA
This sequence comes from Bufo gargarizans, assembly GCF_014858855.1. Taxonomy (NCBI): domain Eukaryota; kingdom Metazoa; phylum Chordata; class Amphibia; order Anura; family Bufonidae; genus Bufo; species Bufo gargarizans. The sequence goes on from NC_058080.1 coordinate 322,256,484, forward strand.
AATCTGTGGGGTGATCTGAAGAGGGCTGTGCATAGGAGATGCCCTCGCAATCTGACAGATTTGGAGTGTTTTTGCAAAGAAGAGTGGGCAAATCTTGCCAAGTCAAAATGTGCCATGCTGACTCATACCAAAAAAGACTGAGTGCTGTAATAAAATCAAAAGGTGCTTCAACAAAGTATTAGTTTAAGAGTGTGCACACTTATGCCACCATATTATTTTATTTTTATATTTTTTCTTCCCTCTACCTAAAAGATTTCAGGTTGTTTTTCATTTGAGTTGTACAGTTTATAGGTCACATAAAAGGTGGAAAAAGTTCTGAAATTATTTATCTTTGTCTCATTTTTTTTACATCACAGAAACCTGACATTTTAACAGGAGTGTGTAGACTTTTTATATCCACTGTATATGTCATATAACATTGTTGCTTACTGAATGTCAGTGGGATGTCACATGAATGATGCCATGTTTCAGTTAGGCCATGAATGCATTACTCAGGAGTAGAGATTCATTCCGTCATAATAGTAACATAGTAACATAGTACATAAGGCCAAAAAAAGACATTTGTCCATCCAGTTCAGCCTGTCATCCTGCAAGTTGATCCAGAGGAAGGCAAAAATAAACCTCTGTGAGGTAGAAGCCAATTTTCCCCACTTTAGGGGAATAAAAAATTCCTTCCCGACTCAGGCAATCAGAATAACTCCCTGGATCAACAACCCCTCTCTAGTAGCTATAACCTGTAATATTATTACACTCCAGAAATACATCCAGGCCCCTCTTGAATTCCTTTATTGTACTCACCATCACCACCTCCTCAGAGTTCCATAGTCTCACTGCTCTTACCGTAAAGAATCCTCTTCTATGTTTGTGTACAAAGCTTCTTTCCTCCAGACGCAGAGGATGTGCCCTCATCACAGTTACAGTCCTGGGGATAAATAGATGATGGTATAGATCTCTGTACTGACCCCTGATATATTTATACATAGTAATTAGCTCTCCCCTCAGTCGTCTTTTTTCTAAAGTGAATAACCCTAATTTTGATAATGTTTCAGGGTACTGTAGTTGCCCCATTCCAGTTATTACTTTAGTTGCTCTCCTCTGGACCCTCTCCAGCTCTGCTATGTCTGCTTTGTTCACTGGAGCCCAGAACTGTACACAGTACTCCATGTGTGGTCTGACTAGCAATTTGTAAAGACTATGTTCTCATCACGGGCATCTATGCCCCTTTTTGATGCAACCCATTATCCTTTTGGCTTTGGCAGAAGCTGCCTGACACTGGTTTTTGCAGCTTAGTTTGCTGTTTATTAAAATTCCTAGATCCTTTTCCATGTCAGTGTTACCGAGTGTTTTACCATTTAATAAGTACGGGTGACTTGCATTATTCCTTCCCATGTGCATAACTTTACATTTGTCAGTGTTAAACCTCATCTGCCGCTTATCTGCCCAAGCCTCCAATCTATCCAGATCCCTCTGTAGCAGTATACTGTCCTCTTCAGTGTTAATTACTTTACACAGTTTAGTGTCATCTGCAAAAATGTATATTTTACTATGCAAGCCTTTTACAAGATCATTAATAAATATATTGAAGAGAATAGGCACCAATACCGACGACCCCTGAGGTACTCCACTAGTGACAGTTACCCAATCTGAGTGTGTACCACTAATAACCACCCTCTGTTTTCTATCCCTCAGCCAGTTACTTACCCACATACAGATGTTTTCTCCCAGTCCAAGCATTCTCATTTTATATACTAACCTTTTATGTGATACAGTGTCAAATGCTTTAGAGAAGTCTAGATACACGACATCCATTGATTCGCCGCTGTCAAGTCTAGAACTTACCTCCTCATAGAAACTGATTAAATTAGTTTGACATGACCGATCCCTCACGAAACCATGCTGATATGGCGTTATTTGCTTATTTCCGTTGAGATGCTCTAACATAGCATCTCTCAGAAAACCTTCAAACAGTTTACCCACAACAGATGTTAAACTTACCGGCCTATAGTTTCCAGGCTCTGTTTTTGGACCCTTTTTGAATATTGGCACCACAATTGTTATGCGCCAATCCTGTGGGACATTCCCTTTCAGTATAGAGTCTGCAAATATCAGAAATCAGGGTCTGACTATGACATTACTTAATTCCCTTAGGATACGGGGGTGTATACCATCCAGTCCTGGCAATTTGTCTATTTTAATCTTTTTAAGACCATAACGCAATTCTATGATGGAATGCCTTCTATCCGTCATAATAGAAGTCTATGGCCTGCATAATGGATCCGTCCCGTTTCCGTTATGCAGGAGAGGACTCCCCTGCATAAAGGAAACAGGACGGATCTGTTTTGCAACCAATAGACTTCTATTATGACGGATAGAAGGCATTCCGTTATGCATTCCATCATAGAATTGCGTTATGGTCCATGGTAACGGATTCCATAACGCAATTCTGCTTTTACCATCAAACGAAGCGTGAACAAATTTCAAAATAAGAAATTTGCTCATCACTACTCAGGACTAATTGATTCATGTACTATACCATTCTGCTGTGCAGATAGTAGTCAACAACCTGATATAAGAAAAGTATGTAAGCAAAATTTTAAATACACATATACAGGTCCTTCTAAAAAAAAATAGCATATTGTGATAAAGTTCATTATTTTCTTTAATGTACTGATAAACATTAGACTTTCATATATTTTAGATTCATTACACACAACTGAAGTAGTTCAAGCCTTTTATTGTTTTAATATTGATGATTTTCGCATACAGCTCATGAAAACCCCAAATTCCTATCTAAAAAAATATGCATATCATGAAAAGGTTCTCTAAATGAGCTATTAACCTAATCATCTGAATCAACTAATTAACTCTAAACACCTGCAAAAGATTCCTGAGGCTTTTAAAAACTCCCAGCCTGGTTCATTACTCAAAACCGCAATCATGGGTAAGACTGCCGACCTGACTGCTGTCCAGAAGGCCATCATTGACACCCTCAAGCAAGAGGGTAAGACACAGAAATAAATTTCTGAACGAATAGGCTGTTCCCAGAGTGCTGTATCAAGGCACCTCAGTGGGAAGTCTGTGGGAAGGAAAAAGTGTGGCAGAAAACGCTGCACAACGAGAAGAGGTGACCGGACCCTGAGGAAGATTGTGGAGAAGGACCAATTCCAGACCTTGGCGGAAGCAGTGGACTGAGTCTGGAGTAGAAACATCCAGAGCCACCGTGTACAGGCGTGTGCAGGAAATGGGCTACAGGTGCCGCATTCCCCAGGTCAAGCCACTTTTGAACCAGAAACAGCGGCAGAAGCGCCTGACCTGGGCTACAGAGAAGCAGCACTGGACTGTTGCTCAGTGGTCCAAAGTACTTTTTTCGGATGAAAGCAAATTTTGCATGTCATTCGGAAATCAAGGTGCCAGAGTCTGGAGGAAGACTGGGGAGAGGGAAATGCCAAAATGCCTGAAGTCCAGTGTCAAGTACCCACAGTCAGTGATGGTCTGGGGTGCCATGTCAGCTGCTGGTGTTGGTCCACTGTGTTTTATCAAGGGCAGGGTCAATGTAGCTAGCTATCAGGAGATTTTGGATCACTTCATGCTTCCATCTGCTGAAAAGCTTTATGGAGATGAAGATTTCATTTTTCATCACGACCTGGCACCTGCTCACAGTGCCAAAACCACTGGTAAATGGTTTACTGACCATGGTATTACTGTGCTCAATTGGCCTGCTAATTTTCCTGACCTGAACCCCATAGAGAATCTGTGGAATATTGGGAAGAGAAAGTTGAGAGACGCAAGACCCAACACTCTGGATGAGCTTAAGGCCGCTATCGAAGCATCCTGGGCCTCCATAACACCTCAGCAGTGCCACAGGCTGATTGCCTCCATGCCACGTTGCATTGAAACAGTCATTTCTGCAAAAGGATTCCCGACCAAGTATTGAGTGCATAACTGAACATAATTATTTGAAGGTTGACTTTTTTTTGTATTAAAAACACTTTTGTGTTATTGGTCGGATGAAATATGCTAATTTTTTTTGATAGGAATTTTGGGTTTTCATGAGCTGTATGCCAAAATCATCAATATTAAAACAATAAAAGGCTTGAACTACTTCAGTTGTGTGCAATGAATCTAAAATATATGAAAGTCTAATGTTTATCAGTACATTACAGAAAATAATGAACTTTATCACAATATGCTAATTTTTTTAGAAGGACCTGTATTTATATAATAGTAAATTATACAATTTTCAAACAAATTTAAAAATAAAAACTGAAATACCCCTTTAATTCCTTAAACCTCTGCGACGTAGGGCTTCTATGGAGTGGGCTGCTGCCGTGAACCCACTCCTTATGCGGCGGGTGCCGGCTGTATCATACAGATGCCACGATCAACACCGATCGCAGCATCTGTGCAGCAAGGCAGAGGAATGCAGCTCTCTCTGCCTTCCGATCATAGCCCCCTCAGTGAAATCGCAGAGCACTGATCAGTTACCATAACAACCTGGATGCTTATGAAGCTTCCAAGGCTGCCATGGTAAGCTCCCTGATAAGCTGTGCACAAAGCAAAGCTCAGCAGGAAGCGTATGAAAGTCCTATTCACCCTAATAGATCTCTATTAGGGTGAATACGACAAGGGATCAAAAGTTCTCAAGTTCTCAAAAATATGAGGTATCGCCGCATCCAAAAAGGTCTGAACTTTTAAAATATTTTTTTTTAATTCCTGCTGTAATGGAAACTAAATGACCACCACATAATTTCCCATTTTTAGACACATCCCCCCCGCCCCATAAAAAATGTAATAAAAAAGTAATACATATCACTAAAATGGTACCAATAAAAACTACAGTCTGTCCAACAACAAAAAAATTCGCACAACTCTCTAGACTGAAATATAAAAAAGTTATGGCTGTCAGAAAATGGCAATGCAATGAAATTTTTTTTTAAAGGTTTTAATTTTTTTTTAAAGCAGTAAAAAAAAACTTTTGAAGTTTGGTATCAAAGTATTCGTATTGAGCTGCAGAATAAGGATGTCATGTCATTTTTAGCGCACAGTGAACAACATGATATAAAAACACAAAAACCTTGGCGGAATTTATATTTTATTTAACCGCACAAAGAATTTTATTCTGGTTTTTCTATAACAAACATGGTAAATTAAATAGTGCCCTTAAAAAATATTTTATTATTCCGCAAAAAATAAGTCCTTATATGGTTATATGAATGGAAAATTAAGAAAGTTATGGCAAAATGGGGAGGAAAAAACAAAAATGCAAAACTAAAAATGGGCCCGGTACTTAAGGGGTTAAATACAAAATCTTTTCCCTCTAAAGCAGTTTGCCGAGAGAGAGATAGTAGAGATGAGCGAAGTTTTAAAAAAATTCGAGTCGGGCGCTTTGCTGGATTTTCCCCAAAATTTGATTAGATCAGAATTTATTTCTGACAGCACGTTAAAAATCAGCTATTTCCCGGCTGCAGAGAGCCTGTATATCGGTGTACAACAATGTGCATTGCAGAAACATGCATAGCTAGTCCACTGTGGTAGTGACTCTTAGAATCACTTCATACTTCACTTATTTGGTCAGTTACGGGGCCGTAACTGACCAAATAAGGCTACTTTCACACTTGCGTTTGGGGTTCCGCTTGTGAGATCCGTTTGATCCGTACATCCCCAAGGCATTCTGAATGGATAAGGATCCGTTCAGAATGCATCAGTTTGGCTCCGTTCTGCCTCCATTCTGCTCAGGAGACGGACACCCAAACGCAGCTTGCAGCGTTTTGGTGTACGCCTGGCCGAGCGGAGCCAAACGGATCCGTCCTGACTTACAATGCAAGTCAATGGGGACGGATCCGTTTGACGTTGACACAATATGGTGCAATTGCAAACGGATCCGTCCCCCACTGACTTTCAATGTAAAGTCAGGAGTCCCTATTAATATACCATCGGATCTGAGTTTTCTCCAATCCGATGGTATATTTTAACTTGAAGCGTCCCCATCACCATGGGAACGCCTCTATGTTAGAATATACCATCGGATTTGAGTTAGATCGTGAAAACTCAGATCCAACAGTATATTCTAACACAGAGGCGTTCCCATAGTGATGGGGATGCTTCAAGTTAGAATATACTAAAAACTGTGGTCCTGGCTGCCATGGTAACCGATCGGAGCCCCAGCGATAACTGGGACTCCGATCGGAAATGCCGCTCCGCTGCCACCAATGGTGGGGGGGGAGGGGGGTTGTTAGCCTGTGGCTACTGCCACCAATGCTAATACTGGGGAGGGAGGGAGGGGGGTTGCACTGGCCACCAATGCTAATACTGGGGAGGGAGGGGGGTCGCACTGGCCACCAATGCTAATACTGGGGAGGGAGGGGCCGCACTGGCCACAAATGCTAATACTGGGGAGGGAGGGGGGGCCGCACTGGCCACCAATGTTTTTAATACTGGGGAGGGAGGGGGGTCTGGCCCCTGCTGCCTGGCAGCACCCGATCAGGGGGCTGAGATCCACACAAATAACGGCACCTGAGGGGTTAATTGTGCGGATCACAGCCCCCTTTAAGAGATCTAGGCAGCAGGGGGCAGTTATGTACACAGTTCTTAGTATATTTTAACTTGAAGCGTCCCCATCACCATGGGAACGCCTCTGTGTTAGAATATACTGTCGGATCTGAGTTTTCACGATCTTGAAGACTCAGATCTGAAAAAGCTGTTATGCAGACGGATCCGCACCGAACGCAAGTGTGAAAGTAGCCTAACTCAAGTTTTGTAACAGCGGCTGTTGTGTGCCACTGTTCTCCTGCTTACTGCCGCAGTCCTGGGCACCGTGTACAGCAGTGCTCTGCTGCCTGTCCTTCCCCATTCACCTCTGCAGTCCTGGGCTCTGTCCTTGTAGGTACAGTTTTTTTCTGGGATCCGCTCCACAGTTTTCTTTTAGCCCTGGCCACAGCATGCTTGCCGCTTGGTCCGTGCAGCACTTCCTTAAGGGTCGACACGAGTCACTTCTTGTGCTTTATAAGTTAGATCATGTGACCTTGCTGACCAATCCTAGCCCTCTTGCATGTATATAGGTGGCTCAGACCCCTTTCCAGATTCCTAAGTGTCAAGGTCCTTCTGTCCTGCAAAGGTTGCTGATTTCTCTGCTTGTGTACCTGACCCGTGCTTTCCGGACTCCACCCCCTGTTTGATCCCTGCCTGTTTGTCTTGACTCTCCTGTTGTCGAACCGGATTTCCTGACTTGTACCTGTGCCACCTGCCCTGACCTATTGCTTGTTTGACTTTGCCTCTGCCTCATCCTTCAGTTGTGCACTGTTTCTCCTGGTTACGACTCGGCCTGCTGACTACGTCTGTACCTCTGGTACCTTGCTCAGGTACCTCTTGGACCAGCTGCCTTGTGTGCCAATTCTCCTCAAGAGGTAGCTACCTGGTGTTCCTCTCAGGACAGCCTATCCCCACCATCTGGGGTACTGTGAAGAATGAGGGGTTCACTTAGACAACGCCCTTAGAAGAGATAGGACGTTGGCACAGTGGGTTCACACCCGCTGGTTTGTGGCAAGTGTGAACTCAGCCTTACAGGACAAGGTTAGCGTTAGGTATAAAAAAAACGTGCAGTGGCCCAAGATTGTACTATACAGTGAAAGAACACACTCCTTTTACACCGTAAGCTGATTCCACATAGATTTCTACAGCACCTGTTATGTTGCACTGCACGCTGATACAATTAGTGGCCCCATGACACAGTAGAAAGGGTGTCAGCAGTAAGTTTGTGTTGATGTCATTGTTTATTTTTCCCATCTGATCTATCACACCTCCCCCCAAAAAAATTGGATTCTGTATTTTGAGCCTCCGCCTTCACACGGTCAGCATTGTGTCAGTAATCCATAAGTATTGCTAAGACCCCCAAAAAACTGAGTGGATCCAAAACCGAGATGACACGTGATTGGAATATTTGCATTTTCTCATGGTGTGGTTCACTGTGATAGTTGTGGTTCCGTGTAGGCTGGTTGCTGCGTGCTGGCTGCGGTGTTGTGTGTAAACTGTTGCCTGTGTTTGTATCTCCCCATGTACATATCTCTGTGGTTCCTGTCACCAGTGCCATGCAGGCTGGCTGCATGCACCTTGTGTACTGGCTGTGGGTGTTCCCATGTATGCTGGTTCTGCCATGAGTGTAAACAGGGTCTGAGTATGGATGCAGTGTGCGGTTTTGTCACTCCTTGTTGTGTAGGCTGGCTGCCTGTTACTTTGTACTGGCTAAAGTTGTCCTGTGTATGCTGATTGCCGTTTGGGGCAGCATTCTGACTGGAGTGAACTGACACTTGTGAGTGATCTATGGTTCTTGGTACTCCTGGTGGGGTTAACATTGCTTGGTCTGGGCCTGGGTGTGGCTTATCAGGTGCCCTCCTTATGTAGCTATTTCTAACTGTGAGCTATAGGGCTTTGTTTAAGTCTGTCTTGTGCCCTTTGTTGCTGACCCAGGGGGTTTTGCCATCTGCCCTTCTGTGTGGTGACGCCTGGTAAAGTGTTGTTGTTGATGTAGTAACCTGTCGGTTCCATGTTTTGCTTGGCAGTGTAACTGCTTCTGATCCTGTCTGTTTCATGTTTAGCCTAGCAGTGCTCTAACTGCGGATGATAGCTTGGAAGTGCTAAACTGCTTCTGATCCTGTCCATTCCATGTTTAGATTGGCAGTACCCTACTGCTTCTGTTCCATGTCTTGCCTGCAGTGCCTTACTGCTTTTGTTCCTGTCCTGTGTATGTCCTGACTTTGTGAGATGGCTCCCAGGTCCTCTGGAGGGAGGACATCTAGTCTGTGTGCAGCTCTGCCTCTCATGACATGCTTCCGTTCCGCTTGGGGTCCAGGCATCTGCTTGTATGCTGGTTCCCGTTTATCTTCTGATCCATGTCCTGAGTTTGTTTGGGTTCCAGTCCCTCTGTCTGTTCCGTTGGTGCTTGCACCAACGTGGTTGTTTGCAGGTAGTGGCCAATTGTACTGGAACCATCCTGGAGGTGCAACCAGTGGGCCCTCGACCCAGTTCATCCCCACCACCAGGGGCTCTGTGAAGGATGGGGCTCACTGGCCCTTTTCCCTCTGGGGTTTACCTATGGTCTATATGTGCACTTGGTTCAGTGGTAGTGCTACCACTATTGCTTAACCTGCTTGTCCTGCTGTACTGTAATGTTCATTTATTACATGTGTAATAAAGTATTCTGTTAGTCCGTGGTCTGAATCTGCCTGTGTCCTGTTTGCAAGACGTTCCGGAAGTCTGCCCAGGTCTTCGGAATGTGACACATGTCCTCTGTGTTTTCATATCCTGATGCAAAATAGGATGTTTCAAAGACAGGATCTGTTGTGTTTTTCATTTTTGCGTCCTTCTGACAGATCAGAAGAAGAGTAAAATAAATGGTGATGTTAACAAGGCCAAACAGGGACCCTAGTGGCCATGTCACAGAGTGGGGAGGGTAGCAACTACATGAGGAGTCAATATGGTGGCCCAGTCACAGAGTGGGTAAGTGGGGGGCAACAGCAGTGGCAGTAACAACACAAGATGGTGGGAGGCACCAGGTCTGTGGCATCTGGCGGGTGGCAGCATCAGAATAGTGGCTGAAGCAGGTGTACAGAAGAAACTGGTCTTTTTTCACAAAGTTTTGGTGTGGTACCCAGAATGATTTCGTCTGATGCATCAGGCACTGGTGTGTAGCAATTCTGTCTGATCCATGCCTGATTCATCTTCATAAAGGTCAGAATCTCTGCATTTCCGGTGGAACGGCGAGTTCTCCTTGGGGTAACTATGCCCCCCGCCACAATAAACACACGCTCTGATGCCACACTACTGGCCTCGCAAAAAAGATTGTCCAGGGAAAACTTGGCCAGCAAATGAAGTTCGGCTGCCCAGTAGTCCTGGGATCTTAGATGTGGGGTGACAGGGTGCATTCCAAGTATGCAACCACCTGCTGGTTCAGGTTCTAGTTTCTCCAGTATGTGGGTGAAGAAAAGTAAGTGCAGAGGGCCCCCACAGTCAGACCTTTTGTGAGGATGGGCAATGGTGCACATAGGCAGCTGACAACTAACTACATAGGATGTCTCGATAGTAGTTGACTTTATCCTTTCTCTCAGCGGGTGGAAAAAAGGCCCCCGTTTTGGAGTGGGAGCAAGAGTCTAACATGGTAAAAGCCAGTAGTCATCCCTCAGCCAAATGGTGATAATACGGCTGCCACTACGAAAGTAACTCGGCATGCATCTGGTATTTTGTGCAAGAGACTCGGAGGGACTCCCTGCTTCCATCTCCACTGCATAATACAGCAGTGTGTCAGGGTAATCTGCCTGGTCTTTCTCATGGCCCTTAAACTCCTCATGCTCCTCTCCTGTGATTTGTGTAGGAAAAACACTAATTTCTCTATACATTGCTTGTGCATGAATGTACTCCTCTTCCAGTTCAGCCCTCACAGGGCTCAGGTGGCCGTGAGATGTAGGCGCCATGTCTCCTGTCCCCTGGCCAGCCAGATTTATCAGCATCTGCTCCAGGACATGAAGGAGTGGAATGATTTTGTTCATCCCGTAGTCCTAGGGACTAACAAATAAAGTGGCCTTCTCAAAGGGCCACAGCAAACAGCAGTTGTCAAGCATGAGCTTCCATTGGCAAATGTCAAAGTTACACAGGGGAGTTCTCCTGTCTGCCTGCATCATCAAGAAATCCTTCCTATGCTCATATAGTCGGTCCAACATGTGGTGGGTAGATGCAGCAGTTGCTGCGTCAGGCTGTACCACTACATTAGCAAGGAAAAATTAAATTAGTGGGTGGCCTCAATTAAGACTTAACTTTTAATACATTATTAAAATAATATACCAAAAGGAAGTGGAAGGCCACCCGCCAGGGTGCCAGGATGTCACTCAGTGGTGAATAAATACAGTATTGCTATATTAGTGCCCGGGGACATATAGAGGGGGCGGGGGAATAGGGAGGGGAAGGGAAAACTGTGTCTCTTCTAGTAATGAGCGGCAGGGGCAATATTCGAATTTGCAATATTTCGCAAATATTTTGTAGAATATTCATCATATATTCGCGAATTCAAGATTATATTCTTGATTGCGAAAATCGGCAATGTATTATTCGGCGTGGGTCACTTATGCTACATTTTTCAAGCTGGTATAAGTTTCCTGAGACTGGAGAAAATGGTTGGCACGGCAGAACATTAGAATAGCTTTATACAGTCAGGTTCATAAATATTGGGACATCGACACAATTCTAATATTTTTGGCTCTATACACCACCACAATGGATTTGAAATGAAACAAACAAGATGAGCCTTAAAGGGAACCTGTCACCGGGATTTTGTGTATAGAGCTGAGGACATGGGTTGCTAGATGGCCGCTAGCACATCTGCAATACCCAGTCCCCATAGCTCTGTGTGCTTTTATTGTGTTAAAAAAACGATTTGATACATATGCAAATTAACCTGAGATGAGTCCTGTACGTGAGATGAGTCAGGCACAGGACTCATCTCAGGTTAATTTGCATATGTATCAAATTGTTTTTTTTTACACAATAAAAGCACACAGAGCTATGGGGACTGGATATTGCGGATGTGCTAGTGGCCATCTAGCAACCAATGTCCTCAGTTCTATACACAAAATCCAGTTGACAGGTTCCCTTTAACTGCAGACTGTCAGCTTTAATTTGAGGGTATTTACATCCAAATCAGGTAAACGGTGTAGGAATTACAACTGTTTGCATATGTGCCTCCCACATCACCAGACGCTGTGTTTCATCCCTGGTGATGCTCTGCCAGGCCTCTACTGCAACTGTCTTCAGTTCCTGCTTGTTCTTGGGGCATTTTCCCTTCAGTTTTGTCTTCAGCAAGTGAAATGCATGCTCAATCGGATTCAGGTCGGGTGATTGACTTGGCTATTGCATAACATTCCACTTCTTTCCCTTAAAAAAGGTATTTGGTTGCTTTTGTAGTATGCTTTGGGTCATTGTCCATCTGCACTGTGAAGTGCCGTCCAATGAGTTTTGAAGCATTTGGCTGAATATGTGCAGATAATATTGCCTGAAACACTTCAGAATTCATTCTGCTGCTTTTGTCAGCAGTCACATCATCAATAAATACAAGAGAACCAGTTCCATTAGCAGCCATACATGCCCACGCCATGACACTACTACCACCATGCTTCACCGATGAGGTGGTATGCTTAGGATCATGAGCAGTTCCTTTCCTTCTCCATACTCTTCTCTTTCCATCACTCTGGGACAAGTTGATCTGGGTCTCATCTGTCCATAGGATGTTGCTCCAGAACTGTGAATGCTTTTTTAGATGTCATTTAGCAAACTCTAATCTGGTCTTCCTGTTTTTGAGGCTCACCAATGGTTTACATCTTGTGGTGAACCCTCTGTATTCACTCTGGTGAAGTATTCTCTTGATTGTTGACTTTGACACACATACACCTACAGTACAGACCAAAAGTTTGGACACACCTTCTCATTCAAAGAGTTTTCTTTATTTTCATGACTATGAAAATTGTAGATTCACACTGAAGGCATCAAAACTATGAATTAACACATGTGGAATTATATACATAACAAAAAAGTGTGGAACAACTGAAAATATGTAATATTCTAGGTTCTTCAAAGTAGCCACCTTTTGCTTTGATTACTGCTTTGCACACTCTTGGCATTCTCTTGATGAGCTTCAAGAGGTAGTCACCTGAAATGGTCTTCCAACAGTCTTGAAGGAGTTTCCAGAGATGCTTAGCACTTGTTGGCCCTTTTGCCTTCACTCTGCGGTCCAGCTCACCCCAAACCATCTCGATTGGGTTCAGGTCCGGTGACTGTGGAGGCCAGGTCATCTGGCGCAGCACCCCATCACTCTCCTTCATGGTCAAATAGCCCTTACACAGCCTGGAGGTGTGTTTGAGGTCATTGTCCTGTTAAAAAATAATTAATGGTCCAACTAAATGCAAACCGGATGGAATAGCATGCTGCTGCAAGATGCTGTGGTAGCTAGCAGGTTCAGTATGCCTTCAATTTTGAATAAATCCCCAACAGTGTAACCAGCAAAGCACTCCCACACCATCACACCTCCTCCTCCATGCTTCACGGTGGGAACCAGGCATGTAGAGTCCATCCGTTCACCTTTTCTGCGTCGCACAAAGACACTGTGGTTGGAACCAAAGATCTCAAATTTGGACTCATCATACCAAAGCACAGATTTCCACTGGTCTAATGTCCATTCCTTGTGTTCTTTAGCCCAAACAAGTCTCATCTGCTTGCTGCCTGTCCTTAGCAGTGGTTTTCTAGCAGATATTCTACCATGAAGGCCTGATTCACACAGTCTCCTCTTAACAGTTGCTCTAGAGATGTGTCTGCTGCTAGAATTCTGTGTGGCATTGACCTGGTCTCTAATCTGAACTGCTGTTAACCTGCGATTTCTGAGGCTGGTGACTCGGATGAACTTATCCTCCGCAGCAGAGGTGACTCTTGGTCTTCCTTTCCTGGGGCGGTCCGCATGTGAGCCAGTTTCTCTGTAGCGCTTGATGGTTTTTGTGACTGCTCTTGGGGACACTTTCAAAGTTTTCCAAATTTTTCGGACTGACTGACCTTTATTTCTTAAAGTAATGATGGCCACTCATTTTTCTTTACTTAGCTGCTTTTTTCTTGCCATAATACTAATTCTAACAGTCTGTTCAGTAGGACTATCAGCTGTGTATCCACCTGACTTCTCCACAACGCAACTGATGGTCCCAACCCCATTTATAAGGCAAGAAATCCAACTTATTAAACCTGACAGGGCACACCTGTGAAGTGAAAACCATTTCAGGTGACTGCATCTTGAAGTTCATCAAGAGAATGCCAAGAGTGTGCAAAGCAGTAATCAGAGCAAACGGTGGCTACTTTGAAGAACCTAGAATATGACATATTTTCAGTTGTTTCACACTTTTTTGTTATGCATATAATTCCACATGTGTTCATAGTTTTGATGCCTTCAGTGTGAATCAACAATTTTCATAGTCATGAAAATAAAGAAAACTCTTTGAGAAGGTGTGTCCAAACTTTTGGTCTGTACTGTACCTCCTGGAGAGTGTTCTTGATCTGGCCAACTGTTGTGAAGGGTGTTTTCTTCACCGGGGAAAGAATTGTTCCGTAATCCACCACAGTTGTTTTCCATGGTCTTCCGGGTCCTTTGTTGCTGAGCTCACCGCTGCGTTCCTTCTTTTTAAGAATGTTCCAAACAGTTGTTTTGGCCACGCCTAATGTTTTTGCTATCTCTCATATGGGTTTGTTTTGTTTTTTTAGCCTAATGATGGCTTGCTTCACTGATAGTGACAGCTCTTTGGATCTCATCTAGAGAGTTGACAGCAACAGATTCCAAATGCAAATAGCACAGTTGAAATTAACTCTGGACCTTTTATCTGCCCGTTGTAATTGGGATAATGAGGGAATAACACACACCTGTCCATGGAACAGCTGAGAAGCCAGTTGTCTCATTACCTTTTGTCCCTTAACAAGTGAGAGGCACATATGCAAACTGTTGTTATTCCTACACCGTTCACCTGATTTGGATGTAAATACACTCAAATTAAAGCTGAGAGTCTGCAGTTAAAGCACACCTTGTTTGTTTCATTTCAAATCCATTGTGGTGGTGTATAGAGCCCAAAATTTTAGAATTGTGTCGATGTCCCATTTTCTCCTAAAGGAAGCAGAGATCGACAAGATTTTGACCAAAAAAGAAAAAGAATATATCACCATCGACCACCCGAACACAGCAATTTTTTACCACCTACCAAAGGTACATAAAAATGAAAAAAACCCACCTGGCAGGCCCATAATTTCCGGAATCAACTCACTAACTAGCAACCTCTCACATTATGTAGATATTTTTTTACAAAAACACGTCACCGGCCTCAGCTCCCATCTGAGAGATTCAACACAGCTGATCGCACTCCTGAAAGAAATAAACTGGGACCCATCATATAGGTGGCTTACTCTGGATGTGGCGGCACTTTATTCAAATATACCACATGAAGCGGGCATCAGTGCAACGGACCACTTTTTGCAAACGGATGACCAACTGACTCCAAGACACAAACAATTCATCCTTGATGCAATTCGATTTATCCTGACACACAATGTCTTTGAGTTTGAGGGTAAAATCTACAAACAACGAAAAGGGACCGCGATGGGGACGCGATTCGCGCCAAACTTCGCCAATCTCTACATGGGTCGATTCGAAGAGGTATTTCTCAGCGACAATCACACCTGGACGGAATCGATTGTGCTCTACAAAAGGTACATCGATGACCTGATCTTTATTTGGAAGGGGAGCGAAGAAGAAGCCCAGACATTTGTGTCCTATCTAAATAATAACACTTGGAACCTCAGTTTTACTTTCACAAGCTCAAAGACCTCAATCGAATACCTGGACCTGGTTTTGTATTCCGAAAGCAATAGAATACTGACAAAAACCTTTTTCAAGAAAGTGGATGGTAACAGCTACCTAGATTACAAGAGCGCACACTACAAAAAATGGAAACAGAACATTCCTTTTAGTCAATTCAAACGGATTAGGAGGAATTGCTCCTCCACTAATGATTTTATCACGCAAAGCCAGACTATACGTTCTAGGTTCCAGAACAAAAATTACCCAAGAGGCATAATCGAAGGGGCCTTCAGGCGAGCATACGAACAGAGCCAAGAGGAGTGCCTCACAACAAAAAAGAAGGAAAATACAATGTTAGACCGTACAAACTGCAAATCCTCTTTTATCACCACCTTCAATCCCAACCATGGAACACTGAGGAACATCATAACTAAACACTGGCATATCCTGAAGGCCGACCCCTATCTAAAAGAAGCCATTCCCCCCAAGCCCCACTTCACTTTCAGGAGGGCCCGCACACTAAAGAATGCACTAGCCCCAAGTAAATTAAAAAGAATAAAACGCGCTACCTTGACCACATCCGAATGGTTCCCTAACCCTAAAGGGAGCTTCAAATGCAGCCATAAACTATGTAAGTGTTGCGATAACATCAGTAATCGTGTGACTATCTTCAGGAGTAACACCACAGGAGAAGAATTCACTATCAAAAGCCTCATGAATTGCGCCTCAAGTTTTGTGATCTACCTCCTAGAATGCGCCTGCGGACAGCAATACGTAGGTCGCACCACCCAAACCCTCAGAGAACGCCTAAACAACCACAGATGGAAGATCAAGCAAGGATATCTCCAACACAGTGTGTCCAGACACTTCATGGCCACCCACGACAAGGACCCCACCAAGCTAACCATCACGCCCATTGAACACATCTCCGACGGTTGTTCTGATAGGTTCAGAACTTTACAACGGAGAGAAATGTTTTGGATATACAAACTCCAAACATTGGAACCTTACGGCCTCAACGAAAGCCTGGAAAACAAATGCTTCTAATTCTACATACTACTGGACCACTGTCCTATTACACCTCTTCACCCTCGTATCCATATTCACCATATCCCGTCATCCAATCACATCACGCCCACCAAAATTTCATTCTCATTCCTTCCCGTTGCTCGCACTTCTCGTTCCCAACCTCTATCCCAGCATCCGATAGCCCCAGCCTCCCCCCCCCTCTTCACCCCTCATTCCAAGCTTATACCCCAGCCAGCGATAGCCTCAGGCCCCCCCCCCCCCATCCCCAGCATCATCTCAACCCCATCCCTAGACCCTAGACACCTTCCCCATCCACCATCACTTCCACCCCTTTTTTTTTTTTTTTTTTTTTTTCTTTCCCCACTCTACTAGCTCCGCCCCCTTAGGGCGGTCCCGCCATCGCTTCCCGCCAAAACCGGCATTAGCCCCGCCCATTCCGCCCCCTTATAGCCGGCCCAGCGTTCGCACCATAACATTCAGCCTCCAGACGCCACACGTGCCAGGAGCTAGAAGCAGCGCTCTCTCCACCAGCGGCTTCCACCCACCGGTAAGACCACCAGCACCTACCCCCCCTCCGCTCGCATCCCCCTGGACGTTAACCCCTTCATGCCATTTGCCCTCAGCTCTCATCATGACCACCACACCCCTAGTTCTTGCCTAGTACCTTAACCCCTTCATACTACTGGCCCTCAGCTCCCAGTAAATACACCACACCACAGTTCATGCTTTTTACTTTAACCCTTTCATGCCACCTAGTCCTCAGCTCTCATCAAAATCACTAAAACCACCACTAATTACTAATACTACCAGCCTAGAATTATATGTGTGGGTGCAGATTTTTATACTTATATACTTGTATATGTGTGTGCATGTGTGCGTATATATATTTTTATATACACATATACATTTTATTTTGTTTTATACGTATATATTTTTTTATTAATGTCCTGTTTTTACAAGTCATACCTAGCTCTCAACCTCTATTTACCAACTCCTTACAGCATTAACTGCCCTGCATTTACGTATTCATGTATTCTTTTATCCAGTCACGTCCTCATGAATCATGTGATCACTTCAATGTGTGTAACTTTGTGTATATGTGTGTTTTTTTAGACTTGAAAAAGGGGTCCGCAGAACCCCGAAACGCGTTGTCACTATAACAATAATAAAAAAACCATTGGTTTCTAAAAATACTCTGGTTGCGTTTTTGCGCCTACGGTCCACCCCTCCACTCGACCCCCGGTCCAGTGGAAATATATCCTATTAATCGACCCAGACGACGGCTTGGCCCCCGCCAAAGGGGAACGCGGACGGAATCGGCAGCATCAACCAGTGAGACAATCAGTAATCAGTCCTATCCACCTCCAGTCCAGTTGCACCAAACAATAGGTGCATCAACAACAGGTGAGCAATACCACTCTTCCTGTTGCTCCGGAGGCTCGATTCTTAACTTATTTACCCTATGAGCGCCTTTTTCTCTCCTTGGCCATTATCTACCATTTTCGATATACGGCAATTAATGATGCGCATATTTTTTTCGCAATACGTGCAACTTGTGACATCACTGCACTATGTCTGTAGCATGTATGTATGGATAGCATGTATGTATAGATTGATCTATAGCTACACTATAGATCAATCTAACCTACACTGACTATCTGAATTATATATATAAGTTAACTCTCTAATGTAATACAACAAAGCACAGAGCACAGCAATGACACTGCTGTCTCTTTCATAACTGCAATAAACTTTAGAAAATAGCTGCTGGGGAGGTTATTATATACTAAGGGGAAGGCAACTTTTCTATTGGTTGCTGGGGATGTTGCTAAGCTGTGAAAAAGCCTTCTCATTGGCCCACAAGCTAGAAGAAGGGAGGGATAATCACCTGATGGTTACTGTGTTAAAAAAAATAGAATATTTTTTATTCCGAATATATAGCACTATATTGTAAATATTCGCGAATTCTCAAAGTGCCGATATTCGCGATAAAAATTTGCTTTTCTAATATTCGCACTCAACACTAGTCTCTTCCTTCTAGTAAGCCCTGCTCTAATGATCCTCTACACTAGGCAGGGGCATTGCTAGGGTCTCAAAAGATCCGGGGCCCAAGCACCAATGCACATGGCCCAATTCTGTAAGTCGACCAACCAACCCCTAAGCCTGCTATAGCTATACAGCAGCATGTATCTCTCACATCCAGTTCCTCCCAGGTGAGGTCTCCTCTGATGTAGATCTTCTGTCATCATCTTCTCCATTCTGTCCGGACAACTTCTCTCAGCCGTGCCTCGTCTCTACAGAGTGTGACACACAGACATCTTAGCTTACTCATTTTTCTGTACCCCCAAATAGTATCCTTAAGAAAAATGAATGTCACCCATAGTAATAGTGCTCCTCATAGTCCCACCAATAGTAATTCCTTTCTAGAATGCTCTCATTAGTAATACTGCCCCTTACAGTGCCCCCAACTGTGATAATGCTCCCCAAGAGTGCCCCATTAGTTTAAGAGCCCTCCAGTATAAATAATGACATTACAGAGTCCCTAGTAGAAATAAGGCACCCCTATTGTTCCCCCAGTGGTAATAAAGCTATCTACTGACCCCTCAGTACCACCACAGTGCTCTTAGTAGAAATAATGCAGATCTATAAGTCCATCCTATAGAGCCCCCAGTAGTAATAAGAACGCCTATTATCTCCTGGATTTAAAATGCCCCCACAGTGCCCCGAGTATTTATAATGCCCCCTACTATTATAATGCTCGTCCTGAAGCCCTTCCAGTATTGATAATGCCCCCTGCAGTGCCGCCTTTAGTTATATTCCTCCATTTACTGTCCTCAAAAATTATAATTCCTCAGCCCCTCCACCATACAGTCCCATGTAAATAACATTATTTCCCTTCTCCGCCATAGAATGCCATGTACATACCATCACACCATCTCTCAAGCCCCTCCAATATACAGTCCCATGTAAATAACATCCCTTTCTATCTACAGCCCCCTCTAAAATACAGTCCCATGTAAATAACATCACACCATCTCTCCTGATCCCCTCAATATACAGTCCCACGTAACTAACATTACCCCCTCTCCTGCTCCAACATACAGTCTCATATAAAGAACATAACCCCCTCCCCAGCCGCCTTCAACATACAGTCCCATGTAAATATCCCCCCTCAATATTCAGTCTCATGTAAATAACATCACTGCCTCCCCCAGTCACTTTCAACATACAGTCCCATTTAAATAAAATCACCCCCTCCCCAGCCACCTGCAACATGTAGTCCCATGTAAATCACATTACCCCTCAATATTCAGTCCCATGTAAATAATATCACTCCCTCCCACAGCCGCCTTCAACATATAGTCCCATGTAAATAAAATCACCCTGCCACAGCCACCTCCAACATGCTGTCACGGAAGGTGTACAGGAAACAAGACAGTGCAAAATGAATATATGACTCACTGGATCCAAAACTAAGGAACAAAAGGGAGACCCCTGCATAAGACCTGGCACTCACCCTGACTGCTCAGCCTATGCGAAAATCCCAATGGTAGATGATCGCATATCCTTCTACCTCGACTGTATAACACCTGAACACCCTATAATAGTGAGGGGACACGACCACCGGCTCCCTACACTAGACACGGAGGGAGTCAGGGTCACCTGGGATCCAGCAAACAGAAAATGACAAATAAATGTACAGCACTTATCTTGTAGAAGACTGGAAAATAGGATCAGCATGCACACACACTCCAGGAAGTTGTATAGGCCGCACACTAATGCATTATGGGGGGGGAATTTAAAGGGATGCAATCAGTCCAACTACATGACAGCTGAGAGAGGCTAACGAGATGGGGAACTGAAAACCAGAACAAAGAAAACTCAAGGAGGAGGTTCTGAAAGGCTTCTGTCAGAGCTTCTCAGCTGTCTGGTTGTGACATATGCATTCCCATGTGAATAACATTACTCCCTCAACTTTCAGTCCCATGTAAATAACATCACTCCACCCCACTGTCCCATGTAAATACCTTCCCTCCATTCAGCCCTAACATAGAGTCCCAGTTAAATAACTACAACTCCCAACATAGCTCTGCCTCGCACACTGAGTAATCTACTCCTTCACTTACCTCTCCTCATGAAGCAGACCTCACCACAGCTTCTTCCCAGGACTTCTCTTCACTGCTGAGCCGTCCTCTCCTGCACTGGTCACATGACGGAGACATCATTGCAGGTCCATTTCAGCTTTACCCACCTCATAGCAGCGTCACTGAAGGGGAGTGCCTGGTACACTAAAGACACTCCCTTCACTGATCCTGTTACTGCCACGCTAACCCCCCGTCTGATCACGTGACGGCTCATGTGACTGTGATGTCATGGCTCCCCGATCACGTGACGGGTCATGTGCTGAATGGGTTGCAGCCTATGTGCAGCGCGGCTGTCTTTAAAAGGCCCACCTACACGGCATTACATGAGCTGCTGCCACAAGCCCGACTGGATGACTATCAGCTTCAGAGAAAGTAGAGGGCTGCGCTATGAGGGCAAAGTACTCCATTAGATTGACCAGATGTAGCCTCTGCCTTTGCTGTTAAGTTAAGGCTACTTTCACACTAGCGTTCGGGGCTCCGCTTGTGAGTTCCGTTTGAAGGCTCTCACAAGCGGCCCCGAACGGATCCGTACAGCCCCAATGCATTCTGAGTGGATGCGGATCCGCTCAGAATGCATCAGTTTGGCACCGTTTGGCCTCCGCTCCGCTCAGCAGACGGACACCCGAACGCAGCTTGCAGCGTTTTTGTGTCCGCCTGGCCGTGCGGAGCCAAACGGATCCGTCCAGACTTACAATGCAAGTCAATGGGGACTGATCCGTTTGACGTTGACACAATATGGTGCAATTTCAAACGGATCCGTCCCCCATTGACTTTTAATGTAAAGTCAGGAGTCCCTATTAATATACCATCAGATCGGAGTTTTCTCCGATCCGATGGTATATTTTAACTTGAAGCGTCCCCATCACCATGGGAACGCCTCTATGTTAGAATATACCATCGGATTTGAGTTACATCGTAAAACTCAGATCCGATAGTATATTCTAACACAGAGGCGTTCCCATGGTGATGGGGACGCTTCATGTTAGAATATACTGAGAACTCTGTACATGACTGCCCCCTGCTGCTTGGCAGATGCTGCCAGGCAGCAGGGGGCAGACCCCCACTCCTCCTGTAATAAACTTTTTGGTGGCCAGTGCGGCCCCCCCTCCCTCCCCAGTATTAATTGTAGACAGTGCGGCCCCCCTCCCTCTATATTCATCGGTGGCCAGTGCGGATTCCCAGTATTAAATATGACCAGTGCGGCCTCCCCCTCCCTCCCTTCCCAGTATTAAATATGACCAGTGCGGCCTCCCCCTCCCTCTATATTTATTGGTGGCCAGTGCGGATTCCAAGTATTATGACCAGTGCGGCCTCCCCTCTCCCCCCCTAATTAAAATCACACCCCACCCCCCATCATTGGTGGCAGCGGAGAGTACCGATCGGAGTCCCAGTTTAAATCACTGGGGCTCCGATCGGTTACCATGGCAACCAAGACGCTATTGCAGTCTTGGCTGCCATGGTTACTTAGCAATAAATACAAGCATTATACTTGCCTGAAGAGCTGCGATGTCTGACCGGCCGGGCGCTCCTCCTACTGGTAAGTGACAGGTCTCTGCTATAGGCAATGCGCCGCACAGACCTTTCACTTACCAGTAGGAGGAGCTCCCGGCCGGACACAGACATCGCAGCTCTTCAGGTAAGTATAATGCTTGTATTTATTGCAAAGTAACCATGGCAGCTAAGACTGCAATAGCGTCTTGGCTGCCATGGTAACCGATCGGAGCCCCAGCGATTTAAACTGGGACTCCGATCGGTACTCTCCGCTGCCACCAATGATGGGGGGGGGGATTTTAATTAGGGGGGGGAGAGGGGAGGCCGCACTGGTCACAATACTTGGAATCCGCACTGGCCGGCCACCAATGAATATAGAGGGAGGGGGGCCGCACTGGTCATATTTAATACTGGGAATCCGCACTGGCCACCGATGAATATAGAGGGAGGGGGGCCGCACTGGTTACAATTAATACTGGGGAGAGAGGGGGTGCCGCACTGGCCACCAATAAGTTAAATACAGGAGGGGGGGGGTCTGCCCCCTGCTGCCTGGCAGCATCTGCCAGGCAGCAGGGGGCAGTCATGTACACAGTTCTCAGTATATTCTAACTTGAAGCGTCCCCATCACCATGGGAACGCTTCTGTGTTTAGAATATACTGTCAGATCTGAGTTTTCCGAAGTGAAAAATCAGATCTGAAATAAACAGTTATGCAAACGGATCCGTTCTGAACGGATGCAAGCGTTTGCATTATAGGAGCGGATCCGTCTGTGCAGACACCAGACGGATCCGCTCCTAACGCAAGTGTGAAAGTAGCCTAAGTTTTACCTGTGTGAGGCAGTGACAGGCCTCACGGCTGCTAGGGGAGAGATATGGAAGGAGTTTCCATTTCTTTGCTGTCAATCAGCAGATCAGAGGCCGCACCAAGTGGAACCCGCTTTGCAGTCTCCGCTGGATGTGGGTGGCATTCAGACTTACACTCCTCTAGATGTCAGGAGTGTCTATATATATGTTCTGGATGCCTTTTTTGCCATATGTGCCCCACCTAGCTGATACTGCTTCATGGTGTATGGGGGGATACTAGTCCCTTAGTGGTTTGGAGCCTACTCTGTTTTTATACAATTATTGTAACACTGTTGTGTTCTCAGTATGCACTGCTTTCTATATGTGTTTTAATTGATATACCATCTTGTGTGTTGGCTATCCAATAAAGAATATTTAATTAGAATTACTCTTTGTGTGGCTGCTCTTTGAGCTATATAGGTGTTGATACCAAGTGGAACAATCAGTCTGGGATAAGAGCCCAGTCCAGACTGTTAGGAGGAGGTAGAGTCTGTGTGCAGCAAAAGCCTGGGAAGGCTCTGTACAAGTTGGCTCAGCCGAGCTGGCTGAGGGGCTACGTGGCTAGGTGTTAGCCTGAACTTTGGGGGACTCCGCGATGTCTTGGAATCGACAGTCGCTAGGCCAGTGTCAGGAGGACTTCTGGGCCAAAATCTCCCAAAGGGTACTGGACTTTGTTACAGCCTGGAAGTGCTGGATTGTTAGGCTGGGAAAAGCTGCATGTTCTTCCCGTGTGTGAACGGGGCTTTCAGTGAGGTAGGGAGTCCTCATGTTTAGTTACAGCCCAGCCGGGCAGGTGTTTTATTTGTATTGTTTGTTTTGGTTTTGCTGAGGTGCCAAATAAAAGCAATGTTTGGCCCCTAACCCTGTTGTCGATGAAGATCATTGTGAGAATGACCCCCGAATAAGAGGTGATCCCTTACACCTGTTATTTGCACTTTATCGCTTAATCTTTTGTTATTTCATTGCTGTATTTCATTGTTGGAAGTCCCCGGATGAGTTGGCCTCAGGCCAATGAAAGGCGTCGGGCAGAGTGGTACTGGGACATAGCTATATACTGCTTGATTTTCTGTGCATAATTACATGTCTATGCCTGAGCAGGACATAACATTTAACAAGGAAGGAAGGTATGTATGATACTATGTATACTGCATAGTGAGCCAAACATGGCATATAGAGAACAGGAAGGTGTCCACAATTAGATGGTTGGCCAAGATAAGGTCCTTATTAAATGTAGCTGAAAATGACAACTACATGACCAAGCTAATAAACAGTTTTGAAAAGCTGGACGAGCCGAAACGCGCCCTGTATTTATACTTTATATATGGAATAAAGAATAACATGGATTAAAACTGATACAGTTGCTGGGATTACCTGTTGAATCAAGCTAATAAACAGACGCTTATTTATATCAGCTAAAACCGGCGTGGCTCAATTGGGAGGATTAAAATAAATGGTACATAAGATATCGAATTGTTGAGGCCAGTAGGTTTGACGGTATTAAGTTTAAATATCCACCTGGCCTCATTTTGTAATAAAAGACTATCCATATCACCCCCTTTCAGAGATCTTTTAATGAGCTCAATACCATAAAACATGACAGATTGAACCCTGCCATCATGAGCTTTAGATACATGGCGAGCTAGCGGTGTATCCTTCAGTTTCTGGATATCTTAAATGTACTCGCCAATGCGTCTCCTAAATTCGCGTTTCGTTTTGCTAACATATTTGATGCCACATATACATGTGATTAGATACACCACCCTGACGGATTTACAATTAATGAAAGATAAAATGTAGTATATCTTACTAGAGGTCCCGTCCGTGAAGGATTTACCTTTAGCAAAATAGCAGCAGAATTTACAGGCTCCACAGGGAAACGTGTCTATCAGATGATTTTGTAGCCATGTCTCCTGAGATGGATTTTGACAAAAAACTATGTATCAACTGATCTTGTAGGTTTTGGCTGCGGCGATATGTAATTGCCGGATATGTGGGAACCATCTTTCCAATGTCCGGATCAGACAATAGAATGTCCCAATTATCAGTCAAAATTAGTCGCACCTCCCTGTGGGCCCTATCAAATGTGCCAATGATCCTAAAGGTCTCATCTTCTTGATCCCTAATTTTGGGAGCAAAAGTTGCTCCCTATTGGCGCAAAGTGAATGTTGGTACGCTTTTTTAAGGATAGATTGAGGATAACCTTGATGAGAAAATCACTGTTGCATATCTCTTGCAGCAGACCTAAAATAAGATAATCTGGAGCAATTTCTGCGAGCCCTCAAATATTGTCCTTTTGGTATTCCTTTTTTCAGGGCCGTATTATGACCACTCTCCCATTTTAGGAGACTATTGGCAGCGGTGGATTTCCTATACACGTTAGTGATGATCTGACCGGAATCACCAATAGCAATTGATAGATCCAGAAAGGAGATTTGTGCATCATTAATCTCTGAGGTAAAAAATAAACCCAGCTGGTTCTGATTGAGAGTCGCGACAAAATCCAGGAACTGTGTCTTACTTCCTTTCCAAAGAATCAATACATCGTCGATATATCTAATCCAAAGGAGGATTAGAGATGTGTATTGTTTCAAATCATCGCTGAATACATATTCTTTCTCCCACCAGCCTAGTTAGAGGTTGGCAAAGTTTGGGGCACATGGACTCCCCATTGCCACCCCCCTGAGCTGGTGGAAGATCTGCCCATCAAACAAAAAGATTTTATGTGACAGAATGAACTGTAACAAATCCATCAGAAATTGATTATGCCATTTGAGATGCTCACCTCTTTGTTTACAGCCAAGATCGTGTGGGATAGAGCTGTAAAGGGCCTCAACAGCCAGACTAGCAAGGAATG
Source organism: Bufo gargarizans (assembly GCF_014858855.1). Taxonomy (NCBI): domain Eukaryota; kingdom Metazoa; phylum Chordata; class Amphibia; order Anura; family Bufonidae; genus Bufo; species Bufo gargarizans. The sequence continues at coordinate 322,282,206 of NC_058080.1, forward strand.
TGCCCTTGTCACAGTGGATGCCATTAAGATGCCCTAAGACATCCATAGTGTCTCTATTGAAAGCAGTGCAGGCAAGGAAATGTCCCTTTGCGTTGAGTGTTCAGGAAAGTCTGCCTGGAGGTTGTTCTCAAAGGCCCAATGTCTGATTTGACTAATAAGTCATTCAGATTTTTGCTGCGACGAGTACAAGGCAAAATCGGGTTTTGGAATTCCTCCACATCAGGGTAAGCCTTCCGTAGCAATTGCCAATGGGATCTAATGCTGTTGAGTATTTTGTTGGCTGCTGGATGGAAGGTGTGAACCAAGGCTAATCGTTTAACACGTTCAGGACCTTGGACGAGTATACTCGTCCTGGAACACCGGTACTTAGCGCTCCAGGACGAGTATACTCGTCCTGGCATTAAACTGTCACCATGTCTGCAGACATGGTGACAGCGCTGAGTGCCGGCTGTTACACACAGCCAGGCACCCAGGGTCAATGCCGAGGGGGGTCCTGTGACCCCCCGTATCGGCGATTGCTGCAAACCTGTGGTTTGCAGCGCTTTCTGTAGTTTCTGATCCCTGCCGTCCCTGACCGCAGGGATCAGAAACTTTAAAATGGCCAAAGTAAAAAAAAAAGTAACCCCCCTGCACCCCTGAATGATTTTATGTCGACGGGGTGCAGGGGGGCGTGTTGTGGGCGTTTGCGGGCGGTGCGGCAGTTGCGGGAGGCGGGCGGTGCGGCAGGCGGGATCGCGATCCCCCGCCCTCCTCCCCCTGAATTTTCATTGGTGGTCAGTGGTATACCAGAGTGTCAGCACATTGCTGACACTCTGGTATAAACGGCTGACATCGCCGCGATGTCAGCCGTTTCACCCTTTCCATACAGCAGTCCGTACGGACCGCTGTATGGAAAGGGTTAAGTCAGGGAGCTCCCTTTGCAGCCCCCAGAGGGAGGGAGCTCCCCTCCTTCCCCTTCCTCGTCTGCTCAGGCGTCCTGCTGTCCATGGTGCTGAACAGATCTATGCTAAAGGCATAGATCTGTTCAGACAGTGTAAGTAAAATACAGTACAGTACCCTATATAGTGTACTGTACTGCATTATACAGACATTAGACCCACTGGATCTTCAAGAACCAAGTAGGTCTGGGTCCAAAAAATGTAAAAAAAAAGTGAAAAAATAAAGATATTCAAAACACATTTATCACTGAATAAAAATGAAAAAAACAAAATACACTACACATATTAGGTATCGCCGCGTCTATAACGACCTGAGCTATAAAACGGTCATGTTACTTTCCCCGCACGTAGAACGCCATAAAAATAAAAAATAAAAATTGAAATTTTGCCCACCTTACTTCCCAAAAAAAGTAATAAAAGTGATCAAAAGAGTCGCATGTACGCCAAAATAGTACCAATCAAACCGTCACCTCATCCCGCAAAAAATGAGCCCCTACATGAGACAATGGCCCCTCCAAAAAAAAACTATGGGGACACTATAACATGATTTATTTATTTTCTAAAATGATATTATTGTGTAAAACTTACATAAATATATATTTTTTATACATATTAGGTATTGCCGCGTCCGTATCGACCAGCTCTATAATAATATCACATGAGCTAACCCCTCAGATGAACACCGTAAAAAAAAAAAAATTCTGAAATAAACAATTTTTTGTCACCTTACATCACAAAAAGTGTAATAGCAAGCGATCAAAAAGTCACATGCACCCCAAAATAGCGCCAATAAAACTGTCATCTCATCCCACAAAAAATGAGACCCTACTTTAGATAATCGCACAAAAAATGAAAAAACTATGGCTCTCAGACTATGGAGACACTAAAACATATTTTTTTTGTTTCAAAAATGAAATCATTCTGTAAAACTTACATAAATAAAAAAAAATTATACATATTAGGTATCGCCGCGTCCGTGACAACCTGCTCTATAAAAATAGCACATGATCTAACCTGTCAGATGAATGTTGTAAATAACCAAAAAAAAACTGTGCCAAAAAAGATATTTCTTGTTACCTTGCCTCACAAAAAGTGTAATATAGAGCAACCAAAAATCATATGTACCCTAAACTAGTACCAACAAAACTTCCACCCTATCCTGTAGTTTCTAAAATGGGGTAACTTTTTGGGAGTTTCTACTCTAGGGGTGCATCAGGGGGGCTTCAAATGGGTCATGGTGTCCAAAAAAAACTGTCTAGCAAAATCTGCCTTTCAAAAACCGTATGGCATTCCTTTCCTTCTGTGTCCTAAAGTGTGCCCGTACAGTGGGTTACGACCACATATGGGGTGTTTCTGTAAACTACAGAATCAGGGTCATAAATAATGAGTTTTGTTTGGCTGTTAACCCTTGCTTTGTAACTGGAAAAAAAAATGTTAAATGGAAAATTTACCCAAAAATTGAAATTCTGAAATGTCATCTCCATTTGCCAATAACTCTTGCGGAACACCTAAAGGGTTAACGACGTTTGTAAAATCGGTTTTGAATACCTTGAGGGGTGTAGTTTCTTAGATGGAGTCACTTTCATGGAGTTTATACTCTAGGGGTGCATCAGGGGGGCTTCAAATGGGACATGGTGTAAAAAAAAAAAACTGTCTAGCAAAATCTGCCTTTCAAAAACGTATGGCATTCCTTTCCTTCTGTGTCCTACCGTGTGTCCGTACAGTGGCTTACGACCACATATGGGGTGTTTCTGTAAACTACAGAATCATTGCCATAAATATTGAGTCTTGTTTGGCTGTTAACCCTTGCTTTGTAACTGGAAAAAAATTATTAAAATGGAAAATCTGCCCAAAAATTGAAATTCTGAAATGTCATCTCCATGTGCCAATAACTCTTGTGGAACACCTAAAGGGTTAACGACGTTTGTAAAATCAGTTTTGAATACCTTGAGGGGTGTAGTTTCTAGAATGGGGTCATTTTTGGGTGGTTTCTATTATATAAGCCTCACAAAGTGACTTCAGACCTGAACTGGTCCTTAAAAATTGGGTTTTTGAAAAGTTCAGAACAATTTCAAGATTTGCTTCCAAACTTCTAAGCCTTGTAACATCCCCTAAATGTAAAATATAATTCCCAAAATGATGCAAACATGAAGTAAACATATGGGGAATGTAAAGTAATAACTATGTTTGGAGGTATTACTATGTATTATGGAAGTAGAGAAATTGAAACTTGGACATTTGCAATTTAAAAAAAAAATTTGGGTAAATTTGATATTTTTTTATAAAGAAAATAAAAAAATTTTTACTTCATTTTACCAGTGTCATGAAGTACAATATGTGCCGAAAAAACAATCTCATAATGGCCTGGATAAGTCAAAGCGTTTTAAAGTTATCACCACATAAAGTGACACTGGTCAGATTTGCAAAAAATGGCCTGGTCCTTAAGGTGAAAATGAGCTCGGTCCATAAGGTGTTAATGTTATGGGGTCTTGGTGGATTGGGCTGGTCATGTATAAGTATTGTTTTCAAGGGGTAGCCTCAATCCAGAAAACGCTGTTATATTTCTGTGAGTCTTGTTTGGCAAGTGGACGCAGTCTTTACTATGCGTTTAATTTTGGTATATTTAGACCTGGGTACAGACCTTTTAATATGCAGTGTGTGAAAACTGGTAAAATGAAGGAGATTATTACGATCTGTGTAAGATGAAATAATAGTCAACTGGCGCTACACCATATAAGAGCGCAGCAGTGTAATAGCAGTCCCGTACTTGCTATGGAGGATGCTGTGCAGGCTAGCTGCACGGGTCCCAAATGTGTATATAAAAGTATAAGTGTAACACTGCGCGCTATCGATAGATCAGTTGAATGTATTAGAATGTACAGAATATAGTTAAAATAAATAGCTGGCAATCTGCAGAGTCATTTACCGCTCAGACATGTAATACCACAGGCGCGCTACAAAATGTCCAAGTCCTACCTTAAACGCACGTGTATGTGTGGAGGTGCAATGTTCTGCAGCGATCCTCTTCTTGTATTTCTCTGTAATAGCGCAGAAGGGGAAGCGGATCCAAGGGGAGAGGATGGCCAGCATAGGCTAGTATTATAGTTATATTACAATAGGTATTGGGAATATAGCCCCGGCCGGTGGCAAAAGTATTCCCGTTACCTGTGGGTTAATGCTCACGTCTGAGCGAGTGACGTCACCGCAAACTGAGCTACGGGTTGTAGTGGGAGTCAAACTTCCTACGCGTTTCGAGTACGGGCGGTACTCTTCATCAGGGAACGTACCTGCGCTATTACAGAGAAATACAAGAAGAGGATCGCTGCAGAACATTGCACCTCCACACATACACGTGCGTTTAAGGTAGGACTTGGACATTTTGTAGCGCGCCTGTGGTATTACATGTCTGAGCGGTAAATGACTCTGCAGATTGCCAGCTATTTATTTTAACTATATTCTGTACATTCTAATACATTCAACTGATCTATCGATAGCGCGCAGTGTTACACTTATACGATTATTACGATCTGTTGATTTGCGGTATAGGTTGGTACACAAAGTACCCATTGTGGATCTGCTAACTGTGGTGTCTAGGAAGTGAATGGTGTCTGGGTGATGTTGGATGGTAAACTGGAGTTCAGGATACACTGAATTTAAAAACACATGGAACAGTAGCAGTGAATCTAATGTACCTTCCTAAATGCAGAATATATCGTCGATATATCGTTTCCATGTCATGGCATGATTGATGAAGTCGGGATTTGAATAAAGGAAGGGCTCCTCAAAATGTGCCATATAGCAGTAAGCGTACGGAGGCGCCACGTTGGACCCCATCGCGGTCCCTTGTAACTGTAGGAAAAAATCATTGCCAAACAAAAATAAATTGTTGTGCAAAACTATCTGGAGTAGATCAATACAAAGAGATATGACCTCCGAGCTGTATGTGGATGTCTGAAGGAGGGCTCTGACCGCCTCTATCCCCTTGTGATGTTGGATGGATGTGTAAAGACTGGTTATGTCCCAAGTCACCAAAATAGTATCTTGTTTCAAAGGGGCAGATTATCAATAAGTTCAAAAAAGGAGGATGTGTCAAGCAGATATTAACGTGTATTTTTTACCATAGGTGTCAAAATCTTTTCTAAAAAGATGGAAAGGGGGACCAGAATGGACTCAGTTGAGGCTACAATCGAGCGACCTGGTGGATTATTGAGGTTCTTGTGTATCTTAGGTAAAATGTAAAAAACTGGAGTTATTGGATGTGCATTGGTCAGAAAAGAGATGGTTTTGTCGTCAATTATGTTGAGGTCATGATAATGTGTCAGTGTGGTATTTATTGTTGCTGCAATGTTGGTAGTAGGATCATTACGTAATCTGCAATATACACTAGGGTATTCTAGCTGACGGTAGATTTCCCTAATTTAAGCATCTCTATCCATTATGACCAGTGCACCCCCTTTGTCTGCTGCTTTAATGATAAGGTCCCAAGGAAAGGGGGCAATCGCGTAAAAATACTTAAGACCAGAGAGGCATTCTGGATGCACAGATTAGATAGCCTGGAACCTAAGGGGATGAATAGAGAGTACGAGATTCAGAGTCTCACCTAATGCATTGGTGGTTTTGTTCTACTTGAGTTACCGTTGCAACCTGTTTTTTCACTCAATACTAATTTTGGTTTTCATTTATTGCAGATCACATAGAATGGCTTTAACCCTGGTGCCACCGCAGACTCTGTATCCTTTTGGTATTATTCTATTCCATTTCATCTGTGTTTACCACTATCCCCTTCATTCACTTTTATCCAGATTTGTATCCCCCTTCATTCTTTACCTTTCACTCTCTTCCCTTGTAGCCACTCCCCTCTTTTTCCCCCTTTTTTCCCCTTTCATTCGTATCTGCTCAAATGCTATAATTCTTTCTTTATTTTCTTTCTCTTTAAAAAAAACAACATTTTTTCTTTTTTTTTCACTTTTATATCTTTTTCATTTGTCCATTTTTTCATTTTTCCGTTGTTTCATTTTTTCCATATGTTCTCCCTTATATAGATGCTCATGTTATTGCTTTCTCTCGCTTTATTTTGTTATTGTCTACATTCATTTCCCCCATATTTTAGTCACCCCGCTTGTTCTGAATACTCCTTTATACGTATAGTTAACGGCACATTCAAACAGCGCATCACGGAAGCGTACCCTTCCGGCTTGATTTCTTCTGCACTATAGACCTCAAACAGAGGGCTGGCATGCGCACTTGAGGTCCCCAGATAGACGCGCCCGCTTTATAAGATGCCGGCCATACCGGCACAACATGGCATCCTCCTGTCGTGCGGCAGCACACCTTAGAAATCCAGCCATCTCTTTAACGCCTTCTAACCTTCCTGCAGAGCGGCACCAGGTAGGCCAGTAGCCCATAACATAAATGTCTCTATATTAACTCTATGATTCCTTGCTTAACTATTCATGGTCTGTTCTCTCCTTCAAGTATTCCATAGTCCTTCTGTTACAATGTAGTTGTATAAATGGGTTGCCTTAACCAAGGTTGCACAGCATTTGCTTTGGTACAGCATTATCCACGTCCTTTTTATCGCAAGACTATACACCATCGGTGTTACTGCGGATCTCAGCCCTCATGTGACTACATGTTTTATTTTAAATTGCTTTCTGCCATGTTACATTTACTTGATTGTTGTATGTACATACTACTTATTGTATTGAATAGAAATTCATTGATTTCCACGGACCATACTACGGATCTAAATAATATTTCTTGTTTCATACTGAGCTGTATAACACCATGTTTGTCATGATGTGGAATACTGTCATTCACTGTATATATTTTTCTGTTTGCACTTCAGTTTGAAAACAGCCTTGTAGGCCGAAACGTCACGTCTAAGCCGCATAACTAATAAAATTCACTAATCAACAATACCTACTTATATCTGGAGTTTTTTGATCTTTGTGTAACGGGGTAGGAACCCTACTTCCAAGGACGAGGCTCCATAACTGCAGCTTGCACCCAAGCCACTGTTTACATTGCACACAGTAACAAGCTGGTTATAATCATTACCAGGCTGTGTTACATCAGACAGGGTTGTTTGCTGTTACCAGTCGGTCATTACTGTTACCAGGCTGAGTTACAGTAGACAGAAGAGCCGTGTGTTGTAACAAGCTGGTTATAAACAGTACCAGGCAGTGTTACGTCAGGCAGAAATCTGAATTGACGCCTCCAACATTGCAGTCATCTATTATCTTTTGGTCCACACTCTATACTAGCTTGCGGACCTAGGACTTGCAATGTGTGTCCCTGTTGTTACTATGGTAGATCTGTCATAGTTTACCATCAGGGACAGTCACAAATTTTAGGCATATATTACAAACGGTGTGTCAGTGTACATCTACTGATACGAAGCGATCACCACAGCTTTCATTGGCAGTAGCTTTAGATCAAAGCTCTACCATCTGAGCTGTATATGCCTTTCCAGTGCCTATTGTGTCAGAATTAATTGGGTGCATACCCTTTATCTTTTATATTTGGATACTTGTTGATCCCCAGCGTAGAGGAACATTAGAGGAGGGCTTACACCCTGGCAGACGGCCTTCCGCTTCCTTTTGGGTATATTATTTTAATGATGTATTAAAAGTTAAGTCCTAATTAAGGTCACCCACTAATTTAGTTTTTCTTGTATTTATTATTGGGTACACATTTGTTGATTATTGAGAGTGACCATTATCTCCCCATGGTTATTTAAATATATACCACTACATTAACGCCACTATTTTCCCAGGTCACTTTATGGTGATTCTGCATGTTTTGACGCAGGGCCATGGTGCCAACATTGGCACCTTGGCTACTTTTCACCTTCTGCCCACAGATTTGACAAATGGCCTAGATGACATCCTCCGTCAGCTTGATACAAGAACATTTCCACACCGGCGAGTATGGCATTTTTCCCCACCACTCCATGCTGGCTGCCGCTGCCTCCGGGAACTCGTGTAGACAATCTACCTCGGGCACGTTTGTCTCCAGACCTCACACTACTGCCAATCTGTTACTCGCAGCCATGCTCAGCCACTGCCTCACGTGCAAGCTGTCACCCTCATTACCTGATGATGATGATGAAGCCCCCTCTTCACCCGGCTCCTACGTGCAATGGGCTACATCATTATCCACTACTGTCTGCACATCACTAATGATGCAAAGAAAGTATTGTGGAGTCGCACTCACCAGAACTTGTGGTCATCCAGAATGCAGCAGCCTGCCTGGAGTCCTAGCTCCATCAGGGCTCCTGAATGTACAGTCCAATGAATGAAGATGGAGGCAGCATGTCCGGTACAAAAAATACCTTTATTGGGAGCCGCTTAGGTGAACAAACGTGCAAAGGTAGTTACGTTTCGGCTAATACATAGCCTTTATCAAACACCATGTGTACTCGTTGCTAGGGACACGCACAGAACCGTCCATCTACATCTCTGCTGCCAATGCAGGAATCCCATATCTATGCACCAGAGATCAAAACGGAGGGGGAACAGCACTTCAATCAGGCGCCACATGGACCGATATCATACCCTATGTTGCACGTTTTCAGCACGTCCTCCAGCGATCAGAGCGCATCACTGGGGAGGCGGGGCCATGCAATCACATGTCCATCGCTAGTCACATGGTCGCCAGCAAACACGCCCAAGCGACCATAGTGACGTCGAAACTCCTCCCACTCCCCATCCAGTCAGCGCATCGTTGCTAGGGACGCGCAGAAAGCTGCCTGCCCATGTCTCTGCCGCACATGCAGGGGTCCCATACATGCACGCCAGGGATCCTAACGGGGGGGGGGACCACGACCAGTTCTTCAATCGAGTGCATCATGAAGCAATGTTGGCTGGAATAAAAATAGTGCATGTAAAATAAGTGAAAAAACTGATATCAATTAAAAACACTATACAGATAGCAGATTCATGTAAAAGTCACTAGGGTCACCTACACATTCCCCACATAGAAATCCAGATTCATCCCAAAGGGCTGGAGTGCCCTCATTTCAAAGATCCACTTCAGCTCCTTTTTTGCCTGGGAAGAAGGGGGCACCCATAATGCCATGCAGATAGCCAGGCCCTGTGATGTCACAGCTCTTTAAAAACTCTCCTCCTGCCTGGTCTCCGCCATTTTCCAGTGAACTTAGTGCAGGGAGAGACGTTACAGGCAATAGGAACAGTGATTAGGAAAGACTATAGTCACAAAATATTACTATTGAGCAGTTCAGGGACAGCGATAGTGATAGTGTAGTGATTTAATAGGGAGGCATTATTGACACTATAGGGAAGAGAGCAGGGACCAATAGAAGAGTGTAAAGCTTGGCTAATATGAGCTATTCTATTACACCTTACTGCACTAATTGGGGTTTAAAAGTGTTTTAATACTACTGAGTATAGGTTGTTTGCATTATTTTATACATAGGTAATTCCATTAATCCTTGATTCTGTTATTGGGGTGAAATAGCGGCTTGATACTACAGATTTTAGGGTGGTCATGTTCTTTTATACATAATTCAATCTTCCTTAATTGTGTAATTGGGATGAAACTGTGGTCTGATACTACAGATTTTAGTAACATAGTACATAAGGCCGAAAAAAGACATTTGTCCATCCAGTTCGGCCTGTTATCCCGCAAGTTGATCCAGAGGAAGACCCCTCTCTTGTAGCTATAGCCTGTAATATTATTAAGCTCCAGAAATACGTCCAGGCCCCTCTTGAATTCCTTTATTGTACTCACCATCACCACCTCCTCAGGCAGAGAGTTCCATAGTCTCACTGCTCTTACCGTAAAGAATCCTTTTCTATGTTTGTGTACAAACCTTCTTTCCTCTAGACGCAGAGGATGTCCCCTCGTCACAGTCACAGTCCTGGGGATAAATAGCTGATGGGATAGATCTCTGTACTGACCCTTGATATATTTATACATATTAATTAGATCTCCCCTCAGTCGTCTTTTTTCTAAAGTGAATAACTCTAATTTTGATAATCTTTCAGGGTACTGTAGTTGCCCCATTCCAGTTATTACTTTAGTTGCCCTCCTCTGGACCTTCTCCAGCTCTGCTATGTCTGCCTTGTTTACAGGAGCCCAGAACTGTACACAGTACTCCATGTGTGGTCTGACTAGCGATTTGTAAAGTGGTAGGACTATGTTCTTATCACGGGAATCTATGCCCCTTCTGATGCAACCCATTATCTTGTTGGCCTTGGCAGCAGCTGCCTGACACTGGTTTTTGCAGCTTAGTTTGCTGTTTATTAAAATTCCTAGATCCTTTTCCATGTCAGTGTTACCGAGTGTTTTACCATTTAGTATGTACGGTTGACTTGCATTTTTCCTTCCCATGTGCATAACTTTACATTTATCAGTGTTAAACCCCATCTGCCACTTATCTGCCCAAGCTTCCAGTCTATCCAGATCCCTCTGTAGTAGTATACTGTCCTCATCAGTGTAAATTACTTTACACAGTTTAGTGTCATCTGCGAAAATTGATACTTTACTATGCAAGCCTTCTACAAGATCATTAATAAATATATTGAAGAGAATAGGCACCAATACTGACCCCTGAGGTACCCCACTAGTGACAGTGACCCAATCTGAGTGTGTACCGTTAATAACCACCCTCTGTTTTCTATCACTGAGCCAGTTACTTACCCACATACAGATGTTTTCTCCCAGTCCGAGCATTCTCATTTTATATACTAACCTTTTATGTGGTACAGTGTCAAATGCTTTGGAGAAGTCCAGATATACTACATCCATTGATTCGCCGCTGTCAAGTCTAGAACTTACCTCCTCATAGAAACTGATTAAATTAGTCTGACATGACCGATCCCTCACAAAGCCATGCTGATATGGCGTTATTTGCTTATTTCTGTTGAGATGCTCTAATATAGCATCTCTCAGAAAACCTTCAAACAGTTTACCCACAACAGATGTTAAACTTACCGGCCTATAGTTTCCAGGCTCTGTTTTTGGCCCCTTTTTGAATATTGGCACCACATATGCCATGCGCCAATCCTGTGGGACATTCCCTGTCAGTATAGAGTCTGCAAATATCAGAAATAAGGGTCTGGCTATGACATTTTAGGCTGTTAGGCATGATTTTAGGCTGTTTATGTTCTTTTATACATAAGGAAATCAGTTAATCCTTGATACTGTAAATGGGGTAAAATTGCGGTCTGATACTACATATTTTAGAATGTTTACATTCTTTTATACATAAGTATATCCGATAATCCCTAATTGTGTAATTGGGGTGAAATTGCGCCCTGATACTACAAATTTTAGGGTGGTCACGTTCTTTTTCACATAATTCTATTCTTTAATCCATAACTGTGGTGAAATAGAGGCCTGATGCTACAGATTTCAGGATGTTTATGTTCTTTTTCACATAATTCAATTCTTTAATCCCTAATTGTGTAATTGGGGTCAAATTGAAGCCTGATACTACAGACTGTAGGGTGTTTACGTTATTTTATACATAAGTATATCTGTTAATGAAATTGTGGCCTGATACTACTAATTTTGGATCATATACATATATATATATATATATATATATATATATACATACATAAAAGTACATCCATTCATCCTTGTTTCTGGGGTGAAATTGCGGCCTGATGCAACAAGTTTTAGGGTGTTTACATAGTTTTTATACATAATTTAATTCTTTAATCCCTAATTGTGTAATTAGGGTAAAATTGCAGACTGATACTACAGATATTAGGGTGCTCAGGTTCTCTTACATATAAGTACATCCATCCATCCTTGTTTTGGGGGTGAAATTGCACCCTGACACTACTACTATTTTACCCTTACAGTACAGTATATCTAACAAACAGATGCCAGATCCTTCTAAGGGAACGTGCCGTGGCCAAAATGTTTTTAGAGCTAGCAGAAGTAGCAGCAGAAGAAGTGGGTTGGTAGCAGCAGACAGACCAGAGCAGCCAGTGTCATCCAGCGGTCGTGTTTTAACCAGCAACCCAGTTCTACTTGAGTGGTCGACTCGGTCTACAACATCATCTCAAGTGACATCAGACACCCCCAGCCAGGAGTCGTGGGTTCCTCTGACACCACGCTTAGTTGCCATGGTCCGAGAACAAGCTCTATGCCCCCACCTGTCCTGAACCTGCCTTTCATTTTCTATTCCTTCTGCTCGGGAAATATTGTATGCTCTCAGCGCAGCTCTGCTTTTCAGGACCAGCTTATTGACCAGCTTTTCAGGACCAGCTTATTGAGGACAGTCAGCAGCTACTGGCCAGTCAAAATGTGGAGGAGAGATCTGCTGCTTCTTCTGGTAGGCGGGCAAGTAGCAATGATGTGAGTTGCGTGGGAGCAGGTGTTGCGAGTGGTTAGGCACGTGGCCCATAGACTGGTGAGGGTGACATTAGTGATGTGCAGTCCAATGAATGAAGATGGAGGCAGCATGTCCGGTACAAAAAATCCCTTTATTGGGAGCCGCTTAGGGCTCCTGAATGTACAGTCTAATGAATGAAGATGGAGGCAGCATGTCCGGTACAAAAAATCCCTTTATTGGGAGCCGCTTAGGGCTCCTGAATGTACAGTCTAATGAATGAAGATGGAGGCAGCATGTCCGGTACAAAAAAATACCTTTATTGGGAGCCGCTTAGGTGAACAAACGTGCAAAGGTAGTTACGTTTCGGCTAACACATAGCCTTTATCAAACACCATGTGTACTTTAAAAGATCCTGTTTAAAAACCCTAAACCACACCCACTCTCACAAATGTGACCAATTGCCCACTCAGTAGATTACTCATTCTATGTCAGGTGTATACATATGTGTACATTAGCAATGTCATGGTATTCGCCCACATAGGGCATAAGATCCAGCCACCTACATACCTTCATGGTGCACATTTCTAGCGCGTTCTCCAGCAGTCAGTGCGCATGTCTGGGGAGGCGGGGCCATGTAATCACATGCCCATCGCGAGTCACATGACCGCAAGCAAAATCCGCCCAGGCGATCATGGTGACGTCGGCACTCCTCCCAGTCCTCACCCATTCAGCCATTCGTTGCTAGGGACGCGCACAGAACCGCCCATCTACATCTCTGCCGCCAATGCAGGAATCCCATATCTATGCGCCAGAGATCAAAACGGAGGGGGAACAGCACTTCAATCAGGCGCCACATGGACCGATATCATACCCCATGTCGCACGTTTCCAGTGCATCCTCCAGCGATCAAAGCGCATCACTGGGGAGGCGGGGCCATGCAATCACATGTCCATCGCCACTCACATGGTCGCCAGCAAACACGCCCAAGCGACCATAGTGATGTCAAAACTCCTCCCACTCCCCATCCAGTCAGCGCATCGTTGCTAGGGACGCGCAGAAAGCCCATGTCTCTGCCGCACATGCAGGAATCCTATACATGCGCGCCAGGGATCCTGACGGGGGGGGACCAGTTCTTCAATTGAGTGCATCATAAAGCAATGTTGGCTGGAATAAAAATAGTGCATCAGGCCGCAATTTCACCCCAGAAACAAGGATGAATGGATGTACTTTTATGTATGTATATATATATATATATATATATATATAAAATTAGTAGTATCAGGCCACAATTTCATTAACAGATATACTTATGTATAAAATAACGTAAGCACCCTTGTTAAAGATGGGTGAATTTTATTCTATATTTTGTATATCTAGGATTGTAATGAGTTAACTTTTTCTACTTCCAAGTGCCCACCCACCCCCCTCTTTGTTTCAAGACTGGAGAGGAGAGAGAGGGGGGCAAAGAGCTGTGCTGTGAGAAGTGTCTGATTTCTCATCTGCCTACAGGTGTTCCATAGAGTGTCAGGCATTGCCTTATGCATGAACAGGTGGAATGCATAAGCCAATCATATGGCTTGATGATATGTATATATTATTCACTGCCTATAGAGAAGCACCTCTTTGAAGTGTCACATATGACGTAGGCAGTATTCTTGTTAGAATAAACTCCATTACAAAATGGCGATGGTAACCAGATGTTTACATTAGTTCACATTCCAAAGTGGTACTCACTGCGCAGATGTTGAAGTGTTATCTCTGTTTCTCTTATCACTTTTTCCTTTTTGACCAATGAAACAATGTTTTAGCCTCAGAGAGGACTGCCCTCTTCTGAAGATTCATATACGCTTAGCCCATGTAATAAAGTTAGAGATTGCTTTGACCAACTTCTGTGTCAGTGTCCAGTCTCTCAGCCACGCGTGGATATTAACCCCTGGGGGGGGGGGGTACATTGATCTGGAACACCAGAGTGTATCTAAAATGCCCTAATTTAGGGTGGTTTTAACACCCTACAGTCTGTAGTATCAGGCTTCAATTTGACCCCAATTACACAATTAGGGATTAAAGAATTGAATTATGTGAAAAAGAACATAAACATCCTGAAATCTGTAGCATCAGGCTTCTATTTCACCACAGTTATGGATTAAAGAATAGAATTATGTGAAAAAGAACGTGACCACCCTAAAATTTGTAGTATCAGGGCGCAATTTCACCCCAATTACACAATTAGGGATTATCGGATATACTTATGTATAAAAGAATGTAAACATTCTAAAATTTGTAGTATCAGACCGCAATTTTACCCCATTTACAGTATCAAGGATTAACTGATTTCCTTATGTATAAAAGAACATAAACAGCCTAAAATCTGTAGTATCAGACCACAGTTTCATCCCAATTACACAATTAAGGAGGATTGAATTATGTATAAAAGAACGTGACCACCCTAAAATCTGTAGTATCAAGCCGCTATTTCACCCCAATAACAGAATCAAGGATTAATGGAATTACTTATGTATAAAATAATGCAAACAACCTATACTCAGTAGTATTAAAACACTTTTAAACCCCAATTAGTGCAGTAAGGTGTAATAGAATAGCTCATATTAGCCAAGCTTTACACTCTTCTATTGGTCCCTGCTCTCTTCCCTATAGTGTCAATAATGCCTCCCTATTAAATCACTACACTATCACTATCGTTGTCCCTGAACTGCTCAATAGTAATATTTTGTGACTATAGTCTTTCCTAATCACTGTTCCTATTGCCTGTAACGTCTCTCCCTGCACTAAGTTCACTGGAAAATGGCGGAGACCAGGCAGGAGGAGAGTTTTTAAAGAGCTGTGACATCACAGGGCCTGGCTATCTGCATGGCATCCCAGGCTTCTTACTGCCTATTTCTAACATGTGCAGCAGACATTTTAGAAAAAATATGATTTGTTACCATGAAGCACAAGGAAATTCAACTTCAGCCCGTATCGAATTCCACTTCGCCAACTTCGATTTGCTCATCTCTATTTTCCATAACAGACAAACATGTCTGGGGTTGGTTTGGATAGTAAGATTACACTACTTGTAGAGTCAAAAATACTGCCAGTCACAAATGCAGGTATACAGTAATACAGTTTCTTGCGATTTCTTAGGTAGAGATCTCCTCTGTAAATTAAATTTTCACATTGTCTTCACACTTGAAGGCATGCGGTTCTAAATTTCCTACTCATGTACAGAGTAATTTGAAGATTTGAGCCAGTTGGCTGCCTCTCTGTTTATCATAGCAATGCATACCTCAGAGTAAGTCCCAAGGAATCTCTGAACCAAATATATTAGTAGGCAAATCCCAGCAAAGATGAAGAGGTGAGTAAAAGGCTAGTTTCACATTTGCATTCTTATACTCCTGTATTCTGATCTGCCAGAGAGTCAGAATACCGTAATATAAAACTGTAGCTAAATAAATATCAATAGCTAAAACAGTTGAAGGATGCATCAGACTGCATCCGTTCAGTTACAAATCTGGCATTTAGCTTGCTGCAATATTTGTTCCGGTGTAATAGGTAAATAGCGGCTCCCCCCACTCAACTAGTGGACCTAGGTGCTCGTGTTCCAGGGCTATCCCACAGCCCTGTTGAGGGAGTCTCTGCAGTGTCATCAGGGAGCCCTGGAATTGACTCAGCCAAGTCCTTCTGATTAGCTTGTGGATCGTCTTGGGATTCCACAAGTCAGGCTTGAGGCCCTCCAGTTGATGCTCCCTCACAAACCTGTGCTCTTCCCTCAATAGTAAGCTGTCTGAGGCTCCATAGTCCAATCCTTTGATTCACCTTAGCCAAGCGTTCTTCCCAAGACTTGAGGGCTGCATCTTCCTTCCCGAACCAGACTCCCAGGTCTGGGTGTAGTCTGATTTGATGATAAATGGGAAGGGGGCAAAAGAAGCCAGTTGCCATCCCTGAAGAGTATCGCTTCTGACTTCCCGCAGTTGAATTTCTTACCTCTGAAGCTTGTCCGAACTCCTCGCAGGTCTGGATGCGTGCATTCACTGTTACATTGTCCATGTACGGTGAGCACTTGACCTGTGTCCTGGTTGGGTGATCCCTCTGATCTCTCCACTCTGCCGGACAGACTCTGCAAAGAGTTCTATGTCCCCAGATAGGACAGAAAAGGGGTCAGTCTTCCAGCCGTTCACCAGCACCATGCTGTATATATAAAGGTACATTAGGTAAACAAAGAAACAGAACCTCCTGCCCAGACCCAGCTTGTGCAACGCCTATCCCATGAATTCATTAGAGACTCGGTCAAAGGCCTTCTCCTGATCGAGGCTGACCAGGGCCACGTGTACATGGTGGTCTTTGATGTACCATGTCTCCTCTGAGAGCAAGACTGTCTGCGATCCTGCAGCCAGGAATGTTCCAGGTCTGATCCGGGTGGATGATCCTGCCGATGACAACCTTCAGCCGGTTGGCCACTGCCATGGCGAGGATCTTGCAGTCTATGTTCAGGAGAGAGATGGGACGCCAGTTTTTTTAAGTCACATCTCTCCCCTTTCCGCTTATACAAGATTGTGCCGATGGGGGCATTACACCCTTATAGCTTTCCAGCAGGACAGGTCAGATCAGAATACCCAGCGCTACATAGAGCTCCGCTGGAAGACCATCACTGACGGGGGTGTTGCCAGACCTAAAGGATCTAGTGCCAGAGAGCAGCTCCCCCACCATTAGAGGGTTATTCATGGCCACCACGCCTGTGGGATCAAAATAATTAGTGGATACCTGACAGGAACTTATCGGTGGATGTCGAGTCAGTGTCTTTCAGGGACTGGCTGTAGTAGTCGGTGACAACTCCCATCACTTCCTCCTTCCCTGATCGCATGTTGCCATCCTTATCTCACCCCTTTAACAGTGACCTCTACATTGCCCGCCCCTTTAGCAGTGACCATCCACAGTGCCCGCCCCTTTAACAGTAACCTCTACAGTGGCCCCCCTTTAACAGTGACCTCCACAGTGGCTGCACCTTTAACAGTGACCTCCACAGTGGCCGCCCCTTTAACAATGACCTACACAGTGCCCGCCCCTTTAACTGTGACCTATTGGCTGATAAGGGACATGTGACCATGTGTACAGTCTTAGGCCTCTTTCACACTTGCGTTGTCCGGATCCGGCGTGTACTCCACTGGCTGGAATTACACGCCGGATCCGGAAAAACGCAAGTGTACTGAAAGCATTTGAAGACGGATCCGTCTTCAAAATGCTTTCAGTGTTACTATGGCACCCAGGACGCTATTAAAGTCCTGGTTGCCATAGTAGTAGTGGGGAGCGGGGGAGCGGTATACTTACCATCCGTGCGGCTCCCAGGGCGCTCCAGAGTGACGTCAGAGCGCCCCAGGCGCATGGATGACGTGCCATGCGATCACGTCATCCATGCGCCTGGGGCGCCCTGACGTCACTCTGGAGCGCCCCGGGAGCCGCACGGATGGTAAGTATGCTGCTCCCCCGCTCCCCGCTCCACTTTACCATGGCTGCCAGGACTTTAGCGTCCCGGCAGCCATGGTAACCACTCTAAAAAAGCTAAACATCGGATCCGGCGCCGAAACGACGTTTAGCTTAAGGCCGGATCCGGATCAATGCCTTTCAATGGGCATTCATTCCGGATCCGGCCTTGCGGCAAGTCTTCAGTTTTTTGGGCCGGAGCAAAAAGCGCAGCATGCTGCGGTATTTTCTCCGGCCAAAAAACGTTCAGTTCCGGAACTGAAGACATCCTGATGCATCCTGAACGGATTTCACTCCATTCAGAATGCATTAGGATAATCCTGATCAGGATTCTTCCGGCATAGAGCCCCGACGACGGAACTCTATGCCAGAAGACAATAACGCAAGTGTGAAAGAGCCCTAATGGCTGTGTTGTTATGAGCTTATATTGATTGACACACCTTATATGACTGAATATTTAAGGACCTGCAAACTGCTAAAACCAATGATCAGTTGTTATGGAAACCTGGAGTAGGACCTGAGAGAACCTATTGGCTAGTAAGGGACATGTGACCGTGTAAATGGCAGTTCAGATTTAAGTGAAAGGCTTGCTGACTTCTATAGGCTAATACAGGTCTTTTGGGGGGAATAACTCAGGAACGGTAAGTCCTAGAGAGCTGAGACCCGGTCTAAAACCTTCCTGGACACCTGCTGTACCCCTGTGCCAAATTTGGTGAAGATCAGTCCAGTTGTTTGGTCACGCATAAAGAACGTCCAGACAGAAAGACAGAAGCTCATTTTTATATATATTAGCAGAAGGACCCGGTTTCGCACGGGTATATTTCATCTATTTCATTTTATATTTCCGTGTGTCAAAAAAAAGATATCAACAGTTTCCCCCATAACAGTGACCTCTACAGAACCCGCCCCTTTAAAAATGACCTCCACAGTGCCTATCCCTTTAACTGTGACTTCCACAGTGCCTGCCCCCTTAACAGTGACCTCCACAGTGCCCGCCCCTTTAAAAGTGACCTCCACAATGGCCGCCCCTTTAACAGTGCCCTCCATAGTGTCCGCCCCTTAAACATTGACCTCCACAGTGGCTGCCCCTTTAACATTGACCTCCACAGGCCTGCCCCTTTAACAGTAACCTCCACAGTTCCCGCCCTTTAACGGTGACCTCCACAGTGCCTTCCCCTTTAACAGTGACTTCCACAGTGCCCAAACCATTAACATTGACCACCCCTTTACCAGTGACCTTCATAGTGTCAGCCCCTTTAACAGTGACCTTCACAGTGCCCGCCCATTAACAGTGACTTCCACAGTGCCTGCCCCTTTAACAGAGACTTCCACAGTGCCTGCCCCTTTAACAGTGACCTCCACAGTGCCCGCCCCTTTAACAGTGCCCACCCCTTTAACAGTGATCTTCATAGTGGCTGTCCATTTAACAGTGACCTCCATAGTGCACGCCCCTTTAACATTGAATACCCCTTTAACAGTGATCTTCATAGTGGCTGCACCTTTTAACAGTGACCTCCGCAGCACCCGCCCCTTTAAGAGTGACCTCCACAGTGCCAGCCAGTTTAACAGTGACCTTCACAGTGCCCGCACCTTTTAAAGTGCCCGCCCCTTTAACAGTGATCTTCATAGTGGCATCCCATTTAACAGTGACCTCCACAGTGCCCGCCCATTTATCAGTGAACTCCACAGCGCCCGTCCATTTAATAGTGGCCCCAGCCCCCCATGCATGTAGCAGTGTAGTTGTGCCTTCATACACCATATGACTGAATATTTAAGGACCTGCGAACTGCTAAAACCTGTGATCAGTTGTTATGGCAACCTGGAGTAGGACTGCGAGCTTCTATTGGCTGATATAAATGGCAGTTCGGATTTAAGTGAAAGGCTTGCTGGCTTGTATTGGCTAATGCAGGTAATTTATTGGGAATTTCTCAGGAACAGTACGTCCTAGAGATCTGTGAACCTTCACAGACACCTGATGTACCTGTGTGCCAAATTTGGTGAAGATCGGTCCACTCATTTGGTCGCGCATAAAGAACGTCCAGACAGACGTCTAGACAGAAACTCATTTTTATAATATAAGAGATAAGAGACTAGCAGAAGGACCCAACTTCGCACGGGTATATTTCAACTATTTCATTTTATGTTTCCGTGTGTCGTAAAAAGATATCAACTGTTTCCCCCATAACAGTGACCTTTACAGTACCGGCCCCTTTAACAATGACCTCCACAGTGCCCGCTCCTTTAACAGTAATCTCCACAGTGGCCGCCCCTTTAACAGTCACCTCCACAGTGCCCCCCCCCCCTTAACAGTGACATCCACAGTGGCCGCCCCTTTTACAGTGACCGCATCTTTAACAGTAATGCCAAAGGCGCACTCGGTCCCCCATCAGCCGCAGACCTGCTGCTTAGCTTCAGGAGCGAGGATCTGTGTTTGACCTCGTTCCCAGGGCGGCTTTTCTAGCTGGGAGGCTCCCTGCTCCTAGGTCTGCCTTAAGCACCGAGCTGATCACTCGGTGCTCGACTTGTCTGTCTGTCGGTCATGTGACGCTGGCCACGTAACATGACTCTCAGACCCCACTATAAATACAGACAGCCTGCTGGCCACAGGTTGCCTGTTAATTCTAGGTTCCTGGCTATTTGTTGGACTACTGAATACTACCTGATCCTGTTCCCTGACGATCCATTGCCTGCTCCTTCTGTACTGCGCATCTCTCCTGGTATCCTGACCCCGGCTTCCACCTGACGATTCTTTGCGGACTCCTGTTTCCTGTTGTACTTCGTTTCTCTCCTGGTATTTGACCTTGGCTTTTCCTGACTATTCTCTGCTGCTTCCTTAGAACTGCGTAGCTCTCTAGGTATTGACCCGGTCCGTTCACGTTCCGTTATTTGTCTTGTCTGTCTTCCCAGCACGTATCCTAAGTTAGGTACTGCCGTCTAGTTGTCCCCTGTCATTAGGACTGGTGAGGCAAGAAGGCAGGGCCAGGGGTAAGGGTGGAGCGCAGTGGTCACTATCCTCCCTCCTGTGTGTAGTGTACGTGACCGTCACAAGTAACCTGAACAGTGCCTGCCCTTTTAACAGTGACCTCCACGGTGCCTGCCCCTTTAACAGTGACTTCAACAGTGACCGCCCTGTTAACAGTAACCTCCACAGTGCCCGCCCCTTTACAGTGACCTCCACAATGCCCACCCCTTTAACAGTGACCTCCACAGTGCCCACCTCTTTAACATTGACCACCCCTTTTACAGTGACTGTTCAGTTTTTACAAAGGAAAATTAAGGAAAAGGACCTCAGTTAGGAAAGAAGACTAATGAATCTTTTGATGCATGTGTCTTTACAGATGAATAGGTTCTAAGTCAGCTGTCTAAAATTAACACAAATAAGTCACAGGGGCCTGATGGGATACACCCGAAGCTATTAAAAGAGCTCAGCGGCGAACTAGCAAAACCATTAACAGATTTATTTAACCAATCACTGGTAACAGGAGTGATCCCAGAAGATTGGAAATTGGCAAATGTTGTGCCCATTCACAAGAAAGGTAGTAGGGAGGAATCGGGCAACTATAGGCCAGTAAGCCTGACATCAATAGTGGGGAAATTAATGGAAACCATACTTAAGGAGAGGATTGTGGAACATCTAAAATCCCATAGATTGAAAGATGAAAAACAGCATGGGTTTACTTCAGGGAGATCATGTCAAACTAATTGTCACGGCTGAGGATGGGGAAAATCCTCAGCCGTGCGATGCCAGAAGATGTCCCGACGCTACTCGGCCAGGGCAACAGAATTAGGGAGCAGGTCACCTCCTATTGCGTCCCTAACGCTGACCCTGTCTCCTGTCTGTATGAGCCGACCTTGGTGGTAGGAAGGCTCATACGCTGGAACCTAATAGTCCCTGCCAGCCCTCAGTCTGGCCCTGAACTAAGGAGCAGGGTAAGACAACCCACTCCTCCTAGGCACGGAGGAGCAGGAGTCTCACTGGCCAAGCAGCATGAAGATGGGGAACATAAACAGAACTATGGACATGACAGGTGAACCCAAACAGTTCCACACAAACCTGCCACAGCCTTGCTGACTGGAACCCGTGCTCTGAAAACGCTGTCCACATAAACCTAAAACAAACAGCACACACATAAGAACACTCAGGAACCAGGACATCCATAGCTGCACAAAAACCAAAGACATAGGACATCAACAAAACATCAAGGTAAAGGATTTATGACCAGAAGGGTGGCCCTTACTAGAAGGACGATTACAGGGTAACAGGAGGACGACTCCAGCAACATGCCTGGAGTACCCCAACAGAGAACTGATCTGGACTGAGACTTTAGAGCCCATGTTACCACACCACACAGTCGGACACACCCAGTGACTCACACACACACACTGGGAAGGGAGTTAACCCTTCCAGAACCAGGGAAGGGAAACACCAACTTAAAGGGAAAGTGCACACAATAACATAAAACCTAGTGCACACATACACACACACCTAACAGAAAGGTTGCTAGGTGCAACCGCATGCACAACATAGCAAGCTGCGACAATACAGCTCAGGGTGCTATGCTGCCACGTACATAACGTTGCCAGCGGCAACCACAGGTGAGGCAAATACCACAGCCTTCACCTGTGATTGACAACCAAACTAAACCGCTGACAACCGCATGCGGTTCAGGAGTCACGGTCATGGCCATGACCGTGACACTAATCTTATAGATTTTTTTGATTGGGTGACTAAAATAATAGATGGCTGAAGTGCAATAGACATCGCTTATCTGGACCTTAGTAAGGCTTCTGATACTGTCCCACATAGAAGGCTTATCAATAAATTGCAGTCTTTATTGCGTGGACCCCCATATTGTTGAATGGATTAGGCAGTGGCTGAGGGACAGACAACAGAGGGTTGTAGTCAATGAAGTATATTCATACTATTCATATATTCATTGTTACCAGTGGGGTACCTCAGGGATCTGTTCTGGGACCCATATTGTTTAATATCTTTATCAGCGAAGTTGTAGAAGGCCTCGATGGTAAGGTGTGTCTTTTTGCTGATGACACAAAGATTTGTAACAGGGTTGATGTTCCTGGAGGGATACACCAAATGGAAAAGGATTTAGGAAAACTAGAGGAATGGTCAAAAATCTGGCAACTAAAATTTAAGTGCAAGATAATGCACCTGGGGCGTAAAAACCCAAGAGCAGAATATAAAATCAGTAATACAGTCCTAACCTCAGTATCTGAGGAAAGTCATTTGGGGGTCATTATTTCAGAAGACTTAAATGTAGGCAGACAATGTCATAGAGCAGCAGGAAATGCTAGCAGAATGCTTGGGTGTATAGGGAGAGGCATTGCCAGTAGAAAGAGGGAGGTGCTCATGCCGCTCTACAGAGCACTAGTAAGACCTCACTTGGAGTATTGTGCGCAGTACTGGAGACCATATCTCCAGAAGGATATAGATACTCTAGAGAGAGTTCAGAGAAGAGCTACTAAACTAGTACATGGATTGCAGGATAAAACTTACCAGGAAAGATTAAAGGACCTTAACATGTATAGTTTGGAAGAAAGAATAGACAGAGGGGATATGATAGAAACTTTTAAATACATAAAGGGAATCAACAAGGTAAAAGAGGAGAGAATATTTAAAAAAAGAAAAACTGCTAAAAGAGGACATAGTTTAAAATTAGAGGGGCAAAGGTTTAAAAGTAATATAAGGAAGTATTACTTTACTGAGAGAGTAGTGGATGCATGGAATAGCCTTCCTGCAGAAGTGGTAGCTGCAAATACAGTGAAGGAGTTTAAGCATGCATGGGATAGGCATAAGACCATCCTTCATATAAGATAGGGCCAAGGGCTTTTCATAGTATTCAGTATATTGGGCAGACTAGATGGGCCAAATGGTTCTTATCTGCCGACACATTCTATGTTTCTATGTGACCGTGTAAATGGCAGTTCGAATTTAAGTGAAAGGCTTGCTGGCTTCTATTGGCTAATGCAGGTAATTTTAGGGGAACATCTCAGGAACTGTAAGTCCAAGAGAGCTGAGACCCGGTCTAAAACCTTCCCGGACACCTGATATACCTGTGTGCCATATTTGGTGAAGATTAGTCCAGTCGTTTGGTCGCTCATAAAGAACGTCCAGACAGACAGTTGTCTAGACAGACAGAAACTCATTACCTCATCTCCTTAACAGTGATTTTCACAATAACCCACCCTCTTAATAGTGACCTCTACAGCACTCTGCCCCTTAACACTGACCTCCATAGCAGACCATCCTTTAACTATGACCTCCACAGCAGCCTGTCCCCTTAACTGTGACCTCCACAGCACTTCTCTCCCTTAACAGTGTTATCCACAGCGCCCTGCCCCTTTAAGGGTGACCTACAGCCAGTGGCGTAGCTATAGGGGTCGCAGCGGTCGCAATTGCGACCGGGCCCCTGAGTCAGGGGGGCCCACAGGGCCCCCTCACACCAGGAGAGCGCAGCCGCAGCTGAATAACTAAAATACGATTTACAGGGGGCAGAGCGGAGGCCGAGAAGAGAGGCCCTGCGTGACACGCACTGCAGGGCAGCTGAAGTGAGGAGGGGCCGGGGGAGCGGCTTCAGTTGAGGTGCGACGCAGGACTTAGTCACGTACCTCACTGTGACCTCCTGCGTCGGATCTCGCGAGATGACGTGATGACGCGGCGCGGGAAGGCACAGTGAGCGAGGCATTGGTGACCGCCTGTACCAGGATGCCACAAGCTGTGAAGGAGAGAGAGGTAAGTATTAATTATTATTTTTTTTTATGTACCCTACGTTCTACCCTTATTGCAGAGGCACTGGGGGCACGAGAGGAGGACCACTGACAGTACTCAGTGGACATCATAGTATTAATAAGAGTGGAGAGACGACCATTATATTAATAATAAAGAGGGGGACATTATATTAACAACGAGGGGGACATTATATTAACAACGAGGGGGACATTATATTAACAACGAGGGGGACATTATATTATTAATAAAGAGGGGGCCATTACATGAATAATAAAGAGGGGGCCCCCTCTTTATTATTAATATAATGGCCCCCTCTTTATTATTAATATAATGGCCCCCTCTTTATTATTAATATAATGGCCCCCTCTTTATTATTAATATAATGGCCCCCTCTTTGTTATTAATATAATGGCCCCCTCTTTGTTATTAATATAATGGCCCCCTCTTTGTTATTAATATAATGGCCCCCTCTTTGTTATTAAAGAGGGGCCATTATATTAATAATAAAGTGGGGGCCATTACATTAAAAATAAAGAGCGGGCCATTATATTAATAATAAAGAGCGGGCCATTATATTAATAATACAGAGCGGGCCATTATATTAATAATAAAGAGGGGGCCATTATATTAATAATAAAGAGCGGGCCATTATATTAATAATAAAGAGGGGGCCATTATATTAATAATAAAGAGGGGGCCATTATATTAATAACAAAGAGGGGGCCATTATATTAATAACAAAGAGGGGGCCATTATATTAATAACAAAGAGGGGGCCATTATATTAATAATAAAGAGGGGGCCATTATAATATACAGGGGGAATAATATTATGGGGAACGGGGGACTATCTGTCTGGCTCTAGCACAATATTGGGGGGCAGCAGGATGAGTTGTTGAGACACCAGGAAGGAGAGGTTTATAGTAAAGTGAGGAACCTACATTTTTTTCTGTGAAACTCTGCAGAGACGAGAAGCGGCAGAAAGAAGGTATCATGGCGGTCTTATCTCTGGATGAAGACGTTGAGAAAAGGAGACGTCACTGGATGTAACAGGTATGGTGCGACATTCTCCTGTAATAATATTATCCATGCACATATCTGTTTCTCGGTAGGGTAAGGGGTATATAGAATTTGACCCACACTGCCTCAGCCCGGCCCCAGACTTCAGGTAACACTGTGTGTGTTCTGAATTCTGGGGCCTCACACCCATCTACAACATTATCTGTACTCAGAGAGTTATCACTGTGTTACATAGGACTTCTAGTCATCTACTACAGTATTTGTTAAAAGGGGCGTGCCCGGGGTAGGGGGGGCACCATTTTTGGCTTGCCCCAGGTGCAGGCAACCCACGCTACGCCACTGCTCTCCTATCCTGCGAGTGTGACTGCGACTGCGAGACACACTGACTGACCTGACTGACTTACTGAGGTGAGTGTCCGACCGACCGGGGTCCTGGTCCGGTCGGTCCAGTGAGTGAGTGACTGCGACTTTGTGTCTGTCCTGAGTGAATCCGGGCTCTGACCCGCCTGGTGGGAGCGCCGGTGAGATCGTGATAATAAGCCCAGACCAGACCAGTCAATACACCCTTTAGGAAATCTCAGTATTCTCATCATGCATCATGTGACTGCAGCAGGCAGCGATCGATCAGCCAGGATTAATGTGCACAGCCTGGGAGGCCCCCCTTAGGCAAGTGACAAACTGCCCCCCTCAGTCTTGGGCAAGTGACAAACTGCCCCCCCCCCCCCCCCTCAGTCTTGGGCAAGTGACAAACTGCCCCCCCCCCTCAATCTTAGGCAAGTGACAAACTCATCTCTGCTACATCTACAATGCACAACTACAACAAATGTAATGCCAAACAGCAGTTCCTTGTGATGCCTTGGATAGCTTCCAATGGACCCACACAGCCTGTATTAACTGACCAATAACATGGAGATCCCAGTGCCAGCTGCCTTGCTGGTGGACGATTGGCATATACTTCTGCTGTGGGGTAGGGGGGGCCCAAATTGAACTCTTGCACCAGGGCCCATGAGCCTATAGCTACGCCCCTGCCTACAGCAGTAAAGAAAAATGTTTGGAGACCTGCTGTAAAACTGTGTGTATGTCGAGACTAAGGGCTTGTGAGCTTCTATTGGCTGATGGGATATGAGTGAAAGACCTGCAGGCTTCTATTGACTAATGCAGGTCATGTGATGGTGCCATATTTGGATTTTTGGGGGGAATATCTAAGAAACGGTACATCCTAGAGAGCTAAGACCCGGTCTAAAACCTCCCCGGACACCTGATGTACCTGTGTGCCAAATTTGGTGCAGATCTGCCAGTCCTTAGGCTGAGCATAAAGAAACTAATTTTTATATATATATAAGAGATATATACTTTTAATTGTTATATTTTATTCTGCACATCATTCATTATCTAATATATTTTCTCCACATTTTGAATATTTACAGATCACATCATACTTTTATTATCTTAATAGCCCCTCATACTTTTTTTATAAATTCATGTAGTTGTCGAAATGATATTCATTCATTGCCCAACATCTAATCTAGTTTTATTCTTCATACATAATATATGCATACTCACATTTTTTTTCTCACATGCTTCATGTTTTCATACACACTTTATATTTTCAATTTATTTATAATTATCATTATTTTAACTATGGTTTACTACATGGATTTTGTATTTGTTTTGCAACTTCCAGAACACTATAATATCAGCATTAGCATGACATTGTGCATTGGCCTGATGATGGAAGCAGACCACCATCCGAAAAGTGTCCCTTGCCACTACTGTTTCGTGGGTTTTACATGTTTTTTTTAATTATAATTTTATTATTAATAAATATTTAGCTGTAGTGTCCAGCGCCCCAGAAATTTTTTTTTTCCTTCCCTTTTCTCCAGTCACTCGGCTCCACTTGGGATATTCCAAATGGTTGAAAGCAGCATTCTCATTACCTGATTCCATGCTTGTTTTCAGATTTGTGCCTAAGACAGCACAACTCCGTCTGGTAAGTGCAATTTTATTGCTGTGTCAGTGTTATAACTAAGCACCCAGGCGCTTGTTCTTTTTGTTTTACTGCAGTCATGCAGTGACTATGGACCCACTTTGTTGGCTGAATAGATCTGGCCTGGGGCTTCTCCCAAGAGCATTATCAAAGTGGCCACTTGGTTTTCACCCTTTAACACCTATACAGGCATCTGTACTTCGCTGCAGGGTACCACCAGGCCACTAACTCTCCGAACAGTCTTCAAGCGGGCTTTAGGTCGCGCACACACACAAGGCCTACGGGCAGAGTGAGGGAGACAAATCTAGCAAGCAGGCCAGAGCCTGGGCAGAGGGACAGAGCTACCATGGGAGGCCCACACAGCCCAGTAATTGAGTACTTGAGTGAGGTAGCAAAGCTATTTTAAATCTTAATGCAGAAATTGTATCTTCCAGGGAGTTATGCACATCAACTAAAGTATTGTGAGTGATGTTGTATTCTACGATTTTAATTTGATATGATTCACCCTGTCATCAAAGTAATTTATATTAGAAGAAATGGTTTTCACCTTCCAGTATATTTCTGATTGGTTTGAGCCTTTCCAAATAGAAAGAACTTATTTCATTAAATCAACAGAAAATGCCTCTGCTGAGGCAGGAATATAAGCATTTACCCCTGTAGAATATTTGGGCAGACAAGGTTCAGAACCAGGTGTTTTGGCTGTTACTTCCCTCTCTTTTCTTTGGGCTTTACTGTGTCTGTGATATGCTGCGCAAGCAAGGAAGCAGCACATGGTAAGAGTGAAAGGCAGATTGTGCCAGTTAGCTGTTGAGAGTGGTATTTGCTAGTGGAGCTCTGCTATCATACAGCCATCTTGGATCAGATTCAGACACATTGCCCCCTCCCCTACCCTAGTAAACAGTTCTTTTAAGCCTTGTCCTCCAAAGAGGATGGAAAGTCAGATTTTGACTCATAGGGAACTACTTTCAATAAGTGGTGCTGGCAAGATGGTATCTCTTTCTTGGAAGATACATCTTTGCATATTAATTTCCCATTGAACATTGCCAAAAGCTCTCTATACAGAACTGGTCTCTTTAAGTGGATTCAGCACCCTGCCTAAGCCGCTTCCAAGGCATCGCACTGAGCCATCCAGAATCCTACTGTGTACTGATGAGTGGCAGATGCGGAACCACTGTGCCAAGTGGCGGATTGACTTTGGGCTAAATCTTAAAGGCATTCTTTCGGTGCTCCCCTGGTTTTCACCCTTTAATCCATATTCAGGGATCTGGTCTTTGCTGCAGGGGAACGACCGGACCGCTACTTCCTAGTATGGTCCCAGTACACTTGGCAGCTGGTTGCAGGGAAACAAATATGCTATCCAGGCATATTGCAAAACATTGAGCACAAGCAGACTAGCAGAACAGGAAATTAAACAGACACACAACCATAGGACACTGTTCAGACAGAATAACAGGAACCCTTAACAGGCAGAACTGATGGAAAAAAAAGACAAGCAAACAGAACAGGCTTCAGAAATGCAATGTTGCAGAACTAGGGTCTGTATACAAACTGAAAACAGAATTCCAACCAAACCAAACTGAGAAAACCCAGGAACTAAATATGGAAACAAACAAATGACAGGCAGATGAGGCAACAAGTGAGACTAAGACAGATGGAGATTCAAATTGGGAGTTAACCCTGCATACTCAGGCAGATACAGGAACATACTGGGATGCCGACTGGGGAATTCAACCCCACTGGGCAGTGGCGTCGCCAGGGGGGGGCCAGAGGGGGCCACGGCCCCCCCAACATCATGCTGGGCCCCCCCATGTGCCCCCCCAACTAAAATGCGCCCCCCCCCCTGCTGCCAGCAGCATTCACTTGACTGATCCGAGTTCAGCTCAGTCACAGTCTCTCTCTCACCTCACGCTGCTGGCAGCAGGGACGCAGGGAGCCGGAGCCTGAGGGAGGGACGGGGAGGAGCCTAATATGATCTCAGAGTGGAAGCTGGCTTCTGCCAGCCCCACCCCTCCCCGCCCACCAACCAATCACCGACCAGAGCTGAGGGGGCAAGGCAAGCACAGCACACCAGCAGCTCTCTGAATCGAGTCGTCTGAGTCACACAAGTGCAGGGAGTCAGAATAGAAAGGAATCGAATGAGTCACAAGTTAAAAGAATCTAAAGATCCGACTTAGTTTGTGACTCATTCGATTCATTGAGTTAAAAGAGCAGTGAGTCAGAGTGTAGAACAGCTAAGGCTACTTTCACACTTGCGCTTGATCGGATCCGTTCTGAACGGATCCGATCATATTAATGCAGACGGAGGCTCCGTTCAGTACGGATCCGTCTGCATTAATAACTTAGAAAAAATTCTAAGTGTGAAAGCAGCCTGAGCGGATCCGTTCAGACCTTCAATGTAAAGTCAATGGGGGACGGATCCGCTTGAAGATTGAGCCATATGGTGACCTCTTCAAGCGGATCCGTTCCCTTTGACTTACATTGTAAGTCTGAACGGATCCGCACGGCCAGGCGGACAGCTGAGCGCTGCAAGCAGCGTTCAGCTGTCCGCCTGTCCGTGCGGAGGCGAGCGGAGCGGAGGCTGAACGCCGCCAGACTGATGCAGTCTGAGCGGATCCGCATCCATTCAGACTGCATCAGGGCTGGACGGAGGCGTTCGGGTCCGCTCGTGAGCTCCTTCAAACGTAGCTCACGAGCGGACCGACGAACGCTAGTGTGAAAGTAGCCTTACACTGAGGCTGAGGCTGCTTTTGTTGCAGCAGTGATAAGATTAAGGGACAGGAGAAGTGACAGATGACACAAGAGTTTAGATTACAGGTTGAATTAAATTAACCCTTTAGAATCAAATTGGCTTCTCAGGAGATATATATGTTAAAGGCATCTCATTCAGTAGCTATATAACTAAGGCCTCTTTCACACTTGCGTTGTCCGGATCCGGCGTGTACTCCACTTGCCGGAGGTACACGCCGGATCCGGAAAAACGCAAGTGTACTGAAAGCATTTGAAGACGGATCCGTCTTCAAAATGTGTTCAGTGTTACTATGGCAGCCAGGACGCTATTAAAGTCCCGGTTGCCATAGTAGTAGTATTATACTGCGGGGGAGCAGTATACTTACAGTCCGTGCGGCTCCCGGGGCGCTCCAGAATGACGTCAGAGCGCCCCATGCGCATGGATGATGTGTACATGCGATCACGTCATCCATGCGCCTGGGGCGCCCTGACGTCACTCTGAAGCGCCCCGGGAGCCGCACGGACGGTAAGTATGCCGCTCCCCCGCTCCCCACTGCACTTTACCATGGCTGCCAGAACTTTAGCGTCCCGGCAGCCATGGTAACCATTCAGAAAAAGCTAAACGTCATATCCGGCAATGCGCCGAAACGACGTTTAGCTTAAGTCCGGATCCGGATCAATGCCTTTCAATGGGCATTAATTCCGGATCCGGCCTTGCGGCAAGTCTTCAGGATTTTTGGCCGGAGCAAAAAGTACTGCATGCTGCGGTATTTTCTCCAGCCAAAAAACGTTCCGTTCCGGAACGGAAGACATCCTGATGCATCCTGAACGGATTTCTCTCCATTCAGAATGCATTAGGATAATCCTGATCAGGATTCTTCCGGCATAGAGCCCCGACGACGGAACTCTATGCCGGATCCGGACAACGCAAGTGTGAAAGGGGCCTAAGGGTGGGTTCACATCACCTTTATGGATTGTACTGTCAGTGTCAGACTGTTGTCACTGTGGGTAACAATGCAGAACAGACAACAATTCACATTGCACACCACAGTGACAGCTTCTGACTCCTGTCTGACTCCTGAGTCCTCCTGTCCGGCGTCAGCCTCAGCTTCCCTTTACTATAATAAATCACTCAATACTAGTAATCAGAGTTCAGAGAGAGCTGAAGAAGACGAGCCGACTGCACTGAGTCAGCAGCGCAGCAAGTAGTGAGTGAATCGAATGTATCAAGCATCTGCGCATGCGCACCAGCACCTAGAGTCTTCGGTTCACTTGCGAGTCAGCTCAGCAGTCTGACTCACCAAGTGAACCGAAGATCCGATTCATGAATTGGTTCATTTGAAGGAGCTGATTCAAATGAACCGATTCACCTAAAAGATCCGAACTTCCCATCACTAAGCGGCGGTGCAGGGGAGGGAGAGGCGTGTCCCTTCCCCTTGCTCTGATAGGCTGCAGGCACTAGACCGGCAGCCTATCAGAGGCCGGCGCAGGCGCGCGATGACGTCATCGCGCCGCCTGAGCCATACAGCGTGGGACACAGGCCAGAAGAGGCCTGCATCGCATCGCTGACACTGAGGTAAGTATAATTTTTTTTTTTTTTACAATAGTGATACTTGGGGGGGGGGGGGACTTACCTAATAATGGCACATGATGGGGGGGGCTTACTTAATAATGGCACATGGGGGGGACTTACTTAATGATGGCACATTGGGGGGGACTTACTTAATAATGGCACATGAAGGGGGGGTACTTACTTAATAATGTCACATGATGGGGGGGCTTAATACTGGCACATGATGGGGGTGGATCTGTGGATGACACATATAGCATAAGATGCTATACATTGCACGGTATGTGGCATCCACAGATCCCCCCCATAGCAGTGTCATCCACAGACAGCTGGACTTTTCTTCCCTGTTGCGGTTTTAGGTATTGGGTAAAGTATCGCAGCATTTCTAAGTGTACTTGTGTAAATGTATCGTTGTTATAGCTGCCCCCCTACTTTTGTCCTGGCCCCCAGTGTGCCCCCCCAAAATTTGAAAGCTAGAGACGCCACTGCCACTGGGACCAGAATAAACTAGACACAGACACAGATCACAATCAAATCCACTGCTGCCAGTACGCACGGACCACAGAGAACAAGCACCACCGCATGACACTCGGCCCCAGACACACACTCGCACGGCCGCATTGGTGCACCCACAAGTATTAATGGTCAGTACACACAACAAAGAAGAATGTGCACTGCCATACTGACACACAGCCCTAGATACGCATTCACAGCAAGCAGACAGACACAGAATACAGGGAGCAACAGTCACAGGAGGCAGTTCACACACAGCCACAAAGGACCTCAGCAAGCACACCCAACACCAGCAACCAGGATACACGGAAGAAGGACGTGTACTGTCATACCGACACACAGCCCTAGACACGTGTCCACATAAAACTGCAGCCAGCCTACACGACAACACCGTGTTACAGTGAACACACTATGACAGATATCTGACTCGGCTATATTTCTTTGTCAAATCTCACGGCTTGCTGAAAACTCGGATTTTGACTCATAGGGAGCCACTTCCAATAGGTGGTGCTGGCAAGATGGTTCTCTTTCGTGGGAGATACCTCTTTGAATATCTGTTTCCAAAGGACCTAAGCTTCTATTAAGGCATCGCACCGAGCCATTCAGAATCCTACTCTGTACTGATGAGTAGTCATGAGCGGCAGGGGTCATATTCGAATTTGTGATATTTCGCAAATATTTTGTAGAATATTCGTCATATATTCGCAAATTCGTATATACGTTATATTCTACATTCTTTTTTTTACCTGAAAATCGGTAAGGTAATGATCGCATAATATGCAAATATTGCGCGCTCAATACAGGCGTGGGTCAAAAACGAATATATAGCACTATAGAATATAGTGCTATATATTTGTTTTTAGAATATTCATCATTTTTTCCATCTGAAAACATGATTCCTACCTGCTTCTTGCTTGTGGGCCAATGCTTGCGTATACAATGAGTCATTGGTCCACAAGCAACTAAAGCAGGGAGGAATCATGACTTCAGATGGAAAAAAATGACGAATATTCTAAAAAACAAATATACAGTATAGCACTATATTCAATATAGTGCTATATATAATTATTTTTTTTCCATCTGAAGTGAACACATGATTCCTCCCTGCTTCTTGCTTGTGGGCCAGCAGGGAGGAATCGTGTTCAGATGGAAAAAAATTACGAATATTCGTCATTACGAATATATAGCACTATATTCTAAATATTTGCGATTAAAATTTGCTATTCGAATATTCGTGCTCAACACTACTGATGAGGGGCAACCACCCTGAAACAGCTGTCTATAGTTGGATATCTGGTCTGGCTATATTCCACTGTGAAATCTCAAGTCTTGTTGGAAAGTCGGATTTTGACTCATAGGGAGCCACTTCCAATAGGTGGTGCTGGCGAGCTGGCTCTCTTTAATGCGATTCAGCTCCCTGCTTGAGAAGCCTCATCCTGGGAATTCTCTTGATGCAGAGTTGCATAACCCCAACCTTTTGGGAAAAATTTGGTTCGATCCGAATACATTTTTTGGGAAAAATTTGGTTCGATTCGAATACATTTGCAGCAAATTACGTTAAAAAAACTGATATTTCCTGGCTACAGAGAGCCTTTATAGTGCTGTAGAACACTGTGCCATGCAGTAACATACAAAGGGAGCCTGTTTTTATAGTGAAATAATACTGTGAGTCCGTATGACATGCAGATGAGATTCTTAGAATAACTGCACACTTCAATTATTTGGGCAGTCACGGGGCCAAAACTGACCAAATAACTCAAGTATGAACTCAGCCTTACAGGTCGATGTTAGCGCCTGTCTGTGGAGCATACGCCTTCACTCGGTCAGTATTTGCTCAATAATCCACTAGTATTGCTAATGCAAAAAAAAAAAAAAAAAACAGGAGTAGATCCAAAAGAGAGTTGACATGTGAATGAAATATTTGCATGTCTTCTGTGTTTTGTACCCACTCCTGCTTTTGGGTACCAAATCATAAGCCAATTCTGATGGAACCATACAGGCCTTACAGCTGCTACACAGACAGGATCCGTTGTGCATCTCATTTTTCCTTCCTTCTGACAGATCAGAAGAAAGGTCAAATAAATGATGATGTCAGCCAGGCGAAAGCCAAAATAGTGGACCAGTCATGAGGTGGGGAGGGTGGGAACAGCATGAGAAGTCCACAGAGTAGAGCTATGAAATAGTGGTGAGGTGGAAGCAGCATGAGGAGACCACAGAGTGGCCCAATGACAGGTTCTGGAGTTGGAACCAGTATGAGAAGGCCACCGAGTGGCACAATGACAGAGTCTAGAGTTGGCAGCAGTATGAGGAGGACACCGAGTGGCAAAATGACAGAGTCTGAAGGTGGCAGCATCAATAGAAGGTCACCGAGTGGCACAATGACACAGTCTAGAGTTGGCAGCAGTATGAGGAGGCCACCAAGTGGCACGGATGATCTAATCAGATGCATCAGGCATTGGTGGGTGGAAATCCTGGCTGATCCACGCCTGATTCTTCTTGACAAAGGTCAGTCTCTCCACATTTTGGGTGGACAGGCGAGTTCTCCTTGGGGTAACTATGGCCCCGCCGCACTAAACACATGCTCTGATGCCACACTACTGGCCGTGCAGGACAGCTTTTCCAGGGCAAACTCTGCTAGTTGCGGCCACAAATCCAGTTTGGCTGCCCAGTAGTCCAGTGGATCTTCAATGTGGGTTGGCAGGGTGCTGTCCAAGTATGCCACCACCTGATGGTTCAGGTTCTGCTCCAGTTCTACCTGCTGCTGCTGTTGAGTAGTTTCTTTACTATGCGGGTGAAGAAAGCTACTCATCAGCGACTGTAGATTCAGGCTACTGTTGATGGAGCTGGTACTGCTCCTGCCACCCCACCCCTCCCCAACAGCCATGGCAGCGGAATATGAGCGCAGAGTGCCCCCCCTAGTCAGACCTACGAGAGGATAGGCGATGGTGCATTGCTTGTGCTCCAATCTCCTCCTCCCCCTCTTACTCCTTTTCCAGTTCAGCCTTCACAGTTCACCTCATGTGGCTGTGAGATCTAGGCGCCACATCTCCAGTCTCCTGACCAGCCATTGCTACCACCATCTGTTCCAGGATATGGCAGTGGAATGACATTGTTCATCCCGTAGTCCTGGTTCAAGCTAACTTGAACACTCTGATTGATTGGGCATCAAGTTGGCAAATGAGGTTCAATGTGGACAAATGTCAAGTTATGCATCTTGGTAGTAATAATCTCTGTGCTTCATATGTCCTAGGTGATGTAACACTGGGAGAGTCACTTATTGAGAAAGATTTGGGTGTCCTTGTGGATGGTAGTTTAAATAATAGCATACAAATAATGTGGCGTCCTCAAAGGGCCTGAGCAAATGGCAGGTGTCACGCACTGGCTGACATTGACGTTACACGGGAGTACTGCTATCCACTGGCATCATCAATAAATCGTTGATGGCCTTTCTCTGTTCGTATTGTTGGTCCAACATATGGAGGGTGGAATTCCAACGAGTGGAAATGTCGCATATCAGCATATGTTGGGGGATGCCGTTCTGCCGCTGCAGTTCAAGGAGGGTGTTCTTTGCGGTGTACGAGGACTTCAGGAACCACTTGACAACCAGATTGAACACGTGTGCCATGCAGGGCGCATGGCTCAGCCCTCCTTGCCACAACACAATGTTCTTCCCGTTGCCGGTCACCATGGTTACGATTTTGAGATGTCGGGGAGAAAGCCAGGATTCGATTTCTTGACGAAGGACATGGAGCAGTTCATCCCCTGTGTGACTCCGTTCACCCAGGGAAACAAGGTGCAGAACTATACACTTATGAAAAATAGAACTGCTGGTAACAAGAACCTGTTACATACAAACATCAACCAAGGTAACCCAAAAATCACAGATATTCACTTTACAAGTAATAGTAATTTAAAATGTATTTTCACAAATGCCAGAAGTCTAGCTAGCAAAATGGGGGAGCTGGAGGCTTTGGTACTAGAAGAACACATAGATATAGTTGGTGTGGCTGAGACATGGTTGAATTCTTTGCATGACTGGGCTGTAAATATTATGGGTTTTACACTATTTAGGAAAGATAGGGTCAATGGAAAAGGAGGTGGCGTGTGCCTGTATGTGAGGAATAAAATAGGATGGGATGGGACCCATGAGAGGGTCCATATCCTTGGTAGAGACACTATCTGCGAAACTAAACGACCAGGTCAGTATTTGATACACACTTTTCTTTATTTCAAGGTAGACAACGCGTTTAGGAGCAGACAGTGCTCCTTTTTCAAGTCTAAAAGGACACACATGTGTGTGAACAAACATTTGGAAAAAATGTAGATACAGAGCATTAAAAGTAACTGACATGGTTAATATAAAAATAATAATAAATAAAAGCAGTTAACAGGATGATCGTGATATGATGTTTGGTCATAGTTACAGTAAAACAGTTCACAATAGTTAATCATTGCTTGTAGCTAATAATGGAAGGAAGGACTGAGGGTATACGGATATTAATATGAATTAAATTGTATAGATGCGTGAGAGGAGAGATGAATAAATAAATAAATAAATATACATATACCTATCAATCTATGGCTAAACGTTAGTTAGATAAAATCAATTGGATAAAAAATCGGCTATTGAACAAATGTACGTATAAACGCACACACATATATAACCGAGCTCTAGCATTATGTGAATTTGTGCCGGTGTGAGGGCTACCCATGGGAAACAGTGGCTGGCTGGTAAATCCACGAGTAAGGGAGCGAATGAAATAGAATTGAAAATAAACAAATACATTTTTAAAAACGTTGTACATTTATTAATTAATGTTTTGATTCCAAAAATAAATTATTTAATGTCTGATATATCAGCTGGATGGGCTACATATTTGAGAGTGAAAAATGTATATTGGAAAAATGATTGAATTTGCACAACACCAAGCATACTGGGGAAAGGGGGGGGGGGAGAGGTACGGGGAGCAGGAGAGAGGGGTGGAGGGCCAGTTGTGAAGTTGTCATCAGCGGGGAGTGAGCGCAGAAAGAGAGAATGCACTGTCTCTCAACTGGTGGCAATGCTGCCACAGGCAGCTGATTCTGAACTGCATGGGGGGAAGTGGATATGGGAAGATTGAAGTGGTGATGGCCGTGTCGCCGTCGGAGGGGGTGACAATGTGGGTGTGGAGGGGGAAATATGAAAACCATGCCGCCATGGGAGATCGTTGCACTGCAGATGTAAACGGAAAGAATGGGAGCACAGGCTGTAGGATCGGCGCCTGTGTGGTTAACCTAGTGTGCCGGCGGCTGATGATGGCTGGTGCGTCCTGCTTGGCGCGGTGCCGGGCATAATGACCAGCAGGGTAAAGTGTGCTGATTTTTAACTGGATGGGGGAGTGGACTTGGGGAGGGGACGGATACTGTGACGAAACCAATTTCGCCACATTGCATTGGAGAAGCCTGGTTGCCCGCCTGCTTCCTTTAGACTATGGCCCCATGTTGAAACGCTTGATTTTCCCCTGTGAAGACTATGTGAAAGAATTTGGCTCCATGGCAATTGAACTGTATTCATGTAGTCTGTATTCATGTAGAGTGCCATTCACCTAATAATTGAATGCGCTCAGATCCAAGCTATCTGGGGATATGTCAAATGTCTATGTTTTATGCAATAGCTGCACAGTTAAATATTCTTATGTCTTTTATTGTCTTTTTCTACAATGTGGCTAATGAAGTTTTGCCTCTGCCCTTGGAGATAAATTGGATTACTTCCCAATTGTCTCCAGGACAGAAGACATTGTGTAAAACTGTGTATTCTCCTGCCTGTGATAATTACATTAACCCATTGTGTAAGTTAATTGTATCACAGGCAGAGGAGAGGATTTTGTGTGGGAGTGTCTCAGTGTATTGTATTGGGTTACTGGTTGTTTTACAAAACCCTGTGGGTGGTACTAATGGGTAAGAATGTGTATATAAGAACAATAAACACACAGATCTGGCTGACCACTGCTTGACGCTCAACACAGAGCCTCGTCTCGTTCTTGGGGGGATTCACTGTATGCTGTTAGAGACTGATTGCTAAGAGTGTAAGCCGCTTGGGTGCGTTTCCTATTCGTCTGCTAGCAGCTATTCTTGAGGTTCCGTTTGGGAGTTTGGAGTATTCCCTTGTATGCCGTTCGGGAGTTTGGTGTTCTGTAAGTAGCTGTGCCTGTAGCTCTGGAAGGGGAATATCTCATAACTGTAAGTAGCTGTGCCTGTAGCTCTGGAAGGGGAATATCTCATAAACTGCGTTTACCCCCTTTTATGCCAGTGGTGCCGTTACAATTGGTGGCAAGCGGCAGGATCGTTCCCACAGCTAGAAGGACAGCTACAGGAGACAGCATTTCATGGATTTTACAATTTGAGGGCAACACATGTCCTAGTACAGCGACCCTCACAGCACCAGAATGGAACCAGCAGTGGAGTACGATGAGGGTGTCATGGATGACCGAGATGCAATAAGGAAAGGCATCTGGTACCAGGCACTGGGTATGGAGGAGTACCAGCAGGTTGGGAGGTTCCCCAAGGAAGACCAGCGGTTGCAGAAGCGAGTAGCCCTGCGGATGCACTTCCTGGGAGAGCAGACCCTGGGGGAATGGGTGAAGGAACTGGAACACTTAGTATGGCAGGAGATGTGGTTGGAAGATGCATACCAGGCGCTCTGGTGGTATGGGGCACAGTACCTGCCCTGGACAGCCGAGCATGACAAGCCAGAGGGAGAGGAGTTGGATGGTCCGGGCTTGCTATGGGAGACTTTTTCAGAGCCGGAGTTTGGGAGCTCTACACAAGCCCAGTTCAGGGACCTCTTTGAGTGGTGGGAGAGCAGGTATGAGGGAGATGACACTCACAAAATTGAGCAAGACCTGGTCCACCTGGTGACCTGGGAGATGGAGCTGGAACAGGACTACCAGCAGCTGTTCCACTCCAGTGAGAGGGCTCAGCGAAAGAGCAGAGTGGCAGACCCAGGTCCAGAGCTCTTCAGCTGGGAGGATATTGTGGAGGTTTACTGGGAAGAACCCCAGGTGGCCGGTGGAGGTGGGACCGAGTACTCTCCACCGGTCCTGCAGGGAATTGGGAGCCCAGTCTCAATTTCCCAGTGGCAGGCTGAGTTACAGGGGACAGAGACAGTCGGTCCTGTCCCCTAGCAGCAGATTGAGTTGTTGGGAATTGGGAGCCCAGTCTCCATCCCACAGCAACAGAAGAATTTGTTGGGAATTGGGAACCCAGTCTCCATTCCCCAGCGGCAGCTTAACGTACCAGGGGGAGACAGTAAGCCCCACAACCGTACAGATGGGACCATGGTCTCTGCACTCACAGCACAGGAGGTAGGGACAGTCGGTCCTGTCCCCCAGCAATAGGGCTGTTTAGCCAAAAGGGAGACAGTCTCTCTCCCTCCACAGCAGCATGGTGGTTTATCAAAAGGGGAGACAGTCGGTCTCCCCCTCCAACAACCAGGCTACAACCAGGCTTCTTCCGTGGTAGCGCTGGCACCAGGGCAAAGGACCGCTGGTCTCTGCCCACTCAGCAACCCACCAAGGCAGTCTACCAGACCCCCACACAGCCATAGTGAGGCACATGGACAGGTTTCTCCCTTGCAAAGGTGTAGTAACCATTTATTGTGGGTATGCTGTACTGCTGTTTCTGTTTTGGTGGTGGTCTGCTGGACTAACAAGAGCACTGACTGGCAGGAAGTCAGATACCCTGTTAGTCTGTTTGAAAAAGGGGAGAGATGTGACAAGACCAATCTCGCCACATTGCATTGAAGAAGCCTGGTTGCCCGCCTGTTTCCTTTAGACTATGGCCCCATATTGAAACGCTTGATTTTCCCCTGCAAGATGCCATTTACCTAATAATTGAATGAGCTCAGATCAAAGCTATCTGGGGATATGTTAAATGTCTATGTTTTATGCAATAGCTGCACAGTTAAATATTCTTGTCTTTTATTGTCTTTTGCTACCATGTAGAAAAGAGGTTAACGGGTGCCGCGCTAAATTATGAAGCAGTATACGGGATCAAGAACCAGAATGCAACGTGCCAAATTCGTATGATGCACAAGCGAAAATTCCAAATTCATAGACAATAGTATACAGGCGGGTCTCACACTTCCATATATACCATGCGAAGATTTTCAGCAACCTGTTACTCAGCTGCACATATATGAAGACGGCTGTCTTACGTCTTCCAGTTCACATGCGAAGGAATGGATGTCCGCCTGCAATATGCAATGAAATCTCCCTTTGGAGTGACAATCACACGAAAAGCTTGATCCGAAACAGCCCGGATTACCCTAGTAAAGGACAGAAAAAGATTGCGCAATACCCTCGGGATTTAAAAGTAGGAATACTTTAATCTACTTACAAAAAGCAAGTTTTCACAAGCATGTAAAATACCCGACCCGGGTTTCGCACTTAGCTTCGTCAGGGGCTGCAATCCAAATGCCGCCAAAGGTCAACACATATGTAGCAATCATTGACCCCGGAACAAGTACGGACTTCCGTTTGTCCGGCAACATGTTTAAACATTTGTTTAAAAAAATAAATACTAAAATTGCCAAGTTAGGTTCTGAAGACACATACGCTTAGCAAAACACAATAAAATACTATAAAATACACCAAACTAAAATAGTATTAAACAAAATTGAAAAACTTGCATTATATAATGAAACATCTAAAATAATATTTTTTGATTAAACCATACAGACAGATTTTATATCCCACTCAATATTATGTCCATTTGGCTGCAATGTATTCATATCATAGATCCATTGCGCCTCCCTTTTATTAATCTGTGTGGCAGGATTACCTCCACGCCAGTGACGTTTCACCAATTCTACACCACAAAACTTTAGACCCGTGGGGTCTTTCTGATGGAACCTCTTGTAGTGTGCAGAGACACTATGAGTCTCCAATCCTTTTTTAATATTTTGTGGCTATGTGGCTAATGAAGTTTTGCCTCTGCTCTTGGAGATAAATTGGATTACTTCCCAATTGTCTCCAGGACAGAAGACATTGTGTAAAACTGTGTATTCTCCTGCCTGTGATAATTACATTAACCCATTGTGTAAGGTAATTGTATCACAGGCAGAGGGGAGGATTTTGTATGGGAGTGTTTGAGTGTATTGTATGGGGTTACTGGTTGTTTTACAAAACCCTGTGGGTGGTACTAATGGGTAAGAATGTGTATATAAGAACAATAAACACACAGCTCTGGCTGACCACTGCTTGACCATCAACACAGAGCCTCGTCTCGTTCTTGGGAAGAATTCACTGTATGCTGTTAGAGACTGATTGCTAGGAGACTAATTGCTAGGATTGTAAGCCGCTTGGGTGCTGTCACGGAAGGTGTTCAGAAAACAAGACAACACAAAATGAATATACAACTCACTGGATCCAAAACTAAGGAACAAAAGGGAGACCCCTGCATCAGACCTGGCTCTCTCCCTTACTGCTCAGCCTATGCGATAATCTCAATGGTAGATGATCGCATATCCTCGTACCTCGACTGCATAACACCTGAACACCCTATAATAGTGAGGGGACACGACCACCGGCTCCCTACACTAGATACGGAGGGAGTCAGGGTCACCTGGGATCTAGCAAACAGAAAAACACAAATGAATGCACAACACTTATCTTGTAGAAGACTGGGAAGTAGGATCAGCATGCACACACACTCCAGGAAGTAATATAAACTGCACACTGATGCACTATGGGGAGGATTTTAAAGGGATGCAATCAGTCCAACTACATGACAGCTGAGAGAGGCTAACGAGATGAGGAACTGAAAGCAAAACAAAAGTAGCTCAAGGAGGAGGTTCTGAAAGGCATCTGTCAGAGCTTCTCAGATGTCTGGTGGTGACAGGAGAATGGGGCTGGGTAGGGACAACATGAGGTGTATGCGGATTAACAGAATTCTTAAGCCAGTATTTGATATTGCCCGATCGGAAATCTAACCTGTCGCGACTAAGTTTGCCAGTTTTTTTTATCTACTACTTCCTTTTCAAATTGTAATAGTCTACTTGTAATGAGGCGATCGTATCTGGTGAAGTTGCCGTGTGTGACAAATGTAGAAATGTATTTGAATTTTGAGCGTATCGCACAGGGCTTTAGGTTTAGCCCATAAGAGTTCTAGCATGCCCTTGGCACAGATTAGCATATAATTGTCCCATTCTTTAGGGCACATGGGATCATTCTTGAAGAAACTTTCGAACCTTAGTCGTTGACCTCGAGGGATCAATGACTTGTTCAGGTAAACATCCAGTAATAGCCAGTCCAAGTAGTGTTGAATTTCCTCTTTCAGTTGAGAGACCCTCCAGTCTCTCTTTCAGCGCTCAGTCCCCGCCGATCACAACTGGCCCTCCGCACCACTCTCCTTCTCCCCGTACCTCTACCCCCCCTTTCCCCAGTATGCATGGTGTTGTGCAAATTCAATAATTTTTCCAATATAAATTCTTCACTCGCAAATATGTACCCCATCCAGCTGATATATCAGTCATGAGATAATTTCTTTTTGGAACCAAAACATTATTTAATAAATGTACAACCTTTAAAAAAATGTATTTGTTTATTTTCAATTTTATTTCATTTGTTCACTTATTCTGAGTTTTAACAGCCAGCCACTGTTTCCCATTGGTAGCCCTTACACCGGCACAAATGCACTTAATGCTAGAGCACGGTTATATATGTGTGTGCGTTTATAATTATATTTGTTCAATAGTCGATTTTTTTTTAAATCCAATTGATTTTATCTAATTAACATTTAGCCATAGATTGATAGGTGTAACGGTCACGTACAC
The DNA here is from genome assembly GCF_014858855.1 of Bufo gargarizans. Classification (NCBI taxonomy): domain Eukaryota; kingdom Metazoa; phylum Chordata; class Amphibia; order Anura; family Bufonidae; genus Bufo; species Bufo gargarizans. The sequence continues at coordinate 322,325,309 of NC_058080.1, forward strand.
ACACACACACAGGTGGGAGGATAGTCACCACTACACTCCACCCTCACCCCTGGCCCTGACTACTTGCCTCACAAGTCCAAATGACAGGGGACAACTGGACAGCAATCCCTAGCTTAGAATATGTGCTGGGAGGACAGACCAGACAAACAACGGATAGTGAATGGACCGAGTCAATACCAATAGAGCAATGAAGTAGAAATGGAGTAAGCAGGGAATAGTCAGGAAAAGCCGGGGTCAAATACCAGGAGAGTAATAAAGTACCACAGGAGTCCACAGAGAATAGTCAGGTGGAAGCTGGGGTCGGAATACCAGGATAGCAGCGCAGTACAGGAGGAGCAGGCAGAGGATCGTCAGGAAACACAGGAACAGGTAAGTATGCCAGGAAACAGAATCGCAAATAAACCTAATTAACAGGTAACCTGTGGCCAGCAGGCTGCCTGTTAAATACTGACTAGCTGGGGTCATATGACATAGCCAGCACCACATGACCCTGCTGAATACAGCTGAGCACCGAGTGCCCATCTCAGTGCTCAGACCTCCCCTGGTTGCCGGGGAAACTCAGGACGGCCGGTCCGTCCTGCCCCCTATTACCCAGGAGACAAGGACGCTGCACGCGTCCTCGCTCCTGCACAGAGGCGGGACGCCGACGGCGCTGAGGAGAGCGAGGTCCTCGTCTGTGTCCCATGACACCTTTTATGCTGGGCCACCGGACCCAAGGCTTCAGGCGACGGCTTCTCAGGATGTTCTAAATGAAATATTCTAACTAGTCTAGGAGCATGAACCTCCCTAGCAGGTACCTAAGATCTCTCCTCTGGTCCATACCCCTTCCAGTGGATCAGGTACTGTAAGGAATTACACACTCTCCTGACATCCACTATCTTAGACACCACATACTCAACAGCATCATTAACAAGAACCGGCGGAGGAGCAGCTTTCAATGGCACAACAGGTTCAAAATATTTTTTAAGTTGAGATTTACGAAACACATCGTGAATGTGGAACGACTCGGGCAGCTCCAACCTAAACGATACCGGATTAATCACTTCTGTGATCTTATACGGTCCAATTAAATGAGGAGCAAATTTTCTAGAAGCTTCCCTAAACTAAAGATTCTTGGCGGACAACCACACCTTATCCCCAACCTGAAAGTTCACCCCCTTAGAATGTCTCCTATCGGCCTTGACTTTCTGAGTACTTTGAGCCTTTTCTAGGTTCAATTGAACCCAAACCCAAACTGTGCACAGTTCAGAGGAGACCTTATCCGCCTCAGGGATAGAGGAGGAGACGGATGACCCAGAATAAAAACAGGGATGGAAACCATGGTTACAAAAGAAAGGGGAGACTCCAGCAGAAGAATTAGCAGGGTTATTCAGAGCAAATTCGGCCAACGGAAGACATTTTACCCATAATTGCTGGTCATCAGCAACATATGACCTCAGGAATTGTTCCACAGACTTATTGAGGCGTTCAGTCTGCCCATTACTCTCAGGGGGGTAGGCGGACGAAAAAGACAACAAAATCTGTCATTTTTCACAGAAAGCCCTCCAAAACTTGGACACAAACTGCACACCCCTGTAAGAAACAATAGTCTCCAGAATACCATGTAATCGTACAATCTCTTTCACAACAATAGACGCCAGGGTTTTGGCATTCGGGAATTTAGACAGGGGAATAAAATGAACCATCTTGCTAAACCTATCGACCACTACCCAAACCACAGTCTTACCGTCCGCAGGCGGCAGGTCAGTAATAAAGTCCATCGAGATATGGGACTAGGGTCTACTGGGAATGGGTAGGGGTCGTAGGTCACCAGCAGGGCAAGTCCTAGGTGTCTTAGACCTAGCACAAACCTCGCAGGCAGACACATAGGACTTTACATCCCTAGTTAGAGTGGGCCAACAATATGATCTAGAAACCAGCTCCTTAGTGCCCTCAATACCAGGATGTCCACAAAAGGCAGAATCATGACACTCACCCAAAAGCTGGAGACGAAACTGTATGGGAACAAAAAACTTATCTGTTGGGGTGGTGTCACACCCTGCCCTGTGGGTGTTCTGAGACGATCTGTCAGAGTTGCTGCACGTGACTCGATCTGACAGTTTGTTTTGGGTTTGAACAGAATCCCACCTCCTATCAGGTGTGGTTTGTTTGGTCATTGAGGAGGCTATTTATTCCTCCCTCTTTCTTTAGCCTTTGCAGGTTATAGTTCTTCCTTGTTTGTGTGCTGGAACTTTTGGTGAATTGTCTGCTCCAACTCATCTAAAGATAAGTCCTTTTCGCCTTTCTGACCCTAGGATCGAAGATATGATCATCTCAGATCACTCACCGATCTCAATACACCTTAAAAACCATATTCCAAGAGAAGTAGACTTTATATAGAGATTCCCATCCACTCTCATTACCGATGAATCTTTTAGGGATTTGTTACGGGGGTGGTGGTTGGAATACAAGCAGGACAACAAAGGAATTGGTGATCCCCAAATTTTTGGGGATGCGGGTAAAACAGTACTGCGAGGGAGAATAATGGCATACATGTTTAGTAAAAAGAAATCCATTAAGCAGAAAATTGCAACCCTAAGCAAGGACTTGAGGACAGCCTATACAGCGTTTCAAAACAGTACCAGCAGTTCAACACGTAGCTGTTGGCTACAGGCCAAACACGATTATGAAATGTGGGTGCAAAAATGGGAAAGCCTGGCCCAATCAAAATGGGAATCTCATTTATATAAACACGGCATTAAAGCAGGGAAATTATTAGCCAGATTGGCCAAAGGCCGTAGACTGCTAACAAATATTTTGACCCTAAAAAATGAACGGGGAGAAATGAAAACTCACCCAGGAGAAATAAACGACATCTTAAGGAGTTATTATTGCGACCTCTATCGCTGTAGTCTCTTGCCTAGTACAGAAAAGTTGGAATGGTTAAAGTCAGTCTCTTTACCATCATTAACGGAGGGGGAGAGAACTATATTAAACGCTCCCATAACAGTAGGGGAAGTCTCAAATACCATCAAAGCCTTGACACTTGGCAAAGCCCTGGGTCCTGATGGGTTTAGTGGGGAATTTTATCGCATCCTAATGACCGAAGTAGCGCCCTTATAATCTCAAATATATTCTGGGTACTTGCAGGGATCTCAAATACCTCCCCTTACCAATACAGCATACATCAAAGTCTTGTCTAAGCCTGGTAGGGACCTGACTAATGCAGCTTCCTACCGACCAATTTCACTGATTAATTTAGATCTTAAAATAGTGTCTAAAATACTTGCAGACAGATTGGCGAGCGTATTGCCGCAGTTAATTACACCCAATCAAGTGGGATTTGTACAAGGGAGGGCAGCAGTCACGAATATACGAAAAGTTCTAACGATACTTGACCTACTGCACATTCATCCCCAGCTATCATTACAATTGATGCCGAAAAGGTGTTTGATAACATTGACTGGGGATGGATGGGCACGGTATTAGATACTATGGGTTTCACCGGCCCTTTTCAACAATACCTTACCACACTGTATTCAAACCCCCAAGCGAGGATCCACACCCCGGGTGTCACGGTGGGGAGTGGGGAAAACCCCCCACCGTGCAATAGCTGATGCTGCAACGCCAGATAGCAGGGAACAGGGAGCAGGTCACCTCCTAACGTAACCCTAAACACTCTCCCTGGACTCCTAGCGCATGAGCCGCCTCATAAGGTAAGGGGGCTCATGCTCGCCAACCTAGGACCCTGCTATCCCTGCTACGCCCTAGGCCTGATGACAGGGCAGAGAATGCCTGTGCATCCACGACACGGATGACAGGCGTCTCCAGAGGCCCAGTAGCTGACAGGATGCAAGGCTGTGGGTGAAGCAGTACGGCAGGTAAGTCACAAAGCAAAATAACAATGTTATCTACTCTTACCTGCCGCAGCCAAGATGGACCAAGGCTCCAGGCTGGGAAACCCACGGTCTTGCCTTCGCTTAACCCCTCCGGGAAAGCACGCCCCTTCCGGAGCAGTCACACACCACAATCATACCTCCAGACAAAACCCACACCATAACTACATACACCAGGTGGGGGGAGGAATGACAAACACACCGGAGGGGACAACAGACACAGCAAAGGAAACAGAATAATAAATAAGGGTGAGTCACACAGACAGGATCACAAACAGCCCAGGAGCAGAGCTCCACACCAAGCTGAGCCAAATCCAAACTGAACCTTCAGACTCCAACACACCAACATATAAGGAGGCCTGAGGTCACACCCACATAGAGACACACCCAATGTTCACACACACAGATGGGAATTAACCCTTCCAACACCAGTGGAAGGGAAGACAGCAACTAAAAGGGGAAGTGCATACAACTCAAACCCTGTGGACACCAAACAGGGAATGTGCACACATATAAACACGTTGCCAAGGGCAACCGTACGCATGCCTGTTATCCGCGACAACCGCACCTGAGGCAAACCACTAAGTGCCCCCAGCTGCGGTTGACACAACACCAAAACTGCGGGTAACTGCATGCGGCTCCCAAGGAGTCACGACCATGACCAAGGGTCGTGACACTCCCTCCCCTCAAAGCCCCCCCAACCGAAAAGGGAAGCTGGTGGGACCAAACAACAGGGAGGGGGGGGAGGGGCAATGCCTGATAACCACCAGTGTCTCCCGCCAGAGCTGCCGCCAACAAACCTGGACCAGTACACAACAGTCCCAGGTCGCCAGCCAACAAAGCAGACTGGAAAAGAGAACACTGGAGGCACTGCCAGACAGATGCCCGTATCTCCCCCCAGAACTGCCGCCAACAGACCTGGACCGTACACAACAGTCCCAGGTCGCCAGCCAACAAAGCAGTCTGGAGGAGGAACACTGGACACCACGTCCAACTCAAGAGGACGTTCCTACTCCAGGTCGCTGCCAGCAGACACTCCCCAACCAGCACACCTGCCGGAACACCAAAGGAATGCTGCCAGCAGACGACCAGAGATAGGAACCCTGAGAGGGACGAGGGGTCACCAACACGGACACGGTTAGCAAGGTAGCCGGGAAAAGCCACCAACCGCGCCGTTAACGGTGAACCCCATAACGCTCTCCCTCCGGAGAACGCGCATGCACCCCATCGGCCTATGGCGATACATGCTACACCCTCTTCCGAAGGCTCTGCGACTGCGGAGCCGTTATTTATTATTATGTCACGGTGGGGAGTGGGGAAAACCCCCCACCGTGCAATAGCTGATGATGCAACGCCAGATAGCAGGGAACAGGGAGCAGGTCACCTCCTAACGTAACCCTAAACACTCTCCCTGGACTCCTAGCGCATGAGCCGCCTCATAAGGTAAGGGGGCTCATGCTCGCCAACCTAGGACCCTGCTATCCCTGCTACGCCCTAGGCCTGATGAGAGGGCAGAGAATGCCTGTGCATCCACGACACGGATGACAGGCGTCAACAGAGGCCCAGAAGCTGACAGGATGCAAGGCTGTGGGTGAAGCAGTACGGCAGGTAAGTCACAAAGCAAAATAACAATGTTATCTACTCTTACCTGCCGCAGCCAAGATGGACCGAGGCTCCAGGCTGGGAAACCCACGGTCTTGCCTTCGCTTAACCCCTCCGGGAAAGCACGCCCCTTCCGGAGCAGTCACACACCACAATCATACCTCCAGACAAACCCCACACCATAACTACATACACCAGGTGGGGGGAGGAATGACAAACACACCGGAGGGGACAACAGACACAGCAAAGGAAACAGAATAATAAATAAGGGGGACTCACACAGACAGGATCACAAACAGCCCAGGAGCAGAGCTCCACACCAAGCTGAGCCAAATCCAAACTGAACCTTCAGACTCCAACACACCAACATATAAGGAGACCTGAGGTCACACCCACATAGAGACACACCCACAGATGGGAATTAACCCTTCCAACACCAGTGGAAGGGAAGACAGCAACTAAAAGGGGAAGTGCATACAACTCAAACCCTGTGGACACCAAACAGGGAATGTGCACACATATAAACACGTTGCCAAGGGCAACCGCATGCATGCCTGTTATCCGCGACAACCGCACCTGAGGCAAACCACTAAGTGCCCCCAGCTGCGGTTGACACAACACCAAAACTGCGGGTAACTGCATGCGGCTCCCAAGGAGTCACGACCATGACCAAGGGTCGTGACACCGGGTTTCCTCTCCAGACATATAAACTTAGAGAAAGGAAGCAGGCAGGGATGTCCACTTTCTCCGCTCCTATTTAACCTTGCAATAGAACCGCTTTCTTGGAGGATAGAATGTGATAGCAATCTAGAGGGTATTAAAGTAGGCAACTTGTGAGTTAAACATGCTCTCTTTGCCCATGACTTGTTGGTGTTCCTTGAAAATCCTTCCAGGGATGTGCCACGATTGTTCCAGTTACTGAACGATTTTGGCAAGGTATCAGGGTTTAAGGTGAACGCAAACAAGTCTGAAATATTATTTTTGGGAAATAGATCCCAGAGATCCTCTAATCAGGCTCTTGGTTATCCCATCCAGATTGCAGTGAAGTCCATAAAATATTTGGGTATAGATAGTGGAAAAAATCCAGAACCCCTATATTTACTTAATTACCCTCCTCTGATAAAGAAGATTTTATCCGATATAGAGCGGTGGAAGGAACTCCCCCTTTCATTAGGAGGCAAAGCCCAACTACTGAAGATGATGAGTATATCTAAACTTCTTTACCCTATGCAGACTATACCTCTCCTCATTAAACATTCGGACATAAATTTATTAGAGACAGCCTTTAGATATTTCCTGTGGAAAGGTAGGAGACCTAGAATTTCGATGGCCAAGTTGCAGATTTCTAAGCTTTTGGGAGGCTTAAATTTAAATATCCGCAGCTACAATTTAGCCAGTCCTATGAGGCATTGTACTGATTGGATATTTGGAACGACTATCTATACTAACTATGCCTTGGAAACTCAACTTGTACACCCATGGAGTTTATCCTCGTTACTGCATTCTAAACTTAGTGCAATCCCTCCTCCTGCTAAACATAGTCTGATGATTAGAGATACAATCCCCTCTTGGAAGGCAACACGTAGACTTTTTGCGTTACCCTTCTTACTCTCCAAATACATGAACATATGGGGACATCCAGAATTTCCATCAGGTTTAGAGGCAAAACAGTTTGGAGCTTGGAAACGTTCAAACATACTCAAGGTGAGGGATATGTGGAACACCAGGGAGGGAAAATATTACACCCTCGCAGAGCTCACAGGAATATATCATCTGGATGGCTCGAAGCAATCGCTGGCTTATCTGCAGCTTCAAGGATTCCTTAAAAATACAGTGCTGGATCTTTCTAAAGAAATGTCTAGCAACGATTTTGATTCCCTCATAGGTGTGGGAAATGGGAAAAGGTCGCTGTCAGAATTTTATCAGGGAATTAGAGACACGAAACTATCATCCACGGCAGAACGGATGTTCTCCCATTGGAAAAAGGAGTTCCCTTTAAAGGACCACAGGGATATTATTGTAAAAGGCTGGAATACAGTCAGAAATATAACCCCTAATGAGAAATGGAGAGAAACTAATTTCCGAATGATCCATAAAGCCATATACGGATTCCATTATCCCTCACGTAACACTACACAAGATAGGTTAGACAGTTGTCTTAAATGCCTTTTGAAAAACTCAGATTTATTCCATGGCATGTGGTCCTGTCCAGAGACGGAGAAATATTGGAGGATGGTCAGACACCAAATCAGGCGACATCTTAAAGTGCAAATCCCATTAGCACCCGAACTAATCTTATTCCATGTGCCTCCGGAAAGGCTGGCAATATCCCCGCTAATCCACACTCTGATTTTGGCAGCAAAGAGGTGTCTCCTCAAAGAATGGCTAAAACCGAGAGTGCCCTCTGCTGTCGAAATATTTAATCACACGAAGACATGTTTTGAGATTGAGAAAAAACAGGCGGAGCAATTCAAAGGAAAACAAGTGGATTAATTCTTCCATAAATGGGAAACTTTTATTAGTACGGTTTTCACAGATGAGGAAATTAAAGGTGTAATGACTCCCTTTATACATTCGGAGTGGTATCTTAAGGAAAAACATATTAAAAATCAAAGAATGGGCTGGGCACTCTCTGTATCTGGAGTCAATGGTACTTTATTTAATACTTAAAAATATCAATATTAATCACAGTGTTAAAAATTAAATAATAATATACATGAATAATACAAAGGTCTGGCCAGACTAAAAAGTACCTACGAACAAGTTCAACCACTCAATTCCTAAACACAATGGTTTTCCTGTAAAACTAATCTTCGAATTGCATATGAATCTCCACTTGAAATTCGGATTTTCACATAAAATTTGAATATATATTCGCAAGAAAAATTCTGATGTATAATCACAAGAATTCAAATATATAATCGCAAGAAAATTCGGATTATATATTTGAATTCTTGTGATTATACATCTGAATTTTTCTTGCAAATATATATTCAAATTTTATGTGAAAATCCGAATTTCAAGTGGAGATTCATATGCAATTCGAAGATTAGTTTTACAGGAAAACCATTGTGTTTAGGAATTGAGTGGTTGAACTTGTTCGTAGGTACTTTTTAGTCTGGCCAGACCTTTGTATTATTCATGTATATTATTATTTAATTTTTAACACTGTGATTAATATTGATATTTTTAAGTATTAAATAAAGTACCATTGACTCCAGATACAGAGAGTGCCCAGCCCATTCTTTGATTTTTAATATTGTTCAGCATATAGATTGGGTGAAACTGTTGGCTGGGAGCACCCATCCTGCGTCACCCCACACAGTAGTGCGACCTAATAATTGATTAATAAAATTTTAAGGAAAAACATGCCTAGAGACTAGGAAGACTTCAAATAAACTGAAGGAGTAATGTGGGGAGGGCATACAGGAAGTGCACCTAAGGGGGGGGGGATAAAGGGTTGTTGTGGGGTTCACAGGATGTTCTCAATTGGGATGTGTTATGACATGTGTATGATTATAAATTGGAACTGTACATTCTGACTATTGCCACATTATATAAAATTTATCATTTTGGTGATTACTAATTTTCTTATGTTTGTAATTACTTGCATAAAACTCAATAAAAATATATTAAAAAAATAAAATAAAAGATAAGTCCTTTTCCTTTTTCCCTTCCGTGTCTGTGTCATGGAAGGTGTACAGGAAACAAGACAACACAAAATGAATATATGACTCACTGGATCCAAAACTAAGGAACAAAAAGGGAGACCCCTGCATCAGACCTGGCACTCTCCCTGACTGCTCAGCCTATGCAAAAATCCCAATGGTGGATGATCGCATATCCTTGTACCTCGACTGTATAACACCTGAACACCCTATAATAGTGAGGGGACATGACCACCGGCTCCCTACACTAGACACGGAGAGAGTCAGGGTCACCTGGGATCCAGCAAACAGAAAAACACAAAAAAATGCACAACACTTATCTTGTAGAAGACTGGGAAAAAGGATCAGCATGCACACACACTCCAGGAAGTTGTATAAACCGCACACTAATGCACCATGGGGAGGAATTTAAAGGGATGCAATCAGTCCAACTACATGACAGCTGAGAGAGGCTAACAAGATGAGGAACTGAAAGCAAAACAAAGGAAGTTCAAGGAGGAGGTTCTGAAAGGCATCTGTCAGAGCTTCTCAGATGTCTGGTGGTGACAGTACCCCTCCCTCTACGAGGGGACTCCGGACACTCAGAACCCACCTTCTCACGATGGGACCTATGGAAAGCCCTGATGAGACGAGTGGCCTTAATGTCCGTCACTGGGACCCACATCCTCTCCTCAGGACCATAACCCTCCCAATGAACGAGGTACTGGAGAGAACCGTGGACAACACGAGAATCCACAATCCTAGAGACCTGAAATTCAAGATTGCCATCAACCATAATCGGAGGAGGAGGCAAAGACGAGGGTACAATGGGTTGAACATAAGGTTTTAATAAGAACTTATAAAAAACATTATGGATCTTCCAAGTCTGATGAAGATCAAGACGGTAGGCAACAGGATTGATGACAGACAAGATTTTGTAAGGCCCAATAAACTTAGGACCCAACTTCCAGGAGGGAACCTTCAATTTGATATTCTTGGTAGACCACCACACCAGATCACCAACATTCAGGTCCGGACCAGGCACACATCTCTTATCTGCCACACGCCTATATCTCTCACTCATGCTCTTTAGATTATCCTGAATTTTTTGCCAAATAGATGACAAAGACGAGGAGAATCTGTTCTCATCAGGTAAACCAGAAGACCCCTCTCCCGAGAATGTCCCAAACTGCGGATGAAACCCATATGCACCAAAAAATGGTGACTTATCAGAGGACTCCTGACGACGGTTATTTAAAGCAAACTCAGCAAGGGACAAAAAAGAACACTAATCCTCCTGATTCTCCACCACAAAACAGCACAGATATGTCTCCAGATTCTGATTGACGCGCTCTGTCTGGCCATTCGACTGCGGTTGGAAAGCAGAAGAGAATGACAACCGAACCCCCAAGCGAGAACAGAAAGCCTTCCAGAATCTGGAAACAAACTGCGTGCCCCTATCAGAGACTATGTCTGAAGGAATACCATGCAATTTGACAATGTGATCAATAAATGTCTGCGCCAGCGTCTTAGCATTGGGCAAGCCAGGAAAAGGGATGAAATGCACCATTTTGCTAAAACGGTCCACCACCACCAGAATCACAATCTTCCCCGAGGAACGAGGCAGGTCCGTTATGAAGTCCATGGACAGATGTGTCCAAGGACGGGAAGGAATGGGTAAGGGAAGGAGAGGACCTGATGGCTGTGAATGAGGGACTTTGGCACAAGCGCAAGTCTCGCAGGCTGCCACAAAACCCTCAACCGACTTACGAAGCGCCGGCCACCAGAATCTCCGAGTGATGAGATCCACTGTGGCTCTTGCCCCCGGGTGCCCAGCAAGGACTGTATCGTGGTGTTCCTTAAAAATCTTGTGTCTTAAAGCGAGAGGCACAAACAACCTCCCAGGAGGACAAAGATCAGGAGCCTCTGACTGGGCTACCTGCACCTCTGCCTCCAATTCAGGATAAAGAGCAGAGACCACCACACCTTCAGCCAAAATGGGACCCGGGTCTTCAAAATTCCCACCTCCCGGAAAACAACGTGACAGGGCATCTGCCTTCACATTCTTAACCCCAGGGCGGAACGTGACAACAAAATTAAACATTGAAAAGAGCAAAGACCATCTGGCCTGTCTTGGGTTCAGACGCTTGGCTGACTCCAAGTAGGCCAGATTTTTATGGTCAGTAAACACGGTAATAGGGTGTCTGGCTCCCTATAGCCAATGGCGCCATTCTTCAAAAGCCAACTTGATGGCCAACAACTCCCTATCTCCCACATCGTAATTTCTCTCTGCGGAGGAGAGTTTCTTTCGAGAAAAAGGCACACGGTCGCCATTTGGCAGGAGAGGAACCCTGAGACAAGACTGCACCCAAACCCACCTCAGAAGCATCAACCTCAACTATGAAGGGTAAAGAAACATCAGGTTGTACAAAGATGGGAGCGGAAGCAAAACTCTCCTTGATATTAGAAAAGGCCTTACGCGCCTCTACCGACCAGGAAGAAAAATCTACCCCCTTTCTGGTCATATCAGTGAGTGGTTTAACAACAGAGGAATAATTCAAAATAAACTTCCTGTAATAATTGGCAAGGCCCAAAAAAAGCATCAGCGCCTTCTGATTCTCTGGAAGCTCCCACTCAAGCACAGCGCGGACCTTCTCGGGGTCCATGCGAAAACCAGAAGCGGAGAGAAGAAACCCCAGAAATAGAATTTCTGGAACCGCAAACACACATTCTTCCAGTTTCGCATATAATTTATTCTCCCACAGGATGAGCAAGACCTGACGTAAGTGTTCCTTATGAGTTTTGAAATCAGGAGAAAAAATCAAAATGTCATCCAAATACACTAATACAAATTTTCCCATTAAATGATAAAAAATGCTGTTCATGAAATGCTGAAAAACGGCTGGGGCATTCATCAAACCAAAAGGCATAACCAAATTCTCAAAATGGCCCTCAGGGGTATTGAAGGCCATCTTCCATTCGTCTCCTTCTCTGACTCTGACCAGGTTGTATGCCCCTCTTAGATCTAATTTTGAAAAAACTTTAGCCCCAACAATCTCGTTAAACAGGTCCAGGATCAGAGGAAGCGTATAAGGGTCACGAATAGTGATACTGTTAAGCTCCCTGAAATCCAGACAGGGTCTTAAAGAACCATCTTTTTTCTTAACAAAGAAAAAAACAGCGGCAACAGGTGACTTTGAGGGTCGTATGTGTCCTTTTCTCAGACTCTCAGAGATATAAGCACGCATAGCGACCCTTTCAGGTTGGGAGAGATTGTATAAACGAGATTTAGGCAGCTTGGCACCTGGGATGAGATTAATAGGAAAATCGTACTCCCTGTGCGGGGGCAAATCTTGAACTCCACTCTCAGAGAAGACATCCGAAAATTCAGATAGAAAAGATGGTACAGTCTTAGTAGAAACCTCAGAAACAGATGTCGTGAGGCAATTCTCTCTGCAAAAGTCACTCCAACCATTTATTTGCCTTGCTTGCCAATCAATGGTGTGGTTATGTTTAGTGAGCCAGGGTAGCCCCAACACTAGAGGAGTAGGCAATCCGCTAAGAACGAAACATGACACATCCTCAACATGAGCATCACTCACAATTAAACGGATATTGTGAACTATGCCCTTTAATGATTTCTGAGAAAGTGGAGCGGAATCAATAGCAAAAACAGGAATATCCTTTCCCAAAGTGCATACCTGGAAACCATGAGTTATCGCAAATTGATTATCAATGAGATTGACAGCTGCTCCACTATCTACAAAAATCTCACAAAAAATGTTCTTGCTCTCCAGCGCCACCCTGGCAGGCAGGACAAAATGGGAACTACAAGCAAACGGAAAACCTTCAATTTCCGCCTCAACCCTGCCAATAGTAACAGATGGAACATTTTTAAAGGATTTTTTCCTTTTTGTTTCTTTATTACTCCCAAAAAACTGCCTGAATCTCCTAGAGGGACAAACATTTGCCAAATGATTTATACCTCCACAACATATACAAACCTTCCCATGCGGGCTGAATCTTCTATTGTCAGAGGCAATCAACCCCAGCTGCATGGGCTCCTGCTCAGAAAGGGTTGACAGCAACTGAGACCCCTGCGCACAGAATGAGACCGCTGCACTGTCCTGGGATTGAGTATGACAGGAAGGAGTGATCTCTCCTCTCTCTTTAAGACGCCTGTCAATACGAATGGCTTGAGACATAGCAGAGTCCAAGGAGATAGGCCTCTCATGAAAGGCAAATGCATCTTTCAATCCCTCTGAAAGACCATGGCAAAATCGACTTCGGAGTGCAGCATCATTCCAACCAGTATGAGCTGCCCATCTCCGAAATTCTGAGCAGTATATCTCTGCGGATTGTTTACCCTGGCATAACAGACGTAGTCTAGACTCAGCCAAAGCAATACGATCTGGATCATCATATATCTGACCCAGGGCTAAAAAGAATTCATCCACTGAACGGAGGGGCCGTGCCCCCTCCGGCAGCGGAAAGGCCCAGGACTGAGCGTTATCCCTGAGCAGCGATATAATGATCCCCACCCTCCATTCCTCATCACCAGAGAAATGGGGAAGAAGGCAAAAATGGAGTTTGCATGCCTCTCTAAAACGCACAAAATTCTCACTACCCCCGGAGAACGTATCCGGGAGCGAGATCTTAGGCTCAGAACAAACTCCATGAACGCAAGCTGAACCGGTCACTTGAAACTGAGAAAGAGTCTTATGGAGATCTGCTACCTCCAATGAAAGACCCTGCAAGCGTTCAGTCAAAAGTGAAACCGGATCCATGCTTGAGACAGTTTTGGCGGTTTATAATGTCACGGAAGGTGTACAGGAAACAAGACCACAAAATGAATATATGACTCACTGGATCCAAAACTAAGGAACAAAAAGGGAGACCCCTGCATCAGACCTGGCACTCTCCCTGACTGCTCAGCCTATGCGAAAATCCCAATGATAGATGATCGCATATCCTCGTACCTCGACTGTATAACACCTGAACACCCTATAATAGTGAGGGGACACGACCACCGGCTCCCTACACTAGACACGGAGAGAGTCAGGGTCACCTGGGATCCAGCAAACAGAAAAACACAAAAGAATACACAACACTTAACTTGTAGAAGACTGGGAAGTAGGATCAGCATGCACACACACTCCAGGAAGTTGTATAAACCGCGCACTAATGCACTATGGGGAGGAATTTAAAGGGATGCAATCAGTCCAACTACATGACAGCTGAGAGAGGCTAACGAGATGAGGAACTGAAAGCAAAACAAAGGAAGCTCAAGGAGGAGGCTCTGAAAGGCATCTGTCAGAGCTTCTCAGATGTCTGGTGGTGACAGTCTGTTTTTACTAGGCCCCTAGAGTGACGCTAGCTCCTTCGGTGGTTGAAGGAGCTGGTAGTCGCTTTCCCTTTCCCCTACTACTAAGGGTTTGGTCCAGTGTGTTTCAGCTTAGGTACGTGGGCATGTGCATATCTACCATCGAGATATGCACATGGGCATAGCAGCGTAGGGAAAGTCTTTTAGGGATTGCTAGGAGGTAACCCCTTTGTTCCCTAGCTTTTGTGGCCTAGTCAGTTGTTTTGTTTGCTTTGCCGTTTACTGTTTCCTTCCCTTATCTTACCTACCGTGACATGTGGATTCCGGTGCCAGATGTTGTTCAGCCTTAATGAGAGCCAAGATATCCTGGGTTAAGGCTGCTACGAAGATATTTGCTGGTTGAATGGATTCCGGTGGTGCCTCTGTAGGCTGAAACTCATGGAAGCTCCGAGATAATGCATTACCTTCACGTTTTTACTTCCAGGCCTGTAAGTAATCGAGAAATCAAAACGAGTAAAAAATAGTGCCCATCTGGCCTGACTTGGATTTAACCTCTTAGCAGACTCGAGAAACATTAGGTTCTTATGGTCAGTGACAACAGTAAGATGCCTCCACTCCTCAAATGGCCAAAAAGTTTTCTAAAAACATATTTTTTTTAAATTATATTTAAAACAAAACATTATATGTTTTAAAAAAAAAACATATCCTTCAAAAGTCGTGTTGAAAAAAATGAAATGGTGTGTAGTTGATAGGAGGTCCTTAGTCAAGGGAAAACGGGGGTACTGATGACAAACAAAAGACTCCCGTCGTCCGTTAGCCAAGTGCGTCCATTTTATGAAAAAAACAAAGATTTCGAGTTCTGCATTCAAACCACTTGGTTGGATGGTGTCAAATTCAAAAATCCTCCTTGACTCTTGTCGGGACATCCTAGATATATGATCACCTCCCCTCTAATGTTATATCACCTTTTCAAATGCTGCGATTATGGTGGTGTTTAAAATGTCTGGATAGGGTATGTTTTTCATAACCTTTCTTTATGTTTGAGACTTGTTCCGCTATTATTGTTTTCAGTAATCTCTTGGTGCATCCTATATACTGTTTGGCACAAGGGCATGGAATTATATACAATACATTACACATCAGAAGTTCTTTTATTTCCATCCTAAAGTTATTCTGAGTGGATTGCACTTCAGCAGTCTTTCTTTGGAAGGTAGTATGTTTACAATTGGAGCATTTCCTACACCTATAAAATCCTTTTAAGTAATTCCAATGTTGTGAGATCCCTTTCTTTCTTAATAATTTGGTCGTCGGTGCTACCTTGCATCCCCAATTTTTTGCTTTTGCATATACAAAATGAGGGTTTCTGGAAATCACTGAACCTATAGTTTTGTCATCTAGGATATGGTGCCAATGTCGCTTAATAATTCTCTCTACCTTCTTATATTCAGAATTGAAGGGTAAAATGATCAGTGGAGTTTCTTCTTTTAAATTTGTAACCTCATTTCTATTACTTTCATTCATATTTATATTTTCATTTTTATTTTTAAAGAAAGAGACTCTATCTTTCTCTCTTGTTTTAGATAGAGATTACTATATTATATGTGGGGGGATAGTTTTTTTTTTTTTTAAAACATACTTTCATATCTTGAGCTTCCACTTCAAATTGTTCCTCCTTAGTGCAATTCCGCTTTAACCTGCCAAACTGTCCCAATGGGATGTTTATCAGCCATCTTGGAAGATGGCAACTGGCAAATAATATGTAGCTATTTCTTGATGTTGGCTTTTGAAAAGTGCTACATATATACAGCCAGGTCCATAAATATTGGGACATAGACACAGTTCTAACATTTTGGGCTCTATACACCACCACAATGAATTTGAAATGAAACAAACAAGATGTGCTTTAACTGCAGACTGTCAGCTTTAATTTGAGTGTATTTACATCCAAATCAGGTGAACGGTGTAGGAGTTACAACAGTTTGCATATGTGCCTCCCTCTTATTAAGGGACCAAAAGTAATGGGACATAATAATAATCATAAATCAAACTTTCACTTTTTAATACTTGGTTGCAAATCCTTTGCAGTCAATTACAGCCTGAAGTCTGGAACGCATAGACATCACCAGACGCTGGGTTTCATCCCTGGTGAGGCTCTGCCAGGCCTCTACTGCAACTGTCTTCAGTTCCTGCTTGTTCTTGGGGCTTTCCCTTCAGTTTTGTCTTCAACAAGTGAAATGCATTCTCAATTGGATTTGGGTCAGGTGATTGACTTGGCCATTGCATAACATTCCACTTCTTTCCCTTAAAAAACTCTTTGGTTGTTTTTGCAGTATGCTTTGGGTCATTGTCCATCTGCACTGTGAAGCGCCGTCCAATAAGTTCTGAGGCATTTGGTTGAATATGAGCAGATAATATTGCCCAAAACACTTCAGAATTCATCCTGCTGCTTTTGTCAGCAGTCACATCATCAATAAATACATGAGAACCAGTTCCATTGGCACCCATACATGCCCACATCATGACACTACCACCACCATGGTTCACTGATGAGGCGGTATGCTTAGGATCATGAGTAGTTCCTTTCCTTCTCCATACTCTTCTCTTCCTATCACTCTGGTAGAAGTTGATCTTGGTCTCATCTATCCATAGGATGTTGTTCCAGAACTGTGAAGGCTTTTTTAGATCTCGTTTGGCAAACTCTAATCTGGCCTTCCTCTTTTTGAGGCTCACCAATGGTTTACATCTTGTGGTGAACCCTCTGTGTTCACTCTGGTGAAGTGTTCTCTTGATTGTTGACTTTGACACACATACACCTACCTCCAGGAGAGTGTTCTTGATCTGGCCAACTTTTGTAAATGGTGTTTTCTTCAAAAGGGAAAGAATTCTTCGGTCATCCACCACAGTTGTTTTCCGTGGTCTTCTGCGTCTTTTGGTGTTGCTGAGCTTCCTTCTTTTTAAGAATGTTCCAAACAGTTGTTTTGATAAGATGCAACAGTAATAAGGTGCAAAGAAGTGCCATGCTGGTATAGACGAAATGGGATTATTCCTTAATCCTCTATATGTAGTGGCGTTTGAAGATAGATTCACAGCAGTTCCTTGGTAATTGCAGCTCCTCCGTGACTGCACTATTGCTGGGGTATAAACAATACTTGCTTTCCAAGATAGTTCCTTTCTTATTTGACTTAGAATATGTAAAATGGTTTACTCACGGTTTGTCTGTCTCCATGTGTGGCGTCCCACACAGATTGAGAGAACAGACTTACCCATATCCCGTTAAGTTTAGAACCTCCGATCGCAGCTGTCATCCACACTTAGCGTCCCACGTGTTATGGCGGCGTCTCTGTGTTACTTCGGGTTCCTCCGCTCGTCCACAGGTTATTAGTGGTTTTGCCTCCTCAATGTGCTACCGGCGTTCCACATGTTCTGAACCAGGAATAGGGTCGGGTAACTGTGAATATGTTTTTGTTCTTCTTGGAGCTCTCCACCGTAGATATTATTTTGAATAGTGGTATACTTGTTCACCAGACATGTTTCGGAGCATGAACTTGCTCCTTCCTCAGTGCCAAGTATACCGATCGCAAACCAGTTATTTATCATGTGGGAATCATCCGTAAGAGCAGGCATGGAATCCTGGATCATCCCATTGAGATTTTGTCACGGACGGTGTACAGGAAACAAGACAAAGCAACATGCATATATGACTGAGTGGATCCAAAGCTAAGGAACCAAAAAGGGAGACCCCTGCACAAGACCTGAGACTTTCCCTGGCTGCTCAGCCTATGCAAAGATCCCAGAGGTGGAAGGTTGCATATCCACGTACCTCGAATATATAACCCCTGAACACCCTACAATAGTGAGGGGACACGACCACCGGCTCCCTACACCAGACACGGAGGGAGTCAGGGTCACCTGGGATCCAGCAAACAGAAAATAACAGATAAATGTTCAGCACTTAACTTTGTAGCAGACTGGAAAACAAGATCAGCATGCACACACACTCCAGGAAGTAGTATAAGCCGCCCAGTAATGCATTATGGGGCGGAATTTAAAGGGATGCAATCAGTCCAACTCCATGACAGCTGAGAGAGGCTAACGAGATGAGGAACTGAACACCACAACAAAGAAAACTCAAGGAGGAGGTTCTGAACGGCTTCTGTCAGAGCTTCTCAGCTGTCTGGTTGTGACACTTGGCATATCAATACGACAACTGTTTAGACTGCCTAAAGAATTATAACCATACACATGCCTACTACTCTATGTGAAACATATTGAAATAGTGCAATACTTATCCTGGATCGTGCGGCGACTGACATAATATACAAAAAGAGTTATCATCCTCTGCTCAGAGTTTTTTAACCTCTACAAAGGACTACCTCATCATTCAAGATACCTTTATTAATTGTATTAATTTTATCCTTTAAACAGTGGCCACCATTATATGGAAAACAGTTTACGAAAGACTTTACAGACTCATTTTTTCCAGATTTTTTATTCCATTTTTTTCTAGATTTTTTCCTTGATATATATTTTTGTTGTTTTTTAGGGTACTCACTACCGAAAGGTGATCACCCACTATTCTATTAAAATACTACTCTTTCAAGTACATCTTTACTATTCTATCAAAATACTCCTTTAATTACATTTTTACTATTAAATTTTCACACCTATTTTATTCTATATTTACCCATCCCACAACTATTAATAAATTATTTAATTGTACCCAGATTCGAGTGTGCCTGCTTACCCTTGTTTTCCCTGATATATATATGTATATAGGAGTTATGCTCGTCTGCAATTATGGAACAAGATAGGCAGCATTGACAAAAAACTAAGATCCTTTTTAAAAACTGCACATCCGTCAATATCTAGGTTTTATTTTCTGCCCAAAATTCATAAGAATCTTCAAAACCCACCCGGAAGACCAATTATTTCTGGAGTGGGATGTTTGACAGCTAACCTTTCTGCCTATGTAGACAGTTATTTACAGAAATATGTACCCCTGCTTCCATCGTATATAAGAGATACCTCACACCTTATAGATTCTCTAGAATCCTTTCAGTGGGAGGAGAATTATGTCTGGGTCACTCTTGATCTTTCAGCCCTGTATAGCAACATCCAACATACTTTAGGTATTGCTGCCATCTCCCAGACCCTACTTCAGGATCCCTACATGCCAGATCATCAAAAAGAATTTCTCCTCAGATCAATTGAATTTATACTTCAACACAACTACTTCACATTCAATGACAAATTCTATATTCAAACACAGGGAACAGCGATGGGCACTAAGTTTGCCCCATCCTATGCGAACCTTTTCATGGGAGTGTTTGAACAGAAATTCGGCTTGCTGACACATCCACAAATCAGGTTCTACCGTCGATTCATAGACGACATCTTCATCTGGCAAGGTGACAGTGATGACTTAATCCAATTCATTGAACATATTAATTCCAACCATTGGAATCTCTCTTTTACTATGGAACAAAATCCAGTGGAGGTGGTGTTTCTAGATCTACATCTTAATATAAAAAATAAGAAAATCATCAGTAAGACCCACTTCAAAAGTGTAGATGCCAATAGTTTTCTTGACTATAGAAGCTGTCACCATTCCAAATGGAAGCGCAACATCCCATATAGTCAAATGAAAAGGATCAGGAGAAACTGCACAGATGACCGAACTATGAAGACCCAGGTTAGGGAACTGAAGGAAAGGTTCAAAGAAAAAGGCTACCCGAAAAAACTGCTAATGGACTCTAGCAAGAGAATATATCAAATGTCACAAAAGGAGAGTCTTAAATCCAAACCCAAATTCTCCACACTGGAAAAAACAAAAGGTAATGATAAGTTTCAAGGTTCAGGTCTAATTACTCGTTACAACTCACAACACTCTCTGATTAGGCAGACCCTAGTAAAAAATTGGCCAATCCTATTAAAAGACCCCATATTGGGTAAACTGATTCCCCCGAAACCTATTCTTATATTCAGAAGGGCGAAAACCCTGAAGAATTTATTAGCCCCTTCTTGCCCAAAAATAGAGAGAAGCCTCTCCCAATATAAAAAAAAACTATCGTAAAAATTCAAAAAAAACCTTTGGGAAATTTCAAATGCAACAATACACGATGCAAATGCTGCAATATGTTAACAGACGGTAAAAAAGAAATAACTATTCCTTCTAACAATGAAGTCTTTAACATCAAACACAGGTTAGATTGTGGATCAACTAATGTCATCTATCTCCTACGCTGCCCCTGCAATCTTTTCTATGTAGGACGCACTATTCAATCAGCACGTGAAAGGATGAACGAACACCGGTCCAACATTACAAGGAAGGTCACAACCCACAGTGTATCCAGACATTTTGCGTTGTTCCATGGGGGACATCCATCAGGCCTAACAGTCACACTATTAGAAAAGGACATAAAATCCTACCAGTCTCTATGTCGCAGGGAGATGTACTGGATTTTTTGTCTCAACACTTTAACACCATTTGGTTTAAATGAATCCCTTGAATATGTGAACTATTGAAAACAACATCGGAAATATAATAAATATCTGGTTTCATGGATTCTACATGTAGTACAACTCCCCATGGTATATATATAGTTCATACATCTGCGTTATACGTAAAGATATACTGCATATATAGATATATATCCAATAAAGTGTCCACACACGTGATGAGTATTAGCACCATTGCTGTTTAACCCCTCCCCTTTCTTCCCATATGTCATGGAACCATGAACCAGACGTACAACAAGAGATAAGTGGAAAATAAGAATGTTTTATTGAAGAGCAAGCCGTAAGCAAAGTCCGAACGGATGGCTAAACCGAAGCAGGGTCTTGCGGAGACAGAGGTCAGGAACCAGAAGGGTAGTCAGACGAAGCCAGGAACAGGAACCAACGGGGTAGTCAGACGAAGCCGGAATCAGGAACCAACGGGGTAGTCAGACGAAGCCGGAATCAGGAACCAACGGGGTAGTCAGACGAAGCCGGAATCAGGAACCAACGGGGTAGTCAGACGAGGCCAGGATCAGGAACCAGAAGCAGCAGCAGTCTTGGAAGCATGTGAACACAGGAGGACCAAGCAAGGAACTGAAGCCACAGACCTCCTATATATATGAGCTAGGCATCCAGCTCCTCCCAGTGGGAAGGAGGAGCCGCAGGGTGGGAGGCTACAAGAAACCCAGAAACCAAGATGGCCGCCAGCACATGTCAAACGAAGGGAACAGCAAGGAGGTAAGACCATGACAGTACCTCCCCCTCAAGGGCCCCTCCTCCGCGGAGTAAGGAACGGTTTCTGAGGGAAGCGTGCGTGGAAGGCTCGGAGCAAGACAGGAGCATGGACATCTGCGGAGGGAACCCAGGAACGCTCCTCTGGACCATAACCACGCCAATGGACCAAAAACTGCACCCGGCCGCGGACCAGGCGTGAGTCCAGGATATTGCTCACCTCATACTCCTCACGATTGCCCACTTGGACCGGACGAGGCCGAGGAATCGAGGAAGTGAAACGATTACACACCAGTGGCTTCAACAGGGAGACATGAAACACGTTGGAGATCCGCATGCCAGGAGGAAGCGCAAGGGCATAGGCTACCGGGTTTACCCTGCGAAGCACTCGGAAGGGACCAACAAAGCGAGGCGCCAGCTTGGGAGTGGGCACTCGAAGGTTGAGGTTGCGGGTGGACAACCATACGCGGTCTCCGACCTGGTAGGAAGGAGCGGGCGCTCGTCTGCGATCAGCCTGGAGTTTCTGGCGCTGCGCAGAGACCTCAAGGGACCTCTGGATCTGTACCCAAGAAGCACGTAGGACGGAAAGGTGATCCTCCACAGCCGGAATATCCTGGGGAGAGAATACCTCCGGTAACACGGCAGGTTGGAACCCATAATTGGCCATGAAGGGAGACGTCCCAGAGGAAGAGTTCACCGCCGTGTTCCTGGCAAACTCAGCCCAAGGCAGGAGGTCAACCCAATTGTCTTGGTGATCGGAGACATAGCAACGAAGGAATTGCTCCAAGGCCTGATTGGATCGTTCTGCGGCCCCATTGGACTGAGGGTGGTAGGCCGAGGAGAAAGAGAGATGAATCCCCAACTGGGAGCAAAAGGCGCGCCAGAACCTGGACACAAACTGACTCCCCCGATCCGACACAATCTCCTTGGGCAAACCGTGCAACCGGAAGACCTCCCTGGCAAAAATCGAGGCCAACTCTTGTGCAGAGGGTAACTTCTTGAGAGGAACACAGTGGCACATTTTGGAAAACCGATCCACAATCATGAGAATGACCGTATGGCCTCGGGATGCAGGGAGGTCCACAATGAAATCCATCCCCAGGTGTGACCATGGACGCTCCCCGGTGGCTATGGGTTGCAAAAGGCCCAACGGAAGGTGCCGAGGGGACTTACTCTGGGCACAAACGGAGCATGCCGCTACATATGCGGCGATGTCGGAACGTAGAGAAGGCCACCAGAACAGACGTGAAACCGCCCAGGACAGCTGATTCTTTCCAGGGTGCCCCGCGGCCTTGGAGTTATGGTAGGTTCGCAACAACCGAGTGCGCAACTCCTCAGGCACAAAACATCTGCCGTTGGGTCTCCCAGAGGGAGCACCAGATTGAGCCGCCAAAATCTGCTCACCCAGAGGAGAAGTCAGGCTGGTGCGAATAGCGGCCAGGATCTGATTCGGGGGTATGACCGTAGTCGGAATCGACTCCTCCCCGGACAGCTCGGAGTACTGCCGTGATAAGGCATCCGCTCTGATGTTCTTGGAGCCGGGTAGGTAGGAGACCACGTAATTAAAACGTGACAAGAACAGAGCCCATCTGGCCTGACGTGGTGTCAATCTCTTGGCCTCAGAGAGGTAGGTCAGATTCTTGTGGTCCGTCAGGATGAGAACCGGAACCACCGAGCCCTCGAGCAAGTGCCTCCATTCTTTAAGGGCCTGCACGATGGCCAATAACTCCCTGTCACCAATCTGATAGTTGCACTCCGCGGAAGACAGTTTCCGGGAGTAAAACCCACAAGGAAGCAGAGGACCCTCTGGTGTTCTACGCTGAGA
This sequence comes from Bufo gargarizans, assembly GCF_014858855.1. NCBI lineage: Eukaryota > Metazoa > Chordata > Amphibia > Anura > Bufonidae > Bufo > Bufo gargarizans. The sequence goes on from NC_058080.1 coordinate 322,348,811, forward strand.
CAGGAGGGCGCCTACTCCCGTCTCAGACGCGTCCACCTCGAGGACAAAAGGCAACCCAGGGTTGGGATGCGACAGAATCGGAGCCGACACAAAGGCGGACTTTAGAGCCTCAAAAGCTCGGATGGCCTCGAGCGGCCAGACCTGAGGATTACTGCCCTTCCTGGTCAGATCCGTGAGAGGCTTGGCTAGCATGGAAAAGTCCCTGATGAACTTCCGATAATAATTGGCGAAGCCCAAAAAGCGCTGCAGGGCACGAAGCCCACTGGGCTGGGGCCACTGTAAGACAGCCGAAACCTTCTCAGGATCCATGGAGAACCCCTCAGCGGAAATGATGTAACCTAAGAAGGTTACCTGGGATCGGTGAAATTCGCATTTCTCAAGCTTACCGAACAGCTTGTTCTCTCGTAAGCGTTGCAACACTCGTCTGACATCCAGAATGTGGGCCTCCATGGATGCAGAATATACCAAGATGTCATCCAAATAGACCACCACACACTGCTGCAACAGGTCACGGAAAACATCGTTGATGAATTCCTGGAAGACTGCGGGCGCATTGCACAACCCAAAGGGCATAACCAAGGATTCATAATGACCGGTCCTGGTGTTAAACGCGGTCTTCCACTCATCGCCCGCCTTGATCCTTACCAGGTTATATGCCGCCCTCAGGTCGAGTTTGGTAAAGACCGTGGCCCCTTTGAGGCGATCGAACAGCTCGGAAATCAAGGGTATCGGGTAAGCGTTCTTGATCGTGATGCGATTGAGACCCCTGTAATCGATGCAAGGCCTCAACTCGCCGCCCTTCTTTTTCACAAAGAAAAATCCAGCCCCTGCCGGGGACGAGGATTTGCGAATGTGTCCGCGTGAAAGCGCCTCCCTCACGTACTCCTCCATGGCCTCATTCTCCGCTACCGACAGTGGATAGACTTTGCCACGAGGAGGAACGGCACCGGATTGTAACTCTATGGCACAATCGTATGGGCGGTGCGGAGGTAGGGCAACCGCGCGCACCTTATCGAATACATCCCGGTACTCTTCGTATTCAGGAGGCAACAGAGAGTCCGAGGAAGTACACAGCAACTTGACAGGCCCATGGATGCAACTAGCCCCACACTGCGGTGACCACGAGAGGATCTCGACCGATCTCCAATCGAAAGTCGGATTATGCTTCTGGAGCCAGGGGTACCCCAAGACCACCGAGTAGTGTGGAGACGAAATAACCTGGAGACAGACCGACTCTCTGTGAACGGCACCAATGGCTATCCCCACTGGAAGGGTCTCATGAGTCACGTGTGGCGGCAGAAGGGGTCTGCCGTCTATCGCCTCAAGAGCCAGTGGGGAACCTCGAGGCTGCAGAGGAATGGAATTGGCGGCAACGAACACTCTATCAATGAACAAACCACCAGCACCAGAGTCCACCAACGCCTGGGTCGTCACCGAGCCCCCGACCCAGGAGAGGACAACCGTGATCAGTGGTTTGTCAACACGGGAAACCGGGGACGAGGAGACTCCACCCAAGATCTGCCCCCGACAGGACCTCAGGTGCGAGCGTTCTCCCGGACGGTTCGGACATGCCAACCGAAAATGCCCACCGAGACCACAGTACATGCATCGGCCCTCGCGTCTCCGGAGTACCCTCTCCCCCTCAGACAGGCGAGCAAACCCCCGCTGCATGGGTTCACCCCCAGACAAGTCATCCCCAGGAGGCGTGGGAGGAGAGGGAGGCACGGGTGGGACAGCAAACGTAGGCGCCAATCTGTTAGGAGGCCTCCGCAGGCTCTCCTTAAAGGAAGGTCTCTCCCTGAGTCTGGTGTCAATCAAAATCAGGAAAGAAATAAGAGACTCGAGCTCCACTGGTAGGTCCTTAGCTGCAACCTCATCCTTCAAGGCATCCGAGAGACCATGAGAGAAAGCAGCGACCAGAGCCTCATTATTCCAGCCCACCTCTGCTGCCAGGGTACGAAACTCAATGGCGTATTCAGCTACGGATCGTGAACCCTGTCTGATGGACATAAGGAGCTTCGCAGCAGAGGCAGCACGAGCCGGCACATCGAATACCTTCCGAAGAGAAGCAACAAAACCGGAAAACTCGGCAACCACCGGATTGTTGTTCTCCCATAAAGGGCTGGCCCAGGCCAAGGCCTTGTCCGAGAGCAGCGAGATCAAGAAGCCCACCCTTGATCTCTCAGTAGGAAAGGCATGTGGCAGCAACTCGAAGTAAATGCCCACCTGGTTAAGGAAACCTCGGCACTGAGTTGGCTCTCCCCCAAAGCGCTGTGGAAGGGGGGCAGAACCGGTCATACCCTGAAACCCCACAGGCGCAGCAACAGGTGTCAGGGTAGACTCTGGCGCAACAACCGGAGCGGCAGTAGGAGCGGGCCCAGGAGCGACAACCGACCCATCGGCAACGGAAGCTAAATGAGCCGTGCGTTCAAGCAGGGTTTGCAACGCCACAGCGAACCGACCCAACAGGTGATCCTGCTGATCAAGTCTGGCAACCAGCGTAGGTAGCGAGGGTGGCCCTGTACCGTCAGAATTCATGGCTTGGTCCTAATGTCATGGAACCATGAACCAGACGTACAACAAGAGATAAGTGGAAAATAAGAATGTTTTATTGAAGAGCAAGCCGTAAGCAAAGTCCGAACGGATGGCTAAACCGAAGCAGGGTCTTGCGGAGACAGAGGTCAGGAACCAGAAGGGTAGTCAGACGAAGCCAGGAACAGGAACCAACGGGGTAGTCAGACGAAGCCGGAATCAGGAACCAACGGGGTAGTCAGACGAAGCCGGAATCAGGAACCAACGGGGTAGTCAGACGAAGCCGGAATCAGGAACCAACGGGGTAGTCAGACGAGGCCAGGATCAGGAACCAGAAGCAGCAGCAGTCTTGGAAGCATGTGAACACAGGAGGACCAAGCAAGGAACTGAAGCCACAGACCTCCTATATATATGAGCTAGGCATCCAGCTCCTCCCAGTGGGAAGGAGGAGCCGCAGGGTGGGAGGCTACAAGAAACCCAGAAACCAAGATGGCCGCCAGCACATGTCAAACGAAGGGAACAGCAAGGAGGTAAGACCATGACACCATATTACTCACACCTTCATTTAAATTTCAGCCCCTATTTATTGTATTCTCCTACAGTAGGACCCTTTAATTCATACATCCAATGTTCATTTATGAGTATCTTTTTCACCCAATTATTCTATTAATCATCCAATTAATGATATATCCCCCCCAAAAAAGTAGATTTCACATCACACAGTTATCTAGGTGTTGCGTTCCAGGGTGAAACGCATTGTATATGGATCCACCCACCATACAGCCGCCGGCCTCTCTTCGTCTCACGTCGTCCTGTAACCGGAAGAAGATGGCGGTGCGTTCCACAGTGGAACGCATCGCAACTGGAGATGGTGCTGACACACTACTCCGTAAGAATACTTTTGAGCCACCGAATTTGACTGGAGTTGGCCCGTCCCCCGTCCCCCGTCCCCCTCCCTTCTCCTTCCCCCATAAGAAAGACCTTTATCTCTACATAAACCTCCCAATTTCAGCCCCCATATGAACAAACCGGAAGAAAATGGCGGTGCGCTCCTGTCACAACCAGACATCTGAGAAGCTCTGACAGATGCCTTTCAGAACCTCCTCCTTGAGCTTTCTTTGTTTTGGTTTTCAGTTCCTCATCTCGTTAGCCTCTCTCAGCTGTCATGTAGTTGGACTGATTGCATCCCTTTAAATTCCTCCCCATAATGCATTAGTGTGTGGTTTATACAACTTCCTGGAGTGTGTGTGCATGCTGATCCTATTTTCGAGTCTTCTACAAGATAAGTGTTGTACATTCATTTGTGATTTTCTGTTTGCTGGATCCCAGGTGACCCTGACTCCCTCCGTGTCTAGTGTAGGGAGCCGGTGGTCGTGCCCCCTCACTATTGTAGGGTGTTCAGGTGTTATACAGTCGAGGTACGAGGATATGCGATCATCTACCATTGGGATGTTCGCATAGGCTGAGCAGTGAGGGAGAGTGCCAGGTCTTATGCAGGGGTCTCCCTTTTTGTTCCTTAGTTTTGGATCCAGTGAGTCATATATTCATTTTGTATTGTCTTGTTTCTTGTACACCTTCCGTGACATTATACACCACCAAAACCGTCTCAAGCATGGATCCGGTTTCATATTTGGCTGAACGCTTCCAGGGTCTTTCATTGGAGGTAGCTGATCTCCGTAAGACTCTTTCTCAGTTTCTAGTGACTTGTTCAGCTTGCGTTCATGGAGTTTGTTCTGAGCCTAAGATCTCGCTCCCGGATACGTTCTCCGGGGGTAGTGAGAATTTTGTGCGTTTCAGAGAGGCATGCAAACTCCATTTTCGCCTTCTTCCCCATTCCTCTGGTGATGAGGAACGGAGGGTGGGGATCATTATATCGCTGCTCAGGGGTAACGCTCAGTCGTGGGCCTCTTCGCTGCCGGTGGGGGCACGGCCCCTCCGTTCAGTGGATGAATTCTTTTTAGCCCTGGGTCAGATATATGATGATCCGGATCATGTTGCTTTGACCGAGTCTAGACTACGTCTGTTATGCCAGGGTAAACAATCTGCAGAGATATACTGCTCAGAATTTCGGAGATGGGCAGCTGATACTGGTTGGAATGATGCTGCACTCCGAAGTCGATTTTGCCATGGTCTTTCAGAGGGATTGAAAGATGCATTTGCCTTTCATGAGAGGCCTACCTCCTTGGACTATGCTATGTCTCAGGCCGTTCGTATTGACAGGCGTCTTAGAGAGAGAGGAGAGATCACTCCTTCCTGTCATACTCAATCCCAGGACAGTGCAGCGGTCTCATTCTGTGCGCAGGGGTCTCAGTCGCTGTCAGCCCCTTCTGAGCAGGAGCCCATGCAGCTGGGGTTGATTGCCTCTGACAATAGAAGATTCAGCCCGCATGGGAAGGTTTGTTTTTGTTGTGGAGGTATAAATCATTTGGCAAATGTTTGTCCCTCTAGGAGATTCAGGCAGTTTTTTGGGAGTAATAAAGAAACAAAAAGGAAAAAATCTTTTAAAATTTTTCCATCTGTTACTATTGGCAGGGTTGAGGCGGAAATTGAAGGTTTTCCGTTTGCTTGTAGTTCCCGTTTTGTCCTGCCTGCCAGGGTGGCGCTAGAGAGCAAGAACATTTTTTGTGAGAATTTTGTAGATAGTGGAGCAGCTGTCAATCTTATTGATAATCAATTTGCTATAACTCATGGTTTCCAGGTATGCACTTTGGGAAAGGATATTCCTGTTTTTGCTATTGATTCCGCTCCACTTTCTCAGAAATCATTAAAGGGCATAGTTCACAATATTCGTTTAATTGTGAGTGATGCTCATGTTGAGGATGTGTCATGTTTCGTCCTTAGCGGATTACCTACTCCTATTGTGTTGGGGCTACCCTGGCTCACTAAACATAACCCCACCATTGATGTGCAAGCAAGGCAAATAAATGGTTGGAGTGACTTTTGCAGAGAGAATTGCCTCACGACTTCTGTTTCTGAGGTTTCTACTAAGACGGTACCACCTTTTCTCTCTGAATTTTCGGATGTCTTCTCTTAGAGTGGAGTTCAGGATTTGCCCCCGCACAGGGAGTACGATTGCCCTATTAATCTCATCCCAGGCGCCAAGCTGCCTAAATCTCGTTTATACAACCTCTCCCAACCTGAAAGGGTCGCTATGCGTGCTTATATCTCTGAGAGTCTGAGAAAAGGACACATACGACCCTCAAAGTCACCTGTTGCCGCTGTTTTTTTCTTTGTTAAGAAGAAAGATGGTTCTTTAAGACCTTGTCTGGATTTCAGGGAGCTGAACAGTATCACTATTTGTGACCCTTATCCGCTTCCTCTGATCCCGGACCTGTTTAACCAGATTGTTGGGGCTAAAGTATTTTCCAAATTAGATCTAAGAGGGGCATACAACCTGGTCAGGGTCAGAGAAGGAGACGAATGGAAGACGGCCTTCAATACCCCTGAGGGCCATTTTGAGAATTTGGTTATGCCTTTTGGTTTGATGAATGCCCCAGCCGTTTTTCAGCATTTCGTGAACAGCATTTTTTATCATTTAATGGGAAAATTTGTATTAGTGTATTTGGATGACATTTTGATTTTTTCTCCTGATTTCAAAACTCATAAGGAACACTTACGTCAGGTCTTGCTCATCCTGCGGGAGAATAAATTATACGCAAAACTGGAAAAATGTGTGTTTGCGGTTCCAGAAATTCGATTTCTGGGGTTTCTTCTCTCCGCTTCTGGTTTTCGCATGGACCCCGAGAAGGTCTGCGCTGTGCTTGAGTGGGAGCTTCCTGAGAATCAGAAGGCGCTGATGCGTTTTTTGGGCTTTGCCAATTATTACAGGAAGTTTATTTTGAATTATTCCTCTGTTGTTAAACCACTCACTGATATGACCAGAAAGGGGGTAGATTTTTCCTCCTGGTCGGTAGAGGCCTTTTCTAATATCAAGGAGAGTTTTGCTTCCGCTCCCATCTTGGTACAACCTGATATTTCTCTACCCTTCATAGTTGAGGTTGATGCTTCTGAGGTGGGTGTGGGTGCGATCTTGTCTCAGGGTTCCTTTCCTGCCAAATGGCGACCGTGTGCCTTTTTCTCGAAGAAACTCTCCTCCGCAGAGAGAAATTACGATGTGGGAGATAGGGAGTTGTTGGCCATCAAATTGGCTTTTGAGGAATGGCGCCATTGGCTAGAGGGAGCCAGACACCCTATTACCGTGTTTACTGACCATAAAAATCTGGCCTACTTGGAGTCAGCCAAGCGTCTGAACCCGAGACAGGCCAGATGGTCTTTGTTCTTTTCAATGTTTAATTTTGTTGTCACATTTCGCCCTGGGGTTAAGAATGTGAAGGCAGATGCCCTGTCACGTTGTTTTCCGGGAGGTGGGAATTTTGAAGACCCGGGTCCCATTTTGGCTGAAGGTGTGGTGGTCTCTGCTCTTTATCCTGAATTGGAGGCAGAGGTGCAGGTAGCCCAGTCAGAGGCTCCTGATCTTTGTCCTCCTGGGAGGTTGTTTGTGCCTCTCGCTTTAAGACACAAGATTTTTTAGGAACACCACGATACTGTCCTTGCTGGGCACCCGGGGGCAGGAGCCACAGTGGATCTCATCGCTCTGAGATTCTGGTGGCCTGCACTTCGTAAGTCGGTTGAGGGTTTTGTGGCAGCCTGCGAGACTTGCGCTCGTGCCAAAGTCCCTCATTCACGGCCATCAGGTCCTCTCCTTCCCTTACCCATTCCTTCCCGTCCTTGGACACATCTGTCCATGGACTTCATAATGGACCTGCCTCGTTCCTCGGGGAAGACTGTGATTCTGGTGGTGGTGGACCGTTTTCGCAAAATGGTGCATTTCATCACTTTTCCTGGTTTGCCCAATGCTAAGACGCTGGCGCAGGCATTTATTGATCACATTGTCAAATTGCATGGTATTCCTTCAGACATAGTCTCTAATAGGGGCACGCAGTTTGCTTCCAGATTCTGGAAGGCTTTCTGTTCTCGCTTGGGGGTTCGGTTGTCATTTTCTTCTGCTTTCCACCCGCAGTCGAATGGCCAGACAGAGCGCGTCAATCAGAATCTGGAGACATATCTGCGCTGTTTTGTGGCGGAGAATGAGGAGGATTGGTGTTCTTTTTTGTCCCTTGCTGAGTTTGCTTTAAATAACCGTCGTCAGGAGTCCTCTGTTTAGTCACCATTTTTTGGTGCATATGGGTTTCCTCCGCAGTTTGGGACTTTCTCGGGAGAGGGGTCTTCTGGTTTACCTGATGAGGACAGATTCTCCTCGTCTTTGTCATCTATTTGGTACGAGGATATGCGATCATCTACCATTGGGATATTCGCATAGGCTGAGCAGTGAGGGAGAGTGCCAGGTCTTATGCAGGGGTCTCCCTTTTTGTTCCTTAGTTTTGGATCCAGTGAGTCATATATTCATTTTGTATTGTCTTGTTTCCTGTACACCTTCCGTGACAGTTCCACAGTGGAACGCATCGCGAATAGAAACATCTAATTTGTTTTTTAAAATAATGGTTTTAGACTTAAAGCAATGGAACTAGGGACTACTATGGTTTTGTGTTAAAAGAAAACAGAGGATTACAGACTAGATATCTATTAGATGACTCCAGAGGAAGATTTGATTTGATCCATACAAACAGGAAGTGGGAGGTTCCAGAGACCACAAATGAAACACACGTGCAAACTATAAATACTTCACTGGAATAATCCATCCCATTGACTCCTGACTGGTCTCAGAACCTGTTAAAACACTCCTGAAGGTATGGAACAACCTAATCTTCTTTGGAATTATTATTATAGAAGTATACATAATTTTATTTTAGGCCTTTTCCATGTAGATTCTATGTATATGCATTTTTTTATCTATACCCGTGTTTTGGTTGGACAGCATATATGTGTTCATCATTATACATATGAATATTTATATATCACCATTTATTATTTAATATGTTTTATTTTTCTGCAAAGGTCCCATTGGGTTTTTCTTTATTTATTTTATTGGGGGTATGTGTTCATATACTTTGAATAGACTTGATGTATATTATATATCATACATATACATATTTTTATGATTCATTCTATGTACTTAATGAAGAATTTCAGGAAAAGTACTCCTTATATAAAAGGGTTGTGTAGCTGTGTTTTTATACAGTTACGCATACTTATACACTTTTTTACACATATATGTACTTATACAACAACTCTAAATTTATGTCATTTTTCATTTTATATTTTATTCTATTTTAGTATATATATATATAGATTTTTATTTTTTTTTCCTTTTTCTGTTGTAACCAAATTTATTTATTTATTTCTCCTGAAGAAGAGGGCTTCAGACCCTCGAAACGCGTTGAGTCTTATATTAATAAAATGATTGACCAGAAGCCACGTTTGAGGCGGCGTTCAATTATTTATATCTCTACATGCGATCCTGGCCGGGGGGGGAAATAGTCCCAGGTGTCTTGAGCTTATCCTAGCGACTGCCCCCCCCTGTGAAGTGAGTGAATTTGATTTTAATATTATCATTATTTTATGATCTCCAACATCACCGCTATAGAGCTGAGGTGTTTTTTCTAAACTCCGAGCTCTCTAAACAGACCTAGGTGAAGGTCTTTTCTATATCTTATACACAAATAAGAACTAATCTGTATCCTCATCACGACTAATGACTAAGTGATCTGGTGCCTGGTACATGTTTCAAACTTTTTCTCCACGGGTGTAAAGGGCTTCTCTTTCTTTGTCCTCTCTACACCGCCTATATCCCTTCTGATGCAACCCATTCCTCTTATTGGCCTTGGCAGCAGCTGCCTGACACTGGTTTTTGCAGCTTAGTTTGCTGTTTATTAAAATTCCTAGATCCTTTTCCATGTCAGTGTTACCGAGTGTTTTATCATTTAGTATGTACGGGTGACTTGCATTATTCCTTCCCATGTGCATAACTTTACATTTGTCAGTGTTAGACCTCATCTGCCACTTATCTGCCCAAGCCTCCAATCTATCCAGATCCCTCTGTAGTAGTATACTGTCCTCTTCAGTGTAAATTACTTTACACAGTTTATTGTCATCTGCGAAAATTGATACTTTACTATGCAAGCCTTCCACAAGATCATTAATAAATATATTGAAGAGAATAGGGCCCAATACTGACCCCTGAGGTACCCCACTAGTGACAGTGACCCAATCTGAGTGTGTACAGTTAATAACCACCCTCTGTTTTCAAGATGGAGGAAATACTTATACAAAATGAATTCTCATCCCTCACAACCTTATCTGCAAACAGAAAGGACTGCAGGTAACACCATACCTCCTAAGTTTAAAAAGATCTGAGGAGGGACAATAACAGGCAATTTTTTTTTTTACACTAACCCACGCCTCCAACCCTGGCCAATGCTTATGCACACCTAATCTCACCCAGTTTCCTTATTGCCTCCTCACAGTAGTTATCCCCTTAGTTCCCCCACACACAGTATAATGGCTCCATAGGGCCCACAGGGCCCACATACAGTAGTTATGCCCCCTTAGTCATAGGTCCCAACAGTCCTGATTCAGTTTTTCACTTTTGTCCCACAATCCCGGGAGGCTGACTGCATGTCCCACTAAATCCTGTGATGACATCACCGTCATGTGATTAGTGCCAGAGGGGCAGAGTTCATAGGTGGAGAAGGACCTGTGATGACGTCATCTGACATGAGGGGACCAAGCTTTGTGTGGAGGAGAAGTGAAGAAGCATGGATTTAATGTAAGAGCCAGGGAAATGCTGGGACTTCTAGTTGTCTCCTCCTATATCTTCTCTCTGTAATGTCCTCTGATATCCTATAATAACTGCCTGGACAAGTTGGGAGTTGTAGTTCTCTCCTCTTATACCTCTTCCTGTAATGTCCTCTGATATCACATAATAGCCTGGGCATGCTGGGAGTAGTAATTCTCTTCTAATATCTCCTCCTATAATGTCCTCTGATATCACATAATAACAGCCTGGACATGTTGGAAGATGTAGTCCCCTCCTCTTATTTCTTCTCCCTGTAATGTTCTCAGATATCAATAATAGCCTTGAAATGCTGTGAGTTGTAGTTGGTGAGAAAGGGCATTAAAGGGAACCTGTCACCGGGGTTTTGGGTATAGAGCTGAGGACATGGGTTGCTAGATGGCCGCTAGCACATCCGCAATATCCAGTTCCCATAGCTCTCTGTGCTTTTATTGTGTAAAAAAATAGATTTGATACATATGCAAATTAACTTGAGATGAGTGCCGTCCCTGAGATGAGTCAGGGACAGGACTCATCTCAGGTTAATTTGCATAAGTATCAAATCGTTTTTTTTTACACAATAAAAGCAAACAGTGCTATGGGGACTGGGTATTGCGGATGCGCCATCTAGCAACCCATGTCCTCAGCTCTATACACAAAATCCCGGTGACAGGTTCCCTTTAAATATCACAAGGAGGCACCAAGTTTTGTGAGTAAAGCAATGATGTTGTAGATTTCTAGTGTAATTTGGCTGACTTTGTGTATATAGATTATGGTTACCTGCACACTGGGCAGGTTGACCGTGCAGAAGATCTGCACACATTTCCGTACAGATTTTTTATTTATTTTTTATGTTTTAAAAAGTTTATTTTCATTTTCAAATAAAAACATAGTAACAAGACACCAGCAATGGTGTAACATGGTACAGGATACAAATGGCAAAAAGAGTCATCAAGTATATGCAGGATGGTGACACAAATCGACAGGCTTCAATTAATTGTTTGATAAGCAAGGTGAGAGGCAAGGAGATGACTAGCACAAGAGAAGTAATCTTCACTTATTCTAGGCTGACAAAAAGAAGACCATGCACACCTAGTTCAGTTGACACTTTAGCATGAGTAAGCATAGGTGGAGCCAGGGGTAGGCTAGAGCAGTTCTCTGTCAGAGACAATGATTTAATATGAGGCTAGTATTAAAACTTCACCTAGTGTTGCAGTGGGAGTCCAAAGGTAGGAACCTGAATAAAAGCTAATCTGGTATTATAAAGGTCTAGGAGACCTGTAATTTGACCACAGGGCCCAACGCTTAAGAAAAGCAGGGTGGGTGAGAGATTCCCAGAAGGAAAGCTCCTCAAATCGGTAGAGTTGGTCTACTTTGAGTTTCCACTGTTCCACAGAGGGGAGGGAGGTCTGGAGCCAATACTTGGGGATCAGGAGGCAGGGTGTGATCAATAGTTGTTTGAAGAGATGAGGAGGAGACGGGGTGCATCCCTCTTCAAAGTATGAAAAAAGGGCTCCATAGGGGATAACTTAACTGAGGTCAAGCATATTCGGATACAGTACTGTAGGATGTCTGACCACCATTTACTTATTATTGGGAAACTCCACCAGATATGGAGGAATGTTCCTCTCTCCCTCAAGCATCTCCAGCATCTGTTCGAAGGGGAACCGGCAAAGAATGAGGATCTAACTGGGGTATTGTACCACTGGGTTAGGATTTTATACCAGTTTTCCTGAATGCGTACACAACTTGCCGTTCTCAACACTGCCCATATTATTTAATTTGCCCCATAAATCATCGCGATTTATGGGGCAAATTAAATAATATGGGCAGTGTTGAGAACGGCAAGTTGATCCCAGTATCTTTTTCCCAGGTACGTATGAATGCAGGTTTCACGATAAGGGGAGAAGAGCGTAATTTATTATATAATTGTGAGATACATTTTTTGGGGGGTTGGGATTTGCGATTAGGGATTCATACCACACTGAAGGGCGAAGGAATTCTCGCTTTGTGTTGTTCCTAAGAACAAAGGATTTGATTAGTGGTATTAGGGTGAAATCACAAGGTTGGGGGTCTCGCAGGTCTCGCAGGCTGTCTGAGGAGACTAGGGTTCCTTGAGACTCGAGGAGATGGGTAATTGGGATGGAGGATGATCTAACTCCTTTAGAAGAGGAGTCGCACAAGGCTGGGGAGAAAGTACCCAAAATATCGCTAACTGTGAGTAGAGGGGAGGGAAAGGGCACTGAGCAACGGGAGGAGCTAAACCATTTCCATACTTCTAAAGTGGCTTTTATGATTGGATAAGCAGATAGCGAGGTTTGAGGTGGGGTTTGATTGCCTTAACAGAGAGTTCGGGTAGGCATACCTAAGATGCTTTGTTCCAGAGCCACCCAGGATTTATTTCTTGTGTTCCGTAGCCAGTCTACAGTTCTGGCCAATAGTATTGCTTATCCATACAATTATGGGTCTGGGAGCCCAATGCCACCTGACTGACGGGAATGAGACAGGAGAGAGTAGGAGAGTCTTTTTTTTTCCCATTCCAGATGAAGGCCCTTGTAACGGACCGTTTCAGCAGACAAGGGGTTAAAATCCGTTTAGGCGATATGCCCCTTTCTGAGAGACAGGCACAGCTACTGCAGAACACCAAACTCCCGAACTGGATACAAAATAGCACTCCAAGCTGGAACCTCACGAATAGCTGCTAGCAGACGAACAGGAAAAGCATACAATCAGCTTACACTCCTGGCAATCAGTCTCTAACAGCATACAGGGAATCCCCCCAATAACGAGACAAGGCTCCGTGTTGAGGGTCAAGCAGTGGTCTGACGTGCTGGCACACCGAGCCTGGTTTTTATTACAGTTGTTGCAAATACAGGACAGATATAACACATCCCCACAATGCATCATGGTTTCCTCCTCTCTGTCCCAGAGACAACCGAGAAGTATTCCAATTATCTCTCAGGACAAAGGGAAATCGCCAATACACATGTGGAGACAACAGGACAGACATCACCATTTAAACACACAATGGGACAATAGAAACACACTCACACAAAATCCTCCCCTCTGCCGGTGATGATTATTGAACACAATGGCGAATATAATTATCAAAGGCAGAGAAATACAGTTTTATAAAACATATCACAGGAACCCCAAAACATGCAATAACCCCATAACCAATATATCATCGGAACTGGGGGATCTGGGTGAACCACATATCCAAAATTCACCCACATCCGTTCAGTAGTTTGGAAGATACAGTTTTATGCCAGTTACACCGAAAATATACAAGTTATACAGAAAATAGTCACTAATAAATGTGTCCCCTGTTTGGTAGTTTCAAACTACTGAATGATGTCACTGTGCACTAAATACAGGCAAGATAGCACCGTGTTGAAAAGTCAGAACAGTGTCTGTGAGTTAAAATGACCGCTATCTATTGTTCTCACCATGTGCTTCATCCATTGTTCTTACCATGGGAATAGTAAAATCCAAGCAAGTAAGGCAAATGATGCAATCCAGTGACAGAGGGCTCAGTCCCAAGTGCCTTAAGACCCAATAACTTAAGGGACCATTATCCCAGGGCAGGAGGCTGGCAAACAGCCCCCTCCAAAACACTGTGACAAGGTTGGTTTCGCCACACATCTCCCCCTCCCAGGGAAGACTAACCAGATACCTGACCTCACGGTCAGTACCTGAGTTAGTCTGGCAGTCCAACCACAACCCAATACTGGACCTGTTGAATCTTGGGGCCTGGCTCTGTTCTGTATGTCCCCAGCTGTTGAGTGTGCATCTGCTACTCCTTTCTTTGTGGTTCTCCAGCTTGGAGCTGTAGGCACTTGGTGGGCAGAGGCCGACTGCGCTCTGCCCAGATGCCAGCTCTTCCGCTGGGGATGCCTGTGGGAAGTCAGTCTCTGGACAAGAGAATAGGGGAGGACAGAGGCCGACTGCGCTCTGCCCTGATGCCAGCTCTTCTGCTGGGGTGAGGGGGGTACAAGCCAGTCCTGTAACAAGGGGGTCGGTGAAGCAGAGGCTAGCGGCTCTCTGCCCTGATGCCAGCTTTTCCGCAGGCTCATCCCCTGCCCCCAGAACTCTGTTGGGAAGTAGCTGGGAAGGGGAGGGCTCGCTTACCTCCTCCTCCTGGTATCCCTGCAGAGATGGCTGGAGATCTGGTTGTTTGAGTGGGAGACCGACTGTCTCCTCTTTGGCTAAACAGCCCTGTTGCTGGGGGACAGGACCGACTGTCCCTACCCCCTGTGCTGTAAGTGCAGAGACCACGGTCCCATCTGCACAGTTGTGGGGCTTACTGTCTCCCCCTGGTGTGTTAAGCTGCCGCTGGGGAATGGAGACTAGGCTCCCAGTTCCCAACAAATCCTTCTGTTGCTGTGGGATGGAGACTGGGCTCCCAATTCCCAACAACTCAATCTGCTGCTGGGGGACAGGAACGAATGTCTCTGCCCCCTGTAACTAAGCCTGCTGCTGGGGAATGGAGACTGGGCTCCCAATTCCCGGCACATTACTCGGCCGCTGGGGAATGGAGACTGAGCTCCCAATTCCCCAAAAATCATGCTGCTGCTGGGGGGCAGGAACAACTACCTCTGCCCCCTGTAACTCAGTCTGCAGCTGGGGATGGAGGACGCTGCTCTCCTCTCCCTGCATTTCACACTGCCGCTGGGGAATGGAGACTGGGCTCCCAATTCCCTGCAGGACCGGTGGAGAGACCTCGGTACCATCTCTACCGGCCACCTGGGGTCCTTCCCAGTAACACTCTAGAATATCTGCCCAGCTGAATGGGTCTGGATCTGGGTCTTTCACCTTACTGTCCTGCTGAGCCTTCCCAATGGAGTGGAAGAGATCTCGGTAGTCCTGCTCCAGTTCCCACTCCAGGGTTGCTAGGTGAGCCGGGTCTTGCTCTACCTCATGGGGGTCATCCCACTCATGCCTACCCTCCCTCTCATAGAAAATGTCCTGAACCCTGGACTGTGCAGGGCTCCCAAAGCCAGGCTCTGCAAAGGACTCCCATAACAAGCCAGGACCATCAAACTTCTCTCCCTCTGGCTTGTCATGCTCAGCTTTCCAGGGTATATACTGTGCCATATACCACCAGAGCGCCTGGTAGGCATCCTCCAGCCATAGCTCCTGCCATACCCGGTGCTCTAGTTCCTTCACCCATTCCTCCAGGAGCTGCTCTCCCAGGAAGGGCATCCGCAGGGCCACTTGCTTCTGCAACCGCGGCTCTTCACTGGGGAGACTCTCACCCCGCTGGTATTGTACATTATCCAGGGCCTGGTACCAGATGCCTTTCCTTAATGCATCCCGGCCATCCAGGTCCTCCTCCTCGTATAACACTGCTGGTTCCATCCTGTTGCTTTTAGGGTCGCTGTACTGGGACATGCGTTGCCCTTAAATTGTAGAATCCACAGAAATGGTGTCTCCTGTAGCTGTCCTTCTGGCTGTAGGAACGATCCCGCCGCTTGCCACCAATTGTAACGGACCGTTTCAGCAGACAAGGGGTTAAAATCCGTTTAAGCGATATGCCCCTTTCCGAGAGACAGGCACAGCTACTGCAGAACACCAAACTCCCGAACTGGATACAAAATAGCACTCCAAACTGGAACCTCGCGAATAGCTGCTAGCAGACGAACAGGAAAAGCATACAATCAGCTTACACTCCTGGCAATCAGTCTCTAACAGCATACAGGGAATCCCCCCAATAACGAGACAAGG
Source organism: Bufo gargarizans (assembly GCF_014858855.1). NCBI lineage: Eukaryota > Metazoa > Chordata > Amphibia > Anura > Bufonidae > Bufo > Bufo gargarizans. The sequence continues at coordinate 322,364,802 of NC_058080.1, forward strand.
CTCCGTGTTGAGGGTCAAGCAGTGGTCTGACGTGCTGGCACACCGAGCCTGGTTTTTATTACAGTTGTTGCAAATACAGGACAGATACAACACATCCCCACAATGCATCATGGTTTCCTCCTCTCTGTCCCGGAGACAACCGAGAAGTATTCCAATTATCTCTCAGAACAAAGGGAAATCGCCAATACACATGTGAAGACAACAGGACAGACATCACCATTTAAACACACAATGGGACAATAGAAACACACCCACACAAAATCCTCCCCTCTGCCGGTGATGATTATTGAACACAATGGCGAATATAATTATCAAAGGCAGAGAAATACAGTTTTATAAAACATATCACAGGAACCCCAAAACATGCAATAACCCCATAACCAATATATCATCGGAACTGGGGGATCTGGGTGAACCACATATCCAAAATTCACCCACATCCGTTCAGTAGTTTGGAAGATACAGTTTTATGCCAGTTACACCGAAAATATACAAGTTATACAGAAAATAGTCACTAATAAATGTGTCCCCTGTTTGGTAGTTTCAAACTACTGAATGATGTCACTGTGCACTAAATACAGGCAAGATAGCACCGTGTTGAAAAGTCAGAACAGTGTCTGTGAGTTAAAATGACCGCTATCTATTGTTCTCACCATGTGCTTCATCCATTGTTCTCACCATAGGAATAGTAAAATCCAAGCAAGTAAGGCAAATGATGCAATCCAGGGACAGAGGGCTCAGTCCCAAGTGCCTTAAGACCCAATAACTTAAGGGACCATAATCCCAGGGCAGGAAGCTGGCAAACAGCCCCCTCCAAAACACTGTGGCGAGGTTGGTTTCGCCACAGCCCTAAACTTCTGTTTAAGAGAGGCATAGTAGGACTTGGATATGGGGATTGGGAGCACTTGTTGAAGGTATGTGAAGCGGGGAAGGATAAGAGAAGTGAGGAGGTTTTTGCGGCCAAACCAGGAGAGGGTAGGGGCAGAGGTAATAAGTTTATCAATTGTTTTGAATATTGATGCCTTAACCCCTTAAGGACGCAGGGCGTACCGGTACGCCCTATTTCCCGAGTCCTTAGGGACTAAGGGCGTACCGGTACGTCCGAACTTTAAATGCAGATTCTGGCGCCGCGGGGGTTAATGGGAACAGGATGCTGGCTGAAATCATTCAGCCGGCATCCTGTGACAACGCCAAGGGGGTCATGTGACCCCCCCTATCGGCGATCGCCGCAAACCGCAGGTCAATTCAGAACTGCGGTTTGCTGCGCTTTTTGCATTTTCTGATCCCCGCAGTCCCTGACCACGGGGATCAGAAACTTTAGTGTCCCTCACACATAGATTTTACCCCCCCCCCCTGCACCCCTGCATGATTTTTTGCCGGCGGCTGGTGCAGGGGGGGAGTTGTGGGCGGTGGGGGCGGTGCGATCCCCCGCCTGCCTCCCCTTGAAAATTCGTTGGTGTTGAGTGGGTGGATTATACAGACATCAGACCCACTGGATCTTCAAGAACCAAGTGGGTCTGGGTAAAAAAAAAAAGTGATAAAAAAAGTAAAAATCAAAAAACACATTTATCACTGATTAAAAATGAAAAAAATAAAATTCCCTACACATGTTTGGTATCGCCGCGTCCGTAAAGACCTGATCTATAAAACGGTCATGTTACTTTCCCCGCACGGTGAACGGCATAAAAAAAAAAATATTAGGAAATTGAAATTTTGCCCACCTTACATCCCAAAAAAGGTAATAAAAGTGATCTAAAAAGTCGCATGTACGCCAAAATAGTACCAATCAAACCGTCATCTCATCCCGCAAAAATCATACCCTACCCAAGATAATCGCCCAAAAACTGAAAAAACTATGGCTCTCAGACTATGGAAACACTAAAAAATGATTTTTTTGTTTCAAAAATGAAATCATTGTGTAAAACTTAAATAAATAAAAAAAGTATACATATTAGGTATAGCCGCGTCCGTATCGACCGGCTCTATAAAAATATCACATGACCTAATCCTCAGGTGACCACCGTAAAAAAATAAAAATAAAATTTTTTTGTCATCTTACGTCACAATAAAGTGTAATAGCAAGCGATCAAAAAGTCATGTGCACCCCAAAATAGTTCCAATCAAACCGTCATCTCATCCCGCAAAAAATGAGACCCTACTTAAGATAATCGCCCAAAAACTGAAAAAACTATGGCTCTTAGACTATGGAGACACTAAAACATTTTTTTTGTTTTAAAAATGAAATCATTGTGTAAAACTTACATAAATAAAAAAAATTGTATACATATTAGGTATCGCCGCGTCCGTAAATAACAAAAAAAAACGTGCCAAAAAATCTATTTCTTGTTACCTTGCCGCACAAAAAAGTGTAATATAGCGCAACCAAAAATCATATGTACCCTAAACTAGTACCAACAAAACTGCCACCCTATCCCGTAGATTCTTAAATGGGGTCACTTTGTGGGAGTTTATACTCTGGGGGTGCATCAGGGGGGCTTCAAATGGGACATGGTGTCAAAAAAAACAGTCCAGCAAAATCTGCCTTACAAAAACCGTATGGCATTCCTTTCCTTCTGCGCCCTGCCGTGTGCCCGTACAGTGGTTTATGACCACATATGGGGTGTTTCTGTAAACTACAGAATCAGGGCCATAAATAATAAGTTTTGTTTGACTGTTAACCCTTGCTTTGTAATTGGAAAAAAAATATTAAAATGGAAAATCTTCCAAAAAAGTGAAATTTTGAAATTGTATCTCTATTTTCCATTAAATCTTGTGCAACACCTAAAGGGTTAACAAAGTTTGTAAAATCAGTTTTGAATACCTTGAGGGGTGTAGTTTCTTAGATGGGGTTACTTTTATGGAGTTTCTACTCTAGGGGTGCATCAGGGGGCTTCAAATGGGACATGGTGTCAAAAAACCAGTCCAGCAAAATCTGGCTTCCAAAAACCATACGGCGCACCTTTCACTCTACGCCACGCTGTGTGGCTGTACAGTAGTTTATGGCCACATATGGGGTGTTTCTGTAAACGGCAGAGTCAGGGCAATAAAGATACGGTCTTGTTTGGCTGTTAACCCTTGCTTTGTTGGTGGAAAAAATGGGTTAAAAAATCAGTTTTGAATACCTTGAGGGGTGTAGTTTATAGAATAGGGTCATTTTTGGGTGGTTTCTATTATGTAAGCCTCGCAAAGTGACTTCAGAGCTGTAGTGGTCCCTAAAAATTGGGTTTTTGTAAATTTCTGAATAATTTCAAGATTTGCTTCTAAACTTCTAAGCCTTGTAACATCCCCAAAAAATAAAATATAATTCCCAAAATGCTACAAACATGAAGTAGACATATGGGGAATGTAAAGTCATCACAATTTTTGGGGGTATTACTATGTATTACAGAAGTAGAGAAACAGAAACTTTGAAATTTGCAAATTTTTCAAACTTTTTGGTAAATATGTTTTTTTTTTAATGCAAAAAAATTAACTTATTTGACCCAATTTTAGCAGGGTCATGAAGTACAATATGTGACGAAAAAACAATCTCAGAACGGCCTGGGTAAGTCAAAGCGTTTTAAAGTTATCAGCACTTAAAGTGACACTGGTCAGATTTGCAAAAAATGGCCAAGTCCTTAAGGTGAAATAGGGCTGAGTCCTTAAGGGGTTAAGGGGGATATAATTAAGTGAGAAAAGGTCTGAGATATTGGGACTAATTTTGACTCCTAAGTATGTGATGGTCGGGGAGGACCAGTTGAATGGAGAATTTTCCATTAGAGAGTGTTTTAGTCGGGGAGATAGACCAGTACTAAGTATGAGGGATTTACTTACGTTAATCTTGAAGTTGGATAAGATACTGTAGTGGTTTAGATGTTTCTGTATAATGGGGAGAGAGTCTTTGGGTTTAGTTGTCATTATCATTACGTCGTCAGCAAAAACCGCTATTTTATGTTCATATCAACCGAAATTCCGACCCTTAAAGCCAGAGTCTGCCCGTAGAGTGGCCAGAAGGGGTTCCATTGCTAAAATGAAAAGCAGGGGGGATAAGGGGCATTCCTGGCGGGTTCCATTGTGAATTTGGAAGGGTGAGGATGAGTTCACTATGACGTGAGCTGTGGCATGCGTATACATAGCAAAGACAACTTTTACATCTGGACTAGGCAGGCCGAAGTTAACCAAAACGTGTTTCAGATAGTCCCAGTTGATTCGATCGAATGCTTTCTCAGCATCAGTGCTGAGAAGTAGGAGTGGGGAGGAGGTATGTTTAGCATGACAGAACACATTAATGACTCTAGTTGTGTTGTCTCTGCCCTCTCTATTCCGCACAAAGCCCACCTGGTCCACATGTACCAAGAGGGGAAGAAGAATTGCCAGTCGATTGGCCAAAATTTTAGCTAAGAGTTTGAGGTCTATGTTTAGGAGCAAAATGGGCCTGTAGTTTGAGCATAGCTTAGAATCATTTCCCTCTTTGGGTATCAGGGCTATGTGAGCTGTCATCATGTCTCGAGTCGGCCAGAATGTAGCGAGTCGGTCGATTTATGGGAAGATGAGTCGTTTGGGGGTTGAGAGCAACGTTTAGATCTCCTCCCACAATTACTATGCCTTACTTAAAAGAGGCAATAATCTGAGAGATATCTGAGAGCCATGGGGCCTGTTTAGTATTAGGAACATACAAGTTTATAAAGGTATACATTTGAGGCCCTATATAACCTTTGACCAGGAGATATCTCCCCTCTGGATCTTGGATGTGACTAGTGTATTTAAAGGGCACTTTTCTCCTAAACCCTATACTTACTCCTCCGGACGCGGCGGAGCCTCCCCCACAGTGGAACCATAAGGGATATTGTGAGAATTCCAGTTTGGGGTAATGTTTCTTCCCTATATACCTGTATTCCCCAAAATTTGGGTATTAGGGGGGTTCAGGAAGCGTTAGAGACCGATCTGAATATGGGGTTGGACCAGAAAACCTTTATTCTGGATTGTGTAACCTTCTGTCTGACTCACAATTATTTTCTTTACAAAGATAATTTTTATCTTCAACATTCTGGCGTGGCGATGGGGGCGAAATTCGCCCCGAGCCTCGCTAATCTTTTTATGACTATGTGGGAGAGGGAGAATATTGATCCAATTCTCAAAAAAGAGTTAGGTAAGGGACAACTTTTAGTGTGGCGAAGATATATAGACGACTGCCTTCTCATCTGGCTAGGCGAGAGGGAGGGTCTAGATACCTTCATAGCAGGCATTAACATAAATGATTTTAATTTAAAATTTACTAGTCACATCAGTGCGGTTTCTGTGGACTTCCTAGATTTGGTTATATTTGTGGAAGAGGGGAGATTAAAAACTAAGACCTTCTTCAAAACGGTTGATGTAAATACATACATTGAGATGAATAGTTGCCATCATCCATCATGGCTAAAAAATATCCCTAAAAACCAATTTCAACGTATCTCGAAAAATTGCAGTAAGTTAGAAGACTTTAGAGAACAAGGACAATTGATCAAAAACAGATTCCTGGAAAAGGGTTATGAGATAGAATTGCTGGATCATTGTAAAGAGGAGGTAGAACGGAAACGCACTGATGTCACTTTTCAGTCAAGTAAGAATAAAAATGAACAGAAGAAGGATTTTAGATGTACCTTTTTGACTCGCTATAACAGCAAGGTGGGCTGTATAAAAAATATGATCAGTAAAAATTGGCATATCCTTCAAAACGATCCTGTACTCAGTAAAGATTTACCAACTAAGCCTCCTGTAGTCTTCACTAGAGCCGACAATTTGACTAATAAACTGGTCCGTAGTGCTAATCTCGCAACTAGTAAAAAACGCATCAATGCACATAAAGGCAGGTTCACTTGGTGCGGTTTTTGCTTGCCCTGCAAAAACCGCATCCAAAAAGACCGAGAAAGGTTTGTGGAGACCATCAAAACCAATAAGATGAAAGACACTGCCTTGAAAATAAGGGGCCAATTCTCTTGCAATAGCGTTGGCGTAATTTATCTTTTGGAGTGCCCTTGTGGCCTCCAATATGTCGGCAGGACTACACGAAGCCTAAAAACTTGAGTGCAGGAGCACGTACGTAATATTAAAAAGGGTCTCGAGACCCATAGTGTCTCGTTACATTTTAAAATTTGTCATAATAAAAACCCTAGAGGTCTGCGCTTTTTTGGATTAGAACTTGTGCGCACACCCACTCGTGGAGGGGACTTCATCTCCTTAATAAATAAAAAAGAAGTTGAATGGATGTTCCTTTTAGGAACTATCCAACCCCAAGGGTTGAATGTAGAATGTGACGTTAATGCCTGTCTTTTTTAACACATCTTCCTTTAGCACCTTGCCCCATATATAATAATTTTTTTTTTTTTTATCTATTTATGTTTTTATGTGGATTTTATATACATATATTTTTTGTTCATGTGTGTCTGCTTATGTATAATTGGTCTTGCCTTGCACTCCTGTGAAGGATGTCATGACGTGGTAGAAGGGAGGTCTCCTGCTAATTTAAACTCTGTGGAATCCAATCACCAATCAACGCCCCAGACGAAGCATCACGGCGAAACCCGGGTCGGGCATTTCAGAGACTTTAGTCTTGTGGTTTTAGCTGTAATTTTATTTCTCATTAAATAATTTTTATCCGACTCTTTGGTGCGCATCCGTTCCACTAACCAGTCCTTCTGAGAAGCTGAGGTCTAGTACCATCTAGGTGCAGAAGCATTCCATCCGTCGGATCGATATTTGGAAATTCCTACTTGAGTATCTTGATCCTTGCCTGCTCCACCTGCCCAGCTGCCTGTGAACATTGCACAGATTCCTTCCAAGCCTCTCATAAGGGACATCCTGTGAGTATAACCTTACAGCAAGCGTTTTAAGTGTAATTACATGCTACACTATAGTCCTCTCTTTTCAACAGAGTACTATTGAAGACACCATCTATTCATATACGCATTTACTCGCAAGATACCCTGTGAGTATAATCTATTCGCAGGGGCGCTAAGTTTGTGGAACTTGCTACACCATAGTGCGCTTTTTCATTTCAGAACAGATTTCCATACCAGTGTTAAGTTGTGAGGTTGGCTTGTGACCACGTTGATTGAAGATCTACCAAAGGAACTTTTTATTATATATTTTTATTTTTATACAAAAGAATTTTCTCCTGCAGCGCAATCCTTTTCCAAAAATAAACAGTTTGGGGTAATGGTTGAACTTGAAATGTGTCTCCTGGAGGAGCAGCACATCAGAACCTGCTTTGCGTAGTATAGAGAAAATATGACTCCGTTTGGACGGGGAGTTGAAACCCTTTACGTTATAGGTTGCTATATGTGGATCAGCCATAGTCAAGGGTCAGGGTGGAGACATAGTGGTGCAGTGTGCTGGTCCCCCAGGGGAGAACACTTACAAGATAGGTAATGTCCGTCCGATCCGGAGGAGGAGCCCAGGTCCAGAGGTCAGATTGCCACATCCCATTTACTTGGGTGATAGTATCGAGTACCTTAAACCAAACAAGGGAAAGGGAAAAACTATGAGAACATAAAACATAATAAAAAAATAACATTTTGTGTGAAGTGACACACATACAATGAGCACGGAGGGGTTTTGGTCACTAGACCTGATTATGTGCCGTCCAGCACATTATATATCAATAAAATGATGAAATTATATAGATAAGAGGGGTACACCTACATCTGAAAATCACATGGAGCACCAGCCAATACGTTATAAAATGATTTATTGATATTAGGAATAAAATCAGGTGAGGTACCTCAATATATTCACATAAAACATGCAGAATGACGCTAAAAATGCATAAAATACAGTGGGTATAACCAATCTGGAGGGTAACTATTACTATAATGTATGGCAAAAATCACTGGTTAGTTGTTACTTTGTAATAACTGAATCGTAACTGTTTGTCCTTGTATACAGTCTATTATGCAAAATCAGATGCGTAGAGTCTGATCTGCAATGTCTCTGCGGGTGTTTAGTATAAAAGTTCTGACTGTTACCCAGCAGTTTACAAATACATATACAGTCCTTTTATGTTGGTTATCTTCACAGCTGTATCAGGTTGGTCCGCTGCTGAACCGTACTGTGTTTAAACAAACTACTCACTGTTTTGAAGCGGTGGAGTGACCGATCACTCGTGCTTGGCGTGGCGTCCCACGTGTTACAGCATTGATGGTTTGAGCTCCCGTCCACTCTTTCATGTAAGTGAGTAGAATACCAAGGCAGGAGAAAACAATCTCTTTAGATGTCGGGGTCAATAAGTAATTTAGACCCGGTTTGATATTCGGCGTTGCTTTGTGTCTTTTTAGTCCAGCGAGACTTACGTTTCTTCCTACCAACTGTGCAGAAGCGCTTCCGAAAATTCCAAGGTGGTATGCAGATTGTAAGCTGCGGTTTCTTTCTTTACTCGAGACTTGTGTACACGAAAGAAAGAAAACCGCAGCTTACAATCTGCACACCACCTTGTAATTTTCGGAAGCGCTTCTACACAGCTGTCACAACCAGACAGCTGAGAAGCTCTCACAGAGTGTCACAACCAGACAGCTGAGAAGCTCTGACAGAGGCCTTTCAGAACCTCCTCCTTGAGTTTCTGTGTTGTGGTATTCAGCTCCTCCTCTCGTTAGCCTCTCTCAGCTGTCATGTGTTGGACTAATTGCTTCCCTTTAAATTCTTCCCCAGAAGGCTTTTCTGGGCGGCTTATACTACTTCCTGGAGTGTGTGTGCACGCTGACTCTGTCCTCCTGTTTGCTTCAAAGCTAAGTGTCGTACCTTTATCTGTTATTTTCTGTTTGCTGGATCCCAGGTGACCCTGACTCCCTCCGTGTCTGGTGTAGGGAGCCGGTGGTCGTGTCCCCTCACTATTGTAGGGTGCTCAGGGCTTTATAGTCAAGGTTCGTGGATATGCAAACCTCCACCATTCGGATCTTTGCATAGGCTGAGCAGCCAGGGAAAGTGCCAGGTCTTCTGCAGGGGTCTCCCTTGGTTCCTTAGTTTTTGGATCCAGCGAGTCGTTTATACATGTTGCTTTGCCTTGTTTCCTGTACACCGTCCATGACAACAGCTGGTAGGAAGAAACGTAAGTCTCGCTGTGTCTGGACTAAAAAGACACAAAGCAATGCCGAATATCAAACAGGGTCTAAATTACTTATTGACCCCGGCGTCTAAAGAGACTGTTTTCTCCTGCCTTGGTATTCTATTCACTTACATGAAAGAGCAGACCGGAGCTCAAACCATCGATGCTGTAACACGTGGGACGCCACGCCAAGCACGAGTGATCGGTCACTCCACCGCTTCAAAACAGTGAGTAGTTTTAAACACAGTACGGTTCAGCAGCAGACCAACCTGATACAGCTGTGAAGATAACCAACATAAAAGGACTGTATATGTATTTGTAAACTGCTGGCCACAGTCAGAACTTTGATACTAAACACCCGCAGAGACATTGCGGATCAGACTCTACGCATCTGATTTTGCATAATAGACTGTATACAAGGACAAACAGTTACGATTCAGTATTGGCTGGTGCTCCATGTGATTTTAAGATGTGAGTGTGCCCCTCTTATCTATCTAATTAAATCCTTTTATCCTAAAAGATTGGGGTTATCTTTTTCAGGGGGAGCACCCATTCCTTGTCATTTGGAGGGTGAGCTATCACAAATTATCCAAACCTAAAATGATTAAATAGACTAATGACAATGGGAGAAGACAATAGGTTCCAGGAGGGGGCCGTACGGTAGGCCAAGAGTGACAGGGTAGACTTAGAAAGAAAAACAAGACAATTGGAAGGGGAGGATTGAGAGACAAGAGGTTTAGGAACAAGGAGGAATTCAGACTGACCGAGGGGGTCATTAAGAGAAAACAACTAAACGTATATATTAGAGATATCATCTATTGTGGATTCTTCTAGCACTTCTGTGCGGCTGTGGTCTGCTGGTAAGTTGAAGTTCCTTTTCCACAGAATCGTCAGAATGGTGGTATCTCGACGAAGAAACCCATATGGTAGCTCGCCAAGAAGATGCGTCAGCTAGGTAGGAGCTATGGATCTTGAGCAAGTCTCTTCTGTGTCAGCTGGCATAAGTCCTTATTGAAACCTTATGTTCAACCCATTGTACCCTCGCCTTTGCCTCCTTTTACCAACTTTATGCGCTTTAGGAGTGTGTTGCACAGCAAAAGGTGCAACTGTTGGAACCTCTGGGAGCATGGTGATGTCTTGGAATAAGTCCCAGTTGTCTATCTGTAGAGGGGGGATTTGCAGGTATTCATAAATGTCCTCCAAATCGTAATGTGCTGAGATGTTAAAGCGGCGCCCTCCCTGGGAAAAGGAGAGGCCAAAGAGAAAGTTCCACTTGTATTGGATTCTATTGGCCCGTAACCATTCCGTCAGTGGTTTCATGGTTTTACGTTTTCTCAATGTAGAAGGGGCCAGATCCTGGTATATGGACAACGAAGTGCCCTCAAGTAGAATGTCCGACCGGTTCCTAGCGGCTTCCTGAACTGCCACTTTTACTTGAAAATTGAGGAACTTACAGATCACGTCCCTAGGAGAGTCATCTGGCTTGGGTTTATGACGTAGTACTCTGTGGGCTCGCTCTATAATTATATCGGGAGCAAAATCTGGTGCCAGCAGCGAGGAGCACAGTGTTTTCACTGCAGCCGGGATATCCCCAGGTGACACAGATTCTGGGATCCCTCAAAGGCGCAGGTCATTACGGCGCCCCCTGTTCTTGGTCTTCAAGAGCATTGTGTAGCTCGTTAAGGTAAGCGCTACATTTTTGGAGTGAACTTGTGGTGGCCCTCTGATGGTCCAGAATCAAATTCTGGTGGTTTTCGAGAGACTCCACTCGATCGCCCACCTGCCTCATATCTTGGCGCAGGGCGGCGATCTCACTGAGTAACGGCTCCATGGTCTTGCAGAGTGTATGCTTCAGGTAATTCCTGGTTATTGGGAGGGCCCCTCTACCTTGTGGTTCCTCCGTGTCGCTTTCTTCCTCTGATCTGTCCGGCGCGCTGGCTTTGTGCGGCAGGGTCGCGCCATCTTGGATTCACGGGCTACAAATGTGGAGGCTGCTTTTTAATGAATTTTTCCATTTCGCCCCCCACAATATGTCTTTTGTTGGAGCTCAGGTGTTCTCCTGCTTTGGGGTTCCCGATCTACACCATTTTAGGGCTGATAGCTGCAGATAGCACGTGCAATAGACGGACTATGTCACGGAGCTCAGAAGCATGCAGCCATCTCTGACCGGCGCCGGCTCCGCCCCTTCCGTGCAGATTTTTGTGCATTTCTGCACCCAAAATTGCAATTTCTAACAGAGGTTTTTAGTGCTGATTTGATGCTGTTTTGCCACAGATCTCACCCTTCTTTAGAAAACGGCAGGTCAATTTCTGCACAGTGACATCAGTGATGTATTTCCCCTGTAACTTGACTACTATGTCAGCCCCAGTTACTCGAGAAATCAATAGTAAAAAATAAAAAAAAGTAAATATCCCTTAGAGGTCTGGTATGGTGGACACAAAATATATAAAAAAATAAAATAAATTTTGTCACCTCATCTCCCAAAAACCATAATATCAAATTAATCAAAAAGTCGCATGTACCCGAAAATGGTTGCAATAAAAACGTCACCTCATCCTGCAAAAAAAGACCATAGCCAGAAAAAAATGTAAAATATGGCTCAAAAAAATTGGCAACACATACAGTGCTGCCCATAACTATTCATACCCCTGGCAAATTTTGACTTAAAGTTACTTTTATTCAACCAGCAAGTAATTTTTTGACAGGAAATTACATAGGTGTCTACCAAAAGATAATAAGACGATGTACAAGAGGCATTATTGTGGGGGAAAAAAAAAACATTTCTCAGCTTTTATTTACATTTGAGCAAAAAGTGTCCAGTCCAAAATTATTCATACCCTTCTCAATAATCAATAGAAAAGCCTTTATTGGTAGCTATTACAGCAATCAAACGCTTCCTATAATTGCAGACCAGCTATTTGCATGTCTCCACAGGTATTTTTGCCTATTCATCTTTAGCAATGAGCTCCAAATCTTTAAGGTTGGAGGGTCTTCTTGCCATCACCCTGATCTTTAGCTCCCTCCACAGATTCTCAATTGGATTCAAGTCTGGACTCTGGCTGGGCCACTCCAAAAACGTTAATGTTGTTGTCTGCTAACCATCTATTCACCACTTTTGCTGTGTGTTTTGGGTCATTGTCATGCTGAAAAGTCCACTGGTGCCCAAGGCCAAGTTTCTCTGCAGACTGCCTGATGTTGTCATTGAGAATCATCATGTATTGCTCTTATTTCATGGTGCCGTTTACTGTGATTAGGTTCCCTGGTCAATTGCCTGAAAAACACCCCCAAAGCATTAGGTTCTCACCACCATGTTTGACAGTGGGGATGGTGTTCTTTGGGTTGAAGGCTTCTCATTTTCCAAATGAAGGAAACATCATTGTGACCAAACAATTCAATTTTTGTTTCATCTGACCATAACACAGAAGACCAGTCTTTTTCTTTGTCCAGATGAGCTTTGGCAAAGGCCAAGCAAGCTTTTGTGTGCCTTAGGCCTCATGCACACGACGCGTAAACAAATAGATAAAAGAATGACATTACATAACATTTAGAATTTTTTTTATAAATAAAGGTAAAACATATTGACTCAAATTGACGATTAACATGGTGTCACAAGAAAACAGTCTCAGAATGGCTTGGATAAGTAAGAGCATTCCAAAGTTAATGTTACATTTATTTTATTTTTATTAAGAAAAAGAAGATCAAGCCATTGGTACCAATTAACACTCTATATTGATCCACGCCCCCCTTTTATTCATGTAAACTTGGCCAGTATATTTTGTTGGGAAAAGTGGCAACCCTAGCACTATTGGACTAAGGAAGCATAACTACTGTGTAGGGGCACTAAAAATGCTTAAATAATGAGTGGGTGAGGAAATTCCAACAAGTCTGGGCAGCCTTGACTAGTAGTGGGAGGGGTCCAGAATTTTCTAGTTACACCCCTGAGAGAGGGGTATAACTAGGAACTAATCTATAGTATGTGCAGAAGAAGAAGGGCCAGGTTCTCTAAGGGCTCTTTCACACCTGCGTTATTGTCTTCCGGCATAGAGTTCCGTCGTCGGGGCTCTATGCCGGAAGAATCCTGATCAGGATTATCCTAATGCATTCTGAATGGAGTGAAATCCGTTCAGGATGCATCAAGATGTCTTCAGTTCCGGAACGGAACGTTTTTTGGCCGGAGAAAATACCGCAGCATGCTGCGCTTTTTGCTCCAGCCAAAAAAACTGAAGACTTGCCGCAAGGCCGGATCCGGAATGAATGCCCATTGAAAGGCATTGATCCGGATCCGGCCTTAAGCTAAACGTCGTTTCGGCGCATTGCCGGATACGGCATTTAGCTTTTTTACAGTGGTTACCATGGCTGCCGGGACCCTAAAGTTCTGGCAGTCATGGTAAAGTGTAGCGGGGAGCGGGGGAGCAGCATACTTACCATCCGTGATCGCATGGCACGTCATCCATGCGCATGGGGCGCTCTGACGTAATTCTGGAGCGCCCCGGGAGCCGCGCGGACTGTAAGTATACCGCTCCCCCGCTTACCTGCTCCTACTATGGCAACCAGGACTTTAATAGCGTCCTGGGTGCCATAGTAACACTGAAAGCATTTTGAAGACGGATCCGTCTTCAAATGCTTTCAGTACACTTGCGTTTTTCCGGATCCGGCGTGTAATTCCGACAAGTGGAGTACACGCCGGATCCGGACAACGCAAGTGTGAAAGAGGCCTAAGTATGGTCATAATCACGCTTTGCTCTCCTGACTCTCCTCTTTCTACAATTTTACAGAATCCGGTTCATTACCATGAGCATCTTCCACATCCAATGGCATTTAAGTGATGCTCCAAGCACTAGGGGGGATTTTAGATGGAGACGTTCAATGAAGCTGCAGTAACTATTTTACTGAAGCTGGTGTGAATGATTATATTCATTCTCTCAGAAAATGAACATCTAGTGAGACAGGTGAAGCTGGTGAAGTTGTTATGTTGCAGTGATAGCCTAGAGCAGTGATGGCTAACCTTGGCACTCCAGCTGTGGTGAAACTACGACTCCCAGCATGCTCTATTTATTTCTATAGAGTTCTGAGAGCAGCCAAGCAAGGGGGGCATCTTGGGAGCTGTAGTTTTACCACAGCTGGAGTGCCAAGGTTAGCCATCACTGGAGAGTCTCAAGCAGGTTCCAATACCTATTAGTTCTCATCACGAATATTCTAATCACTAAATTTTATTGAGAATATTGGCACTTTCGAAAATTCGCAAATATCTAGAATATAGTGCTACATCTTCGTAATCGCGAATATTCTAGATTTTTTTCATCAGTATCCATGATCACTCACTGCTTCTTGCTTGTGGGCCAATGCAAAGGCTGCAATATCTTTGACTTTAGGAGTAGTGTTGATCGCAAATTTTCATATCGCAAATTTGTATCGCAAATTTTTTATCGCAAATTTTCCGATTGACAATTTTCGCAATCAAGAAAATAATGACTAGAGATCACAAATTCTAGAATTTACGGCGAATAATAGGCAATATTGCCTATGCTGATCATCACTAATAGCTATCACTGGAATACAGGTCAGCAAGTGGCAGCACTAGCCTGTTCAGTTATTGATGTATAATCATGACAGAACACAATTGGCAATCTAATAGTTATAGTTACCTGTGGTGACTTACAGAAAAGTAAAAAAAAAAGTTAAAAACTAACTTAAAAATATAAAAAAAAAGAAAAATACAAAAGTTCAAATCACCTCCTGTAAGAAATGGACAACCTTTCTCATAACTTGAATTACCTGTGTATGTTTTTATATCTATGTCGTGTGACTTTATATATTTTCATGCCATTCTGTAAGATTATCTGTATGATGCCATTCAGTCTGGACCGGTGGGAGCTAATACACACTCACTTTTAATAGGATTCAAATTAGCATCTTCCTGTTAACATAAGTAGTGGTAACGAGGTTTCCTGGATGGGATTAGAGCCTCACTGTAATGTCTGACACATCAGACATATTGGCATCGGTGCACAGCAGACATCCAGAAGCTTTTCAGATGGACTACCAGAAGATGAAAATATATCATAAGCTATAACTTATGTCTGGTCCAATTCTCTATGTGGGCATTGTAGGGAGCCCGTACATTCCCCCCCTGACAGCCAGCATTCCCGCGCAATCAGAAAGTTTCATTCTGAGACCCTTACACCCCTACATATTTGGTATCAGAATGATCAGCCTGGTGAAATATGCGTGATTAAAAATAGGGGCCCAAAAATTTATTAGTGTTGATGGGAAGTTATGTTTTATTAATATTTTATGCTTGCCAGCCGAGGCATGGGGTATAGCACATACCCATAATGAAGGCCTTCCCAGAAGGCTGGGCCGAGGATGGGAGGGAGACTCCTCTCAGCTCTACCCTCTGTCGAAGGGGGGTAAAAATGTAGGATTTGGAACCTTTCATTGACACAATTTGGGGATCCGATAAACATTGGGTTGTGTTGCACGTCCTCCTGTCCACGGAACCAGAATGGACTCTGATTACACAATTCATTTTGGTTTTTATCCTTTTTCTTTTTATAACTGTTTTGTGCACGATTATATATGTCTCTAATTTCATATTTTTTTTTTTGTAAGGCTACTTTCAGACCCGCGTTTGGTCCGGATCCTTCTTGTATCTGCACAGACGGATCCGCACCAATAATGCAAACGCTTGTATCCGTTCATAACGGATCTGCTTGTATTATTCATTTAAAAAAAAGTCTAAGTCAAAACTGATTCGTCTTGACTTACATTGAAAGTCAATGGGGGACGGATCAGTTTTCAATTGTCAGCGAAAACGTATCCGTCCCTATTGACTTACATTGTAAGTCAGGACGGATCCGTTTGGCTCTGCATTGTCAGACGGACAATGAAAAACTGCAAGCTGCATTTTAGTGTCCGCCTGAAAAGCGAAACAGAAACCAAACGCAGCCAAATTGTTGCATTCTGAATGGATCCTTATCCATTTAGAATGCATTGGGGCTGAACATATCCATTTTGGGCCGCTTGTTAGAGCCCTGAAACGGATCTCACAAGCGGACCCAAAAACGCCAGTGTGAAAGTAGCCTAACTATGTACTATATCTTTTTAGTACATTAAAGTACTAAATGGTTTGGTAGATTAAAGTACTAATGGTTTTTCCTTGTGCCCTAACTGAGCCTAGTAACCTCCATTTTTAGGTGTGCAAGTGTGGGTTGTGTTACTGTGTATTTGTTATAAGTTCTACCTGTGCTACTGTGAGCCTGCTTGCGAGGGGCAGTGATGGCCAGTTCGCATTGTTCACCAGCTAACATATGCGGGCTGCCATCTTTTTTCACAAGTCCGGCGAGGCACAGGTAAGCCCTTACCTGTGCCTGTGCCGCAAGCCGGTCTGAAAACAAATGCGGTCACCGGGAGCCGGCAGTTCCGAGAACAGCCTGATGAAGGCCCCGGTGGCTGTTCTCGGAACTGCCTGCTCTCGCTGACCGCACTTGCTTTCAGACCGGCTCGCGCACAGGCTTACCTGTGCCTCGCCGGACTTGTGAGAAAAGATGGCAGCACGCATGTGTTCACAGGCGAACAATGCGAACTGGCCATCACTGGCGAGGGGGTGCTGTTGGGTTTTGTATGAGCCCCTAATTAATTGGTGCATTAATTTAGATGTCATAGATGATGGCAGCGTGTTGGGGTGCATGAAAGGCTGTGTCGGGGTGTGATCTAGGTTCAATATGAGGCCTGTGTGTAGGGGCAAGAGAAAATGAGTTTGTGAAATAGATCGACCCTTGGCAGTTGCACCCAGGTCACATAACAGGGCAGTTCCCATACGTGACGCTCCCTTTTCCCCAAAAACAAAAATGATTTAAGAAAAAAACTTTATAGTTAATGTTGCATCTGAAAATGCCTATACTATTAAAATATAACAATATTTATCCCATACAGCGAATAGTCTAAATATAGTCTAAATAGTTAATTCGCCATTTTTGTGGTCACTTCACCTCCCAAATATTTTTTTTTTAAAGTAATAAAACACACTTCCTTTGTGCAAGCCATCGGCCAATATTGTTACTGAACTGCGACTAAGGCTACATTCACACGTCAGTATTTTTCTATATCCCGAATTTCGGTCCGTTTTTTGCGGATCCGTTGTTCCTGAAAATGTTTCCGTATGTCTTCCGTATGTCATCCGTTTTTTGCGGATCCGCCAAAAATGGAAACATGTATAAATTTCAATAAGCAAATAAAGTTGTTTGGATTGAAAAAAAAAAAAGTTTCTGTGGGCAGGAATTAATTTCCAGGAACGGAATCCGCATAAAACGGATGACATACGTAATGACATACGAATGTCTTCCGTTTTTTGCGGATCCATTGACTTTGTATTGTACCAGGATCCGATTTTTGCGGAAAAGAATAGGACAAGTTCTATATTTTTTCGGACATGCGGAACGGAACAACGGAAACGGACAGCACACATTGTGCTGTCCGATTTTTTCCAGGACCCACTGAAAATGAATGGGTACAGAACTGGTCCAGATCTGTTCCGCATAAAATGGAACAGATCAGGAAAGAAAAAACGGACGTGTGAATGGACCCTTAAAGGAATTGTCCGACAAAAAATATTCTACAGTTTTCAAACCGGCACCTGGATCTGAATACTTTTGCAATTGCATGCAATAAAAAATGTTGTATAGCTACTGAGTTATTCAGTAAAATGTATCTTTATAGTGCCACTTAAAGGGGTTGTCCAGGTTCAGAGCTGAACCCGGACATACCCTTATTTTCTCCCAGACAGCCCCCCTGAGGCTAGCATTGGAGCATCTCATGCTCCGATGCGCTCACGTGCCCTGCGCTAAATCGGCAGTGTGTTCGGTGACGTCACCGGCTCTGAGGGCGGGCTTTAGCTCTGCCCTAGCCGTTTAACTGGTGCAGAGTTAAAGCCCGCCCATCAGTGCTGGTGACATCACCGGGGTTCCTGTCAGCCCCATGGAGAGCCCCGGTACGTCACCGGAACGCCTAAAAATGCCTTTGCCCTGCGCAATTTAGCGCAGGGCAAAATAGAGCATCGGAGCATGAACTGCTCTGATGCTCATGTCAGGGGGGTTGTCGGGGTGAAAATGAAGGGATGTCCGGGTTCAGCTTTGAACCCGGACAACCCCTTTAATTTCTTACTTCTTTGACCTGCTCACTGAGAAGGCTGCACATGCTCAGTTTCATCCTTCAACCACCTCGTGAGCTCTGATATGAAGAGTTGAGACACGCCCCCTTAGCTGCAGTAGAAAAATTTCATGGATGATGTTGCAGATAGCTGGAACTTATGAATAAACGTCTGACTGGCTTGATCCCAAACTAAGGAGCATATATAAAACCCTAAGAGCTCTCCCTGACTGCTATGCCCATGCAAGGGTCTCAATAGTAGACAATTGCATGCCCACGTACCTAAGACTGTGTGAAACCTGAAAACCCTATAATAGTGAGGGGACACTACCACCGGCTCCCTGCACTTAATATGGACAGAGTCAGGGTCACCTAGAATCAAGCCAGCAAGGAAACACAATACATGAAAAGACTTATCTGAGTAAACAGCAGCAGCAGCAGCCTCCAGCAGTGAACACTTCATCCAGGAAGTAGTAAAAACCGCAAAGTGAGGCAGTATGGGAGGGAATATAAAAGGGAGACAATTAGTCTAAATAGGTGACACCTGGGAGAAGGAAAGCAGATGACAAAGTGAAACTAAAACAAAGAAGATCATGCAAGAGGTAGAGAAGGACGCCTGCCAGACCTTCTCACAGAAAAATCTAAATGTCATCTAGATACACTAGAACAAATTTCCCCATTAAATGATAAAAAATGCTGTTCACATAATGTTGGAAGACGGCTGGAGCATTCATCAAACCAAAGGGCATAACCAAATTCTCGAAATGACCCTCAGGGGTATTGAAGGCCGTCTTTCATTCCTCCCCTTCCCTGACCCTGTGTCACGACTGTGACTGATCCAGACAGGTCTGGGAGGAGAAGGTCGCAGCGACTTGCTACTCGCGATAGCTTGTGAGTTTGCTCTGTGGTTCAGGGTATGTCATCAGGGTTTTGCCTTGTGAACCTTTTTGTCCTGACTGGGAGTTTGTAGGCATCCTTCTCAGGTGAGTCCTGTCTGCCACTCCCAGCTACTATATTAGTTTCAGTTTCACTTGCAGTCATTGCCAGATATAGTCCTTATTTCCAGTGCTATTCTGACCTTTGAAGGAGATCGTTTGATGGTATTGCTGTGGAGCTCTCGTCTGGTGTGGACTGTCGTTAGTTGGATCACCTTCTCTGCTCGTGACTGGATAAGTCTATCTATGTTTGATTGTTTGTTTGTTTGTTGCTGTCTTCCCCTGTTGTTCTCCTAGACGTGAGTGATGGTGACTAGTGCTCCCATCTGCCTTTCCCCAGTCTAGTCTTGTTAGGGTGACTGAGGGTTTAGGCATCCTGCTCGCCGCACGGGTTCACACCCCGTCTAGGGTATCAAGGCAGACAGGTGCCAGCTTAGGGTTAGTCAGGGGTGACCGTTCTATTTCCCATCCGTAGATAAGGGTCCCCCTTCCCCTCTGTCTGGTGCGACACGACTGCTGTTGGGATAGCGGTCGTGACACCCTGACTAGGTTGTATGCCCCTCTTAAATCCAACTTAGAAAAAACTTTAGTCCCAACAATCTGGTTAAACAGGTCTGGGATCAGAGGAAGCGGATATGGGTCACGAATTGTGATACGGTTCAGCTCCCTGAAATCCAGACAAGGTCTTAAAAAACCATCTTTTTTCTTAACAAAAGAAAACAACAGCGGCAACAGGTGACTTCGAGGGTCGGATGTGTCCCTTTCTCAGGCTCTCAGAGATATAAGTACGCATAGCGACTCTTTCAGGTTGGGAGAGATTGTATAAACGTGATTTTGGCAGCTTGGCGCCTGGGATGAGATTAATAGGGCAGTCGTACTCCCGGTGAGGGGGTAACTCCTGGACACCACTCTCGAAAACACATCCAAAAATTCAGAGCTAAAAGATGGTACAGTCTTGGTAGAAACCTCTGAAAGAGACGTCGTGAGGCAATTATCTCTGCAAAACTCACTCCAACCATTTATTTGCCTTGCTTGCCAATCAATGGTGGGGTTATGTTTAGTGAGCCAGGGTAGCCCCAACACTAGAGGAGTAGGTAATCCACTTAGGACGAAACATGACATATCCTCAACATGAGCGTCACCCACAGTCAAACGGATATTGTGGTTGATATTGAGAGTGATAGCTGCTCCACTATCTGCAAAAATCTCACAAACAATGTTCTTGCTGTCTAGCGCCAACCTGGCAGGTAGGAGAAAACGGGAACTACAAGAAAACGGCAAACCTTCAATTTCCGCATCAACCTTGCCAATAGTAGCAAATGGAAAGTTTTTAGAGGGTTTTTTCCTTCTTTTTTTTAATACCCTCAGAAAGCTCCATAAATCTCCTAGAGGGGCAAACATTAGCCAAATGATTTATACCCCCACAACAGAAACAAACCCTCCTCTGAGAGCTGAATCCTCTACTATTAGAGGCAAGCAAACCCAGCTGCATGGCCTCCTCCTCAGAGGGGATTGAGAGAGACTGAGACCCCTGCGCACTGAATGAGACAGCCCCACTGTCCTTGGACTGAATATGACAGGAAGGAGTAGTGTCCTCTCTCTCTCTCTCTCTCTCTAAGACGCCTGTCAATACAAACAGCTAGAGACATGGCAAATTACAACAAGGCTGGTCTCTCATGAAACGCAAATGCATCTTTCAATCTTTCCGAAAGACCGTGGCAAAATTGACTTCGGAGTGCAGCATCATTCCAACCAGTATCAGCTGCCCATCTCCGAAATTCAGAACAATATATCTCTGCGGACTGTTTACCCTGGCATAAAAGACAATCTAAAGGCAATTTAGATTCAGCCAGAGCAATACATTCTGGGTCATCAAATATCTGCACCAGGGCTACAAAAAATTCATCCACCGATCGGGGGGGCCGTGCCCCCACCGGCAGAAAAAAGGCCCAAGACTGATCTTAGGCTCGGAACAAACTCCATGAACACCAGCATAACTGGTCACCTGAAACTGAGACACAGTTTTACGGAGATCTGCTATCTCCAGTGAAAGACCTTGCATGCGGTCAATCAAGGCTGAAACCGGATCCATGCTTAAGACGGTTAAGGCGGTTTATAATGTTACGGATGATGTTGCAAATAGCTGGAACTTATGAATAAACATCCAACTGGCTTGATCCCAAACTAAGGAGCATATAGGTGAGCCCTATAAAACCCTAAGAGCTCTCCCTGACTGCTATGCCCATGCAAGGGTCTCAATGATAGATGATTGCATGCCCACGTACCTAAGACTGTGTGACACCTGAAAACCCTATAATTGTGAGGGGACACGACCACCGGCTCCCTGCACTTAATACGGATGGAGTCAGGGTCACCTAGAATCAAGCCAGCAAGGAAACACAATACATGAAAATACTTATCTGAGTAAACAGCAGCAGCAGCCTCCAGCAGTGAACACTTCATCCAGGAAGTAGTAAGATCATGCAAGAGGTAGAGAAAGACGTCTGCCAGATCTTCTCACAGAACTGGCGGTGACAAAAAGACACTTCCCTTGAGTTGCCAGCTTGATTTAAATCTAGCAGAGAAACAAATGGGAAGATTTCTAGATCCATGTGAGGCAAAGGTCTGGTTCTAGCTTTGTTAGAAAGAAATTGTCATGGACTATATGATGTCTGATTTTTATTTTTTACATTATTTATGGGATAACCACTTTAAAGCTGATTTCTAAAATGTTGGTGCTATGCTTACAACCTTTCCCTCCGTCACTAATCCACAGGGATAAAGTAGGTTTTGTGTCAGGAAGAGAGGGCCGTATGAATATAACACGGTTGATACATATCATCCATCACACACACCTGTCATCTACTCCACTTGCTCTTCTCGGCACTGATGCCTAGAAGGATTTTGATCGGATTGACTGGCTTTTTATCATTAGTGTCCTGAAGAGATTTGATCTACCACAACCATTAATTAATGCCATTATTGCAATGTATAGTGCCCCTTAGGCTAGGGTCCTGATAAATGACACACTATCCCCATCTTTCCGCATCCACAGGGTTGAAAAACCAAGAAATTCTAATCTGACCCCTTAAAACTCAGTTTTTATTAAATCAATTTAAAAGGACTTGACAAAACAGGCCACTTGATAATCAAGTAGAGGCCACCAGCAATTGTTCGGGTGAGAGTGGCAGGAAGGTCAGCGTAGAGGGAGGTCTTTGCCCTGCTGAGTCCTCAGCCCGGGGATGACCCAGGAGGGTGGAGTCTCCCCGTCTTCGTGCCTAACCTGGCTGGCCCTAGTAAGCCGTAAATTGAATGGGTTTCCCTACTGCTCCAACGCGTTTCCCCCACCTGGGTTCATCAGGGGGTCGTGTGGGAAAAATACAGGGCACAACAAATGAATAAACAAATAGATACTGAAATAGATAATAAACTAGATATAGTACGTTATATCACAGGAGATTGGCTCAGATGGTGTGTACATGGGACAGCCATAGACATCACATGTGATTCCCATAGGTCAGAGCATGATACATCCACATGTGGTGGTCCCAAAGGTGGGCATTGCCAAGACTCCAGCGCGTGTGGTAAGGTTGTCCTCTTTCCCCCTTGCTCTTTGTCCTTACTATAGAGCCGCTACTGCAAGCTCTTATATTAGATGACAAAATAGAGGGCCTCACTCTCAACCATCACCAACATCAATTGGTGGCTAGAGATGTCCCGAAACTATTCGCTGGCGAATAGTTCCCGGCGAACATAGCGCATCATTGAGAAAACTTTGACCCTGTACCTCACAGTCAGCAGACACATTCCAGCCAATCAGCATACCCTCCCTCCCAGACCCTCCCACCTCCTATCAAATAGCAAGGACAGCATCCATCTTAGGGACAGCATCCATCTTAGATTCATTCTGAAGCTGCAGTGTCACAAATTTGACTAAGTTGTAATCGCAATGCGATTAATACAGGTTATATTAATCGCATTGCGAATTCAACTTAGAGCTGGGATCCTAATGGTCACAGTGGCGTTGTTATGGCTGGTGTCACCCGGTGCGGTAGAAAATTGTGTCACCCCTGCCCCCCCCCCCCCCCCCGAAGCGATAATAAAGAGATAAAGAGAAAAAAAAAGAAGTCACTAAGTCAGCTCCAATCAGATATCTGCATAGACTCAGAGTCTTGATCTACGTGCAGATATCTGATTGGAGCTGACTTCTTATTTTCTCTTTTGCACATAAACATTTAAACTATATTCCTTAGTAAAAATGACCAGTCCACACCATGTGGGTCAAGATTATTGAATGTGGCTGGGTGGCCCCAGCCCACAGTTCAACCCAACCCCTTATGTCTCCTGGCCTGGGGCCGTCTCTATAATAATCCACAGTAAATTATGAATGGGGTTAGGTTATTTACTAATTATTATTGGGGTATTATTAAAATAATTTGGTCTATAAAGTCAGAGCCGCTCTACCTACCTCCTCCTCCCGGCGCCAGAGACTCCTGCAGGGCAGCTGCCGCGGCGCCCCACCGATCACCAGGCTGCAGTGAGTCACACCCCCGTCTCCCTTTACCATGTGACGGTGCGACCAATACAACCATTATGAACTCAGACCTCCTAAGTTGTAACCGCAATGCGATCAATACAGGTTATATTATTCGCATTGCGAATTCAACTTAGAGCTGGGTTCCTAATGGTTGTATTGCTAGAATATAACGAAGATTAAGAATATAGTGCTATATTCGTTATATTTGTCAATTCTAGCAATACAACCATTAGGAACTCAGATCTAAGTTGTAATCGCAATGCGATTAATGCAGGTTATATTAATCGCTTTGCGAATTCAACTTACCACACTCTGCGTCAACTACGTAATTTTCCTTGGGAGTTTTGCCATGGATACCCCTCCGGCATGCCACAGTCCAGGTGTTAGTCCCCTTGAAACAACTTTTCCATCACTATTGTGGCCAAAAAGAGTCCCTGTGGGTTTTAAAATTCGCCTGCCTATTGAAGACTATGGCGGTTTGCCCGTTCACGAACATTTGTTGAAATTCGCGTTCACCGTTCGCAAACGGAAAATTTTATGCTCGCGACATAACTATTGGTGGCCTTCGCAGATGATCTATTACTAATTATCATTAACCCTGAAGTCGCTTTCTGTCAGAACTATTGAGTATGAATAAAGTCCATAATTATAAGGCCTATATAAGTGAATGGACATGAGCCTAAGGGACAACCATTTTGTCTTATTTTAAGGCAGAGTGAATTCAGGATTTTTTTTTTTTACTCTGAAATTGCTAACCTAAGGTTTACGATATATACCAAAGTGTTTACCTAAGTCTGTTTTGTGAGAAGGAGATATCCCAAGGTCTAATGAAATGTGATGGCCTAGATAAGACAATGTATTTGAATTCTGATGATTTTAGTAAATAGAAAGACTCTAATCTTTCTTTGTGGTTTTTATATTAATCAATATAGGAGTAGATTGATTTTATATAATCAATTTTAATAGGTGTGCTGAATATATAGTATATATATAAGAGTATAGTCCTCATAGATATATTCAATTGTAAGATTAGAAATGAGGTATAAACTCCTCTGTCATGTTTAGAATCTGTCTCAGTGGAACACACAAATTAATTATTTCTTTCCTGGAATGGATGTGGACACAGGTGATCATGAACAAACCCTGTCTCATCCAAGAACAATGAATTGAGATAGCCATATTTATTTTGATTTAATCAAGTCTGGTCAAAAGACTTAAGGATACACAAGTTAGTTGACCAAGTATAAAACTCATTGTCTCTTTAAGATCTTCTCAAGGTTTGTCTGAAACCTTAGATTACATGTTAGTGCTACTATATGAATAAGAGAAATAAATGAATGCTTCGATTTTTTTTGTATGGAATACTAGTGCCATCTAGTGTTAGGGTAACAAAGATCTAGGGTATATTTTTCCCTAGAGGATGGTTCTATTAATTATAAAGTGAGGTCACTAGTTAATGATAAAACTTGGCCAAGCCCTTTCTAAGATAGGATAAAAAGATGGTATGGGCTGACAGAAGGGATCGATCTGACTCTCTCTCTGAACATCATCTTGACCATCTTGCCAGTCATTGGAGGCAGCCATCTTAGAACCATTGAAACTGATTTCTGCTAGCTGACATTTTGGTATAGTATAACCTTACCTATATTTTATAGGATAATTAATTAATATAATACATATCTATATATTCAATTAACCATACTTGGTATATAGTATCTGTTTTGGAATAAGATTGGGGTGTACCTGCAGCATCATCCTGAAAATTAATCCAATACAGGGAGATTAAAAATATACTAGTGAAAACACGGTATTATCTCCAAGGAACTGAATTCAGTTCTAGACCAGTATGGTTGATAATATATATATATATTTATATAGATAAAAGATAAACCAGATTTGGGTTTAATCGGACATTTGTCGGCTGAGAGAAATCAAGTATTAAATTGACTTTCAATATAAGTGAGGGGTATTATTATAAGAAGGCATAATTGTGTATATATAGATATATGTTCTCAATTATTTTTGGTCTTTACCACTATTTTGCATATCATTGATTGAATTTTATTACCGCCAATTTTGTTATATATATTATTTTGCACTATAAATTGTATTAATAAATTACATATATATTTTGTCTGTAACTGGGTTTTGTCTTCAATTCAACGCAGATCACGAGCTTGTTTTAGCTTGATATTTATGATAATAAGTTAGAATCTCCTTTATTACCGATTTTAATTTATTCACATAAATCATATAGACTGTCAATCGGAGACAGCATAAATATTCCGACATTTCCCGGCGGTTACGGCACTTCTTGACCATCAAAAGCATGGGGGAGATGTGTACTCTCTGCTCCACACTGCAGTAATGGGTCACTATATGTCTTTAAATGTCAGTGTGGGCGCTGCCCGCTCCACTATATGGTTAATTGCCTAGGCAGAAAACTACATTTCTAATAATCTGTGATATCTGTATTGCTGACCAGTCCTAAGACCTGAAAAACATACACTCCTATTGATTCATCTGAACTCTACCATAAGCTGATGCAAGGGAGGGCTGTCAGGCTTAGCCCTGGGGGGCAAATCCAGTCAAGTGGCCCATTTTTAGCCCAACCCATTATTAAACCCCCCCTACATATAATAGGCCACTCCCAACAAACACTGTACAGCTGAAATTATATTGCTGAGGCCTGTCTCTACACATCATACGGAGAGGGGTGGGCCTTTCCTAGCTGCACTGCCTGCTTCACATTATACAATAAACACCAGGCTACAGCCAGGAAGCTCCTCTGCTCTCCTTCCTCCCCATATCCTGCTCAAGGCTTGTGGTTTTCCCCACCATCTGCCACCCGCCAGTGGCCTGCTTCCCCCTTTGGCCGTCCTCACCCAGCTCTGAATCCTCCTTCTGCAAATGGCAGGGGGAGGAGCCGGAGCATCTTCTCTCCTACACAGTGCCACAAACCTCTTACATCCAGTGATGTCACCTTTGTTGTAGACGTTCTCTTTCCTCATCTTCTCTATTCAGACCAGACCGCCATGATGATTTTTCAGCCATCTCCCGTCTATGCAGAGATTGACAAACAGACATTAGTTTCCCACATTTCCATCATCTTCATATCTTCTGAACACCCTTTTCTGCCACCCCCAATACTATATTGCAGAAACAGTCCCCCTGGAAATACTACTGCCACACAGATAGTGCCCCCTTCAACAATTATTGGCACACAGACCCTAATAGTATAAAGATAATGTCCCCCAAAAATAAATGTGCTAAGCTGATACTGTGCCAGGGTGCCCCCCAAAGTAACAGTTCTCCCCAAAATCCCACCAATAGAAATAATTATTTGCCAGAGCACACTTAGTAGTAATAATGCCCCATAGTGCCCATACTAGTAATCATGTTCCTCATAGCCCCAGAGTAGTAGTAAAGCTCTGCATAATACCCCCTAGTAGTAATAATTTTCCCTATAATATGACAGTACATGAAATACCCCTGCTTAGTGCATGCAGTTGAGCTAATGTCCCCATAATGTATGGCAGTATAAAATACCCCAAAAACTATATGGCTGCACACCGTTATATATACAAACAAAAGAGCTAAGAAATGGGGGTAATTCTAGATAAAAATGGTACAATACCGACTATAAATGAGTAATGGAAGCTCTTAGCGCACATACATGTCGGGCCCATCTACCAGGCGTCAAGGTGGCTTCCGCAGCTGGGTCCCTATCACTAAAGAAACTGCCTCACTTTGGACTTACTTAAAGGGGTTCTGCACCTTCATTTAACTGATGATCTATCCTCTGGATAGATCATCAGCTTCTGATCGGCGGGGGTCCAACACCCGGGACCCTCGCCGATCAGCTGTTTGAGAAGGCAGCGGCGCTCCAGCAGCGCCGCTCCAGCAGCGCCGCGGCCTTCTCACTGTTTACCGCCGGGCCGCCCGCCCACTGACGTCACGACTTGTATCAACTAGAGTGGGCGCGGCTAAGCTCCATTCAAGTGAACAGAGCTTAGCCGCGCCCACTCTAGTTGATACAAGTCGTGACGTCAGTGGGTGGGCGGCCCGGCGGTAAATAGTGAGAAGGCAGCGGCGCTGCTGGAGTGCCGCTGCCTTCTCAAACAGCTGATTGGCGGGGGTCCCGGGTGTCGGACCCCGCCGATCAGAAGCTGATGATCTATCCAGAGGTGCAGAACCCCTTTAAGCCTACAATATTCAGGGCAGTGTAGGATCCAGTTACAAACGTACTTGTCACGAGGGTATCGAGAACCACGCCTGACTCCGTTATACCCGGGGTCAGGAAGTCGCAGCGGTTGGCTGCACGCTCTATTTAAGATAGGGCTGTTTTCCTTATGGTAGCTTTCTGGGTTTGCTTTGCAAACCCTTTTGGCTCACTCAGGGATCCGTAGCTCCTTCTCCTCAGCTGTTCCTTGTCCAGCACTCCCAAACCTCCTTATATTCCTCTCTCACACTTCTCTGGTTGCCAGAGATAGAGCTTCCTGCCTGGACATCTATCCTGACCCACTGGAGCTGTGTTGCTGCGTTCTCTGACTGTTGATTCAGAACGCTACCCTCCGGATCCCTGTTGGACCTTTGTGGACAGTTGTTGTCGTCCACCTGGGTGTTTGTGTTTGTCTGTCCTCTCCCTGGTGTTTCCCTCTTAGTGCAGTGGTGAGGACTAGCGATCCCACCGGCCCGTTCACTATCTAGGGCTCATTTCAGGGAAAGCCAGGGTTTAGGCACGTGATCGCCGCACGGGTGAGGAACCCGTCTAGGGACGTCAGGGCAGTCAGGTGCCAGCCGCAAGGTGAGTTAGAGGTCACCACCTTTCCCTCTCCCTTAGGCAGGGCTTTCCCTGTTTTCCTCCCTGTGCGTGACACCGGTCATTACATTATCTCTGGCCCTTATTTTGTGTAGGTAAAAAAAAAAAAAAAAGAATATATTTATATTATTATTATTTTTTACCTACTTAGAATCCAGTATGGATCAAATTGCTGCTCTGTCCAAACAATTTCATGGCCTGTCTTTGGAGGTGGTAGGATTGAAGGCGTCGGTCCTCCAGCAACAGCAGCAATTACAACTGACCGCAAGCCCAGCGGTTGCTACTGGTAACCAGGTTGTTGCGGAACCCAAGGTCCCTCTCCCTGACAGATTTTCTGGGGGAAGGGACAAGTTTTTGCCATTCCGTGAGGCCTGTAAGTTATATTTTAAACTGCGCCCTCACTCCTCTGGTAATGAAGATCAGCGGGTGGGGGTTGTTATTTCCCTGCTGCAGGGGGACCCGCAGTCCTGGGCGTTCTCTTTACCTACTGATTCCCAGGCTCTTCGGTCAGTGGATGAGTTTTTCGGGGCCTTGGGTCTCATATATGACGACCCTGACCGAGTAGCACTGGCTGAATCAAGATTACGGAGACTCTTACAAGGAGAACGGCCGGTAGAGGAGTATTGCTCTGAATTCCATAGGTGGGCTACGGATACCCAATGGAACGACCCGGCTCTCAGGAGTCAGTTCTGCTCTGGGTTATCCGAAAGGGTTAAGGATGCGCTTGCATTATATGAGACCCCCTTTTCCCTTGATGCGATTATGTCCCTTTCTATCCGTATAGAGAGACGCCTTAGGGACAGGTTGAAAGAACCGGAGAAATTGGTAACTCCTCTCAAGCAGCAGTTAGTCTGTACGGACTTAGACGAGCCAATTCAGCTAGGAGGAACTACTCGTCAGGTCCGTCCTCCTGAGGCTCGCCGTAGGCGTGGGGTTTGTTTTTTTTGTGGGGAGAGGGGTCATTTCATTAATGTCTGTCCTTCTTTCCTCAGAAACAAAAGACCGTCGGAAAAACTACTAACCCCAGGCTGTGTGGAGGATGTCAGCCAGGGGGTATACGTCTCCTCCATACGTACATCGCAATTTGTGTTGCCAGCGGTTATTGTTTTTGGTGATAAGACGGAGACTATTTCTTTCTTTTTATACAGTGGAGCAGGGGTAAATTTGATAGATGCCCATTTTGCCCGCACTTTGGGTTTGTCTCTCTGTACGTTACAGAGACCCATTCCCATATTTGCTATTGATTCTGCTCCCCTGTCTCAGAGAAACCTCACCCACATTGTTCATAATATACACCTTCGGGTAGGGGACCACCATAACGAGATGCTTTCAGGTTATGTTCTGGAAGGGCTTCCCACTCCGGTGGTGCTGGGTCTTCCCTGGTTGGAAGCGCACAATCCAGTAGTGGATTGGCAGGCCAGGGAGATATTGGAGTGGAGTGAGCAGTGCAGAGAAAATTGCTTAAATAGCAATTGCTTAGTTGCCTCCATAACTACCCTACCTACATTTATTTCGGATTTTGAGGATGTTTTTTCTGAAAAGGGTTGTCAGAAGTTACCACCTCATCGTCCTTATGATTGCCCGGTTAACCTTATTCCAGGCGCAAAATTACCCAAGACCAGGTTATATAATCTTTCGGGTCCAGAGAGACAAGCCATGAAAGATTATATCTCCGAGAGCTTGGCTAAGGGACACATCAGACCCTCTTCTTCACCCGTGGCTGCAGGGTTTTTCTTTGTTAAAAAGAAAGATGGGGGCCTGCGTCCTTGTGTAGATTTTCGCGAATTAAATCGGATAACCATCCGAGACCCATACCCTCTTCCTCTCATTCCTGACCTGTTTAATCAGATTGCGGGTGCTAGGTGGTTCTCCAAACTTGATCTTAGGGGGGCCTACAATCTGATGCGTATTAAGGAGGGGGATGAGTTGAAGACAGCGTTTAACACCCCTGAGGGGCATTATGAAAATCTAGTTATCCCTTTCGGTCTGACCAATGCTCCTGCCGTCTTTCAACATTTCGTTAATGACATTTTTAGTCATCTAATCGGCAGGTTTGTGGTTATATACCTAGATGATATTTTAATTTATTCGTCTGATCTGAGAACACATGAGGAGCATGTCAGACAAGTACTGCAGGTCCTACGGACGAATGAATTATATGCTAAGATTGAAAAATGTGTCTTCGCCGTTCAGGAAATACAATTCCTGGGTTATTTTTTATCTGCTTCAGGTTTCCGTATGGATCCTAGGAAGGTCCAGGCAATTTTAGATTGGGATCTTCCTGAGAACCTCAAAGCACTACAACGGTTCTTGGGCTTCGCGAATTTCTATAGGAAATTCATTAAAAATTATTCACTTATTGTAAAACCGCTTACTGACATGACTAGGAAGGGGACTGATTTTTCTAAATGGTCTGACGCCGCTAAAGTTGCTTTTTCCTCTCTAAAAGAGAGGTTTACCTCAGCACCTGTACTAGTCCAACCTGATGTCTCTCAGCCTTTTATTGTTGAAGTCGATGCATCAGAGGTGGGAGTGGGGACGGTGCTGTCTCAGGGTCCGTCTCCTGGCAAATGGCGTCCTTGTGCTTTCTTTTCGAAAAAACTATCTGCAGCAGAAAAGAACTACGATATTGGCAATAGGGAACTATTAGCTATTAAACTTGCGTTTGAGGAGTGGCGCCACTTCTTAGAGGGGGCAGTCCACCCCGTCACTGTGATTACGGACCACAAAAATCTCCTGTACCTCGAATCAGCTAAGCGTCTCACCCCTAGACAGGCTAGGTGGTCGCTATTTTTTACCAGGTTTAACTTTGTTATTACCTATCGTCCTGGGGCAGAGAACACCAAGGCTGATGCACTATCTCGTTGTTTCCCTGGAGGGGGTAATGTGAGTGATCCAGTGCCCATTCTACAAAGAGGAGTGGTTGTCTCTGCGGTACACTCTGTTTTGGAGGGGAAGGTGTTAGAGGCCCAGGGGGACGCCCCGGTCTCTTGCCCCTCAGAGAAATTGTTTGTACCGTTGAACCTACGTTTCGAATTATTAAAGGAACATCATAATTCGGCACTTGCTGGGCACCCGGGTAGTAAAGCAACCTTGGAGCTATTGTCTCGTCGTTTTTGGTGGCCAAGGTTGCGTCAGGATGTATTGGATTTTGTGTCTTCTTGTTCTACCTGTGCGCGCGCAAAAGTTTCACATACACGTCCTGCAGGGTCGCTATTACCACTCGTCATTCCCAATAGACCGTGGACACATCTGTCAATCGATTTTATCACTGACTTACCTTTGTCTGCGGGTAAAACAGTGATTTTGGTAGTAGTGGACAGGTTTAGCAAAATGGTACACTTCATTGCGTTACCCGCACTACCTAATGCTAAGACTCTTGCTCAGGTATTCGTCAGTGAAATCGTGAAGCTTCACGGGGTCCCCTCCGATGTTGTTTCGGATCGGGGTACCCAGTTTATTTCTAAATTTTGGAAAGCTTTTTGTTCCCGTTTGGGGGTACACTTGTCCTTTTCCTCAGCTTTCCATCCTCAGTCGAATGGACAGACTGAGCGAACCAACCAAAACCTTGAGACATATCTAAGATGTTTTGTGTCTGAAAACCAAGAGTTGTGATCATCATATTTACCGTTAGCTGAGTTTGCCATAAATAATCGTCGTCAGGAATCCACTGGCAATTCACCATTTCTTGGTGCATATGGTTTTCATCCCCAATTCTGTACTTTCAAAGAGGGGGGGTCTTCTGGGGTTCCCGAAGAGGAACGTTTTTCGTCATCTCTTTCATCGGTATGGCAGAAGGTGCAAGCTAACTTGAAAAATATGGGAGGTAAATACAAATGCATGGCTGATAAGAGACGGTCGCCAGGTCCGGACCTAGGAGTGAATGACTATGTGTGGTTGTCTACTAGGAATATTAAATTGAAGGTTCCCTCTTGGAAACTGGGTCCTAGGTTTACTGGCCCTTACAAAATTGTAGCCATCATCAACCCCGTGGCTTTTTGCCTGGAGTTACCTCAGACTTTTAAAATTCATAATGTTTTTCATAAGTCGTTACTCAAAAAATATGTTCCACCTCTAGAACCATCACCGCTGCCACCCCCTCCTGTTGTCGTGGATGGTAATCTAGAATTTCAGATATCCAAAATTGTTAATTCTCGTCGGGTCCGCCGCTCTCTTCAATATCTGGTGCATTGGAGAGGTTACGGTCCCGAGGAAAGAATGTGGGTTCCTGCGTCTGAGGTAAACGCCGACAGGTTAGTTCGGGTTTTTCATGCCTCTCATCCTGAGAGACCTGGTCCTGAGTGTCCGGAGGCCCCTCGTAGAGAGGGGGGTACTGTCACGAGGGTATCGAGAACCACGCCTGACTCCGTTATACCCGGGGTCAGGAAGTCGCAGCGGTTGGCTGCACGCTCTATTTAAGATAGGGCTGTTTTCCTTATGGTAGCTTTCTGGGTTTGCTTTGCAAACCCTTTTGGCTCACTCAGGGATCCGTAGCTCCTTCTCCTCAGCTGTTCCTTGTCCAGCACTCCCAAACCTCCTTATATTCCTCTCTCACACTTCTCTGGTTGCCAGAGATAGAGCTTCCTGCCTGGACATCTATCCTGACCCACTGGAGCTGTGTTGCTGCGTTCTCTGACTGTTGATTCAGAACGCTACCCTCCGGATCCCTGTTGGACCTTTATGGACAGTCGTCCACCTGGGTGTTTGTGTTTGTCTGTGTTTGTCTGTCCTCTCCCTGGTGTTTCCCTCTTAGTGCAGTGGTGAGGACTAGCGATCCCACCGGCCCGTTCACTATCTAGGGCTCATTTCAGGGAAAGCCAGGGTTTAGGCACGTGATCGCCGCACGGGTGAGGAACCCATCTAGGGACGTCAGGGCAGTCAGGTGCCAGCCGTAAGGTGAGTTAGGGGTCACCACCTTTCCCTCTCTCCTTAGGCAGGGCTTTCCCTGTTTTCCTCCCTGTGCGTGACACCGGTCATTACAGTACTCTGCTCAGAAGTCCCAGGTAGCTAGGCGTGTCCAGTCTAAAAGGGGTGCCACCCCCAATATATTGCAAGAAAATATTGACTATAACCTTCAGAATCACAGGTGCATATCCATGAAGCAAACATACTTACAAAAACCAAAATGGATGCACACCGTTATATAAACAAACAATAGAGCTAAGAAATGGGGGCCGCCGCTATTACATCCAGGGCTGCGCCGCCTGTGGTGATCGGCGGTGCGGCCCTGAGGAATTAGAAAAGAAAAAATATATATTATTTGTTAAAGCAGCCCAGCAGCAGTTTTTTTAGGGCAGCAGTTGCCTCACTTCCCCCTGTCCCAGCCCGCCCCTGAGCTGATGGACTCCAATTTGTTCATAGGAACACTGACTACCATACACTGGTGGACGCCAAACCCTATTACTTGCTGAAATGAATTGTAACTAGCTGACTACACTACGTGCAGAATTATTAGGCAAATGAGTATTTTGACCACATCATCCTCTTTATGCATGTTGTCTTACTCCAAGCTGTATAGGCTCGAAAGCCTACTACCAATTAAGCATATTAGGTGATGTGCATCTCTGTAATGAGAAGGGGTGTGGTCTAATGACATCAACACCCTATATCAGGTGTGCATAATTATTAGGCAACTTCCTTTCCTTTGGCAAAATGGGTCAAAAGAAGGACTTGACAGGCTCAGAAAAGTCAAAAATAGTGACATATCTTGCAGAGGGATGCAGCACTCTTAAAATTGCAAAGCTTCTGAAGCGTGATCATCGAACAATCAAGCGTTTCATTCAAAATAGTCAACAGGGTCGCAAGAAGCGTGTGGAAAAACCAAGGCGCAAAATAACTGCCCATGAACTGAGAAAAGTCAAGCGTGCAGCTGCCAAGATGCCACTTGCCACCAGTTTGGCCATATTTCAGAGCTGCAACATCACTGGAGTGCCCAAAAGCACAAGGTGTGCAATACTCAGAGACATGGCCAAGGTAAGAAAGGCTGAAAGACGACCACCAATGAACAAGACACAAAAGCTGAAACGTCAAAACTGGGCCAAGAAATATCTCAAGACTGATTTTTCTAAGGTTTTATGGACTGATGAAATGAGAGTGAGTCTTGATGGGCCAGATGGCTGGATTGGTAAAGGGCAGAGAGCTCCAGTCCGACTCAGACGCCAGCAAGGTGGAGGTGGAGTACTGGTTTGGGCTGGTATCATCAAAGATGAGCTTGTGGGGCCTTTTTGGGTTGAGGATGGAGTCAAGCTCAACTCCCAGTCCTACTGCCAGTTTCTGGAAGACACCTTCTTCAAGCAGTGGTACAGGAAGAAGTCTGCAAGGTAAGAAAAACATGATTTTCATGCAGGACAATGCTCCATCACACGCGTCCAAGTACTCCACAACGTGGCTGGCAAGAAAGGGTATAAAAGAAGAAAATCTAATGACATGGCCTCCTTGTTCACCTGATCTGAACCCCATTGAGAACCTGTGGTCCATCATCAAATGTGAGATTTACAAGGAGGGAAAACAGTACACCTCTCTGAACAGTGTCTGGGAGGCTGTGGTTGCTGCTGCATGCAATGTTGATGGTGAACAGATCAAAACACTGACAGAATCCATGGATGGCAGGCTTTTCAGTGTCCTTGCAAAGAAAGGTGGCTATATTGGTCACTGATTTGTTTTTGTTTTGTTTTTGAATGTCAGAAATGTATATTTGTGAATGTTGAGATGTTATATTGGTTTCACTGGTAAAAATAAATAATTTAAATGGGTATATATTTGTTTTTTGTTAAGTTGCCTAATAATTATGTACAGTAATAGTCACCTGCACACACAGATATCCCCCTAAAATAGCTAAAACTAAAAACAAACTAAAAACTACTTCCAAAAATATTCAGCTTTGATATTAATGAGTTTTTTGGGTTCATTGAGAACATGGTTGTTGTTCAATAATAAAATGAATCCTCAAAAATACAACTTGCCTAATAATTCTGCACTCCCTGTATAGTTGCTGATGCATACAGACAGACATTAAAACCAACACACACTGCCCCCCCGACATGTTTCACCAGAGAGTCTGGCTTCTTCAGGAGTAACGGGCAGAGTTGGAGGCGACTGCTAGCGCTGAGGTATAAATATCCCCCTAAGCTTGATGGAGGCATACAATTACCAATGACAGCTACCCTGAACCGGGATAGGTGGGAGGCACCTTGGAATTCCACCAACCTGTAATCATGCCTCCCGGCTCAAGGGACACCTCCTATCCGCCATCAGAATATGTGTGGGAGGCGGAGGGGTGTGTCCTCAGAACAGATGCTGCGCAAGGATGCAGAGCACACTAACTTGGAAATGAACCAAGAGACTTAGTATCTATTGTGCATGACCTGCACTAGATTCCTGTGCACGTGGACTTAGAATATAGTCCACTTACACTGCTCAGAAGGCAACCACTGCTGCAGCCGTCAAAGATGTAGTTGTCATTGTTAGACGCAACAAGCATCCAATATTAGATACTGCGCTGGATTTCTATATACTCGGACTGTTAGGTACAGTAAGTATGCTTATACTGCTAGGAAAATACCCACTGCTGTTGCAATCATTGCTAGGAAACACAGGCACAGACTCACAATTATTTTTTGTTTGATGGTCACTTTTATTTACAGTCAATTGGCACCGCGATGGGAAGTAAATGTGCACCGAATTATGCTAATTTGTTTTTAGGGTGGTGGGAAAATTCTATAGTTTTCACAGATGATTTTCAGGCCTTCACGAGTTACATTATGTTCTGGGATAGGTACATCGATGATGTACTCATATTTTGGGATGGCACCATTGAATTATTTCATGGGTTTGTCAAAGCACTCAATCACAACAATATTGGAATGAAGTTCACTTCTGAAATAGATGAGCATACTCTTACATTTATGGACCTCAGGCTCTCGGTGGACTCTGGTGGCCACATCCATACAGAGATTTATCGTAAGCCCAGGGCTACCAATAATTTGTTACACTGGCAGAGTTACCATCCGCATTCATTAAGAAAAGGAATTTCAACAGGACAGTATATAAGGGCCAGAAGGAACTGCACAGAAGACACAGAATTCTTATTCAAGAATGCAACAATCTATAGAAGAGATTTAGGAGAAGAGGTTACCCCAAAAAAGTCTTGCATAGAGCTTATGCGCGTGCAAAAAACACGAAACGTTTGGACCTGCTAAATAGCATGCCCAAGACATCTACTTCCACAATCATTAGATGCATTGGCATGTATGATGTTCAGAACCATCAAATTTATTGGCATGTACTTCAAGCAGATAATGACTTAACAGATGTCATAACCACATGACCAAGCATCACCTATCGGAGAGGCAAGAATCTTAAGGACCTTTTGGTCCATAGTCTTTACCAATCAGAACTGCCGAAAATCACTTGGCTAAAATCAAAAGTGGTAGGCAGCTTTCCATGTGGCCGATGTACCTTTTATCCTTTCCTTAAGAAGACAAAGATGTTTGTCAATGCTTTGGACAATAAACAATATGAGATCAGAGAATTTATTAACTGTCAGACCACAGGCATTGTTTATGTAGCCCATTGTCCCTGCAAGAAACTCTACATTGGCAAGACCATACAAGAGTGTTAACACATCAGCAGCATCAACATCAGGGCTGACACAGCAATTTCTAGACATGTGAGACAGTACCATTCTGACAACCCCGAATGCTTATCCTTTTGGGGCCTATGTAAAAAAAAACACTTGCCGTTAGAAGAGGTAACTTGGACAGACTCCTTCTGCAAGAAGAAACCAAGTAGATCTATAGACTAGACAGTCTGAGCCCTAAAGGGCTAAATGAAGGTTTCACTTTTTCTTCCTACCTCTAGATTGTCAATTTATTTATTTCTAGGCCATAATGGTCATTTTTCATCACTACAGTTCAGTCAACCCTAATGGATATTTTAGTGAGCCCATTTGAGGCCATTGCTTTAAAGTGCTGGACAAGAAAATAATCACTCTTGCAGGGAGGTATATATTGTAGGGCCAATTTAGTATATATTTATATACCTACTTATGGGGTCATTGATGGACCCCCTTTTCCCCCGCTAATCTTTGGGCAGTATTTTCCATAGACCAAATGATGGCTTTGTTGAATGGCAAGCAACCTTTTAATCTTAGAATATGATGGTTCCAAGTATACTGGGTCACACCAGTGATGTTATATGTATATAGACATGTAATTTAATTTTGGGTGCCTGTGTTTCCTAACAATGATTGCAACAGCAGTGGGTATTTTCCTAGCAGTATAAGCATACTTACCTCAAAATCCGAGTATATAGAAATCCAGCGCAGTATCTAATATTGGATGCTTGCCCCGTCTAACAATGACAACTACATCTTTGACGGCTGCAGCAGTGGTTGCCTTCTGAGCAGTGTAAGTTAAGTCTGCACGCACAGGAATCTAGCGCAGGTCATGTGCAATAGATACCCGGTCTCTCGGTTCGTTTCCAAGTTAGTGTGCTCTGCATCCTTGCGCAGCATCTGTTCTGAGGACACACCCCTCCGCCTCCCACAGATAGTCTGATGGCGAATAGGAGGTGTCCTTTGAGCCAGAAGGCACGATTACAGGTTGGTGGAATTCCAAGGTGCCTCCCACCTATCCCGGTTCAGGGTAGCTGTCATTGTCAATTCTATACACCCATCAAGCTTATGGGGATATTTACACCTCAGCGCTAGCAGTCGCCTCCAACTCTGCCCATTACCCCTGAACAAGCCAGACTCTCTGGCAAAACATGTCGGGGGGCAGTGTGTGTTGGTTTTAATGTACAGCAATACAGATATCACAGATTAGGCAATTACCAACACTAACCATACAGGGAGTGCAGAATTATTAGGCAAGTTGTATTTTTGAGGATTAATTTTATTATTGAACAACAACCATGTTCCAATTTCAAAGTTAATTACCAGAAATCAGAGATACTTAACGTCTCTATTAAAAAGGGAAGGGCGAAGGGCCTAGTCTCACTCTCGCCTTTCCAATGGCCAGGACGAGCTATAAAATTCCTGGGAATCCAAGTGCCGTCCGATCCCAGCAGTTCTATAGTTTGAACTATCCTCCCTTATTTTCCAAGATTAAGGCCTATCTTAGCTCTATAAAAATCCCATACCTATCTTGGCTAGGTAGGAAAAATATACTGACCACATATGCTCTCCCACAGATACTATATATTTTGAGATGTCTACCCATAAATATCCCGGACAAGTTTTTTGCTGATTTTAGGAGACTCTTCACTAAGTTCTTGTGGGCTAGTGGAAGCCTAGATAAGATAAGAGCCTCTCTTATCTTCTTCTTATAAAAAAAGAGGGGGGAGGGAGGTCTCTCTTTCCCTGATTTAAGGACCTACCATCATGCTATTCACCTTGGAAGGTGGACCAAATTAGCAGACTTGTCCAATAACAAATTACACGTTGACATTGAACGTCACCTAATGGGTACTAATGCTACGAGGTACATGTGGGTCGCTAATAAGAATAGGAAGAAACACCTGTTTATGTCGGAAATGACAAAGGCCTCATGCACACGACAGTATTTTTTTGCGTCCCGCAAAACGTGGTTCCGTTGTTCCGTGATCCGTGGCCGTTTTTGCTTCCGTTGCGCTTCCGTGTGTCCGTGTTACCGTTTTTTTTGCGGCCCGTCAAAAATACAAGAATGGTGAAAAAAATGGCATTTTACTATCTCCACCCAGGATACTGGTATAAATCAGGGGCACCTGAGTATGCATTTGTGGCCATTTTCTGTAGTCTTTCCAGAGTACAGAGGTTATTTTGGCTGCTCTCTTTGCTGTTTCACCATGTCTGATTCAGAGGAAGAGGTCTTAGTGCATTGGCTCATTTCTCGGCAATGGGGTCCGCACCCTCCTTTGTTGAATGATGAACCGACTAGAAGGCGACGTTTTTGGGTCCATCCGATTGTTTCCAAACGCTACCGGAAAGGACACTTCCATACCCTCTACAAAGATCTGCGTCTGCATCCAGAGAAGTTCTTTGCCTTCTGTCGGATGTCAGTGGGTGCCTTTGATCGCTTGCTGTCGTCTCTACGTACTGTCCTTACCTTTATGGACACCAATATGAGGCGCAGCATTTCACCTGAGGAAAGGCTCATCGTCACGTTGAGGTAAGCAGTATAGTACTTGTAAAGTTTCACCAGTAATGTGCACTGCTTGTGTCAGGGGGAACATGTGCTAGAAAATGGCTGCTGTGAAACATGTGCTACTGTTTCCTGAAGTCCCCTTCTTTTTAAATCCTATTTTTTTTATTTAACCTCTTGAAAACCTGCGACATATGATTCTTTTTTTTGGGGTTAGGTTTATTTTAGCAGCTTTAAAACGTGTGTTCATCTAAAGGGCTCCAGACACTCCATGATTCGTCGCCATTCGCCTGTAGTTTGTTTAAAATTGTGTTTTTAGTCAGTCACTCAGCCATGTTACTGCAGGCTGTTACATGCCTTTTTTGGCTTCAAGACAATTTTCCACAAATACAGGTGTATTCGTTTGGGTTTAGGAGTGTGTGAACGAATTGGGTCACTCTGTCAGGTTCTCTAGCAGCGTGTACCACCCTATTAGAAGTCTATATCCCAGTCTGTTCACTTTTTTAGGGGATTGTGCTGCTGCCAACCCCTCAGATTTCCTTGTAATGTTCACATAATGGCTATTGCTCGCAGATTTCTAACCTTGCACATGACTATCTGCATTTTACAAAGGGTAGAAACACTGTTTATGTTAAAAATTAGTGTTAGTACTGGCCCTACCCCAAATGATGCTCTGGTATGGTTTGTATTCCCCATTACCAATATAATTTAGTTGAAGCATCCATGGACATGGTGCAGTGATGGCAAGCCGTTTTCAGACAGAGGTGCGACTGGTCATCCATCATTTGGCTACTTTACTGCCAAAAGCACACCAGACAATTTTGCACGAATACTGTAGTACAATATAGTTGGGCCTTTTGGTTTTTAACCATTTGCTAGACAATGCATGAATTAATTCCATGCCGCCTGTTGCTTGAATTGTGTGCTTTCGGCAGATCAATGCTATGTAAAGTCTAGGGTGTATATTTGTTAACCCTTGAATTTACAATGTGTGTGGCCGCACACAGAGAGGCCCTTCCCATAGGTTACGCTCCACTAGACATAGTGTGGTTTAAAATCATGTAGTGTATAGAACGTTGTTAAGGAACCCAGACTCTGTTGTTCCGTTACTTTTTTTAAAAATTTTCTCTCAACAGATTCCTTGCCACTGGGAACTCGTTTGCATCCCTGCATTTCGAGTTTCTATTAGGAACCTCCACGATCTCGAGAATTGTTCGACACACTTGCCATGTCATCTGGCAGCAGCTCCGAGAGACGGTGATGCCGCAGCCCAAGGTGGACGATTGGCTTCGTTTCGCTGAGGGCTTTCAAAATTCTGCGCAGTTCCCAAACTGCATTGGGGCAATGGATGGCAAGCACATCCGTGTGAAGAAGCCACCACACTCAGGGAGCCGTTTCTTCAATTATAAACAGTTTTTCTCGGTAGTGCTGATGGCTGTTGCTGACAGTAACTACCGGTTTATAATGGTAGATATTGGGTCCTATGGAAGCACTGCGGATGCTCGCATCTTTAGTGCTTCTAGAATGGGTGAGCGGCTTCTTGCCAACCAGCTTGCCCTGCCCGAGTCCAGAACACTGCCCGGATATGCCCGTCCGCCGGCTCCATTTGTCATCGTGGCGGATGAAGGGTTTGCATTGACTCCACATGTTATGCGGCCCTTTCCAAAGCGTGGTTTGGATGTCAGGAGGCGTATCTTCAACTACCGGTTGACTCGTGCCCGTCGGTATGTGGAGTGCGCTTTCGGGATACTCTCTAGCAAGTGGAGGGTGTTTTTGTCATCCATACAGATGGATCCGGAGAATGCTACCCTGGGGATTCAAGCTTGTGTTGTTCTGCACAACTTCACCAGGATTCACGAGGCTTCCTCTTCTGTAGACTTGGAAGATCTTCCAACGTCTTCAGATTTGGGCTTGGAAAGGACCCTGCATAGACGACCAGGGACTGCAGGCATTGCAGTTCGTGAACTCTTTGCAGACTACTTTCACAGCCCAGAGGGGTCCTTGCCATGGCAGAGGGACGCTATTCGTGGCAGTTTTTGAAATCTTCTGGGCTCGTTCGTTTTTTGTTATTTTCTAGATAGATTACTTGAATTTATTGTATTAGTGGAGTGTAGGGACTCGCAAGGTAATGAGGACCCTTGACGTGGGCTTGCGGGCTGAGATTTTGTGGACATCGCATATTTTTTTCGATCTAAACATTTAATTTAAATGATGCTTTGGTCTAAATTTAGTTAGACTATTTCATCTTTAAACTTCGAGTATTTTGTCCATAAAATTTTCAAATACCTCATCTTGAAAGTTCTTAAATTTAAAGGTGCGGTGCATCTTAATAAAGTGTTGCATTTGGAGATATTGTGTGTGTGTTTTTTGGCATGATAGACAAAATGATAAGGTTAATGGTTTGTGGAATGTTTGAATTTTTTACAAAACTATTCTGCACCGAAACAGGTTATATACAATATTTTTGGCAAAAAAACACAACAAACAAAATTAAAACAGAAAAACCAACCCCAAAAAAAGAAAATTATAACTCATAGAGGTCCTGAGTGAAAGACCCTGCCGGAAAGGAGGACCGTGGCCTTCCCTGAGCCTGCTGGGGTGGGACAGTGGGCAAACTGCCCTGGAAAATGCCCTGTGCTGCCCCTTGCATATGGCCATGGGGTGGCCCGTACTGGGGGTGTGGGGCAAAAGAAGGCGCCTGAGTCGGTTGCCTTCCACGTCCAAATTGGCCGGCCATTTGGGGTTGCCCCTCATTTTCCAGATCCATCATCCAGTTGTTTAAACGACCCAGTATGTCCCCATGATTTGGTATTGCGAACATCTTCATTACAACAGCAATTGAAGCCACGCACGCATTGTGATCTGGTTCCGGCACTTTCTTCATAAGGGGCGCCAATCCCCGAAGCATTTTCTCCTCCACTCCGTCACTCCGTCACTCCGCCTCTGTGCCAGAAAATCAATGACGCGTGCGTCAATAACCTCCCGACTCTCTGGCACAGAGGTGGAGGGAGGGACTTGGCGGTGGCGTCTTGGGTGCGGCTGCCTGACACGGGGTGGACTGGGTTGTTGTTGTTGCTGGCCCTGAGACGATTCCTCCGGCTCCTCTGCTGGCGTCGATTCTGGACTTATTGCAGGGGAAAAAACTGCGGGTGTTTCACTCACATCGGAAGATGTCTCCCCAGAGGGTTCCAGACTGTCCACAGTACTGTTTTTCAAAGACATGTAAAAACTCAATTAGATATCTCTTTTAAAATTTTACAGAAAAAAAACAGTGATATTAGGTGTGATCAGCCGCAGGGGCGGATTAAGTGCATGATAGGCCCGGGGCTGTCTACCCAACTTAGGGCCCCCCCCCTCCATTTTAGTTTAGTTTTTTTTTTTGTATGAAGAGGCTGCGGTGCTTCATGGGCGCCACAGTCTCTTCTTAGGCCATATGACATCTTCAGACTAAAAAAGAATACCCCAAATTGGGTCCTAAACTGAAAAATTTGGTCGCCAAATTTAAAATACATATAATTGTAATAAAAAAGACATAGAGGAGAATACAGCACCACATACCTGTTACATCCAGTGACATCTCCTGTCATGTAGACCTTCTCTTTCCTCTTCTCCTCCATTTGACCCAGACCACTATGGCAAATTCTTTCAGCCGCATCTCGTCTCTACAGTTTGTAACACAGACATGTTAGATTTCTAAATTTTTCCATCAACTTCCTCATCCTGGTGTCCCCACAGTGTCATCCTGCTGCCACCCCCAATACTGTGCCCGTTGTGCTCCCCAATGCCCCAGGAACTATACTGCTGAAAAAATAGTGACCCTGATAGATATAATTGGGGTAATTTATCAAACTGGTGTAAAGTAGAACTGGATTTCCAAAAGAGCTGTGAAATATGAAAGGTGGAATCTGATTGGCTGCTATGGGCAACTAAGCAGTTCTGCTTTACACCAGTTTGATAAATTACCCCAAATGTTCCTATAGTGTCCACAGCAGTTATAATGTCCCCTAGAGACCCCAGTAATAATAACACCCTATATTGTGCTCCAGGTAATAATCCCTGTATAGTATCCCCAGAAATAATAGAATTGCCCCTACAGTGCCTCCCCAATAGCAACACCCCCATATAGTAATTTCCACCACACTGCCCCCACATAGTAATCCCCCCATAGTAATTTGCCCCCACACAGTAATTTCCCCCAAACTGCCCCCATATAGTAGCTTGCCCCCACACAGTAATTTGCCCCACACTGCCCCCACATAGCAATTTCCCCACACTGTTCCCACACACAATAGTTTTCCCCACACTGCCCCCCCATAGTAATTTGCCCCCACACAGTAATTTCACGAAAACTGCACCCATATAGTAGTTTGCCCCCACACAGTAATTTGCCCCACACTGCCCCCATATAGTAATTTAGGAATGCCCCAATTTCCCCATACTGTTCCCACACACAATAGTTTTCCCCACACTGCCCCCCCCCCATAGTAATTTGCCCCCACACAGTAATTTCACACAAACTGCACCCATATAGTAGTTTGCCCCCACACAGTAATTTGCCCCACACTGCCCCCATATAGTAATTTGCCCCACACTGCCCCCACATAGTAATTTCCACCACACTGCCCCCACATAGTAATTTCCCCCCACATAGTAATTTCCCCACACTGTTCCCCCACACAATAGTTTTCCCCACACTGCCCCCACATAGTAATTTCCCCACACTGCCCCCACATAGTAATTTCCCCACACAGTCCCCACATGGCAATTTCCCCCACACAATAGTTTCTCCCACACTGCCCCCACATAGTAGTTTGCCTCCGCATAGCAATTTCCCCACTGTCCTCACA
This sequence comes from Bufo gargarizans, assembly GCF_014858855.1. Classification (NCBI taxonomy): domain Eukaryota; kingdom Metazoa; phylum Chordata; class Amphibia; order Anura; family Bufonidae; genus Bufo; species Bufo gargarizans. The sequence goes on from NC_058080.1 coordinate 322,409,268, forward strand.
TAGAAATTACCCCCACACAATAGTTTCCCCCACACTGCCCCATATAGAAATTTGCCCCCACATAGTAGTCCCTCCCATAATAATTTGCCCCCACACTGCCCCCACATAGCAATTTGCCCCCACATAGTAGTCCCTCTCATAATAATTTGCCCCCACATAGCAATTTGCCCCCACACTGCCCCATCTAGTAATTTGCCCCCACATAGTAGTCCCTCTCATAATAATTTGCCCCCACATAGCAATTTGCCCCCAAATAGTGTAGTCCCTCATAATAATTTGCCCCCACACTGCCCCACATAGCAATTTGTCCCCACATAGTGTAGTCCCTCACATAATAATTTGCCCCCACATAGCAATGTGCCCCCACATAGTGTAGTCCCTCTCATAATAATTTGCCCCCACACTGCCCCATCTAGTAATTTGCCCCCAAATAGTGTAGTCCCTCTCATAATAAATGAAAGAGAATACGCAATAAACACATGCATCTATGTGAACAGTGCAATTCCAAATGTATTTCCAAAATATAGGGCAAGATGGGTCACAACTGGTAAAGCGCTAATGGTAATGTAATGGTAAAACATGGTTTGATGGTTGAAGCAGTCCAGCGAAAGAAGAGGAATACTCATTCCAGGCACCAAACCAGTGCGGATATTGACGACATCTCACCAGTATGTGGCCTGCTTCAACCATACCAACATACAAGACGTAGGGTCTAACTGGTTGAACTTATTTTACAGCGAACTAATAACATGTACTGGGCCACAATTGTGCATGATGAGAGCAGTCATTCTGAGACGGGTGGTCAAGCCTAGAAGGAACATCATTGGATTCTTGGATTTTTTCATTGTACACAAACAAACCAAGGAATCAATGTTGGTCCTGGTGCCATACATTGAAAGCAATGTGAATGACGTGGCCAATACCAAATGGGGATCAAATTCAGACATGTCAGTTAAAAAAAGGAATCTATATGGGAATTATAAAAGCACCCGCAAATGTCAAAACTGATATACTAATCAGGACTCGCATTAAAACGGGAGACATGCACATTTGGAGGTATAAATGACCTATCCCTATGAAAAGTTCCAAAGATTATCGTGGTATAAGACCAACAGGAGCCAAACACGCAGAACATCTGTATGATGAGATAATGCGTGCGGAGCGCACGTGGCTTGTCGTTTGTGAAATCCTTTCAATATTAAAAACATCTAAGTTCTGGGACCTGCCCAAAATTGATGCAGCAGGAACCAAACAGAGAGGGGGGGTGCTATATGCGCACTACACGTGTCGTCTCATCATACAGCTCAGCAGCGGGTTTGAATGGGGGCAACCTTTCACATAAAGTGATGGACACAACCAACCCCAGGCATGTGCAAACTGATGCCCACCATCTGATGCACAACAAGCAGGACTGGTTAACTTGCAGCTATTCAGGCATGCTTGGTGTGTGCCTTCTAAAAATGTGGGATTGTGACATTTTGTACATGGCTGCCCCACAGAAAGTATATGCCTTCAATAGTACAACAGAAATGAAGCCATTACTTTCGTGTACACATTAGCTGAGGCATACACAATTGAAAGATTAAGCACAATGAGAAATGGATCAACAAATCATAATTTACTTACGGCCTCAAGTCCATTACGGGTCTGAGAAACTGCAACTGGGCAGTGTAGATGTATGGTCTCTTGCGGGAGGGACCCTCTCCACTACGGCCCTTGCTGGAGACCTCTCGCCGAAATTGGTCCCGGCAACTGGCCCAGCGAGTCTTGGTTTGTTTCACTGTTCATAATGAAGCAATAAAATAAAAAAAAATTAAAAAGGATCCAAAGAAACCAGCATAAAATGACATTTTTCAAAAAGGAGCAAATAGGGAATAACAAGGTACCAACAAAAAAGGACAGAATAAACAGCACATGGTACAGTCCAGCAGGTGTCTGGATACTAATGCAGACGAACAAGATGGAGGAGACTAGTCGTGTAAGCCTTGTGGCCCTAACTTTAAAAAAAAAAGTGTCGGTCACAACTCTAAGATGCTCAAATACAAGGACATGTGTCTGGGACAAAAAGGGCACAAACATGTTATTATAAACATGAGAACTGTATGCTGGAGCAAAGGGAGGGACAGCCATTTACACTTAGAAATGGTGTTGTGTTGTATGGAATGTTATAGACGTCACTTTAACAAAGCATGTGCAGCCCTTTATGGAAAATGAAGCTGCACCGCACAGAAAACACTATTGGGAACTCAGGGTTAAAAACAAAATCTGGTTGCCATCCAGAGGGCACGCACAGCACAACTACATTGCTCTCACTTACCTAAGTCAGCACGGCCTCTGCTATCTGCTTTCGCCCAATCGTTCTTGCGGAGGCTACGGGCCACCTGCTCCCACGCAGCATCATCCTTTCTGGTCCGATCCAGATAGAGATTGCTGCGGGTATCCCATATTTCAGGCCTCTCCTGGACCAGGGTGATAAGTTTATCGACATTCCACCTAGGCATTTTCTCAGGGAAAAATTAATGGCTGCCTCACCACACCGAGAGAAGCTTCCAGACACAGGTGGCTAGAAATTAGCATAACCTGTGACCCTAAACTTCCTGTACATATATTTTTTTTCAATTTATTGCCACAACTTTTGCCAGACAGAGTGCCCATGGCAAATGAAATAAATAAAACGGGCGCGGACGCGGGTGTCAAACGGGTGTGCAAACGTGTTTTTAACGGCCCCATTGACTTCAATGGGGCCGCGATCCGCTAGCCGTGAAAAAAATAGGACAGGTTATATTTTTTTCACGGCCTCGAAACACGGGTCACGGTCGCGGTGTAAAAACGGTGCACAAGCCGAGTTTTCAACGGCCCCATTGAAAGTCAATGGAGCCGCAGAAAAAAACGTCTAACGGCACAACGGCCACGGGTGCACACAACGGTCGTGTGCATGAGGCCTAACTCTATGCTCTCTTATTGTCAGAAAACAAAGGGCCTCTTGATGCATCAAAATAAACTCTCCCCACTAGCTCCACTTTCCGTCCTACCTTACTATATGAGAGGTAAAGGGAGCGTGAACCAACAGTGTTGGTATAATCTTACAGAGATGAGAATCTCAAATTTGCGCAAATGTACTGAACCAGATTCTTTCATACACGATATGATGGAGAAAATTCCAAAACCCTTTCGGAATTCACTAGCTATACGGGACTTGACCATTACTTGTAAAGAATACAAGAGAGTGTACGCTGGGGAAGCTTTAGATCCAACGTGGTTGGAGAACCTTTCCTTATCCTCCACTAAGCCTCCACCGAAAATGTTGTCCTACTTTTATTCCCAGCTACTCCTCGCACCATCTTCTGAGAAACTCTTGTATTTCAAGGCATGGGAACAAGAGCTTCAGATAAGCATCTCAGACATTGATGTTAAATTTATCTTAGCTCATTCGCATGGCTTCTCAAGAAGCATTCGCTTACAGGAGAACTCTTTCAAAATTCTCACGAGGTGGTACAGGACGCCGGATTTCTTACACAAAATTAACCTGATTCCAGATAATAAGTGTTGGAGATGCCTGGTGGGAGAGGGGACAATCTCACACATATGGTGGTCCTGCCCCTCCCTGAGTATTTTTTGGGAAGAAATTGGGAGGAAAATCAATGCTATTTGCAACGTGGTCATATCATTGACACCGGAATTAGTATTATTGTGGAAACCCCAACTAGACTTAACACCCTCCGCTATTAGTCTCCCCACTCACTTAATAGCTGCCGCAAAAATGCTTATTCCAAAGAAGTGGAAAGAAAGAGAGCCTCCGAGGGTAGGAGAATGGCTGGAGGAAATCCATCATATCTGTCTCATGGAGGAGCTAGTGGGATGGAACTCGGGAAAAAGGGATATGTTCCTTAAGGTCTGGAAACCTGGCTGGATTTCCACACAGAGGGATTACGGATCGACAACTTCTCATAAAGCACACTTGTTAGAGTGTTCATTGTGGCCATGTTCTCAGGCCTTCATCGAATTGAGAGGGATTAGTAGCTTTCAGGGGAGGATAGCACTGACTACACAGCCCATAAGTCATGGGTATCTAACTCACACAAAGTAGATAGTTCACTGTCTTTAGCTGAACCTAAAAGACCTTGCCGGGAAGGGTTATTTGGTTATTTGGTGTTAAGTTTATTATGAATATGTAACACTTAATTAATGTTCCACATCAGGATTTTGTATTCCTATTCACTATTTCTGTACTAGGACGTTAGCAACTGGAAGGCATATACACTGGAATAAGTATTACTATGTCTTCTTTTGTATTCACATGCGATGCTTATTGGATCAATGTTACTGTCACATCCTAGTGTATGCTTCAGTGTTTATGCTCTCTTGCATAAAGCAAGGGGTACTGTTATTATGCTGCTTATCATAAATAAAGAATTGTTAAAAAAAAAAAGTTTGTGGGTATTAATATGGCCTCCCAACTTGGATTGCTCTTTCGTGAAAACTTTCAAACATTGATAATGTCTATCAAAAAAATGATCGATTCTTGGGGTGTTTAATTAATTTCATGGTCTGGTCAGAGGGCCCTAATCCTACCTCAGTTTCTGTACTATATACAAGCCCTTCCCCCTTACCTTCCCTGGTTCTATTTTCTACAAATTAAGAGAATAATTACCCGATTTTTGTTACACAATGGGAGATCTCATTTGCCTCACTCAATGGTTTCCAAACCTTGTTCAAAGGGAGGTCTGGGTGTCCCTAATTTTCACATTTATTATAAAGCGGTTAAGGGGATGAGAGGGTTGGAGTGGTTGGAGTGCTGATTCCTTCATGTTATAGGCTGTTAGTGGGAGCTTCTATGGATCCTCTCACTTGGGCAACAGCAAAGACTTGGCATACAGCTCTTTCAAGTACAAACCGGATTCCCAAAAAGTTGGGACACTAAACAAATTGTGAATAAAATCTGAATGCAATGATGTGGAGATGGCAAATGTCAATATTTTATTTGTAATAGAACGTAGATGACAGATCAAACGTTTAATCCGAGTAAATGTATCATTTTAAAGGAAAAATACGTTGATTCAAATTTTCACGGTGTCAACAAATCCCAAAAAAGTTGGGACAAGTAGCAATAAGAGGCTGGAAAAAGTAAATTTGAGCATAACGAAGAGCTGGAAGACCAATTAACACTAATTAGGTCAATTGGCAACATGATTGGGTATAAAAAGAGCTTCTCAGAGTGGCAGTGTCTCTCAGAAGCCAAGATGGGTAGAGGATCACCAATTCCCACAATGTTGCGCAGAAAGATAATGGAGCAATATCAGAAAGGTGTTACCCAGCGAAAAATTGCAAAGACTTAGCATCTATCATCATCAACTGTGCATAACATCATCCGAAGATTCAGAGAATCTGGAACAATCTCTGTGCGTAAGGGTCAAGGCCGTAAAACCATACTGGATGCCCGTGATCTCCAGGCCCTTGAACGACACTGCACCACAAACAGGAATGCTACTATAAAGGAAATCACAGAATGGGCTCAGGAATACTTCCAGAAACCATTGTCAGTGAACACAATCCACCGTGCCATCCGCCGTTGCCAGCTGAAACTCTACAGTGCAAAGAAAAAGCCATTTCTAAGCAAGATCCACAAGCTCAGGCGTTTTCACTGGGCCAGGGGTCATTTAAAATGGAGTGTGGCAAAATGGAAGACTGTTCTGTGGTCAGACGAGTCATGATTCAAAGTTATTTTTGGAAATCTGGGACGCCATGTCATCCGGACCAAGGAGGACAAGGACAACCCAAGTTGTTATCAACGCTCAGTTCAGAAGCCTGCATCTCTGATGGTATGGGGTTGCATGAGTGCGTGTGGCATGGGCAGCTTTCATGTCTGGAAAGGCACCACCAATGCAGAAAAATATATTCAGGTTCTAGAACAACATATGCTCCCATCCAGACGTCATCTCTTTCAGGGAAGACCCTGCATTTTTCAACAAGATAATGCCAGACCACATTCTGCATCAATCACAACATCATGGCTGCGTAGGAGAAGGATACGGGTACTGAAATGGACAGTCTGCAGTCCAGATCTTTCACCTATAGAGAACATTTGGCGCATCATAAAGAGGAAGGTGCAACAAAGAAGGCCCAAGACGATTGAACAGTTAGAGGCCTGTATTAGACAAGAATGGGAGAGCATTCCTATTTCTAAACTTGAGAAACTGGTCTCCTCGGTCCCCAGACGTCTGTTGAGTGTTGTAAGAAGAAGGGGAGATGCCACACAGTGGTGAAAATGGCCTTGTCCCAACTTTTTGGGGATTTGTTGACACCATGAAATTCTGATTCAACAAATTTTTCCCTTAAAATGGTACATTTTCTCAGTTTAAACTTTTGTTCCGTGATTTATGTTCTATTCTGAATAAAATATTAGAAGTTGGCACCTCCACATCATTGCATTCAGTTTTTATTCACGATTTGTATAGTGTCCCAACTTTTTTGGAATCCGGTTTGTATATTGTTATCTCCTACCCACTCTCCCCTACTGCAAGTGAGAGATGTACTAGGGGATACTCCATCTCATTTTCAGGCTACTCTTTCAGAGGCCAATAGGAAGCACTGGGAGATTCATTTCAGTATCGGTACAGATCAATTCTGCTTTCAGTTTGCTATTCCTGTTATTAGTTAGTTCCAAAGGATAAGGATATAATCCCACGGCGCAAAGAATCAATAGGTGTATTATTATAGCAGGTGGTACAACGCGTTTCAGGGTAAACAGACCCCATCATCAGGTACAGACTAAAAAGACACTACACACATGTTTAAATACATAAAAATAAACACCAAAAGGCACAAAATGGAGTGAAAGGGCAGGTCCAAAGCCTGCGCTCATGTCACTTAAGTTTGCTGATAAACAAATTGCTTTAAAACATACAATAAAATGTTTCTGGTCAGGGGCATTGCTAGGGTCTCAAAAGATCCGGGGCACAAGCCCCAATAAATGTGTCCCCCCCCCCCCCGCACTATGCTGTACTTGCTATACAGCGGCACTTACCTGTCACATCCAGGGCCTCCAGGTGATGTCTCCTCTCTGTCATCATCTTCTCCACTTGGTCTGGACAACTTCTCTCAGCCGCCTCGTCTCTGCAGATTGTGACACACAGACATCTTAGCTTCCTCACATTCTATCATTATCCCCCAACTGGAGTCCCCACAGTGTTATCCTGCTGCTTGCTGTGCCAAAACCTCAACCCCCCCCCCCCCCAATACCCCCAAATACTATCCTAAAGAAACATTACTGCCCCCCATAGTAATAGTGCTCCTCATAGTCCCACCAGTAGTAATTCCCTTCTAGAATGCCCTCGTTAGTAACACTGCCCCAACCGTGATAATGCTCCTCAACTAGGGCTGCAGTAAACGAATATTTTTGTAATCGAGTATTCTATCGATTATATTTCTCGATAATCTAATAAGAAAAAGCTACTTAAAATAACGTACGTAATTAGGCATGTATAAAGTTATTGATTTGAAGGGGTTAATGGAAACACCTTGGCATTAGGTATGTATAAAGTTATTGGTTTGGAGGGGTTAATGGAAGCACTTTGGCATTAGGCATGTATAAAGTTATTGGTTTGAAGGGGTTAATAACTTTATACATGCCTAATGCCAAGGTGCTTCCATTAACCCCTCCAAACCAATAACTTTTTACATGCCCATTGGGTTTGGAGGGGTTAATGGAAGCACCTTGGCATTAGGCATGCATAAAGTTATTGGTTTGAAGGGGTTAATAACTTTATAGATGCCTAATGCCAAGGTGCTTCCATTAACCCCTCCAAACCCAATGGGCATGTATAAAGTTATTGGTTTGAAGAGGTTAATGAAAGCACCTTGGAGGTGCCTTCATTAACCCCTCTCTAAACCAATAACTTTATACATACCAAGGTGGTGCCTGCAGCCTCCATTAACCACTCTCTCTCCATCTGCCTGCCCCCAGCCTCTGATCTGCCTGCCCCCAGCCTCTGATCTGCCTGTCCCCAGCCTCTGATCTGCCTGTCCCCAGCCTCTGATCTGCCTGCCCCCAGCCTCTGATCTGCCTGCCCCCAGCCTCTGATCTGCCCCCTCTGGTAACGCAACCCCCCTCCCTCCCCAGTATTAATCATTGGTGGCAGTGGCCACAGGGTCCCCCTCCTCCCCCCCATCATTGGTGGCAGTTTGCAGTTCCGATCGGAGCCCCAGCAGTGTAATGCTGGGGCTCCGATCGGTTACCATGGCAGCCAGGAGTCATGCTACTGAAGTCCTGGCTGCCATGGTATGTTAGTGAGCAGAGAGCAGCGCATTAGCAATCCGCCGCACAGACAGAAGGAGCGACCGGCGGCCACAGCGCACGTGAGTATAATGCGCTGCTCTCTGCTCACTAACATACCATGGCAGCCAGGACTTCAGTAGCGTGACTCCTGGCTGCCATGGTAACCGATCAGTCCTGCCTCTCTGGCCTCCGGAGGACACGGGAGCGGTGAGTGAGATGCTTAATTTCACTCCCGCTCCGTGATCATGTGATGTAACGATTACTCGATGCAGGGAAACTGCATCGATGAATTTTTTGACTCGATTTAATCGAGTTATTCAAATAATCGTTTCAGCCCTATCCTCAACAATGCTCCCATTATTAGAAGAGCCCTCCCATATTAATAATAACCTCACAGAGTCCGCAGTAGAAATAAGGCCCCCTATTGTTGCCCCAGTGGTGATAAAGCTCCCTACAGACCCCTCAGTAGTAATAAGACCCCCATAGTGCGCTTAGTAGAAATAAGGCGGATCTATAAGACCCTCCTATAGAGCCCCCAGTAGTAATAAGACCGCCTATAATGTCCCCTGGATCTGCAGTCCCCCCTGCAGTTATAATCCTCCCTCCACCATACAGTCCCATGTAAATAAGATCACCTCCTCCCCAGCCTCCTCCAACACACAATCCCATGTAAACATCACCCCCTAAGGCTACTTTCACACTTGCGTTCGTGCAGATCTGTCCTGTACTTGTACAGGACGGATCTGCACCGATATAATACAAACGAATGCATCCGTTCAGGACCGATCCGTTTGTATTAGATTTGAATTTCTAAGTCCCAATATGGATCCGTCCTGACTTACATTAAAAGTCAATGGGGGACGGATCCGTTTACAATTGTACCATTTTGTGTCAATGCAAAGAGATCCGTCCCTATTGACTTACGTTGTAAGTCAGGACGGATCCGTTTGGCTCTGCAAGGCCATGCGGACACAAAAACGCTGCTTGCAGCATTTTGGGGTCCGCCTCCAAAATGGAACGGGGGGCCGTACGGAGCCGAACGAATGCATTCTGAATGGATCCGCATCCATTCAGAATGCATTGGGGTTAAACTGATGCATTTGGGGCTGCTTGTGAGAGACCTGAAACGGATCTCACAAGCAGATCACCAAACGCAAGTGTGAACGTAGCCTAAACAAGTGTTTCCCAACCAGTGTGCCTCCAGCTGTTGAAAAACTACAACTCCCAGCATGCCTGCACAGCCAAAGGCTGTCCAGGCATACTGGGAGTTGTAGTTTTGCAACAGCTGGAGGCACACTGGTTGGGAAACACGGGGCCTAAACATTAAGTCCCATGTACATAAACATCATTCCCCCCCACCATCCACTTTCAACATACAGTCCCATGTAAATAACATCACTCTCTCCCCCAGCCACCACAAGCACACAGTTCCATGTCAATAACATCCCTCCCTTCAGCCCTAACATACATCCCAGTTAAATAACTACAACTCCCAGCATTGCTCTGCCTCTCCCTTCACTTACCTCTCCTGTACAGACATCAGCATTAGGCTCCTTCTCCTCTTGACTCCGGTCCAATCCTGCACTGGTCACATGATGGTGACATCATCCAGGTCATCCTATCACAGCCTGTTTTGCTGATCACATGACCTGTGATGTCACCAAAGGTCCTTCACCTCTTCCCAGTGTAAGATTCAATTGTATTGCCGTTCTGTGTACGGCAATACAGTTGTATCTAGCAGGCAGGCAGGACATTCGGGGCATGGGACAAAACATCCGGGGCCCAGGCCCCGAATGTTTTAACCTAGCGACGCCCCTGTTTCTGGTACATAAACATTGATGGTGCAAATGGGTGTATATATAAACTTTGCTAAAACATGAGATTATATAGTTTGTGCAGCGATGAACGGCTGGATAAAGATGGAAGCATCGTTGCACACGGTGCAATCACGTAACATGAATAGCAGTCATGTGATCGCTCGGCATCCTGGCAACAGGATGCTAAGGGCAGAGCACAGTTAGAATGTATGGGCGAGCTGGAGGCAGGATCGCGCCGACCACACAGGGGATATAGTGATCCCAGGGTCTGTGTGTAACGGTCACATACACACACACACAGGGGGGAGGGAAGTGACCACTGCGCCCCACCCTTACCCCTGGCCCTACCTACTTGCCTCGCGAGTCCTAATGACATGGGACAACTGGACGGCAATCCCTAGCTTGGAATAAGTGCATGGATGACAGACAGACAAACAACAGAACGTGAACGGACCGGGTCAATACCAGGAAAGCTACAAAGTACAAATGGAGCAAGCAGAGAATAGTCGGGAGAAGCCGGGGTCATAAATACCAGGAGAGTCGTGAAGTACCAAAGGAGTCAGCAGAGGATCGTCAGGAGGAGGCCAGGGTCAGAATACCAGGAGAACAGCAAAGTACACAAGGAGCAGGCAGAGGATCGTCAGGAATTCAGCAGGAGGTAAGTACGCCAGGAAAGACAAAATCGCAGGTGGAACCTAAATAACAGGCAATCTTTGGCCAGCAGATTGCCTGTTTAAATAGGGAGCTAGAGGGGTCATGTGACGTGGCCAGTGATCAGCTCGGTGCTCAGCCCTAAAACCATTAGCATGAATCCAGATAGATGCACGCATAGTATTATCAGGAACGCGGGTGACGCTGGACGCACTGATGATGCACGCGCACTCCGGACGTGCCCGTCTGCTAGGCGGCGCTGTGACAGTACCCCCCCCCCTTTTACGCGGGGCTACCGGACCCAAGGACTCAGGTGACGGCTTCTCGGGATGATCCTCATGAAATTTCTTAACAAGTCTAGGGGCATGAACCTCCCTAGCTGGTACCCAAGACCTCTCCTCAGGTCCATAGCCCTTCCAGTGCACCAGATACTGCAAGGAATTACGCACTCTCCTGACATCCACAATTTTAGATACCACATACTCCACAGAATCCTTAACCAGAACAGGCAGAGGCGCGGCTTGTGACGTTACAACAGGTTCGATGTATTTTTTTAGTAGGGACTTGTGAAGTACATCGTGAATGTTGAACGAGTCGGGCAATTCTAACCTAAATGATACAGGATTAATCACCTCTACGATTTTGTAAGGCCCTATAAAGCGAGGCGCAAACTTTCTTGAAGCAACTATGAGTGAAAGATTTTTAAAGGACAACCACACCTTATCACCCACCTGAAAGTTCACCCCCGTGAAACGTCTCCTATTGGTCTTGAATCTTTGAGTATCTTGAGCCTTTTCCAGGTTCGATTGAACCCGAGCCCATACTGTGCACAGTTTTGAGGAGATCTCATCCACCTCGTGATTACACGAGGAGACGGATGACCCAGAAAGAAAATGAGGATGAAAGCCATAGTTACAAGGAGAGACCCCCGCAGAGGAATTAACACAGTTATTCAGAGCAAACTCGGCTAACGGAAGGTATTTCACCCACAACTGTTGATCATCTGCAACAACTGTCCATTACTTTCAGTGTGATAAGCAGATGAGAAGGACAGAGAAATCTGGCATCTCAGACAGATTGACCTCCAAAACATGGACACAAACTGCACACCCCTGTCAGATACAATATTTTCTGGAATGCCATGTAAACGTACAATTTGTTCCACAAACAAAGATGCTAGGGTCTTCGCACTTGGGAGTTTAGGCAGGGGAATAAAGTGAGCCATCTTGCTGAATCTATCGACCACGACCCAAACCACAGTCTTACCCTCTGCAGGTGGCAGATCAGTGATTAAATCCATCAAGATATGAGACCAGGGTCTACTGGGAATGGGTAAGGGTCGTAGGTCCCCAGCCGGGGGAGTCCTAGGGGTCTTAGACCTCGCACAAACCGCGCAGGCCAACACATAAGACTTGACGTCTCTAGTTAATGTAAGCCACCAGAATGATCTGGAAACCAGCTCTTTAGTGCCCTCAATGCCCGGATGTCCACAAGTCATGACACTCACCCAGCAGTTGGAGACAAAACTGTATCGGAACAAACAACTTATCTGTAGGAGTGGATGGCGGAGCTAGGTGTTGTTCAGCCTTGATGAGAGTCGTGATGTCCTGAGACAAAGCTGCTACGAAGACCTTAGCTGGTAAAAATGGTTTCAGGTGGAGTCTCTGTAGGCTGGTACGCACAGAAACTCAGAGAGTGCGTCGGCCTTCACGTTTCTACTTCCAGGTCTGAAAGTTATGGAAAAATTAAAGCAAGAAAAAAACAATGCCCATCTAGCCTGACTGGGATTTAACCTTTTAGCCGACTCGAGAAACATTAGGTTCTTATGATCGGTAACAACAGTAACACAATGTTTTGCCCCCTCAAGAAAATGTCTCCATTCTTCAAATGCCCACTTAATGGCCAGTAACTCCCAATTTCCTATGTCATCATTTTTCTCAGAGGGGGAAAACTTTGTGGGAAAATAAAGCACAAGGTCTCAGGTTAGTGAGGGTAGCAGGACCTTGTGAGAGGACTGCTCCTGCCCCGTCCTCAGAAGCATCCACCTCCACGATAAAAGGTTTTTCCTGATCTGGCTGGGTTAGAACGGGAGCGCTACTGAAAGCCTCCTTTAGGGTTTCAAATGAATCTAAGGCCTCAGTAGACCAATTTTCCAGATCCACTCCTTTTTTAGTGACGTCGGTCAGTGGTCTAGCGATTACCGAGAAATTCTTTATGAAATTACGGTAGTAGTTAGCGAATCCAAGGATACGTTGTAAGGCCTTTAAGGATGATGGTCTTACCCATCCCTTAATCGCTAAAACCTTGCTAGGATCCATCTTTATGGCATGGGGAGTCAGAACATGTCCGAGAAATATAATCTCCTGCACCCCAAAAACAAATTTTTCCTGTTTAGCAGATAATTGGTTCTCTCTCAACACCTCCAACACCTGTCTAACATGAAACACATGCCTCTTAAAATCAGTAGAAAATATCAAAATGTCGTTGAGATATACAATGACAAATTTTCCCAAGAACTCCGTAAGAATATCTTTCATGAAATTTTGGAACACAGCCGGGGCATTGCTGAGTCCAAAAGGCATAACGAGATATTCAAAGTGACCAGCCGGGCTATTGAATGCTGTTTTCCACTCGTCCCCCTCCTTGATTCGGATTAAATTGTATGCTCCTCTTAAATCAATCTTAGAAAACCAGGCCGCCCCTAATACCTGGTTAAATAAATCCAGAATCAATGGGAGGGAGTAAGTATTCCGGATAGTGATCTCATTTAACTTCCGGTAATCTATACAGGGTCTAAGACCACCATCCTTCTTTTCAACAAAGAAAAACTCCGCCCCCATGGGAGAAACCGAGAGTCTAATGTGCCCCTTAATGAGACTCTCCTTATTGTAATCTTCCATGGCCTCACGTTCAGGTTTGAAAAGATTGTAAATACGCCCCTTAGGACATCTTGCCCCCTTCTCCAGGACTAAGGCGCAATCATAAGGTCTATGGGGAGGAAGAGCCTCTGTGGACAACGACGAGAACACATCAGCATACTCCTTTATGACTGCGGATAATACCTCAGACTCCACAGAGAACCCAACCCGTATTCTAGACAAACACGAGCCGCACTCAGATCCCCAACTCACCAGTTCCCCTCTGGTCCAATCAATCGTAGGATTGTGTAATTGGAGTCACGGCATCCCCAATACCACCTCGACTGGTAAGTTCTCTAGGACTAACAGGGAACATTTCTCTAAGTGGCACACTCCCACAGCTAAGGAAATCTCTGAGGAACACTTTGTTTTCTCTGTGATTTTTTTTGTCTATGATTTGTTTAACTTGTCTTGAAAGAGTGGCACCTTCATTTGTGAATACGCTCCTATCTTGGGAGTAGTAATTATGTGCACTTTTGCCCCACCTAACTAATAGGCGACCTTGATCAAGGTGGTACACTATATGTGTGGGGTCTTCGCTCCTGAACATAAATGCATAACAGCATAGGCAGGTTTAGCGCAGGACCTGCCTGAACTGAGACCACCTTGTCGCTTGGTAGGTGGTCTTAGATGTGTTTTGATCAAAATGTATTGACCAAATGTCTCTTGTTTAGGAAGGGGTTCCGCTTCAGGATGAACCAGTGTTTAGAGATCGTATTGTGATTGCTGTTATAAGTAGTTATGAAGTTAGTACTGTATTGTTTCCCAGAAGCGTCCTTCTTAGTGGTTACATTCCATTCTTTTGGTAGACAGTCTTCTTGCATAAGTGTGGCGGCTCTGTTGAAAGCTGCCTCTATTAGCCCAGGGAGGAAGCCCTTTTGTACAAACCTGGTACGGATTATTTCACTTTGAGCGATAAAATCAATATCTTCAGAGCAATTTCGTCTTATATGCTTAAATTGACTAAGGGCTCTTTCACACCTGCGTTATTGTCTTCCGGCATAGAGTTCCGTCGTCGGGGCTCTATGCCCGAAGAATCCTGATCAGGATTATCCTAATGCATTCTGAATGGAGTGAAATCCGTTCAGGATGCATCAGGATGTCTTCAGTTCCGGAACGGAAAGTTTTTTGGCCGGAGAAAATACTGCAGCATGCTGCGCTTTTTGCTTCGGCCCAAAAAACTGAAGACTTGCCGCAAGGCCGGATCCGGAATGAATGCCCATTGAAAGGCATTGATCCGGATCCGGCCTTAAGCTAAACGTCGTTTCAGGGCATTGCCGGATCCGACGTTTAGCTTTTTCTCAATGGTTACCATGGCTGCCGGGAGTCCTGGCAGCCATAGTAAAGTGTAGCGGGGAGCAGCATACTTACCATCCGTGCGGCTCCCGGGGCGCTCCAGAGTGACGTCAGGGCGCCCCATGGCACATCATCCATGCGCATGGGGCGCTCTGACGTCATTCTGGAGCGCCCCGGGAGCCG
Organism: Bufo gargarizans; assembly: GCF_014858855.1. Classification (NCBI taxonomy): domain Eukaryota; kingdom Metazoa; phylum Chordata; class Amphibia; order Anura; family Bufonidae; genus Bufo; species Bufo gargarizans. Next base: position 322,424,408 of record NC_058080.1, read on the forward strand.
CACGGATGGTAAGTATACTGCTCCCCTGCTCCCCGCTCCTACTATGGCAACCAGGACTTTAATAGCGTCCTGGGTGCCATAGTAACACTTCAAATGCTTTCAGTACACTTGCGTTTTTCCGGATCCGGCAAGTGGAGTACACGCCGGATCCGGACAACGCAAGTGTGAAAGAGTCCTAAAGGGAATGTTTGTCTTCCACTTTTTGTAGTGTTCGCTGGAGAAATCTAAATAGCTTAGTTAGGTAACAGCACCATCTAGTGGTGGTAAAAATGTATTACACTTCTATTTCTTGTTAATAAAGATTATTGTATTGTTGGGTGGTGCTAAGCATTGTGGGTAGTGCAAGGCATTCTGGGAAAGAGAATCCCAGTCTCCATTTTACAGGACATCAGAAGAGCTGTTTCATGCAGATCTCCTTCTTAAACTCCACCATCTTTGTGCAAGTATATCTGGTGAGTGAGATCTACCTTGCCTCAGAGATATTACGTTATGCAGTAATTTTTAGCTAGCTGTAGTGCTACTTAGGGAACATGTAGCTGTTAGATATTAGATATGTAATCCTATGTATAGACAGCCGTTTTGGGACATGTGCTCAGAATTAATGTAATGTTGTAGTACATGCTGTTCTATGCTTCCTGCTGTACATGCTATCTTGTATGCTTTATACTTATGCAAGCTATTTGTATAACATTGATGACCACAAGGGTGGCCCTCACTGGACAGATGGTAAAAGAACAGAGAACAGAGAACCACCAGCATACACCAAGGCTGGAGGAATACTGAGCTTCAGGCATCCAGAAGAGACTAAATAGCCCAAACAGCCACACCCACACACAAACCCAGTGTTCACAAAACACTAGGAAGGGAGTTAACCCTTCTAACACCAGACAGAGGAAGGAAGCCAATTAAGGGGAAGTGCACACACAAGCCTGCCAAACACATAACCACCGGCAACAGCATGCGTGGCAACCATGTCACGGCAATCACCCAGAAGGCCGAGACACTGCCAACGCATGCTCTCACAGCAGCACGTTGCCACGGGCAACCGCAAGTGTGGCAACAGTGTCACAGCGTACACCATAGGCCATGACAACACCAGAGAGATTACACAAACCATTTCTTTCGACTAGCGATTTGTGTTGGAGATGTGAGAAAAAAGTGATACGTTTTTTCACATATGGTGGCTATGTTGTGCTATAAGGCCCTTCTGGGAGAAAATGGGGGAAGCTCTGTCTGAGGTCTATAAGAGACGGTTCCATTTGTCTGTAAAAATTGCCTTATTGGGGTTATTTGATGGAGTAAAACTGGCATCGGGTGAGAAACATAGTTACATAGTTAATATGGTTGAAAAAAGATATGTCCATCAAGTTCAACTAAGGGATAGGTGGGGATGCGAATCCCAGAAGGAAATGAGACTCAGATTTATACACATTTTCATAAGCATTAATGTTGTTTAATTTTAAGAATTCATCTAAACCCCGTTTAAAACGGTCCAGGCTACTACTCAACTCCTCATAAAAACAAATCAGGTTAGTCTGACAACTTAAGTCCTTGGTCAACTCATGTTGGTTATCACTTATAATATTATTTACAGTCACATACTCCTGTATATAGTCCCTATTAGGAGTCCTTCAAATATTTTCCCACAACAGAAGTTAAACTAACAGGTCTATAATTACCTGTGGAGGACCTAGATCCTTTTTTGAATATGGACACCACATTTGCCTTGCGCCAATCACTTGGCACTGTACCAGTACCTAGAGTATCTAACCACTGAGGAAGGGGTCCTTTTACCCCGAAACGCGTTTGGTGAATGACAGTGAGGGACTACTAGGAAGAAGCATCTACAATCGTATTTTCACACGATTATGGAACAAACTATCTACGCTAAAGAAATTTGAAAACCCCGCCTGGAACTACAGATCACCTGACCGCCCAGTAAACCACGTGGGACGCCACACAGGTCCTGGAAGGTCAGAGCGGTAACACCAAGCGGTACCGCCACAACAAACATCCAGGAGCGTGGGGAATTCCATACACAGAGTCTATTCACAGGTCCTTGCAGTTCACACCAGAGCACGCCACTTGAGAAACTTGGCGCACAAGCGGACCAACTACAGGAGTGGTAAAGTACCCTCTTTAATGTGGATATATCAATGACTTTCTAGTAACTGTGGGAGTCACTACCACAACTGTCTCTGGACTATAGCACTTGGAGCTATCTGACAATAGTAACAGCTTATCCAAGTGTTCCAGTGCCTTTGAAAAATAGTCCCTCCCAGGGATTTTTAGCGCTATCGAATTGCAGATTTTAGTGCTAATGACCTTTGTGCGGTATTATTATATTTTTTAATTGTTTTTTATGAGATGTTTGATATGTAATATTGTAGTGTGTCAACTTTCAAACCTATAAAATTTATGTGGATACTCACCTCCATGTGCTTGCCTAAATATTGAGTGACCCCCTATTCGAATTTTATACTTATCCTTATACCAGCATTTGGGAGTGCTGAGGGGCAGTGCACCATTCCAGAAGTGGTACAGTGAGAGAGCCACCATTTTCTTTCCAAGTTAAACTAACAGGTCTATAATTACCTGTGGAGGACCTGGATCCTTTTTTGAATATGGACACCACATTTGCCTTGCGCCAATCACTTGGCACTGTACCAGTACCTAGAGCAGTAGTGGCGAACCTATGGCATGGGTGCCAGAGGCGGCACTCAGAGCCCTCTCTGTCAGGAATTGGCCCAGAAGTTGATTGAGAGCATGCCCAGTCGAATTGCAGAGGTCCTGAAAAAGAAGGGCCAACACTGCAAATACTGACTCTTTGCATAAATGTCATGTAATTGTCGATAAAAGCCTTTGAAACATATGAAGTGCGTGTAATTATATTTCACTACATCACAGAAACAACTGAAACAAAGATCTAAAAGCAGTTTAGCAGCAAACTTTGTGAAAACTAATATTTGCGTCATTCTCAAAACTTTTGGCCACGACTGTACATGCTCAGACCTTGGTTTTTTAGCATTTATATACAGTCATGGCCGTAAATGTTGGCACCCCTGAAATATTTCAAGAAAATGAAATATTTCTCACAGAAAAATATTGCAGTAACACATGTTTTGCTATAGAGATGTTTATTCCCTTTGTGTATATTGGAACAAAACCAAAAAGGGGAGGAAAAAAAGCTAATTGGCAATAATGTCACACGAAGCTCCAAAAGTGGGCTGGACAAAATTATTGGCACCCTTAACCTAATATTTGGTTGCACACCCTTTGGAAAAAATAACTGAAATCAGTTATTTTTTGAGGAAGCAACTGAAATCAGTTGCTTCCTATAACCATCAATAAGCTTCTGACACCTCTCACCTGGACCACTCTTCCTTAGCAAAATGTCCCAGGTCTCTCTTATTGAAAGGGCGCCTTTTCCCAACAGCAATTTTCTCTCCACAGATGTTCAATGGGATTTAGATCTGGACTCATTGCTGGACACTTCAGAACTCTCTAGCGCTTTGTTGACATCCATTTCTGGGTGCTTTTTGACGTATGTTTGGGGTCATTGTCCTGCTGGAAGACCCAAGATCTTGGATGCAAACCCAGCTTTCTGACACTGGGCCCTACAGTGCGACCCAAAATCCATTGGTAATCCTCAGATTTCATGATGCCTTGCACACATTCAAGGCACCCAGTGCCAGAGGCAGCAAAACAACCCCAAAACATCAATGCACCTCCACCATATTTCACTGTAGGTACTGTGTTCTTTTCTTTATAGGCCTCATTCACGTTTTCGGTAAACAGTAGAATGATGTGCTTTACCAAAAAGCTCTATCATATTGGTCTCATCTCTCCACAAGACGTTTTCCCAGTAGGATTTTGGCTTACTCAAGTTCATTTTTCCTAAATGTAGTCTTGTTTTTTTATGTCTCTGTGTCAGCAGTGGGGTCCTCCTGCCATAGCGTTGCAGGACAGCTTGAATATCTTTCGAATTTGTTTGGGGCTGCTTATCCAACTTTCGGACTATCCTGCGTTGACACCTTTAACCACTTAAGGACCACAGGTTTATACCCCCCTAGTGACCAGGCCCTTTTTTACAAATCGGCACTCCACAACTTTAGCGGTTTATTGCTCGGTCATGCAACTTACCACCCAAATGAATTTTACCTCCTTTTCTTCTCACTAATAGAGCTTTCATTTGGTTGCTGCTGACATTTTTACTTTTTTTGTTATTAATCGAAATTTAACGATTTTTTTGCAAAAAAATGCCATTTTTCACTTTCAGTTGTAAAATTTTGCAAAAAAAACAACATCCATATATCCATTTTTCACTAAATTTATTGTTCTACATGTCTTTGATAAAAAAAAACTGTTTGGGTAAAAAAAAAATGGTTTGGGTCAAAGTTATAGCGTTTACAAACTATGGTACAAAAATGTGAATTTCCGCTTTTTGAAGCAGCTCTGACTTTCTGAGCACCTGTCATGTTTCCTGAGGTTCTACAATGCCCAAACAGTAGAAAAACCCCACAAATGACCCCATTTCGGAAAGTAGACACCCTAAGTTATTCGCTGATGGGCATAGTGAGTTCATAGAACTTTTTATTTTTTGTCACAAGTTAGCAGAAAATGCTGAATTTTATTTTATATTTTTTTTTTTCTTACTATGTCTCATATTCCACTAACTTGCGACAAAAAATAAAAAATTCTAGGAACTCGCCATGCCCCTCACGGAATACCTTGGAGTGTCTTCTTTCCAAAATGGGGTCACTTGTGGCGTAGTTATACTGCCCTGGCAATTTAGGGGCCCAAATGTGTGAGAAGTACTTTGCAATCAAAAGCTGTAAAAAATGACCGGTGAAATCCGAAAGGTGCACTTTGGAATGTGGGTCCCTTTGCCCACCTAGACTGCAAAAAAGTGTCACACATCTGGTATCGCCGTACTCAGGAGAAGTTGGGGAATGTGTTTTGGGGTGTCATTTTACATATACCCATGCTGGGTGAGAGAAATATCTTGGTCAAATGCCAACTTTGTATAGAAAAATGGGAAAAGTTGTCTTTTGCCAAGATATTACTCTCACCCAGCATGGGTATATGTAAAATGACACCCCAAAACACATTCCCCAACTTCCCCTGAGTACGGCAATACCAGATGTGTGACACTTTTTTGCAGCCAAGGTGGGCAAAGGGGCACATATTCCAAAGTGCACCTTTCGGATTTCACAGGCCATTTTTTACACATTTTGATTGCAAAGTTCTTCTCACACATTTGGGCCCCTAAATTGCCAGGGCAGTATAACTACGCCACAAGTGACCCCATTTTGGAAAGAAGACACCCTAAGGTATTCCGTGAGGGGAACGGCGAGTTCCTAGAATTTTTTATTTTTTGTCACAAGTTAGCGGAAAATTATGATTTTTTTTCTTTTTTTTTTTTTCTTTCAAAGTCTCATATTCCACTAACTTGCGACAAAAAATAAAACATTCTAGGAACTCACCATGCCCCTCACGGAATACCTTGGGGTGTCTTCTTTCCAAAATGGGGTCACTTGTGGCGTAGTTATACTGCCCTGGCAATTTAGGGGCCCAAATGTGTGAGAAGTACTTTGCAATCAAAATGTGTAAAAAATGGCCTGCGAAATCCGAAAGGTGCACTTTGGAATATGCGCCCCTTTGCCCACCTTGGCTGCAAAAAAGTGTCACAAATCTGGTATCACCGTACTCAGGAGAAGTTGGGGAATGTGTTTTGGGGTGTCATTTTACATATAACCATGCTGGGTGAGAGAAATATCTTGGCAAAAGACAACTTTTCAATTTTCTTTATACAAAGTTGGCATTTGACCAAGATATTTCTCTCACCCAGCATGGGTATATGTAAAATGACACCCCAAAACACATTCCCCAACTTCCCCTGAGTACGGCAATACCAGATGTGTGACACTTTTTTGCAGCCAAGGTGGGCAAAGGGGCACATATTCCAAAGTGCACCTTTCGGATTTCGCAGGCCATTTTTTACACATTTTGATTGCAAAGTACTTCTCACACATTTGGGCCCCTAAATTGCCAGGGCAGCATAACTATGCCACAAGTGACCCCATTTTGGAAAGAAGACACCCCAAGGTATTCCGTGAGGGGCACGGCGAGTTCCTAGAATTTTTTATTTTTTGTCACAAGTTAGCGGAAAATGATGATTTTTTTCTTTTTTTTCTTTCAAAGTCTCATATTCCACTAACTTGCGACAAAAAATAAAAAATTCTAGGAACTCGCCATGCCCCTCACGGAATACCTTGGGGTGTCTTCTTTCCAAAATGGGGTCACTTGTGGCGTAGTTATACTGCCCTGGCAATTTAGGGGCCTAAATGTGTGAGAAGTACTTTGCAATCAAAATCTGTAAAAAATGACCGGTGAAATCCGAAAGGTGCACTTTGGAATGTGTGCCCCTTTGCCCACCTTGGCTGCAAAAAAGTGTCACACATCTGGTATCAACGTACTCAGGAGAAGTTGGGGAATGTGTTTTGTGGTGTCATTTTACATATACCCATGCTGGGTGAGAGAAATATCTTGGCAAAAGACAACTTTTCCCATTTGTTTTATACAAAGTTGGCATTTGACCAATATATTTATCTCACCCAGCATGGGTATATGTAAAATGACACCCCAAAACACATTCCCCAACTTCTCCTGAGTACGGCGATACCAGATGTGTGACACTTTTTTGCAGCCTAGATGCGCAAAGCGGCCCAAATTCCTTTTAGGAGGGCATTTTTAGACATTTGGATCCCAGACTTCTTCTGGCTCTTTAGGGCCCCTAAAAAGCCAGGGCAGTATAAATACCCCACATGTGACCCCACTTTGGAAAGAAGACACCCCAAGGTATTCAATGAGGGGCCTGGCGAGTTCATAGAATTTTTTTTTTGGGCATAATTTAGCAAAAATTATTTTTTTTTTGTTTTTTTTCTCACAAAGTGTCACTTTCCGCTAACTTAGGACAAAAATTTAAATCTTTCATGGACTCAATATGCCCCTCAGCAAATACCTTGGGGTGTCTTCTTTCCAAAATTGGGTCATTTGTGGGGTGTTTGTACTGCCCTGGCATTTGAGGGTCTCCGCAATCATTACATGTATGGCCAGCATTAGGAGTTTCTGCTATTCTCCTTATATTGAGCATACAGGTAATGAGATTTTTTTTTCCGTTCAGCCTCTGGGCTGAAAGAAAAAAATGAACGGCACAGATTTCTTCATTCGCATCGATCAATGTGGATGAAAAAATCTCTGCCCAAAAAAAAAAAGGAGGGGAAAGGCGTCTGCCAGGACATAGGAGCTCCGCCCTACATCCATGCCCACTTAGCTCGTATGCCCTGGCAAACCCGATTTCTCCATTCACATCAATCGATGTGGATGAATAAATCATTGCCGGGATTATTTTTTTTTTACATACAAAGTGTTTGCCAAAGCATAGGAACGCCGCCTCCTCCTCAGCTCGTATGCCTCGGCAAACGTATCTGTTACTGCAGAGTAGAAATCTCGTCTTGCAGCGCCGCATACACCGACTTGCGTGTAATCTGACAGCAGCGCAATGCTTCTGTCAGAATGCGCATCAGTGCTGCAGCTGCTTGATCGCTTGGTCCACCTGGAAGGTAAAAAAACAAAAAAACAAAAAAGAAAAAACCAGGCCGCAACGCAATAATTTTATTAACATTAACTTTAGAGAACATTAACTTTTCTAAACTTTTGAAACAGAACAATAACTTTTTTGCTTACCGGTGATTTTTTTTTTTGATTTTTTTTACCTTTATTGAAGAAACCTCTCCTTCCCCATGGGACAATGTGCAAAGCGCAAATCGCCCAAACATGTGGCGAAGTGCATTATGCACTTTGTCCCAGGTGAAAGGAGAGGTTTGTGGCAGCTCTGTGTGAAAGGGGCCTAAGACCCCTATGTGCCTGTCCTGTGTACGCAATCCCTATGCTAATAGTGTACCTGAGTGTGGAACTTGCGGAAACACTCCCCTATGCATAGGGCAGGCTGGTCAGGACAGTCAGGACAAAAAAAGGTGGTGTCACGCCTTATTCCACCCCTGCTACAGACACGACATCTTTTTCTTGTGGAACGTTGAGTTGGGGTACCAGGATAGACAGACGGGAAGTGTCTGCCATGTAGCCGGCTCACTACATCAGGGCCTTGGGGCACGGACCCTCCTGGATACAGGATTTCCGAAATGATCTCTTCCTGGAATTTTAGGAAGGATCCTGTTCTCCCAGCCTTACTGTAGAGAACAAAACTATTGTACATCGCCAATTGGATCAAATAAACAGACACCTTCTTATACCAGCGTCTGGTTCTGCGGGAAACTAAATAGGGAGCCAACATCTGGTCATTGAAGTCCACCCCTCCCATGTGAAGGTTATAGTCGTGGACAGAGAGGGGTTTCACAATGACTCCAGTTGCCCGTTCAATTTGGACAGTCGTGTCTGCGTGAATGGTGGACAGAAGGTAAACGTCCCTCTTGTCCCTCCACTTCACCGCGAGCAGTTCTTGGTCACACAAGGCAGCCCTCTCCCCCCGTGCAAGTCGGGTACTAACGAGCCGTTGGGGGAAGCCCCGGCGACTAGGTCGCGCGGTACCACAGCATTGAATTCCGACTATATGTAAGTGCCGAAAGAGGGCCACGCTTGAGTAAAAATTGTCCACGTATAAGTGGTACCCCTTGTGGAATAAGGGTGACACCAAGTCCCAGACAATCTTGCCACTGCTCCCCAGGTAGTCAGGACATCCGACCGGCTCCAGTTTTGAGTCTTTTCCCTCATAGACCCTAAAACTATATGTATAGCCTGTGGCCCTTTCACAGAGCTTATACAGTTTGACCCCATACCGGGCGCGCTTGCTGGGGATGTACTGTTTTATGCCAAGGCGCCCGGTAAAATGTACTAGGGACTCGTCTATGCAGATGTTTTGATTAGGGGTATACGCATCTGCAAATCTGGATGACAAATGGTCTATGAGGGGCCGAATTTTGTGGAGCCGGTCATAAGCAGGGTGGCCTCATGGATGACTGGTGCTATTGTCCGCGAAATGCATAAAGCACATGATGACCTCAAAACGTGCCCTAGACATTGCAGCAGAGAACATGGGCATGAAATGTATTGGGTCTTTAGACCAATATGACCGCAATACATTTTTTTTTGTTAGACCCATGCTGAGGATAAGGCCCAAAAAAAATTTAAACTCGGAAACTGTGACTGGTTTCCACCGGTAAGGCTGGGCATAGAAGCTTTCCGGATTGGCGGTAATAAACTGTGTGGCGTAGCGGTTGGTTTCAGCCACAACTAGGTCATAGAGATCCGCGGTGAAGAACAGCTCAAAAAACTGAAGGGCCGATCCTAAATGAGCCGTCTCCACGCGAACTCCAGACTGGGCGGTGAAAGGGGGCAGTACGGGTGCGGCGGAATCAGGGGATTGCCAATTAGGATTTGCCAGCACCTCTGGGAGACTAAGGGTTCTACGGACCTGTGAACGCGGTGGCTGTGACGGGGGAGTTATTGCACGTGCCACCGTACCAGCTGGAACTGCCCTTCTGGTGCTCGCCACTTCACCAGGGACTACGGCAGTGCTGGTAGAAGGTCCAGGCTGTGCTGCGCTGCTGGTGTATGCCGCACCATAAACAAGATCAGCGCTAGCACCACTCTGCTGCAAATGAGGATCATCATGCAGGGTAGGCAGAACTCTTACATGGGATCGGGTACGTCTGGCCGTAGCAGGGACCTCTACCTCGTCATCCTCACTAGCCGTTAGAGTGCCACTGCTGTCTACAGGTTCATATTCTGAACCACTGGATTCAGCGGATAAGGCGTCCCCATCGCTTTCATCCATCACGGTCAGAATCCTGTAGGCCTCTTCAGCGGAATACCCCTTGTTTGACATTTTGGGTTCACTAAATTTAGGGGGTATTCCTCTGAGACTACCCAGGAAAAAGAGCAAACCTGCTTAGTAAAAAGGAGTGCTTGCGAAGTAAAGCTGCGATCGCTAATAAAGATCCAAAAAGCTCAAAAGTGATCTTTTATAGCGGCGCAGCGATTTTACGTTTTTTGCAGTGATCAGAAAAAAAAAAAAATTCTGTCACTGCGGTGGGGCGGACTGAACGCAAGTGTGCGCACAAGATCAGGCCTGATCGGGCGAACACTGCGTTTTTTGTAGAACCTAAGGTGACCCTAATGTACTTATATAGATCTGATTGCGATGAGTATTGATCACTTACAGATACTATATAGTACTAGTGCTGATTAGCGACAGCGATGACGCTAATCAGCGACTAATCGGTGACTGCGGTGCGGTGCGGTGGGCGCTAACTACCTAACAAGTAGCTAACTACCTGGCGGTGATAAGGGACCCTAACAGGGGGGGTGATCAATGACAGGGGGGTGGATAAGGGGGTGATCAGGGTGATCAGGGTGTCTAATATGGGTGATCAGGAGCTAAATAAGGGGTTAAATAAATGACAGGGTAATATCTAATGTGTAGTGTGGTGTTTGGTGCTACTTACTGAGCTGCCTGTATCCTCTGGTGGTCGATCCAAGCAAAAGGGACCACCAGAGGACCAGGCAGGAGTTATATCAGACGCTATTTTCAAAATAGCGTCTGACATTACCATTTCATTGGCCGATTCAAAAATCCACAGCCTGCCAGCCAATGATCGCGGCCGGCAGGCTGCAGATGAACTTGTGAACTGCGCAATCCTGTGAACGCACGCTGCTGTGAGCGCGCGTTCACAGGAAATCTCGGCTCACGCGAGATGACGCCAATCGGCGTTAGTGTGACCTGGGAGCGCCGCAGAGATGACGCCTTTCAGCGTTAGTGTGACGGGAGGAGGTTAATCAATTTTTGCAAACTTCTTGATAATGTTGCGCACTGTGGACAAAGGCAAATCTAGATCTCTGGAGATGGACTTGTAACCTTGAGATTGTTGATATTTTTCTACAATTTTGGTTCTCAAGTCCTCAGACAGTTCTCTTCTGCTCTTTCTGTTGTCCATGCTTAGTGTGGCGCACACAGACACACAATGGAAAGACTAAGAGAACTTCTCTCCTTTTTATCTGCTTTCATGTGTGATTTTTATATTTCCCACATCTGTTACTTGCCCCAGGTGAGTTTAAAGGAGCATCACATGTTTGAAACAATATTATTTATCCACAATTTTGAAAGGGTGCCTGTTGTGGCATACAAGGGAATGCTCCAAACTCCGAACGGAACCTCACGAATAGCTGCTAGCAGACGAATAGGATATATTACGAATACAATATGAATACAATACAGTAAACCACTCCCACACAACATCCTCCCCTCTGCCTGTGATACAATTACCTTACACAATGGGTTGATGTAATTATCACAGGCAGGAGAATACACAATGTCTCCTGTCCTGGAAACAACCGAGGAGTAAATCAATTATCTCTCAGGACAAAAGGAAATCGCCAATACACACGTGGAGACAATAGGACAGACATCACTACTCAAATATACAATGTCCCAACCATTACAGTAAACATAGACATTTAACATATCCCCAGATGGCTTGGATCTGAGCGCTCAATATATCCAAACAGCGCTCAGATGCAAAAATCACAGTCAAATCGCCATGGGGTTTAAGTTTAGCATGGGCTGATGAGAGGGCCCATAATCCTGGGGCAAGAGGCTGGCAACCAGGCCTCTCCACCACCCAGTGGCGAGGTTGGTTTCGCCACATTTCTCCCCTTTTCCAAACAGACTAACAGGGTATCTGACCTTCTGCCGGTCAGTGCCCTTGTTAGTCCAGCAGTCCACCAACAAAATAGAAACAGCAGTACAGCCCACCCACAATAAATGGCTACTACACCTGAGCAAGGGATAAACTTGTCCATGTCCCTCACTACGGCTGTGTGGGGGACTGGTAGACTGCCTTGGTGGGTTGCTGAGTGGGCAGAGACCAGCGCTACTTTGTTTTGGTGCCAGCGCTACCATGGAAAAGCCTGGTTGTTGGAGGGGGAGACCGACTGTCTCCCCTTTAGATAAACCACCATGCTGCTGTGGGGGGAGACCAACTGTCTCCCCTTTGGCTAAACAGCCCTGTTGCTGGACGACAGGACCGACTGTCCCTACCCCCTATGCTTTGAGTGTAGAGACCACGGTCCCATCTGCACTGTTGTGGGGCTTACTGTCTCCCCCTGGTACGTTAAGATGCTGCTAGGGAATGGAGACTGGGTTCCCAATTCCCAACAAATCCTTCTATTGCTGTGGGATAGAGACTGGGCTCCCAATAGATCACATTGCCGCTGGGGGGACAGGACCCCCCTGTAACTCAGCCTGCCGCTGAGGAATGGAGACTGGGCTCCCAATTCCCAATTAATCACATTGCTGCTGGGGGACAGGACCGACTGTCTTTGCCCCCTGTTACTCAGCCTGCCACTGAGGAATGGAGACTGGGCTCCCAATTCCCAATAAATCACATTGCCGCTGGGGAGAGGGGGTAGCAAGCTCCTCTCCCATACATACTTCCAGCCTCTGGGGAGGGAGACCGACTGTCTCCGCTCCCAATACAGTGTCCTGTTGCTGGGGAAAGGAGACTGGGCTCTCTATTCCCTGTAGGACACTCTGCCGCTGGGGGACAGGACCGACTGTCTCTGCCCCCTTTTAACTCAGCCTGCCGCTGGGGAATGGAGACTGGGCTCCCAATTCCCTGCAGGAGCGGTGGAGAGACCTCGGTCCCACCTCCACCGGCCACCTAGGGTTCTTCCCAGTAAATCTCCACAATATCTGCCCAGCTGAATGGGTCTGGATCCGGGTCTGTCATCTTGCTGTCCTGCTGAGCCTTCCCAATGGAGTGGAAGAGATCTCGGTAGTCCTGCTCCAGTTCCCACTCCAGGGTTGCTAGGCAAGCCAGGTATTTCTTTACCTCATGGGTGTCATCCCAATCCTGCCTAGCCTCCCTCTCATAGAAAATGTCCTGAAGTCTAGACTATGCAGGGCTCCCGAAGTCAGGCTCTGCAAAGGACTCCCATAACAAGCCAGGACCATCAAACTCCTCTCCCTCTGGCTTGTCATGCTCAGCTGACCAGGGTATATACTGTGCCATATACCACCAGAGCGCCTGGTAGGCATCCTCCAGCCATAGCTCCTGCCATACCCGGTGCTCTAGTTTCTTCACCCATTCCTCCAGGGGCTGCTCTCCTAGGAAGGGCATCCGCAGGGCCACTTGCTTCTACAATCGCTGCTCTTCACTGGGGAGACTCTCGCCTCGCTAGTATTGTACATTATCCAGGGCCTGGTACCAGATGCCTTTCCTTAATGCATCCCGGCCATCCAGGTCTTCCTCATCGTACTCCACTGCTGGTTCCATTCTGGTGCTGTCAGGGTCGCTGTACTAGGATATGCGTTGCCCTCAAGTTGTAAAAATCCATGGACTGGTGTCTCCTGTAGCTGTCCTTCTGGCTGTGGGAATGATCCCACTGCTGCCACCAATTGTTATGGCATACAAGGGAATGCTCCAAACTCTGAACGGAACCTCACGAATGGCTGCTAGCATACGAATAGGAAACGCACCCAAGCGGCTTACACTCCTAGCAATCAGTCTCTAACAGCATACAGTGAATCCCCCAAGAATGAGACCAAGCTCTGTGTTGAGGGTAAAGCAGTGGACAGCCAGAGATGTGTGTTTATTGTTCTTATATAACATTGTTACACATTAGTACCACCCACATGGTTTTGTAAAAGCAACCAATAAACACGTACAATACAGTGAAGCACTCCCACACAAAATCCTCCCCTCTGCTTGTGATACAATTACTTTACACAATGGGTTGATGTAATTATCACAGGCAGGAGAATACACAATATCTTCTGTCCCGGAGACAACCGAGGAGTAATTCAATTATCTCTCAGGACAAAAGGAAATCGCCAATACACACGTGGAGACAATAGGACAGACATCACTACTCAAATATACAATGTCCCAACCATTACAGTAAACATAGACATTTAACATATCCCCAGATGGCTTCGATCTGAGCGCACAATATATCCAAACAGTGCTCAGATGCCACAATCACTGTCAAATCACCATGGGGTTTACGTTTAGCATGGGCTGATAAGAGGGCCCATAATCCTGGGGCAAAAGGCTGGCAACCAGGCTTCTCCACTACCCAGTGGTGAGGTTGGTTTCGCCACAGTGCCAATAATTTTGTCCAGCCCATTTTTGGAGTTTGGTGTGACATTATGTCCAATTTGCTTTTTTTCCTCCCTTTTTTGGTTTAGTTCCAATACACACAGGGAATAAACATGTGTATAGAAAAACATGTGTTACCGCAATGCCAACATTTACGGCCATGACTGTATTTAAAAAAAATTGGGGATTTGTTTTGCTCTCTTTTGTCACCTGCTGTTCGTTTTGTATTTTTGCTAATTTTATCTACTTTTTACAGATTTTATTAAGCCCTTTGTAAATTTCAAATGCTACCGCTGACCCCTCAGATTTGTATTTTTAAATGCCCTTTTTTGTCTTTTATTGCCCTTTTTACAGTAGCTGTAAGCTATGTGAGGATTAATTTTAACCGTTTATACTTAAAATAAAGGAATACATTTTTTTGTGCAATTACTCAATGTGGATTTAAAGCTCTCCCATTTACCTTCAGTAATATTATGCGACACTAGCTGCTCCCAGTCTATGCCCGGAAATGCTGTCCTGAACCCAGGGAAATTAGCCTTTTTAAAATTCAGTGTCTTCTCTCTTCCTGACAGAGTTTGCTTCTTACAGTGTAGGGGGAATATAAATATATTGTTACCTAGTGTTTCTCGAACAGTAACATTTCCAACAAGCTCTGCATCATTAGAAATTACCATATCCAACAGAGCATTGCCCCTAGTGGGAGCTTTTACAAACTGGCCCATAAAGTGGTCCTGCAGAAAGTTGAGGAATCTTCTCCCCTTTGCGGTTGAGGCAGAACCATGACCCCAGTCAATGTCTGGAAAGTTTAAATCTCCCATTATGACCACTGTACCACCCTGTACAGCCTGCTCTATTTGGTTATACAGTTATGTTTCTATCTCCTCTGTGATGTTAGGGGGTCTATAGATTACACCAAGTATTATTTTTTCAATGTTTATATCCCTTTGAAATTCCACCCATAGGTTTCAACATCCTTACCATCCTCATACACAATTGACTCTTTCACACTTGTCTTCAGATCACTCCTCACATACAGGCACACACCATCACCTTTTCTATTGACCCTGTCTCTCCTAAATAGTGCAAACCCTTCAATATTTAAAGCCCAGTCATGCAAAGAGTCCAACCACGTCTCAGCCACACCAACTACATCTATGTGTTCTTCTAGTACCATAGCCTCCAGCTCCCCCATTTTTCTAGCTAGACTTCTGGCATTTGTGAAAATACATTTTAAATTACTATTACCTGTAAAGTGAATGTCTAGGATTTTTGGGTTACCTTGGTTGATGTTTGTATGTAACAGGTTTTTGTTACCAGCAGTTCTATTTTTCATCGGTGTATAGTTCTGCCTGTTCTTCTCCCTACTTTCCTCACTAACCCCAGCCCCCACTAAATCCCCACTGCCCCCTCCTATATACCACTCTCTATCTACCCCCTTATTAGTATGACGCCCCCCACCGTCCCCTCAGATCCTAGTTTAAAAGCTCCTCGAGCCGTCTAGCCATTTTTCCCATAGAGCAGTTGCGCCCCCCCCCATTAAGGTGCAGCCTGAAATATCTGTGCAGTGGCAAGAACAGTCCTATTGGAAGTCAGAGCTAACAGTGGCAACTGAAATATGACCAGATGTACAGATTAGAACAAATAGCACATTGGGTCGCAGGTACCCCTCATCTATTTCACAGGGTATGGCAAGCTTGGAGACAATATAAATGTCTAACTGATAGTTGATGCTTCTGGGTCCTACAGATTAATACACTGAACAAAAATATAAACACAACACTTTCGGGTTTGTTCCCCTTTTGTATGAGCTGAACTCAAAGATCTGAAACGTTTTCTACATACACAAAAGACCCATTACTCTCAAACATTGTTTAGAAATCTGTGTTAGTGAGCACTTCTCCTTTGCAAAGATAATCCATCCCACCTCACAGGTGTGGCATATCAAGGTGCAGATTAGACTGCATGAATATTGCACAGATGTGTCTTAGACTGCCCACAATGAAAGACCACTCTGAAATGTGCACAGTTTTGCCTTACTGGGGGGCAGAAAACCAGTCAATATCAGATGTGCAACACATCTCCGTCGCATAGAGTTGATCAGGTTGTTGATTGAGGCCTGTGGAATGTTGGTCCACTCCTCTTCAATAGCTGTGCGAAGTTGCAGAATATTGGCAGGAACTGGAACACGATAATAAAAGTAATGTGGAGGGGCACTTGCTAGATGGGAATGGGTGATGAGACACTAGCATAAAATATCTGCATAAATAAATGCATAAAATATCTGCATAAAATAATTATTTAATACTCTATATATAGTAGTACATAAGATAAAATAACATAAAACCAGCACTATTAAAATTACTGAATAAAGTGGTGCAACTATTTGGAGTAGAAATCTTCCAGACCCTCTAATTTCTCACAAATTCGCAATCACCACACAAAAGTCCACAATCATCACATAAAACCACAAAAGTACTGCTTGATAGTAGGGTATTATCATGTACATTGCACAAGCCCGCTATGTCCAATAGGTATTATGGTAGACAGACTCTGGATAAATGACAGTAAGTAAGTAGGAGCAGGATTGTATTGGTGTGTTTGATGGAGGATATACTCCTCTTCAATTCGGGTACACAATCTAATAAGCAGTATTATGCTGTATGTCTGTGAAGGTTCTCATTTATCCAGGTCATGGTATATCTGAAAAGAATAAATCAAGGCAACTGGACTTACTGTAGATTTCTTGAAAACGTTTCACTCGTTCTTCCAACGAGCTTTCTCAATTCTGAGTGATTGTACAAAAAACATGGTTAGACATCTATTGTCTGCCACGTATAATGCTGTCTTGACACCTTTTTCTGGGAAGTCTTTATCACCTACTGACTCCAATTAGGATAATGGAATCAACACCTCTGACCCAATGCTGGGTCTAATTACCAGATGTGGATTCATTTACATATTTATACCCAGAATTTTTGTACAATCACTCAGAATTGAGAAAGCTCGTTGTTAGAACGAGTGAAACGTTTTCAAGAAATCTACAGTACGTCCAGTTGCCTTGATTTATTCTTTACAGATATAGTATTATGGTGGTACATTACCGCTCCTGGGCTCTCCGGTTGCGGGTTGTGGAGGCTCCTTAGTTTGGCTTACCCAATGCGGCGTCCCGCGTGGTTTCTGAGTCAAACGTAGCGTCCCACGTGACTCTGCAGTCGCTTCCTGAAGTAAGTCTTCAGTCTCCTGGGTCCTAAATTCCCTCCGCCTCCGCTACCATTGACTTGGAGGTGCAGATATCAACGGGAATGTAGCATCAAATGTCCATAAATAAATTCATGAGCAACAAATGTCTAATGTCCAGCATCAGGTGCTGTTATTATCGGCCCTCTATAGTGCCCACAGTAGTTATTATCAGACCCTCTATAGTACCCACAGTAGTTATTATTAGCCCCTTTAAAGTGCCCACAATGATTATCGGCCCCTCTATAGTGCCCACAGTAGTTATTACCATTTATTTCAAGAGTCATGAGACCACAGCGTGGCTTGGATCACCTACTGACTAAATTTTATTCATAAAACATATACTTTTATTGTTGCTATTTAAAATTTTAATTTGAACACTCTAAATTATATAAAAAATCCTCAAGATGAGCAGTGAGAACTGATATACAGATTATGTGTACCTCTACTCCGTGTACACCACTAGGTAGGATAGCTCCTGATAATATTCTCAGGGCTTACCCAATTCCCTACAGCTCTTTCAGCAACTTTATGTTTAGTTGCTCATGTATCTCTACTGTGGAGACTCACTGCGCCCATCTGATTCTAAAATCTACAGTATTCCTGCTTCCCTACATGTTTCGCCGAAACTTCGGCGTCCTCAGGGGATATGCAGGTTTGCAGTGGAGGGGGCGGTCCCTAGATTATAAATGTTCGGTTTGTGGGGGTCAGATGGATTCAGCCAATCCGGTCTAGGCTGTCACTGAATGGCGTGACTACACGCCAATCCCATTTACTTTCATTATCCACGTCAAACGGTGACGTACTCTCAGACACTCCCACATTCGAGACGTCACTTCCGATTACGTCCGCGATGTGAGCAGGCCTCCGATAGAGAAAATCCAGGCTCTATATGGTTCCGGCGCAGCGGCGTCTACGTCATTGGTCCTTGACTGGTGACGTCTATCTTTGCATCAGGCGCTAGTAGTTATTGGCTCCTCTATAGTAACCACAGAAATTATTATAGACCTCTCTATAGTGCTCCCAGTAGTTATTACAGGCTCCTCTATAGTGCACACAGTAGTTATTATAGTCTTCTCTATAGTGCCTTCTATAATCATAGGCCCCTCTATAGTGCCCCCGGTAATTATTGTAGGCCCCTCTAGAGGGATCCCAGTAGTTATCATAGGTCCCTCTATAGTGCCCCCAGTAATTAGCATAGGCCCTTCTATAGAGCCCACAGTAGTTATAGGCCCCTCTATAGTGCCCCAAGTAGTTATTATCGGCCCCGCTATAGCGCCCACAGTAGTTATAAAAGGCCACTCTACAGGGCCCACATTAGTTATTATCTGCCCCTCTATAGTGCCCACAGTAGATATTATAGGCCCCTCTATAGTGCCCACAGTAGTTATTATTGGCCTCTCTATAGTGCCCACAGTAGTTATTGGCGACTCTATAGTGCCCACAGTAATTATTATAAGCCCCTCTATAGTGCTCCCGATAGTTATTATAGGCTCCTTTATAGTGCCCCCAGTAGTTATTATAGGCTTTTCTATAGTGCCTCCAGTAGTTATCATAGGCCCCTCTATAGTGCCCACAGTAGTTATTACAGGTCCGTCTATAGCAGGGGTGCACAACCTGCGGCCCGCATGCGGCCCCCAGAGCCATGGTTTGCGGCCCCCACCCTGCTGGGCAGAAACACAGCTGATACTGCAATCAGCTGTGTTTCTGCACAGAGCGCCACACAGCAGATGGATCACAGGTTTTGCTCCTGCACTGTAGCAGGAGCAGAAATGGTCCCCGGCTATAAGTGAGAGCGGGGAAGCCGAGGAGAAGACAGAAGTGCTCTATGAGCGCTCTGCAGTGTAGACCCAGCGATTACGTGATCGCTGGGTGTCTCAGGAACAGAGGAGCGCTGCCCTGGTACAAAGCCTCCGCAGCAGGCTGGTTTCCCTGTAACTGGGGCTCCTTTGGATGCTCCAGTTACAGTGGAAATAGTACAAAAAAAAGTCACTTATTGTCTCCCAAAGGTCTTTCAGTGACCTCTTGGGGACAAATTATGTGGTAAAAATATATTTTAAAAAAAGTTACAAAATGATTTAAAAAATTTGACAACTAAATAAATTAAAAAATAAAATAAAAAGGAAAAAGTGCTTAATAAAAGATAGTGTTTACTGTCCCACCACAGTCTTTTTATGAAAAAGTGCAAAATTTAAAAAAAGTGACAGTGTCCCCCAAGGTCTTTTTATGACCTCTTGGGGGACATATTATGTAGCAGAAAATATATTAAGTTATAAAAAAATTATACATATAAGAAAAAACACGCACACCAATCAAAACCGTCACCATTACCGCCCCATTCACGTGAAACTTTTCATATTATATAGCAAAATACACAAAATAGAGAACTAATTATAATAATTTATTTTGGTGTCAGTTTGCATATTCAAAGAATCAGGTAAGCTATAGTTTGAAAAAATATATACTTTTTAAAAACGTTTTGTACAGTTTTCCCCAAAAAATAATTGTTGCAAAAATGATCTTGGTACTCCAACAAATAAGATAGTTAAAACCATTTGAACCACCACGCGCGCTAAATCACAAAAAAGTGTCTGGTAAGGCCTTTTCGGGCCTGGTCATTCAAGCGTTAACCAATAGGCGCCTTCCCCACCAGCAAGGTAAAGTGCTTACTGGTTACTGCAGGGCACCTATAACTGGATTGGCAGGAGATGGTGATAACCAGTTACCTCCGTCCTCTGCAGTGAAGGAAAATGCTGATTTATAAATAGGAGGCAGGATGGAAGGAAATGTCACCACTTTTCTGGTAAAAAAGATTTTTAACAAGTTCCTGCAGCATGGCCTCTGAAATAGAAGATTCACACTTACCTGCTCCACTCCGCTCTGGTCCTCTGCGCTGCCCCCGCTGCCTCCATCTTCCGGTTCCTGCTCCGTTTACACCTGACAGTGCATGGTCATGGTCACTTGCACGGCTCCAGTCAATGACTGGCTTCAGCAGTGAAACGCTGCTTGTGACCACATCACCGCCTAAGCCAGTCATTGGCTGGAGTGGTGTATGACCATGTCCATGCACTGCCAGGTGTAAACAGTGGGGGCAGTTCGAAGGACCAAAGAGGTGGGGAGCAGGCAAGTATAACTCTTCGGTTCCAGGGGCTATGCTGCAGCACGATATTTGGGACAATTACTGGGAACAAGTGTTCATAGGAGCGCTCATATCTTATATCTGGCCGGTATAATCGTGCAGTTGATCAGTCGATAAACAAGGAATTGCTCATTTGTCGGCTGATTTGCATATTTTATCAGGATGAAAGATGTCCGATTATCTGCAGCATGACTGTGGCAGTGATCACTCCTTCCCAGTCACTTTGCACTGGCTTGTGTAATAGGCAGATGAGTGCCAATCAACATTTTTTTATTTGTGGCCCCTTGAAATAGAGCGATGTGACAATGCGGCCCCCAGACCAAAAAAGGTTGTGCACCCCTGGTCTATAGGGATCCCAGTAGTTATTATAGACAACTCTATAGTGTCCACAGTAGTTATCATAGGCCCTTTTATAGTGCCCTAGTAGTTTTTATAGGCCCCTCTATTGTGCCCCCAGTGGTTATTATCGGCACCACTATGGTACCCACACTAATTATTAAATGCCCCTCTATAGTCATCCCAGTAGTTATCAGCCCCTCTATAGTGCCCCCAGTAGTTTTTATAGGCCGTCTCTATAGTGTTCCCAGTAGTTATTACAGGCCCCTCTATAGTGCCCCCAGTGGTTATTACAGACCCCACTATAGTGCCCCCAGTAGTTTTTATAGGCCCCCTCTACTGTTCCCAGTAGTTATTATAGGCCCCTCTATAGTGTCCCCTGTAGTTATTACAGGCATCTCTATAGTGTCCCCTGTAATTATTATAGGCCCCTCTAGTGCTCCAAAAAAGCAGGGCTCATCCCACATCTGACACGCTTTTTGCCAATGGCTTCACCAAAAACTGCAGAAGGCTAATGAGACCCTGTTCTTGAGTCCTCATCTATAGAACTTTTATGGTATATCAGAGAAGGGTATACCCATTTAAATGATGTGTTTACCCTGTGGTTGTTACATGCGACTGCACTTTTATTAACAGATTGCCTACCTGTCACAATGTATTGCCCAGCTACCTAACTGCTCCGCTCAGCAAATGCAAAGGCTTAGGGAACACTGGTGGTAAGACACTGGGCCAGCTGTACCTCCGCCAAAATCTGTCTAGGAGCTTATGCACACGGCTGTAGTTTTGGTCCATATCCAATCAGCTATTTTTGCGGATCGAATGTTGACCCATTCATTTCAATGGGGCCACAACACTCATGCTTGTCAAGGGAGTGGGGCTTAGCTGAAAGTAGGCAGAGCTTCATGGGAGAGGCGTGGTGCCAAAAATGTTGGCGCAATTCTGGTGTAAAAATCTGTCTCAAAGTAAGGCAACCAATAATTGGCGTAGAGTCGGAGAGCAGCGTTTGCCCCTGTGATAAATCTGCGGCAGGTCTAGAAGGCGTGAGCTATATGCTGTGTATAGGGTTAGTAAATCCGGGCCAGACACCATAAAAACTGCAGTAAAAAAATGTAGGGGCCAAAAAAAACATGAGCACTTACAGGTGGGCCACAGCCAAATTCATGAGGTGTGGTGTCAAAAGAGCTAACCGCTGGCGTTTTTACCACAAACCTATATGTGGAAGGATGCTGCGTCTCCCTGGCATCACGGTGCTGCCGTGCTAGGTGGCGCTTGCGCCCAGGGTTCTGCATTCACTATTGACATCCCGCTCCCCTCCCCCTCCTCCGTGCCCATTCTGTCTCTCTTCTGACAGGTTAGCTGCGGGCTTCAGCTCGTTTGGCTCTGCCAGGCTGAATTCCATTTTGAATCTATGAGCTCGGCCGATAAGGCAGATCCCCTCCATCCTGGCGGATTCCAGCCAATGACGGCGGGTGAGGTAGAGCTGCATCTGGGCGAAGCATCCCGACAATGAGAGCGCAGGAGCTGTGAGGTGGAATGGCTGGTGGTCCACACGTACACGGCGCATCCACAGGCGGCTGCCAATAGACGGAATGCATGTGAGGGGATTGCTGCAGCTCGCGGAGACCATGGCTGTGAGTGCGCGCTGATTTCCCGCTTCTTACTGGGATTGCGGAGCGGCTTCTTCTTCCTCTGCAGCCATAGTGGCGGCTCCTGCCTGCGCCTATCTCCAGCCGCCCTGCTGTTTGTTTGTATGGCTTGGCTTCACCGAGACCTTGTCGCCCATTCATAAGCTGCAATGCTCATCATGAAGGTAATGACGCCGCCACGTCTTTAATAATATAATGGCCATTTCTATTTTTTTTTCTGACCCATTCATTTCTAATGTGTCGATGACAACAATGGCTCTTATGACACATACAGCTTCCATGGCCGTCAGGTTTTCGGCAGGCAGGTTCATCCTTCATTTGGTATTCTTTGTCTGCCTGTGTTACTATAGAGCTTGTCGTCATCTCCTCGCCTCCCACTTTTTATCTGCACTGTAGTGATAAAGCCTGTGGGAGGGAAGGGGCTGCTCAGTCTCTGGGAAATGTCACCATTTGTGGAGATTGAACATGTCTGCTCCCTGGTGCAGATGTGCCATTGCTGGAGCTGTAGACTTCAAAGCCTATGCCAGCATCTCATCCCCATGCTTGCCCGGTCCACCCCACCCCATCCCTCGCTCGCTCGGCCGCTGGCAATTCTAGAGGTGGCCATGAAGGAGTAGCTCGTGCTCCTGAGGAATCTGGCCTCTTCCCCTAGAGACAGGTCCTGGGACGTGTCCACAGATCCCTTATATGACAATGAAATGTATAGAAACAGCAAGATCTGCCATACTTGTCATGCATGCGCTTCTGCTGTCCATTGGCGCTCCACAGCATACACAGTAGACCATTGCTGATGCAGATCATGTGCCTTGTGTCCAGAGAAGTTGGGGCAGATGTATTAATCCCACATGAGAGTATGATTGAGCACTTTGTGCTGATCAGACCGTCCATGGAGTCATTTATAGAAATGATCCCACCTGCAACCTGCCAGTAGTTTTAGAAAAAAAAAAAAAAAGTTTGAACGAATGTGCCAAACGAAGAGAATTTCAGCCAAGATTTTCCAACATCGCTGATCACGTTTTCCAGCAGGCAGAAATCGACCATTGCCATCCATCATTCGCTCTGTTTTTTCAAGCGATTGTTAGGGTACTTTCACACTAGCGTTAGGCAGTTCCGGCAACCTCTATCGGATCCGGAAATCCGTATGCAAATGGATATCATTTGTTTCCGGATCCGTCTGACAAATGCATTGAAATGCCGGATCTGTCTCTCCGGTGTCATCCGGAAAAACGGATACAGTATATATATTTTTTTCACATTTTTAAAGTTCTGCACATGACCAGAAATCTGGATCCGTCAATGCGGCAATTTCCTGAACACTTGATACCGGATCCAACATTATTACATTTCAATGGAAATTAATGCCGGATCCGGAAATCCGGCAAGTGTTCCGGTATTTGCGCCGAAGAAAAAACTGCAGCATGCTGTGATATTTTCTCCGTCCAAATACCGTAAGAGGGACTGAACTGATGCATCCTGATCGGATTGCTCTCCATTCAGAATGCATTAGGATAAAACTGATCAGTTTTTCCTGGTATTGAGCCCCTAGGACGGAACTCAATACCGGAAAACTTCAACGCTAGTGTGAAAGTAGCCTAAGCCAGAATGGACAAAATCTTCTATTTCAGATGACTTTACTCTCAACATCTGGCAGAGAACAACCTGCAGGATTTCTCTGGATCCGGCATTGCTAGATAGTGCCATTTGCCCGCTGGATCCCATTGACTATAATGGCAGGGGTTAGGCCGGGAACAAATGGTTGCATGCAGCAGTTTTTGACTGGATGAATCCCGGCATTTATTCCCAGGGAGCAGTGGATCTCTGCCGGTTCCCATTATAGTCAGTGGGGTCCGGCGGGCTAGGGGCACTATCTGGCAGAGAACTCCAGTAGGTTGCTGTGCCGCATGTGTGAACCCAGCCTTGGCACAGACACATAGTAATCTCCTCTGTGTTTAGACAGACACAGTTTCAGATGGACTGCACACAGATGGCGTCCATGTGCTGTCTGTATTGTGCATCCATTCCCTTAAGTGGGTGAGTCTTGTGTGGAAATCTGAGCTGGATGGTCCATGATGTGATTTTTATCTGCACTCACTGATGATCTGAACTGCATATGTGAACTGGCCCATTGAATACAGTAGTGCAGTGTGAACATCATATTTCTGTGTACGGACATGCGGTCAGGTTTCTGCATGCAGTTTTGCAAACCAAGAGAAGTCATATCTGTGCTTCATACTTTCTCTTCTTTTGTGATCCACTTCGGATTTTGGCTGTACCCTTAAAGGGAACCAGTCACCGGGATTTTGTGTATAGAGCTGAGGACATGGGTTTCTAGATGGCCACTAGCACATCCGCAATACCCAGTCCCCATAGCTCTGTGTGCTTTTATTATGTAAAAACACCGATTTGATACATATGCAAATTAACCTGAGATGAGTCGGGGACAGGACTCATCTCAGGTTAATTTGCATATGTATCAAATAGTTTTTCTTACACAATAAAAGCACACAGAGCTATGGGGACTTGGTATTGCTGATGTGCTAGCGGCCATCTAGCAACCCATGTCCTTAGCTCTATACACAAAATCCTGGTGACAGGTTCCCTTTAAAAGGGATGGTCTTACTACTACCAGGTAGCCGAGAAGCAGCACGGCGACCCGACACTTGCTCTTTCTGGAGCTCCATTTTCGGTCCATGGGAGCTAAGGAAACAACTTAGCATAGCAAGCTTTGCTGTTTCAGAGTTAAAAGGGTTGTCCACTTTCTAGCTACCTGTGACCAATGTCTATGTAGCCTTTGTTGATTTTCTGTGCCATTTGCTATATTTTATAAGCTATGTCCCTTTGTTAGGCAAATATTATGCGCTGTCCACTTAGAGATCCTGTCCATAAGATGGCTGCCGATGGAGTGTCATGAGTCCAGGCAAGTCATCTCCATGTGACAATTTTCGATTGTGCCATGACTTTTGATATCTTCTATAGAGATGATATGACCAGCAGATTTCCCGTCATGATATTACCAATGTGGGAACATCAAACATGCTTATGAAATATCAACAATTGGAACCAATATTTGATTCTCAGGTTCCCTAAGGCTGAAACTTCTGTCTTTTGATTCTGAATATTTTGTCCTGTATAGAGGTCTTTAGACTGTACCCACCTCTTGTGGATTTTCGAGCCAGAATGTCTAGTGACCCTCCCTTAGGGGGTAAATCTGTGTCCTAGCAACTACATACCAAATTCTCTATGTAGCATCTACATACCATATTCTCTATGTACTATAGCTTCACCACACCGAGATCTGCTCAGAAAGCTAATCTACATATTACTGCTTTATTCACAGGTACAATATATGATTATGCAGACACCAGTACTGTGTGATAGCTTCTAAGCATGGGAAAAACATATCTATTTGGTAATGCTATAGCTTTGTGGTATAGTGGTTTATCCTGCACGTAGATATCCCAGGTTCAAGTCCCAGGAGAGATGTCAATTTTCTTTCTGTTATTTTTTTCTGTCTTATTTAAAACCATATTAAAAGTCTATAATCTAAAAAATAATATTACTTTACTATTTTGAGAATAGTTGTTTTTTTTGTTTCTAAAACCTATTACTGGTTTAATTACAGACGTAAAATATAATTATAAAGAATCCAGTAATATTTATTGGCTTTCTAAAAAAAAAAATATTCTCAATATGATATAGACTTGTCTTATGGGATGAATGTGGAAAAAAAAAATAACCAAAGCAAACATTTCTTGATGTCTCTAAAGAATAAAACCTGGGATCTCTGCATGCAAAACCAACAAATTAAACATCAAATTATAACATTACCACATAGAGATTTGTGTTTTCTCTATGCTTATAAGGTAATGCACATTACTGGTGTCTTTATAATCATATATTGTGCCTGTGAATAAAGCAGCAATATGAATATTAGCTTTCTGAGCAGATCTCAGTGTGGTGAAGCTATAGTACATAGTGTATATTATATTTACATACAGTCCTGATAAAAAGTTTAAGACCACTTGAAAAATTGCAAAAAATCATATTTAGCATGGCTGGATCTTAACAAGGTTCCAAGTAGGGCTGGGCGATATAGGCGATATGCGATATAAATTTCTGCCACGATATGGATTTTGAGCATATTGCCTATATCGCAGGACCGCGATATGATCGCGCTCTATGTGCGCACCATGTTCTCCTGAGTCCTGAGCCGGCACAGTGGAGAAGGAGGGAGTCCCTCCCTCCCCACTGTGCGCGGCTGCCGCTGACCACCAATGAGAATAGATTAGGAGGAGGAGGGGAGGGACTGACAGTAAATCATTGAGTTTTCACGATCTCTGTGAGCGCGTGAAAACTCAAATCCGATATGCGGTATATTCTAACCCCCAGGCATTCCCATGGTGACAGGGACGCTTGCCTGGGGGTTAGAATATACAGGGCCACGCCGCTTACAGGAGCAGCACATTTATAAACTAAACAGTAACTTTAACTTTAATCAGCGACTCTTTACTTGTATACTGTACTCTGTCTTAGCTTCGGTAACAGCAGGCACTGCGGGCGGCGGGGCTCACTCACTGACGTCACGCGCCTTCTCCTCCCACTAGGCGGCGCTGGCGCGTGATGTCAGTGAGTGAGCGCCTCCCACCCGCACTGCCTGCTGTTACCGGAGCTAAGACAGAGTAAGGTATACAAGTAAGGCTACTTTCACACTTGCGTTTAGGTGCGGATCCGTCTGGTATCTGCACAGACGGATCCGCACCTATAATGCAAAGGCTTAGATCCGTTCAGAACGGATCCATTTGCATTACCATTCATGGTAATGCAAACGGATTTGTTTTGACTTTACATTGAAAGTCAATGGGGGACGGATCCGTTTGAAAATTGAGCCATATAGTGTCAAATTCAAACGGATCCGCCCCATTGACTTCCATTGTAAGTCTGGACGGATCCGTTTGCCTCCGCACGGCCAGGCGGACATCCGAACGCTGCAAGCAGCGTTCAGATTAGGGCTGCAACGATTAATCGATGTAATCGATTATATTCGATAACTGGATTCGTTGTCGATGAATCCAGTTATCGAATAATCGCCGATTCGTTGCTATTCGGGCGGGCGGTCGCTGCATCTTTATTTTACCTTTTTACAATGACGCTCCCGCTCCTGTAACAGCCAGGCAGAGCGGACGGCGGCGTAACGTCACTCACTCACGTGACACGCCTGCTCCGCCTCCTTCATTCATGAAGTGGGCGGAGCAGGTGCGTCACGTGATTGAGTGACGTTACGCCGCCGTCCGCTCTGCCTGGCTGTTACAGGAGCGGGAGCGTCATTGTAAAAAGGTAAAATAAAGATGCAAGCGTCGGGGCCGGGGCTGTTATGGGGAGGGGAGGGAGAGGATCTGTCTATGGCACTGCTATGGGAAGGGGGGTCTGTGTATAGCACTGCTATGGGGAGGGGGGTCTGTGTATAGCACTGCTATGGGGAGGAGGGGGGGGGGGGGGTCTGTGTATGGCACTGCTATGGGAAGGGGGATCTGTGCACTGTTATGAGGAAAGGGATCTTAACAGTGCACATATCCCCCTCTCCATAACTGCGCCACCTACAGATCCCCCTCTCCATAACAGCGCCATCCACAGATCCCCCTCTCCATAACTGCGCCACCCACAGATCCCCCTCTCCATAACAGCGCCATCCACAGATCCCCCTCTCCATAACAGCGCCACCAACAGATCCCCCTCTCCAAAACAGCGCCACCAACAGATCCCCCTCTCCAAAACAGCGCCACCCACAGATCCCCCTCTCCATAACTGCGCCACCCACAGATCCCCCTCTCCATAACTGCGCCACCCACAGATCCCCCTCTCCATAACTACGCCATCCACAGATCCCCCTCTCCATAACTACGCCATCCACAGATCCCCCTCTCCATAACTACGCCATCCACAGATCCCCCTCTCCATAACTACGCCATCCACAGATCCCCCTCTCCATAACTACGCCATCCACAGATCCCCCTCTCCATAACTACGCCGTCCACAGATCCCCCTCTCCATAACTACGCCATCCACAGATCCCCCCTCCATAACTACGCCATCCACAGATCCCCCCTCCATAACTGCGCCGTCCACAGATCCCCCTCTCCATAACTACGCCATCCACAGATCCCCCTCTCCATAACTACGCCATCCACAGATCCCCCTCTCCATAACTGCGCCGTCCACAGATCCCCCTCTCCATAACTACGCCATCCACAGATCCCCCTCTCCATAACTGCGCCGTCCACAGATCCCCCTCTCCATAACTGCGCCGTCCACAGATCCCCCTCTCCATAACTGCGCCGTCCACAGATCCCCCTCTCCATAACTGCGCCGTCCACAGATCCCCCTCTCCATAACTGCGCCGTCCACAGATCCCCCTCTCCATAACTACGCCACCCACAGATCCCCCTCTCCATAACTGCGCCGTCCACAGATCCCCCTCTCCATAACTACGCCGTCCACAGATCCCCCATAATAGTGTTGTCCACAGATCCCCCATAATAGTGTTGTCCACAGATCCCCCATAATAGTGTCGTCCACAGATCCCCCATAATAGTATCGTCCACAGATCCCCATAATAGTGTCGTCCACAATTTGTTTTAATATGGCCTTTGAACATAATTTTTCAAGTAAGATCATATAAACCTCTCTGTTTTGTAATTTTGTCGTTTTTCCCGATTAATCGATTAATCGTAGAAATTAATCGGCAACTAATCGATTATTCAAATAATCGTTAGCTGCAGCCCTAGTTCAGATGTCCGCCTGCTGAGTGGAGCGGAACCCAAACGCTGCCAGACTGATGCATTCTGAGCAGATCCGCATCCACTCAGAATGCATTAGGGCTTGACGGATCCGTTCGGGGCCGCTTGTGAGAGCCTTTAAACGGAACTCGCAAGCGGAGCCCCGAACGCAAATGTGAAAGTAGCCTAAAGAGTCGCTGATTAAAGTTAAAATTACTGTTTAGTTTATAAATGTGCTCCTGTGAGCGTCGGGGAGGGGGATCTGTGGGTGTCACTGTTTAGGGGAGGGGGACACCCTGATTAGGGGAGGGGGATCTGTGGGGGACACCCTGATTAGGGGAGGGGGATCTGTGGGTGTCACTGATTAGGGGAGGGGGATCTGTGGGTGTCACTGATTAGGGGAGGGGGATCTGTGGGTGTCACTGATTAGGGGAGGGGGATCTGTGGGTGTCACTGATTAGGGGAGGGGGATCTGTGGGTGTCACTGATTTGGGGAGGGGGATCTGTGGGTGTCACTGATTAGGTGAGGGGGATCTGTGGGTGTCACTGATTAGGGGAGGGGGATCTGTGGGTGTCACTGATTAGGGGAGGGGGATCTGTGGGTGTCACTGATTAGGGGAGGGGGATCTGTGGGTGTCACTGATTAGGGGAGGGGGATCTGTGGGTGTCACTGATTAGGGGAGGGGGATCTGTGGGTGTCACTGATTAGGGGAGGGGGATCTGTGGGTGTCACTGATTAGGGGAGGGGACTCGGCTCCCTGCTGTTGTGTGTACTATGCACACACAGGGCAGCAGGGAGAGTGTAAAGTCCTATTCAAAATTAGTTTCGGCATGCTTGATGTAAGAGTTTCCATGAGGTGAGCGGGAACATTTCTCCAAGTTGTGAAGACGGCCGCACGAAGGCCATCTACTGTCTGGAACTGTTGTCCATTTTTGTAATCTTCCCTTGCCATCCATCCCCAAAGGTTCTCATTTGGATTTAGATCAGGGGAACACGCAGGATGGGCCAAAAGAGTCATGTTATTCTCCTGGAAGAAGTTCCTTGTCCTGCGGGCATTGTGTACTGTAGCGTTGTCCTGTTGAAAAACCCAGTCGTTACCACACAGACGAGGGCCCTCAGTCATGAGGAATGCTCTCTGCAACATCTGGACATAGCCAGTGGCCGTTTGATGCCCCTGCACTTCCTGAAGCTCCATTGTGCCACTGAAGGAAAAAGCACCCCAGACCATTATGGCGCCCCTTCCACTGTGGCGTGTAGAAAACATCTCAGGTGGGATCTGCTTGTCATGCCAGTAATGTTGGAAACCATCAGGACCATCAAGGTTACATTTTTTCTCATCAGAGAATAAAACTTTCTTCCACCTTTGAATGTCCCATGTTTGGTGCTCTCTTGTAAAGTCCAAACGAGCAGTTCTGTGGCGTTCAAGGAGACGAGGTCTTTGAAGACGTTTTTTGTTTTTGAAGTCGTTCAGTCTCAGATGCCAGCTGATGGTTATGGGGCTGCAGTCAGCACCAGTGAGGGCCTTAATTTGGGTCGAGGATCGTCCAGTGTCTTGACGGACAGCCAATTAGATCCTCCGGCTCAGTGCGGATTACATTTTTTTGGGTCTTCCACTTGACTTTTTTGTTCCATAACCCTCAGAATCATTTAAGAAATTCCAAATGACTGTCTTACTGCATCCCACCTCAGCAGCGATGGCGCGCTGTGAGAGACCCTGCTTATGCAGTTCAACAACCCAACCACGTTCAAAAAGGGAGAGTTGTTTTTGCCTTTGCCATCACAACGTGTGACTACCTGACAGAAAATGACAATGAATCCACGTCTTTGCACAGATTTGGCCTTTTAAAGGCATGTGGTCCTAAAATTTGGATCAGCTGAAAAACAGCCTGTTTCAGTATAATCGTTATTTTCAATTAATTGAATGCTCAAAAAATGTTTTTTCTCACTCTCATTTCTTCTTGTTGCATGTTGAAGCTGTAATTGGAACCTTGTTAAGGTCCAATAATGTAAAATATTCTTTTTTGCCTTTTTTTCCAAATGGTCTTAAACTTTTGATCAGGACTGTATTAGCACACAGCTCCTTGACACCACTCTGCCCTCAGCATGTCTAGCCCTGTCAACTAATGGGAGGCAGGAATGTGCAGAACACAGGCAGTGCTCATAGGATGCAGCCCTGCCTCTTGGTGCTCCAATTTAGGCTACTTTCACACTTGCGTTCAGAGCGGATCCGTCTCAGACGGATCCGCTCATATAATGCAGACGGTGGATCCGTCTGCATTATATTGTTAAAAAATTTCTAAGTGTCAAAGTAGCCTCAGACGGATCCGTCCAATGGGGGACGGATCCGTTTGAAAATTGAGCCATAGTGTGTCATATTCAAACGGATCCGTCCCCATTGACTTACATTGTAAGTCTGGACGGATCCGCTTGCCTCCGCACAGCCAGGCGGACACCCGAATGCTGCAAGCAGCGTTAAGGTGTCCGCCTGCTGAGCGGAGCCCAAACGCTGCCAGACTGATGCATTCTGAGCGGATCTGCGTCCACTCAGAATGCATTAGGGCTGGACGGATGCGTTCGGGGCCGCTTGTGAGCCCCTTCAAACGGAGCTCACAAGCGGACACCCGAACGCTAGTGTGAAAGTAGCCTTATAATTTGAATATGAATAAAACACAGATTTCTCTGCAGCTACTTATCATACAGACAAAAGAAAGGTATGTCTAGTTTAAAAAGGTTGATTCTGGTGACAGAGCCTCTTTAAGGTTTACTTTGCGCTAGAATATTGTGTCTGAGCCATTTTTATTTATTGTCAAATTTATGACAATTATGTATTAGGATTGTTAAATGATGTTATTTTAGAAAGTAGTGCTTTTTCTGTGTGCGCTTGAACGAAAGATCTTCTGCCTGACTATCAGATGAAAATATTAAACACGGCTGACTTTTTTTCAAACCATAACGGTCTATAAATCGGTTGGCTAAAACGATCATTCAATTTTTTTATTTCAACCGACAAATGTTCGATTTGGTTGAAATCATCAGTTTCTATCAACTTTAGACTAATGTGTAAAGCCATCTGTATTAGATATGTGGTGGGTGTCTGACTCCCTGCTGATCAATAATTTCTAGGGGTTGCCTCATTGTATAGTTTGCACTGTACTGCACAATAGTGTATTTTTTCACAAAGCTGCAGTACCAAGCGCAGTCACTATGAAAAGTACAATATTGTGCAGTAATGTAAGTAATGAAGAGGGCCCAGGAGATGTCCAAGCACCATGGTCCTTTAAGCAGTTGTCCCTTCAAACAAGGGTGTTGAGAGTCAGAAAGTACTTTATATCCTTTGTCAAGCTTCCTGCTACATCTTATGTAATCTTAAATGGTACCATTAGAAAGTACAATTTGTCCCACAAAAAAACTAACTTTTGTAAACAGCTATGTGAACGGAAAACTATGAAAGTTATGGCTTTGTAAAGGCAGGGAGTGAAAAATGTAAACTCCAAAAATGAAAAATCCTCTGAGGTATAAAGGGGTTGTCATTTCAGCAAATAGCATTTCATTTATATGTGTACAGAAAGTTAATACAAGTCACTTGCTAATATATTGTGATTGTCCATATTGCCTCCTTTGCTGGTTGGCTGTTTTCCATGGTTAGAGCCAACCTGCAATCCATCAGCTGTGGTCGTGCTTGCACACTATAGGATAAAGCACCAGCCTATTTGCGCTTCCACAATCTGAGACACCAATGAAGTTTGAACCTATAGTGTGCAAGCATGACCACAGCTGCTGGATTGCATAGTGGTCGTAACATAGTGGTCGGTTACATCTCTGCTCTTTTTCAGTCCAGTTCTTCCCCGGGTCATTGTTACCGGTGATTGATAGCTTTCTCTGTGTAAGTGTGTATACATAGATAGCTGTCTGTCACTGATAGTTGTACACGGGGGAGATGTTATCAGTGATTGATAGCATTCTCTGTGTAAAGGTCCATTAACACGTCCGTAGCGTATTGCGAATCCGCAATACACCTGGCCGGCACCCCCATAGAACTGCCTATTCTTGTCCGCAATTGTGAACAAGAATAGGACATGCCGAGCCCCTGTCCGCAACTTTTCTGTCCCCATAAAGAATGAATGGGTCAGTAACCGTTCTGCAAAATTGCGGAACGGATGGGGACCCATTTGTGGACGTGTGAATGGAGCCTAAGTGTGTATACAGAGATAGATGTCAATCACTGATAGTTGTACACAGAGAAGGTGTTATCAGTGATTGATAGCATTCTATGAGAAAGTGTGTATACATAGATAGCTGTCGGTCACTGATAGCTGTACACAGGAGGTGTTATCAGTGTTTGATAGCATTCGTTGTGTAAAAGTGTATACAGAGATTACTGTCAGTCACTGATAGCTGTGCATGGGGGAGGTGTTATCAGTTATTTATAGCATTCTCTGTGTAAGTGTATATACAGAGACATCTGTACACGGGGGAGGTGTTATCAGTAATTGATAGAATTTTCTTTGTAAATGTATATACATAGATAGCTCTCAGTTATTGATACTTGAGCATGGGGAAGTGATATCATTGATTGACATCTCTGTATTCACAGAAAATTCTATCAATCAATGATATTTGTACACATGGGAGGTGTTATCAGTGATTGATTGCATTCTCTGTGTAAGTGTGTATACATAGATAGCTGTCAGTAAGTAATAGTTGTATACAGGGAAGTAGGGATCGACCGATTATCGGATTTACCGATATTATCGGCCGATATTCAGGATTTTGAACGTTATCGGTATCGGCATTTATTTTGCCGATATTCCGATAACGTCCTGGGAACACAGATCGCGCTGCTGACAGCGCTCTCCGTGTTCCCTCAGCAGCAGCACAGGGGAGAAGGAGCAGTGTCTCCTCCCCCTGTGCTGCTGCTGCCGCTCCAGCCAATGGGAGGACAGGGGACAAGAGGAGGGGAGGAGCTATGGCCACTGCGCCACCAATGAAGCTTAATCTCACATTAATTCATATACAGGAGGCGGGAGCTGCAGGATCACATAGCCAGCTCCCGACCTCTATGAGCTGTAGCTGCGATCTGCGGTAGTTAACTCCTCAGGTGCCGCGGATCGCAGCTACAGCTCATAGAGGTCGGGAGCCGGCTATGTGATTCTGCAGCCAGCTCCCGCCTCCTGTATATGAATAAATTAGAGATTAAGCTTCATTGGTGGCGCAGTGCGCCCCCCCAAGCCCCCCGATATCAGACATTGGTGGCGCAGTGCGCCCCCCCTCCCCCCCCAATATTAGGCATTGGTGGCGCAGTGCGCCTCCCCCCCAAGCCCCCCCAGTATTAAGCATTGGTGGCGCAGTGCGCCCCCCCTCCCCCCAGTATTAAGCAGTGGTGCGCCCCCCCCACCCCAGTCGCAGTGCGCCCCCCACAGGATTCCCTCTCCCCTGCTCCTCCGATCGGAGCCCCAGCAGTGTAATGCTGGGGCTCCGATCGGTTACCATGGCAGCCAGGACGCTATTGAAGCCCTGGCTGTCATGGTAAGCTCCATGCTGCTGTGTGCACAAAGCACACAGCAGCAGGGACAGTGTGAGCTCCTATTCACCCTGATAGATCTCTATCAGGGTGAATAGGACAAGGGTTCTAGTCCCTAAGGGGGCTAAAAGTTAGTTTAAAAAAAAAAAAAGTAATAAAAATAAAAACACCAAAATATTAAATATAAATGAAAAAGAAAGATTTACAAAAAAAATAAAAATACACATTAACAATAAACATTAATTTTCAGCAGATTTGTGGGAATTTTTTATTTTTTTTTCAAAAATGAAAATTCCCAGAATATCGGTATAAATTATCGGCTATCGGCCTGAAAGTTCACAAATTATCGGTATCGGTATCGGCCCTAAAAAATCAATATCGGTCGATCCCTACAGGGAAGTGTTATCAATGATGGCATTTTCTGTGTAAGGGTGCATTCACACGACCGTAGGTGTTTTGCAATCCGCAAAACACGTATACTGGCCGTGTGTGCACATGGCCAGCGCTATATAGAGAATGTCTAAGCTTGGCCGCGGTTGCGGACAAGCGCTATCTTTTTTGCGGGGCCACAGAGCGGAACAACGGATGCATCTTTTGGGGGCCCCATTGAAATGAATGGGTCCGCACCCGTTCCGCAAATTTGCGGAATGGATGCGGATCCATTTATACGGTCGTGTGAATGCACCCTAACTGTGTATACATAGATAGCGGTCAATAACTGATAGTTGTACATAGGGGAGGTTCTATCAGTGATTAATAACATTCCCTGTGTAACTATACACAGATGTCAGTCACCGATAGTTGTACGCAGAGGAGGTGTTATCAGTGATTGATAGCATTTTCTGTGTAAGTGTGTATACATAGCTATAAGTTAGTCACTGATAACTGTACACACGGAGGTGTTATCAGTGATATATTCTCTGTGTAAGTGTGTATATATAGATCAATGTCAGTCAATGATAGTTATGCACAGGGAGGTGTTATCAGTGATTGATAGTATTCTCTGTATAAGTGTGTATACAGTACAGACCAAAAGTTTGGACACACCTTCTCATTCAAAGAGTTTTCTTTATTTTCATGACTATGAAAATTGTAGATTCACACTGAAGGCATCAAAACTATGAATTAACACATGTGGAATTATATACATAACAAAAAAGTGTGAAGTAGCCACCTTTTGCTTTGATTACTGCTTTGCACACTCTTGGCATTCTCTTGATGAGCTTCAGGAGGTAGTCATCTGAAATGCTTTTCACTTCACAGGTATGCCCTGTCAGGTTTAATAAGTGGGATTTCTTGCCTTATAAATGGGGTTGGGACCATCAGTTGCGTTGTGGAGAAGTCACGTGGATACACAGCTGATATTCCTACTGAGTCACCTCTGCTGCGGAGGATAAGTTCATCCGAGTCACCAGCCTCAGAAATCGCAGGTTAACAGCAACTCAGATAAGAGATCAGGTCAATGCCACACAGAGTTCTAGCAGCAGACACATCTCTAGAACAACTGTTAAGAGGAGACTGTGTGAATCAGGCCTTCATGGTATAATATCTGCTAGGAAA
Organism: Bufo gargarizans; assembly: GCF_014858855.1. Lineage (NCBI taxonomy): Eukaryota > Metazoa > Chordata > Amphibia > Anura > Bufonidae > Bufo > Bufo gargarizans. The sequence goes on from NC_058080.1 coordinate 322,460,801, forward strand.
CCACTGCTAAGGACAGGCAACAAGCAGAAGAGACTTGTTTGGGCTAAAGAACACAAGGAATGGACATTAGACCAGTGGAAATCTGTGCTTTGGTCTGATGAGTCCAAATTTGAGATTTTTGGTTCCAACCACCGTGTCTTTGTGCGACGCAGAAAAGGTGAACGGATGGACTCTACATGCCTGGTTCCACCGTGAAGCATGGAGGAGGAGGTGTGATGGTGCTTTGCTGGTGACACTGTTGGGGATTTATTCAAAATTGAAGGCATACTCAACCAGCATGGCTACCACAGCATCTTGCAGCGGCATGCTATTCCATCCGGTTTGCGTTTAGGGCTCTTTCACACTTGCGTTCTTGTCTTCCGGCATAGAGTTCCGTCGTCGGTGCTCTATGCCGGAAGATTATCCTAATGCATTCTGAATGGAGATAAATCCGTTCAGGATGTCTTCAGTTCAGGACCGGAACGTTTTTTGGCCGGAGAAAATACCGCAGCGTGCTGCGCTTTTTGCTCCGGCCAAAAATCCTGAACACTTGCCGCAAGGCCGGATCCGGAATTAATGCCCATTGAAAGGCATTAATCCGGATCTGGCCTTAAGCTAAACGTCGTTTCGGCGCATTGCCGGATCCGACGTTTAGCTCTTTATGAATGGTTACCATGGCTGCCGGGACGCTAAAGTCCTGGCAGCCATGGTAAAGTGTAGTGGGGAGCGGGGGAGCAGTATACTTACCGCCCGCGCGGCTCCCGGGGCGCTCCAGAGTGACGTCAGGGCGCCCCACGCGCATGGATGACGTGATCGCATGGACATGTCATCCATGCGCATGGGGCGCTCTGACGTCATTCTGGAGCGCCCCGGGAGCCGCACAGACTGTAAGTATACTGCTCCCCAGCTCCCCACTACTACTATGGCAACCAGGACTTTAATAGCGTCCTGGCTGCCATAGTAACACTGAATGCATTTTGAAGACGGATCCGTCTTCAAATGCTTTCAGTTCACTTCCGTTTTTCCGGATCCGGCGTGTAATTCCGGCAAATGGAGTACAAGACGGATCCGGACAACGCAAGTGTGAAAGAGCCCTTAGTTGGACAACATTTATTTTTCAACAGGACAATGACCCCAAACACACCTCCAGGCTGTGTAAGGGCTATTTGACCATGAAGGAGAGTGATGGGGTGCTGCGCCAGATGACCTGGCCTCCACAGTCACAGGACCTGAACCCAATCGAGATGGTTTGGGGTGAGCTGGACCGCAGAGTGAAGGCAAAAGGGCCAACAAGTGCTAAGCCTCTCTAGGAACTCCTTCAAGACTGTTGGAAGACCATTTCAGGTGACTACCTCTTGAAGCTCATCAAGAGAATGCCAAGAGTGTGCAAAGCAGTTATCAAAGCAAAAGGTGGCTACTTTGAAAAACCTAGAATATGACATATTTTCAGTTGTTTCACACTTTTTTGTTATGTATATAATTCCACATGTGTTAATTCATAGTTTTGATGCCTTCAGTGTGAATCTACAATTTTCATAGTCATGAAAATAAAGAAAACTTTGAATGAGAAGGTGTGTCCAAACTTTTGGTCTGTACTGTACATAGATGTCAGTCACTTCCTGGGATAGTTGTTCCCAGGGAGATGTTAACAGTGATTGATAATATTCTCTGTGTAAATGTGTATACTTAAATAGCTGTCAGTCACTGATAGTTGTACACAGGGGAGGTGTTACCAATGATTAATAACATTCCTTGTGTAACAGATGTTGGTCACTGATAGTTGTACACAGTTGAGGTGGTATCAGTTATTGATAGCAGTCCCTGTGTAAGTGTATATACATAGATATCTGCCATTTACTGATATATCGCCAAAGCAATCGTATCGCGATAATCGCCGATTGCGATATGGTGATTTGGCCGACCAAAAAATGCTGCGATTATTTTTCGCTTTATAAGACACACTCTTCCCCCCCCCCCCCCCAAAAGTGGGAGGAAAATGGTAGTGCGTCTCAAAGCGATGGTTGACACTGATGTATCCCCGGCCGCTATGCTGCACAGCACGGCAGGCAATACATCAGTTACAGTTCGGGGAGGGGGGAGGGGCTGGAGGCAAGTCGCGGCGGGTCCTGCGCACATAACTGTCTTTGTATGCAAAGTCTTTCTTTACATTAATGAAGCAGGAGGAGCGTGACTGACTGAGTGAAGTCATGTGCCGGCCGGCCCGCTCGTTTCAGTACATTCATAGTGAGTACAGAGGCTGGTGATTTTATCAATTGGAGTTTCAATAGTAGTTTATCAATATCAAAGCGATTGTTTCAGCAGTAAAGAAAGACTTTGCATACAAAGACAGTTATGTGCGCGATTTAGGACACATGAGGGGACGTTAATAAAGTAATGCTGTGACACATAGGGCCATGAGGGGGGCCAGCATGGCCAGCATAAGATGCTATGTGTGTGAATGACACACACATAGAATATTATGCTGGTCCCCCTCATGGCCCTATGTGTGTGTCATTCACACACATAGCATCTTATGCTGGCCATGCTGGCCCCCCTCATGGCCCCATGTGTTATAGCACACATCCCCCATAACAGTGCCATCCAAAGAATCCCCCATAACAGTGCGTCATCCACAGATCCCCCCATAACAGTGCGTCATCCACAGATCCCCCCATAACAGTGCGTCATCCACAGATCCCCCCATAACAGTGCGTCATCCACAGATCCCCCCATAACAGTGCGTCATCCAAAGATCCCTCATAGCAGTGCATCATCCACAGATCCCCCATAACAGTGCGTCATCCACAGATCCCCTCACAACAGTGCCAATCACAGATCCCCCCCATAACAATGTCATACCCAGACCACCATTAGTTCAAAATCTTTTTTTCCTTATTTTCCTCCTCAAAAACCTAGGTGCGTCTTATAATCAGGTTGTCTTATAAAGCAAAAAATACAGTACCTGGGTGACAGGTCACGGCAAGGGCTCCTGTGGTGGCTTCAGCGGCTCATACGGGAAATTCCAAGCAAATGGACCTCTAGCACAATTCCCTCAAAATATCGCATTGTTATTGTTGTTGCAATTTTTAGGGCCCTAATCGCAATCGCACAAAATTCCCATATCGTGCAGCCCTACTATGGAGATACTAAAACATGATTTTTTTGTTTAAAAAATGAAATCATTGTGTAAAACTTACATTAAGTCATCCACAGATCCCCCATAACAGTGCGTCATCCACAGATCCCCCATAACAGTGCGTCATCCACAGATCCCCCATAACAGTGCGTCATCCACAGATCCCCCATAACAGTGCGTCATCCACAGATCCCCCATAACAGTGCGTCATCCACAGATCCCCTCATAACAGTGCCATCCACAGATCCCCTCACAACAGTGCCATCCACAGATCCCCCATAACAATGTCATACCCTGACCACCATTAGTTCAAAATCTTTTTTTTCCTTATTTTCCTCCTCAAAAACCTAGGTGCGTCTTATAATCAGGTTGTCTTATTCTTATAAAGCAAAAAATAGGGTACCTGGGTGACAGGTCACGGCAAGGGCTCCTGTGGTGGCTTCAGCGGCTCATACAGGAAATTCCAAGCAAATGGACCTCTAGCACAATTCCCTAAAAATATCGCATTGCATATTCTTGTTGCAATTTTTAGGGCCGTAATCGCAATCGCACAAAATTCCCATATCGTGCAGCCCTACTATGGAGATACTAAAACATAATTTTTTTTGTTTCAAAAATGAAATCATTGTGTAAAACTTACATTAAAAAAATATGTAGACATATTAGGTATGGCCGCGTCCGTTATAACCTTTTCTATAAACATATTGCATGACTTAACCCCTCAGGTTACCTTAAAAAAATAAAAAACAGTAAAATAAAAGCCATTTTTTGTCACCTTACATCACAAAAAGTGTAATAGCAAGCGATCAAAGAGTCATATGCACCCTATAATAGTACCAATCAAACTGTCATCTCATCCCAAAATACCACATGATCTAACCTGTCAGATAAATGTTGTAAATAACAAAAAATGGTGCCAAAACAGCTATTTCTTGTTACCTTGCCTCACAAAAAGTATAATATAGAGCAACCAAAAATCATATGTACCCTAAAATAGTACCAACAAAACTGCCACCTTATCCCGTAGTTTCCAAAATGGGGTCACTTTTTAGGAGTTTCTACTCTAAGGGTGCATCACAGGGGCTTCACTAGTGCAGCAAAACTGCCTTCCAAAAAACATATGGCGTTCCTTTCCTTCTGCGCAATACCGTGTGCCCGTACAGCAGTTTATGACCACATATGGGGTGTTTCTGTAAACTACAGAATCAGGGCCATAAATATTGAGTTTTGTTTGGCTGTTAACCCTTGCTTTGTAACTGGAAAAATGGATTAAAATGTAAACTCTGGCAAAAAAGTGAAATTCTGAAATTTCATCTCTATTAACAAAGTTTGTAAAATCAGTTTTGTATACCTTGAAGGGTGTAATTTCTAAAATGGGGTCATTTTTGGGTGTTTTCTATTATTTAAGCATCACAAGGTGACTTCAGACCTGAACTATTTCAGATTTCTGAAATATTTCAAGGTTTGCTTCTAAACTTCTAAGCCTTGTAACATCCTCAAAAAATAGGGAAGGCATTGCCAAAATGATCCAAACATGTAGTAGACATATGGGGAATGTTTTTGAGGTATTATTATCTATTATAAAAGTAAAGAAATTGAAATTTGGTAATTTGCTAATTTTTCATAATTTTGGGTAAATTAGATATTTATTTATTTTTTTTACTGAATTTTACAACTGTCATGAAGTACAATATGTGACGAGAAAACAATCTCAGAATGGCCTGGATAAGTAAAAACGTTTTAAAGTTATTACCACATAAAGTGTCATTTCAGATTTGCAAAAAATGGCCTGGGCAGAAAGGTGAAATATGGTAGGGTCCTTAAGGGGTTAAAGAGGACCTTTCACCGCTCCTGACATGCCTATTTTAATAGCTCCATGCATTCCCTATGTACTAACAATTCTGGAACATCTATTCTTATGGCTCTATGTTGTGCCATTCCTTTATTATTTGCACTAGAAGTTATGAATGAATTGCTATTAGCCTTCAGTAACTGTACAGAGGGGAGGTAACCAGTTGGGGGCGTGTACCTGCATACTCTGAAAATGGCCGCACTGATTGGATAGAGTCAGTCTGTGCAGGTACACGCCCCCAACTGGTTTCCTCCCCTCTGTTCCCTTACTGAAGGCTAATAGCAATTAATTAATAACTTCTAGTAGAAATAATAAAGGAATAGCACAACAAAGAGCCATATGACTAGATGCTCCAGAATTGTTATGACATGGGGAATGCATGGAGCTATTAAAACAGGAATGTCAGGAGAGGTGAAAGGTCCTCTTTAACATGTTGCCTGGGGATTGCAGTGCACTTTGTGGAGGTGACAGGTTCTCTTTAAAGGGTTTCTGTGGGACTCAGCAGGTCCACAAATCCACCATAATTACTCATTTCTTGCTGTTGGAAGAAAGTTTCTGTTATCAAAATAATTGTTTTACTCTTCCGTTACAAACAAAACTAAGCATTGTGCACAAAAGGCCTGAAGATCAGGATCTCAATCTGATCTGAATAATTTATTGATTATATTGAGCTTTCAATATTCATAATTAATATTACCTTAGTAACTAGTCTCAACGTCATTCCTTACAGTGTCATAACCTTAGTAATATCCATTAGTAATAAAGAATCAATTATTTATCAAGGGGCCCACATTCCAAAGAGCACCTTTCGGATTTCACAGGCCATTTTTTTACAGATTTTGATTTCAAACTACTTCTCATGCATTAGGGCCCCTAAAATGCCAGGGCAGTATAACTACCCCACAAGTGACCCCATTTTAGAAAGAAGACACCCCAAGGTATTTCGTGATGGGCATAGTGAGTTCATGGAAGTTTTTATTTTTTGTCACAAGTTAGTGGAATATGAGACTTTGTAAGAAAAAAATAAATCATCATTTTCCGCTAACTTGTGAGAAAAAATAAAAAATTCGAGGAACTCGCCATGCCCCTCACGGAATACCTTGGGGTGTCTTCTTTCCAAAATGGGGTCATTTGTGGGGTAGTTATACTGCCTGGCATTTTAGGGGCCCTAATGCATGAGAAGTAGTTTGAAATCAAAATCTGTAAAAAATGCCCTGTGAAATCTGAAAGGTGCTCTTTGGAATGTGGGCCCCTTGATAAATAATTGATTCTTTATTACTAATGGATATTACTAAGGTTATGACACTGTGCAAAGCGCAAAGCGCCCAAAGATGTGGCGAAGTACATTATGCACTTTGTCCAAGGTGAAAGGAGAGGTTTGCAGCAGCTGTGAGTGAATCGGCCCTTATAGCCCTGTGTGCCTGTCCTGTGAGATGCAATCCCTATGCTAAGTGTACCTGTGTGTGGTACTTCCGGAAACACTCCCCAAAGCATAGGGCAGTCAGGACAGAAATAGCGGGCGTCACGCTACAGACACTACATCTTTTTCGGGGTGACGGTTGGGTTGAGGTACCAGCAACGACATTGGGGAAATGTCGCTTGTGTAGACGGCTCACTACACTGGTGGATGGGGCCACGGAACCTCCTGGATACAGGAGGTTCTCGATGATCTCTTCCTGAAATTTGAGGAAGGATCCTGTTCTCCCAGCCTTACTGTAGAGAACAAAACTATTATATGCAGCCAATAGAATGAAATATACAGACAACTTCTTATACCAGCGCCTGGTGCGTCGGGAAACTAAATCAGGAGCCAACATCTGGTCATTGAAGTCCACCCCTCCCATGAGCGATTTATAGTCGTGGACATAGAGGGGCTTTTCAATGACACTGGTTGCTTGTTCAATTTGTATTGTCGTGTCTGCGTGAATGGAGGAGCGCATGTAAACGTCACGCTTGTCTCTCCATTTCACGGCGAGCAGTTCTACATTACACAAGGCAGCCCTCTCCCCCCTTGCAAGACGGGTGGTAACAAGCTGTTGGGGGGAGCCCCGGCGACTAGGTCGCGCGGTGCCACAGCAGCCAATCTGTTCTAGGAACAAATGCCTGAAGAGGGGCACACTTGTGAAGAAATTGTCCACATAAAGATGGTACCCCTTGCCAAATAAGGGTGCCACCAAGTCCCAGACTGTCTTCCCACTGCTCCCCAGGTAGTCAGGGCAACCGACCGGCTCCAGGGTCTGATCTTTACCCTCATAGATCCAAATTTGTGGGCATAGCCTGTGGCCCTTTCACAGAGCTTATACAATTTGACCCCATACCGGGCGCGCTTGCTTGGGATGTATTGTTTGAAGCCAAGGCGCCCGGTAAAATGTATAAGGGACTCGTCTACGCAGATGTTTTGCTCAGGGGTATACAAATCTGCAAATTTGTTGTTGAAGTGGTCTATGAGGGGCCGAATTTTGTGGAGCCGGTCAAAAGCTGGGTGGCCTCTGGGACGAGAGGTGCTGTTGTCGCTAAAGTGCAGGAAACGCAGGATGGTCTCAAATCGTGTCCTGGACATAGCAGCAGAGAACATGGGCATGTGATGAATTGGGTTCGTGGACCAATATGACCGCAATTCATGACCGCGATGATCATTGGCTGGCAGGCTGATGATGTAACCCCCCTCGAACTTTTTCTGGCCCGCGCATGTGCTGTGAGCGTCATCTCGCGAGATGACGCGTATATGCGTGAGACTGCCGCCTCCGGACCGCGATCCTGCGTTAGGCGGTCCGGAGGCGGTTAAAGGGGTTGTCCACTTTACTTATATTGATGACCTATCCTCAGGATAGTTCATAAATATCAGATCGGCCCTAACACCCCCACTGATCAGTTGTTTGAAAATAAGGACGCACTTCTATGAACACTGCCTCCTCTTCAATGTTTACCTACTTGTCATTGCACCCGCAGCGTTGAGCAGGTGTAATTACACCTAAGACTTCCTTTTCTCTTCTATGGGAAGGCTCCCGTCTGTTTACGTGAATAGGAAGGAACTGTTCCATATAAGTGAATGGGACAGCTGAGATATAATTACATCAGCTGATCACTGCAGTTGCGGCGGCTGGTGAGCAGGTAAACATTGAAGAGAAGGCAGTGCTGGCACAGCGCACACCTTCTCATACAGTTGATTGACGGGAGTGTTGGGAATCATTCCCCCGCCGATGGGATATTGATGACTTTTGCTGAGGATACATTATTCTAATCCTGCCTGTAATGATATCACCTCTGTGTATAGATAAGACAGACCACCATTCAAAATAGGTGATTGTTAAATCTTATCTATGCTTTCCCTGTACAATGACCTCTGCACAGGTCACAGCATGTTTAGAAAACTCTCCCATACAAGTCAGTGAGGTCCCTTCCTGTCTCTTGTGTCTATCGCCCATTGTGCTGCCGTAAAGCAATTTTCTTAATGCTTTGTGAATGCTGTAAAGAACAAGATGGCAGCTCCCATAATCATATTCAGGACACAGAATAAATTCCATAATCTGAAAATAAAAACAGATAAAAAAAAAGGACGTATCATTTGGTTTTAACTGGCAGATAAATTTTTTGGGTGACACATTTCCTTTTTTTTTTTTATGTATAGGGGCAGTGATACTGACTAGTGTTGATCAAACACCATATTGCTCAAGTGCTCGGGCCGAACACATCGGGATGCTCGGGTGCTCACCCGAGCACAATCGAAGTCAATGGGAGAACCCAAGCATTAAACCAGACACCCCCTGCTCTGAAGAGGGGAGGGTGCCTGGTTCATAGGAAAAGGTCAGAAATTAATTGAAAACACCACCGAAATGGTTCAGGGAACAGCATGGGGAGGATGTTTGGTTGCATCTTGGACTCCCAGGTTGCTGCTGGGAATGATGTTGTCTGAGTAGTACGCCACTTTTACAGACTGACAATAATATGCACAAAACCGAAGATGAAATCGATTTTAGAGGAAAAATGGTTAGGAAACATTCTGTCCTGTATATTTACTTGTATTTGAAGTGCAAGTACTGCCAAAAATTACAAGGAAGAGGCACTCCGATACAACCTGTATATCACATAAAGGAAGGCCTCATTCACATTGTGGTACAATTGTTCAGGTAGTGGGACTCCTACACTCATAAAGCCTATGCACTAAGTGAAAGGGCTGCCAAAAATTGCAATGAATCGGCACTCCAATACAACCTTTATTACACATAAAAGAGGGCATTATACACACCCTTGAAAAATGATGATTTATGGGCTGCTGGTGACACTCAAACATTTGGAGCAAGGGCCTGCTTATCTGACCATCTAAAACATTATGGGCGAGGACCTGCTGCCGCTTTGGTGACTCTAGATAACCTGGGCCCGATCGCATGTCCCCGTGACGACGACGATCCATTCGGACGTCTGCCCTATCAACTTTCGATATTATTTTCAGAGTGAACCACGGTGACCATGGGTAACGAGGAATCAAGGTTTGATTCCGGAGAGGGAGCCTGAGAAACAGCTATTGCTACCACTTCCAAGCAAGGTAGCTGTCACGGCTGAGGATGGGGGAAACCCTTAACCGTGCAATGTCAATAGGATAAGGGTAGCTTCTAGGCCAGGACAACAGGATCAGGGAGCAGGTCACCTCCTAGCGCGTCCCTAATTCTGACCCTGACTACTAACCGTATGAGCCAACCCAGATGGTAGGAGGGCTCATACTCCGGAACCTAGGGTCCCTACTAGGGTTGGGCGATATACCGGTTTTTCGATATACCGCGGTATTAAAAAAACAGCGATATGGCGATATCGCCGTTTCCTAATACCGCGGTATATTTCGTTACGTCACAGCTTTAAAAACAGAGTCCGCGGCACCGCTGCGCTGCCCCCACCCATCATTAGCTATATCTCCTCCTGCTTGTTCTGAATGCGCTGTCTCCGACTCCACCCACCGACCGACGTCTACTCTAACGTCGGAATCAGCACGCCCCCAGGCCGAGACTAGCAGAGCTGAGCGCAGTACACTTACAGACTACAGCAGCAGCGAGTGGCGGGAAAGTTAGTCAGACTCAGAGAAGAACCTGCTACGCTCCGTCCGACTCCCGTCCCACCCACCCCCTGCGGAGAGAAGAGATTAGAGTGACTGTCGACGGGCAGCTATTAAAAGGTGTAAAATGTCACTCCACAGTTCTAACTTCTGCCTATTACCCCAGTTATATGACTTGGCCCAGGCCCAGTGCCCACTCAGTCGGTCCTTCATGCCTGGCTGCGCCGCCTACCAGTGCCACTAGCTGCATGCTCCTGAGCCATCATGAGTCCCTGCACTCCTGTCTCCCTCCAGTACCTCCCGGCTCCCCCATGACTGTTTGACATGATGAGCATGACGGTTGACCAACAAGAAGGAATTATGGTGGGCACCCGGCACACTGGCCAGACAGGTCACCGGTGACAACTTATGTCACAGTCACACAGGTAGCCATAAGACATGGAGAGGGCAGCTGCTGCCCCCCTGCCCCATATACTCTAAGTAATGTTTCCTTTTGTGACTGCTGCACCCCATTATAACTGTATGTAATGGCTCCTTGCGGCTGCGCTCCTTGTGACCCCCCATACAGTATAACGTCTCCTGCTGGCCCCCCATACAGTATAACGTCTCCTGCTGGCCCCCCCATACAGTATAACGTCTCCTGCTGGCCCCCCATACAGTATAACGTCTCCTGCTGGCCCCCCATACAGTATAACGTCTCCTGCTGGCCCCCCATACAGTATAACGTCTCCTGCTGGCCCCCCATACAGTATAACGTCTCCTGCTGGCCCCCCATACAGTATAACGTCTCCTGCTGGCCCCCCATACAGTATAACGTCTCCTGCTGGCCCCCCATACAGTATAACGTCTCCTGCTGGCCCCCCATACAGTATAACGTCTCCTGCTGGCCCCCCATACAGTATAACGTCTCCTGCTGGCCCCCCATACAGTATAACGTCTCCTGCTGGCCCCCCATACAGTATAACGTCTCCTGCTGGCCCCCCATACAGTATAACGTCTCCTGCTGGCCCCCCATACAGTATAACGTCTCCTGCTGGCCCCCCATACAGTATAACGTCTCCTGCTGGCCCCCCATACAGTATAACGTCTCCTGCTGGCCCCCCATACAGTATAACGTCTCCTGCTGGCCCCCCATACAGTATAACGTCTCCTGCTGGCCCCCCATACAGTATAACGTCTCCTGCTGGCCCCCCATACAGTGTAACGTCTCCTGCTGGCCCCCCATACAGTGTAACGTCTCCTGCTGGCCCCCCATACAGTGTAACGTCTCCTGCTGGCTGGCCCCCCATACAGTGTAACGTCTCCTGCTGGCTGGCCCCCCATACAGTATAACGTCTCCTGCTGGCCCCCCATACAGTATAACGTCTCCTGCTGGCCCCCCATACAGTGTAACGTCTCCTGCTGGCCCCCCATACAGTGTAACGTCTCCTGCTGGCCCCCCATACAGTGTAACGTCTCCTGCTGGCTGGCCCCCCATACAGTGTAACGTCTCCTGCTGGCTGGCCCCCCATACAGTGTAAGGTCTCCTTGTGGCTGCCCCCATACAGTGTAAGGTCTCCTTGTGGCTGCCCCCATACAGTGTAAGGTCTCCTTGTGGCTGCCCCCATACAGTGTAAGGTCTCCTTGTGGCCGCCCCCATACAGTGTAAGGTCTCCTTGTGGCCGCCCCCATACAGTATAACGTCTCCTTGTGGCCGCCCCCATACAGTATAACGTCTCCTTGTGGCCGGCCCCATACAGTATAACCTCTCCTTGTGGCCGGCCCCCATACAGTATAACGTCTCCTTGTGGCTGCCCCCATACAGTATAACGTCTCCTTGTGGCTGCCCCCATACAGTGTAACGTCTCCTTGTGGCCGCCCCCATACAGTATAACCTCTCCTTGTGGCCGCCCCCATACAGTATAACCTCTCCTTGTGGCCGGCCCCATACAGTATAACGTCTCCTTGTGGCTGCCCCCATACAGTATAACGTCTCCTTGTGGCTGCCCCCATACAGTGTAACGTCTCCTTGTGGCTGCCCCCATACAGTGTAACGTCTCCTTGTGGCTGCCCCCATACAGTGTAACGTCTCCTTGTGGCTGCCCCCATACAGTGTAACGCCTCCTTGTGGCTGCCCCCATACAGTATAACGCCTCATTGTGGCTGCCCGGCTGCCCCCATACAGTATAACGTCTCCTTGTGGCTGCCCCCATACAGTATAACGTCTCCTTGTGGCCCCAAGTGTTTTTTTCTTCTAAATGGGCATTTATCGCGATATATATCGTTATCGCGATAAATTTCTTAATATCGTTATCGTGGGAATATTTTTGATATCGTCCAACCCTAGTCCCTACTAGCCCTCAGGAAATCCCTGGACTAGGAGCAGGGTAAGGCTACCTGTTCCTCCTAGACACGGACAAACAGGAGTCTCACTGGCCAAGGAGCAAGGAGAGGGGAACCATATACAGCATATGGATATGGCAGGTGAGTTAAACCAGTACCACACCTACCTGCCACAGACACGCTGACTGGAACCCGTGCACAAGTACTGATGTCCACACAAACATTCAGGACACAGCACACACACAACTCACACAGGTATCCCAGGACACCCATAGCTGCAAACAACAGAGAGCATAAAAACATCTTCTTAACATCATACATATATTTTATGACCACAAGGGTGGCCCTCACTGGATAGATGGCATATAAGACCAGGAGGATGACTCCAGCATAGAGCATGGCTGGAGTACCCCTCAGCTACAGGCATCCAGCAGGAGCTAAATAGCCCAAGCAGCCACACCCACACACACATACTAGACAAGGTAAGTGTCACCTAAAGGGGAAATGCACACACAACTAAATCACGTGCACACCAAACATAGAAAGTGAACACATACAAACACATGTTGCAGATGCAACCGCATGCCTTGACAACGAGCCGCCTAGCAACCAGCTCAGGCTGCTACACTGCCAACAAACATCATGTTGCCAGCGGCAACCACACGTGAGACAACATACTAACTGCCCTCACCTGCGGTAGACAACAAGCAGACTGCTGACAACTGCAAGCGACACAAAGAGTCACGACCAAACACATAGTCGTGACAGTAGCATGCGTGCAAATTACCTATTAGGTATAATTATGTGAGGGCCTGCAGGTGAGCTGACCCTCAAAAGAAATTATATTCGAGGGCCTGCTGCTTAGCTGACCATTGAAAATAATTTACAGTGTTCAAAGCAGGCCGGGTCGCCTGAATACTTCAGCTAGGAATAATGGAATAGGACTCCAGTTCTATTTTGTTGGTTTTCGGAACTAGGGCCATGATTAAGAGGGACAGCTGGGGGCATCCGTATTGCGCCGCTAGAGGTGAAATTCTTGGACCCGCGCAAGACGAACCAAAGCAAAAGCATTTGCCAAGAATGTTTTCATTAATCAAAAACGAAAGTCGGAGGTTCGAAGATGATCGCATACAGTCGTAGTTCCGACCATCAACGATGACGACCGGCGATCCGGTGCCGTTATTCCCAGCTTCTGGGAAACCAACGTTTTTGGGTTCCAGGGGGGGGTATTGTTGCAAAGCTGAAATTTAAAGGAATTGACGGAAGGGCACCACCAGGAGTGGAGCCTGCAGCTTAATTTGACTCAACACAGGAAACCTCACCCGGCCCGGACACGGAAAGGATTGACAGATTGATAGCTCTTTCTCGATTCTGTGGGTGGTGGTGCATGGCCGTTCTTAGTTGGTGGAGTGATTTGTCTGGTTAATTCCGATAACGAATGAGACTCCTCCGTGATAACTAGTTACGCAACCCCCAGCAGTGAGGATTGTGTTCACCAGACTCTTGGATAGTGAGACTGGACTTGTAGGTGAGGACTTGCTAGTGAGCTTAAAAATTATATGCATTGGCCTTCAGGTCAGCTGACCCTGTAAAACATTGTAGGTGAGGGCCTGCTGGTGAGCTGACCCTCAAATTTTTTTTTATATGCGAGGGCCTTCAGGTGAGCTGACCCTCTAATAAATTATATACGAGGGCCTGCTGGTGAGCTGACCCTTCCAAAAATTATATACGAGGGCCTGCAGCTGAGCTGACACTGTAAAACATTATATGCGAAGGGCATATATGCGAGGGCATTATATGTGACGAATAAGCATATTGATATCATGGAAGAGGAGAAGGAGGATGAGAAAAGGATGATTCAACCATATACCCTTGTTTGTGGTGGAAGGGGTGCATGAGAATACAATGTGTTATGTACATTATAAACAACTGTCATGGTCTTACCTTCTTGCTGCTCTCCTTCGTTTGACATGTGCTGGCGGCCATCTTGGTTTCTGGGTTTCTTGTAGCCTTCCACCCTGCGGCTCCTCCTTCCCACTGGGAGGAGCTGGATGCCTAGCTCATATATATAGGAGGTCTGTGGCTTCAGTTCCTTGCTTGGTCCTCCTGTGTTCACATGCTTCTAAGACTGCTGCTGCTTCTGGTTCCTGATCCAGGCTTCGTCTGACTACCCTGCTGGTTCCTGATCCAGGCTTCGTCTGACTACCCTGCTGGTTCCTGATCCAGGCTTCGTCTGACTACCCTTCTGGTTCCTGACCTCTGGCTTCGCAAGACCCTGCTTCGGTTTAGCCATCCGTTTGGACTTTTGCCTTACAGCTTGATTTTCAATAAAGCCTTCTTATTTCCACTTATCTCTTGTTGTACGTCTGGTTCATGGTTCCATGACAACAACACATTTAAAGTGCCTTTATGTTCATCAGCTTTCCTCTGGTGGAGTCCAGAAGTCATGGTCAATCCAGGTCTTGTTCATTTTTATAAGAGTCAACCTGTCAGCATTTTCAGTTGACAGGCGGATACGCTTATCTGTTATAATGCCACCAGCAACACTAAATACCCGCTCAGACAAAACGCTGGCGGCAGGGCCGACTAGAACCTCCAAGTGTATAACGTGCGGGTCGTGGGAAAGGCAGCCTAGCATGAAGTCAGCCATGTGTGCCAGACTACCAACGTGCAAGACTTCGCTGTCGTCATCAGGAGGATCACTCTCAATCTCCTCATCCTCTTCCTCCTCTTCTGCCCACCCACGCTGAACAGATGGAATTAAACTTCCATGGGTACTATCCTCTGTAGCGAAGACAACTGTCTTCTGCTCCTCCTCTTCATCGTCCAATTCACGCTGAGAAGTCGAACTGAGGGTGGTCTGGCAATCACCCTGTGTAATGTCTTACCCCATTTCCACCTCTTCCACATGCAAAGCGTCGTCTTTATTTGTGAGCAGCGAGCGTTTGAGTAGACACAGAAGTGGGATGGTTACGCTGGTAATAGCGTTATCGCTGCTCAGCATCTGTGTTGATTCCTCAAAGTTTCACAGAGGTCAGACATCCATGCCCACTCCTCGCTTGCTATTAGCGGAAGCTGACTGGAAAGGCAACAACCATGTTGCAGCTGGTATTCCACTACTGCCCTCTTCTGCTCACAAAGCCTGGCCAACATGTGGAATGTCGAGTTCCAGTGCGTGCTCACGTCGCACAACAGCCGGTGAGCTGGCAATTTCAAGCTCTGCTGCAGCTTTGACAGACCGGCTGAAGCGGTCGTTGATTTGCGGAAATGTGCACCTTCACCAGTAGGTCAGGGAAATTGGGGTTGGTTTTGGGAAACCGCTGAACTAACTTTAGGACGTGGGCTAGGCATGGTATGTGTGTGATCTTGCCGAGCTCCAAAGCCGCCACCAAGTTACGGCCATTATCAGACACAGCCATGTCTGGTTGTAGGTTGAGTGGCGAGAGCCATATCAGCTTCAGCACGGCTTGTTGCCGCTTCCCCACTGCAGTGCTACACTGCTTCCAGCTTCCGACTGATAACTGACTGGTGCTGCATGTGGATAATTCGGAGGAGGAAGTGGAGGAGGAGAAGTGGGGGTTAGAGCCACTACCGTCTGTGCTGGCAGAAACCCTGGTCGACGTAGGGCCCGCATTCATTGGGGTTGGTAGCACCTGTGCCATCCCAGGGTATGATTCGCTCCTGGCCTCCACAACATTCACCCAGTGTGCAGTCTGAGAAATGTAGCGTCCCTGGCCGAATGCACTTGTCCATGGTTAAGTGGACATTACCAGTAACTGCGTTTGTCAGGGTGATATTACGGGACGCATGTTGGTGTAAGGCGGGCATGGCACACCTTAAAAATATAGTGGCAGCTGGGGACTGCATAATGCGGGATGGCCGCCGACATTAGGCTGCGGAAGGCCTCAATGTCCACACACCTAAATAGCAAGTAATTTGTAAAGCTGCGCATTTAGTGCTATGGCCTGTGGTGGGAGGGTGGGTATTTGCACTTGCGTTCAAATGCCTGGGGTAAGGACATTTGTACACCTCCCAGGTGCAGGGCGGGAGGCATCTGGGCCTGCGCCTTTAACAGGGGATTGGCCAGCACTTGACACAGGGGAAAAGCGGTGGTGTGACCCGCAGATACAGATTGTGGACCCAGGCGTTTGGCCCACCTATTATGCTGCTTTGATGCCATGTGTCAGATCATGCTGGTGGTGGTGAGGTTGCTAGTGTTCACGCCCCTGCTCATTTTTGTATGGCACAGGTTGCAAATTGCAATTCTTTTGTCGTCCACACTTTCCTCAAAAAAGCGCCATACTGCGGAACACCTACCCCTTGGCAAGGGAGATTTCTGTAAGGCTGCGTTCACACGGGCGAGATTTCCGCGCGGGTGCAATGCAGTAGATGAACGCATTGCACCTGCACTGAATCCTGACCCATTCATTTCAATAGGGCTGTGCACATGAGCGTTTTTTTTTCATGCATCACTTCTGCAATGCTTTAAAATCGCAGCATGTTCTATATTCTGCGTTTTTCACGCAGCCCTGGCTCCATAGAAGTGAATGGGGCTGCGTTAATAACGCATTGCATCTGCAAGCAAGTGCGGATGCAATGCGTTTTTCACTGATGGTTGCTAGGAGATGTTTGTAAACCTTCAGTTTTTTATCACGCGCGTGAAAAACGCATCAAAACGCATTGCACCCGCGCGGAAAAAACTGAACAACTAAACGCAATTGCAGCCAAAACTGACTGAACTTGCTTGCAAAATGGTGCGAGTTTAACTGAACGCAACCTGAACGCATCCGGACCTAATCTGTCACGCTCGTGTGAACTCAGCCTAAGGGGGTGCTCTGGGGAACAGTTGCTGGCCTGATTGTTGTGGCCCGCCTTTTTCCATTTTTTCCCTCCCCCCTTTGTACTGCTGTCCTCGTTCGGCTTTCCACCTTCCGAGGTTGGGTCAGTGACTTCATCGTCCACCACCTCCTCTTCCACTTCCTCACTCTACTCATCCTCCTGACTTGTTGCCCTAACCCCTACCTCAGTGATTGACAACTGTGTCTCATCCTCTTCCTCAACCTCTTCAGACAATAATTGCCGTTGAGTTATTGGCAACTGTGTCTCATCATCATCCACCTCATTAAACAGTAATTGCTGTTCCCCATCGTCATTTAATTGTGATTGTGGATGTTCAAGAGTTTGGGAATAAAGGCACAAGATCTGTCCCTCTTCAAGCGTGCTTGGCGAGAGGGCCAAATCGAGGAATGGCGCTTAATAGAGCTTTTTGGAATATCCGAGTGTGGGATCACTTGTTTTCCCAGACTCTCAATGGTGGGAGGAAGGAGGATCAGGGTGAGGATTGCGTTCAGCAGACTCTTGGTTACTAAGACTGGACTTGGTGGTGCTTAACCGACTGGAAGCATTACCTGCTGCAATCCAACCGACCACCTGGTCTCACTGGTCTGACTTCAAGAGTGGTCCTGCGCCGCCCTAGAAAACTGGGACATGAAGCTAGGTATCATGGATGATTGTTCCTGCTGCCCAAGCAAAAGAAAAACAGTTTCATCGCGCCCAGGGCCACGACCTCTGCGTGCACCATCAGCATCACGGCCACTGCCCCGTCCCTTACTGCTCGCCTTCTTCATATTAAAAGTTAAATCTGATTGAAAGTCTGTCACACGTACAGTAGTGTAGGATTTGGAAGTGTATGCGCAAACAAATTTAAAAAGGTATTTGGGATGTGGAAACGTCACACAGGAGATATCCCGCAGATTATGTCAATGCTGTCACCAGCGGCTAATGAAAAATTGTATTGAGTGTCACATGTGTTTGGGATGAGGAAATGTTATACAGGAGAGGTACCACCAGTATTGTCACTGTACGCAGCGTCTACGCAAAAAAATACACTGCATGTCACAGGTTAATTTTTGAAGCTCACACGTTACACTGCAGATGTGGCCCTGTTAATGTCATTATCAGCAGCGGACACAGTCTATGGAAAAAGTACACTATCTCACAGATAAGTTTTAGAAGCGCACATGTTACACTGCAGATGTGGAGCTGGTAATGTCACTGTCTGTAGCAGACTGTCACGGACGTTCCTGTGGCAGGTACCAGGAGATCGGATAGACTGGCAACTCGTGGGTTAAATTGATAAGTTCACTGTGGATCTTATTGGGTCTGTGTCTTGGTGAATGCCACACCCCTTGCTTTAGGTGTTGCTTGTTGGTAATTTACTTTTCCCATAAGTAGCCGCTTCTCACACTTGGAGGTGCGGTTTATAGATTTTCTTCCTGCCTTCTTACTAGCTGGTCGGTTGTACTCTCTGGTGCTTCTGGAGTTGCCAGTTTTCTGCTTTTAGATAAGTCTTCGTTTTTCTTATTGTTTTGTGTTTGTTATATTCCCTGTTGTTTGTATCTGGGCCTGAGACAGAGACTTCCATTCGTCTATCTGGGGAGGAATGGGTTGTCTCTGGTCCTAACCTCATTCCAGGGCCTTATAGGGATATAAGGGCCTACAGGGAGTGCAGAATTATTAGGCAAGTTGTATTTTTGAGGATTAATTTTATTATTGAACAACAACCATGTTCTCAATGAACCCAAAAAACTCATTAATATCAAAGCTGAATATTTTTGGAAGTAGTTTTTAGTAGGGTTGTTGCGGGTATCGAAATTTCGATACCCAATCGATACTTTTGTCCCGGTATCGTTACGATACCGGGATTTCCGTTTTTTCGATACTGGGCTGCGCTTCTGCGCAGTCTAGTATCTCTGAACATGAGCGCGCTGCTATCGGCGCGCTCATGTTCTCTCTCAGCAGCACGGGGAGAAGGAAGCTGTCCTCCCTCCCCCCTGTGCTGCTGCCGCTGCCACCAATAAGAAGAGAGGGGCGGAGGAGGGGCGGCAATGAGAAGAGAGGGGCGGAGGAGGGGCGGCAATGAGAAGAGAGGGGCGGAGGAGGGGCGGCAATGAGAAGAGAGGGGCGGAGGAGGGGCGGGCGCACTGCGCCACCAATGATAGGATTATTTCCACACAGAGCGGCGCCCAGCGATGTCCCAGCACTCACCATTATTCCTGGGCGCCGCTCCGTTCGCCTGCAGTGCCCCATTACTGTCTCCTCTCCTGCTCCACATGCTGCTGATTACTATCGGAGCGATGGGAGGAGACATCAGCTTCACTAGTGGGCGTTCCTTCTCCCTGCGCTGCGATTGGACAGCGCTACAGCCAGGAAGCAGGAACGCCCACTAGTGAATCTGATGTCTTCTCCCATCGCTCCGATAGTAATCAGCAGCATGTGGAGCAGGAGACAGTAATGGAGCACTGCAGGCGAACGGAGCGGCGCCCAGGACTAATGGTGAGTGCTGAGACATCGCTGGGCGCCGCTCTGTGTGTGTGGCCTGATAGTGAAAGTCTGGACTCATACAGTAGTCAGTCTTTAATACATACAGGAGGCGGGTGCCGGCAGCAGAATCGCATTGCCGGCACCCTGCCCCTGACAGGGAGCTGCGATCAGCGGCAGTTAACTGCCGCTGATCTGCCAGTACCCGCCTCCTGTATAAAGGGGTAATTATCATTGGTGGTGCAGTGTGCCCCCCCCCTCAACCCCCCCATCCCATTAAAATCCATTGGTGGCACAGTGCGCCGGCCCCTCTCAACCCCCCAGTATTAAAATCATTGGTGGCAGTGGCCACAGGGACCTCTCCCCTCCCCCTCATTGGTGGTGCAGTGGCAGCTTCTGATTGGAGCCCCAGCTGTGTAAGCCTGGGGCTCCGATCGGTTACCATGGCAGCCAGGACGCTACAGAAGCCCTGGTTGCCATGGTAACATCCCTGATGCTGTGTGCACAAAGCACAGAGCAGCAGGGACAGTGTGGAGTCCTATTCACCCTGATAGAGATCTATCAGGCTGAATAGGAAAAGGGATGAAAGATCCCAGGTTCTAGCCCCTAAGGGGGGAAATAGTTATTAAATAAAAAGTGTAAAAAAAACACACAACAAAAAACCCCCCACTAAAATATGAAGTATAAATCACCCCCTTTTCCCAATTTCACATATAAAATATATAAATAATAAACATATTACATCGCCACGTCAGAAAAGTCCAAACTATTAAAATATATTAAAAAAATCTAGGTGGTGAATGCCGGAACAGAAAAAATAAAATAAAAACTGCGCGATTCGCCATTTTTAAAAATGAGGAATGCACGTGGCTTTTTTTGTTTATTTTTTTCGCGTGGTATCGAATGGTATCGAGTATCGCAATACTTTTTCATGGTATCGAAACCGAATCAAAAATTTGGTATCGCAACAACTCTAGTTTTTAGTTTGTTTTTAGTTTTAGCTATTTTAGGGGGATATCTGTGTGTGCAGGTGACTATTACTGTGCATAATTATTAGGCAACTTAACAAAAAACAAATATATACCCATTTCAATTATTTATTTTTACCAGTGAAACCAATATAACATCTCAACATTCACAAATATACATTTCTGACATTCAAAAACAAAACAAAAACAAATCAGTGACCAATATAGGGTACTTTCACACTAGCGTTTTTCTTTTCCGGCATAGAGTTCCGTCACAGGGGCTCTATACCGGAAAAGAACTAATCAGGCATATCCCCATGCATTCTGAATGGAGAGTAATCCGTTCAGTTTGCATCAGGATGTCTTCAGTTCAGTCGTTTTGACTGATCAGGCAAAAGAGAAAACCGTAGCATGCTACGGTTTTTTCTCCGGCGAAAAAAACTGAAGACATGCCTGAACGCCGGATCCGGCATTTTTTCCCATAGGAATGTATTAGCGCCGGATCTGGCATTCAGAATACCGGAATGCCGGATCCGTCGTTCCGGCATGCGCATGCGCAGATCGGTAAAAATGCGAAAAATGTACAAGACGGACCGTCGGTCCGCATGACAAGCGGAGAGACGGATCCGTCCTTGCAATGCATTTGTGAGACGGATCTGCATCCGGATCCGTCTCACAAATGCTTTCAGGCAGCAGCAGATCGGCGGATCCGGCGGCCAGTTCCAACGACGGAACTGCCCGCCGGATCACACTGCCGCAAGTGTGAAAGTAGCCATAGCCACCTTTCTTTGCAAGGGCACTCAAAAGCCTGCAAAATTCTGTCAGTGTTTTGATCTGTTCACCATCAACATTGCGTGCAGCAGCAACCACAGCCTCCCAGACACTGTTCAGAGAGGTGTACTGTTTTCCCTCCTTGTAAATCTCACATTTGATGATGGACCACAGGTTCTCAATGGGGTTCAGATCAGGTGAACAAGGAGGCCATGTCATTAGATTTTCTTCTTTTATACCCTTTCTTGCCAGCCACGCTGTGGAGTATTTGGACGCGTGTGATGGAGCATTGTCCTGCATGAAAATCATGTTTTTCTTGAAGGATGCAGACTTCTTGCTGTACCACTGCTTGAAGAAGGTGTCTTCCAGAAACTGGCAGTAGGACTGGGAGTTGAGCTTGACTCCATCCTCAACCCGAAAAGGCCCCACAAGCTCATCTTTGATGATACCAGCCCAAACCAGTACTCCACCTCCACCTTGCTGGCGTCTGAGTCGGACTGGAGCTCTCTGCCCTTTACCAATCCAGCCACGGGCCCATCCATCTGGCCCATCAAGACTCACTCTCATTTCATCAGTCCATAAAACCTTCGAAAAATCAGTCTTGAGATATTTCTTGGCCCAGTCTTGACGTTTCAGCTTGTGTGTCTTGTTCAGTGGTGGTCGTCTTTCAGCCTTTCTTACCTTGGCCATGTCTCTGAGTATTGCACACCTTGTGCTTTTGGGCACTCCAGTGATGTTGCAGCTCTGAAATATGGCCAAACTGGTGGCAAGTGGCATCTTGGCAGCTGCACGCTTGACTTTTCTCAGTTCATGGGCAGTTATTTTGCGCCTTGGGTTTTCCACACGCTTCTTGCGACCCTGTTGACTATTTTGAATGAAACGCTTGATTGTTCGATGATCACGCTTCAGAAGCTTTGCAATTTTAAGAGTGCTGCATCCCTCTGCAAGATATCTCACTATTTTTGACTTTTCTGAGCCTGTCAAGTCCTTCTTTTGACCCATTTTGCCAAAGGAAAGGAAGTTGCCTAATAATTATGCACACCTGATATAGGGTGTTGATGTCATTAGACCACACCCCTTCTCATTACAGAGATGCACATCACCTAATATGCTTAATTGGTAGTAGGCTTTCGAGCCTATACAGCTTGGAGTAAGACAACATGCATAAAGAGGATGATGTGGTCAAAATACTCATTTGCCTAATAATTCTGCACTCCCTGTAGGTATACAGCATATGAATATTCCTACCTTCAAGGTCTATTCATATTGATAAGTAGTTAGGGCCCGGATTAGGGTTGTTTAGGCGGTAACCTGTTCCTTCCCTAGTTTCCAGGTCCAGTTACTGTTCCCCTTCCCTCCTGTGTTTAGTGTGGAGTTTTTCCCCCACACTGATCGTGACACAGACACAGTCTACAGAAAAAGTACACTTTATGTCGCAGATAATTTTTTAAGCGCACACGTTACACTGGAGATACGGTGCAGCTAATATAACTGTCCGCAGCGGACACTGTCTATTGAAAATGGACACTGTATGTCACATATATATTTTTGGGATGCGCACACTTTACACAGGAGATGTGGCGCAGCTAATGTCACTGTCTGCAGCGGACCACGTCTACGGAAAAAGTACACTAGATGTCAGATATTTTTTGGATGCGTACACTTTACACTAGAGATGTGGCGCAGCTAATGTAACTGTCCGCAGCAGCCTAACTATTCAGGATGCGCTAAAAATAGATATTGCTGCCACACACAATAGTCCTTAGAAGGACTTTTGGGTCTGTAAAGTTTTAGCTATTTAGCGCAGGTTGCGCCAAAAATATAGATTGCTGCTACCACACATAATAGTCCTTAAAAGGATTTTTGGGTCTCTGAAAAGTTTTAGTGGTAATAATATTCTTAAATCACTCCCTACACTGTCTGTCCCTTCTTTAGCTATATAGCACCCGATGACGCTTTCCGGCCAGCCAATCACTAATCCCATCAGCTAACATGGCTACGGCATTACAGTGAGGGCGGTACTTACCTGCACATTTATTGGCTGTGTAGCAGCCAAGAAACGTGCAGGGCGGAAACTCGAGCATTGCGCTCGAGCACATGCGGTATTCGGCCAAATACCGCCATGCGCCGAGCATCGAGATGTTCGAGCCGAACAGGTGTTCGGCCGACCATGCTCGATCATCACTTATACTGGCCGTTTTTGTAACATACTTTAATTTCAGACATTTCGGGTACTTTTGTATTAGAAAAATATCTCTAAAGTGGCCCATTTTGAGTCTAAAGCCTATATTACACCTGACAATTATCGTTTGCAGGCGGCAGATCGTAGTGTCTAATCACGAACTGCCGCTGGCAAACCACTGCACTACATGGAGATGAACAATTGCATAGTGATCACTCCTCCCCATGATGCGGAGGAGATCGCTGCATGTAATAGCAGCATTCTCCTCTGCTAACGAGCAGGCGGTTGCCAGGAGAGAACTCTTCCCTCCCAACAATCGTCTGCCACATCAGGCTATGTAATACAGTCTTTAGCAGCTCCTTCCTGTCTTCTGCTTACCTTACACAGTCAGTGCTGAGAGCATCTCCTACTGGGGCTGAGCTCTGCAACCTGATCACGTGGTGCCCTGCCTGCGCTTCCTCCTTGCACCAAGAACACGTGCTGTTCATTGTGCACGTGATCCTGGAACTTCAGTACCACCTACCATGCACATGTCAGTTAAGCAATGACAACACATTCATGGACTGCCCCTGCTCTCCCCAAGCCAGTGGTGCTTGATGTAACCCCGCCACCCCCTTGTCCCCATCCCCCTATTCATGTTCATGATGCCCCCCCCTTCAGGATGTCTGGCGCAGTGGTACTTCCTCCCTCAACCGTCTCAAATTTCTGGCACAGACCGCCCCCCCCCCTTTAGGATGTCTTTCGCAGCAGACCTCCATCTGTCCACCCTCTCATGTTTGCGGGCACAAACCCAACCCCCCCTATTTCTGGATGGCCAGCACAGGTCCCCCCCCCCCGCTTCAGAATGGAAGTGCGGCAGAGTGTTAGCTGTAATATACAGCTGACACTTTGCTTGAAATGGCAGATATCGGTGCTGGCATGGAAGTGGGGAGGGAGATCCCTCCCCCATCGGGCCACTGCACTGCTGTGTCAGTGTCCCGATGGTTACCATGGCAACCGGACACTTCTACAGGCATCCAGCTTGCCATGGTATATGTAAGCCTGATCAGTCTCCTGCTAAACGCAGGATCCTGATCAGGCTAAGTGTGAATCCAATACACTGCAGTACACTATACAGTGTATTGTAGAGGCATCACACCCATTGGATCTTCAAGAACCAAGTGGTTCTGGGTCAAAATATTGTAAAAGTTAAAATTATTATTTTTTTAATTAAATCTTTTTCCTATATCCACACATTTATAATTTGTTTAAAAAGATCAAATACACATGTTTGGTATTGCGGCGTTCGTAACGACCTCATCTATAAAATGATCACGTTACTTATACGCTCAGTGCACACCATTAAAAAAAGAAAAACAGTGACAGAATCACAATTTTTGCCCATCTTTCCGCCTAAAAAATGGTAGAAAGTGATCCAAAAAGTCGTATGTACCCCAAAATGATACTGATAAAACCATCATATCATCCTGCAAAAAATGAGATGCTACCTAAGACAATAGCCCCACAAATTTAAAAAATATGGCTCTCAGAAAATGGCAACACCAAAACAAGATTTTATGCTATTCAAAAATGCTTTCACTGTGTAAAACAAAAATAAAAATGATAGACATATTAGGTATCGCCACGTCCATAACAACCTGCTCTATAAAATATCACATGATATGCCCCCTCAGGGGAATGCTTTAAAAATAAATAAAAACTGTGCTAGAACAGCCATTTTTTGTCACCTCGCCTTACAAAACAGCAGCGTGCATGAGCCCTGAATCAGCATCCTTGTATATGCAGACAGGCCATTTGCAGCCAGTAATATGGTCACAGACAGACAGCACCCATGTGTATGAGGCCTAAGGGGGAGTTCACATCACCGTTTATTTTTCCGTTCTTCTGATCTGTCAGAAGAAGAGGAAAAAAAAGTATCCTATAAAAATCCTATAAGCATCCTTTTGCATTCGTTTAGCCTTTTCTGTCTGAGATCAGTTTTTTTCAGACAGAACAAAAGCACTATATACAGGACTTTTGTTCTGTCTGGAGAAACTTATCTGAGACACAAATGGCTAAAACGGATGCCTAATGTGCATAACGTATGCAACAAGATATTTTTTATTTATTTTTTATACAGGCTACCCTTTTTTCTGTTCTTCTGACGGATCATAAGAATGGAAAAAGAAATGGTGATTTGAACGCCCTCTAAGTCATCACTATCTGATCGGAGAGAGTCCAACACCTGAGACCACCACTGCTCAGCAGTGGGATTGTAGCTTAGCCTGGGCCAGTGACTGCATGTAGACATCCTTTATTAGGAGGATTACACAAGTGCTCATCCTCACACATCTACTGACCCATATAAATTAATTCTGGATTTTCTCAGTTTAAATGCTCATTGACAAAAAATAACGCACCAAGAGTTATTGTTGGAATCGGATGAAGCTTTCTATGTGTGACTGTAATGATGACCTATGCAAGTAATTGCAATTTTAGAGTGAAAAGATACTTTTATTGGGGAAAACTGTACAATTGAAAGAAGGCTCTGGTACTCTGATTTGGGTATGGCGGCATACATATGGTATCCTGCTTCACATTTGCCCACTTATACATATGGTATCCTGCTTCACATTTTCACACTTTGTCTACATGCACACGACTGTATGTGTTTTGCGGTCCGCAAATTGCGGATCCACCCCAAAATAAATAGATGACAGCCGTATGCCATCAGTTTTTTTTTTTTTTGCAGATCCATTGTAACAATGCCTAAAACAGACAAGAATAGGACATGTTTTTTATTTTTTTTGCGGGGCTACGGAACGGACATACTGATGCGGACAGCACACAGTGTACTGTTCGCATTTTTTGCGGACCCATTGAAATTAAAGGATCCGCAAAAAAAACAAAAAAACGGAATGGACATGGAAACAAACAACATTCGTGTCATAAGGCCTTATACATATGGTATATCTGCTTCACATTTGCCCACTTCTACATATGGTATATCTGCTTCACATTTGCCCACTTATACATATGGTATCCTGCTTCACATTTGCCCACTTATACATATGGTATCCTGCTTCACATTTGCCCACTTATACATATGGTATCCTGCTTCACATTTGCCCACTTATACATATGGTATCCTGCTTCACATTTGCCCACTTATACATATGGTATCCTGCTTCACATTTGCCCACTTCTACATATGGTATTCTGCTTCACATTTGCCCACTTCTACATATGGTATTCTGCTTCACATTTGCCCACTTATACATATGGTATTCTGCTTCACATTTGCCCACTTATACATATGGTATTCTGCTTCACATTTGCCCACTTCTACATATGGTATCCTGCTTCACATTTGCCCACTTATACATATGGTATCCTGCTTCACATTTTCACACTCAGGCTACATGCACACGACCGTATGTGTTTTGCGGTCCGCCAATTGTGGATCCGCAAACAAAACAAAAAAAAACACGTTTTTTTTTTTTTTGTAGATCCATTGTAACAATGCCTAAAACGGACAAGAATAGGACATGTTCTATTTTTTTTTTGGCGGGGCTACGGAACGGACATACTGATGTGGACAGCACACAGTGTGCTGTTCGCATTTTTTGCGGACCATTGAAATTAAAGGGGTCTGCAGCCTATCCGCAAAAAAAACACGGAATGGACACGGAAACAAACAACATTCATGTCATAAGGCCTTATACATATGGTATCCTGCTTCACATTTGCCCACTTATACATATGGTATCCTGCTTCACATTTGCCCACTTACACATATGGTATTTTGCTTCACATTTGCACACTTACAGGTGAAACTCGAAAAATCTGAATATCGTGCAAAGTTCATTTATTTCAGTAATGCAACTTAAAAAGGTGAAACTAATATATTAGATAGACTCAGTACATGCAAAGCGAGATATTTCAAGCCTTTATTTGTTATAATTTGGATGATTATGGCTTACAGCTTATAAAACTCAAAAGTCAAATTTTGAAGTCCCCTTTGCTCAGGGGGTATGGATTAATTAGCTGACTAGAATGTCACACTTTGAGCCCAGAATATTTAATTTTTTTTTTCTTTGGGCAAAATTCTAATTTTAAGCTGCATTAAAGAGGACCTTTCATCGATCCAAACATTGTGAACTAAGTATCATGACATATACAGCGGTGCCCAGGGATCTCACTGCACTTACTATTATCCTTGGGCGCCACTCCGCTCTCCCGTTATGTTCTCTGGTATCTTCGGTCACTTGGTTATAGTAGGAGGAGTCTGCCCTTGTTCTCCTGGGCGTCTCCTTCTCCTAGGCTGTAGCACTGGCCTATCGCAGCGCAGAGCTCACAGCCTGGGAGAAAAAAACCTCCCCATAAGGCCTCTTTCACACTTGCGTTGCCCGGATCCGGCGTGTACTCCAGTTGCCGGAATTACGCGCCAGATCCGGAAAAACGCAAGTGAACTGAAAGCATTTGAAGACTGATCTGTCTTCAAAATGCTTTCAGTGTTACTATGGCAGCCAGGACGCCAAAAGTCCTGGTTGCCATAGTAGTAGTGGGGAGCGGGGGAGCGGTATACTTACAGTCCGTGCGGCTCCCGGGGCGCTCCAGAATGACGTCAGAGCACCCCATGCGCATGGATGACATGCCATGCGATCACGTAATCCATGCGCTTGGGGCGCCCTGACGTCACTCTGGAGCGGCCCGGGAGCCGCACGGACTGTAAGTATACTGCTCCCCCGCTCCCTACTACACTTTACCATGGCTGCCAGGACTTTAGCGTCCCGGCAGCCATGGTAACCATTCAGAAAAAGCTAAACGTCGGATCCGGCAACGCGCCGAAACGACGTTTAGCTTAAGGCCGGATCCGGATCAATGCCTTTCAATGGGCATTCATTCCGGATCCGGCCTTGCGGCAAGTCTTCAGGATTTTTGGCCGGAGCAAAAAGCGCAGCATGCTGCGGTATTTTCTCCGGCCAAAAAATGTTTCGGTCCGGAACTGAAGACATCCTGATGCATCCTGAACGGATTTCTCTCCTTTCAGAATGCATTAGGATAAAACTGATCAGGATTCTTCCGGCATAGAGCCCCGACGACGGAACTCTATGCCGGAAGAAAAGAACACAGGTGTGAAAGAGCCCTAACAGTGCCATCCACAGATTCCCCTCCCCATAACAGTGCCATCCACAGATTCCCCTCCCCATAACAGTGCCATCCACAGATCCCCCCCTCCCCATAACAGTGCCATCCACAGATCCCCAATAACAGTGCCATCCACAGATCTTTTTTGGGTACATGCTGAGACCATACATTTGAATGCTGTACAGAGAAGGATCTCTGTACAGCATTCAAACAAAGTTTCGAATGAATCGACTTCGGATCTAGGATCCAAATCGCGATTCGCTGAACACTAGTAACAACCCATATGTGGTGGTAAACTGCTGTATGGGCACGTTGCAAGGTTCACAAGGTGTGATCCAGGCTATCTCTATCAACCCTCCATATACCATAATCCTAGAAGATAAAGTGGTGAAAAGTCCTGATCCGGCTTTCCTTCCGAAGGTAGTTACCAAATTCCATAGATCTCAGGAGATTTCCGACTTTTTTTTAAAGATCCTAGGTCAGAAGAAGAAAGATCCCTTCACTGCTATTGCTAGATGGATCGTCTCTGCTATCTCTCTGTCTTATCTGTCCTCTGGTGTTTCCCCTCCTACAGGGCTGAAGGCACACTCTCTACCAGAGCGGTGGCCACCTCCTGGGCAGAAAGATCCTCAGTACCTATGGAGGATATTTGCAGAGCCGCCACTTGGTTGTCTCCCTGCACTCTCTTTAAACACTACCGTTTGGATTTAAATGCTTCTCCTTCAGGCTCCTCCTTTGTGGAAAAGGTTCTCCTTTCTACTCTCCCACCCTGATTGTTTCCTTTGGGAATTCTCTTGAGGTGCTGTTATGGGTGAAGGGAAAAAATGAAGATTACTTACCGGTAATTTGATTTTCCAGAACCCATGACAGCACCCTTATATTCCCTCCCTCTTGGGGCTTTCTTTGTGTGTTGGTTCTATATTCACATGGTGTAGCAAAAAGGTATTTAAACGTTTATCTAACAGTATGTTGGCGGCCTTCCTCCGGTGCTTGGATATCATACTGAATTGGGAGTAGAGTGTCCGCCCTTTTATTCTGTAGGTTTCCTGTCTGTGGGGGCGGATCCTCTCTCTCTCTCGTGGTGCTGTCATGGGGTCTGTAAAATTAAATTACCGGTAAGTATTCATAATTTTTCCTCAGTGCCATATATACTGTTCCCAGCTGGTGCCATCTGAGACTCACTCCACACTACATAAAGGGATTACAGTATCTCCCTTCAGCAAGTGGCATTTAATATGTAGAGGAATTTAATACAAGCTGTCACGGATGATCCGCGAGAATATTGAACTGTCCTCCCAATATTATCAATATTAGTCTCCCTTATTGAGCAGTAGGTCTATTAAACAGTAATTATTTCCCTAGGCCCCAGAACCTACAATTTGATTACTCAGAGCGTCTCCTTCCGTGTACCCAGAAAACAACATAGTCCTTTTGTTCAAGTCAGTCAATAGATGCCCAGCAGATAACACAATTACAGCTGGCTTCCTCAGGTTGACAAAAGAACTTCCCTTTCTGAAGAGATATCACAGCTAGGTGTGAAAACTGCACCTGGGGGGAGCCATTTGGTGTCGCTGCCATAAGGGTCTGTAAGCTAGCTTGCTGCAGACAGGCCGGCACCAAGGTTTCCCAGATTGCAACATGAATCTGAGATATGATTTTTACCTTTTTAAGAGAGCCCATGCATCTTACGGACGTAAAAATTACATCATCGTGTCACTCAGAATTCACTGGACGTTTACATAGGACAAACATAACTCTAAGATGTGCCCAGGTAAAGTTATGGTGTTACCCCATCATAGCACCAGTTATAATAGTAATATTTGGTATCCCTGAACTCCATATTTTGTGGGGAATGTGAATATGTGCTTGTTACTTGTGTACAGCGGAGACATCCCACGTTATGGCACATGCCATATTTCAGAACTGACATTCACCTCAGGAATACAGCCTGCCCCCAGCAGGCGGACTCTCAATTCCCCGCCTTGATTCTGGGACCCTTTATAACAAAGACCTAGAATCTGCTAAAGGAGTTCTCCACTTTTAACACCTAAAGAGGGCCTCAGCCAGAGAACCTGTGGGCTGTAGGCATATTACACTGGACAAAGGCTTCTTGGACTTTATCCCTGCAACGGACTATTTCACCAACGGACATCTTTTCTGCAGAAACTAAGTATTTTCTTTCTTTTCTCTCTTTTTGTTTATTGGACTATACTTTCCTTGATTATTGTGTTAATAATTACTGTGCATCGTGATAATTTGTATTGTATATAGATATACAGGGAGTGCAGAATTATTAGGCAAGTTGTATTTTTGAGGATTAATTTTATTATTGAACAACAACCATGTTCTCAATGAACCCAAAAAACTCATTAATATCAAAGCTGAATATTTTTGGAAGAAGTTTTTAGTTTGTTTTTAGTTTTAGCTATTTTAGGGGGATATCTGTGTGTGCAGGTGACTATTACTGTGCATAATTATCAGGCAACTTAACAAAAAACTAATATATACCCATTTCAATTATTTATTTTTACCAGTGAAACCAATATAACATCTCAACATTCACAAATATACATTTCTGACATTCAAAAACAAAACAAAAACAAATCAGTGACCAATATAGCCACCTTTCTTTGCAAGGACACTCAAAAGCCTGCCATCCATGGATTCTGTCAGTGTTTTGATCTGTTCACCATCAACATTGCGTGCAGCAGCAACCACAGCCTCCCAGACACTGTTCAGAGAGGTGTACTGTTTTCCCTCCTTGTAAATCTCACATTTGATGATGGACCACAGGTTCTCAATGGGGTTCAGATCAGGTGAACAAGGAGGCCATGTCATTAGATTTTCTTCTTTTATACCCTTTCTTGCCAGCCACGCTGTGGAGTATTTGGACGCGTGTGATGGAGCATTGTCCTGCATGAAAATCATGTTTTTCTTGAAGGATGCAGACTTCTTCCTGTACCACTGCTTGAAGAAGGTGTCTTCCAGAAACTGGCAGTAGGACTGGGAGTTGAGCTTGACTCCATCCTCAACCCGAAAAGGCCCCACAAGCTCATCTTTGATGATACCAGCCCAAACCAGTACTCCACCTCCACCTTGCTGGCGTCTGAGTCGGACTGAAGCTCTCTGCCCTTTACCAATCCAGCCACGGGCCTATCCATCTGGCCCATCAAGACTCACTCTCATTTCATCAGTCCATAAAACCTTAGAAAAATCAGTCTTCAGATATTTCTTGGCCCAGTCTTGATGTTTCAACTTGTGTGTCTTGTTCAGTGGTGGTCGTCTTTCAGCCTTTCTTACCTTGGCCATGTCTCTGAGTATTGCACACCTTGTGCATTTGGGCACTCCAGTGATGTTGCAGCTCTGAAATATGGCCAAACTGGTGGCAAGTGGCATCTTGGCAGCGGCACGCTTGACTTTTCTCAGTTCATGGGCAGTTATTTTGCGCCTTGGTTTTTCCACACGCTTCTTGCGACCCTGTTGACTATTTTGAATGAAACGCTTGATTGTTCGATGATCACGCTTCAGAAGCTTTGCAATTTTAAGAGTGCTGCATCCCTCTGCAAGATATCTCACTATTTTTGACTTTTCTGAGCCTGTCAAGTCCTTCTTTTGACCCATTTTGCCAAAGGAAAGGAAGTTGCCTAATAATTATGCACACCTGATATAGGGTGTTGATGTCATTAGACCACACCCCTTCTCATTACAGAGATGCACATCACCTAATATGCTTAATTGGTAGTAGGCTTTCGAGCCTATACAGCTTGGAGTAAGACAACATGCATAAAGAGGATGATGTGGTCAAAATACTCATTTGCCTAATAATTCTGCACTCCCTGTATAATAAATGACCTCCAAGTCATTTCTCTAGCCATATGCCTGTTTTCAAACACTGCAAAAACTTACCCTAGCCTCTCCGAAGAGAAAGCTACTCGGTTCTGTTATCGAGATAGTGGGTTCCTTGCTCCCATAAATTGCAAGGTGGTGGCAGTTAAACTACCATGTGTGTGGTTCTGGTCTTGTCGCTCACACGCTTACTGGCGGTCGGTCGGCGGTCCGGTCGGTCGGCGATCGACTGTACAGACTCAAGTTAGACTGTCTGTGTGCTGAATGTGGCTGGGGGGCCTGTTTGCGGATTGACCACTAGGGGCGCTGTAACGGTTTTGTGACGTATCGTGGCCGCGGCGGTCGCAGTTCGTCACACAAGCCACTTACTAATGTATTGTGACTGTCTACATTGCTTCCTTTGCTGGCTGGGTTGATTTTTCCCATCACATTATATACTTGTTTCCATGGTTACGACCATCCTGCAATCCACCGGTAGTGGTTGTGCTTGCACACTATAGGAAAAGCTTAGGCCTCTGGTGGCTGGGACTGTGGGAACTCGCATAGGAAAAGCGCCAGCCTATAGTGTGCTGATGGATTTCAGGATGGTTGTAACCATGGAAACGAGCAGTGTATAATGTCATGGAAAAATGAATCAAGCCAGCAAAGGAAGCAATATGGATAACAACTAGTTTTGAGGAGTCGAGCTTCGGATCATAGATCCGAAGTCTATTAGTTCAAAAAACGTTTTTTTAATGCTGTACTGACCTGTCTCCGTACAGCATTAAAATGCATCGCCTGAGTGGAGGCAAATTTCGTTGCAGCTGAGGTCGTGCCAGACTTTGGTGAATTAATTCCATATATATTTCTGCTTCTTTTAAAACTTTTAACATTTTAAAAACCTTTAATTTAAAAATTTGTAATCTGAAGTCAGGTTTGGTACCGGCCTGGTTCCTTGTTACCAAACCTGACTTCGGATTGCTATTTTTAAATGTTTTTAAAGATGCAGAAATGAATACCGAATTCATTCACCGAAGTCTTGCACAACTTCGGGTGAAACAAATTTTGCCTCATCGGAGCCAATACATTTTAATGCTGTACGAAGCTCGATTCGCTCAAGCCTAATAATAATATATTAGTAAGTGGCTTTTATCAACCTCCTCTAAAGAATAAATGCTATTTTCTGAAGCGAGACAACACCTTTAAGTTGTTAGACAGGTTCTACTGGGTCCAGAACTGCCATAAATATGAAAGGAAAGAGCGCCATTTGGTTTTTAGAGTGTGCATTTTCTTGGTTCTGGCTACATGAGATTTGCAGAGCCTCTGAGGTATCCGTACACTGAAAACCCCAAATAATTGACCCCATTTTAGAAATTACAGCACTCAAGGTATTTACCAAGGGGTGGAGTGAGCATTTTGATACCACAGGTATTTTGCAGATATGAATGAGCAAGGGACCGTGCAAAATAAAAATGCCAAATTTTCCACAGTTTTTCCACAGTAGCATTTCGGTGCCAAATAATCTGCACCCAGCTTTTGCCATCTGAGACACATCATGCCCCTTAAATTGTTAGGTGGGTTCTACAGGGTACAGAAAGACCAAAAATGTGGACATAAATTACTGTTTGCATATGCATACACCATGTTGCTTTCAAACAGCCTCTGACGTACCAGCACTGCCAGGGGCGGACTGGTCATAGATTTTTCCCAGTGGGCCGGTGGCCATAGGGCCACCCGAGCCATGCTTGCTGCCGTTGGCCAGGTACATACTGCTGGGTGAACTAGAGGGATCATTATAAATGGAAGTCCAGGCGGCATACTGAAGCTAAGGATTGGTGCTGTGGCCCCTGCTCTATCTCTTAATTAGAGGAGGAGGAGAACATGGCAGCTATTGATGGCCACCACAAAGGGACCACTTCTGCTGAGCTATTTTGTGCTTTATTGTAGTATTTGGTTCTGTGGGATGATATTCTGTGCTGCACTATGGCATTACTGACCCTGCCAACTTGTATTGGCCCCATTTACTTGTGTTGCCCCTTTTCTGTCAATTTAGACCAACCTGCCACTTTAAGTTACCTGTCCGCCTTTCATTATAGCACTGTTATTATCTGACAGTCATACATTTTTTTAATTTCTTGCATGAGATGAGTGAGGGCTTATTTTTTGCAGGAAGAGTTGCCATTGTTATTGGTACTATTTTGGGGTACATATGACTTTTTCATCACTTTTATTTAGATTTTTGGAAATCAGTGTAAATAAAAAGGCAGCAATTCTGCTATTGCCTTTTGGGTTTTGTTATTGCAGTGTACACCATGTAGGAAACATGACATGCTACCTTTAACTTGCTGTTCAGTACCATAGTAAAGATAGCAATTTTATATGTATATTTTTTATAAAATAAGTATATTTTATTCAAATTTTTTTTAAAGAATAATGCAAACTGATCCGTTCTGAGCAGATACAAGTGTTTGAATTATATTTGTGGATCCGTATGTGCAGATACAAGACGGATCCGCACCAAATGCAGGTGTGAAAGTAGCCTTAGTTGGTGAAGTGAAATGAGAAAAATATATAAATAAAACTATGGTTTAGAAATAGAAAACAGAAAATTGGCATGTGTGTATGTATTCACCCCCTTTGTTAGGAAGCCCATAAAAATCTCTGGTGCAACCAATTACCTTCAGAAGTAACATAATTAGTAAAATGATGTCCACCTGTGTGCAATCTAAGTGTCACATGATCTGTCATTACATATACACACCTTTTTTGAAATGCCCCAGAGGCTGCAACACCTAAGCAAGAGGCATCACTAACCAAACACTGCCATGAAGACCAAGGAACTCTCCAAACAAGTAAGGGACAATGTTGTTGAGAAGTACAAGTCAGGGTTAGGTTATAAAAAAATATCCAAATCTTTGATGATCCCCAGGAGCACCATCAAATCTATCATAACCAAATGGAAAGAACATGGCACAACAGCAAACCTGCCAAGAGACGTCCGCCCACCAAAACTCACGGACCGGGCAAAGAGGACATTAATCAGAGAGGTAGCACAGAGACCCAAAGGTAACCCTGGAGGAGCTGCAGAGTTCTACAGTAGAGACTGTCTGTACATAGGATGACAATAAGCCGTACGCTCCATAGAGTTAGACTTTATGGCAGAGTGGCCAGAAGAAAGCCATTACTTTCAGCTAAAAACAAAAAGGCACGTTGTGAGTTTGCGAAAAGGCATGTGGGAGACTCCCAAAATGTATGGCGGAAGGTGTTCTGCTCTAATGAGACTAAATTTTAACTTTTCGGCCATCAAAGAAAACGCTATATCTAGCGCAAACCCATCACATCACCCAAAGAACACCATCTCCACAGTGAAACATGGTGGTGGCAGCATCATGCTGTGGGGATGTTTTTCAGCAGCCGGGACTGGGAAACTGGTCAGAGTTGAGGCAAAGATGGAGGGTGCTAAATACAGGGATATTCTTGAGCAAAACCGGTGTGTGATTTGAGGCTAGGACGGAGGTTTACCTTCCAGCAAGACAATGACCCCAAACACACTGCTAAAGCAACACTTGAGTGGTTTAAGGAGAAACCTGTAAATGTGTGGGAATGGCCTAGTCAAAGCCCAGATCTCAATCCAATAAATCTTTGGGATGTGCTGGAGAAGGCTTTGCGCAGCAGTCAGACTACCATCATCATTGCAAGATCTTGGTGAAAAATGTATGCAACACTGGATGGAAATAAATCTTGTGACATTTCAGAAGCTTTTCGAAACAATGCCACAGCGAATGTGTGCCATAATCCAAGCTAAAAGGCGACCTTTTTTTTTTTTTTTTTTTTTTGGATAGGCAGTATATATTTGTTATATTATTTTATTATATTTTATTCTTGCAGGAGGAGTTAGTTTTCATTGGTACCATTTTTGGATACATAAGACTATTTGATATTATGTTTTTTGGGAGGTGACAGTATTTTTTATTGGCATTCAGATGATGGGGTAGATTATGTGAGACAATAACATTGGAAGACATTTAACATTACATTTTTTTTATTGCCGATTTCTCTAGGTCTGACATAGTAGCCCCAGTTACAGGAGGAATACGGTCCCCAGAGAGGTTGCACAGCGCTGTACAACCGCACTGCAGAATTGATCTGAGTTTGCTAAGACCCAACAGCTCGTGCAGACCCCTGACCCATATAGACTTTACAGCGATAAATTAATACAATAATACAAATGTATATTACTTTTTGATCACTTTTTATGAAATGTCAGAGTGGTTCTTTTTAGGCAGAGATTGATCAATTAAATCACAGACAGATGCAAAATGATATGTCTGAGGAGATCTGGTTAGACCGCCCCTTAAGTTCTTTATGTTATACAGTTCTCATAATAGGAGTTACAAGATAATTCAGGATGGTTACAGCACTATGATTGGACAATACAAATTACATAAGTCCACGTGATACATATTGGCAATAAGAACACTTAGGCCCCTTTCACACGGGCGAGTTTTCCGTGCGGGTGCGATGCGTGCGGTGAACGCACTGCACCCGCACTGAATCCTGACCCATTCATTTCTATGAGACTGTGCACACGAGCGGTGATTTTCACGCATCACTTGTGCGTTGCGTGAAAATCGCAGCATGCTCCTCTTTGTGCGTTTTTCACGTAACGCAGGCCCTATAGAAATGAATGGGGTTGCGTGAAAATCGCATGCATCCGCAAGCAAGTGCGGATGCGGTGCGATTTTCACGCATGGCTTCTAGGTGACAGTCTATTCACTGTATTATTTTCCCTTATAACATGGTTATAAGGGAAAATAATAGCATTCTGAATACAGAATGCTTAGTATAATAGTGCTGGAAGGGTTAAAAAGAATAAAAAAGTTAACTCACCTTCTCCTCTTGTTCGCGTAGATGCCGGTCTGTTCTTTATCTGTGGGCTAAAGGACCTGTGGTGATGTCAGATCACATGCTCCATCACCATGGTGATGGACCATGTGATTGGAGCATGTGATCTGACATCACCTCAGGTCATTCAGCCCACAGCTAAAGAACAGACCGGCATCTACGCGAACAAGAGGAGAAGGTGAGTTAACTTTTTTTTTATTATTTTTAACCCTTCCAGCACTATTATACTAAGCATTCTGTATTCAGAATGCTATTATTTTCCCTTATAACCATGTTATAAGGGAAAATAATACAATCTTCAGAACATCAATCCCAAGCCCGAATTTCTGTGAAGAAGTTCGGGTCTGGGTACCAAACATGCGTGATTTTTCTCACGCGAGTGCAAAACGCATGACAATGTTTTGCACTCGCGTGGAAAAATCGCGCATTTTCCCGCAACGCACCCGCCTCTTATCCGGGCAAAAAACATGACGCCCGTGTGAAAGAGGCCTTATATAACTGGGTAATAGATCAAACTGGCAAGACTCTAAATTGAAAGGTCAAATTCCCACAATTGGCTTGGACACATCTCAACCTCATCTGGCTCATCAATATCCACAGTTCTTGGAATTTCAAGAACACAGGATCACAAGACACATTAGATAATTGTCATGAAGCAGTTTTAGACAATAACACAAAAACTCCTTTTCCTGTAGCCAATTTGGACACTTTACTCCCCCCTCCTCCTAACACACTGTTATATCCACTTATTTCCAGATGACCTTAATCCTAGTCATTGTTACAGTGGAATATATGATAAAGGTAACACTCCTCTAAAACTACTGTATACTAGCATATTAAAATATATACATTCATTTAACAAGCCTGCAGATATATATTGGCATAACATGTTGATTAGGGAGCATTCACACAACCGCGTTTTTCTTTCGCGGCCATTTCTATGGGTCCGCAAAAATTGCAGAATGACTTTCATTGCCAGCCGTGTGCTGTCCGTTCCGTGTCTCCGTTCCTTTTATTTTAGAACATGTCCTATGCTTGGCTGCAAATTGCGATCCATGGCCCCATAGAAAGTCAATGGGTATGTAAAAAACGGATAGCACACGGAAATGACTCCGTATGTCATCCGTTTTAAAACATTCTTGGACACCCCATTTCAGTCCCATTTCAGTTTTTTGCGAACCTTGAAAAACGGATGACACACAGAAGCACCACGTCCGTATTATACAGACTTACGGAACAGAAAGATAACTGAAGACATACGGAACACACGGATCCGTGATTTGCATACCGCAAAACAAACACAGTCGTGTGAATGCTCCCTTACTCTCCCAGTAGCGACGAAAAAACAGAGAACTGGCCACCTTGATTATTTTTTTTCTGTTACAGCATTCACAGGGATAACCGTATATATTTTAATAGTATGGGCATTTTGGGAGATGGCAATGATTATGTTTATTTTTTGTTTATTTTTAATATGGGGAAAGGGGGATAATTTGAATATTTTTTTTACTTAGAGGACTATAACATGCGATTGGCAGATTGCTTGCCCCATGGACTGCAATGACTTACCATTGCAGCTTATGGGAGTTTTATTATGTTCATTATGTTCCTTTGGAGGCCTGCCACAGTCAACGCTGCATAGCAACATAGCTGTGGCAGACCTCTGAGCATTCAGAAGGCCCGAAGCTGCCACAGCATGCAAACTGGTTCTCACTGTGAGGGAAACATTCAGGGCCCGGGAGTGCAGTGCTCTCAGTCAAAGACCTCTCAGATGCCATGGCCTCCATTGACCATGGCATCTGAAGGGTAAGTGTCCTTGATTGCCATTCTTGCCAATCACAGGCTTTACCATGGGTGTCTGCTGTGTAAAACAGCACGCACCCGGCGGCTAAGGTTTCCACCGAGTTTTTGAGTGGGCACCATGTTTAAAGACCCGACTTCCGCTGTACATGTACAGCAGTGGTTGAGAATGGGTTAAAGTAAAAAAATAAAATAAATGAATTCCCTTACCAATTCTGAATAGAAAAATAAACTGTGAAAAAGTGTAATTGGCATTGTCCTGTTCGAAAATGAGCTATTCAAATGTTAACATATTTATCATGTGCCACTACAAAATACAACTTGTCCCACAAAAAATA
The DNA here is from genome assembly GCF_014858855.1 of Bufo gargarizans. Lineage (NCBI taxonomy): Eukaryota > Metazoa > Chordata > Amphibia > Anura > Bufonidae > Bufo > Bufo gargarizans. Next base: position 322,500,373 of record NC_058080.1, read on the forward strand.
AGCCCTCATACATCTACGTGATTAGAAAAGTTAAAAAGTTATGGCTCTTGGAAGACCGGGAGTAAAGAATGAAACCCCTCCATAAAAAATTGCCCTGGTCCTGAATGTGTCATTAATTTCAAGATCAGTTTTAACAGCATCTTAAAGATAGTTTATCACCTCACCTGAGTGTTTTAGCCTGCTCAGATCGCATTATAGAACGTTTTCCCCGCAAATAGTAAAATAGTCTGTCCCACGTAGAGGTTCTGAAAAAAGTACTTTCTACAGGTATGTAAATTTAGCTGTTGCAAATACCCAGATAACCGCTCTCCCTTGCAGTCCTCTGGCCCGCCCTCCTCTGCTACTGCATCCTCCTCCTCTGGCTTGGAGTTTCTCACGAGCGCCGATCACCGCGAGGCGGCCTGCGCATGCACTCTGTTAAGTCAGTGCCTCTGCCTATAGTAGGTGGTGTGAGAAACTCCAAGCCAGAGATAATTTGCATACTTCTCTAAAGTAGTTTTTTCAGGATCTCTACGTGGGACAGACACCTGAAAGGTGCTATTTTACTGGTGGGCAAATGTTCTATAACGTGATCTGAGCGGTCTAAAACGCTCAGAGTAGGTGACAGACTCCCTTTAAGGACTATTTTAAATGTAACACCAATTATATCACTAAGGCCGGGTTTACGTCACCATTCAGTTTTCCGTTCATCTGATTAAAAAAACTGAAAAATAAACAAACGGATCCTGTATTTTAAGCATTCATTCTTCTCAGTTATGCACATTTTGCATCAGTTTTAGACATCACTGTCTGAGATCTGTAATTTTAGACGGAAAAAAGTCCCACACAAAGTTTTTTTTTTCCATCTTTAATCTTGGATCTCAGACAAAAATGGCTAAAGCAAAGCCAAATGAGCATAACGGATGCTTAAAATACAGGATCAATTTCTTAGTTTTTCTGTTCTTCTGACAGAAGAACGGAAAACTAAACTGTGATGTGATCCCGGCCTGATCCAGGCACCCGCAACATTTCCAATGCAGTCAAACACGTCATCTGCTGCCTCTTGCAGAAGCTTTGAAGCATTTGCAATTGAAACTGTGCCAGCATGTTGTGGATATCAGGCGATCGCTGGTTCCCATACAGAGTGGTTGATTACTGCATGTAACTGCAGCTCTCCCCTCTCATAGAAAAAAAAAAAGTGAGTTCTTAATGCCTTGTCAGTTGGCATGTGTGTTAGGGCCTTAAAGGGGACCTAAACCTTTGGTGAAACCACAGCCATTGTTTTGTAGCATTCTAAACCTGTAAATTTAATCTTCTCTGCTCTGAGTACAGATCCACAGAAAGTATATGGTATCCGTTCTCTACACAATGGAAAAGCTGAGCAGAGCAAATGTAACCTGAAGGTGAGGAGCACTCTGAGAAGCACTGCTGCATGGTCATGGTTTCACTGAAGGTTTAGGTTCCCTTTATGTCTCAATTCAGGGCTTAACTCTGTCTTCAGTAAAGGCAGCAGCTCACTGAAGGATCAAATTACATCTGTAGCCCAGGTCTATGCAGAGAGGAGGGGGAATAGGAGGGAAAAAAGGAAGCGTCTGTTGAAGGGAGACAAAGGCAGAGACATGCAAACCACCTTGCTTTCTAGTAAGTATTTTAGGAAACGCAGGACTGCTATCAGGAATTTTAAGGCACCATGCAGACAAGTTTTTTTTATACCTCGTATTTGCTCATACACTAACACTTACTTACATAACTGTTTCCTGACCTATCCTACACCTACCCATCAATTACTTAGCTAAAAACGTTTACTTTGGCCCCTACTCTACACTTAACTTAACTTAAAATTTCTTCAAATAAAATGCGTTGCCTATAGTAGGGTTGTTTCGATACCAAATTTTTTATTAGATTTAGATACCATAAAAAAGTATTGCGATACTCGATACCACGTGAAAAAAAAAAAAGCTGTGTGCATTCTGCATTTTATGGAATGTCCAGCCCATAATCTAATCGTTTTATTATTTTACGGCGTTCACCACATAGGAGATATTTTTTTTTATATTTTAATAGTTTGGACTTTTCGGACGTGGCAATATGTAATTTATTTATTGTTTATATACAGTACAGACCAAAAGTTTGGACACACCTTCTCATTCAAAGAGTTTTCTTTATTTTCATGACTATGAAAATTTTAGATTCACACTGAAGGCATCAAAACTACGAATTAACACATGTGGAATTATATAAAAAAAAAAAAGGGTGAAACAACTGAAAATATGTCATATTCTAGGTTCTTCAAAGTAGCCACCTTTTGCTTTGATTACTGCTTTGCACACTCTTGGCATTCTCTTGATGAGCTTCAAGAGGTAGTCACCTGAAATGGTCTTCCAACAGTCTTGAAGGAGTTCCCAGAGATGCTTAGCACTTGTTGACCCTTTTGCCTTCACTCTGTGGTCCAGCTCACGCCAAACCATCTCGATTGGGTTCAGGTCCGGTGACTGTGGAGGCCAGGTCATCTGGCGCAGCACCCCATCACTCTCCTTCATGGTCAAATACCCCTTACACAGCCTGGAGGTGTGTTTGGGGTCATTGTCCTGTTAAAAATAAATGATGGTTCAACTAAATGCAAACCGGATGGAATAGCATGCCGCTGCAAGATGCCGTGGTAGCCATGCTGGTTCAGTATGCCTTCAATATTAAATAAATCCCTAACAGTGTCACCAGCAAAGCACCCCCACACAATCACACCTCCTCCTCCATGCTTCACGGTGGGAACCAGGCATGTAGAGTCCATCCGTTCACCTTTTCTGCGTCGCACAAAGACACAGTGGTTGGAACCAAAGATCTCAAATTTGGACTCATCAGACCAAAGCACAGATTTCCACTGGTCTAATGTCCATTCCTTGTGTTCTTTAGCCCAAACAAGTCTCTTCTGCTTGTTGCCTGTCCTTAGCAGTGGTTTCCTAGCAGATATTCTACCATGAAGGCCTGATTCACACAGTCTCCTCTTAACAGTTGTTCTAGAGATGTGTCTGCTGCTAAAACTCTGTGTGGCATTGACCTGGTCTCTAATCTGAGCTGCTGTTAACCTGCGATTTCTGAGGCTGGTGACTCGGATGAACTTATCCTCCGCAGCAGAGGTGACTCTTGGTCTTCCTTTCCTGGGGCGGTCCGCATGTGAGCCAGTTTCTTTGTAGCCCTTGATGGTTTTTGTGACTGCACTTGGGGACACTTTCAAAGTTTTCCCAATTTTTCAGACTGACTGACCTTCATTTCTTAAAGTAATGATGGCTACTCGTTTTTCTTTACTTAGCTGCTTTTTTCTAACAGTCTATTCAGTAGGACTATCAGCTGTGTATCCACCTGACTTCTCCACAACGCAACTGATGGTCCCAACCTCATTTATAGGGAAAGAAATCCCACTTATTAAACCTGACAGGGCACACCTGTGAAGTGAGAACCATTTCAGGTGACTACCTCTTGAAGCTCATCAAGAGAATGCCAAGAGTGTGCAAAGCAGTAATCAAAGCAGAAGGTGGCTACTATGAAGAACCTAGAATATGACATATTTTCACTTTTTTTGTTATGTATATAATTCCACATGTGTTAATTCATAGTTTTGATGCCTTCAGTGTGAATCTACAATTTTCATAGTCATGAAAATAAAGAAAACTCTTTGAATGAGAAGGGGTGTCCAAACTTTTGGTCTGCACTGTATTTTATATGTAAAATTGGAAAAGGGGGCGATTTATATTCAAAATGGGGCGGCATCTGAAGGGTTACTTGTTGCGGATCGCAGCGCCCTGTCAGAGGCAGGGTGTCGGTAATGCGTTTCTGCCGCCGGCTGTATTTGTAATGTATTAAACATTAGTTATCCTTGGTGGCACAGTGGCCACAGCCCCTCCCCTCCTCTGCGCTCTCATTGGCAGCAGCGGCACCGGGGGGAGGGAGAGACTGCTTCCTTCTTCCCTGTGGGAACATGGCGCACGCTGAGAGCAGCGCGATCCATATTCTCTGATATTAGGGTGTGCAGTAGCACAGCCTAGTATCGATAAAAGACAAATCCCGGTATCGTAGCGATACCGGGCTAAAAGTATCGATTGGGTATCGAAAGTTTGATACCCGAAACAACCCTAGCAGATACAACTTACCCTGCAAAAAATAGGTCCTCACATGACTAGACAAAAAAAAGTTATGGTACTTTGAAGGAGGGGATAGAAAAGCAACAAATAAAAATTAGAAAAATGGCTTTGACAGGAAGGGGTTAAGTGGGGGAAGAAAAAAATTGCTTTGCTTGGGTTCTAGCGTAGAAACCGCAGCTCTAATGTAGTACAGCAAAGGATCTTAACAGGGCTAGAGCCCTGCTTACATCTGCATTGTTCTTCTCCATTATAGGTATAGAACAGTGAGCAGCAATGCCAGGACATTTATTTAATGACAGGGATGGCGTCTGACATGGAGTATAATGAATCTATCACACCTTTTCTGGATAAACTAGTGCAGTATACTGTGCTTTATGTCCAGCGTTTTTGGGCTGATCTGCAATTGAGGCTGCATAAGGAGCGTTCAACGCAGATTTTAATACAAGGGTCCATTCACACGTCCGTTGTTTTTTTTCTTGATCTGTTCGGTTTTTTGCGGAACAGATCAGGACCAGTTCTGGACCCATTCATTTACAATGGGCCCTGGAAAAAAAATCGGAAAACACAATGTGTGCTGTCCGTTTCCGTTGTTCCGTTCCGTATGTCCGATAAAATATAAACCTTGTTCTATTCTTTTCCTCAAAAATCGGATCCTGGTACAATACAAAGTCAATGGTTCCGCAAAAAACGGATGACATTCGTATGTCATTACGTATGTCATCCGTTTTATGAGGAATCCGTTCCTGGAAATTAAATCCTGCCCACAGAAATCACTTATTCCCTTTTTTTTTTTTTCAAAGAAATCCATACAACTTTATTTGCTTTGTGAAATTTATACATGTTTCCGTTTTTTACGGATCCTCAAAAAACTGATGACATATGGATGACATACGGAAACATTTTCAGGAACAACGGATCCGCAAAAAACGGACTGAAATTCGGGATATAGAAAAATACTGACGTGTGAATGTAGCCTAAAACTCAGTCCCACATAAGTGACACAGATATCACTTCCTGTGTAAATTATTCATACCATGCTACTTCTTCTCTCGGTCAGTATATGGAAGTATCTCTCCTCTTCTGTGCCTCCTGGGAGTCTTGGTTTGCTGGTTGAAAATGACAGGCTCCATTCCAGCCTGCGGCTAAGTTCACATGGCACATGGAAAAATCAGTAGCAGATAACTAGCTGAAAAAAGGTACTTTCCCACTGGCGTTGCTGGATTCCTGCAAGCAGTTCCGTCGCCGGATGCGGATCAGTCTCACAAATGCATTGCAATACCGGATCCGTCTCTCTGGTGTTATCCGGAAAAAAGGATCCGGTATTTATATATTCTTTTTTACATTTTTAAAGGTCTGCGCATGCGCAGACTGGATGACTGGATCCAACAATGCGGCAATTTTAATGCCTGATCTGGTACTAATACATTCCAATGGAAAAACATTGCGGATCCGGTATTCCGGCAAGTGTTCAGGATTTTTGGCCGGACAGAAAAATGCAGCATGCTGTGTTTTTCCCCCCTGTCCATATACAGTAAAAGGACTGAACTGAAGACATCCTGAACGGATTGCTTTCCATTCAGAATGCATTAGGATAAAAACTGATCAGTTTTTTTTCCCGGTATTGAGCCCTTAGGACGTAACTCAAGACCGGAAAACTTTGACGCAAGTGTAAAAGTACCCTAAGCCTTCGAACGTCCCCAAAAAAAAAAAAATGGCATTTACAAAATGATCCAAACATGAAGTAGACATATGGGGAATATAAAGTGATAACTATTTTTGGAGTTATTACTATCTATTATGAAAGTAGAGAAATTAAAATTTGCTTTTTTTTCTAAATTTGGCATTTTTTAAATAAATAAAAATGAAATTTCTGGACTCAGTTTTATTACTGTCATGAAGTATAATATGTGACAAAAAAAAAAAAAAAAACAAACAATCTCAGAATGGCCTGGATAAGTAAAAGCATTTTAAAGTTATAACCACATAAAGTGACACATGTCGGATTTACAAAGAATGCCTGGGAAGTAAGGTGAAAACTGGCCCGAGGTAGAAAGGTTTAACAAATAAAAATAAACAATAAAAAAAAAAAAAAAAAAACTTAGGCTACTTTCACACTTGCGGCAGGACGGATCCGTCAGGCTGGTCTCCCTGTCGGATCCGTCCTTCAGCTGTTTCGCTGGACCACCGCTCCGTCCCCATTGACTAGAATTGTGACGGGGGCTGAGCTCCGGCGGTGCACGGCGAAAGCCGCCTGGCTAAAAAGTCCTGCATGTCCGACTTTTTAGTCCGGCGGCGGCTTTCGCAGTGCAGCGCCGTGCTGCGCCGGAGCTCAGCCCCCATCCCCATTATAGTCAATGGGGACGGAGCGGCGGTCCGGCGAAACAGCGGAAGGACGGTTCCGACAGGGAGACCAGCCTGCCGGATCCGTCCTGCCGCAAGTGTGAAAGTATCCTTAGGCTTAACCCTAAGTTCACACCTGAGTGTTTTACAGCGCGTTCAAACGCGCTGTAAAACGCTCAAGACATGAAAACCAATGCTTCCCTATGGGAATGGTTCACACCTGGGCGTTTTACAGCGCGTACGAACGCGCTGTAAAACGCCCGACGCTCAAACAAGTACTTGAGCTTCTTTGGGGCGTTTTGACGCGCGTTTGTGGCCATAGGACACTGCAGTCAATCACACAAACGCGCGTCAAACGCGCGTTTACTATTACAAAGAACGCGCATAAAAACGCGCGACAAAAACGCGCGTTTGAGAAACGCTCAGGTGTGAACCCAGCCTTAGAGAACACCATAGAGATTCGAGTTGTGAGAGACTAACGCCACACCTGACACCTTTATTCCTGCCTTCTCCTCTGCTCCTTAAGAGGAACCCATACAACTTTAACAAGTTGGAAGGCCGAAAAGTCAGCCTGAATTTGTGGGAGGGGCATTTTACCTTCTTAAGCGCCAGCTCCTCAGGGCGCTTCTGTTCATACGCTGGATAAGAAGTCGCCCGCTACCACAACCGCTGCCGCCTCGTACGTCGCAGGTTTTCATCCCCAGGAGAGGTAACATATGCATCCCCTCTCGTTTTCCTCCACTGGGCTCCCCCGGGCAGCGTCACAGGCTTCCGGTCACAAGCTCGGCGTGCGTTCCAGCGTGGAGCGCACGCCGAAATCCACTCACAGGCCCAGGCTTCCGGTCACAAGCTCGGCGTGCGTTCCAGTGTGGAGCGCACGCCGTAATTCACGCTCAGGCCCGGCGGCTCAACTCGGTTAGGCGGCTCAAAGCAGGTAACCTCTGTCCCCGCAAGTTATTCCCCTTACAGGAGCCCTCCGATCCGGGCCCCCATCTTCCATGCTTCCTGTTGCTGGATCAGCGTTTGTTCCAGAGTGGAACGCACGCAGATATCTGCTCCCAGACCGGGGTCTCCCGCTTCCCACATACGGCTCAGGACGAGTAGGCTCCGTCCCCCAGTTCACCCCTCCGCATGGCCATTCCCCACCATGAAATCTTCACATGTCTCTCTGCTTCCGGGGGTAGGTTGGCGTGCGTTCCAGCGTGGAACACACGTCAAACAAACCCACTGCCTCACATACGGGGTAGGTAGGGGTGTCTAGCCCCCTGAGTAACAACTATTCATGTCTGTAAATGGCCGATCATAATTTGTGGGTGCGGAAACTTAGCAGTGTTACCAAGCAACAAGACTGTGATAAAGTGCACACTCGCCGTGCCACGCAGCGTCAGGTGGTGTGAAGAAAAGTTATTCTCTGTCCGCACTCATAGGGGCGTCAGGGGGGAGGACTCCTGGGTCCCAGTTAGGCTTTTTGGAAGGGCACTAATTGCAGTTCTGAGGTCGAAGAGAGTTGGGGGGTCTTATCCGATGTAGGTTAGGTCTTTACCTCACCCCATACGCGGTCATCTTTCACTGATCATTCACTGCAATTATTTGTACTGATCTGTAGTGGCGACGGGGCCACTTGATATATGTATGCGCTTTCACGTTGTATGCTGTTGTTTTCCTGCTTCCGCTGGATCACCCAGGCTCACGCCCATCTCTGTCTCCTGGATCGCCCAGGCTCACGCCCGCCTCTGTCTCCTGGATCGCCCAGGCTCACGCCCGCCTCTGTCTCCTGGATCGCCCAGGCTCACGCCCGCCTCTGTCTCCTCGATCGCCCAGGCTCACGCCCGCCTCTGTCTCCTCGATCGCCCAGGCTCACGCCCGCCTCTGTCTCCTCGATCGCCCAGGCTCACGCCCGCCTCTGTCTCCTCATTCGCCCAGGCTCACGCCCGCCTCTGTCTCCTGGTTCGCCCAGGCTCACGCCCGCCTCTGTCTCCTGGTTCGCCCAGGCTCACGCATACCTCTGCCTCCTGGTCCGCCCAGGCCTGTCATCTTCCCCAGCTATTCTCCCTTCCGACGTATTCTGACCGTTTCATTTACCCGACATTTGACCAAGGTCAGGTGACCCAAGACATCAGCACAGGTATTAGCCTCTAATCCCAGGTACGTTACCAGGACTGACACGAGCCTTCTCGTGGGCACCGGTCGTACTACATTCCAGTCACATGTAGTTATCTGGGACTATTTCTTGCTTTGCAGGTTAAGCATGTCGCATGCTTCAGATGTGGAGGACACCATGTCACTCCCTGGAATGTCTGCCTCAAGCCAGGCTGGCACCATGTCCCTGAGAAGCTGGACGATTCCCAGGCTCATTGCCGAACTTAATAGGAGAGGCATCCCTCACCCGGCCTCTGCTCGCAAAGCAGAACTATACAAACTATTGATGACCACCCCGGGTCCATCAGGTGTCCAGCCAGGGACTATGGACATTCAGCAGTCGCTGACACATCTGCAAGCCACCATTGACTCCCTGGTCTGCACGGTGGCTGACGCTCAGTCCAGGGTATCTGTGCTGGAATCTCGGGCCCTGGCCCCCCCAGGCATCCCACCCTCCGGCTGAGTCCGTTGTTCCTCGGGTGTCCTCGCTAGGTATTACTATTTTCACTCCCCAGGTGGCCCCGGCCCATTTCATCCCTGACGGTATTAAAAAATATATCCTGGCTGGGAAGGATGTGAACCTGGCTTCCATCCTTATTGCCTCACAAGATCTCCCTGAGAACAGGGTCATCAACTGTGGTGACATCTCCCTCGTCCTGAAGGCCAAGGACGCAAGGCTTAACAGGAAGCTCACCATCCCGGAATTTGTCTTGGCGTTTAGCCTGTTCAGGGATATTGTGTGCTCGGCCCAGACTAGAAGGAGGGAGGAATTAGATTCGTACTTCTACTTGGTCACCGACCTGGGGCACAAGTATGGTGGCTCGTCATTTTATGACTACCACCGCTCCTTCTCGGCTAAGGCGGCTGCTGCTCTGGTTCATTTCCGGTTTGTCACCAACTGGGCCAACATCGATATGGAGCTGTTTTGCCGCCACTTTGCGAGTCTCAGGGCCCCATCTTGTTCAGTATGCCAGTCCATTTTTCCATTCCTCGGACTGGTGTCCCAACTCTGTCAATCCCATCCAGGATAGGTCCCTGCCCGTTCCCTTGGGTCTCCAACTGGGCGCCCCCGGGGTTGACAAGCTGGGTCGGCCCATACTGTAGGTCTATAGCCAGGTTTGTAACAATTTTAATGCGAACGGTTGTGTCTTCAACGGTTGCAGGGCTCTCCACATTTGCTCGTTGTGCTTCAGGGCTCACCCTCGTCCCGCCTGTCCCAAAAGGTCTGCGAAACAGTCCCGACTAGCAGACATTGACCTCGATCTCCTGGACGTCCTTCTGCGGGATCACCCCGACAGAGGGTTTGTGCAATTCTTGCTGTCTGCCTAGTGCCTAAGAAAAATTCTAATAAAAAGCGGTTAATCTACGACCTGTCCATGCCTCATGACTCGGCCGTTCCCAGCCTCAACTCCCTCACCCCATCCGAGGAGTTCTCCATGCAGTATTCCTCCGTAGACGAGGCAATTAAGGGTATTGTGAACTCCGGCAAGGGTTCCTGGTTGGCGAAGGCGGACATCGCAGACGCCTTCAAGCTCCTTCCGGTTAAACCACACTTATGGGGTTACTACGGGCTTAGATGGGCCGACCGCTATTATTTTGCAAACAGACTTACCTTTGGTTCGAAGAGTCTTGCATTGGATCCTTGTCCATCATGGTGGTCTACCTGTGGTGATCATCCACTATCTCGATGATTTCTTGATCATTGAGGGTTCACACGGCGGGTCGGGCAATCTGGCTACTCTTCTCCAAATTTTTTCCAGCCTGCGGGTCCCGATGGCGGGGCCCTCTGTTTTGGCGTGGGCTAATAGGGTGATGTTCCTAGGATATCTATTCAGGGTGGAGCTCCAATCCTTGCTAGGGCGAATCAACTTCGCCTCCAGAATCATGCCCCAGGGCAGGGCTTTCACCTCCAGACTGCTCCAGTTGTTGCCTTCGGCTCCTGACCAGGACAGCATCGTCCATTTGGACAGCCATGCCAGGGCGGACTTGGCCATGTGGTCCCGGTTCCTATCCTCCTGGAATGGCATTTCCCTTTTTGTGTTGTCATGGGCGCCGTCATACCCCACCATTTTTTCGGACGCTGCAGGTATGGGGTCATCAGTGGGCAAACACCTTTTTTTTCCAGATGCTGCCAGGAGCGGGTCCCCTCCCCCGGTCTTCCATTCCCTGGTGATGGTTTAAAGTCCCTCCTTTCTAACGCCAGGAACCTGGTACAACATTCCCTCTCCTCCAATACCATCAGGAACTACCAAGCCAGCTTTAAGGTTTATGAAGTTTTCTCCAGGTCCCATCCGCAAGGTTGCTTGGACGATATCTCCTACACCCTGGCGTTCATAGCCCACTGTCATCGCAACCTCAGGCTGTCTTACAACACCGTCAAGCTGTACTTAGCCGGGATACAGCACTGCTCCATGCATCGTAATCAAAACGGAGGTTCCATTTTCTCAGTGCAGGCAGTCAAGGCTGCCCTTAGGGGAATCCAGAGGAGCAGGGATGCCCCTCCCGTCCGTAGACAGCCTGTCTCCGGCGAGATGTTTAGGAGATTTTCGTCCGCGTTGGATGGACATCCTTTTGGGCACTCTCCTAGTTTGGTCATTAAGGCAGCCATGTATCTCGGGTTTTATGGGTTCCTTAGGCCAGGCGAGTTTACCAGCACCTCCTCCAAACATCAGGGTTTGCAGGTGCGGCAATTTTCCTGGGTCCATGACCATTTTGTCCTCCAGCTACCATCCACCAAGTCCAATCAACACGGGCCTCCCTCGGAGGTCGGGTTTTTCAAAACTTCCAACGATTGGTGTCCGTTCATGGTCCTCCATGTAGCTCTGCTACAAGATACCCCCCTAGATGGCCCTCTGCTGCCTTTGCATGGGAATTTCCTGACTTTAATCCAGTTCGTGTCTCACACCAGAACGCTGGTATCAGGTCTAGGCTACAACCCGCTGGTCATCACTGGGCACTCGCTCCAGATTGGGGCTGCGTCTGCAGAGTCAAAAAATGAGGTCCCAGCGCACGTGATCAAAAGCATGGGTCGCTGGCGTTCCACATTGCCGGCGCTATAATAGAAAATGCCTTTTCTTGTCCGCAATTGCGGACAAGAATAGGACATGTTCTATCTTTTTTTTGCTTGAGTGTTACCGGAGGGCTATCTCCCCATCGTACTATCAGAGGGGATAGTTTCCTCCTCTTCCTTTTGCTCGTCTCTGTCGCTCTGGGCCTTGTGGCCCCTGCTCCTGCCTTTGGTGAGTTTGCTGGTCCTCCCGCTTTGTCTATGCTTTCTCCTCCTGACCTGTTTTAACGTGCATAAGACTGTAATTATGGAAATTGCATTCTTATTGAGAATCTGTTACCACCAAGCCTGCGTTTCCATTCAGAAGTTGTAACTACTCTTCCTTTGCCTTCTGCTTGATGCTGCCCCCCCCCCCCCCAACCTTGTTGTTCCTGCTCCTGTTCACGGTGCGTTTGTTGGTCTTGCTGCTTTGACTGCTGATCTTGTGGACTCCTTGCTGGCTCCCTTCTTGCTCTGTGTGTGCGCCCTGACCTATGTAGGAGAGTACCTGGTGTGGTGGTAGATGGGAGGTACATGCCACTGGGGGTCTTTGCCCCGGTGGAGTAAGAGCCGGAAAAGTGCATTTTGCGTCGGTTATGCTGTTAACACAGTGGATCCGGGTCGGCTCTTACTGGGAGCAGGCAGATATGCGGGCAGGTGCTGTCTCCCCACGGTCCAGGCCAGGTTTTGCAGGGAAGGGTTAAAACCCGACCAGCAACAAGGGTGTGGTGTGCAATGTGGAGCTTCTGTGTTCTCTGGCTGTGAGAGTAAGAAGTGGAGGTGAGCTGGGCTGTGTGCTGAGGCCTGTAAAGGAGTGTGCGGGATCCCGCAGCTGAAGCCAGGAGGGATCCGTGTCCTGTGGCTAGAAGCAGGACCCATGGCCTTACTTCACCAAGGAGAAAAAGGTGACATTACTCCTGGCTTTAAATAGACTTTACTTTATGTGACTGAAACAGGCCTCAAGTAGCCTGTATCAGGGACTTGCTGTGTTTGAACTATTGTTTTGCTGTTTTGTGTGACCACCCTCCCTATGAACTGCACCGTCTTTCACTTGTATGCACCGTGTGAATAAACAAAGCATCGTGTTTTACACCAAGACCGGTCTGTGTTGCCTCTATACTGCACTCGCTACCACTGCCTACCAGAGCGGATCCCCACAATTGGTGGAGGATGCGTGCATACTGCAGTGAGGCTGGCTGAGAATATTTATCCGGGTGGTGCACGGCTACATGTCATACATTAAACCAGCCAGCTTGGTCATCCCAGACAAAATGGAGGAGCTGGTTAAGCAGTTGGTGCAGAGCAATGCACAACAGCAACAAACAGTTTGCTGGTACAACAAATGGCGCTTATGCAAGAGGCTCTGCGTGCATCCCAGCAAGAGACCCCACCGGCAGTGATTCCGTCCCTGTCGGCTCCCAGGGATAAAGTCCGTTCAGCATTAAGGAAAATGGCTCCAGAGGACGATGTAGAGGCCTTCCTGATGGTGTTTGATAGGACCGCGGAACAGGAGAACTCACCGTTGGGACAGTGGGCTGAAGTGGTGGTGCCATTTCTACTCGGTGACGCACAAAAAGCATACTTCGACCTCAGCAGGGAGGACGCCCAGGACTATGGGAAGCTGAAGGCTGAGGTGATGGCACGCTTGGGGGTTACTACCTATGTACGGGCGCAGATAGTACATCGGTGGGCCTTTTCTGAGTCCAGACCCGTCCGGGCTCAGGCATATGACCTGGTTCATCTGGTGAGGAAGTGGCTCCAGCCGGAAACATTGAGCCCCTCCCAAATGGTCGAGCGAGTGGTCATGGACCGTTTCATGCGGACACTGCCAAGGGCCATACAGCACTGGGTTGGTCAGGTAGACCCCGGCAACCTGGATGAGTTAGTAATCCTAGTTGAGAGGTATGTGGCGAGCCAGGACTTGGTGTGGGGGCTCAACGCAGGCACGGGAATCCCGTCAGGCTCCCTCTCAAGCTAGGGATCCGGAAAAAGGGACCCAACCACAAAGGGGAGAGGAAGGCTAGTCCTACTCCAGGGAAGAGAGACCGGGGAGGGACCACGGGGATTCAATGTTGGCACTGCCACGGCCTGGGACATAGGGCAGCGAACTGTCCTCAAACACCTGAACCCATGGACTGCGGGTTCGCTCGCCGGTCCTCTTTCTTTGCCTGGCCTGTATGTACCGCTGATGCCCGGCCGGCCGCCGATATGCCACCTCTGTGCCAAGTCTTGGTTGATGGGCATCCGATTAATGCTTTGCTGGACTCTGGTGACCTGGAGTCCTTAGTGTCTGAGACACTCCCAGAGAAGCAAACCCTGTCCATTGTCTGTATCCATGGGGACCGCTGGGAGTTCCCCACTGCCAGGGTTACCATGTCCGTGTTGGGCAAATAGGTGCAGCATGTCATCGGAGTGGGACACCAAATCCCTTATGCCGCCATACTGGGAAGGGATTCTCCTTTGTTCTGGACTCTATGGAAGAGCGATATGCTTTCCCTTAGGGACAGACAACAATCGGGCCCAGTGCCCGAAGATCCCGATGCGGGGATACCAGCTGTAGGGGTCACTACATCACCTGTAGAGTGTCATCCCGATAGGTTTCCCCTAGAGGTGTTGGCAGGCGAATCCGTGGAAACCCCATCCATCCTGGACCTGGAGGCATCCCGTGACACGTTCGGGACCGCCCAGCTCCAGGATCCGACATTATTGCGGGCGAGGGAAGGGGTGACAGTAGTAAATGGGGTGGCTCAGAACCCAGGGGCCGACTCTGTTTCCCCATCTGGCTTTTAACCAGGACCTGCTGTACAGGGTTTACAAAGTGCAGCAGGAGGTAGTAGAGCAGCTGGTAGTACCCCAGCCATACCGCCGTGTGGTACTGGACTTGGCCTACTCCCACGTGCTGGGAGGACATTTGGGCGTAAAAAAAACAAGAGCGTATTCTGCAAAGGTTCTATTGGCCCGGGGTATATAAGGATGTCGGAAGGTTTTGCCAATCCTGTCCAGTGTGTCAGATGACGAGCCCCCAGCCCCACTATCGCAGTCCCCTAGTACCCATGCCCATCATCGAGGTCCCCTTCGAAAGAATAGGGATGGATCTGGTAGGCCCCATAAACAAGTCGGTCAGAGGGCACCAGCATATCTTGGTGGTCTTAGACTATGCCACCAGATATCCTGAAGCGATCCCACTACGTCATACTTCAGCTAAGCTCATAGCTAAAGAACTCATGGGTATGTTTGCAAGGGTGGGGATTCCAAAAGAGATCCTGACCGACCAGGGGACCCCCTTCATGTCTAATGTGACGAGGGAGCTCTGCAAGCTTTTAGGGGTTAAACAGTTACACACGTCCGTATACCATCCTAAAGCCGACGGACTAGTGGAGCGCTTTAACAAAACCCTAAAAACTATGCTCAAAAGAACCGTAGCCAAAGACGGAAAGTATTGGGACCTGTTGCTGCCATACGTATTGTTCACAGTGCGAGAAGTGCCCCAGGCATCTACGGGATTCTCGCCCTTCGAGCTATTATTATACGGTCGACGTCCAAGAGGGTTGCTGGACATAGCTAAAGAGGCGTGGGAGCAACAGCTCACCCCACACAAGAGTATTATAGAGCATATAGAAAAGATGCAGGACCGTATAGAGACAGTACTACCAATCGTCCGGGAACACATGGAGGCCGCCCAACTGGCACAGAGCCGGGTATACAACCGGAGTGCTCAGGTCCGGACATTTAACCCGGGTGACCGGGTACTGGGGCTAGTCCCCACCATTGACAGCAAGTTTTTGGCACAGTGGCAAAGTCCCTATGAGGTGAAAGAGAAGGTAGGGTCAGTGAATTACAAGATATCCCAGCCAGGTCGGCGGAAGCCAGAACAGGTATATCATGTAAATTTGCTGAAATCGTGGAGAGATGGGGAGTGTCTCATTGGGGTAGGCCAAAGCACTGTCATGTCTGGGGGGGGGGGGGGGGGGAGATCCCAGCTCCACACGAGGTCCCGGAGGGCACCTCCGCGGTAAAGATAGCGGGTGGTCTGTCGACCAAACAATCAGGAAGCCAAAGAGTTGGTAAGTCAAAATAGGGACGTGTTCTCTGAGCTTCCTGGTCGAACTTCGGTAGTCCGACATGACATAGTCACCGAGCCCCACGTCAGGGTACGGTTAAAGCCGTATCGTGTACCGGAGGCCCGGCGACAGGCCATTTCAGAAGTAAGGTCCATGTTGATGTTAGGGGTCATTGAGGAGTCAAGGAGCAAGTGGGCCAGCCCCATAGTCCTCATCCCAAAACCTGACTGTACTAGGCGCTTCTGCAATGACTTTAGAAAGTTCAACGAAGTGTCCAAATTTGATGCCTACCCCATGCCCCGGGTAGACGAGCTCATAGAACGGCTAGGGAAAGCTTGCTATTTCTCGGTCCTCGACCTCACAAAAGGATATTGGCAGGTGCCTCTCACGGAGGCGGCAAAGGAGAAGACTGCCTTTGTCACCCCCGAGGGGTTATTTCAGTACCAAGTTTTGCCCTTTGGCCTACATGGCGCTCCAGCCACCTTCCAGCGATGGATGGACGTCATCCTACTGCCCCATCGTCCATATGCTTCGGCATATCTGGACAACATCTTTGTGTTTAGCCAGGACTGGGAGAGTCACCTGCCCAAGGTACAGGCCGTAGTCGATTCACTTAGAAAAGCCGGACTGACGGCCAACCCAAAAAAGTGTTCGATCGGGTTCGAGGAGGTCCGGTACCTGGGATACGAGATTGGGCAGGGAGTTGTTAAAACCCCAGGTAGACAAGGTTGAGGCAATCAAGAGCTGGCCCAGACCTCTTACCACCAAGCAAGTACGTTCGTTCCTAGGGATGATAGGATATTACATGCGCTTTATCCCCAACTTTGCCACAGTAGCGGCCCCATTGACAAGACTTTTAAAGGGGAGGAAGACTGATGGTCCGCTGGGATGAGCAGGCGGAAGAGGCGTTCTCCCGTTTGAAGTCGGCTCGGTGTGGGTCCTCGGTTTTGGTGACACCCGACTTCACACGGGAATTTGTCGTTCAGACGGACGCCTCTGGAGTGTGCCTAGGGGCAGTACTCTCTCAGGAAGTCAGTGGGGAGGAACACCCCATTATCTTCCTGAGTCGCAAACTCACCCAAGCGGAAACCAGGTACAGCGTGGTAGAGAGAGAATGCCTGGCCATTAAGTGGGCCCTCGAGTCCCTGAGGTACTATCTGTTAGGGAGAAGGTTCCGTCTGGTGACCGACCATTCCCCTCTCCAGTGGATGAGCCGGGCCAAGGAGGGGAGTGCCCGGGTCACCAGAAGGTTCTTGTCCCTCCGGGTCGGCTCTTACTGGGAGCAGGCAGATATGCTGGGAGCAGGCAGATATGCGGGCGGGTGCCTGTCTCCCCACGGTCCAGGCCAGGCTTTGCAGAGAAGGGTTAAAACCTGAACAGCAACAAGGGTGTGGTGTGCAATGTGGAGCTTCTGTGTTCTCTGGCTGTGAGAGTAAGAAGTGGAGGTGAGCTGGGCTGTGTGCTGAGGCCTGTAAAGGAGTGTGCGGGATCTCGCAGCTGAAGCCAGGAGGGATCCGTGTCCTGTGGCTAGAAGCAGGACCCATGGACTTACTTCACCAAGGAGAAAAAGGTGACATTACTCCTGGCTTTAAATAGACTTTGCTTTATGTGACTGAAACAAGTCTCAAGTAGCCTGCAGCAGGGACTTGCTGTGTTTGAACTATTATTTTGCTGTTGTGTTTTACCACCCTCCCTATGAACTGCACCGTCTTACTTGTATGCACCGTGTGAATAAACAAAGCATTGTGTTTTACACCAAGACCGGTCTGTGTTGCCTCTATACTGCACTCGCTACCACTGCCTACCAGAGCGGATCCCCACTCCTGCTATATTCTGCATAAGAAGATCGGTGAGGTAGTTTGATTTTGGAATTATTATTATTTCCCCCCCCCCTTGTTTTTTCCTGTTTAAGGTTTATTCTATAGGAGGAAGGGAGAGAAAAAAAAGGGGGGGGGGGGAGAGAAAGGGAAAAGTAGAAGAGAAAGAAAGAGGGGAGGACAAAGAGAAATAATATTTTAAAAAAAGGCCCTAAGCAAAATAGGCACTCAACAGATTTTTCTGGTCAGAAATCCTCCGGTACTGCTGGATTCTAACACCACTAGTGTGAAAGTACCCTAACAAAAAGATGGTCCTCTATAACCCTATAGTCTGCCATGGCCTGAACAAGATCACAATCAAAAACATAATCGCCTGACGTTGATACTAGAACTCTGACAGGATCTGCAGGGCAAAGTTCTTCACTAAAGTGCATCTCCTAGGTGCTTTTAATCTCATCCAAATTTGAGAGGGTGATAAAACAGAAGACAGTCTTTAAAGGGATTCTGTCACCTCCCCTAACCCAAAATCCGATTTTAAAGCAGTCATGCAGCACAGCTTACCTTGAATAGGCTGTGCACTTCTATCTTGTAATCCGTCCAGTAGTTTCTGTGAAAATCGACTTTTATGGTTATGCAAATTAGCCCTGAAGGTGCCCAGAGGGGCGTTTTGTTCCCCTTAGTGAGCCCAGTAACGCCCCTCTTACATTGCCCAGCCTGCCTTCCTTGCGACTGTCTAACCGCCCCCAGCCTCCCACCCCTCTCCTCCCCCTCCCTCACGCCGAACGAACTCTCGCACAGGCGCAGTACCCACTGAGAGCTGTGCCAGTGCGATCTGCAGGAGACTGAGGGCAGGAGCTTCACCCTCGTCACTGGGCATGCGCCGAGCCCAGTGACGTCCGATGCTCGCTCTTCCCTGCTGACTGAGGGAAGAGCGAGCATCGGACGTCACTGGGCTCGGCGCATGCCCAGTGACGAGGATGAAGCTCCTGCCCGTCCAGCCCTAATGCATTCTGAGTGGATGCGGATCCGCTCAGAATGCATCAGTCTGGCACCGTTTGTCCTCCGCTCCGCTCAGCAGGCGGACACCCGAACGCCGCTTGCAGCGTTCGGGTGTCCGCCTGGCCGTGCGGAGGCAAACGGATCCGTCCAGACTTACAATGTATGTCAATGGGGACGGATCCGTTTGAAGTTGACACAGTATGGCTCAATTTTCAAACGGATCCGTCCCCCATTGACTTTCAATGTAAAGTCAAAACGGATCCGTTTGCACTATCATGAAAAAAAATAAAAATAATAAAAATTTATATATATTATTTTTTTGTTCATGGTAATGCAAACGGATCCGTTCTGAACGGATCTAAGCGTTTGCATTATAGGTGCGGATCAGTCTGTGCAGATACCAGACGGATCCGCTCCGAACGCAAGTGTGAAAGTAGCCTTAGATTGTCATCCGCGTCCGTGATCCGTGTCCGTTTTTTCCTATCATTTCAAAGGCAAACTTGACTTAGATTTTATTTTTTTTTTTCATGTCCGTGGATCCTCCAAAAATCAAGGAAGACCCACAGAAGAAAAAACGGACACAGAACAACAGAAACCGTTTTTGCGGACCGCAAAAAAAAAAACGTCTGTGTGCATGAGGCCTCAGGCAGATACAGAAACATACTGGGATGCCGACTGGGGAATTTAACCCCCACCGGGACCAGACAAAACTAGACACAGACACAGTTCGCAATACAATACAATACACTGCTGCCAGTATGCATGGACCACAGAGAATATGCACTGCCACATGACCCAAGACACACATTCACACAAGTCTGCAAAACCAGCCAACACGGCAGCAATGGCGCACCCACAATTGTCTGCAGTCAGCGCACACAACAGAGGAGAATGTGCCCTGCCTAACCTAGACGTGACCCTAGATACGCATTGAAAGCAATCAGCACATGTAGCATACAAGGGACACGGAGAACAATGGCAGACAAACACAGAACACAGGGAGTCACAGGAGGCAGTTCACACACAGCCACAGAAGAGGATGTTTACTGCCATACCAGCACACAGCCTAGACACATGTCTAAACAACTCTGCAGCCAGTACAAAATAGCGCTGGCAGCCAGCCTACATGGCAACGCGTTGTTACACTGAACACACTACGACACAAATTTGTGCTGGAGAACATAAATCTAAAATTACTGGCTATCCTGAAGTCTACAAGATGTTAGACCTAATTTACTGAGACTTTTGGTGACCTACACTTACCTAAAACAGCCATGGTTATGTTGCCCCCAGATCCACGTGCAATCAAAACAATCCCTCCTGGCTAAAAACAGGCCTCTCTTCTCCCTGCGCCTGATTTTTCATGACCGCATATTCGCCTCCATCCTCTGGTTGTTGTTGACCACCCAGAGCACAGTTTAAGTAGGCTCCTTTCATTCCTCTGACTGGTCTCCCTTCTGCATTCCACCTTGCCAAATTGTTTATCAAGCACATTTTTCATCTAAGCAGTTAAACCTAGCACACCATCTCTGATTGAAGTGTTCAGCTAAAACGGCATCTGTCAGCAGATTTGTACCTATGAAACTGGCTGACCTGTGTGCAAATGAGCCTTCTAGGAGCAACGGGGTTATCGCTGTTACAACTAGCAGCTCTGCTCTCTCTGCAACAGCCACACCCTCTCCACTTTAATTGACAGGGCCAGGCAGTGAGAACGTCACCACACCTGGCCCTATCAATCATAGAAAGGGGAGCCTTTAAGCGTGACAGCAACAACCCTCTTGCTCCTAGAGGCTCATTTGTGTATATTAACCCTTTCAAGATATCACTGTAATCGTATTGAGCAAGAAATATTAAGTTAATGTGTGGGTATTTTTTGTCATTTATTATTTTTTTGCGTGGTATTGAGTGGTATCGAGTATCGCAATACTTTTTCTTCGTATCGAAACCAAATAAAAATGTTGGTATCATGACAACTCCAGTCTGTTACCAGTAGTGGTTGTGTCTGACAATCAGTGCTGCACCCATCTGTACTTTTACTGAAAGCTGCATGCAATTCATTTCTAGTAGTAATAATAAAGGGACGGCACAACATAGAGTCATAAGAATAGGGGCTCCAGAATTGTTATTACATGGGGAATGCATGTAGTTACTAAAACAGACATGTCAGGAGAGGGGACAGGTCCACTTTCAGTCCAGGTTCTGGAGGTCTTTCTGTAGATTCCTGAATGTCAAGTTAGATTTCTCTTCAGACTGTTTCCCTCAGTTCATTGGGTTGGTGGAAAATATTAGCCAAGTGTTGGAGAATTATCTGCAAAATTTTTCCTTCTCGACATGACTGTTGAGTAACTTTGCTTTCCTGGGCTGAATTCTCCTATAAAAACCACTCTAGTGGTAATTCTTTCTACATTGTATACAGAAAACAATCTGTGGATTCTACTTCCTCCAAAGTGACAGCTGCTGATTCTACAACCAAGGACTTCCTTCAAGTCTGGCAGGAGACTTAGGCCCCTTTCACACGGGCGAGTTTTCCACGCGGGTGCAATGCGTGAGGTGAACGCATTGCACCCCCACTGAATCCAGACCCATTAATTTCTATGGGGCTGTGCACATGAGCGGTGATTTTCACGCATCACTTGTGCGTTGTGTGAAAATCGCAGCATGTTCTATATTGTGCGTTTTTCACGCAACGCAGGCCCCATAGAAGTGAATGGGGCTGCAGGAAAATCGCAAGGATCCGCAAGCAAGTGCGGATGCGGTGTGATTTTCACACATGGTTGCTAGGATGAAAGTCTATTCACTGCATTATTTTCCCTTATAACATGGTTATAAGGGAAAATAATAGAATAATTTAATACAGAATGCTTAGTAGAAGGTCAATTAAGGGTTAACAAAAATAAAAATAAATTAACTCACCTCCTCCAATCGATCGCATAGCTGCCGGTCTCCTGTTCTTTCTTCAGGACCTGTCAAAGGACCTGTGGTGACGTCACTGAGCTCATCACATGATCCATCACCATGTGATGAGCACATTGACGTCACCACAGGTCCTTTGACAGGTCCTGAAGAAAGAACAGGAGATCGGCAGCTACGTGATCAATTGGAGGAAGTGAGTAAATTTTTTATAATTTTTTTTTTTAACCCTCAATTGACCTTTTACTAAGCATTCTGTATTAAAAAATGCTATTATTTTCCCTTATAACCATGTTATAAGGGAAATAATAATATTTACAGAATACTGAACCCAAACCCAAACTTCTGTGAAGAAGTTCGGGTCTGGGTACCAAACATGCAGATTTTTCTCACGCCCGTGCAAAACGCATTAAAGTGCTTTGCACTCGCGGGGAAAAATTGCGCATGTTCCCGCAACGCACCCGCCTGAACCCAGCCTTTGAGCTGTTTCACACGAGCAACTCCGTGTGTGAGTGTGATCCTCCGCTCTGGACGCAGGAGCGCATGGCATTATCATGATTTATAATGCTATGTGCCTCTGCTTGACCTTATTTCTACAGAACATACTGACAGCTTTATGTCACTAGGATTCTGTGGAAAAAAGGCCAAGCAGAGGCACATAGCATTATAAATCATGATCATGCCGTGCGCTCCTGCAAGTCCAGAGCAGAGGATCACACTCACACACGGAGCGTGATTCCTGCAATGGACTCACTTTTGTGAAACAGCCCTAAATCTTCCCTGGTCCAGGGGACTCCTCATATGTAGAGATCTGATGACCTGAGACACAGGGCACCACATAATTTCCCCTGCAGAGACAAAGTCTGGCTCTACTCTAAAAATATCAGTTTGAGGCCCCATTCACACGTCCGCAATTTCGTTCCGCATTTTGCGGAACGGAATTGCGGACCCATTTATTTCTATGGGACCGTACGATGTGCTCTGGGTCCGCACTTCCGGGTCCGCATTTCCGCTCTCGAAAAAAATAGAACATGTCCTAATAGGCATATTCTATTAGTGCCGGCGATGTGCGGTCCGCAAAATGTGGAACGCACATTGCCGTGTCCGTGTTTTGCAGATCCGTGGATCCGCAAAACACGTTACGGACGTGTGAATGGACCCTTAGGCCTCTTTCACACGGGCGTCAAGTTTTTTGCCCGGATAAGAGGCGGGTGCGTTGCGGGAAAATGCGCAATTTTCCCGCGCAAGTGCAAAACATTGTTATGCGTTTTGCACTCACGTGAGAAAAATCGCGCATGTTTGGCACCCGAACTTCTTCACAGAAGTTCGGGCTTGGGATTGATGTTCTGAAGATTGTATTGTAAAGAAGAGACCCGGTCGGTCTCTTCTTTAGCTGTGAGCTAAATGACCTGTGGTGATGTCAGATCACATGCTCCAATCACATGGTCCATCACCATGGTGATGGAGCATGTGATCTGACATCACCACAGGTCCTTTAGCCCACAGCTAAAGAAGAGACTGACCGGGAACTACGCGATCAAGAGGATAAGGTGAGTTAACTTTTTTTTTTTTTTTAACCCTTCCAGCACTGTTATACTAAGCATTCTGTTTTCAGAATGCTATTATTTTCCCTTATAACCGTGTTATAAGGGAAAATAATACAGTGAATAGACTGTCACCTAGAACCCATGCATGAAAATCGCACCGCATCCGCACTTGCTTGCGGATGCTTGCGATTTTCACGCAACCCCATTCATTTCTATGGGGCCTGCGTTACATGAAAAACGCACAAAGAGGAGCATGCTGCGATTTTCACGCAACGCATAAGTGATGCGTGAAAATCACCGCTCATGTGAACAGCCACATAGAAATTAATGGGTCAGGATTCAGTGCGGGTGCAATGCGTTCAACTCACGCATCGCACCCGCGCGGAATGCTCGCCCGTGTGAAAGGGGCCTTAGAGTACCTTCCTACAAGCTTACTCCTTGATTCTTGGTTCCTTTTGAGGTTTTGAGTCAGATCAACTCTGCATGCTGCAATTTACGCCTTTCACAGTCTCTGCGTATACCCAATTCTTTCTTCGTTTTACATAACAAATTGCTGATGATTAACTGCCGATCCAAATCTCCAGTGTCTGCTTCCTCTCTACTTGGTCCTGAAGATGAGTTTCAGGTGGAGAGTAGGGCTGGGTGATATGGCCTTAAATCTATATTGTGATATAATTTGAAGCATGTGTGATATAAAGATATATCGCAATATATTATTTTTTTCTGTATGTGCACAAATTACAAAACTTTTAAAGAAATTTTTAAGATGTGTATTGTGTAACAGATCTTTTTCCAAACAATGTAGAGATGAAGTGTTAGTAAAATACTAAATTGTTTACAATAAAGTCGAAATTTTGCCATTTGCCATCATCCATGCCCCGAGCCAGTGCCATCAGCCCCATGCCATTTGCCATCATCAATGTCCTACAGCCAGCGCTATCAGCCCCATGTCATTGCCACCATCATCCATGTCCCCCAGCCAGCATCATCAGCCCCATGCCATTGCCACCATCATCATATCCCCCAGCCAGCGCCATCAGCCCCATGCTGCCATTGCTATTTGCAATCATCCATGTCCCCCATCCAGCGCCATCAGCCGCTGTCAAAGTGCAGAGGACATGGTTGTTGCAGAGAGAATCGAGCCTCTAGGTGTTATGGCAATGTCTCCTAGGGGCTCATTTGCATTCATTAAAACTTTTTTCTCAGCAATGCAGGCACATATGAACATGGGACCAACACAGATGTAACAGGTCAACCAGTTTCATAGGTACAAATCTGCTGACTGATACCGGTTAACTGTAGCGACCAGTGTCAGTCATCTGCTGTCAAAGCCAATAAAATTTTGGCTGCATCAAAAGGGACATATATGCACTTGATGGGAACCCTCCACTTTACAAATCTCTAGACAGACCGCAGATGGAGTACTGTATACAGTTCTGGGCTCCTGTGCACAGGAAAGACATAGCAGAGCTGGAGAGGGTTCAGAGTAGGGCAACTGAAGTAATAACAGCAATGGGTGGACAATAGTGCCCACAAAGATGATCAGAGTTAGGGCTCATTCACACAACCGTGATTTGGTTCCGCATCCAAGCCACATTTTTTGCAGCTTTGGTTCGGACCCATTCACTTCAATGGGGCCGCAAAAGATGCGGACAGCACTCAGTGTGCTGTCCGCATCCGTTGTTCTGTTCCGTGGACCCGTTTTATCGACAAGAATAGGCATTCCATTCCACAAATTGCAGAAGGCACACGGGCGGCATCCATGTTTTGCGGATCCGCAATTTGCAGACTGCAAAACATGGCACGGTCGTGTGAAGCCTGTTTCTTGGACCGCAAATTGAAGTCCGCAATGCATGGGCACCGTCTGTGGGGCAGCCACATGGGGATCTCAGACCCATTCACTTGGGTCTGCAATCTGTCCGTTCCGCAAAAAGATAGAGCAAGTTCTATCTTTTTGCGGTGTGGAGGCACGGAACGGAACCCCGTATTGCTTCCGTAGTGTTCCGTTCCGCATCTCCGGATTTGCAGACCCATTAAAATGAATAGGTCCGCATCAGTGTTGTGGAATGCACACGGAATGGTGCCCGTGTATTGCGTATCCGCAAATGCGGTCTGCAATACGTCAACGGGCAGCACACATTCGTGTGAATGAGCCCTTGGGCTACATGCACACAAACGTTGTTTGTTTCCGTGTCCATTTGGATTCGGACCCATTTGCTTCATTGGGGCCGCAAAAGATGCGTATAGCACTCTGTGTGCTGTCTGCATCCATTGCTCTGTTCCGTGGTCTATTCTTGTCCGTTTTGTGGACAAGAATGGGCAGTTATATTAATGGCTGTCCGCGCAGTTCCGCAAATTGCGGAACGCACATGGACACCATCCGTGTTTTGCGGATCTACAAAACACACAACGGTCGTGTGCATGTAGCCTTAGGCATTGTTAAAATGGATCCAGAAAAAAAAGGATGGCATCCGTTTTTTTTTTTGGGGGGGGGGGGGGGGGGCGGACTGCAAAACACATACGGTCGTGTGCATGTAGCCTAAAGATGCTAAATTGTGCAGGTGTAAATATGTGGGTGCAAACGCCACTTGTTCATAAACATTACTAAGCATCGCTACCGACAGCGTTACCTTCTTTTTTTGCAGATATGAACCTAGAGAAAGCTTAATCTAATGTCTTAATATTTTCATGTTTGATAACGCAAGGGAGCATCTGAAGCAGATAAAGAAGCCTAAGGGCGTTTATCATCTTTAGCAGGTTTAGCGCTTTCAGATTTTGCAGATTTGGGGGCATTGTCACTGCACGCTTTCAGTTTGCAGTGGATTTTTAATGCTGTGAGTCGATGGAGTTTGTTAAAAGCGAAGAAATATGCAACAAAGTACCTTGGGTGCTCTTCTCTTTGCCCAAGCTCTCCACAGTCTGCTCTGTCTTATGGTACTGTATCTGACACTGGAGGCGGGTGTAGATTGACGAGAGTGGAGTCACCAGCACAACCAGCTAAGTACAGGAGTTGCACAGCAACAAAATTAGGTGCAAATGAGCACATGACCGTTATGTATTATTGGTTAGACTGTTTGTAAAAAGAAGTTTTTGTTTTACAGATGGATTTTAAATGGTCATGCCACCATGCAATATCAATATAAATGGATAAGGAGCTACATCATGCCACTAAATGCCCAGATGCACACACCAGAGGATTGCTGATATTAAAAGGCAAGTGTAAATCTGCCACACTGTTGGCAAGTTAGCAGTGGTTTGTAAATAATTTCACGAATTCTCGCTCCTGTCCTTGGGCTGTGTCTGGTATTGCACGTCTCTATATAAAACAGCCACGTCCTTTTTACTGTTGAGTAAAATATGTCTTCTGTAAAGGGCAGTGGGAGTAGACCCACTGTACCAACTTACAGTTTTGGTTTTGGGCTAGTCCGAAGGACATTATCCTGGCGGTCCTCTGGTTTTCACACTTTAAAGCCTCATGCACGCGACCGCTGCCCGTATTGTGGCCTGCAAACAGCAAGGCCACAATATGCGGGCATCGGCCGTGGGCTCACCACATCACAGATGCAAACCCATTCACTTGAATGAGTCCGCAATCTGGAAGGTGCTGTGCAGAACAGAGGCACATGAGCACTATGGAGTGCTTCTGTAGGGTTTCTCTCCGTGCCTCTGCACCGCAAAAAAATAGAACCTGTTCCATTTTTTGGCGGTGTATACGGATCACGGAACCAAGTTGAATGGGTCTGGATCTGTTGCTGCAACCGCACGGATAGTGCCCTTGCATTGGTGACCGTAAATTGCGGCCCCCAATGCACATAAAGGCCGATCAACGGCTGTGTGCAAGAGGCCTAACTCCTATACAGGAATTTGGTTATTGCTGCAGGGGAGCCACCAGGCCGCTACCTATTAAAATAGTCCCAATGTAGTTGGCAGCCGATCCTTGGGAACTCTGCTAATTAGACACGTGTCAATCCCTTTAAACAACAGCTGAACTGCAGTATTAGTAGCTAAGGAGTTATACTATTGCGATACATCAGTACTACACATTGCAGTAAATGGTACATATAAACACTGACAATAATAATGCAGAGGTTTTTGATATTGATAATGTACTTTATGATTAAAAATTTGAATGCTTGTACTTGCATACTAGGTACTTGCTTGTGAAGCCATTTTGTCTTGATCATACTGTGTTGGATGTTGAAGAATATAGTTTGTTATTTAACCGCCTCCGGACCGCCTAACGCAGATGTGCGGTCCGGAGGCGGCAGCCCTGCGCAGAGTGACGCATATACGCGTCATCTCGCGAGAGCCGAGATTTCCTGTGAACGCGCGCACACAGGCGCGTGCGTTCACAGGAACTGAAGGTAAGCGAATGGATCTCCAGCCTGCCAGCGGCAATCGTTCGCTGGCAGGCTGGAGATGTGATTTTTTTTTTAACCCCTAACAGGTATATTAGACGCTGTTTTGATAACAGCGTCTAATATACCTGCTACCTGGTCCTCTGGTGGTCCCTTTTGTTTGGATCGATCACCAGAGGACACAGGTAGCTGTGTAAAGTACCACAAAACACTACACTACACTACACCCCCCCCCCTGTCACTTATTAACCCCTTATGAACCCCTGATCACCCATGATCACCCCACATAGACTTCCTGATCAGCCCCCTGTCATTGATCACCCCCCTGTAAGGCTCCATTCAGATGTCCGTATGATTTTTACGGATCCACGGATACATGGATCGGATCCGCAAAACACATACGGACGTCTGAATGGAGCCTTACAGGGGGGTGATCAATGACAGGCGGGTGATCACCCATATAGACTCCCTGATCACCCCCGTCATTGATCACCCCCTGTAAGGCTCTATTCAGATGTCCGTATGATTTTTACAGATCCACGGATACATGGATCGGATCCGCAAAACGCATACGGACGTCTGAATGGAGCCTTACAGGGGGGTGATCAACGACAGGCGGGTGATCACCCATAAAGACTCCTTGATCACCCCCCTGTAAGGCTCTATTCAGATGTCCGTATGATTTTTACAGATCCACGGATACATGGATCGGATCCGCAAAACACATACGGACGTCTGAATGGAGCCTTACAAGGGGGTGATCACGCATATAGACTTCCTGATCACTTCCCTGTCATTGATCACCCCCCCCTGTCATTGATCACCCCCCTGTAAGGCTCCATTCAGACGTCCGTATGATTTTTACGGATCCACGGATACATGGATCGGATCCGCAAAACACATACGGACGTCTGAATGCAGCCTTACAGGGGGGTGATCAATGACAGGCGGGTGATCACCCATATAGATTCCCTGATCACCCCCCTGTAAGGCTCCATTCAGACGTCCGTATGCGTTTTGCGGATCCGATCCATGTATCCGTGGATCCGTAAAAATCATACAGACGTCTGAATGGAGCCTTACAGGGGGGTGATCAATGACAGGGTGGTGATCACCCCATATAGACCCCTGTCATTGATCACCCCCTGTAAGGCTCCATTCAGACGTCTGTATGGCCCAAGTAAGCGGAAATTTTATTGTTTTTGTTTTTTCTTACTAAGTCTCATAGTCCACTAACTTGTGTCAAAAAATAAAATCTCACATGAACTCACCATACCCCTCACGGAATCCAAATGCGTAAAATTTTTTAGACATTTATATTCCAGACTTCTTCTCACGCTTTAGGGCCCCTAAAATGCCAGGGCAGTATAAATACCCCACATGTGACCCCATTTCGGAAAGAAGACACCCCAAGGTATTCGCTGAGGGGCATATTGAGTCCATGAAAGATTGAAATTTATGTCCCAAGTTAGCGGAAAGGGAGACTTTGTGAGAAAATACAAAAAATAAATCAATTTCCGCTAACTTGTGCCCAAAAAAAAATAATTCTATGAACTCACCATGCCCCTTATTGAATACCTTGGGGTGTCTTCTTTCCAAAATGGGGTCACATGTGGGGTATTTATACTGCCCTGGCTTTTTAGGGGCCCGAAAGCGTGAGAAGAAGTCGGGGATCCAAATGCCTAAAAATGCCCTCCTAGATGCAGCTTTGCGCATCTAGGCTGCAAAAAAGTGTCACACATGTGGTATCGCCGTACTCAGGATAAGTTGGGCAATGTGTTTTGGGGTGTCATTTTACATATACCCATGCTGGGTGAGATAAATATCTTGGTCAAATGCAAACTTTGTATAAAAAAATGGGAAAAGTTGTCTTTTGCCAAGATATTTCTCTCACCCAGCATGGGTATATGTATTATAACACCTCAAAACACATTCCCCAACTTCTCCTGAGTACGGCGATACCAGATGTGTGACACTTTTTTGCCGCCTAGGTGGGCAAAGGGGCACACATTCCAAAGAGCACCTTTCAGATTTCACAGGTCATTTTTTACACATTTTGATTTCAAACTACTTACCACACATTAGGGCCCCTAGAATGCCAGGGCAGTATAACTACGCCACAAGTGACCCCATTTTGGAAAGAAGACACCCCAAGGTATTCCGTGAGGGGCATGGCGAGTTCCTAGAATTTTTTATTTTCTGTCACAAGTTAGCGGAAAATTATGATTTTTTTTTTTTTCTTACAAAGTCTCATATTCCACTAACTTGTGACAAAAAATAAAAAATTCTAGGAACTCGCCGTGCCCCTCACGGAATACCTTGGGGTGTCTTCTTTCCAAAATGGGGTCACTTGTGCCGTAGTTATACTGCCCTGGCAATTTAGGGCCCCAAATGTGTGAGAAGTAATTTGCAATCAAAATGTGTAAAAAATGGCCTGCGAAATCCGAAAGGTGCACTTTAGAATATGTGCCCCTTTGCCCACCTTGGCTGCAAAAAAGTATCACACATGTGGTATCGCCGTACTCAGGAGAAGTAGGGCTATGTGTTTTGGGGTGTCATTTTACATATACCCATGCTGGGTGAGATAAATATCTTGGTCAAATGCCAACTTTGTATAAAAAATTGGAAAAGTTGTCTTTTGCCAAGATATTTCTCTCACCCAGCATGGGTATATGTAAAATGACACCCCAAAACACATTCCCCAACTTCTCCTGAGTACGGCGATACCAGATGTGTGACACTTTTTTGC
Source organism: Bufo gargarizans (assembly GCF_014858855.1). Taxonomy (NCBI): domain Eukaryota; kingdom Metazoa; phylum Chordata; class Amphibia; order Anura; family Bufonidae; genus Bufo; species Bufo gargarizans. The sequence continues at coordinate 322,530,454 of NC_058080.1, forward strand.
AGCCTAGGTGGGCAAAGGGACCCACATTCCAAAGTTCACCTTTCAGATTTCACCGGTCATTTTTTACAGATTTTGATTGCAAATTACTTCTCACACATGGGCCCCTAAATTGCCAGGGCAGTATAACTACGCCACAAGTGACCCCATTTTGGAAAGAAGACACCCCAAGGTATTCCGTGAGGGGCATGGCGAGTTCCTAGAATTTTTTATTTTTTGTCGCAAGTTAGTGGAATATGAGACTTTGTAAGAAAAAAAAATCATAATTTTCCGCTAACTTGTGACAAAAAATAAAAAGTTCTATGAACTCACTATGCCCATCAGCGAATACCTTAGGGTGTCTACTTTCTAGGGATCGACCGATATTGATTTTTTAGGGCCGATACCGATAATTTGTGAACTTTCAGGCCGATAGCCGATAATTTATACCGATATTCTGGGAATTTTCATTTTTGAAAAAAAAAAAAAAATTCCCACAAATCTGCTGAAAATTAATGTTTATTGTTAATGTGTATTTTTATTTTTTTTGTAAATCTTTCTTTTTCATTTATATTTAATATTTTGGTGTTTTTATTTTTATAACTTTTTTTTTTTAACTAACTTTTAGCCCCCTTAGGGACTAGAACCCTTGTCCTATTCACCCTGATAGAGATCTATCAGGGTGAATAGGAGCTCACACTGTCCCTGCTGCTCTGTGCTTTGTGCACAGAGCAGCATGGAGCTTATCATGGCAGCCAGGGCTTCAATAGCGTCCTGGCTGCCATGGTAACCGATCGGAGCCCCACCATTACACTGCTGGGGCTCCGATCGGAGGAGCAGGGGAGAGGGAATCCTGTGGGGGGCGCACTGCGACTGGGGGGAGGGGGGGGGCGCACCACTGCTTAATACTGGGGGGGGGGGGGCGCACTGCGCCACCAATGCTTAATACTGGGGGGGCTTGGGGGGGGGGGGGGAGGCGCACTGCGCCACCAATGCCTAATATTGGGGGGAGGGGGGGGCGCACTGCGCCACCAATGCTTAATACTGGGGGGGCTTGGGGGGGGAGGCGCACTGCGCCACCAATGCCTAATATTGGGGGGGAGGGGGGGCGCACTGCTCCACCAATGCTTAATACTGGGGGGGCTTGGGGGGGGGAGGCGCACTGCGCCACCAATGCCTAATATTGGGGGGGAGGGGGGGCGCACTGCGCCACCAACGTCTGATACTGGGGGGCTTGGGGGGGCGCACTGCGCCACCAATGAAGCTTAATCTCTAATTTATTCATATACAGGAGGCGGGAGCTGGCTGCAGGATCACATAGCCGTCTCCCGACCTCTATGAGCTGTAGCTGCGATCCGCGGCACCTGAGGAGTTAACTACCGCAGATCGCAGCTACAGCTCATAGAGGTCGGGAGCCGGCTATGTGATCCTGCAGCCAGCTCCCGCCTCCTGTATATGAATAAATGAGAGATTAAGCTTCATTGGTGGCGCAGTGGCCATAGCTCCTCCCCTCCTCTTGTCCCCTGTCCTCCCATTGGCTGGAGCGGCAGCAGCACAGGGGGAGGAGACACTGCTCCTTCTCCCCTGTGCTGCTGCTGAGGGAACACGGAGAGCGCTGACAGCAGCGCGATCTGTGTTCCCAGGACGTTATCGGAATATCGGCAAAATAAATGCCGATACCGATAACGTTCAAAATCCTGAATATCGGCCGATACTATCGGTAAATCCGATAATCGGTCGATCCCTACTACTTTCCGAAATCGGGTCATTTGTGGGGGTTTTCTACTGTCTGGGCATTGTAGAACCTCAGGAATCATGACAGGTGCTCAGAAAGTCAGAGCTGCTTCAAAAAGCGGAAATTCACATTTTTGTACCATAGTTTGTAAACGCTATAACTTTTACCCAAACCATTTTTTTTTTTGGCCAAACATATTTTTTTTGATTTTTATCAAAGACATGTAGAACAATAAATTTAGCGAAAAATTTATATATGAATGTCGTTTTTTTTGCCAAATTTTACAGCTGAAAGTTAAAAATTTCATTTTTTTGCAAAAAAAACGTTAAATTTCCATTAATAACAAAAAAAAGTTAAAATGTCAGCAGCAATGAAATACCACCAAATGAAAGCTCTATTAGTGAGAAGAAAAGGAGGTAAATTTCATTTGGGTGGTAAGTTGCATGACCGAGCGATAAACGGTGAAAGTAGTGTAGTGCAGATGTGTAAAAAGTGCTCTGGTCATGAAGGGGGTTTCAGCTAGTGGGGTTGAAGTGGTTAAAAAAAAAAAAAAACAGGTCAAGGGAATGTGTCATTAGAAAATTACCTGTTGTTTAAAACAAGTTTTCATGTTTAACACATTTTTAAGAAATGTTGGTAATATTTTAAATTTCACGTCATTATCTATATTTAAAGCAAGATCCTTACATCCTGCAGTTTTTGTAATGACTTCTAAACCTAATAATAACTTAATAGTTCCTGTTCTGTAAAGATTATTTTTTCATCACAGGCATAGCTTATATACTACCCCTCCCTCCACAATTACCTCTGCACAGGTCACAAAGCATAAAACTCTCCCAAAGAATTGTATAAACATGTCATGTCAATTGTGTCTGTTGCCTAGGTGAATATCTCTAAATGCTTTAAACAGCATCCCAGGCAAGATGTCCGCCCCCATAATCCTGCACAATAAATAAAGATTAGAAAAAATCAATATGTTTCACTATCTGGTTTTACGTGGCAAAAAAAAAAAGGTGATACATTCCCTGACTGTCCAGTCTGAGTCATATAGAAATAAATACTGATAGGTGAAGTAACTTATCCTTCTTTGTGATTAGTACAAGTTTTGTGTGTACTAATAGGACGGCGGCCATTTTATGTCCTCTGATGATTGCACCCTAGACAAAATGAGCCATTCCAAAATGGGGGTGTCCGTAGAGGTTTCCACTGTACGTGTTCCTCAGGGGTTCTGTAGCACCTGAAAACCATTCCAGCAAAATCCATGCTCCAAAACCCAAATGGGACTCCTCCCCTACCATGTTCCTTTACTGCATATTATCATAGCATTACCGTATTACCATATTTATGGCTTTTCCGTACCCAGTAGAATCCGCCTATCAATTCAAGTAGTGTGGTGTGAGTCTCAGATGGCACTAGCTGAGCACTTTGCATAGTGTGCTGCGTATTAATTTCTGCAAAATACCTGTGGCATCAGAGTGCATACTCAAACCTTTAATACCTTGATGGGCGGAGTTTCCAAAATATGTTCACTTCACAGGGATTCCATTTATTGTTTCACCCCAGAGCCTCTATACTTGTGACCACAAGCAGTGTAAACCACCACATTGTGCCTCAAATGCGCATGGTAATCTTTTACTCCTGAGCCCTGCTGTATGTCCAGGCAAAAGAATATGGCCATACTTAGTGTGTTTAAAAAACCAGTAAACACAGCAGCGAATTGTTTGCTCACTACACCCCTTGGTAATGTCTGTGAGCATTTTTGTAACCTCAGAGCCTATGTAGTTGTCGGCCAATGCTGTATAAATAACCAAATTGGCCCTTAACCCCTTTCCAAACAATAACGTACGTCGTAGCGGGAGGGTACTTCCCGCAGTTTGAAGCGCTATTACACCATGCTGATCGGGCTGGCACTGGAGCGGGCCCGGCAGTCACTAACAGCCTGGTCCCTGCTGTATCTGCCGGCATTGCTGCAAAAGCCGATGCTGGCAGATTAACCCTTCCTATGCCCGTTCAGCACTGACTGCGGCATAGAAGGTGTTTGCGGACGGTGATAATCTCCATTGTGGCCCACGCTGCGGTGATAGGGACCTGATGGGTGAAAAGGCAGCAGAGGCATCGACACCTGCCTTCTACTGAAGCCTAGCAGATCCAGCAGATCACTTTAATGGGTCCTCGATCCGGCCGTTCCGCAAAAAGATAGGACATGTTCTATCTTTTTGAAGTAATGGAAGTACGGGACGAAACCCCATGGAAGCACTCTGTAGTGCTTCTGTAGGGTTCCGTTCCGCACCATTCCGCATCTCCAGATTTGTGGACCCATTGAAGTGAATGGGTCAGCAACCGTAATGCGGAATGCACACGGAACAGTGCCCTTGTACTGCGGATACAATAAGGCCACGGGGCGCACACGTTTGTGTGCAATAAGCCTAAGGCATTACTGTGTGCAGTATCCCGCATCTTTCTCCTCCTTCCCATTCCATTTGGTCCTCTTACAGCTGAACTTAAAAACTTAAACTTTGATCACTGACGAAAACTATTTACATAGTTCAAAATGTAGGGTTCTTTCACACGAGCGGGTCCCGTGCGTAGAATCCGCTGCGTGAAAGACAGCCAAACCCTGCTCCGGACAGCAGAGACACCGAGCATTCACATGATTGATTGATAATGCTCCGTGCCTCTCTGTGATCTTTTTACGCAGCAGATTCCACACACTGGATCCGCTTGTGTGAAAGAGCCCTTAGGGTTATTGGTCCCAATAAACAATCAAAATGTCAGCATCACTTGGCCATCCTGCTGTCACAACCAGACAGCTGAGAAGCTCTTACAGAAGCCTTTCAGAACCTCCTCCTTGAGTTTTCTTTGTCTTGGTTTTCAGTTCCTCATCTCGTTAGCCTCTCTCAGCTGTCATGTAGTTGGACTGATTGCATCCCTTTAAATTCCTCCCCATAATGCATTAGTGTGCGGCTTATACAACTTCCTGGAGTGTGTGTGCATGCTGATCCCATTTTCCAGTCTTTTACAAGATAAGTGCTGTACATTTATTTGTGATTTTCTGTTTGCTGGATCCCAGGTGACCCTGACTCCCTCCGTGTTTAGTGTAGGGAGCCGGTGGTCGTGTCCCATCACTATTGTAGGGTGTTCAGGTGGTATATAGTCGAGGTACGAGGATATGCGATCATCCAACATTGGGATTTTCGCATAGGCTGAGCAGTCAGGGAGAGTGCCAGGTCTTATGCAGGGGTCTCCCTTTTGTTCCTTAGTTTTGGATCCAGTGAGTCATATATTCATTTTGCATTGTCTTGTTTCCTGTACACCTTCCGTGACATTATAAGCCGCCACCTTGGCAGGCAGGTATCACGATCGGCGTAACTGTCACATACGTGACACGGAGGGAAGAAACGAGGGAGGCCCTGCCCTAGTGAGAGGGAAGGTGGTGACCCCTGACTCACCTTGCGGCTGGCGCCTGGCTGCCCTGTCGTCCCTAGACGGGTTCCTCACCCGTACGCCGATCACGTGCCTAAAACCCTGGCTTTCCCTAGGATGAGCCCTAGATAGTGAACAGGGCGGTGGGAACACTAGTCCGCACCACTAGCTCTGAAGGAAAACACCAAGGGGAGGACAGACAATACAAACTAAACATATAATCCCAGGTGGGCAACAACAGGAGACAACAAAAGCCCAACAGGGATCCGGAGGGTAGCACTCTGGAACAACAACCAGATTCTCAGCTCCAGTGGGTCAGCATAGATGTCCAGGCAGGAAGCTCTATAACTGGCAACAAGAGAAGTGTGAGAGGAGAATATAAGGAGTTTGGGAGTGGCAGACAAGAAACAGCTGAGGAGGAGAAGCTACGGATCCCTGAGTGAGACAAAAAGGATAGCAAGGCAAACACAGAAAACAAACACTAAGAAACACCGTGATCTTTAGACATAGAGCGCGCAGCCACCCGCTGCGACTTCCTGACCCCGGGTATAACGGAGTCAGACGTGGCTCTTGACACCCTCGTGACAGCAGGACAAAACAGGAACTACAAGCAAACGGAAAACCTTCAATTTCCGCCTCAATCCTGCCAATAGTAACAGAGCAAGAAAATTTTTTGTGAGATTTTTGTAGATAGTGGAGCAGCTGTCAATCTCATTGATAATCATTTTGCGATAAATCATGGTTTCCAGGTGTGCACTTTGGGAAAAGATATTCCTGTTTTTGCTATTAATCTCGCTCCACTTTCTCAGAAATCATTAAAGGGCATAGTTCACAATATTCGTTTAATTGTGAGTGATACTCATGTTGAGGATGTGTCATGTTTCGTCCTTAGCGGATTACCTACTCCACTTGTGTTGGGGCTACCCTGGCTCACTAAACATAACCCCACCATTGATTGGCAAGCGAGGCAAATAAATGGTTGGAGTGACTTTTGCTGAGAGAATGGCCTCACGACATCTGTTTCTGAGGTTTCTACTAAGACTGTACCACCTTTTATCTCTAAATTTTCGGATGTCTTCTCTGAGAGTGGAGTTCAGGATTTGCCCCCGCACAGGGAGTACGATTGCCCTATTAATCTCATCCCAGGCGCCAAGCTCCCTAAATCTCGTTTATACAATCTTTCCCAACCTGAAAGGGTCGCTATGCGTGCTTATATCTCTGAGAGTCTGAGAAAAGGACACATACGACCCTCGAAGTCACCTGTTGCCGCATTTTTTATTTATTTTTTGTTAAGAAAAAAGATGGTTCTTTAAGACCTTGTCTGGATTTCAGGGAGCTGAACAGTATCACTATTCGTGACCCTTATCCGCTTCCTCTGATCCCGGACCTGTTTAACCAGATTGTTGGGGCTAAAGTATTTTGCAAATTAGATCTAAGAGGGGCATACAACCTGGTCAGGGTCAGAGAAGGAGACGAATAGAAGACGGCCTTCAATTCCCCTGAGGGCCATTTTGAGAATTTGGTTATGCCTTTTGGTTTGATGAATGCCCCAGCCGTTTTTCAGCATTTCGTGAACAGCATTTTTAATCATTTAATGGGAAAATTTGTATTAGTGTATTTGGATGACATTTTGATTTTTTTTCCTGATTTCAAAACTCATAAGGAACACTTACTTGCTTATCCTGCGGGAGAATAAATTGTACGCGAAACTGGAAAAATGTGTGTTTGCGGTTACAGAAATTCAATTTCTGGGGTTTCTTCTCTCCGCTTCTGGTTTTCGCATGGACCCCGAGAAGGTCCGCGCTGTGCTTGAGTGGGAGCTTCCTGAGAATCAGAAGGCGCTGATGTGTTTTTTGGGCTTTGCGAATTATTACAGGAAGTTTATTTTGAATTATTCCTCTATTGTTAAACCACTCACTGATATGACCAGAAAGGGGGTAGATTTTTCTTCCTGGTCGGTAGAGGCGCGTAAGGCCTTTTCTAATATCAAGGAGAGTTTTGCTTCCGCTCCCATCTTGGTACAACCTGATATTTCTCTACCCTTTATAGTTAAGGTTGATGCTTCTGAGGTGGGTGTGGGGGCGGTCTTGTCTCAGGGTTCCTCTCCTGCCAAATGGCGACCGCGTGCCTTTTTTTTTTTTCCAAAGAAACTCTCCTCCGCAGAGAGAAATTACGATGTGGGAGATAGGGAATTGTTGGCCATCAATTTGGCTTTTGAGGAATGGCGCCATTGGCTAGAGGGAGCCAGACACCCTATTACCGTGTTTACTGACCATAAAAATCTGGCCTACTTGGAGTCAGCCAAGCGTCTGAACCCGAGACAGGCCAGATGGTGTTTGTTCTTTTCAAGGTTTAATTTTGTTGTCCACGTTCCGCCCTGGGGTTAAGAATGTGAAGGCAGATGCCCTGTCACGTTGTTTTCCGGGAGGTGGAAATTTTGAAGACCTGGGTCCCATTTTGGCTGAAGGTGTGGTGGTCTCTGCTCTTTTTCCTGAATTGGAGGCAGAGGTGCAGGCAGCCCAGTCAAAGGCTCCTGATCTTTGTCCTCCTGGGAGGTTGTTTGTGCCTCTCGCTTTAAGACACAAGATTTTTAAGGAACACCACAATACTGTCCTTGCTGAGCACCCGGGGGCTAGAGCCACAGTGGATCTCATCGCTCGGAGATTCTGGTGGCCTGCGCTTTGTAAGTCGGTTGAGGGTTTTGTGGCAGCCTGCGAGACTTGCGCTCGTGCCAAAGTCCCTCATTCACGGCCATCAGGTCCTCTCCTTCCCTTACCCATTCCTTCCCGTCCTTGGACACATCTGTCCATGGACTTTATAACGGACCTGCCTCGTTCCTCGGGGAAGACTGTGATTCTGGTGGTGGTGGACCGTTTTATCAAAATGGTGCATTTCATCCCTTTTCCTGGTTTGCCCAATGCTAAGACGCTGGCGCAGGCATTTATTGATCACATTGTCAAATTGCTTGGCATTCCTTCAGACATAGTCTCTGATAGGGGCACGCAGTTTGTTTCCAGATTCTGGAAGGCTTTCTGTTCTAGCTTGGGGGTTCGGTTGTCATTCTCTTCTGCTTTCCACCCGCAGTCGAATGGCCAGACAGAGCGCGTCAATCAGAATCTGGAGACATATTTGCGCTGTTTTGTGGCGGAGAATCAGGAGGATTGGTGTTCTTTTTTGTCCCTTGCTGAGTTTGCTTTAAATAACCGTCGTCAGGAGTCCTCTGATAAGTCACCATTTTTTGGTGCATATGGGTTTCATCCGCAGTTTGGGACTTTCTCGGGAGAGGGGTCTTCTGGTTTACCTGATGAGGACAGATTCTCCTCGTCTTTGTCATCTATTTGGCAACAGATTCAGGATAATCTAAAGAGCATGTGTGAGAGATATAAGCGTGCGGCAGATAAAAGACGTGTGCCTGGTCCGGACCTGAATGTTGGTTATATGGTGTGGTTGTCTACCAAGAATATCAAATTGAAGGTTCCCTCCTGGAAGTTGGGTCCTAGGTTTATTGGGCCTTACAAAATCCTGTCTGTCATCAATCCTGTTGCCTACTGTCCTCAGACTTGGAAGATCCATAATGTTTTTCATAAGTCCTTATTGAAACCTTATGTTCAACCCATTGTACCCTCGCCTTTGCCTCCTCCTCCGATTATGGTTGATGGGAATCTTGAATTTCAGGTCTCTAGGATTGTGGATTCTCGTGTTGTCCGCGGTTCTCTCCAGTACCTCGTTCATTGGGAGGGTTATGGTCCTGAGGAGAGGATGTGGGTCCCAGTGACGGACATTAAGGCCACTCGTCTCATCAGGGCTTTCCATAGGTCCCATCCTGAGAAGGTGGGCTCTGAGTGTCCGGAGTCCACTCGTAGAGGGAGGGGTACTGTCACAACCAGACAGCTGAGAAGCTCTGACAAAAGCCTTTCAGAACCTCCTCCTTGAGTTTTCTTTGTTTTGGTTTTCAGTTCCTCATCTCGTTAGCCTCTCTCAGCTGTCATGTAGTTGGACTGATTGCATCCCTTTAAATTCCTCCCCATAATGCATTAGTGTGCGGCTTATACAACTTCCTGGAGTGTGTGTGCATGCTGATCCCATTTTCCAGTCTTCTACAAGATAAGTGCTGTACATTTATTTGTGATTTTCTGTTTGCTGGATCCCAGGTGACCCTGACTCCCTCTGTGTCTAGTGTAGGGAGCCGGTGGTCGTGTCCCCTCACTATTGTAGGGTGTTCAGGTGGTATATAGTCGAGGCACGAGGATATGCAATCATCCACCATTGGGATTTTCGCATAGGCTGAGCAGTCAGGGAGAGTGCCAGGTCTTATGCAGGGGTCTCCCTTTTGTTCCTTAGTTTTGGATCCAGTGAGTCATATATTCATTTTGCATTGTCTTGTTTCCTGTACACCTTCCGTGACACCTGCGGAAAGAGGCATCCTCTTTCTTTTAGATCCAAACCAGCATGTAACACAGGGCTCAGGTGAAGGGCTTTCTGAACTAATTTTGATTAGATCCTCCAGTGTAGAAATAATAATTGATTGCATACTTTTGATTTAATTCTGTTTTGGGCAGATAAACCTTTGTTCACATGGGATTCTACTTTTCAATAGTCCCATCCTGGAGTATATATAATTTATTGTTAAACTTTTATTTAAAGGGAACCTGTCACCAGTTTTATGGTGTCCTAACTAAGGGCAACATAAATAATTGACTGATTCTCTTCAAAATGCTGGGTCACTTTCTTTAATTGACGCAGTCAATCTGCAAACATCTTGTATTAAAAAGCTCCAGCTGATAATGATGAGTCATGAATATTCATGAGCTCCTGACTCGCCCCACCTACCTGCTGCTGAATTACTGTTATTTTCCATATGAATCAGCAGCAGGTGGGCAGGGGAGTGGCTATAGCTCTGAATTAAATATACGCTGGACTCAATGACATCACGCTGCACTCAAATCAGCTCATTAGCATGCGGCATCTTTGTGTGTATATTATGAGGTAACCATCTCTCACACCAGTAAGTGAATACATCTAAGGTACTTTTTAGTAGTTAATGCTTGTATATAATTAGTTAGATTATAATCAAATATCCACATGACAGGTTCCCTTTAAGCAGTTCTCATATTGATGACCTATCATGCTCGCTGCTGCTATGTCTATAGCAAAGCAGCAGTGATCATGAAGAGATACGGAAGGTGGCACTTGCACACTGCGCACACAGTCTTCTCATACAGCTGATCGGCGGGGGGTGCTGGGTATCAGACCCCCGCCGATCTGATATTGATGACCTGTCTTGAAGATACTGTAGGTCATCAATATTAACCCCTTCAGGACCTTGGACGAGTATACTCGTCCTGGAGCAACGGTACTTAGCGCTCCAGGATGAGTATACTCGTCCTGGCATTAAACTGTCACCATGTCTGCAGACATGGTGACAGCGCTGAGTGCCAGGATGAGTATACTCGTCCTGGCATTAAACTGTCACCATGTCTGCAGACATGGTGACAGCGCTGAGTGCCGGCTGTTACACACAGCCAGGCACCCAGGCTCAATGCCGAGGGGGGTCCTGTGACCTCCCTGTATCGGCGATCGCTGCAAACCGCAGGGATCAGAAACCTAAAAATGGCCAAAATCTAATTTATTTAACCCCCCCTGCACCCCTGAATTTATTTATGTGGCGGAGTGCAGGGGGGCGGTTTGTGGGGCGGTGCGGCAGTTGCGGGAGGCGGGTGGTGCGGCAGGCGGGATCGCGATCCCCCGCCCGCCTCCCGCTGAATTTTCATTGGTGGGTCAGTGGTATACCAGAGTGTCAGCACATTGCTGACACTCTGGTATAAACGGCTGACATCGCTGCGATGTCAGCCGGTTCAGTATGGAAAGGGTTAAGTCAGGGAGCTCCCCCCCCCTCTGCCATCGGGGGGCTGCTGTGCCTTTGCAGCCCCAAGATGGATGGGGGGACAGAGGGAGGGAGCTCCCCTCCTTCCCCTTCCCCTTCCCCGTCTGCTCAGTTGTGGCAGACGGGGAAGGTTCCCATGGCAACAGACCGCCTTCTCAGTGTAAGTAAAATACAGTACAGTACAATATATATTGTACTGTATTATACAGACATCAGAACCAGTGGATCTGGGTCCCAAAAATGTAAAAAAAAAAGTGAAAAAAGTAAAGATAATAAAAACACATTTATCACTGAATAAAAATAAAATAAAAAAATACACTACACATATTAGGTATCGCCGCGTCCTTAACAACCTGATCTATAAAATGGTCATGTTACTTTCCCCGCACGGTGAACGCTATAAAAATGAAAACTATCAGGAAATTGAAATTTTGCCCACTTTACTTCCCAAAAACAGGTAATTAAAGTGATCAAAAGAGTCGCATGTACGCCGAAATAGTACCAATCAAACCGTCACCTCATCCCGCAAAAAATTAGCCCCTACTTGAGACAATGGCCCAAAAAAATAAAAAAAAACTCTGGGGACACTATAACATGATTTTTTTTTTTGTTTCAAAAATGATATTATTGTGTAAAATTGACATAAATAAAAAAAAAAGTATACATATTAGGTATCCGTATCGACCAGCTCTATAATAATATCACATGAGCTAACCCCTCAGATGAACACCGTAAAAAATTAAAAATAAAAACTGTGCTAAATAAACAATTTTTTGTCACCTTACATCACAAAAAGTGTATTAGCAAGCGATCAAAAAGTCATATGCACCCCAAAATAGCGCCAATCAAACCGTCATCTCATCCCGCAAACATCATACCCTACCCAAGATAATTGCCCAAAAACTGAAAAAACTGGCTCTTAGACTATGGAAACACTAAAACATGATTTTTTTGTGTTTCAAAAATGAAATCATTGTGTAAAACTTACATAAATAAAAAAAAAAGTATACATATTAGGTATCGCCGCGTCCGTATCTACCGGCTCTCTGAAAAATATCACATGACCTAACCCCTCAGATGAACACCATAAAGAAATAAAAATAAAAACAGTGTAAAAAAAAGCAATTTTATGTCATCTTATGTCACTAAAAGTGTAATAGCAAGCGATCAAAAAGTCATATACACCCCAAAATAGTGCCAATAAAAGCGTCATCTCATCCCAAAATAAAATGAGACCCTACTTTAGATATTCGCCCAAAAACGGAAAAAACTATGGCTCTCAGACTATGGAGACACTAAAACATATTTTTTTTGTTTCAAAAATGAAATCATTGTGTAAAACTTACATAAATAAAAAATTTTTATACATATTAGGTATCGCCGCGTCCATGACACAACCTGCTCTATAAAAATACCACATGATCTAACCTGTCAGATGAATGTTGTAAATAACAAAAAAAAAAAAAAAAAACGGTGCCAAAAAAGCTATTTCTTGTTACCTTGCCTCACAAAAAGTGTAATATATAGCAACCAAAAATCATATGTACCCTAAACTAGTACCAAAACTTCCACTCTATCCTGTAGTTTCTAAAATGTGGTCACTTTTTTGGAGTTTTTACTCAGGGGGGCTTCAAATGGGACATGGTGTCCAACAAAACTGTCTAGCAAAATCTGCCTTCCAAAAATCGTATGGCATTCCTTTCCTTCTGCGCCCTGCCGTGTGCCCGTACAGCGGTTTACGACCTCATATGGGGTGTTTCTGTAAACTACAGAATCTGGGCCATAAATAATGAGTTTTGTTTGGCTGTTAACCCTTGCTTTGTAACTGGAAAAAAATTGTAAAATGGAAAATTTGCCCAAAAATTGAAATTCTGAAATTTAATCTCTATTTGCCAATAACTCTTGTGGAACACCTAAAGGGTTAACAACGTTTGTAAAATCAGTTTTGAATACCTTGAGGGGTGTAGTTTTATAGAATGGGGTCATTTTTGGGTGGTTTCTATTATATAAGCCTCACAAAGTGACTTCAGACCTGAACTGGTCCTTAAAAATTGGGTTTTTGAAAAGTTCAGAACAATTTCAAGATTTGCTTCTAAACTTCTAAGACTTGTAACATCCCCAAAATATAAAATATCATTCCCAAAATGATGCAAACATGAAGTAGACATATGGGGAATGTAAAGTAATAAATATGTTTGGAGGTATTACTATGTATTATAGAAGTAGAGAAATTGAAACTTGGAAATTTGCAATTTTTAAAAGAAATTTTGGTAAATTTGGTATTTTTTTTATAAATAAAAATGTATTTATTTTTACTTCATTTTACCAGTGTCCTGAAGTACAATGTGTGCCAAAAAAACTATCTCAGAATGGCTGGGATAAGTTAAAGCATTTTAAAGTTATCACCACTTAAAGTGACACTGGTCACATTTGCAAAAAATGGCCTGGTCCTTAAGGTGAAAATGAGCCGGGTCCTTAAGGTGTTAAAATTCCTACCATCACCTATCTGACCTCCCAGCACTGACAGGGGTCACATAGCATTATATTGATTTATGATGCTATGTAACCCGTACAGTTCTGGAATGTATTAGATAACACTGACATAATGCTGGGAGTGTTATGAAATACATTCCAGAACTGTAAGGGTTACATAGCATAATAAATCAATATAATGCTATGTGACCCCCCTGACACGCCCTGCTGAGTTCAATGCTTGGACCTCGCTCAAGTAAAAGGGACCTAAAAGGGAATATATAATGAAGAGATGTTAACCCATTGTTTACTGTTTCCTTATGTGTCCTCCTGCACTGTGTCCAACTGTTTGTCTGTGTATACAGTACCTCCTTCTCTTTTCCTTGGTTCAGCCCTTCTGTGTTCCCTGTGGTGCTTTAGTGCTTTATGATCCCTGCTTTACAGCAGCCTTCTGCATGATATTCTGTGAGGGCCTGTTTCCTGTGATCCTGCCTCTGCGTTGTCTGCACTGAAGGTAGAATTCTTCAGAGCATTTATTTATATGGGGCTGTGCACATGAGCTGTGATTTTTACTCATCACTTGTGCATTGCGTTAAAATCGCAGCATGCTTTATGTTGTGCGTTTTTCACGCAACGCAGGCCCCATAAAAGTGAATGGGGCTGCGTGAAAAGTGCGGATGCGGTGTGATTTTCACGCATGGTTGCTAGGATGAATTTTCCCTTATAACATAGTTATAAGGGAAAATAATAGAATTCTTTAATACAGAATGCTTAGTAGAAGGTCAATTAAGGGGTTAAAAAATATTTTTTAAAAATTAACTCACCTCCTCCAATTGATCTGGTAGCTGCCGGTCTCCTGTTCTTTCTTCAGGGCCTGTCAAAAGGACCTGTGGTGACATCACTGTGCTCATCACATGATACATCACATAATCCATCACCATGGTGATGGACCATGTGATAAACACAGTGATGTCACCACAGGTCCTTTGACAGGTCCAGAAGAAAGAACAGGAGACCGTCCGCTACGAGATCAATTGGAGGAGGTGAGTAAATTTTTTATTAAATTTTTAACCCTCAATTGACCTTCTACTAAGCATTCTGTATTAAAGAATTCTATTATTTTTCCCTTATAACCATGTTATAAGGGAAAATAATAAAATTTACAGAATACTGAACCCAAACCCGAACTTCTGTGAAGAAGTCCGGGTTCGGGTCTGGGTACCAGACATTCAGATTTTTCTCACACGCATGCAAAACGCATTGCGGTTCGCAATGCACAGTCAACTGACTGGGCCAGCTGCATGCGAATTTCGACTCCATGCACTTGAATGGGTTCCGCGATCTGTCCGTTACGCAAAAAGATAGGATAAGTTCTATCTTTTTGCAGAACGGAAGCACGGAATGGAACCCCATGTAAACACTCTGTAGTGCTTCCGTTCCGTGGTTCCATTCTGCACCTCATCTCTGGATTTGCGGACTCATTCAAGTGAATGGGTCCGCATCCGTGATGCAGAATGCACACGGCCGGTGCCCCGTGTATTGCGGGCCCCAATACGGCCGTACGCCGCAGCCTTCTTACTGTTTACCGCCAACCCACTGACATCACGACTAGTATTAACTAGCGTGTGCGCAACTAAGCTCCATTAAAGTGAACAGAGCTTAACCGCTCCCGCGCTAGTTGATACTAGTCGTGACGTCACGTCAGTGGGCCAGCGGTAAACAGTGAGAAGGCCGCGGCGCTACTGGAGCGCCACTGCCTCTCAAACAGTGCAGAACCCCTTTAAATATTGCTTTACTGTAATTTATATATAGTTGATTACTTGGTATTAGGGCTGCAGCTAA
Organism: Bufo gargarizans; assembly: GCF_014858855.1. Lineage (NCBI taxonomy): Eukaryota > Metazoa > Chordata > Amphibia > Anura > Bufonidae > Bufo > Bufo gargarizans. The sequence continues at coordinate 322,545,786 of NC_058080.1, forward strand.
CGATTATTTGAATAATCGATTAGTTGTCGATAATTTAATTGATTAATTGGGGAAAAAACACCAAAATGACAAAAAAGGGGTTTAAATGATTTTACTTGAAAAATGTATGTTCAAAGGCCATATTAAAACAAACTTAGGAGTAACATAATTATTAAAATTTTGCATTACAATGGAAGAAAGACAAGTTATGGGGGATCTGTGGATGGCGCTGTTATGGGGGTGATCTGTAGATGACACACTGTTATGGGGGATCTGTGGATGGCACTGTTATGGAGGGGATCTGTGGATATAACTGTTATGGAGAGGGGGATCTGTGGATATCACTGTTATGGGGAAGGGGGATCTGTGGATGGCACTATTATGGGGAGGGGGATCTGTGGATGGCACTGTTATGGAGGGGATCTGTGGATGGCACTGTTATGGAGGGGATCTGTGGATGGCACTGTTATGGAGGGGATCTGTGGATGGCACTGTTATGGAGGGGATCTGTGGATGGCACTGTTATGGAGGGGATCTGTGGATGGCACTGTTATGGAGGGGATCTGTGGATGGCACTGTTATGGAGGGGATCTGTGGATGGCACTGTTTTGGGGAGGGGGATCTATGCACTGCTATGGGGAGGGGGATCTGTGGATGGCAGTGTTATGGGGAGGGGGATCTGTGGATGACACTGTTATGGCGAGGGGGATTAGTGGTGGACACTGCTATAGGGGGGGGGGGGGGGTGGATATATGGATGACACTATATAGCATCGTATGCTATATGTGTCATCCACAGATATCCCCCATAACAGTGCCATCCACAGATCCCCTCCACATAACAGTACCATCCACAGATCCCCCTCCCATAACAGTACCATCCACAGATCCCTCTCCTCATAGCAGTGCCATCCACAGATCCCCCTCCCCATAACAGTGCACAGATCCCCCTCCCCATAACAGTGCCATCCACAGATCTCCCAATACACTGGCCACATCAGTATTCAGACTATTCCTTAACTGGCAGTAACGTTTACTTTTTAAATCAGCTCTATAATCTTTATTACCTTACAAATACAATGAAGCTCCAGTAACAGGCAGAGCGGGCGGCGGTGTAACGTCACTCACTCACGTGACGCGCCTGCTCCACCCACTTTAAGAGGTGAGTAAGTGACGTAACGCCGCCGTCCTCTCTGCCTGTTACCAGAGCTTCATTGTAAGTTAGTAAAGGTGCGCTGATTTAAAGTTGAAGTAAAAGTTACTGCTGGTTAAGGACCCTGGCTCCCGCCCCACATAGCAACGAATCGGCCGATTATTCGATAACGGGATTAGCTGACAACGAATCCCGTTATCGAATATTATCGATAACTTCGATTAATCATTGTAGCCCTACTTGGTATCTTTACCTTATGATTCCTACATTATTGCATTCAACGCTAGGTCATTGGTTACTTTGTTTTTTAACTTTATTTAAAAAAGTAAATGGCATCAAAACCTTCCCATCTTCTTTAGCCCAACTCCACCCCCTACTGAAATATCCTATGAAGAGAGAGGAGAGATATACAGAAAAAAAAAAAGGACCCTCAACATAATAATTTCACACTTCTATATTATTAAAGGATAACTGTCATATTATTACTTTTTTTTTGCTGAAGTGTAGGGCAAGTGATGGGTAACAATTTTGCAATAGACTTTATTTAGCCAAAATGTTTATTTTCGGCAGAAAACTGTGGCTGAAATGGCCCTTAGCAGTACTCTTCAAAAAAGCGTTGCTGAGGGCCACCCGTCTCCGATTAGAAAAGACTATGCTTCTGCCTCCCGTGCTTCCGTGGGAGACAGAAGGCAGGTCACAGGAGTCTTAGGAGTTAAATCTACATTTATATTCCCCCTTTCTATGCAATCTAATGCTCTGTTACAGTCACTGACCTGCGATCCCTATGATAATTCATGAATCGGTAGAAGCACTGTGCGCATTGAGCCGCTGCTGCTTCATGAATTATTATCACAGGGATCGCAGATCAGTAAACGTAACGGAGCATTAGATTGCATAGAAAGGGGGAATATAAATGTCATTTTAAATCCTAAGACAACTGTGCCAGGTTTCTATCTCCCAGGGAAGCAGAAGCATAACGTCTGGCTGCACAGCCGTCTTTTCTAATCGGAGACGGATGGCCCTTAGCAACGCTCTTTTGAAGAGTGCTGCTAAGGGCCATTTCAGCCCCAGTTTTCTACCCAAAATAAATGTTTGGCTAAATAAAGTCTATACAGGGCACACAAAATTGTATGGTATGGGGTATACGTTCAATAATAAATATCAAATCACAGCCTGACAGAACGTTATAACAAAAATAATAAATATTTTATTAGAAAATAGGGGTAGGTATAGATAAAATCAGGCATACAGGAATCAGTAGTGTGGAGAGGGATCTGTAATATACCATCCACAACTCTGATCGCCTGAAAAAATCACCAATTAATATGTGGCAGGAATCCAGTGTTGGGGCACACTGATTGATATCCAGCCGCAATATATATGGTATAGAAAGTGCAACACCCAGCCTGGGAGTACCATATAATATGCAATGTTGTTATAGCTGCTAATGGTGTAAGCTAGCAGACTGGTACTTGCATATATTGGTATTAGCAGTCCATTGGGCCAGATTTGCCCAGGAACTGCTCCCCTATAGGCTGAGCGAAGTACCACATAAACTATGCTAAAGCAGCGGCACTCGTGATGATATCACTATAGTGGTGTGCCCTCTGCCCTAAACACAGCTGACACCAGTGTTACGCTCAATAATAATAAAGTCTATTGCACAATTGTTACCTATCACTTGCCTTATACTTTAGCAAAAAAAAAAAAAAAAAAAGACAGTTATCCTTTAAGCCAATAGTTCCAGATTTGCCTAAATCGGTCATACTTCCCCCTATTGTGATATATTATCCTTTCCATCTTTATCAGATTATTCACAGATTTCTTCCATTCTATTAAAGTGGGTGGTTGCTTTTCAATCTATTTCCTCAAAATAAGCAATCTTGCTTGAAATAGCAACTTACAAAGAACTAGTCTTTCCAGTTTTCGCAGCCCAGATGTATTGTACCCTCTAGTATACAAGATCATCATATATTCGTACTCCCAAAACTTTATTGATAAAAGTCTATTTCAAACCAGTAAACTGAACAATTTATGACACTTCCAAATTAAATGGATGAAACACGCTTGTTCTTCAACACATCTTGGACACTCATCTGTGGATCTCAAACCAATTTTTTTTTTACAATAATGCTACATGCACACGACCATATGTTTTGAGGTCCGCAAAAAAAAAAAAAAGGATGTCATCCGTAACAATGCTTAAAACAGTCAATTTTAGGACATGTTCTATTTTTTTTTTTTTTGCGGGGCAACGGAATGGACATACTGATGCAGACAGCACACAGTGTGCTGTTCGCATTTTTTGCGGACCCATTGAAATGAATGGGTCCGCATCCTATCTGCAAAATAAAGGGAACGGACACGGAAGCTAACCACGTTCGTGTGCATGTAGCCTAAGGGTGAACGATATAGCCTATGAATGAGAAAAAATTGAGACCCCATGTGAGGCCCTAAGCAAAACCATTGTCCTGTTATTTAATACATCTTCCCAGATATCATTCGAAAGTTCTTTCCCATTCTGCCTATGCAACTATTTTTACCTTTTATTGTATTACCATAGTAATTTATACAGTGGATATAAAAAGTCTACACACACACCTGTTAAAATGTCATGTTAATGTGATATAAAAAAAATTAGACAAAGATAAATCATTTCAGAACTTTTTCCACCTTTAATGTGACCTATAGGCCCGTTTCACTCGAGCAAGTTTTCCGCGTGGGTGCAACGCGTGACGTGACCGCATAGCACCCGCACTGAATCCTGACTCAATCCTGAGCATTGTTTTTCATGCATCAGTTCTGCGTTGCGTGAAAATCGCAGCATGTTCTATGTTCTGCGTTTTTCACGCAGCCCTATCCCATAGAGGTAAATGGGGCTGCATGAAAAATGCATTGCATCCTCAAGCAAGTGCGGGTGCGATGCGTTTTTCACTGATGGTTGCTAAGAGACTTTGCTTGTAAACCTAAAAAAATTTTATCACGCGCGTGAAAAACTCATCAAAACGCATTGCACCCGCGTTGAAAAAACTGAACAACTGAACGCAATCGCAGACAAAACTGACTGAACTTGCTTGCAAAATAGTGCGAGTTTCATTAAACGCACCCAGACCTACTCCGTCATGCTCGTGTGAAAGGGGCCATAAACTGTATCACTCAATTGAAAAGCAAACAGACATTTTTTAGGTAGAGGGAAGAAAATATATAAAAATTAAATAATATGGTGGCATAAGTGGGCACACCCTTAAACTAATACTTTGTTGAAGCACCTTTTATATTTTATTACAGCACTCAGTCTTTTTGGGAATGAGTCTATCAGCATGGCACATTTTGACTTGGCAAGATTTACCCACTCTTTGCACAAACACTCCAAATCTGTCAGATTGCGAGGGCATCTCCTGTGCACAGCCCTCTTCAGATCACCCCATCGATTTTCAGTCTGATTTAGGTCTGGGCTCTGGCTGGGCCATTCCACAACTTTCATCTTCTGGTGAAGCCATTCCTTTGTTGATTTGGATGTATACTTTGGGTCGTTGTCATGCTGAAAGATGAAGTTCCTCTTTATGTTCAGCTTTCTAGCAGAAGCCTGAAGGTTTTGTGCCTATATTGACTGGTATTTGGAACAGTTCCTAATTCCCTCTAGCTTAAAGAGGACCTTTCACTAGAATAAAACATGTAAACTAAGCATACAGCCATGGAGAGCGGCGCCCAGGGATGTAAACTAAGCATACAGCCATGGAGAGCGGCGCCCCCAGCTCATAGCCTGAGAGTTTTTTTTTTTCTCTCAGGCTATGAGCTGAGCACTGCGATTGGCCAGCGCTACAGCCTGGGAGAAGGAGACGCCGGCAGGCTCCACGCAGTTGAGCCGAACATATGAGGATACCGGAGCCTATACCTGGAGAACGGAGTGGCGCCTAGGGATAATAGTAAGTGCAGGGATATCCCTGGGCGCCGCTCTCCATGGCTGTATACTTAGTTTACATTTTTTATTCTAGTGAAAGGTCCCCTTTAACCCCTTAAGGACACAGGGCGTACAGGTACGCCCTTGTGCCCTGGTACTTAAGGACACAGGGCGTACATGTACGCCCTGTGCATTTTCAATCACCGCCGCGCGGCCGGCGGCGATCGGAACCCCGTGCCTGCTCAAATCAACCCCCCATGTATGCGATCGCAGAAAACCGCAGGTCAATTCAGACCTGCGGTTTTCTGCGTTTCCGGGTTATTCGGGTCTCTGAAGACCCGATAACCTGGAACAGGATGGTGATGGTGGTGTGATTTCACTCCACCAATCACCATCCAGCGATCCTGAGTGGTGATGGTGACATCACCACTCAGGATCGCTTTCTGATTGGTCTGTGGGCGGTCCGGCGGCAGATTCAAAAGAGGCAGGCGCCCCTCTCCTCCTCCTTTTGTGTTCCGGAGTCGGAGGAGAGAGGAGCTGCCTGCACGTGTCTGCTGCCACCGCTGCACCGCTGCCTGCACCCGATCTGTGCCCCCCAGGACCCGATCTCTGCCCCCCAGCACCCCATCAGGTACATAGGGACAGCTAGGGAAAGTTTGGTTTAGGCAGGGAAAAAAAAGGGAAAGGTAGTTTTTTGAACTTTTATTGCATCACCCCAGTTAGGGTGTCTGGGGTCCACAGCACAGCTGTGTGACCCTAGACCCCCCAGGGGTGCTGCCACTTGCCCCCCCACCTTTTTTGGGGTGCTTTTTTTTTTTTTTTTTTGTGCGTACGCTGACTGTGGCCGGCACTTAGCGTCCGGCCACTGTTAGCGCATCGCACACCCCACCGCTGATCAACTTCGGACGGTTGATCAGCAGTTTTGAATTTTTTTCCCCACATTTTTTGCCCTTTTTTTAGTTAGTTTATTTATTTTTTATGTTAGTTTTAGGGTGAGTTCGTGAACACCCGTGCCCCCTCACACACGCACACCAAATAAAGAGTTACACACACGCACATATACACGCAGACACACACTCCCCTATGGCCCGCCGGACGTTCTCGGCCGAGGAGGCATACTCCCAGCTTGCCTCCGAGTCCGAGAGTCCCAGTGAGGATGAGGATGACCCCACATTCCTGTTGTCATCCGCATCCTCCTCATCATCTAGCGATGATGATGAGCCCCCAAGGCGGCGGAGACGCCGCCAGGCGGAGCAAGGGGACCGCCATGTTAGGGACCCTGTGGCCCACACTAGTACAAGCAGCTCTGGGGCTCGTACTGGTTTCCCGGCCCACCAGTTAAATCCACCGGAGCACCCTGCCGGTGAACTTGTCTGGTGTAGCCCAGAGCGATACGAGCCCGTGATTCCTGATTTCGTAGGCCAATCAGGAATCCAGATTTCCACAGTGGGCTACACTGAATATGACTTTTTTTGTCATTTTTTCAGTGACCCACTGGTAAATCTGATGGTGGAGCAGACAAATCTGTACGCCCAACAGTTCGTCGCTCAACACCCGGGCTCCTTTTTGGCCAGGCCCGGTGGCTGGACGCCGGTCAGTGCAGCCGAAATGAGGACATTTTGGGGCCTCGTGCTGCATATGGGCCTGGTCAAGAAACCCAGTGCCAGGCTGTACTGGAGTGGGGACGTCCTATATCAGACCCCACTTTACAGTACGGTTATGACACGCTCCCGGTTTGAGGCCATCCGGAAATGTCTGCATTATTCCGATAATGCAACATGTCCACCCCGAGGTGATCCTGCCCATGACCGTCTGTATAAGATACGGCCGGTCATCGATCACTTTGGGGCCAAATTCATGGAGGCCTATGTACCTGGAAGGGAAGTCGTGGTTGATGAGTCTCTCATTGCGTTCAAGGGGAGACTCATTTTCCGCCAGTATGTGCCTTCCAAGCGGGCGAGGTATGGCGTGAAGCTATACAAAATTTGTGAGAGTACCTCAGTGTACACTTACAAATTTTGTGTATACGAGGGGCGAGATTCCCGGATTCAACCCCCAGAATGTCCCCCCACTCTGGGTGTTACCGGGAAACTTGTGTGGGACCTTATGCACCCACTGCTGGATAAGGGTTACCACTTGTACGTGGATAACTTTTATACCAGTATCCCCTTGTTCCAGTCCCTTGCCGCCAGATCCACGTCCGCTTGTGGGACCGTGCGGAAAAATCAACGCGGCCTCCCTGCCCACCCCCTCCAGGTACCTATCCCCAGGGGTGAGACCCGTGCCCTTACCACTGGAAACCTGTTGCTGGTCAGGTATAAGGACAAGAGGGATGTCCTTATGCTGTCCACAATTCATGGTAACGGCATCACCCCTGTCCCTGTGCGAGGTACCGCGGCAACGGTCCTCAAGCCCGATTGTATCGTCGCCTACAATCGGTATATGGGAGGAGTTGATCTCTCGGATCAAGTCCTCAAGCCATATAACGCCATGCGCAGAACCCGGGCATGGTACAAAAAAGTTGCGGTCTACTTGGTACAGGTTGCCATGTACAACTCTTTTGTACTATCCCGAAGCGCTGGCAGCACAGGGACATTCCTCCAGTTCTATGAGGCAGTCCTCAAGGCCCTGATCTTTTCGGACCGGGAAAGAGCAGGCCGGAGTACCTCGGGAACTGTAGGCGCCCGGATCGTCCCTGGCCAACACTTTCCAGGTGTGGTCCCCCATACTGGAAAGAAGGGACTAACCCATAAAAAGTGCAGAGTGTGTCGCAGGAGGGGGATACGGAAGGACACGACTACTCAGTGCGACACATGCCCCGATCATCCGGGCCACTGCATTGACGGTTGCTTCAGGGAGTATCACACTTCCATGGAGTACTAAATTTATATCCCAATTTAGCACTGACATCGGATAAAAAAAAAAATGGTTCTCAGACTTGAGACACCCAAAAAAACTAAAATAATTTTATTAAAAGTAGACTGGTATTGCCGCGTCGGTAATAATCTCCTCTATAAAAATGCCCCATGACCTAACCCCCCAGATTAACACGGTCCAGAAAAAAAAAAAAAAAGGTGCAAAAAAAGTTTTTTTTTGTCACCTTACATAATAAAAAGTTTAATAGCAAGCGATCAAAAAGTCATATAGCCCCCAAATTAGTGCCAATAAAACCGTCATCTCATCCCGCAAAAAATGAGCCCCCACATAAGATAATCAGATTAAAAAAAAAAATAGAAAATGACTCTTAGACTTTAGAGATACAATTTTTTTTTTTAGGGTATCAAAAAGGATAATATAGTCTAAAACCTAAATAATTTTAGGTATCACCGCGTCCGTAAGAATCTCCTCTATAAAAATACCTCATGACCCAACCCCCCAGATTAACACAGTAAAAATAAAATAAAAAATAGGTGCAAAAAAATATTTTTTTTTGTCACCTTACATAATAAAAAGTTTAATAGCAAGCGATCAAAAAGTCATATAGTCCCCAAAATAGTGCAAATAAAACCGTCCGCTAATCCCGCAAAAAATGAGCCCCCACATAAGATAATTGGCTAAAAGAAAATAAAATAAAAATGACACTTAGACTTTAGAGATACCCAAAAAAAAATGTTGTATCAAAAAAGATAATATAGTCAAAAACCTAAATAATTGTAAAAAAAAAAGTAGACTTATTAGATATTGCCGCGTCCGTAAGAATCTCCTCTATAACAATATCCCATGACCTAACTACCCAGATTAACACGGTTAAAAAAAAAAAAAAAAAAACGATGCCAAAACCGCTATTTTTGGCACTTTTCCATTTCAGTCCGTTTTTTTCCGGTAACAAAACAAGGGTTAACAACCAAACAAAAGTTAAAATTTATTACCCTGATACTGCAGTTTACAGAAACGCCACATTTGAGGTCGTAAACTGCTGTATCCGTAAAAGGGAGGCCGCAAAAGGAAAGGACCGACATGGTTTCTGGCAGGCCGATTTTGATGGCCTTTTTTATTGACACCATATCCCTTTTGAAGCCCCCCTGATGCCCCCCTAGAGTAAAAACTCCCTAAAATTGACCCCATCTAAAAAACTACACCCCTCAAGGTATTCAAAACTGATTATACAAACTTTATTAACCCTTTAGGTGTTCCTCAACAGTTAATGGCAAATGGAGATGAAATATCAGAATTTCAATTTTTGGTAACCTTGCCTCACAAAAATGTAATATAGAGCAACCAAAAATTATATTTACCCTAAAAATACTCCCCCCAAAAAATGCCACCTTATCCCGTAGTTTCCAAAATGGGGTCACTTTTAGGGAGTTTCGACTCCAGGGGTGCATCAGGGGGGTTGAAACAGGACACGGTGTAAATAAACCGGTCCATAAAAATCAGCCCTCCAAAAACCAAACGGCGCACCTTTCAATCTACGCCCCGCTGTGTGGCCGTACAGTAGTGTACGGCCACATATTGGGTGTTTCTGTAAACGGCAGAGTCAGGGTAATAAAGATACAGTCTTGTTTGGCTGTTAACCCTTGCTTTGTTAGTAGAAAACATGGGTTAAAATGGAAAATAAGGCAAAAAAATGAAATTTTCCAATTTCATCCCCATTTGCCAATAACTCTTGTTCAACACTTAAAGGGTTAATGACGTATGTAAAATCAGTTTTGAATACCTTGAGGGGTGTAGTTTCTTAGATGGGGTCACTTTTAGGGAGTTTCGACTCCAGGGGTGCATCAGGGGGGTTGAAACAGGACACGGTGTAAATAAACCGGTCCATAAAAATCAGCCCTCCAAAAACCAAACGGCGCACCTTTCACTCTACGCCCCGCTGTGTGGCCGTACAGTAGTGTACGGCCACATATTGGGTGTTTCTGTAAACGGCAGAGTCAGGGTAATAAAGATACAGTCTTGTTTGGCTGTTAACCCTTGCTTTGTTAGTAGAAAACATGGGTTAAAATGGAAAATAAGGCAAAAAAATGAAATTTTCCAATTTCATCCCCATTTGCCAATAACTCTTATGCAACACCTAAAGGGTTAACGACGTATGTAAAACCAGTTTTGAATACCTTGAGGGGTGTAGTTTCTTAGATGGGGTCACTTTTAGGGATTTCTACTCCAGGGGTGCATCAGAGGGCTTCAAATGGGACATGGTGTAAATAAACCAGTCCATAAAAATCAACCTTCCAAAAACCATACGGCGCACCTTTCACTCTACGCCCCGCTGTGTGGCCGTACAGTAGTTTACGGCCACATATTGGGTGTTTCTGTAAACTGCAGAGTCAGGGCAATAAAGATACAGTCTTGTTTGGCTGTTAACCCTTGCTTTGTTAGTGGAAAAAATTGGTAAAAATGAAATATTAGACAGAAAAATGAAATTCTCAAATTTCATCCCCATTTGCCAATAACTCTTGTGTAACACCTAAAGGGTTAACAACATATGTAAAATCACTTTTGAATACCTTGAGGGGTGTAGTTTCTTAGATGGGGTCATTTTTGGGTGGTTTCTATTATGTAAGCCTCGCAAAGCGACTTCAGACCTGAAATGGTCCCTAAAAATTTAGTTTTTGTAAATTTCAGAAAAATTTTGCTCCTAAACTTCTAAGCCTTATAACATCCCCAAAAAATAAAATATCATTCCCAAAATAATTCACACATGAAGTAGACATATGGGGAATGTAAAGTCATCACAATTTTTGGGGGTATTACTATGTATTACAGAAGTAGAGAAACTGAAACTTTTTTTGACTTAATTTTACTAGTGTCATGAAGTACAATATGTGACGAAAAAACAATGTCAGAACGGCCTGGATAAGTCAAAGCGTTTTAAAGTTATCAGCACTTAAAGTGACACTGGTCAGATTTGCAAACAATGGCCTGGTCCTAAGGTGTAAAAAGGCTGTGTCCTTAAGGGGTTAACTAAGGCCCCAGTTCCAGCTGAAGAAAAACAGCCCCAAAGTATGATGCTGCCACCACCATGCTTCGCTGTGGGTATGGTGTTCTTTTGATGTGCTGTGTTGTTTTTGCGCCAAACCTAACTTTTGGAATTATGGCCAAAAAGTTCAACCTTGGTTTCATCAGACCATAACACCTTTTCCCACATGCTTTTGGGAGGCTTCAGATGTGTTTTTGCAAAATGTATCCTGGCTTGGATGTTTTTCTTCATAAGAAAAGGCTTTCCTCTTGCCACTCTACCCCATAGCACAGACATATGAAGAATACGGGAGATTGTTGTCACATGTACCACACAGCCAGTACTTGCCAAATATTCCTGCAGCTCCTTTAATGTTGTGTAGGCCTTTTGGTAGCCTCCCAGACCAGTTTTCTTCTCGTCTTTTTATCTAATTTGGGGGGACGTCCAGTTCTTGGTAATGTCACTGTTGTGCCATATTTCCTCCACTTGATGATGACTGTGTTCCATGCTATATCTAATGCCTTGGAAATTCTTTTGTACCCTTCTCCTGACTGATGCCTTTTAACTATGAGATCCCGCTGATGCTTTGGAAGCTCTCTGTGGACCATGGCTTTTGCTGTGGGATGCGACTAAAAACATTTCAGGAAAGACCAACTAGAGCAGCTGAACTTTATTTGGGGTTAATCAGAGGCACTTTAAATGATGGCAGGTGTATGCTGACTCCTATTGAACATGATTTTGAATGTGATTGCTTAATTCTGAACACAGCTACACCCCCAGTTATAAGAGGGTGAGCACACTTATGCAACCACATTATTTAAGTTTTTTTTGTTTTCTTCCCTCGACCTAAAATATTTCAGTTTGTTTTTCAATCGAGTGGTACAGTTTATAGGTCACATTAAAGGTGGAAAAAGTTCTGAAATGATTTATCTTTGTCTCCTTTTTTTACAGCACAGAAACCTGACATTTTAACAGGGGTGTATAGACTTTTTATATCCACTGTATGTCCCTGAGTTATTACCCTTAGCTTTCCTATTCATAAGAAACTGATTAATGATCTCTGTAGGGCCTTTTTTTTAATATTTCTCTGAATCAGCCCATTAGTTACTTTACACCCTACTCATTTGTTCCTTGTTTTTGTATGCCTTTTGGATTTGTATATTATTGTGCAATAAATAAAAATAATAATCTTTATTATAGCGTAGTTCACAGCACTTCACAATTTTGAGAGTAACTTTAGAGACAAAAATCAGACATTACATAGAAACTCAAACAATAAGAAGGACCAGCTAACAAGAGATTATAATCTATGAGGAGTTAGGAGTAGCAATAAAAAAAAAAAAAGGTAAAAGTGTTTGTTTTGTACAGCCATCTTGAAAACCAGACATTTTTCACTTTCTGTTGTAAAATTTTTCAAATAAAACTCAATTTCTATATAAATTTTTTCTCTTTATTGTTCTACATGTCTTTGATAAAAAAAAATGCAATAAGTGTATATTTATTGGTTTGGGTAAAAGTTATAGCGTTTACAAACTATGGCGCAAAATTTTTTATTTACGCACTGACTTTCTGAACACCTGTCATGTTTCCTGAGGTTCTACAATGCCCAGACAGTAGAAACACCCCACAAATGACCCCATTTCGGAAAGTAGACACCCTAAGGTATTCGCTGATGGGCATAGTGAGTTCATAGAACTTTTTATTTTTTGTCACAAGTTAGCGGAAATAGATTTTTTTTTTCTTACAAAGTCTCATATTCCACTAACTTGTTACAAAAAATAAACTTTTACATGAACTCACCATGCCCCTCATGAAATACCTTGGGATGTCTTCTTTCCAAAATTGCGTCACTTGTGGGGTATTTATACTGCCCTGGCATTTTAGGGGACCTAAAGCGTGAGAAGTAGTTTGGAATCCAAATGTGTAAAAAATGCCCTGGGAAATCCTAAAAGTACTCATTGGCATTTGGGCCCCTTTGCACACCTAGGCTGAAAAAGTGTCACACATGTTGTATCGCCGTACTCAGAAGTAGGGCAATGTGTTTTTAGGGTGTATTTTTACATATAACCATGCTGGGTGAGATAAATATCTCTGTAAAAGACAACTTTTCCCTTTTTTTTTTTTTATACAAAGTTGTCATTTTACAGAGATATTTCTCTCACCCAGCATGGGTATATGTAAAAATACACCCCAAACCACATTGCCCTACTTCTCGTGAGTACGGCGATACCACATGTGTCACACTTTTTTGCAGCCTAGGTGTGCAAAGGGACCCAAATTCCAATGAGTACCTTTTAAGAGGGCATTTTTAGGCATTTGGATTCTAAACTACTGCTCACAGAAAATGTTTATTTTTATTTTTTTCTTACAAAGTCTCATATTCCACTAACTTGTGAGAAAATTTTACATGAACTCGCCATGCCCCTCTGGAATCCAAATGTCTGGAATCCAAATGTCTAAAAATGCCCTCCTAAGGCCTCTTTTTTACGCGGCCGTTGCGGAAACTTGTGCGGGTGCGTTGCGGGAACACGCACGATGTAATGCGTTTTGCACGCACGTGAGAAAAATTGGTACCCAAATATTTATCTCGCCCAGCATGGGTATATGTAAAATGACACCCCAAAACACATTCCCCAACTTCTCCTGAGTACGGTGATACCACACGTGTGACACTTTTTTTGCAGCCAAGGTGGGCAAAGGGGCACACATTCCAAAGAGCACCTTTTGAATTTCACAGGCCATTTTTTACACATTTTGATTGCAAACTACTTCTCACGCATATGGGCCCCTAAAATGCCAGGGCAGTATAACTACCCCACAAGTGAACCCATTTTGGAAAGAAGACACCCCAAGGTATTCAATGAGGGGCCTGGCGATTTCATAGAAATTTAAATTTCTTTGCATAAGTTAGCAGAAATTGATTTTTTTTTTGTTTTTTCTCACAAAGTCTCACTTTCCGCTAACTTGGGACAAAAATTTCAATCTTTCATGGACTCAATATGCCCCTCAGCGAATACCTTGGGGGGTCTTCTTTCCAAAATGGGGTCATTTGTGGTGTGTTTGTACTGCCCTGGCATTTGAGGGTCTCCGCAATCATTACATGTATGGCCAGCATTAGGAGTTTCTGCTATTCTCCTTATATTGAGCATACAGGTAATGAGATTTTTTTTTCCGTTCAGCCTCTGGGCTGAAAGAAAAAAATGAGTGGCACAGATTTCTTCATTCGCATCGATCAAAAAAAAAAGGAGGGGAAAGGCGTCTGCCAGGACATAGGAGCTCCGCCCAACATCCATACCCACTTAGCTCGTATGTCCTGGCACACTAGATTTCTCCATTCACATCAATCGATGTGGATGAATAAATCATTGCCGGGATTTTTTTTTATTTTTTTTTATATACAAAGTGTTTGCCAAAGCATATGAGCACTGCCACCTCCTCAGCTCATATGTCTCGGCAAACGTATTGTTTACTGCAGAGGAGAAATCTCGTCTTGCAGTGCCGCATACACCGACTTGCACATCAGAATGCACATCAGTGCTGCAGCTAGTTGATCGGTTGGTCCACCTGGAAGGTAAAAAAAAATAAAAAATAATAAACCAGGCCGCAACGCAGTAATTTTATTAACAATTTAATAATAACTTTTGAGCAGAACATGTAAACTTTAACTTTTTGATCTGAACGTTAACCTTTTTGCTTACTGGTGATTTTTATTTATTTTTTTACCTTTATAGGACAAACCTCTCCTTCCCCATGGGACAATGTGCAAAGCGCAAATCGCCCAAAGATGTGGCGAAGTGCGTTATGCACTTTGTCCCAGGTGAAAGGAGAGGTTTGCAGCAGCTGTGTGTGAATGGGCCCTAATAGCCCTGTGTGCCTGTCCTGGTGAGATGTGATCCCTATGCTAGGTGTACCTGTGTGTGGTACTTCCGGAAACACTCCCCTAAGCATAGGGCAGGGTGGTCAGGGCAGTCAGGACAGAAATAGTGGGTGTCACGCCTTATTCCACTCCTGCTACAGACACAACATCTTTTTCGGGGTGACGGTTGGGTTAAGGTACCGGCAACGACATTGGGGAAATGTCGCTCGTTTAGACGGCTAACTACACTGGTGGATGGGGCCACGGAACCTCCTGGGTACAGGAGGTTCTCGATGATCTCTTCCTGAAATTTGAGGAAGGATCCTGTTCGCCCAACCTTACTGTAGAGGACAAAACTATTATACAGAGCCAATTGAATTAAATATACAGACACCTTCTTATACCAGCGTCTGGTTCTGCGGGAAACTAAATGCGGAGACAACATCTGGTCATTGAAGTCCACCCCTCCCATGTGAAGGTTATAGTCGTGGACTGAGAGGGGCTTTTCAATGACACGGGTTGCTCGCTCAATTTGGATTGTCGTGTCTGCGTGAATGGAGGAGAGCATGTAAACGTCACGCTTATCTCTCCATTTCATCGCGAGCAGTTCTTCGTTACACAAGGCAGCCCTCTCCCCCCCCTGCAAGACGGGTGGTAACGAGCCGTTGGGGGAAGCCCGCGCGACTAGTTTGCGCGGTGCCACAGCAGCCAATCTGTTCTAGAAACAAATGCCTGAAGAGAGCCACACTTGTGTAGAAATTGTCCACATAAAGATGGTACCCCTTGCCAAATAAGGGTGACACCAAGTCCCAGATTGTCTTCCCACTGCTCCCCAGGTAGTCAGGGCAACCGACCGGCTCCAGGGTCTGATCTTTTCCCTCATAGATCCGAAATTTGTGGGTATAGCCTGTGGCCCTTTCACAGAGCTTATACAATTTGACCCCATACCGGGCGCGCTTGCTTGGGATGTATTGTTTGAAGCCAAGGCGCCCGGTAAAAATGTATTAGGGACTCGTCTACGCAGATGTTTTGCTCAGGGGTATACAAATCTGCAAATTTCTGGTTGAAGTGGTCTATGAGGGGCCGAATTTTGTGGAGCCGGTCAAAAGCTGGGTGGCCTCTGGGACGGGAGGTGGTGTTGTCTCTAAAGTGCAGGAAACGCAGGATGGCCTCAAATCATGCCCTGGACATGGCAGCAGAGAACATGGGCATGTGATGAATTGGATTCGTGGACCAATATGACCGCAATTTATGATTTTTGGTTAGACCCATGTTGAGGAGAAGGCCCAGAAAAGTTTTAATTTCGGAAACTTGGACTGGTTTCCACCGGAAAGGCTGGGCATATGAGCTTCCCGGGTTGGCGGTTATAAATTGTGTGGCATACCGGTTTGTTTCTGCCACGACTATGTCCAAGAGCTCCGCAGTCAAGAACAGCTTAAAAAATCCCAGGGCCGAACCGATCTGAGCTGTCTCAACCCGAACTCCAGACTGGGCGGTGAAAGGGGGAACTAATGGTGCGGCTGAAGTTGGGGACTGCCAATCAGGATTTGCCAGCACCTCAGGGATTCTAGGGGGTCTACGGGCCTGTCTGTGCGGTGGCTGTGACGGGGTAACTACTGCACGTGCCACCATACCAGCTTCAACTGCCCTTCTGGTGCTCGCCACTTCACCATGTTGTACGGCAGTGCTGGTACTAGGTCCAGGGAGGGCTGCGCTGCTGGTGTATGCCTCACCACGTAATCCGACAGCACCAGCCCCACTCTGCTGCCCTTGAAGCAGATCCTGCGCAACCTGTGGTATAGCGACACTGGGCCGGGTACGCCTGGTGCTATCAGGGACCTCAGCCTCCTCGTCCGAACTGTGGGTCAGACTGCCACTGCTTTCTACAGGTTCATATTCTGACCCGCTGGATTCGTCAGATGAGGGTTCCCATTCCTCATCCGACTGGGTCAGAAGCCTGTAGGCCTCTTCAGAAGAATACCCCTTGTTTGACATTTGGGCAACTAAATTTAGGGGTATCCCCTGAGACTACCCAAGAAAAAAAGCAAGCCTGTATTACAAATGGGAGGCTAGCGAAGTACTGGAGGCCGCTGCGGTTGATAAAAAATATCAAAACTGATTTTTTTTTATCGCCGCAGCGTTTGGAAATTGATTGTGCAGTGATTAAAAAAATAGTAATTTTTTGTCACTGCGGCGGGGCCGGCGTGGGTGAACGCACGTGTGGGCGACCGATCAGGCCTGATCGGGCAAACACTGCGTTTTGGGTGGAGGGCGAGCTAAGGTGACACTAATACTATTATAGATCTGACTGTGATCAGTTTTGATCACTTACAGATACTATAAAAGTACAAATGCTGATTAACGATACGCTAATCAGCGAATCAGTGACTGCGGTGCGGTGGGCTGGGCGCTAAACAATCGCTAAACTACCTAACCAAGAGGCCTAAACTATCCTAAAACCTAACGGTCAATACCAGTGAAAAAAAAAAAAGTTACAGTTTACACTGATCACTTTTTACCTTTCACTAGTGATTGACAGGGGCGATCAAGGGGTGATCAAATGGTTAATTGGGGTGCAGGGGGGTGATCTGGGGCTAAAGTTTAGTGTTTGGTGTACTCACTGTGATGCCTGCTCCTCTGCTGGAACCAACCGACCAAAAGAACCAGGGAAGCCATTTAACACATCATATTTACTAATATGATGTGTTAGATGGCTTCTGATTGGATTTTTTAAAAATCATCACCTTGCCAGCCACGATCATTAGCTGGCAAGCTGATGACGTGACCCCCCTCGAACAAATGTTGGCCCGCGATGCGCATGTGCGGGCCGGATAATCGCATCATCTCGCGTCCGCATCCGCGCGTGACTATGCCTGCAGCTGCCGCCTCCGGACCGCGATCCTGCGTTAGGCGGTCCGGAGGCGGTTAATCCCACGCTATACTCACATAACTATCTACTTATTCTCCGCAAATTGATGCTACTTCTGGAAAGCTGGAACCACTGCTATATTTCATGCATTGGAAGAGTTATTTGCCTTTAAAATGTTTTTTTGTTTTTGTTTTGTTTTTCTCTACCAAAACTATTTTTATCTTTTTAGGACTTTTCTGGTAGTGGTTCTAAATCATTTAGAAGTCTGTTTGTTTCTTAAAGGGAACCTGTCACCAGTTTTATGGTGTCCTAACTAAGGGCAACATAAATAAGTGACTGATTCGCTTCAAAATGCTGGGTCACTTTCATAATTGACCCAGTCAATCTGCCAACATATTTTATCGAAAAGCTCCAGCTGATAATGATGAGTAATGAATATTTATGAGCTCCTGACTCTCCCCGCCCATCTGCTGCTGAATGACAGTTTGTTTCCATATGAATCAGCAGCAGGTGGGCAGGGGAGTGGCTATAGTGCTGAATTAAATATACGCTGGACTCAATGACATCACGCTGGACTCAAATCAGCTCATTAGCATGCGGCATCTTTGTGTGTATATTATGAGGTAACCATCTCTCACACCAGTAAGTGAATACATCTAAGGTACTTTTTAGTAGTTAATGATTGTATATAATTAGTTAGATTATAATCAAATATCCACATGACAGGTTCCCTTTAAGGAAAGAATCAATTTCTAGAGTAGCACGCTGCACATTATACAGGAATAGTTTCAAAGGAGAGTTTGGAGTACCTAACTTTTCAAGATACTGCCAAGGTGCTGGCTCTTTTTCATTTCTCTGAGGATGCCGCTATCTAACTCTCACCCTTGGTCTTGGATGTTGCCCTTTCTACTGTTGATTCTATTCTTTGGTCTCCGTCTACATCCCAGCCTATTATCACTACTTCTAATATTAAACACTCTTAAAGTCTGGGATTCTGTAAAATATTAAAGGGGTTTTCCAGGATTCATATACTGATGAAATATCCTCTGACTCCTGGCAAACCCGACAGTCAGCTGTTTGAATAGGCCAGAGCGCCACTACTTCTTCCTAGTCCACGGACATTATGTTAATTGGTTACATAGCTTAGTTGTAGCTCATCCTATTCAAGTGAATAGGGCTGAGTTGCAATACCAAGCACAACTGCTTTCTAATGGACAGTGATATAAAGTCCCTTTTTGTTTCCTTCAGGAAGGGACCCCCTGGGGTCATTCAGACTTCGGACAAATAAAGGGCTCTCTAAGGTCTAGCAGTTACTTCCCCTCAAGGATATTTTGCCTCTCTAAAGAGACTATTTGAACTTCCATGTTTTGAGATTTTCCGTTACCTCCAACTTAAACGCTTAGAACCCCCAGGCAGGCCCTCCTGAACCAGCGTTGTGAAGTAACTACTTAAAAAAAAAAAATAATTGATATGTCAAAGGGACATACTCAAAAATGTTGATAGCGGGTTTCCCAGCACTGAGACCCCCACTGATCTTTGTAATGAGGAGTCTGAAGCGCTCAGCCGAGCGCTTCTTTTCCTCGCTGCTGAGCATGGTAGTGAAGACGGTCCCATAGACTTTCTGTTGTGACCATCTTCACTATTGCTGCTCAAGTCTTACTACACATCTTCCAATTGGTGTGCCAAATGATCCGGCAGCCTTCCTATCAGACCAATAACTCCCCTTGCTGTAAGGAGCTTTGTTATTGGTTATTTCAGGCACAGGCAACATAGCCGCACAGCCTGTGCCATTCACAGCGTGTCCTGCACTGATGAATGGCATGGAAAAGTCTAAGGAGTATTGGTATGCCCTAGACGTTTTTCAGGGAGTAAAATGTCATCTACAGGCGTCTATGATGCTTGTACAGGCGATATTGCAATCCTCTGCTAGAGGCCTTATTATGCAGCAAATTTCTAAATTGGAATTGATTTGGGCTCTACTCTATCTGATCAGCAATGCAAGTAAATTTGGGAATCCACTTGTAATAGTGCCCAAAATACATTGATGTTCAAAACTTTATTCAGTGTGTTATTTAGATGGTATTTAGTTCCATTTAGGATTGCCCTTGTGGTGCTGGACTACCCTTTTCACAGTTTTAGAGGCAGCCATTCTCTGGATGATATGCTGCATATTTGGTGGACAGGCCCCCGGATGAGAAGACTTTTTGAATGTGGGTCATATACTCACTAATTGGGTGACGGGTCACAGTCTCTAGAAGGACTCTTCGGAATCATTGTTAAACAGGATCATTCTAGGTGTCCCTCTGGACATGGAATCTTCGTTCATATTTTAATATAACCAGTTAGTGTCGCCATCCTGCGAGAACCTCCCCCACCCCCATTTGTTGCATGTTTGTTTAATCTATGTGCCTTATATGTTGTCTGTATGCTTTATTGCTTATTTTGGTTTGGCTGCTGCTAGTTTCTATTTTATTTTAACATTCATTTCTCTTGTTAAACAGTACAATGTAACCTTTGTTTTTGATAGCCCTTTACTGTTTTTTAAACTCTGATTGTGTAACTTTTCTGTAGAATATTATGTCAGACAAAAAGCAAACAAAAACTCCAGAAAAAAATTATTGTAATAAAAAAAGAAACAGAATTCAGTGTAAATTACTGGTAGGAAAAAATCATAGTGCAGTATATATTTATCTGGTTCAATCATATGATTCTATTGGTCATAAAATCGGCATTGCTAGGGCGGGGCAGGTGGGTCATGTGCCCCGGGTACAATTAAAATAGATGTCAGAGGGTGGGGGTTCAGCCAGCATAATGTTTTGCTTACTCAGAGTCGCCCGCTGGTCTGTATCTTTAGTTGTGATTTTGGCAGCATGATATTGCTACCTTATGTCACGCATACACAGGTCCCCATGTAGCCCTGGCTTTAGAGCTCATGGACACAAACTGATTTTCTTTCCGTGTCAGTTCAGTTTTTTTGCGGACTGTATACGGAAGCATTAATTTCAATGGGTCCGCATAAAAAACAGAAGGTACTCCATGTGCATTCCGTTTCCGTATGTCCGTATTTCCATTCCACAAAAAAAATACAACTATTATTGTCCGCATTATGATCAAAGATAGTACTGTACTATTAGGGCCAGCTGTTCCATTCCACAAAAAAATAGAACGTGTCCCATTGTCCGCATTACGGACAAGAATAGGACTGTTTTATTAGGGCCAGCTGTTCCGTTCCACAAAATACGGAATGCACACTGACCTCATCCGTATTTTTTGCGGATCAATTTTTTGCGGATCACAAATTACATACGGTCATGTGCATGAGCCCTTAATCTCATTTTTCTAAGTACATGGCTGACAATGGAGTCACTGTTTTTTTATGATGTCATTGTGGATAGAAATAGCATATTGAATTCCGAGGTGTATAGAGTAGAGATGAGCGAATTTCATATTTTGAAATTCGTCCACACTTCATTTGTTGATTAAAGGTGAATTGCGTTATGGATTCCATATCCACTGACCATAACGCAATTCTATGATGGAATGCATAACAGAATGCCTTTAAAACCAGTACAGAGCTTACTGTGGTCCCTATACCTGCAGTAGTGTGGAATCTATACAGTCATATACCCCATACATGTTACCGGTGTAATAGTGTACCGATTCCACAGCACTATAGACACCCTGAACTTTAGGTGCCTATTGAAACAATAAAATAAATATATAAAGTATATTACAAAAACGAATTATGGGCCTTTTAGAATATTTTAAAATACCGTTTATATAAACAGTTAGTTACCCTTTTATTGCAAAAAAATTTAACATTCTCCAATGGCCAAGTTAGTCACCTGCTCTGAACCTGATTGAGCATGCTTTCTAGTTACTGAAGACAAAACTGAAAGAAAGCTCCACAAACAAGCATCTATTGAGTAAGGCTAGATTCACGACTCCGATTACCTGATCCAGCAGAAAGAGGAGCAGCCTTCCGCCGTTTACCGTCTCTGGGATAGCCGGATACTGCCGCTCATTAACCAGACCCCATGGACCATAATGGGATCTGGTGGGAATCCGACAGGTTTCCGCATGCACCGTCTTTTGTCCTTCACTTGTGTTTTCCAATTATAGTCATGAGGTCTGATGTGAACAGCAGTATCCGGCTGTGATAGGTTACGGTGAACTCTGGCAGGCTCTGCCTCTGCCAAGACACCTGATGGATCAGGTAAAGGCTTAAGGTACACGACCGTTGTTGTATTCCGTTCCGCAAAATGGGGTTCCGTTGTTCCGTGATCCGTTTCCGGTTTTTGTTTCCATGTGACTTCCTTTATTTTTGGAGGATCACCAGACATGAAGGAAAGTAAAAAAAAAAGTAGTTTGCCACGCAAATGATAGGAAAAAATCAGACGCGGATGACAATCTTGTGTGCCTCCGCGTTTTTTCACGGACCCATTGACTTCAATGGGTCCGCGAACCGTTTTCCGTGAAAAAAATAAGACGGGTTATATATTTTGACGGACTGAAACCACGGATCACGGACGCAGATGACAAACGGTGCATTAGCCAAGTTTTCAACGGACCCATTGAAAGTCAATGGGTCCGCAGAAAATCTCGAACAACGGACACGGAATGAAACAACGGTCGTGTGCATGAGGCCAAACGGAGATGTGAAACTAGCCCAAGGCCTTGTTCACATTTCCGTGTCAGTGTCACATCTGTGAAAAAAAGTGTACGTGTTCCATCGGTGAAGCTGTCTGTGGAGGATCCGTGGTTGGTCCGTGTGTCTGTTTTTACCATCTGTTTGTCACAGGGTGGATTTGATTTAAATCAAACTGATTTAAATCACAATTTAAATCACTAGTCAGTAAGGCTTGATTTAAATCATAGTTTTCTACATAAAGACTAATTCTTGCTGGTATAACTTATAATATGCAAGTAGATGAAGATTTTTAGAATAACAACTTTTCATATTAGTTTGATTAGATTGATTCTGCATACATAGGTTTGTAGAAGTTAGGATTAAGGTCTTTTTCTCAACTCTGTTCATGTTATAACATTTTTGCTGTGAAGAAGAGGCATGTGATCTCTGCTGAGTCAAATTCAGTTTTGAGAACTGCAAAAGTAAACCAAGCATATCTTGTAGGCAGAGAAACTGCCCAATAATCTTAGGCCATTTTCAAACTTGCGGCAGTGTGATCCGGCGGGCAGTTCCGTCTTGCAAATGCATTGCAAGAGCGGATCCATCTCTCCACTTGTCATGCGGACAGACATTTCGGTCTTTTGAATGCCGGATCTGGCACTAATACATTCCTATGGGGAAAAATGCCGGATCAGACATTCAGGCAAGTCTTTAGTTTTTTTCGCAGGAGCATGCTACGGTTTTATCTTTTGCCTGATCAGTCAAAATGACTGAACTGAAGACATCCTGATGCATCCTGAACGGATTACTCTCCATTCAGAATGCATGGGGATATGCCTGATCAGTTCTTTTCCGGTATAGAGCCCCTGTGGCGGAACTCTATGCCAGAAAAGAAAAACGCAAGTGTGAAAGTACCCTTACATTGTGAATGGATTAATGGAATTTATTTACCCAAAAAATTAAACATATACAGCCTTATTCTACATAATTAAAAAAATACCGTAATCTTTATTTCATGATGGAATAACCTTTGGATGGTAATATATTTTACCTCAAAAAGCATTTTATATAAAAAATAAATAAATCTGATTTAAATAAAAAAAGCTAATTTAAAAAAATAAATCATAGATTTTATCCACCATGGTTTGTCACCTGTGACATTGCTCAGCTGAAAATTAATTTCCAAAGAATCTCTTATTTGTCTTCAATGAAAAACGGACGCAATACGGACATAACACAGATGTGTGTCAGTGACTTTCACGGACCCATAGACTTCAATGGGCATGCTTGGTCTGCATCATGTATCAAAGTTGTGCATGCCCACAGTCTGTAAAAAAAAAAATACTGAAATAAGAACAGACACATTTAAATCAATGGGTAAGGCGTCCTGTACACGAACGCGTGCGCCCCGTGGCCGTGCTGCGGCCCGCATTTTGCACGAACACCAATCGTGGTGCAGCCGCATCGGATCGCAGACCCATTCACTTCAATATGTCCGCGATCCGGACATTCCGCAAAATGATAGGACATGTTCTATCTTTTTGCGGAACATAAGTATGGGACAAAACATCAAGTAAGCACTCTGTACTGCTTCCATAGGGTTCCGTTCCGTGCTTCCGTGCTGCACCATTCCGCATCTCTTTATTTGTGGACCCATTCAAGTGAATGGGTCTGAATCTGTGCGGACCCATTCAAGTGAATAGGTCCACATCCTTGATGCCCACGGAAAGGTGCCCTTGTATCGCGGATCCGTAAATGCGGTCCGCAATACGGCAACGGACAACACACGTTCGTGTGCAGGAGGCCTAAGTGTGCTGTCCGCAGAAAATGTAGACAGCACACATCAGTGAAAAACGGAAATGTGGCCAAAGGGCTCATACACACGACCATTGTTGTTGTTTTGCAGTCCGTTTTTCACTGATACGTTGTCCTGTATCTGAGTTTTTTTTTTTCTCTGACTCTTAAGTCCTCTTCCGTTCCGTTATTGCACAAAACATATACGTATGGTTTTGGAATTTGATCCGTTTTTTTTTTCAGATCGTATACAGAAGCCGTAACTTATTAATCACCAAACACATGAGCAATATGGGCTGGGCATATTATTTCTACAGTATGGATCCGCAAAATACGGATGACATATGGATGTGTTCCGTGTGCGTTCTGTATTTTTTGCGGACCCATTGACTTGAATGAGGCCTCGGACCGTGATTTGCGGACAATAATTGTCACGGCGGACGTACACTTTGTACAAAGATAACACACCAACCAGGCTCTGGACGAGAGACAGGGGAAGGGTCATCTCCTAGCTTATCCCTGACCTCTTTCCCTGCACTGCTCAGCCCACAGCAGACCTTGAAGGTAGGTGGGCTAGTGTCCTCCAGCCTGGGCTGACAAAACCCTGAACTCCCTAAGATGGTGAAGTGGGGAGATAGGAGCAGTCTGCTCGAACAGAACCTGGATGGAATAGAAGACACAAACAACCGAACTAGAAATGACACTTATCTCTGAGAGCAGGAACTGACAGCCAAGCTTCCCAGACAAGAATGAACATTATAATCCGCTCAGGGCACTGGGCAGTGTGCTATTTAAACTAATGACCCCACCCAGTGCACCTGATGAGAGGCGGATCCAGCACGGCTCCATAGCAACCACTAAACTTGTGCTGCAATCCTGGCCGACCTCCGTACAATGTCAGAGTGGGGCATGACAATAATAGGACATGCACTACTTTTTTGCGGAACAGCCATGCGGACAAATGGAAACAAAATGCACACAAAGTAACTTCTGTATTTTCTACAAGCCCCATTGAAGTGAATGGTTCTGCAACAAACCTGGAACAGAAGCAGAAAGAAAATACGTTTATGTGCATGAGCCCTAAGACTGCAGTAAAGGCCTGGCAAAACATTTAACCCCTTAGTTCTGGGCCTTACTGACCAAGCATTTTTCTTCCTTTTTTCATCGTCGCGTTCCGAGAGCTATAACTTTTATTTTTGGCGCCTTTTGATCTCTTGTTATTACATTTTTTCGGTGGCAACTTAGTATAAATTAGCAATTCTGTCTTTTTTTTTTATCAGTGTTTACCGTAGGGGATAATTTACATGATATTTATGTAGTCCAGGTCGTTACGGACGCGGCAATACCAAACATATTGGGTAGATTTTTTTTGGGGTTGCAATTTTTCTTCATTGAAAAGCGTATTTTCAATGGAAAAAAAAGATAATTTTTTAATGGGATTTTTTAAATGAAATAAATAATTTAAAAACAATTTTTTTTACCACTTAATAGTCCCACAAGGGGACTATAACAGACAGCTTTTTGATTGCTTTTAAAATGCAATGCACTATCCCTATAGTGCATTGCATTTTAATAGCAATGCTATTCTAACATTGACCAGCAGGAAATTACTGCAGGCTGGTCTGGTGGAAATTACTGAAGGCTAGTCTGGGGCCTACATCAGACCACAGGCAGCCTTTACACACATCAGCACCCCCGCAATTGTGGGGTGCCGATGAGAGACAGAGGGAGTCCGCACCCTCTGTCAGCACTTTACATGCAGTGGGCACGATTGCCCGCTGTATGTAAAGTGTTAAACAGTCCGCATCGGCACTACTGCCGATCCAGGCTGTTAGAGCGGGGCCGAGGCTCTCAGAGGACCCGTGCAGTGCTTAGACTGGGCCGAAATAAAAAAGCCCTAAGCCCCTTAGTGACCGCCGTAAAAACACACATGGGTGGTCACTAAGGGGTTAAAGTGAGGAGTCTCAATATCTGGTAAGTATGGTAAAGTCCTTGCGTTCCATACTTCAGGCAGTCATTTACTGCATAGTATTTGTATCCAGGTATTCAAAATAAGCCTTATATTTATAATTATTTATTTATAAATTAATGGACGGTGTAAAGTGTATGTAAACTATAAACTGTTAATGTAATATTTTATTAAACTCCTGGAATTGATAACCCCTTTCTAAAAGCGATTTTTCTTTTTTTTTTTTCTTCCTACTGTCCAGGAACCATACCTTTTTTTTATTTTTCAATTCACATAGCTGTATGAGGGCTTGAACTTTCTAATGGCAATAATTTGGGTCTCAAAGGCTTCAATAGCTGGCAGGCTCTGATGCCTGTTTAAGGCATTGGTGTCACGGAAGGTGTACAGGAAACAAGACAATACAAAATGAATATATGACTCACTGGATCCAAAACTAAGGAACAAAAGGGAGACCCCTGCATAAGACCTGGCACTCTCCCTGACTGCTCAGCCTATGCAAAGATCCCAATGGTAGATGATCGCATATCCTCGTACCTCGACTGTATAACACCTGAACACCCTATAATAGTGAGGGGACACGACCACCGGCTCCCTACACTAGACACGGAGGGAGTCAGGGTCACCTGGGATCCAACAAACATAAAATCACAAATGAATGTAACACTTATCTTGTAGAAGACTGGGAAATAGGATCAGCATGCACACACACTCCAGGAAGTTGTATAAGCCGCACACTAATGCATTATGGGGAGGAATTTAAAGGGATGCAATCAGTCCAACTACAAGACAGCTGAGAGAGGCTAACGAGATGAGGAACTGAAAACCAACACAAAGAAAGCTCAAGGAGGAGGTTCTGAAAGGCATCTGTCAGAGCTTCTCAGATGTCTGGTTGTGACAATTGGGCTGCCATAGCAGTCATCAGTTCCCTGTCACCGAAGCGTGGTGGCTGATGGGGTCAGAGAGGAAGACCCCCCCCCCCTGTAAGCCCTGGATATGCTGCGGTCATCGTTGACTGCTGCATCTGAAGGGTTAATCTTCCGCCATCGGCATTTTCAGTTATTCCAGCGAATATAGCAGGGGCTCAGCTGTCAGTAACAACTGGGCTACTGCCGCTGATCGAGTGGGCACAGCTTCTTCATCCGTCGATCAGAACATGTACAGTTACGTGGGGATGTGGCAAAACACCACCTTCTCCCATGTACATTTACGTGAAAATGCGTGAAAGGGTTAAGGGCAATTTCATATGAGCATATTCAGTTCATGAAATGTGCTCTGTGTGAGAGCGGTGTATTTCAGGCACTGCTTCTGTGACAAGAAATCACAGCATTACAATGATTTATAGGATTGTGAACAACAGTCTGACCATGGCTGTGCTTAATTGTACTCCCAGCACTATGTGAGAACATTTCACTAGATCAGACTGGGTCAGGGACCCATAACAATATAAATCATTATAATGCTATGAGTTCATGTCATCGGAGCACTGTTCTTTTTGGGATACACCGCTCTCATACAGAGCGTATTTCACTGACTGAATACGCTCATATGAAATTGACCAAACATGCCATTGTCTCATTGCTTCTATTATAGACTGCAGGGATTTACCACTGAAGTCTATTGGAGCATCAGTGCATCTTTTTCAGGCCCTGTCAGGGGAGCTGATAGGAGCTTTGCCATGGCAATTGTCGGAGCCTTTAGAAAGCCCCAGGCTGCCATAGCAACCGAATTGCTCCCACAATGACCACTGCATCTGAAGGGCTAAAGTCTGTGATCGATTTGTCTCTGATCACAGACAGCAGGCATTTGGTGGCTATGGTGCTCATTTAGGGGTTACATCTGAAAGTCTACACTACATGAATGTTTTTGTTTCTAATCCATTGTTTACAGAGAATAAACTAAAAAAATGTTGTCACTGTACATAAACTTCTGGACCAGTCTGTGTATATGAGTATTTAAATCAAAATTTAAATCTGTCTGTATTAATCAGCCAAATGTGCCTAAATGTTTAAATGATAACCCCAATTGTGTACAAAACAAGGACACCAAGAGTAAAATGTATCATTACAGAGGCCAGGCAATAAATATTTGTTATCAGTCATACCCGTGTACATTTAATATAAACTTCACTACCAATTTACATTTTATACTTCTGCCTAATAATATAATACGGATAAGGTTACTAATGTACCAGATGTTGTCTTTTCACTTTATACCCGATACAAAGGTGTCCTTGACAACAGACTCTAGAGTCCATTACCATAGCAAAGATGTCAGTAGAGACTTGGAAATGATTGCATGTTGCTTCATATACCTTTTACTGGTGATAAATAGAGACAAGAGTATTCTCTAAGCCAGGGCTTGACAAATTTCCTTGGAATCTAGGAGCTAGC
This sequence comes from Bufo gargarizans, assembly GCF_014858855.1. NCBI lineage: Eukaryota > Metazoa > Chordata > Amphibia > Anura > Bufonidae > Bufo > Bufo gargarizans. The sequence continues at coordinate 322,574,222 of NC_058080.1, forward strand.
TAAAAAAGTTAGGAGCCAGGTGGAGCCGCGTCATAAAGCCCCCATTAGATGCCCCCATAGTGCTCCCCCCCCCACTTCTCCATAGAGCCCCCCCAATAATGCTGTATACCATGTTACATATACCGCCGCTCCGTCCCCGGAGCCTATTGACTATAATGGGGACGGGGGTGGAGCTCCGGCGCAGCACGGCAGTTCGCGTTGAGAGGCCACCGGACTAAAAAGTTGGACATGCAGTACTTTTAGTCCGGCAGCCTTTCGCCGTGCTGCGCCGGAGCTCCGCCTCCGTCCCTATTATAGTCAATGGGGACGGAGCGGTGGTCCGGCGAAACAGCGGAAGGACGGATCCGACAGGGTGAACAGCCTGCCGGATCTGTCCTGCCGCAAGTGTGAAAGTACCCTTAGTTATATAGCTACTGAATGAGACAGAAGAAGGGATGCCTTTAACATATATGTCTTCTTGAGAAGCCAATTTGATCCTAAAGGGTTAATTCAAACTGTAATCTAAACTCTGTCCTGTCACTTCTCTTATCTCTCTGCCCCTGTCCCTGAATCTTATCACTGCTGCAACAAAATCAGCTGACAGCCTCAGTGTAAACTGTTCTAGAGTCTGACTCACGGTTCTTCTAATGCAAAGAATTGAATGAGTCTCTAAGTCGGATCTTTAACCTGTGACTCATTCGATTCTTTCTTAGACTCCCTGTACTTGTGTCAGTGACTCAGAGCTGCTAGTGCTTGCCTTGCCTCAGCTCTGATTGGTTGATGGACAGGGAGGGGAGGGGCTGGTAGAAGCAGCTTCCACTCTAGGATCAGATTACACTCCTCCCGAGTCCCTCCCCTCCCTGCTGCCAGCGGCTCTGCTATTGTGTGCGGTGACGGAGCCGTTTCAAACGGTGCTGCCTCCGGACAGAACCGCAGCTCCGCACCCATCGCCCGGGCACCTTTGCGGGCTGACAAATACCCAAGCGCCAGGACTAAATTCCTGGTCGCCATGGCGACCTGGGATTTGTCGAGCCCTGCTCTAAGCTTCTTTTTCCAACAAACAGAAAAAAAGGACTTGCTTTTATGGCTAGAATCACTGTGCTCAATAAAAATATACACAAGCGAGTTTTACGTCCGAATGCAATGTGTATTGTGAATGGATAGCATCCGGACTGAATCCTGACCTATTATTTTAAAGAGTCTGTGCACATGAGCATCTTTTATCGCTGATCATCTCTGTGTTCAGGAAAAATTGCAGCTTGTACTATATTCTGCGTTTTTCACTCAGTCCTGTCTCCATAGACATGAATAAGGCTTGTGTGAAAAATGGAAGGCATCTGAATGTAATGTGTGTGCACTGCTGGTTGCTGGGAGATGCTGAGTGTTATTCTTCAGATTTTCTTAATGCTCATAAAAAACATATCAGAAACTGTCTGCATCCTCATGGAAAAAGACTGAAACACTGAATGCAGTTGCAGACAAAACTGATTAAACTTGAGCGTAAAGCCGTCAGTTCTTCTCAGACTCATTCAGTATCCCTCGTGTAAAATAATCCTTAGGGTCCATTCAGACGTCCGTAGTTCTGCGGACCCATTCATTTCAATATTTCAATGGGGCCGCAAAAAATGCGGACAGCACACCGCATGCTCTCCGCATCCATAGTTCCATTCCGTGGCCCCCGCAAAAAAGATAGAGCGTGTCCTATTCCTGCCCACAATCGCGGACAAGGATAGGCATTTCTATCACAGTGCTGGCCTGTAATCGTGTTTTGTGGGCCGCAAAACATTTCTGGACGTCTGAAAGGACCCTTAGGTTGTGGCCACACATGCTGATTTGTATGCAGTTTTTGAAGCCAAAGTCAAGTATTGATCATAAAAGGAGATAAGTGAGTTGTGACTGGATCTCGGTCGGTCCCCATTATAGTTAATAGGGCAGTTGGGCATTCAGGCAGCGTCCAGGAACAGTCTGCCGGATCTCGGAAAGCTAGTGTAAAACTAGCCTAGTCCTCTGGCAGCCGTGCGTAATTTTTAGCCAACATTTTGTAGTCCGTGACAGAATCTGTAAGTTACACGCGTGGATTCTGATATGGAAACAAAGTAAAAAAAAAAAAATAACCTGCAGCTTTTCCTGCTGGATTTTCGGTCATTTGTGAACTCAGCCTTAGGCACTTTATCAGCATATTTAAATGCTACTGTTAGCTAACTATATTCTTTAATTATTTTGTGAATGTTTATTATTGCAGAAACTGCATCACCACTGTGCATTTTTGCAGCACCTTAAAGGGGTTGTCCGAGTTTTTTTTTTTTTGTTTTGTTCTTTCTACAAACCGGATTCCAAAAACGTTGGGACACTATACAAATCGTGAATAAAAACTGAATGCAATGATGCTGAGATGGCAAATGTCAATATTTTATTTGTAATAGAACGTAGATGACAGATCAAACGTTTAATCTGAGTAAATGTATCATTTTAAAGGAAAAATAAGTTGATTCAGATTTTCACGGTGTCAACAAATCCCAAAAAAGTTGGGACAAGTAGCAATCAGAGGCTGGAAAAAGTAAATTTGAGCATAACGAAGAGCTGGAAGACCAATTAACACTAATTAGGTCAATTGGCAACATGATTGGGTATAAAAAGAGCTTCTCAGAGTGGCAGTGTCTCTCAGAAGCCAAGATGGGTAGAGGATCACCAATTCCCACAATGTTGCACAGAAAGATAGTGGAACAATATCAGAAAGGTGTTACCCAGCGAAAAATTGCAAAGACTTAGCATCTATCATCATCAACTGTGCATAACATCATCTGAAGATTCATGACACTGGTAAGTTTGAGTCAAAAAAGGGTCTTTAAAAAAAAATACCAAATGAACAATTTTTTTTTAAATTAGCAATTTTCTACATTTCTATTTTCTCTGCTTTTAAACAAGATAGTCATACCTCCTAAAATAGTTATTACTTTACATTTTCCATATGTCTACTTTGGATCATTTTGTAATTTACATTTTCTTTTTTTGTGACATTAGAAGGATTAGAAGTTTAGAAGCGAATCTTGAAATTTTTCAGAAAATTTCTAAAACCCACTTTTTAAGGACTAGTTCGGGTGTCTGAAGTCACTTTGTGAGGCTTACATAATACAAACCACCCATAAATGGCGCCTTTTTAGAAACTGCACCCTCAAGGTATTTAAAACTGATTTTAAAAACTTTCTTAACCCTTTAGGTGTTCCACAATTAAAAGAAAATGGAGATGATTTTCCATTTTAATACATTTTTTTCCAGTATCAAAGCAAGGATTAACAGCCAAACAAAACTCAATATTAATTATTCCGATTCTGTAGTTTACAGAAACACTCCATATGTGGTCGTAAACTGCTGTCTGGGCACATGGTAGGGCGCAGAATGAAAGGAATATATGGTTTTTAGAAGGCAGATTTCACTTGGATAATTTTAAGTTGCCATGTCACATTTGAAGACCACCTGATGCACCCCTAGAGTAGAAACTCCAAAACAGTGACCCCATTTTGGAAAATACACCTCTCAAGGCATTCTAAACTGATATTACAAACTTTTGTAACCCTTTAGGTGTTCCACAAAAATTAAAGGAAAATGTAGATGAAGGTTTAGAATTTAACTTTTTTGGCAGATTTTCCATTTTAATCCATTTTCTACACAGTCAAACAAAACTCAATATTTGTTGCCCTGATTCTGTAGTTTACAGAAACACCCCATATGTGGTTGTAAACTGCTGGGCGGAGAAGGAAAGGAATGCCATATGGTTTTTGGAGGGCAGATTTCACTGGGATAATTTTAAGTTGCCATGACTATCTAAAGCAGCCCTAGAGTAGAAACTTCAAAAAAATTACCCCATTTTGGAAACTACTGGTAAAGGTGGCAGTTTTGTTGGTACTATTTTAGGGTACATATGCTTTTTGGTTGCTCTATATTACACTTTTTGTGAGGCAAGGTAGCAAAAAATTGCTGTTTTGGCACCGTTTTTATTTTTTGTTATTTACAGTGTTCATCTGACAGGTTAGATCATGTGTTATTTTTATAAAGCAGTTTGTTACATATGTGACAATACCAAATATGACAAATTTTTTGGTTGTTTGTTTCCGTTTTACATAAAGCATTTTAAAAGATTTTGGGTGTCTCCATGTTCTGAAAGCCATATTTCATTTTTATTTTTTGTCCTATGTAGGGGCTCATTTTTTTCAGTATGAGATGACTGATTGGTAGTATTTTAGGGTGAATATGACTTTTTGATCACTTTTGAAACAAAAAAAATAAATCATATTTTAGGGTCTCCATATTCTTATGTTTATTTTTTTGTGCGATTGTCTTAGGTAAGGGCTAATTTTTTGCGGGATGAGGTGACTGTTAAATTGGTACCATTTTGGGGGGGCATACGCCTTTTTTATTGCTTGGTGTTGCACTTTTAGTGATGTAAGGTGACCCCCCAAAAATGTTTGCACAGTTTTTATTACATTTTTTGGATGGTGTTCACCTGAGAGGTTAGGTCATGTGAAATTTTTATAGAGTCGGTTGATACGGACGCGGCGATACCCAATATGTTTACTTTTCTGTTTTTCCCTATTTTTGAAATACATTTTTTTTTTTTACTTTATTTTGGGAAAAGGATGCTTTTTTTTTAAAAACTTTTTTTGTAAAACTTTATTTTTTGAACTTCTTTTTTCACTTTTTTTTGCCCCACTCTGGGACTTCAACTTTTGGGGGTCTGATCCCCTTTACCATGCATTACAGTACTTCTCCTGCCTGTGAGATCCCGGGAGGCTGGATCTCACAGGTTGTCACTTAAGTCAGCCATGATGCCTAATAGGCCTGCACTATATAACTTTTGACGTGGTTGACACGGATGTATCGCCGGCCGCTATGCTGCACAGCGCGGCCGGCGATACATCAGTTACAGTATGGGGAGGGAGGAGGGGCTGGAGGTAAGTCGTTATTTTAATGAACAAATGTTCTTTTATTCTATTTTTTTTTATCTGTTCTGTGCAGTGCTATTAAGAAAATGGCAAGTTTTGTATTTTGTACTTTTGCAGTAATGCAAATATGTTGTTTAATTTAGTAAAAGATGTTTTATTTTGAAAAACACTGCATTTCAGTTCTTTAGTCAAGCATAACTACATTTCAGCATTATCAGTAATTTGTGTGTGCTTTTGCCTTCAAAATCCAAGCAAATAGACCTCTAGCACAATTCACTTAAAATATCGCATCGCATACCGTTATCGCAATTTTTAGGGCCCTAATCGCAATCGCACAAAATTCCCATCTCGTGCAGCCCTAATGCCTAAGGAAGGCATTGGGCTGCCATCAGGTCTCCGTCACAGCAACGCATGTACCCGGCAGGATAACACACGTTCCGTGGTCAGCGCTGACCACGGCAGTGCCAGGGTTAATTCTCAGGCATCAGTGTTTTCACCAATGTCGTTGCCTACAGCAGGTGTCCGGTTATAAGTGACTGCTGATCGGGTGTGCACCCGCCCGATTAGCCCGCCATACATGTACGGCTCGGCTCCTTAAGGGGATAAACTGGCTGAATTGTGTTATTTTTATTTTTTTCAATTGCACCCCATGTGGAATTTTTTCCAACTTTCCACTACATTGTATGCAGTAGTAAATTGTGACATTAAAAAAATACCACTCGTCCTGCAAAAACAAAGGCCTCACATGGCTATGTAATTGGAACTCCGGGAAGACAGGGAGTAAAACATTAAATGCAAAATGAGAACTCACAGGGTCTTGAAGGGGTTAAAGAACAGTTGGTGTTATCATCATCATCATCACCATAGTGCAATAATTACAACCAGTCATAATGGGGAAAATGAATGAGTCATAGATGCATGCTGATCATAAACATCAACCATTCTATAAAATTTACCTTTCTCTCACAGATAGTTCAGGTGTAAGGGCTCATGCACAGGACCGTGTGCTGGCCGAACCCGTGCTTGCCTTGCAGTCCGCAATGCACGAACATCGACTGTGGGGCAGCTGCATGCGGATTGAAAACCAATTTACTTGAATGGGGTCTGCGATCTGCATACGATGGTTTGCACTGCAAAAAAGTAGTGCATGCTCTACCTTTCTGCAGTGCAGACTGCAGAGGCACTTCCAGAAACACCACGGAAGCACTCCGTATTGCTTCCGTTGGGTTCCGATCCGTGCTTCCGCACCGCATCTCTGGGTTTGTGGACCCATTCAAGTGGGGTGCACACGGCTGGTGCCCCGTGTATTGTAGACACGCCGTATGCGGGCCGCAATATGGCCACAACGGGGTTTGCATGAGCCCTATGCATTGGCATTAGTTCTGACCTTTAGTTCTTTATCAGTACAACGGGTTTCTATTCAAGTGCATGTCTTCAGGAAAGTAGGCAAAATGTGGCGCAACTTACCACTCAAAGAGGCAGAAAAGTATGCCAGCCCTGGAGTGGAGTAGAAATTAGACTGTTTTAATGTATGTCTAAGTAAGGTCCACATAAATAGGTTGGAAAATAGACGCAAAAATTCGAAATCTTGTGAATTCGTCTAAAAAAGTAAAATAGGCAAACTAGGTGCAAATGCCTCCAAAACAGGCACATTTTCAATAGTAAGACCTCATGCCGTTTTGGCGGCTCGGATTCAGACCCATTCAATTCAGTTTAATGGGGCCGCAAAAGATGCGGACAGCACTCCGTGTGCTGTCCGCATCCGTTGCTCCGTTCCGCGGCCCCGCAAAAAGAAATATAACATGTCCTATTCTTGTCCGCGCTTTGCAGACAAGAATAGGCATTTATGTTGATGGCCGCCCGTTCCTTTTCCGCAAATTTCGGAAGGCACACGGGCGTCTTCCGTTTTTTGTGGATCCGCAAAAAATGGCACAGTAGTGTGCATGAGGCCTAAATGAGAGTAAAATTATGACAGTTTAAGGGCTCATGAACGTGCAGTGTTTTGCGGACCGCAAAACACGGATGCCACCCATGTGCCTTCCGCAATTTGCGGAATGGAATGGGCGGCCCATTATATAAATGCCTATTCTTGTCCGCAAAATGGACAAGAATAGGACATGCTCTATATTTTTAGCAAGGCCATGGAATAGAACCGCATCTGAGCAGCAAAAAATGTGGCTCGGATGCGGAACCAAACCACGTTCGTGTGAATGCACCCTAAGGCCTCATGCACACGACCGTTGTGTGCATCCGTGGCCGTTGTGCCGTTTTCCGTTTTTTTTTGCGGACCCATTGACTTTCAATGGGTCCGTGGAAAAATCGGAAACTGCACAGTTTGGCAGCCGCATCCGTGTCCGTTTTTTCCTATCATTTCAATGGCAAACTTGACTTAGATTTTTTTTTCATTTTTCATGTCCGTGGATCCTCCAAAAAACAAGGAAGACCCACGGACGAAAAAACGGTCACGGATCACGGACCAACGGAACCCCGTTTTGCGGACAGTGAAAAAATACTGTCGTGTGCATGAGGCCTAAAACAGCATTTTTACATCTAAAAACAGGCGTGGACACTATAGTAAATGTGCCCTTGGTTCTTGGTTAATCTTTGTTACGAGGCCAAAATCTCAGCTGATTTAAAAGGTATTAAAATGTTTGCGATCACACTCAAGAACATGAAGCTTCTATGAAACTCTCTGCAAAAATGTATGCAAGCCCCTCTTTTTGAAAAAGAGACATTTTTGGATAAATGAAAAGGTGGAAATCACCCTGCTCAGCAGGCAAACTCAGAGCAGCTGTGAAGAGAGAGAACCACACAATATCTATTTTTTAGGAGAACCACTATGGCATGGACCCAGTCTGAGCCGTAAGGGTGTCTTTACACGAGGCAGATTTTGTTGAAGAACAATATCTGCATCTGAAAATCAGTTCATTCATGTGAATGGGATTGTTTGAATGGCTCCCTTATAAAAAGTCCACACATCTATTAATGGGAGATGCCTGCTGATTTCCATGCCTTTTTTACTCAAGGAGAACCCCCATCACCCCATACCAGCTAATTAAAGCAGACACAAAACACAGAATAGGTGGCTGCAGGACACTGAGCAATGTTCAGCAGGCTGAAAGTTGCAGCAGAACCATACTTTGATGTTTTATATAGTGGTATTGCATCATGGTGATCGCCTGTTTGACATTTGCCAGGAAACTCATCTTCATTAGGCCCCATGCACACGGCCGTGTTTCACAGCCGTGTGCGGGCCGTGGAACTACGGCCTGGATCCCTCCTGAGAGCAGGAGCGCACGGCGTCACTGGTTGCTATGACGCCGTGCGCTCCCTGCTGCCGCCACAATACAGTAATACACTGGTATAGATCATACCAGTGTATTACTGTATTGCGGCGGCAGCAGGGAGCGCACGGCGTCATAGCAACCAGTGACGCCGTGCGCTCCTGCTCTCAGGAGGGATCCAGGCCGCGGTTCCACGGCCCGCACACGGCTGTGAAACACGGCCGTGTGCATGGGGCCTTAGTCAACTAATCACAAACCTTGAAACTAGTGAAAAGTTGTCTAATGAACACAAGACCTGCGGGGTTGCCAATCATCCGTAAATTTATGGACAGGGTATTTATTTTTTAGTGTTTAAAACAAAAATAAAAAATAATTGATGCATTAACAATTTTAAAATGGTGCCTTTCAGCAGTTCTGAGCATGCTGCGGACAGTACTATGATATTTATTCTAGCTAATGAATAGAATATTGAAGTTGGGAAACTTGTCTATGACCTTTGTATTACAATTTGTTTGTGCTGTTCTGAAATGGGAGGCTTTTAACACTTTGAAGACCTCCACCGTACATGTTAGTACATGAGGGTAGCGGGTGCCGTAGGTGTGGGGTTTCTTCTTTTTCAAACAATAGAGGCCCGCAGTGAAAATACACGATAATTTTTTTTTTTTAAAAATCACACACTTCACAATGGTATCACTTAATAGTACAGATCACTAGGGTTGTTGCGGGTATTTGGATACCCAATTGATACTTTTGTCCCGGTATCGATACGATACCGGGATTTCCATTTTTTCGCTACTGGGCTGCGCTTCTGCGCAGTCTAGTATCTCTGAACATGAGCACGCTGGTTGTTCCCTCAGCAGCACAGGGGAGAAGGAAGCAGTCTCTCCCTCCACCCTGTGCCGCTGCTGCTAATGAAGAGAGAGGAGGGGAGGGCGCACTGCGCCACCAATGAATGATAGTACTTTTCCTGGGTCTGGACTTTAAGCAGCAGGCTACACAGAGAGGTGCCCAGGGATGTCCCAGCACTTACTATTATTCCTGGCCGCTGCTCCATTCACCTGCTGTGCGCCTGTGCCCCATTACGTCTCCTGCAGTTCTGCTCCATATGCTAATTACTATCGGAGCAATGGGGAGGAGACAGCATCTTCTCTCCTGGGCGTTTCTTCTCCCCTAGCTGCAGCGCTGTCTAATCGCAGCGCAGGGAGAAGGAACGCCCACTAGAGAAGCTGCTGTCTCCTCCCCATCACTCCGATAATAATTAGCATATGGAGCAGGACTGCAGGAGACAGTAATGGGGCACAGGCGCACAGCAGGTGAATAGCAAGTGCTGGGACATCCCTGGGCGCCGCTCTGTGTAGCCTGCTGCTTAACAAAGTCCGAACCCATATAAGGTCGTCTTTAACTTTAAATACAGGAGGCAGGTGCCGGCAGCAGAATCGCATAGCCGACATCCTGCCTCTGACAGGAAGCTGTGATCAGGCACCTGAGGGGTTAACTGCTGCTGATCTGCTACCAGTACCCTCCTCCTGTATTAAGGGTTAATTATCATTGGTGGCGCAGTGCGCCCGCCCCCCCCTCAAACCCCCCCCCCCCCAGTATTATAATAATTGGTGACAGTGGCCACAGGGTCCGATCAGTTACCATGGCAGCCAGGATGCTACTGAAGCCCTGGCTGCCATAGTCGGCTCCTTGCTGCCCTGTGCACTATGCACAGAGCAGCAGGGAGAGTGTGAAGTCCTATTCACCCTAATAGAGATGTATCAGGGTGAATAGGACAAGGGATTAGAAGATCCCAGGATAGTTATTATCACCCCCTTTCCCAATTTTACATATAAAATATATAAAACAATAAATAAACATCGCCACATCCTAAAAGTCCAGACTATTAAAATATCAAAAAAATCGATTCACCATGTTTTAAAAATGCGGACTGCACATGGCTTTTTTGTTTTATTTATTTTTTGCGTGGTATCGAGTATCGCAACACTTTTTTATGGTATCGAAACCGAATCTAAATTTTGGTATCTCAAATGTGGTATCCTTGTAATCATACTGACCTGGAGTATGAAAGTCACAGGTCATTTTTGCAGCATAGAGAATGCCATTAAAAAAAAAACTGTAGTGGAATTGCGTCCCCCCCCCCCCCCCCATTCCACCCCAATTTAAATGTTTTTTTCCTGCTCCCTGCTACATCATATGCAATACTAAATGATGCCATTAGAACGTACAACTTGTCCCTCAAAAAACAAACCCTTATATGGCTATATGAACAGAAAGATAAAAAGGTTATGGCTCTGGGAAAGTGAGGAGTGAAATACAAAAATAGAAAAACAGAAAATCGCAGGGTCCTCTAAGGGTTAATGATGATTTGCCAATAAGAAATGTTTGGGCCAAATACGTGAGCACTGTGAGGATTTGTATTAATTTTTGAACTGTGCACTTACCGGGGCAGACTAACTAAGGGCTCTTTCACACTTGCGTTGTCCGGATCCGGCGTGTACTCCATTTGCCGGAATTACACGCCGATCCGGAAAAACGCAAGGGAACTGAAAGCATTTAAAGACGGATCCGTCTTCAAAATGCGTTCAGTGTTACTACGGCAGCCAGGACGCTATTAAAGTCCTGGTGTCACGGACGGTGTACAGGAAACAAGACAAAGCAACATGCATATATGACTGAGTGGATCCAAAGCTAAGGAACCAAAAGGGAGACCCCTGCAGAAGACCTGAGACTATCCCTGGCTGCTCAGCCTATGCAAAGATCCGAAAGGTGGAGGTTTGCATATCCACGTACCTCGACTATATAACCCCTGAACACCCTACAATAGTGAGGGGACACGACCACCGGCTCCCTACTCCAGACACGGAGGGAGTCAGGGTCACCTGGGATCCAGCAAACAGAAAATAACAGATAAATGTTCAGCACTTAACTTTGTAGCAGACAGGAAAACAAGATCAGCATGCACACACACTCCAGGAGGAAGTATAAGCCGCCCAGCAATGCACCATGGGGAGGGATTTAAAGGGAAGCAATCAGTCCAACTCCATGACAGCTGAGAGAGGCTAACGAGATGAGGAACTGAACAGCACAACAAAGAGAACTCAAGGAGGAGGTTCTGAAAGGCCTCTGTCAGAGCTTCTCAGCTGTCTGGTTGTGACAGTACCCCTCCCTCTACGAGTGGACTCCGGACACTCAGAGCCCACCTTCTCAGGATGGGACCTATGGAAAGCCCTGATGAGACGAGAGGCCTTAATGTCCGTCACTGGGACCCACATCCTCTCCTCAGGACCATAACCCTCCCAATGAACAAGGTACTGAAGAGAACCGCGAACAAGACGAGAATCCACAATCCTAGAGACCTGAAATTCAAGATTCCCATCAACCATAATCGGAGGAGGAGGCAAAGGCGAGGGTACAATGGGTTGAACATAAGGTTTCAATAAGGACTTATGAAAAACATTATGGATCTTCCAAGTCTGAGGAAGATCAAGACGGTAGGCAACAGGATTGATGACAGACAGGATTTTGTAAGGCCCAATAAACCTAGGACCCAACTTCCAGGAGGGAACCTTCAATTTGATATTCTTGGTAGACAACCACACCAGATCACCAACATTCAGGTCCGGACCAAGCACACGTCTCTTATCTGCCACACGCTTATATCTCTCACTCATGCTCTTTAGATTATCCTGAATCTTTTGCCAAATAGATGACAAAGACGAGGAGAATCTGTCCTCATCAGGTAAACCATAAGACCCCTCTCCCGAGAAAGTCCCAAACTGCGGATGAAACCCATATGCACCAAAAAATGGTGACTTATCAGAGGACTCCTGACGACGGTTATTTAAAGCAAACTCAGCAAGGGACAAAAAAGAACACCTATCCTCTTGATTCTCCGCCACAAAACAGCGCAGATATGTCTCCAGATTCTGATTGACGCGCTCTGTCTGGCCATTCGACTGCGGGTGGAAAGCAGAAGAGAATGACAACCGAACCCCCAAGTGAGAACAGAAAGCCTTCCAGAATCTGGAAACAAACTCTGTGCCCCTATCAGAGACTATGTCTGAAGGAATACCGTGTAATTTGACAATGTGATCAATAAATGCCTGCGCCAGCGTCTTAGCATTGGGCAAACCAGGAAAAGGGATGAAATGCACCATTTTGCTAAAACGGTCCACCACCACCAGAATCACAGTCTTCCCCGAGGAACGAGGCAGGTCCGTGATAAAGTCCATGGACAGATGTGTCCAAGGACGGGAAGGAATGGGTAAGGGAAGGAGAGGACCTGATGGCCGTGAATGAGGGACTTTAGCACGAGCGCAAGTCTCGCAGGCTGCCACAAAACCCTCAAACGACTTACAAAGCGCAGGCCATCAGAATCTCAGAGCGATGAGACCCACTGTGGCTCTTGCCCCCGGGTGCCCAGCAAGGACTGTATCGTGGTGTTCCTTAAAAATCTTGTGTCTTAAAGCGAGAGGCACAAACAACCTCCCAGGAGGACAAAGATCAGGAGCCTCTGACTGGGCTGCCTGCACCTCTGCCTCCAATTCAGAAAAAAAGAGCAGAGACCACCACACCTTCAGCCAAAATGGGACCCGGGTCTTCAAAATTCCCGCCTCCCGGAAAACAACGTGACAGGGCATCTGCCTTCACATTCTTAACTCCAGGGCGGAACGTGACCACAAAATTAAACCTAGAAAAGAACAAAGACCATCTGGCCTGTCTCGGGTTCAGACGCTTGGCTGACTCCAAGTAGGCCAGATTTTTATGGTCAGTAAATACGGTAATAGGGTGTCTGGCTCCCTCTAGCCAATGGCGCCATTCCTCAAAAGCCAACTTGATGGCCAACAATTCCCTATCTCCCACATCGTAATTTCTCTCTGCGGAGGAGAGTTTTTTCGAGAAAAAGGCACACGGTCGCCATTTGGCAGGAGAGGAACCCTGAGACAAGACCGCCCCCACACCCACCTCAGAAGCATCAACCTCAACTATGAAGGGTAAAGAAATATCAGGTTGCACCAAGATGGGAGCGGAAGCAAAACTCTCCTTGATATTAGAAAAAGCCTTACGCGCCTCTACTGACCAAGAAGAAAAATCTACCCCCTTTCTGGTCATATCAGTGAGTGGTTTAACAATAGAGGAATAATTCAAAATAAACTTCCTGTAATAATTGGCAAAGCCCAAAAACCGCATCAGCGCCTTCTGATTCTCAGGAAGCTCCCACTCAAGCACAGCGCGGACCTTCTCGGGGTCCATGCGAAAAGCAGAAGCGGAGAGAAGAAACCCCAGAAATTGAATTTCTGGAACCGCAAACACAAATTTTTCCAGTTTCGCATATAATTTATTCTCCCGTAGGATGAGCAAGACCTGACGTAAATGTTCCTTATGAGTTTTGAAATCGGGAGAAAAAAATCAAAATGTCATCCAAATACACTAATACAAATTTTCCCATCAAATGATAAAAAATGCTGTTCACGAAATGCTGAAAATCGGCTGGGGCATTCATCAAACCAAAAGGCATAACCAAATTCTCAAAATGGCCCTCAGGAGTATTGAAGGCCGTCTTCCATTCGTCTCCTTCTCTGACCCTGACCAGGTTGTATGCCCCTCTTAGATCTAATTTGGAAAAGACTTTAGCCCCAACAACCTGGTTAAACAGGTCCAGGGTCAGAGGAAGCGGATAAGGGTCACGAATAGTGATACTGTTCAGCTCCCTGAAATCCAGACAAGGTCTTAAAGAACCATCTTTTTTCTTAACAAAGAAAAAAACAGCGGCAACAGGTGACTTTGAGGGTCATATGTGTCCTTTTCTCAGACTCTCAGAGATATAAGCACGCATAGCGATCCTCTCAGGTTGGGAAAGATTGTATAAATGAGATTTAGGCAGTTTGGCGCCTGGGATGAGATTAATAGGGCAATCGTACTCCCTGTGCGGGGGCAAATCCTGAACTCCACTCTCAGAGAAGACATCCGAAAATTCAGAGAGAAAAGATGGTACAGTCTTAGTAGCAACCTCAGAAACAGATGTCGTGAGGCAATTCTCTCTGCAAAAGTCACTCCAACCATTTATTTGCCTCGCTTGCCAATCAATGGTGGGGTTATGTTTAGTGAGCCAGGGTAGCCCCAACACTAGAGGGGTAGGTAATCCGCTAAGGACGAAACATGACACATCCTCAACATGAGCATCACTCACAATTAAACGGATATTGTGAACTATGCCCTTTAATGATTTCTGAGAAAGTGGAGCGGAATCAATAGCAAAAACAGGAATATCCTTTCCCAAAGTGCGCACCTGGAAACCATGAGTTATCGCAAATTGATTATCAATGAGATTGACAGCTGCTCCACTATCCACAAAAATCTCACAAAAAATGTTCTTGCTCTCTAGCGCCACCCTAGCCGGCAGGACAAAACGGGAACTACAAGCAAACGGAAAACCTTCAATTTCCGCCTCAACCCTGCCAATAGTAACAGACGGAACATTTTTAAAAGATTTTTTCCTGTTTGTTTCTTTATTACTCCCAGAAAACTGCCTGAATCTCCTAGAGGGACAAATATTTGCCAAATGATTTATACCTCCACAACAAAAACAAACCCTCCCATGCGAGCTGAATCTTCTATTGTCAGAAGCAATCAACCCCAGCTGCATGGGCTCCTGCTCAGAAGGGGCTGACAGCGACTGAGACCCCTGCGCACAGAATGGGACCGCTGCACTGTCCTGGGACTGAGTATGACAGGAAGGGGACATCTCTCCTCTCTCTCTAAGACGCCTGTCAATACGAACGTCCTGAGACATAGAGTCCAAAGAAATAGGCCTCTCATGAAAGGCAAATGCATCTTTCAATCCCTCTGAAAGACCATGGCAAAATTGACTTCGGAGTGCAGCATCATTCCAACCTGTATCAACTGCCTATCTCCGAAATTCTGAGCAGTATATTTCTGCGGATTGTTTACCCTGGCATAATAGACGCCAGAGCAATACGATCCGGATCATCATATATCTGACCCAGGGCTAAAAAGAATTCATCCACTGAACGGAGAGGCCGTGCCCCCTCCGGCAGCGAAAAGGCCCAGGACTGAGCGTTACCTCTGAGCAGCGATATAATGATCCCCACCCTCCGTTCCTCATCACCAGAGGAATGGGGAAGAAGGCGAAAATTGAGTTTGCAAGCCTCTCTGAAACGCACAAAATTCTCACTACCCCCGGAGAACGTATCCGGGAGCGAGATCTTAGGCTCAGAACAAACTCCATGAACGCAAGCTGAACCGGTCACTTGAAGCTGAGAAAAAGTCTTACGGAGATCAGCTACCTCCAATGAAAGACCCTGGAAGCGTTCAGCCAAAAGTGAAACCGGATCCATGCTTGAGACGGTTTTGGCGGCTTATAATGTCACGGACGGTGTACAGGAAACAAGACAAAGCAACATGCATATATAACTGAGTGGATCCAAAGCTAAGGAACCAAAAGGGAGACCCCTGCACAAGACCTGAGACTATCCCTGGCTGCTCAGCCTATGCAAAGATCCGAAAGGTGGAGGTTTGCATATCCACGTACCTAGACTATATAACCCCTGAACACCCTACAATAGTGAGGGGACACGACCACCGGCTCCCTACTCCAGACACGGAGGGAGTCAGGGTCACCTGGGATCCAGCAAACAGAAAATAACAGATAAATGTTCAGCACTTAACTTTGTAGCAGACAGGAAAACAAGATCAGCATGCACACACACACACTCCAGGAGGAAGTATAAGCCGCCCAGCAATGCACCATGGGGAGGGATTTAAAGGGAAGCAATCAGTCCAACTTCATGACAGCTGAGAGAGGCTAACGAGATGAGGAACTGAACAGCACAACAAAGAGAACTCAAGGAGGAGGCTCTGAAAGGCCTCTGTCAGAGCTTCTCAGCTGTCTGGTTGTGACACCTGGTTGCCATAGTAGTAGTGGGGAGCGGGGGAGCGGGGGAGCAGTATACTTACCGTCCGTGTGGCTCCCGGGGCGCTCCAGAATGACGTCAGAACACCCCATGCGCATAGATGACGTGCCATGCGATCACGTCATCAATGCGCGTGGGGCACCCTGACGTCACTCTGGAGCGCCCCGGGAGCCGCACGGACTGTAAGCATACTGCTCCCCCACTCCCCACTACACTTTACCATGGCTGCCAGGACTTTAGCGTCCCGACAGCCATGGTAATTATTCAGAAAAAGCTAAACGTCGGATCCGGCAATGCGCCGAAACGACTTTTAGCTTAAGGCCGGATCCGGATTAATGCCTTTCAATGGGCATTAATTCCGGATCCGGCCTTGTGGCAAGTCTTCAGGATTTTTGGCTGGAGGAAAAAGCGCAGCATGCTGCGGTATTTTCTCCGGCAAAAAAACGTTCCGGTCCTGAACTGAAGACATCCTGATGCATCCTGAACGGATTTCTCTCCATTCAGAATGCATTAGGATAAAACTGATCAGGATTCTTCCAGCATAGAGCCCCGACGACGGAACTCTATGCCAGAAGAAAAGAACGCGAGTGTGAAAGAGCCCTAAAACTGTCTAAGGGCTCTTTCACACCTGCGTTATTGTCTTCCGGCATAGAGTTCCGTCATCGGGGCTCTATGCCGGAAGAATCCTGATCAGGATTATCCTAATGCATTCTGAATGGAGTGAAATCCGTTCAGGATGTCTTCAGTTCCGGAACGAAAAGTTTTTTTGGCCGGAGAAAATACTGCAGCATGCTGCGCTTTTTGCTCCGGCCAAAAAAAACTGAAGACTTGCCGCAAGGCCGGATCCGGAATGAATGCCCATTGAAAGGCATTGATCCGGATTCGGCCTTAAGCTAAACGTCGTTTCGGCGCATTGCCGGATACGACGTTTAGCTTTTTTAGAGTGGTTACCATGGCTGCCGGGACGCTAAAGTCCGGGCAGCCATGGTAAAGTGTAGCGGGGAGCAGCATACTTACCATCCGTGCGGCTCCCGGGGCGCTCCAGAGTGACGTCAGGGCGCCCCATGCGCATGGGGCGCTCTGACGAGTGATAAATTGAGAACCAGACAAATCTGCCTGACTAAAAGATCATTGTTAGTTGCTGCCACTTCCCCTAATCTAATCAGAAATCCCTTAGTCAATAGCAGTGTGAATTCTCTAGCAGCGAACAAGCAAAAGGCGCAGTAATAGCTAAACAGCAACAAATATTTAGCGATTATTGTTTTGTGTAATCACAGATCTTTTGAAGCTACTTTTACACTAGCGTTTTCAATTACGCTATTGAGATCCGTCATATGATCTCAATAACAGATGAAAACACTTCAGTTTTGTCCCCATTCATTGTCAATGGGGACAAAACTTAACTGAACGAAACGGAGTGCACCAGAATTCATTCCTTTTCGCTTGGTTGCGCTCCCATCGTGGACACAATAACGCTGCAAGCAGCGTTTTTCTGTCTGCGATGTGGTGCAGAGCAAGAAGGATCCGTTTTCTATAGTGTCAGAGAGAGAGGATCCGCCCCCATTGACTTACTTTGTATGTCAGGACGGATCAGTTTTCTTGGACACAATAGAAAACGGATCCACCCCCCATTGACTTTAAATGGTGTTCATGACGGATCCATCCTGGCTATAGAAGACATAATGCTATATGTGGGCAAGACCACGCAGGAGTTGAGACGTCGCATATCGGGCCACCTCAGTTCCATTGAGACAGGCAAAGATACCCCAATTGCCAGACACATTAAATACGTACATGAAAATAAAATATCAGTATTGCGGTTTTGGGGTATAGAAAAATTAAATCTAGGTCCTAGAGGTGGAAATTTGGATAGAAAACTTCTACAGTGTGAAGCACGATGGATTGATAGACTAAACACAATGAGCCCAAATGGTCTCAATGAGGGTTTCTCTTTCACAGCATTCATATAAATATTGGTACAATGGACCTCTTTCAAGATGACAGAAATACTAACAGTGGCTTGAAGATAGAATACTAACAGTACTAACAGTGGCTTGAAGATAGCTTGAAGTGGCTTGAAGATAGAATATTGATCTGGTTCTCCTGTAAATTATGAATAATAAGTATACCAATTATGAATATTGAGGATATCAACTATGAAAGATAAAGATAATATTTAAGAATCAAACTAGGAATAACAGTTGAGACAATGGGGGTACAAACAATCCGTAATGATATAGATATACGGCATATGTCATCCAATTGGGCCTCTAAATACATACAGTGATGGTACAAGGACAATGGAAAACTAGAATCATCACAGAGAGCTCCGCAATGTATATGGAGATGATATAAGAATAAGGACAATAAAATTGAGAATCTTCATAGAGATTTGAGATGATGAGGTCCACTCAGGAGTATATAGTTCCTAGACTTTAGAAAGACACGATCTATTGAGTCTGAAAGAAAAAAGAAAACTAAAAAGCTTGGAACATAGCCTCAATGTCCTTCTCTTTTGAACATCTAGATCCGCTATGAATGACGGCTCAGATGGCACTGGTATTATGGTCATAAAGACATAATAAGTTCCTAGTGGATACCTCTCTACTGTCATTTCTCTCTATATATATATATATTGGCAAGTGTGCTCCGACCTAAAATTAATTACGATCTAATGTATGTGTAGAAACTGACCTGGTCGTCTAAGTCCGGGAGCATACGCAGTAGGAATAGGGCATGGACGCATGCGCATGGGCCCGTACCTCCTGACCTCTAGTGGATGACGTCATAAGGAATAGACGGTATCTTGATTGGCCCCCTAGACGTTGACAACACGAGCAGGAAGGTTATGATTGGCTCTCCTTCCTGATGACCCGCCTTAGGACTATAAAACATTACGTATCACAAGCGCTCGTGTTGCATGTAGCTCCATCCCCCTGAAGAAGCCGCGCGAGCGGTGAAACATGTCGGGGGAGCTTCGTCGTAATACATTTTAATTATATGTCAGGGAAAGCACATCCATAGCACTGCGAACTGCAGACGCAGTATGCTTTGGACTATGACCACGAGGGTGTAGGTGTAGCGAGTCGTGCTGGCAATAGAGACTAAGCTGAAACAAGCAGCAGGAAATACTGCTCTAATAATTATTTAATGTTGCAAACAGCAGACCGCATACATCGCTAGAATGATAGCATAATCTGGTGGCACACAACACCAGCAGACCACCAAAAGTGAAGATAACTTTTGAGGTGCATCTATCTAATATAAATATCATTCTTAAAAGGATGTAATCCGGGATAGGTAGTGATACAGTACCATAATCACCCCGTGGACACACTCCCTTACATATATATTTTTAAAGACTCTCAATAGAGTTTTTTCTTGTTTTGTTTTGTATTAAATGTTGGGAAAATTATTCTAATAAATAATAATAAAAGTTACATTTTAAAATTGACCTTAAACAGGAATTATTGGTCTTTTGACCATTGGATTATAAATAGAAGACATAATGCAACCGGATCCGTTCATGACGGATGCATGGGGTTGTATTATTGTAACAAAAGTGTTTTTGCAGATCCATAACAGATCTGCAAAAAAAAATGCGGTAATGTGAAAGTAGCCTTACTAAGTTCGCCACTACTTGCCAAGTGAGGAGGAAAAAGATTATAAGACAATAAATGTGACACATGGAGTGTGTGCTAGAATTCTATTCTCCTTAGTAAATCTGCATCACTGTTTGTATTCAGAATTTTTCATCAGCAAACAGTATTTTGTGCCTTTCAATAAAACCTTATGTATTATTTTATGTTCCAACTTCCAATTGCTGCTTCAAGTACTGTATGTAACTACTGAACTGAATCTAAGAGCTAAAAATCCCATTACAATTAGAAGCTTTATATGCTCTTGTGACTTTGCATCTCTCGAGAGGATCTTACATCATCTCTTGGCATATTGCTTTCATATTAAAGAAGAAAGATACATAAGAAAGGAGCATCCTGTCTTAAGAATACACAAATGTATTTTATGATGGTTTTACATACTACTAGAATAGGGGCTATCTTACAACACAAGTTTGGTGTTAAAAATAATAAAACACTCCTAAAAAAGTTTAAAATGATTAAAAAAAAAAATTCCTTCTAGCACATTATTTATCCACACCAATGAACAATGCAGATCGTCTGCAAAAAATAAGCCCTCGCACATCTTCATTGACAGAAAACATTACAAAAGTATTGCTTTTTCAATGTGACAATGTCACACCCAAAAATTCTTAAAGAGAATTATCCAGGGAAAGACAATGGTGTCCTATCAGCAGGGGTCTGAGTCCTGACACCCCCTCTGATCAGCTGCTTCAGCTCTCTCCAGAAAGCCAGAAGCTTTCCAAGAATAGCACCGTACATTGTATAACGGCTGTGCTTGGTATTGCAACTAGGCCATGTGACCGATGTACGGTGATGTCACATGGCATAGGAAGAGGCCACGGAGTTGAACGGCGGGGGTCCCAGGTGTTGGACCCCTGCTGATCTGATATTGATGACCTATCCTGA
The DNA here is from genome assembly GCF_014858855.1 of Bufo gargarizans. NCBI lineage: Eukaryota > Metazoa > Chordata > Amphibia > Anura > Bufonidae > Bufo > Bufo gargarizans. The sequence goes on from NC_058080.1 coordinate 322,594,909, forward strand.
GGATCAGACTCGATATTAATTACTGGATAACCTATTTAAGACCAGAATATGCAGTGTTTTTACGACAATGACATATTTTTTAATACATTTTTTGCCTAAAATAATATGTTGACACCTTCTGTTCTGTAGAGATAGTTCACCGGTCATATCCCCACAGGCAGTATTACAATGAAAGATCCACCCTCCCTCTACATGTCACACAGCATGTCTAGAAGACTCTTCCATCTCCTGTTTATGGTTTCATATAGTCCATACCGATGTGGCTGCTATAAAGCATATGTCTAAACACTGGTAACAGCTGCTCAAGCAAAGAGCACTGCTTCCAAATAAGTGTGGCCATATAGTTTTAATTAGTAATATATAGATGATACATTCCCGTTAAAGGGTTTCAGTGTGCCTTTAATTTACTTTGATTTTGTTAGATTGCAAGCACTGCATTTTGTCCATCACTGTTTGATAGCATGACCAGTACTTTACGGTTTCTTGTCTAAAGCTGCAATAATGGATACCTACATAATATAACCCACATTTGCTAGACTTTAGTTTTCACTTACAAATTCATGTGGCTTGTGGTGCTGACTGTGATGAAATCCAAGTGAAATCCGCTTATGGTAGGTTTACACAGTGTCAAAATACTGTTTGATGTGGCATATCTTACCACCGTAAACAATGACTGACCCCAGTGGTGATATATTCCCATGTGTCACTGGGTCAAATGACGCATGGGGACACACCACTGCTTCGACCAGTCATTGGCTGTAGTGGCCCCTTAACTCATGTGAAACAGGATGCTAACATGCGGAGACTGGAGTGATTCAGTGACAGCAGGAACCACAACCCAGCAACAGATATGCAGGTAAGTATGCTTCCCTCAGCAGGTCCGGCAACATGGGGTGGTGTGGCAAAAAGGCCCCCAAAGGTGACCAACCCCTTTAAAAGAGGTTGTTGGGTCTCAAAATGTAGTTGAAGTTTCTTCAAACTGAAGTTTCTTATGTGACCCTAACACCCCTCATGATGCATATTTATGCTTCTAATACCTGTTTTTCATGTCTGTACTCTCCTTCTCCCTGTCAGGGCATCAGAGCTGCTTGGAAGGAATATTTACATCCAGCACTTCCTGTTTGCTTCACCACCTAGCTTTATATTTAAACAAACTAGCCTACCCTGCAGTGTGATTACTCACAGACTGCCACACTTTTCAATCTGCAGGCTCTGTGCCCACTGCACCTCCTATAGCCATGTTAGTACACCCACACATTCTTACTCAGTTTCTAAATCACATTATATATATATATATATATATATGGTACAGACCAAAAGTTTGGACACACCTTCTCATTCAAAGAGTTTGACTATGAAAAATGTAGATTCACACTGAAGGCATCAAAACTATGAATTAACACATGTGGAATTATATACATAACAAAAAAGTGTGAAACAACTGAAAATATGTCATATTCTAGGTTCTTCAAAGTAGCCACCTTTTGCTTTGATTACTGCTTTGCACACTCTTGGCATTCTCTTGATGAGCTGCAAGAGGTAGTCACCTGAAATGGTTTTCACTTCACAGGTGTGCCCTGTCAGGTTTAATAAGTGGGATTTCTTGCCTTATAAATGGGGGTTGGACTATCAGTTGCCTTGTGGAGAAGTCAGGTGGATACACAGCTGATAGTCCTACTGAATAGACTGTTAGAATTTGTATTATGGCAAGAAAAAAGCAGCTAAGTAAAGAAAAACGAGTGGCCATCATTACTTTAAGAAATGAAGGTCAGTCAGTCCGAAAAATTGGGAAAACTTTGAAAGTGTCCCCAAGTGCAGTCACAAAAACCATCAAGCGCTACAAAGAAACTGGCTCACATGACAGTGACATCCAGAGCATCTCCATAAAAGTGACATCAACAGCCTCCCCATAACAGCGACATCCACAGTGCCTCCACAGTGGCATCAACAGCATGCCTAAATCAGTGACATGCACAGTGTTCCCATGACAAAGACATCCACAGTTCCTATAACAGAGGTTTCTCACAGAAGAAATCTGGGCAGCAGTGAACAGTGTCTCAGCTATGACCCGTTCATTGGAGAGATGTGAAATACAGGCTTATAATACATTTTTAAGGCAAAAATAAATCTGATAAGAATATCCTAACAATGTGTACGAAAGAAGATAACTTGGGGATGGTGTCTTCTAGATGGTAGTGGTCTTCTTACACTTTCTGCAAGATCCATCACTGCTGGAGAGAATGCTCATCAGTGAGGTACACATTTTGCCAGTACATGGCATCTTTGTGACTTGTGAAGTAGTTCACAAAGGTATATCTCACCTGTGCACCACGATTGTATGGCCTAGCAGTTATCACAAAAAGCACTATTACTTGTGACTACACTCCTGCCATGACCTTTGGATTTTTTGCTTGCAACTTCTATTCCTGTACTCCTATTTCTGACTACAGGATCTAATACCTGGTTATATATGACCATATTTTATTACTGTCTTTACGGCACTGTCTAGTTGCTGCAGTGCCTAACAGTAGATATCACAAATGCTTTGCTTGACTTGGGAGTCATCAAAACCTATGTGTGCCTCCACTTCCATGTTGGTAGTCCTGCACATAGTTGTGGAGAACACAGGCTGCTTTGATGATAAAATGAACAGTGTTCCCCAGATACAAAATGCCATTCTGATTCAGCCTTGAATGAACACTGGGCAATAAGTGCCTTTTGTAGTACCCACCTGATCCGATACCATGAAGAAGATGACTGGATATGTGTTTCTCTTGGAGGCGGAAGAGTTTGCTGGTCTTTCAGTACTCGTTGCCCAAATTCTGATTCTGTTACTATAGGTGCCAGCTGCAACCTACTTGTAATTGGCGGCAGTGATTTATATCAAGAAAACTGAAAAATACTTCTCACACTCCTTAACATTGAAATTGTAACACCAAGAATGACAACCCATAAGGTTATGCAAATCCAGGAAGTAGCAGGTGTCGCTAAGATTTGTAAATGGTTACATTTCCAAGCACCTAGATCCAAACTGTGGCGTGTGGGAGGGACATAAAAGCCAGATTGAAAGCAAAGCTTTTTAGCTATATGAGACCTTAACCCCTTCACGACCTCCACCATACATTGCCATTGCCCGGTTTCTGCTAATTAAAACAGAGATCCGCGACACATGTATGTGATCAGCCCAATAAAGGCCACTAGGGGCCAGCACTGTATTGTTATATTGAAAATGAAGTGTTCAAAGATGGCTATATAGACATCAATGAACACAATGGGCAATCTACTTAAAAAAAAAGTTTTTAAAAAATATAAAAATTCTAATTTCCCCCGTTTCCTTAAAATAAAAACACTTAACCAATAAAAAAAATAAACATCATGGGTATCGCCACGTGCGAAAATACCCATAAAATTATAATAAAACAATATAAAAGGCCAGTTCACCATTTTGTGTCACTTCAACTCCCCAAGAATTTTTTTTTTTTAATAAAAAGTGATAAAGTCACACACACTTGAAAGTGGTATCACTGAAAGATCCTCTAAGGCAGGCATGCTCAACCTGCGGCCCTCCAGCTGTTGCAAAACTACAACTCCCAGCATGCCTGGACAGCTTACAGCTATCAGCCTACAGCAGAGCATTGTGGGAGTTGTAGTTTTACAACAGCTGGAGGGCCGCAGGTTGAGCATCCCTGCTCTAAGGTCTAAAAATAAAATCAAGTTGTGTGGGATAATTGTGCGATGCCTCATATTCGCTCACATGCCAATTATTGCAAACAGAGAGACAGAATGCTTAAACTGAGACCTTGGTTTAACACTCCGGTGGATCACTAAGCGCCAAGGCCAAGATGTCAGCACTGTTCAAAATTGCCCAGTGGTTGGGAAAACAACATTAAACTGGAATGACAGCACGAGCTGCATGGAGGTGCACAGCGGCAAACCTCTGCAATGATTGATCATTTGATTGAAAGAATGACTCTTAGTGACCCATTCTGTACTGCATGTTAAATTGGACGACACATTCCAAGCCTAGAGCGGCAAACCGTGTCTAAACGTCCAGCTACAGGCGTTATAATTACCTCATGGCACTGATCTCAAAGGCTATCGTGGTACACAGCAAGACTACAATGGAGGATGGAACAGAGGTCTATCCTCTTCAGTGATGAGTCCTGTTTTTGTCTTAATGATAGCTGGAGATTCATCTTGTCCCCCATCAAGCACTTCTGGGACGTCATTTGTTGGTAATTGCCAAGGAAGCTGCCAGCAGTGGATCTTGATGAATTGTATGCCCAACTTCTTGGTGTCGCAATTTCTACAAGAGTGTGTAATTGAAGAAATGCAATCCATAATGCACATAGTAGCCCCAGTTACAGGAGAAATACACCCCCCAGAGAGGCTGTACAGCCTCAGTGCAGGGCTGATCGAGGTCTCTGAAAGAACTCACAGCACCTGCACTCACCTGCCTCCGGCGGTCATATGACCACGGGCCAGATCAGGAAGCGCACAGCGCTTCCTGCACTGTATACACAGCGCCCAGGTGTCCCTGGAAGGTAGAGACATCTGGGCACTGTCCCTGTCTTCTCTAAGGCATGCCCTGCTGTCACTGACAGCGGGCAACTTGATCTGCAGCTGCACGATTAGCGTGCAGCTGCAGTCTCTGACGTTCAGGAAAAAAACGGATGCGGATGACAATCTTGTGTACATCCGTGTTTTTTCACGGATCCATTGACTTGAATGGGTCCGCGAACCGTTGTCTGTGAAAAAAATAGGACAGGTCGTATTTTTTTCACGGACTGGAAACACGGCTCACGGACGCGGATGACAAACGGTGCATTAGCCGAGTTTTCCACGGACCCATTGAAAGTCAATGGGTCCGCAGAAAATCACGGAAAACGGGACAACGGACAGGGGACGCAACAACGGTCGTGTGCATGAGGCCTTAGTGGGGTAAATTGGCTTCTACCTTTCTTGGGGAGACAAATGTCTTTTTTCGGCCTTATATACTACGTATATGTTACTGTTAAATATTTGAACTTTGCGCTTTATTTTAGGACACATTTTAAACATGACTACATAACAATAAAAATATTTAAAATAAAAACAATGCTAACAGTCCTAAATCCTAGCAAAGTTCAGCAAAGTGACCTCCAGTCTTCCCTGAAGGCCTCTATGCTATATACCTGTGAAGAATTTTAATCGCGAATATCGCCACTTCGAGAATCCACGAATATTTAGAATATAGCGCTATATATTCGTAAAATTGAATATTCGTTGTTTTTTTTTTTTTTAAACGCAGTACACATCAGGTGATCATCTCTCCCTTCTTCTAGCTTGTGGGCCAATGAGAAGGCTTTGTCACAGCTTAGCAACATCCCTAGCAACCAATAGAAAAGTTGCCTACCCTTTACTATTGCCGAAAATTCGCAAGCGCAAATATATTGGAGCTTTCTGTCTGCATATAAAGCTATTCCAGTGTTCTACCGTGCCATTTTCTCCAGTCTCAGGAAACTTATACCAGATTAAAAAATGTAGCATAAGTGACCCACACCTGTTTTTTGCGCGTATTACGCGAATATTACATTGCTGATTTTCGCAATCAAAATACAAAATATTAGCGAAATATCGCAAATTCATATATTGCTCCTTCCGCTCATCACTATTTACTATATAAAACATAACCAAAAATGTAGCTAAGGGTACTTTCACACTAGCTTTTTTTCTTTTCCTGCACTGAGTTCTGTCCTAGGGGCTCAGTACCGGAAAATAACTGATCAGTTTTATCCTAATGCATTCTGAATGGAGAGCAATCCGTTCAGGATACATCAGGATGTACTTCAGTTCAGTCACTGAACGGCATTTTGGCTGTAGGAAATACCGCAGCATGCTGCTGTATTATCTCCGTCCAAAATTCAGGATCAGTTGACTGAATGCCGGATCCAGCATTAATTTACATTGAAATGTATTAGTGCCTGCATTAAAATTACTGCAATGGCGGATCCTTGCTTCCGGTCTGCGCATGCACAGACCGGTAAAAATGTTTAAAAAAAATATATAAATAATCCGTTTTTCCGGATGACATCCGGAGAGACGGATCCTTTCTTGCAATGCATTTGTAAGACAGATCCGCATCTGGATCCTTCTACAAATGTTGTCAGTTTGCATGCAGATTGCGACGGAACTGCTTGCCGGATCACTCTGCCGCGAGTGTGAAAGTAGCCTAAGATTATTGTTTTGGTGAACATTCCTAACAGATTCCCCACCATCTTTATCAGGAGAAACATTTGGGGTCTCCTGACCTTGATGCACCTTGGATTCTCTAGAGGTCTCCTGCAGCTGAAATGCACTAATTTTGTATGCTTTTTTGTTCAATATTGAGGGTTTTTAGATAGGGCAGCAAGGTATTCTATCAACCAACAGAAGAAAATAGTATCTGGAGGAGTTCCTGAAGTAGTGACAAAAGTGTGTTCGCTAAACCATGCCATGCTGATATTTGAGATGTAGCTATTGACATTACATATTTAGGCTATATTCACACGAACGCTGTGTTTTGCGGATCCACAAATTGCAGACCCGCAAAACACGGACACCGGCCCACATGCATTCCACAATTTGTGGACCGCACATGCCGCGGCTGTCATATAAAATGTCTACAAGAATAGGACATGTTCTATTTTTTTTTTGCGGGACGGCGGCACGGTGTGCTGTCTGCATCTTTTGTGGCCCCACATAAATGAATGGGGACTCATTCATACAGTCGTGTGAATGTACACTAACGGTAAATGCCCCATGACCCTTATTGTCCTTGTAGAGAAAACAGTTTTTGCCTATTTTTGTGGTTTTACAAGGAGAAGGTCGGAACAACAACTTTTTTGGAGTTCATACTAGAAGATTATAGAATAGTAGGAACTTACAGAATTGATAGAAATAAAATGCATGTAAATTTATCTTCCACCATTTCATTATTTATTAAGGGAAAGAGAAGTGGAAAATTGTGGTGGAAATAAATTGAGTTATATTCATTATAATTGATGGAGCAAGAATTTAGAGGTTAATTTCAAATGCCTCATTGAGGCCATATGGCAGTTCAATTTGTATATCCAGAACATTTCCCGTCTTCTCAGAGGTTGGATGATATTACAGCCGTTGGTTTTGACTTGCTCTATGGGATTTACAGAAAACCCAGAAAAAGAGCCTTGGTGATGAACAAGACATCTGGAGACACTACGTTGAATAAACTTCTTTTTAACGTTTGATCTGTGTTTAGTCAATCTTTTATGGAGGGTTTGGATAGTGCGTCCTATATATTGTAGGCCAACAGGGCAAGTGACTAAATAAATGATGTTGGTGGAGCCACAGTCGAGATGTACTTTGATCGGGAAAGTGTCGCCATTGGGGCCACAGTAGGAAGTGGTAGTATTAAGGGACCTACAGCAGAGGCATTCGGAACGTGAGGGGGGTGGGGTGGGGGGGGGGGGGCTATCCATTGGGTAAACTGTTGTTCAAGAAGGGATCCCTTTTCAGGATGTACCAACGTCTGGAAATAATTTTCCTGATGTCATTGTGGTTACTGTTATAGGTGGTTATAAAATTAGTGTTGTATTGTTTTGTGGTGTCGCCCTTGGTGGAATTGTTGGTCTTTCCTTTCGGTAGACACTCTTGTCTGTTTGAGAGCCTGGGTTCTGTTCAGAAGCACATTGATGATTCCAGGAGGGTAACCTTTTTGCAAGAATCTAGTCTGTATTATTTTGCTTTAAGAGATGAAGTCAGTATCATTGGAACAGTGGCATCTTATCCGCTTAAATTGGTTGAAAGGAATATTCTTTTTCCACTTCTGATGTTCTCTTGAGAAGTCTAGATCGCTGTTACAGTCAACTTTCTTAAAGGTTCTGGTGTTAATTCTATCGCTTTCGGCTTTTAGTTCCAGACCCAGAAATTCCACTAATGATTTATTATATGTACCTGAAAGAGTGATTCCCCAATTGGTGGAATTCAGATGTTCTATGAAGTAATTGATTGAAGTTGGGTCGCCATGCCATATAAAGATCAAATCGTCAATGTAGCGGCGGCAGAATCTGATATTGCTTGTCCAGTGGCAGGAATTGTAAACAAAGGTGTCTTCAAATGCCCACATAATAAGATTTGTGAAACTGGGTGCGAATCTCGTACCCATTGCGGTACCTTTGGTCTGCAGATACAGGGTTACTTCAAACTTCAATACATTGTGGGTGAGAATAAAATGAATACTTTTCAAGATTAAGTTTTTTTTTGTTCTGGTGGCATCAGGTTATATTTGTCCAAAAAGCGTTTTGTGCAATTGATACCTAAAATCATGTTGGATGTTCGAATATAAGGACGTCACGTCTAGGGTTGACCAATGGTACATGTCCTTCCAACTGACATTTTGAAGTAACTGTATCAGAGTGATGGAATCTTTGAGATCTGATGGTAACTGGACTGCGTATTTTTGTAAAAAAAAAATCAACATAATGAGACAAGTTACAAGTTAGTGAGGAAATGCCTGAAATGAAAGGCCGGCTAACGCCCATTAGCCCCAATTTAAAAAAGAAAAATATTGAAAAGCTATTATTAAAAAAAAATAATAATAATTAAAAGTTTTAATTTTGCCAGTGACATCAGGGCAGATCCAGTACCGCCCACCCATTCCCCCTGACCCCTATCCTAATGATTATGGTGTTTTTTTAGGGTGTATATATACGTGTAACAGTTGTAATGTACCACCTGCTAAAAAAAAATCTGAGATCTGATCCTCGCCATCGGATGGTCTTTTGCGCCGCGGGATTTCCTCTTGCTGTTTGAATGAGAATGGCCATCCTTAGATGTAACTCTTGGATTTTTTGCAGTTTCTCTGAGCAGTGCATGGTGTGACCTTCGGGTGAATTTTCTGGGATGTCTACTGCTCAGAAGATTGTCAAATGTCTAAATTGTTTTCCACTTGTGAATAATCTTTCTCACTGTATAATGATGGACTACAAATTGTCCGGAAATTAACTTTAAAGCCTTCTCAGATTGTTGGGCAGTAACAATTGCTTCTTTAAGATCATTGCCATTGTGTCTCTTCCTTGGCATTGTATTACGAACACATGAATGCTCCAGACCAGCAAACTGCCTAAACGTCTGCTTAAATAGAGGTTGCTGAGGATCAATTAATCAAGGGTATTTGATAAGAAGCACTTGGGGGCTACCTACCCTCTTAATTCCTAGCAGTAAGTAAACAGTAAGGCTGTATATATTGTGGGGCTTTGCTCTGGTAGACAGGCTAGTGGGCGCAGTATGGATGCAACCACAAAGTCTTTAACTTAAATAGTTCAGTGTTTTATTCACACATAAGGAAAAACAAAAAGTGACATTTTGCAGTCTAGGTGTTTGTTCACACCATGAAAAGTCCACCTGTGGTCTCAGCATGCGGCTCCCATTCCTTTTGCACGGCACAAGTTTTCAGATCCCAAAACACACAGGGACTGACAGCGCTCCACTGTCAAAGAGGAGTAATCCACACCCAGCTGAGACTTCTGGCTGGGTTTGATATAGGCCAGTAAAGACCCAGCCTGGAGCCTGGGGAGAAGCCACCCACCTAGCACTTTGACTACTCCCAGTAAGAGCCGGCCTGGATCAGCTTACAGCCATACTAAAATAGCAACGTGTCAACCAGCACTAGCTGCCGCTGACTCTTGAAAATACCGGCTCTTACTTCACCGAGGCCAGGAACCTCGGTGACACATACCTTTCGTCAACAACTGACTCTTGCGCCTTCCTACAATATATATATCATACAGAATAAAAGTAAAGAGCATTAAATACAAAGATAAAATAAAAGTAAGTGGTAAAAATTTTAAGATGAGATATTAAAGGGGTTGTACCTTCTCAGACATTGGGGGCATATCGCTAGGTGCTGATACCACAGAGATGGCAAAGTCCCTCAGGGTGCACTACACAGGCGCAGCCACCTTCCATTCATTGCTATGGGAGTGGCGAAAATAGCTGAGTGGGGTGCTCAGCTATATTCGGAAGACCCATTGAAATGAATGGGAGGCGCTCCACGGCCAATGCTCCATTCACTTCTTTGGGGCTGGCAGAAATGGGCGAGCCAGCGCTCCGCTATTTTAGGGCCTCCTATAGGAATGAATGGAGGACGGCTGAGCATGAATACCCTTTTAATGTTGAACAAAACAACTTTTACTCCTAACACAATTAATAATACAACTTGTTCTTTTTTTTGCTCCGTAATTTATTACTATATTTCTTTGTTTTCACAGGTCTTGCACCTTTCCTACTATCAGTTTCGGTGGCAGCTTTATCCTTTGAAAGGTGGCAATTTAATCTATACCTGAAGAAAAAGTAAAAAAAAAAAGGGAATTTCCTGGCCTTACATCATTTTTGATTACCTCACAGCAATGTCATCAATAAAGCTGTTAATTTGCTTGAAGCTGATGATAACAGTAATTCATGGTAAGAATTTATATAATTTATTATAGAAAATATTTACTTTGGTACACTGCACACAAGTTTCTTTTTTATGTTTATCTGTTGTTGGATGCTACAGTCATCGCTCAGAGCAGAAGGGAGAGGGTGTGAAGTGGCTCACTTCAGAGATCATATCAGAATGAGGGACCACCTTTCTTCAGCAGGACTGATAACCTGAGCTTTCATTTCACCAGGTGCAAGTGCCCTTTGCCAGTCCTGCTGAAAAAAACAACAAAGGTATTTTTACCCAGATCACCACAACCCTCACCTTGCAATCCCCCACTGATGCAGTTTTGATGCTGGTCCATGCCGCTCTCATCTTCCTTCCTGGACTTCACTGAAGCAGGATGGCAGCAGTAGGGGATTGTGAAGTAATGCTTATTTTTATATTTGCAGTGACCAGGATGCGGGTATACTGACGCCACTTTAATGCAGTGGGTCAGGATATGGGTATAATAGTCTATAGTTTGCAGCGTGCGCAGGGTATTGTCACAGGGCCCTTCAAAGATGTTATAACGCACGTCCCAGGGTACGGCTGGACTCCTGGCTCACTTGCAATAAATTGAGGGTAGTGATAGTGGGAGTAATAAAGGAATTTGCAGCAGAAATTGAGATCCAGACTTTTGGTGAAGTTCAAACTTGTCTTTACTGATTGTAACTTTCATCCAAGCAAGTTACAGCTTTAGGGTCCTTTCACACGTCCATTGTTTCTTTCCTGATCTGTTCCGTTTTTTGCGGAACAGATCTGGACCAGATATGTACCCATTCATTTTCAATGGGTCCTGAAAAAAATTGGACAGCACAATGGCAGATTTTTTTTTTTTCAGGACCCATTGAAAATGAATGGGTCCAGATCTGTTCCGCAAAAAATGGAACAGATCAGGAAAGAAACAACGGACGTGTGAACGGACCCTTAGTCTTAGGTCCCAGCAGGTATTGGCAATGGTTGGCAGGGATTTATCTTCTGCTCTATAAACCTGGACTGTGCAGGAAAAGACGTCTGCTTAGTAGGTCTATACTGTGGCAAGAATTTGGTTTCTGCTCTCTCTATCTTCTGCTGTATGGGGACTGACTAGATGAGGAGGAATGGCTTCTCCTAGGGTCTCTGCACTTTACTCACAGTTATCTTCTCAGGGGATGATTTCTTTCTGGAACTGGAGTTGTCTATAACTTTCTGCTTTGTGTCACCCAGCTGAGCTGGAGAGCTCAGACTTGAAATTTGATCAAATCTCAGCATGCGACTTGATCCTAGAACAGGTTCTAACAGTTTTTTTCCTCCCTTGCTGCAGGATGTGGGAACCTCTACTTCCCTTAAGCAGGGGGGCAGAACAGAACAGGATCGTTCCACTCTGAACGGCCATAACATTAAAACTATCCCTACCAATGATGCTGCCACCTGCTGATAGACCTGTAACATTACAACGAAAAATTACCTTTAACATGGTTTTATGCACATTTGTGAATTACATAATCAAAATAGCATCAAATGACAATATAATGGCTCCTAAATTGCAGCAGTGGGGTAGAGGAGTACAGTAACACAACTCCGGGGTGTTACATATTTACCCCTTAACCACTTGCCATCTGGGCCATTTGCCCCCTTCCTGACCAGGCCTAATTTTGCAAAACTGACATACAGACGTGGACAAAATTGTTGGTACCCTTTGGTCAATGAAAGAAAAAGTCACAATGGTCACAGAAATAACTTTAATCTGACAAAAGTAATAATAAATTAAAATTCTATAAATGTTAACCAATGAAAGTCAGACATTGTTTTTCAACCATGCTTCAACAGAATTATGTAAAAAAATAAACTCATGAAACAGGCATGGACAAAAATGATGGTACCCCTAACTTAATATTTTGTTGCGCAACCTTTTGAGGCAATCACTGCAATCAAACGCTTCCTGTAACTGTCAATGAGACATCTGCACCTCTCAGCAGGTATTTTGGCCCACTCCTCATGAGCAAACTGCTCCAGTTGTGTCCGGTTTGAAGGGTGCCTTTTCCAGACTGCATGTTTCAGCTCCTTCCAAAGATGCTCAATAGGATTGAGGTCAGGGCTCATAGAAGGCCACTTTAGAATAGTCCAATTTTTTCCTCTTAGCCATTCTTGGGTGTTTTTAGCGGTGTGTTTTGGGTCATTGTCCTGTTGCAAGACCCATGACCTGCGACTGAGACCAAGCTTTCTGACACTGGCTAGTACATTTCTCTCTAGAATTCCTTGATAGTCTTGAGATTTCATTGTACCCTGCACAGATTCAAGACACCCTGTGCCAGACGCAGCAAAGCAGCCCCAGAACATAACAGAGCCTCCTCCATGTTTCACAGTAGGGACAGTGTTCTTTTCTTGATATGCTTCATTTTTTCGTCTGTGAACATACAGCTGATGTGCCTTGGCAAAAACTTCGATTTTTGTCTCATCTGTCCACAGGACATTCTCCCAGAAGCTTTGTGGCTTGTCAACATGTAGTTTGGCATATTCCAGTCTTGCTTTTTTATGATTCGTTTTCAACAATGGTGTCCTCCTTGGTCGTCTCCCATGTAGTCCACTTTGGCTCAAACAACGACGGATGGTGCGATCTGACACTGATGTTCCTTGAGCATGAAGTTCACCTTGAATCTCTTTAGAAGTCTTTCTAGGCTCTTTTGTTACCATTCGGATTATCCGTCTCTTAGATTTGTCATCAATTTTCCTCCTGCGGCCACGTCCAGGGAGGTTGGCTACAGTCCCATGGATCTTAAACTTATGAATAATATGTGCAACTGTACTCACAGGAACATCTAGTTGCTTGGAGATGGTCTTATAGCCTTTACCTTTAACATGCTTGTCTATAATTTTCTTTCTGATCTCTTGAGACAGCTCTTTCCTTTGCTTCCTCTGGTCCATGTCGAGTGTGGTACACACCATATCACCAAACAACACAGTGATTACCTGGAGCCATATATATAGGCCCAATGGCTGATTACAAGGTTGTAGACACCTGTGATGCTAATTAGTGGACACACCTTGAATTAACATGTCCCTTTGGTCACATTATGTTCTGTGTTTTCTAGGGGTACCATCATTTTTGTCCATGCCTGTTTCATGAGTTTATTTTTTTACATAATTCTGTTGAAGCATGGTTGAAAAACAATGTCTGACTTTCATTGGTTAACATTTATAGAATTTTAATTTATTATTACTTTTGTCAGATTAAAGTTATTTCTGTGACCATTGTGACTTTTTCTTTCATTGACCAAAGGGTACCAACAATTTTGTCCACGTCTGTATCTCACTTTATGTGGTAATAACTTTGGAACGCCTTTACTTATCCAAGTCATTCAGAGATTTTCTCGTGACACATTGTACTTCATGATAGTCATAAATTTGAGTCAATATATTTCACCTTTATTTATAAAAAAATCCCAAATTTGCCCAAAATTTTGAAAACTTCGCAATTTTCTAAATTTCAAGTTCTCTGCTTTTAAAACAGAAAGTGATACCTCATAAAATATTTATTACTTCACATTCCCCATATGTCTACTTTATGTTGGCATCATTTTGGAAATGTCATTTTAGTTTTTTAGGACGTTAGAAGGCTTAGAAGTTTAGAAGCAATTCTTAAAATTTTTAAGAAAATTGCCAAAACCCACTTTTTAAGGACCAGTTCAGGTCTGAAGTCACTTTGTGGGGCCTACATAGTGGATACCCCCATAAATGACCCCATTGTAGAAACTACACCCCTCAAGTTTCTTAAAACCGATTTTACAAACTTTGTTAACCCTTTAGGCGTTCCATAAGAATTAAAGGAAAATGGAGATAAAAAAAATGTATTTCACTTTTTGGGCAGATTTTCCATTTTAATCCAATTTTTTCTTTAACACATCGATGGTTAACAGCCAAACAAAACTCAATATTTATTACCCAGATTCTGCGGTTTACAGAAACACGCCACATGTGGTCATAAACTGCTGTATGGGCACACAGCAGGGCGCAGAAGAAAAGGAACTCCACGTGGTTTTTAGATGCCATGTCCCATTTGAAGCCCCCTGATGCACCCTTACAGTAGAAACTCCCAAGAAGTGATCCAATTTTGGAAACTAGGGGATAAGGTGCCAGTTTAATTGCTACTATTTTTGGGTGCATATGATTTTTTTGATCAGTCATAAAAAATTGGTTGTTTTAGCACAGTTTCTATTTTTTTTTTTTTTACAGCGTTCACCTGAGGGGTTCAGTCAAGTGACATTTTTATAGAGCAGATTGTTAGACGTTGTGATACCTAATATGTATACTTTTTCTTATTTATTAAAGTTTTACACAATAATAGCATTTTTGAAACAAAAAAAATATGTTTTAATGTGTCCATGTCCTGAGAGCTATAGTTTTTTATTTTATTTTTGAGAGATTTTCTTATGTAGGGGCTCATTTTTTGCGGCATGAGGTGACTGTTTTATTGGTACCATTTAGTGGGACATACGCATTTTTGATCACTTGGTGTTGCACTTTTTGTCATGTAAGGTGACAAAAATTGCTTGTTTTGACATTTTTTTTTTTTTTTTTTTTTTTTTTTTTACGGTGTTCACCCGAGGGGTTAGGTCATGTGATATTTATATAGAGCTGGTTTTTATGGACGCGGCAATACCTAATATGTATACTTTCTTTTATTTGTTTCACTTTAACACAATAATAGCATTTTTGAAACCCAAAAAATTATGTTTTAGTGTCTCCATGTTCTAAGAGCTATAGGTTTTTTTTTGTTTGTTTTTTTGAGAGATTTTCTTATGTGGGGCTCATTTTTTGTGGGATGAGGTGACGGTTTTATTGGTACCATTTTGTGGGACATATGCGTTTTTGATCACTTTGGTGTTGTACTTTTTGTGCTGTAAGGTGAAAAAAATTGCTCGTTTTGAGTTTCTTTTTTTTTACGGTGTTCACCCGAGGGGTTAGATCATGTGATATTTTTTTAGAGCTGTTTTTTACGGACGCGGCAATACCAAATATGTCTATTTTATTTTTTCAATTTTTAACATTTTTTTTTTTTTTTTTACATGTGAAACTTTTTTTATTTTATTTTTTCTGGGGGACCTCTGGGGGACATTTACTTAAATTATTATTATTTTTTTGACTGTTGATTTCTCCTGTAACTGGGGCTGACATAGTAGCCCCAGTTACAGGAGAAATGCACCCCCCCCCCCCCCCAGAGGCTGTACAGCGCAATACAGCGCTGTACAGCCTCAGTGCAGGGCTGATCGAGGTCTCTGAAAGACCTCACACAGCTCCTGCACTCTCCGGTCCCGCGGATCACATGACCGCTGGGCAGGAACAGGAAGCGCATTAGCGTGCAGCTGCAGTTTCTGAACGGACGTTTTAAAACGTCCATTCAGAAATAGAGACGTTTATATCCTATGGGCGTACGGGAGATGGTTAAGGACTTAGCTCTATTTCCCGAGTCCTTAAGGACACAGGACGTACCAGTACGTCCTAACTTTAAATCATATGACCTCTGCCCCCCCCCCCCCCCCCCCCCACATCAGCGATTGCAGCGTTTCCGGTCCATTCGGGTCTCGGGTGACCTGGTGAACCGGAATAAGACTGTGATCGGTGGTGTGATTACACCCCACCAATCACAGTACAAACATTTGGGAGAAGCTGTGCTGGCCATGGTGCTGAATGCCGCTGTCCAGGGTGCTGATTGGTGCAGGGAGAGAGGCGCGAGATTCAAACTTCCAGCACTCCTCTCTCCCCTCCTCTTCCTGTCCAGCATCTGCGCCATGAAGCACCATTCTCCACAGGCTCCTGCAATCCCCCATCGCACCGTTAGGCAGGTATAGAAGGGAAAAGTTAGTTGGGGGAAAAAAAAAAACAACACTTTATCAGAATTTGTTTTCTAGCTGCCACTTGCAAGGGACGAACCCCAAAAAAGTGGGGGATACGGAAGGACACCACCACTCAATGTGACACCCCAACAGTCCCCTAGAGAACATAAAAAACTATGGCTCTCAGACTTTGGAGACACGGAACCAATTTTTTTAGTGCAGGCATCCTCAAAATGCGGCTCTCCAGACAACCTACAGCTATCAGCAGGGCATGGTGGGAATTGTAGTTTTACAACATCTGAAGGGCCGCAGTTTGAGGATGCCTGCTTAGTGTCTCCAGAGTTTGAGGGCCATACATATTGGGCATCGCCGCGTCCGTAAAAATCTTCTCTATAGAAATAACATTTAACCCAACCCCCCCGGATGAACAGCGTTAAAACCTAACATCACAAAAAGTGTAATAGCGAGCAATCAAAATGTCATATGCACCCCAAATTAGTGCCAATAAAACAGCAATCTCATCTCGCAAAAAATGAGCCCCTACATTAGATAGTCGCCCAACAAAAAAACAAAACCAAAAAAAACTGTAGCTCCCAGGTAGGGGTGGGCGGTATAGGCGATATGCGATATGAATTTGGGCCACGATATGGATTTTCGCCATATCGCCGGACCGCGATATGATCATTTTCTCCTGAGCCGGCCGGCACAGTGGAGGGAGGAGGGGGGGAGGAGGGAGTCCCTCCCTCCCCACTGTGCGCGGCTGCCGCTGAACACCAATGAGGACGTAGGAGGAGGAGGGGAGGGACTGTGGCCACTGCGCCACCAATGAATGTGCCAGCCATATCCCACAGGGTCCCCCCCTCCCAATCATTGGTGGCAGTTTGCAGTTCCGATCGGAGCCCCAGCAGTGTAATGCTGGGGCTCCGATCGGTTACCATGGCAGCCAGGAGTCACGCTACTGAAGTCCTGGCTGCCATGGTATGTTAGTGAGCAGAGAGCAGCGCATTATACTCACGTGCGCTGTGGCCGCTGGTCGCTCCTTCTTCTGTCTGTGCGGCGGATTGCTAATGCTTACTGCATTACACTGCTGGGGCTCCGATCGGAACTGCAAACTGCCACCAATGATGGGGGGGAGGAGGGGGACCCTGTGGCCACTGCCACCAATGATTAATACTGGGGAGGGAGGGGGGGGGGGGTTGCGTTACCAGAGGAGGCAGATCAGAATCTGGGGAGGCAGATCAGAGTCTGGGGGGAGGCAGATCAGAGGCTGGAGGGGGGGGCAGATCAGAGGCTGGAGGGGGGGGCAGATCAGAGGCTGGAGGGGGGGGCAGATCAGAGGCTGGAGGGGGGGGCAGATCAGAGGCTGGAGGGGGGGGCAGATCAGAGGCTGGAGGGGGGGGCAGATCAGAGGCTGGAGGGGGGGGGCAGATCAGAGGCTGGAGGGGGGGGCAGATCAGAGGCTGGAGGGGGGGGCAGATCAGAGGCTGGAGGGGGGGGCAGATCAGAGGCTGGGGGGGGCAGATCAGAGGCTGGGGGGGGACAGATCAGAGGCTGGGGGGGCAGATCAGAGGCTGGGGGGGGCAGATCAGAGGCTGGGGGGGGCAGATCAGAGGCTGGGGGGGGCAGATCAGAGGCTGGGGGGGCAGATCAGAGGCTGGGGGGGGCAGATCAGAGGCTGGGGGGCACAGGAGAGGCTGGCGCCATGGTCAGCTCCCTGCTGTTGTGTGCACAAAGCACAGGGCAGCAGGGAGAGTGTAAAGTCCTATTCACCCTAATAGAGCTCTATTAGGGTGAATATGACAAGAGTTCTAGCCCTTAAGGAGGCCAATAGTTAATAAATAAAAAGAAAAAAAAAATGTTTAAACACCCCCCCCTTTCCAATATAGAAAACAATATATTGCGATATATACGCATATCGCACATGCTTAAAATTATATCGCAATATAGATTTTAGGCCATATCGCCCACCCCTACTCCCAGGCTATGGAGATACTAAAATAATTTTTTCGGGTTCCTAAAATGATAATAGTGTAAAATCTAAATAAATTTTAAAATGTAGACATATTAGGTATCGCTGCGTCCGTATTAATCTGCCCTATAAAAATAACATTTGACCAAACCCCTCGGATGAACAGCGTTAAAACTAAATATTAATTGCCCTGATTCTGTAGTTTGCAGAGACACTCCATATGTGGTCGTAAATGGCTATATAGCCACACGGCAGGGCATAGAACAAAGGGAACGCCATATGGTTTCTGGAAGGCAGATTTTGATGGACTGGTTTATTTTCACCATGTCCAATTAGAAGCCCCCCCTGATGTAGCCTAGACTTGAAACTCCAAAAAAGTGACCCCATCTAAGAAACTACACCCCTCAAGGTATTCAAAAGTTTCAAACTTTACAAACTTTGTTAACCCTTTAGGTGTTCCACAAAACTAAATAGCAAATGTAGAAACAATTTTTTTTTTTTTTACCTTGCCTCAAAAAAGTGTAATATAGAGCAACCAAAAATCATATTTACCCTAAAATTGTCCCACAGCATCAACCACCTTCTCTGCCTTCCAAAAACCATATGGCGTTCCCCTTCTTCTATGTCCTGCCGTTTAGCAAAATAGTAGTTTACGACCACATATGGGGTGCTTCTGTAAACTACAGAATCAGAGCAACCCATATTTAGTTTAGTTTGGCTGTTAACCCATTTTTTCCGGTAATAAAGTAATGGTTAAAATGGAAAATTTTCCAAAAAGTAGAAATTCCAAAATTGCTTCTCCATCTGCCATCAACTCTTGTGGAACACCTAAAGGGTTAACAAAGTTTGTAAACCCAGTTTTGAATACCTTGAGGGGTGTACTTTCTTAGATGGAGTAACTTTTTGGGAATTTTTATTCTCGGGGGGCTTGAAATGGGACATGGTATAAACAAAACTATGGCGTTCCCCTCCTATGTCCTCCCGTTTGGCCAAACAGTAGTTTACGACCACATATGGGGTGTTTTTGCAAACTACAGAATCAGGGCAACCCATATTGAGTTTTGTTTGGCAGTTAACCCTTGCTTTGTTCCTGGAAAAAATTGATTATATTGGAAAATTTTCCAAATATATTCTTACATTTTTTGTCTATTTGCCATGAAGTCTTGTGGAAGACCTAAAGGGTTAAAAACGTTGGTAAAATCATTTTTGAATACCTTGAGGGGTGTAGTTTCTAAAATCATTTTGGGGTGTTTTCTATTGCTTAAGCCTCTCAAAGTGACTTCAGACCTGAACTGGTCCATAGAAAGTGGGATTTTGAAAATTTCTGAAAAATTTAAAAATTTGCTTATAAACTTCTAAGCTATCTAACATAGCTTAGGGGGGTATTACTATGTATTACAGAAGTAGAGAAACTGAAACGTTGAAATTTGCAAATATTTCAAAATTTTTGGTAAATTTGGTATTTTTTTGTGCAAAAAAATTTACTTTTTTGACCCAATTTTAGCAGTGTCATGAAGTACAATATGTACAATATATGAAAAAACAATCTTAGAACAGCCTGGGTAAGTCAAAGCGTTTTAAAGTTATCAACACTTAGGCCTCATGCACACAGACTTTTTTTTTTTTTTTTCTGGTCCGCAAAAATGGTGTCCGTTGTTTTGTGATCCGTGTCCGTTTTTTCTTCCGTGGGTCTTCCTTGATTTTTGGAGGATCCACGGACATGAAAAGTGAAAAAAAATAAAATAAATCTAATTCAAGTTTGCCTTTGAAATGATAGGAAAAAACGGACACGGATCACGGACGCAGATTACAATCTTGTGTGCATCCGTGATTTTTCATGGACCCATTGACTTGAATAGGTCTGTGAACCGTTGGCCGTGAAAAAAATAGGACAGGTCTTATTTTTTTCACGGGCTGGAAACACGGATCACGGACGCGGATGCCAAACAGTGCATTTTCCGATTTTTCCATTGACCCATTGAAAGTCAATTGGTCCGCGGAAAAAACGGAACAACGGCCGCGGATGCACACAACGGTCGTGTGCGTGAGGCCTTAAAGTGACACTGGTCAGATTTGCAAAAAATGGCCAAGTCCTTAAGGTGAAATAGGGCTGAGTCCTTAAGGGGTTAAAGGGGTTTTCTGTGTTCAATAAAAACTCGGGAAGCCCCTGTACATGCTAAAATAGCAAATGAAGGAATACTAACCCCTTTTCTGCCTTTCTATCCTCCACACCTTTAACTTCTTCCTGTCTGCAGCTGTAATGTGAGGTCCCCATGCAGCCAGTCACTGGCCTCAGCAGTATATGGGACTCCTCTGCTGAGGTCTGTGACTGGCTGCAGTGTGGTGACCTGTGTGCATGGAACATTACTGTTGCAGCCTGGAAAACAAACAGCAGCAGGGAGGTCCAGAGTGCTGGAAGTGACACATGAGAAAAAGGGTATTACTCCTTTGGATATTTTAGCACCTGTAATCATTTTACTGGGGAAACCTCTTAAACTTTATTTTTTATATATTATTTTCCTGGAAAGCATCTTTAATATATGAATTATTGTGTTATGGGCCCAAAATGCAAGATCATCATTTGATAGCAATGACCTGAGCTATAACACTGTGGCTTACTATGTATCTACAGTCGTGGGCGTGGCCAAAAGTTTTGAGAATTACAGAAATATTGGAAATTGGAAAAGTTGCTGCTTAAGTTTTTATAATAGCAATTTGCATATACTCCAGAATGTTATGAAGAGTGATCAGATGAATTGCATAGTCCTTCTTTGCCATGAAAATTTACTTAATCCCCAAAAAACTTTTCCACTGCATTTCACTGCTGTCATTAAAGGACCTGCTGAGATAATTTCAGTAATCGTCTTGTTAACTCAGGTGAGAATGTTGACGAGCACAAGGCTGGAGATCATTATGTCATATTGGATTAAAATGGCAGACTTGACCTGTAAAAAGGAGGGTGATGCTGGAAATCATGGTTCTTCCATTGTTAACCATGGTGACCTGCAAAGAAACGCGTGCAGCCATCATTGCGTTGCATAAAAATGGCTTCACAGGCAAGGATATTGTGGCTACTAAGATTGCACCTCGATCAACAATTTATAGGATCATCAACAACTTCAAGAAAAGAGGTCCAATTCTTGTTAACCGCCTCCGGACCGCCTAACGCAGATGTGCGGTCCGGAGGCGGCAGCGCTGCGCAGAGTCACGCATATACGCGTCATCTCGCGAGACGCGAGATTACGCGCTTTGCCGGCCCGCGCATGCGCAGTTCGGGCCGGCATTTCGTCAAGGGGGGTCGCGTCATCAGCTTGCCAGCCAATGATCGCGGCTGGCAAGCTGATGATTTTTAAAAAAACCAATCAAGTGCCAGATAACAGATCATATTAGTAAATATGATCTGTTATATGGCTTCCCTGCTCCTCTGCTGGTCCTTTTCGTCGGTTTGATCCAGCATAGGAGCAGGCTTCACAGTGAGTAGCACCAACAGTACACACTAGCCCCAGATCACCCCCCTGCACCCCAATTAACCCTTTGATCGCCCCTGTCAATCACTAGCGAAAGGAAAAAAGTGATCAGTGCAAACTGTCACTTTTTTTTTTTTCACTGGTATTGACCGTTAGGTTTTAGGATAGTTTAGGCCTCTTGGTTAGGTAGTTTAGGGATCGGTTAGCGCCCAGCCCACCGCACTGCAGTCACTGATTCGCTAATTAGCGTATCGCTAATCAGCATTTGTACTTTTATAGTATCTGGAAGTGATCAAAACTGATCACGGTCAGATCTATAATAGTATTAGTGTCACTTTAGTTCGCCCTCCGCCCACACCGCAGTGACAAATTTTTATTTATTTTTTTATCACTGCACATTCACTTTACACGCGCTGCGGCGATAAAAAAAATCAGTTTTGATATTTTTTACAAACCGCAGCGGCCTCCGGTACTTCGCTAGCCTCATCTTTGTAAGACAGGCTTGCTTTTTTTCTTGAGTAGTCTCAGGGAATACCCCTAAATTTAGTTGCCCAAATGTCAAACAGGGGGTATTCTTCTGAAGAGGCCTACAGGCTTCTGACCCAGTCGGATGAGGAATGAGAACCCTCATCTGATGAATCTAGCGGGTCAGAATACGAACCTGTAGAAAGCAGTGGCTCTCTGACCCAAAGTTCGGACGAGGAGGCTGAGGTCCCTGATAGCACCAGGCGTACCCGGCCCCGTGTCGCTAGACCACAGGTTGCGCAGGATCCGCTTCAAGAGCAGCAGAGTGGGGCTGGCGCTGTCGGATTACGTGGTGAGGCATACACCAGCAGCGCAGCCCTCCCTGGACCTAGTACCAGCACTGCCGTACAACCTGGTGAAGTGGCGAGCACCAGAAGGGCAGTTGAAGCTGGTACGGTGGCACGAGCAGTAGTGACCCCGTCGCAGCCACCGCAAAGACGGGCCCGTAGAGCCCCTAGAATCCCTGAGGTGCTGGCAAACCCTGATTGGCAGTCCCCAACTTCAGCCGCACCTGTAGTTCCCTCTTTCACTGCCCAGTCTGGAGTTCGGGTTGAGACTGCTCAGATCGGTTCGGCCCTGGGATTTTTTGAGCTGTTCTTGACTGCGGAGCTCTTAGACATAGTCGTGGCCGAAACAAACAGGTATGCCACACAATTTATAACCGCCAACCCGGGAAGCTATTATGCCCAGCCTTTCCGGTGGAAACCAGTCCAAGTTTCCGAAATTAAAACTTTTCTGGGCCTTCTCCTCAACATGGGTCTAACTAAAAAGCATGAATTGCGGTCATATTAGTCCACGAACCCAATTCATCACATGCCCATGTTCTCTGCTGCTATGTCCAGGGCACGTTTTGAGGCCATCCTGCGTTTCCTGCACTTTAGCGACAACACCGCCTTCCGTCCCAGAGGCCACCCTGCTTTTGACCGGCTCCACAAAATTCGGCCCCTCATAGACCATTTCAACCTGAAATTTGCAGATTTGTATACCCCAGAGCAAAACATCTGCGTAGACGAGTCCCTAATACATTTTACCGGGCGCCTTGGCTTCACACAATACATCCCAAGCAAGCGCGCCCGGTATGGGGTCAAATTGTATAAGCTCTGTGAAAGGGCCACAGGCTATACCCACAAATTTCGGATCTATGAGGGAAAAGATCAGACCCTGGAGCCGGTCGGTTGCCCTGACTACCTGGGGAGCAGTGGGAAGACAGTCTGGGACTTGGTGTCACCCTTATTCGGCAAGGGGTACCATCTTTATGTGGACAATTTCTACACAAGTGTGGCCCTCTTTAGGCATTTGTTTCTAGAACGGATTGGCGCCTGTGCGCGGGCTTCCCCCAACGGCTCGTTAGCACCCGCCTTGCAAGGGGGCAGAGGGCCGCATTGTGTAACGAAGAACTGCTCGCGGTGAAATGGAGAGACAAGTGTGACGTTTACATGCTCTCCTCCATTCACGCAGATACGACAATACAAATTGAGCGAGCAACCCGTGTCATTGAAAAGCCCCTCTCAGTCCACGACTATAACCTTCACATGGGAGGGGTGGACTTCAATGACCAGATGTTGTCTCCGTATTTAGTTTCCCGCAGAACCAGACGCTGGTATAAGAAGGTGTCTGTATATTTAATTCAATTGGCTCTGTATAATAGTTTTGTTCTCTACAGTAAGGCTGGGAGAACTGGATCCTTCCTCAAATTTCAGGAAGAGATCATCGCGAACCTCCTGTACCCAGGAGGTTCCGTGGCCCCATCCACCAGTGTAGTTAGCCGTCTACACGAGCGACAATTCCCCAATGTTGTTCCTGGTACCTCAACCCAACCGTCACCCCGAAAAAGATGTTGTGTCTGTAGCAGGAGTGGAATAAGGCGTGACACCCGCTATTTCTGTCCTGACCACCCTGCCCTATTGCTTTGGAGAGTGTTTCTGGAAGTACCACACAGGTACACCTAGCATAGGGATCACATCTCACCAGGACAGGCACACAGGGCTATTAGGGCCCATTCACTCACAGCTGCTGCAAACGTCTCCTTTCACCTGGGACAAAGTGCATAACGCACTTCGCCACATCTTTGGACGATTTGCGCTTTGCACATTGACCCATGGGGAAGGAGAGGTTTGTTCTATAAAGGTAAAAAAAAAAAAAAAAAACACCAGTAAGCAAAAAGGTTAATGTTTAGTTCAAAAAGTTAAAGTTTATATGTTCTGTTCCAAAGTTAATAAAATTATTGCGTTGCGGCCTGGTTTTTTTTTTTTTTTTTTTTAACCTTCCAGGTGGACCAGCCGATCGACTAGCTGCAGCACTGATGTGCATTCTGACAGAAGCATTGCGCTGCTGTCAGATTACACGCAAGTCGGTGTATGCGGCGCTGCAAGACGAGATTTCTACTCTGCAGTAAAAGATACGTTTGCCGAGGCATATGAGCTGAGGAGGAGGCGGCGTTCCTATGCTTTGGCAAACACTTTGTATATATATAAAAAAAATATATTTAAAATCCCGGCAATGATTTATTCATCCACATCGATTGATGTGAATGGAGAAATCTGGTTTGCCAGGGCATACGAGCTAAGTGGGTATGGATGTTGGGCGGAGCTCCTATGTCCTGGCAGACGCCTTTCCCCTCCTTCTTTTTTTTTGGCAGAGATTTTTTCATCCACATTGATCGATGCGAATAAAGAAATCTGTGCCGTTCATTTTTTTCTTTAAGCCCAGAGGCTGAACGGAAAAAAAAATCTCATTACCTGTATGCTCAATATAAGGACAATAGCAGAAACTCCTAATGCTGGCCATACATGTAATGATTGCGGAGACCATCAAATGCCAGGGCAGTACAAACACCCCACAACTGACCCCATTTTGGAAAGAAGACACCCCAAGGTATTCGCTGAGGGGCATATTGAGTCCATGAAATATTTAAATTGTTGTCTTTAGTTAGCGGAAAGTGAGACTTTGTGAGAAAAAACAAAAAAAAAAAAATCAATTTCCGCTAACTTATGCCCAAAAAATAAATTTTGATGAACTTGCCAGGCCCCTCATTGAATACCTTGGGGTGTCTTCTTTCCAAAGTGGGGTCATATGTGGGGTATTTATACTACCCTGGCTTTTTAGGGGCCCTAAAGCGTGAGAAGAAGTCTGGGATCCAAATGTCTAAAAATGCCCTCCTAAAAGGAATTTGGGCACCTTTGCGCATCTAGGCTGCAAAAAAGTGTCACACATGTGGTATCGCCGTTCTCAGGAGAAGCTGGGGAATGTGTTTTGGGGTGTCATTTTACATATACCCATGCTGGGTGAGATAAATATCTTGGTCAAATGCCAACGTTGTATAAAAAAAATGGGCAAAGTTGTCTTTTGCCAAGATATTTCTCTCACCCAGCATGGGTATATGTAAAATGACACCTTAAAACACATTCCCCAACTTCTCCTGAGTACGGCGATACCAGATGTGTGACACTTTTTTGCAGCCAAGGTGGGCAAAGGGGCACACATTCCAAAGTGCACCTTTCGTATTTCGCAGGCCATTTTTTACACATTTTGATTGCAAAGTACTTATCACACATTTGGGCCCCTAAATTGCCAGGGCAGTATAACTACGCCACAAGTGACCCCATTTTGGAAAGAAGACACCCCAAGGTATTCCGTGAGGGGCATGGCGAGTTCCTAGAATTTTTATTTTTTTTTGTCGCAAGTTAGTGGAATATGAGACTTTGTAAGGAACAAAAATAATAAATCATCATTTTCCGCTAACTTGTGACAAAAAATAAAATATTCTAGGAACTCGCCGTGCCCCTCACAGAATACCTTGGGGTGTCTTCTTTCCAAAATGGGGTCACTTGTGGCGTAGTTATACTGCCCTGGCAATTTAGGTGCCTAAGGCCTCTTTCACACTACCGTTTTTTTTTTCCGTTTTGCGGTCCGTTTTTTGCGTTCCGTATACGGTCCGTATACGGAACCATTCATTTCAATGGTTCCGCAAAAAAACGGAATGTGTTCCGTATGCATTCCGTTTCCGTATTTCCGTTTTTCCGTTCCGTTGAAAAGATAGAACATGTCCTATATTTGGCCGCAAATCACAGGTCCGTGGCTCCATTCAAGTCAATGGGTCCGCAAAAAAAACGGAACACATATGGAAATGCATCCGTATGTCTTCCGTATCCGTTCCGTTTTTTGCGGAACCATCAATTGAAAATGTTATGCCCAGCCCAATTTTTTCTATGTAATTACTGTATACTGTATATGCCATACGGAAAAACGGAACGGAACAACGGAACGGAAACGGAACCACAACGGAAGCAAAAAACGGAACAACGGATCCGTTACAAACGGAACGCAAAACACTGAATTCAACATACTGTAGTGTAAAAGAGGCCTAAATGTGTGAGAAGTACTTTGCAATCAAAATGTGTAAAAAATGGCCTGCGAAATCCGAAAGGTGCACTTTGGAATATGTGCCCCTTTGCCCACCTTGGGTGCAGAAAAGTGTCACACATCTGGTATCTCCGTACTCAGGAGAAGTTGGGGAATGTGTTTTGGGGTTTCATTTTACATATACCCATGCTGGGTGAGAAAAATATCTTGGTCAAATGCCAACTTTGTATAAAAAAATTGGAAAAGTTGTCTTTTGCCAAGATTTTTCTCTCACCCAGCATGGTTATATGTAAAATGACACCCCAAAACACATTCCCCAACTTCTCCTGAGTACGGCAATACTAGATGTGTGACACTTTTTTGCAGCCTAGGTGGGCAAAGGGACCCACATTCCAAAGTGCACCTTTCGGATTTCATCGGTCATTTTTTACAGATTTTGATTGCAAACTACTTCTCACACATATGGGCCCCTAAATTGCCAGGGCAGTATAACTACGCCACAAGTGACCCCATTTTGGAAAGAAGACACCCCAAGGTATTCCGTGAGGGACATGGCGAGTTCCTAGAATTTTTTTTTTTTGTCACAAGTTAGCGGAAAATGATGATTTTTTCTTACAATCATCATTTTCCGCTAACTTGTGACAAAAAATAAAAAGTTCTATGAACTCACTATGCCCATCACCGAATACCTTAGGGTGTCTACTTTCCGAAATGGGGTCATTTGTGGGGTTTTTCTACTGTTTGGGCATTGTAGAACCTCAGGAAACATGACAGGTGCTCAGAAAGTCAGAGCTGCTTCAAAAAGCGGAAATTCATATTTTTGTACCATAGTTTGTAACGCTATAACTTTTACCCAAACCATTTTTTTTTTTTGTCCAAACATTTTTTTTTGTATCAAAGACATGTAGAACAATAAATTTATCGAAAAATTTATATATGGATGTCGTTTTTTTTTTTTTGCAAAATTTTACAGCTGTAAGTGAAAAATGTCATTTTTTTGCAAAAAAAATCGTTACATTTTGATTAATAACAAAAAAAGTAAAGATGTCAGCAGCAATGAAATACCACCAAATGAAAGCTCTATTAGTGAGAAGAAAAGGAGGTAAAATTTATTTGGGTGGTAAGTTGCATGACCGAGCGATAAAAGTAGTGTAGTGCAGATGTGTAAAAAGTGGCCTGGTCATTAAGGGGGTTTCAGCTAGCGGGGTTGAAGTGGTTAAGAAGGCTTCAGGGCGTCCAAGAAAGTCCAGCAAGCGCCAGGATCGTCTCCTAAAGAGGATTCAGCTGCGGGATCGGAGTGCCACCAGTGCAGAGCTTGCTCAGGAATGGCAGCAGACAGGTGTGAGCGCATCTGCACGCACGCACTTTTGGAAGATGGCCTGGTGTCAAGAAGGGCAGCAAAGAAGCCACTTCTCTCCAAAAAAATCAGGGACATCAGGGACAGATTGATCTTCTGCAGAAAATATGGTGAATGGACTGCTTACGACTGGGGTAAAGTTATATTCTCCGATGAAGCCTCTTTTAGATTGTTTGGGGCATCAGGAAAAAGGCTTGTCCGGAGAAGAAAAGGTGAGCGCTACCATCAGTCCTGTGTCATGCCAACAGTAAAGCATCCTGAGACCATTCATGTGTGGGGTTGCTTCTCATCCAAGGGAGTGGGCTCACTCACAATTTTGCCCCAAAACACAGCCATGAATAAAGAATGGTACCAAAACACCCTCCAACAGCAACTTCTTCCAACAATCCAACAACAGTTTGGTGAAGAACAATGCATTTTCCAGCACGATGGAGCACCGTGCCATAAGGTAAAAGTGATAACTAAGTTGCTCGGGGACCAAAACGTTGACATTTTGGGTCCATGGCCTGGAAACTCCCCAGATCTTAATCCCATTGAGAATTTGTGGTCAATCCTCAAGAGGCGGGTGGACAAACAAAAACCCACTAATTCTGACAAACTCCAAGAAGTGATTATGAAAGAATGGGTTGCCATCAGTCAGGAATTGGCCCAGAAGTTGATTGCGAGCATGCCCAGTCGAATTGCAGAGGTCCTGAAAAAGAAGGGCCAACACTGCAAATACTGACTCTTTGAATAAATGTCATGCAATTGTCGATAAAAGCCTTTGAAACGTATGAAGTGCGTGCAATTATATTTCACTACATCACAGAAACAACTGAAACAAAGATCTAAAACATTGCACATACAAAGTATAGATAGAACCATTATAAGGAGCCTTTGGTTGCTTCAAATGGGTTCCCCCTCAATGAGTATTAACATATAATGAATAGGGCACTTAAAAGTATGTATTATTACAATATATATGCAATAATAAGGCTATTTTCACACTTGCGTTTGGTGTGGATCCGTCATGGATCTGCACAAACACATCCGTTCAGATAATACAACGGCATGGATCCGTTTGTATTATCTTTAACATAGCCAAGACAGATCCGTCTTGAACACCATTGAAAGTCAATGGAGGACAGATCCGTTTTCTATTGTGTCAGTGAAAACGGATTCGTCCCCATTGACTTACATTGTGTGTCAGAACGGATCCGTTTGGCTCAGTTTCGTCAGACGGACACCAAAACGCTGCAAGCAGTTTTTTGGTGTCCGGCTCCAATGCAGAATGGAGACTGAACTGAGCCAAACTGATGCATTCTGAGCGGATCCTTTTCCATTCAGAATGCATTAAGGGCAAAACTGATCCATTTTGGAACGCTTGTGAGATCCCTGAATGGATCTCACAAACGAAAACGCCAGTGTGAAAGTAGCCTAATATTGTTTTTATGTACATTACAGTTTCCTCACTGTTTATCCTTCTGATCCACCATCTCCTGCATTCAGCAGTGATCTAACTTTCTCAATAGCTTCCCTGCTCCCTTCCTATCCCTTTAGAGCTGGCATAGTGATCTCATAGTGAAGCAGGTGGAGCAGTCGAGACAATTCTCCCTACTTATAAATTCATAGAAATATATAGCTATTTCTCTCTTTAAACAGTAGAAAGGGAATTGTGTGTGTGTGTGTGTGTGGGGGGGGGGGTTACATAGCCATATGTATCTCCGGGGCTATATGGGAGGGAGGAAAGGGTTATAAAGAGCTACAGTAATTGATTCTCTTGTAAGCTGCTGCCCATTCACAGAAAGGGAAGAAAGTCCATCCGAAAATTTAGTGAAAATAAGAGTTTTAAATTTGTAGGTTAACCCCCTACAATTCTGACACCTTTCCAAATTAGGCAGACACATGAGTTAGCTATTTGACAATGGGGAAAGGACAAACACAGTCCAGCATGTCCAACCTATCACTTATTTCCCTTGCCCTTACTTTAGGAAAAACTGTTGTGAGGTTTCAATACGTGAGATTGTTACTGACTTTGACAAAAGTAGCAGACTGACTTTTAGGATCCATTTACACGTCCAAATAATGGGTCCGCATCCGTTTTCAATAGGGCGGCAAAAGATGCGGACAGCAGACCGTGTGCTGTCCGCATCTGCACTTCCGTTCCGCAGCCCTGAAAAAAATTTGAGCATGCCCTATTCTTGTCCGCTTCCACGGACAAGAATAGCCTTTTCTATCATAGTGCTGGCCATGTGGAGTCCGCAAAATGCGGAATGCACATGGTTGGTGTCCGTGTTTTGCGGATATGCAATTTGCGGGCTGAAAAACATTTGGGGACATGTGACTGGACCCTTATATGAAGTGTTTGGACCGCTTAAAGAGAACCTGTCACATAGGGCTGATTACTCGATTGAACGATTACTCGATTGAACCGAGTAATTCGACACAAAAATTAATTTGTGTCATGTGACCACGGAGCGGGAGTGAAGCGCTTGCCATGGCCTCCATGGTCACGCGCTGGCCCGCACTGCGCTGCACTTCCTTCATGACACATCGTCAGGTCATAGTGCACGTAAGCGCTCACTATGACCCGACGCTGTGTGACGTCAGGACGACGCAGAGAAGAAGATGGAGGAGCTGTGGAGCGGCACCCCTACAGGAAAGATAAGTACTGTTGCTGGTGACATGGCTAGGAGAGGGAGATGATGGCACTGGGGGGCATTTGATGGCACTGAGGGGGCACTGTTGGGCTAATGGTGGCACTGGGGGGCAGCTGGTGCCACTGGGAGAAAGCTGGTGGCACTAGGGGTGTAGGGCTGCAGTAAACGATTATTTGAGAAATCGAGTATTCTACCGATTCTTTTTACGATTAATCGAGTATTCTAATAAGAAAAATTTAATTAATAGACTGTTTTCCTTTATAAAAACTCATCAGACCCCTGCCATCAGTCGCCAACACCCTTCGTTCCCCCTGTACAATCAGCCTAAGTACCTCAGTTCCCCCCAGTGCCATAAGCTCCATTCCCCCAGCTCTCCCCCACCCCAGTGCCTTCAGCTCCACTCACCCAGTGCCATCAGCTCTCCCCCACCCCAGTGCCATCAGCTCTCCCCCACCCCAGTGCCATCAGCTCTCCCCCCACCCCAGTGCCATCAGCTCTCCCCCCACCCCAGTGCCATCAGCTCTCCCCCCACCCCAGTGCCATCAGCTCTCCCCCCACCCCAGTGCCATCAGCTCTCCCGCATCCCCAGTGCCATCAGCTCTCCCGCATCCCCAGTGCCAGTAGCTCTCCCCCACGCCATCAGCTCCACTCCCCCAGTGCCATCAGCTCTCCCGCATCCCCAGTGCCAGTAGCTCTCCCCCACGCCATCAGCTCCACTCCCCCAGTGCCTTCAGCTCTCCCCAGTTGTTACTCTATAGGGGTGAAATAATGTCTTCTGCAGGTTACAAGAGGTATATGTTACTCTATAGGGGTGATATAATGTCTTCTGCAGGTTACAGGAGGTATATGTTACTCTATAGGGGTGATATAATGTCTTCTGCAGGTTACAGGAGGTATATGTTACTCTATAGGGGTGATATAATGTCTTCTGCAGGTTACAGGAGGTATATGTTACTCTATTGGGGTGATATAATGTCTTCTGCAGGTTACAGGAGGTATATGTTACTCTATAGGGGTGATATAATGTCTTCTGCAGGTTACAGGAGGTATATGTTACTCTGTAGGGGTGATATAATGTCTTCTGCAGGTTACAGGAGGTATATGTTACTCTATATGGGTGATATAATGTCTTTTGCAGATTACAGGAGGTATATATTACTCTATATGGGGTGATATAATGTCTTCTGCAGATTACAAGAGGTATATATTACTATATATGGGGTGATATGATGTCTCTTGCAGGTTGCAGGAGGCATTCTCCCCTCTGTGCACAGGACTTCTCCCCTCTCCAGCTGTATTTGCTGCAGCAGTAAATGTTGGGGTAATATATAAAGCGCATTGTTACAGTGGAGGAGTGGGTGCTAGTGTCTGTCTTGGCTGTTCTACCATCTTCCTTTATTCAGCCTGTGTGCGATTACCGGCCTGTCTTATTGGGGTTTGGGGGTTTGAATGCTATTCACACGCTTGACCTCCTGAGAGCAATTAAAGGGGCCTGATATGTGATAAAAACTCAGCTCCCCATTTAGTCGCACAGTCTGTAACTAGCTGTGATAATTACTGCGTGGGAAGTGTCTGTCAGACTTACGTTTCCAGCAGTGGCGCCGCCGACACTATCGTTCCGTGCTGCTCACTGCCTGACGTCACACAGCGTGTCAGGTCATGGCGTACGCCAGGAGGTCAGTGCAGCGCGGGACCATGGATGTGCTGTGGAGTGTCCGGAGGCCCCCTGCTGGAAAGGTGAGTATT
Organism: Bufo gargarizans; assembly: GCF_014858855.1. NCBI lineage: Eukaryota > Metazoa > Chordata > Amphibia > Anura > Bufonidae > Bufo > Bufo gargarizans. Next base: position 322,627,249 of record NC_058080.1, read on the forward strand.
CCGAGCGCATTGCTGGCCAGCGGGAGACCAGGGAGCGGGAGTAATAGAAAGCGCTTCACTCCCGCTCAGTGGTCACGTGACACAAACGAATCCTCGATGCAAAACATTTGCATCAAGGATTTTTTTGTGTTGACTTACTCCATTTAAGGCTACTTTCACACTAGCGTTCGGGCGGATCCGTTCTGAACGGATCCGCCCATAATAATGCAGACGGAGGCTCCGTTCAGAACGGATCCGTCTGCATTATATTAGCTAAAAAAAGCTAAGTGTGAAAATAGCCTGGGACGGATCCGTCCAGACTTTCAATGTAAAGTCAATGGGGGACGGATCCGCCTGAAGATTGAGCCACAGGGTGACATCTTCAAACGGATCCGTCCCCATTGACTTACATTGTAAGTCTGGACGGATCCGCACGCCTCCGCACGGCCAGGCGGACACCCGAACGCTGCAAGCAGCGTTCAGCTGTCCGCCTGTCCGTGCGGAGGCGAGCGGAGCGGAGGCTGAACGCCGCCAGACTGATGCAGTCTGAGCGGATCCGCCTCCATTCAGACTGCATCAGGGCTGGACGGCTGCGTTCGGGTCCGCTCGTGAGCTCCTTCAAACGGAGCTCACGAACGGAAACCCGAACGCTAGTGTGAAAGCAGCCTAATCGAGTAATCTTTGCAGCCCTACTTGGGTGGGGAAGAGTTGAAGGCACTGGGGGAGCGGAGCTGATGGCACTGGGGGGAACTGATGCACTTGGTCTGATCGCACAGGAGGGAACAGAGGGTGTTGGGGACTGATGGCAGGGGGTCTGATGAGTTTTTATAAAGGAAAACAGTCTATTAATTAATTTTTTTGTCATTAGATTACTCGATTAATTGTAAAAAATTATTAATAGAATACTCGATTTCTCAAATAATAGTTTACTGCAGCCTACCGTAACGTGTCTGTTTTAGTAATTACTTGCATTCTCCAGTCAATAAAAACATCTTTTCATATAACTCTATGTTGTGCCATTCATTCATTGTTTCTGCACAGTCTGACAATGACAACATTGATTGGATAATGTCAGACTGTGCAGGGGCACACCCCCAGCTGCAGACTGTTCATTCATGAACTTCAAATAAGAATTGTACAGAAAAGTCATTATCACAGCAGAAAAAAATCAGGATGAAAACAGCTGGAGTCCAGGAACAAACAAGGTTCACAACAGAGGTGGAGGGAAACCGAGAAACTGCCCTTCTGATGATCCAGCAATTACCTGCGGATGAGAGATTCTTTTAACCGCTTAAGGCCATATTTCACCTTAAGGACCAGGCCATTTTTTGCAAATCTGTCCAGTGTCACTTTAAGTGGTGATAACTTTAAAACGCTTTGACTTATCCAGGCCTTTCTGAGAATGTTTTTTCGTCACATATTGTACTTCATGACACTTGTAAAATGAAGTAAAAAAAAAAAAATGCATTTTTATTTATAAAAAAAATACCAAATTTCTCTACTTCTATAATACATAGTAATACCTACAAAAATTGTTATTACTTTACATTCCCCATATGTCTACTTCATGTTTGGATCAATTTGTGAATGATATTTTATTTTTGGGGGATGTTACAAGGCTTAGAAATTTAGAAGCAAATCTTGACATTTTTCAAAAATTTTAAAAAAACAAAACACTTTTTAGGGACCAGTTCAGGTCTGAAGTCACTTTGTGAGACTTACATAATAGAAACCACCCAAAAATGACCCCATTCTACACCCCTCAAGGTATTCAAAACTGATTTTACAAACGTCGTTAACCCTTTAGGTGTTCCACAAGAGTTAATGGCATTTTTTTCCAGTAACAAAGCAAAGGTTAATAGCCAAACAAAATGCTATAGTTATTGCCCCGATTCTGTAGTTTGCAGAAACACCCCATATGTGGTTGTAAACTACTGTATGAGCACACAGTAGGGCATAGAGGGAAAGGTGCGCTGTATGGTTTTTGGAAGGCAGATTTTGCTGGACTGTTTGTTTTTTTTTGTTTTTTTTACACCATGTCCCATTTGAAGCCCCCCTGATGCACCCCTAGAGTAGAAACTCCATAAAAGTGACCCATCTAAGAAACTACACTCCCTCAAGGTATTCAAAACTGAATTTGCTAACTTTGTTAACCCTTTAGGTGTTCCACAAGATTTAATGGAAAATAGAGATACAATTTCAAAATTTCTCTTTGTCAGATTTTCCATTTTAATATTTTTTTTTTCAAGTTACAAAGCAAGGGTTAACAGCCAAACAAAACTCAATATTTATGGCTCTGATTCTGTCGTTTACAGAAACACCCGATATGTGGTTGTAAACCGCTGTACGGGCACACGGCAGGGTGCAGAAGGAAAGGAATGCCATCCGGTTTTGGAAGGCAGATTTTGCTGGACTGTTTTTTTTTGACACCTTGTGAGGCAAGGTAACAAGAAATGGCTGTTTTGGCACCGTTTTTATTTTTTGTTATTGTCAACATTCATCTGACAGGTTAGATCATGTAATATTTTTATAGAGTTGTCACGGACGCGGCGATACCTAATATGTATACTATTTTTTTTTTATTTGTGTAAGTTTTACACAATGGTTTCATTTTTGAAACAAAAAAAATAATGTTTTAGTGTCTCCATAGTCTGAGAGCCATAGTTTTTTCAGTTTTTGGGCAAATATCTTGGGTAGGGTATGATTTTTGCAGGATGAGATGACTGTTTGATTGGCACTATTTTGGGTGCGTATGACTTTTTGACCGCTTGCTATTACACTTTTTGTGATGTAAGGTGACAAAAAATTGCTTTTTTTTACACCGAGGGGTTAGGTCATGTGATATTTTTATAGAGCAGGTTATTACGGACGTGGCGATACCTAATATGTATACTTTTTATTTATTTATTTATGTAAGTTTTACACAATTATTTCATTTTTGAAACAAAAACAAAAAAAATCTAGTTTTAGTGTCTCCATATTCTGAGAGCTATGGTTTTCAGTTTTTGGGCAATTATCTTAGGTAGGGTCTCATTTTTTGCGGGATGAGGTGACTGTTTGATTGGTACTATTTTGGTGTACATACAACTTTTTTGATCACTTTTATTACCTTTTTTGGGAAGTAAGGTGGGCAAAATTTCAATTTCATCATAGTTTTTTATTTTTAATTTTTATGGCGTTCACCGTTCTGGTAAAGTAACATGACCGTTTTATAGATCAGGTCGTTACGGATGTGGTGATATCAAACATGTGTAGGGATTTTTATTTTTTTTAATCAGTGATAAATGTTTTTTGTTTGTTTTTTGACCCAGACCTACTTGGTTCTTGAAGATCCAGTGGGTCTGATGTCTGTATAATGCAGTACAGTACACTATATAGTGTATTGTACTGTATTTTACTTACACTTTGTCTGAACAGATCTATGCCTTTAGCACAGATCTGTTCAGCACCATGGACAGCAGGAAGCCTGAGAAGGCGTCCTGTTGCCATGGGAACCTTCCCCATCTGCCACAACTGAGCAGATGGGGAAGGGGAAGGAGGGGAGCTCCCTCCTTCTGTGACCCCATCCTGTCTGGGGGCTGCAAAGGCACAGCAGCCCCCCGATGGGAGAGGGAGGGAGCTCCCTGACTGTTAACCCTTTCCATACCGCGGTCCGTACGGACCGCGGTATGGAAAGGGTTAAACGGCTGACATCGCAGCACAGATGTCAGCCATTTATACCAGAGTGTGGTATAAACGGCTGACCACTGGTATAACCACTGGACCTCAATGAATATTCAAGAGGAGGCGGGCAGGGGATAGCGATCCTACCTTCCGCACCGCCCGCCTCCCACACCACCTGCAACACCCCCCCTGCACCTCCCGCCGGCATAAAATCATTCAGGGGTGCAGGGGGTGTGAAACATCAATATTTTCGGCATTTTAAAGTTTCTGATCCCCGCAGTCAGGGACCGCGGCGATCAGAAACTGCAGAAAGCGCAGCAAACTGCAGGTCTGAATTGACCTGCGGTTTGCTGCGATCACCGGCATGGGGGTTTCACAGGACCCCCCCAGCGCATCTAGCCAAGGTGCCTGCTCAATGATTTGAGCAGGCATCGGGTTCCGATCACCGCCCGCCGGGCGGCAGTGATCGGAACCATACATGATGTACTGGTACGTCATGTGTCCTTAAGTACCAGGACAACATGACGTACCGGTACGTCATGTGTCCTGAAGAGGTTAAAGACTTGGCCTGGCTGGTCATTATCAGCAGAGTGACCATGATGACTCCACCTGTTTGTTCTATGTAAGTGGCCAGCCTTACATGTGGATGTCCTAGGTTCCAATCCCAGGACAGACGTGTAGATTATTTCCTTTCTATTTTTTTCTCTCCCTCATTTAGGGTACTTTCACACTTGCGGCAGGACCGATCCAACAGGCTGTTCACCATGTCGGATCCGTCCTGTGGCTATTTCGCCGTGCCCGTGGACCGCCGCTCCGTCCCCATTGACATTGACCCACCGGAGTAAAATTACTGCATGTCATGCTTTTTAGTCCGGCGGCTTTCGCCATGCACCGCCGTGCTGCGCTGAAGCTCCGCCCTCGTCCCCATTATAGTCAATGGGGACGGAGCGGCGGTCCGCGGGCACGGCGAAATATAGGACGGATCCGACATGGTGAACAGCCTGTCGGATCCATCCTGCCGCAAGTGTGAAAGTAGCCTTAAACCCATAATAAAACGCCGTAGCCTTATTATTTTGAGGATGGCAGTTTTCTAAACTTAGAAAACTGATACATACTACTGGTGTCTTTCTAATCATATATTGTGCCTGTGAATAAATCAGCAATACATTGTGTGCACAATTATTAGAAAAGTGATTATTTTGACCATATCATCATTTTTATGCATATTTTCCATGCATGCTTATGGATTGAAGCATATCAGGTGATTTGTATTTGTGTAGTGAGGGAGAGTGTGGCCTAAAAAGATCAAGACCTTGTGTCAAGGTGTTGAGAAAAAAAAGACACAAAACTGCAATTTTTTTTAGAAGAATCAAACACAAAGAAAATGGGAACCCATCCTCCTCCAGTTCTTTTATATTCCAGAACTGCAACATCTCTGGAATGCCTAGAAGTACAAGGTGTTCAGTGCTTGGGGACATGGTCAAGGTAAAGAAGCCTGAAACCCAACTGCCACTGAACAAGACACGTAAGTTTAAACGTCAAAAGTGGGCCGAAAAATATGTGAAGACAGATTTTTTTAAAGGTTTTATGGGCCGATGAGATGAGAGTGACCATTGATAGACCAGATGGTTGGGCCCGTGGCTGGATCAATAATGGGTACAGAGCTCTACTTCAACTCCAATGTGGAGATGGGATACTGCTATTGGCTGGTATTATTAAAGATGCACTAATTGTCCCTTTTTGTGTTAAAGATGGACTCAAATTCAACTCCCAAACCTAGTGCCAGTTTTTAGAAGACAGGGAAAAAGTCTGCACATTTCAATGGCTAATTTTATATATTGAAGTACTCCACTGCATGTCAAGCCAGTAAAGGCTTTAATCCCTTCAACCACCATTACGTACCTGAATGGCGCGGTGGTTGAGGTAATGTATGAAGCTGACTACTACAGTGAACCCACTTCATATGCGCTAGGTGCCATCTGTATCATACAGTAGGCACTCGGCTGCAATGAAGGACAATGGCGATCCCAACAAACCCCGTCATTTAACCTCTCAGGTGCTGCAATCAACCTTGAGCTAAGGCAGAGGGATGTGGCTCCCTCTGCCGTACGATCAAAGCCCCTGCAGTGAAATTGCAGGGCTGCGATCAGTTAACCATGGAAGCCTGGACACTTGTGAAAACTTCCAGACCTGCCATGGTAATCTCCCTGCTGCTGTGTGCCCAAAGCACAGCAGGGAGCATATGATACGCCAATTTTAGTCACCTTTTCTCCCCTATATTTTTTTTATAAGTGATCAAAAAGTTGTACGTACCATAAAAAAGGTACCAATAAAAACTACAGTTTGTCCCGCAAAAAAAAAAAAAAACTCATACAGCTTTGTGGATTGAAATATAAAAAAGTTATGTTTACAAGTTTGGTATTGCTATATTTGAGCTGCAGAATAAGAACGTCATGTGATTTTTAGCGCACATTGGCAAAACCACAAAAACCTTGGCAGATTTTTTTATAATTTTTTTTTCAATGTAACCCTACAAAGAATTAAATGGTGCCCTTAAAAATACTTATCCCACAAAAATATAAGCCCTCATATGGCTATATGAATGGAAAATTAAAAAAGTTATGGCTATTAGAACATGGGAAAGAAAAGACTAAAATGAAAACAAAAAAATTGGCCCAGTAACAAGGAGTTAAAGGCTATGTACACTTGTTGAGGCAATTTTTTTTATTATTGCATTGCACTCATTTTGACGAAAAAATCATTTTTTTTTCAATTGATCTTTATTAAAAATGTGAAGACATTTTCTCTGTACATGGCTGAGACGCTTTAGTTCTGTCAGCCAGCTCACCTGACCTGACGGGCTCCTTGTCTCTGACCTTATAAATACTCAAAGGTTAATCCTTGTCTTATTGATAAGAATGTTGCTTACATAAGTGTTTATGACCTTTTAGTAATTTAGAGATGAGGTTTATTAGATGACCAGCGCAGTGTGAAAGTAGGATTCACACAGCTAGAAAACAGTTAACCCTTTGTGACAGAATGGCTGAATATTTTTAATACAGACCAATAGGAAATATGATTTTTAGCCCAAAATGAGTAAAATGCAATCATAAGGTGTACATTTAGAGATGAAAAAATAATTACATGGTCGCTTTCCTCACCTGACCTTAACTCTATTGAGAACTGTCGACCCTTCTTAAATGAGAGAATTACGGTATAGGAAAACAGTCCACCGCTTTGAACAGTGTCTGGGAGGCTGTATTTGCTGCTGCCTAAAAACAGATTAAGTAACTGACAGACTCCATGGATGGAAGCCTTATGAAAATAATGGATGGAAGCCCTTTTGAAAAAAAGGCGGGCTATATTGGTCATTGCCATATTTCACCTTAAGGACCAGGCCAATTTTTTGCAAATCTGACGTGTCACTTTATGTGGTGATAACTTTAAAACGCTTTTACTTATCCAGGCCATTCTGAGACTTTTTTCGCGTCACATATTGTACTTCATGACAGTGGTAAAATTGAGTCAAAAAATTTCTATTTCTCTACTTTTATAATGGATAGTAATACCTTCAAAAATAGTTTACATGCTCCATATGTCTACTACATTTTTTAGATCATTTTGTGAATGCCATTTTATTTTTTGGGGACATTAAAAGGTTTCGAAGTTTAGAAGCAAATCTTAAAATCTTTCTGAAGATTTCCAAAACCCACTTTTTAAGGACCAGTTCAGGTCTGAAATCACTTTGTGAGGCTTACATAATAGAATATGTAAATAAACTACTGTATGGACACACGGAAGGGTGCCAAAGGAAAAAAACGCCATATGGTTTTTGGAAGGCAAATTTCACTGGGATAATTTTCATCTGCCATGTCCCATTTGAAGCCCCCCTGATGCACCCCTAGAGTAGAAACTCCGAAAAAGTGATCCCATTTTAGAAACCACACCCCTCAAGGTATTCAAAATTGATTTTGCAAACTTTGTTAACCCTTTAGGTGTTCCACAAGAATTAATGGAAAATGTAGATGAAATGTCAGAATTCCACTTTTTGGGCAATTTTTCATTTTAATAAATTTTTTCCAGTAACAAAGCAAGGGTTAACAGCCAAACAAAGCTCAATATTTACTGCCCTGATTCTGTAGTTTACAGAAACACCCCATTTGTGATTGTAAACTGCTGTATGTGCACACAGCAGGGCGCAGAAGGAAAGGAACACCATATGGTTTTTGGAAGGCAGATTTTGCTGGACTGTTTTTTTTGACACCATGTCCCATTTGAAGCCCCCCTGATGCACCCGTAGAGTAGAAACTCAAAAAGAAGTGACCCTATATTGGAAACTACAGTATAAGGTGGCAGTTTTGTTGTTACTGTTTGAGGGTACATATGATTTTTGGTTGCTCTATATTGCACTTTTTGTGAAGCAAAGTAACAAAAATAGCTGTTTTGGCACCGTTTTTATTTTTTGTTATTTTCAGCGTTCATCTGACAGGTTAGATCATGTGGTATTTTTATACAGCAGGTCGTTACGGGCATGACAATGCCAAATATGACTTTTTGGTTGTTTCTTTCAGTTTTACATAATAAAACATTTTTTTTTTAAATATCTCCACATTCTGCAACCCTTATTTTATATTTTTTTTATTTTTTTTGGGCAACTGTTTTATGTATGGGCTAATTTTTTTGGGTATGAGATGACTGTTTGATTGGTACTATTGTCGGGTACTTATGACTTTTTGATTTTTGTTTTTTACATTGTTCACCTGAGGGGTTAGGTAATGTGATATTTTTATACAGCAGGTTCTTATGGACGCGGCGATACCTAATATGTCTACTTTTTATTTATTTAAGTTTTACACAATAAAAGCATTTTTGAAACGAAAAAACAAAAACAAAAACAAAACATGTTTTAGTGTCTCCCTAGTCTGAGAGCCATAGTTTAATTTTTTAGGACGATTGTCTTCTGTAGGGTACCATTTTTTCGAGATGAGATGGCGGTTTGATTGGCACAATTTTTGGGTGCATATGACTTTTTGATTACTTGCTATTTTCGTGATGTAAGGTCACAAAAAATTGCTTTAACACAGTTTTTTTTTTTTTTTTTTTTTTAAAAGCAGGTTCTTATGGACACGGCAATACCCATTTATGTATACTTGTTTATTTACTTATTTTTTACACAATAAGAGCATTTTTTAAACAAAAAAATGATGTTTTAGTGTCTCCATATACTGAGAGCCATTGTTTTTTTTTTTTTTTTTTTTTTTAGGGGTTCATTTTTTGCAGGATGAGGTGACAGATTGGTACTATTTTGGGGGGCATATGGCTTTTTGATTGCTTGGTGTTACACTTTATGTAATATGTGACAAAAAATGAAATTTTTGACTCTGACGTTGTTCATTTGAGGGGTTAGCTCATGTGATATTTTTATAGAACCGGTCGATATGGATGCAGCGATATCTAATATGTCTACTTTTCTTTTCTTCCCCTATTTTTTGACAAATTTTTTTCTATTTTATTTTGGGAAAATAACTTAAATTTTATTTACTTTTTACTTGAAACTTTTAAATTTTGTGGAAAACTTTATTTTGTAACTTTTTTTTTTTGCTTTAGTTTTGTCCCACTCTGCGACTTCAACTTTTTGGGTCTGATCCCCTTTACAATGCATCACAATACTTCTGTATTGTGATGCATTGGCTGTAAGTGTATTACAGACTGTAATACACTTACAGCCTGTTTGCCTGTGAGATCCAGGGGGCTGGTTCTCACAGGCTGTCACGGAAGGCAGCCACGATGCCTAAGGAAGGCATGGAGCTGCCTTCCCTGCCATCAGGTCCCTGTCACAGCAGCTCGGGGACCCGATGGAAGCTCTCTCCCTCCCACCACACATCGCACGTGCCACAGTCAGCTCTGACTGCTGCATATCAAGGCTTACTGCGCCGGCAGTGGTGATTTCACCCGCCCGATCACCATGCTGTCCTTAAGGGGTTAAATGTCAGAAATGTTTATTTGTAAATTTTGAGTTGTTTGTTTATTATTCTCACTTTAACAGATGAAAAATAAACGAGTGAGATGGGAAAATGTCCCTTTTTCATTTAGTTACATAATAATTCTCACCCTGAGGCCTCATGCACACGACAGTATTTTTTCACGGTCCGCAAAAACGGGGTCCGTAGGTCCGTGATCCGTGACCGTTTTTTCGTCCGTGGGTCGTCCTTGATTTTTGGAGGATCCATGGACATGAAAAGGAGCCGTGCGGAGCCAAACGGATCCGTCCTGAATTACAATGCAAGTCAATGGGGACGGATCCGTTTGACGTTGACACAATATGGTGCCATTTCAAACGGATCCATCCCCATTGACTTTCAATGTAAAGTCTGGAGTCCCTTTTATACCATCGGATCGAAGTTTTCTCCAATCCGATGGTATATTTTAACTTGAAGCGTCCCCATCACCATGTCGGATATGAGTTAGATCGTGAAAACTCATTTCCGACAGTATTTTTTTAACACAGAGGCGTTCCCATGGTGATGGGGACGCTTCTAGTTAGAATATACTACAAACTGTGTACATGACTGCTGCCTGGCAGCACCCGATCTCTTACAGGGGGCCGTGATCAGCACAATTAACCCCTCAGGTGCTGCACCTGAAGGGGTTAATTGTACTATCATATCCCCCTGTAAGAGATCAGGGCTGCCAGGCAGCAGGGGGCAGACCCCCCCCCCCCCTCCCCAGTTTGAATATCATTGGTGGCCAGTGCGGCCCCCCCCCCCCCACTATTGTAATAATAGGTTGGTGGCACTGTGCGCCCCCCATCGCCCCCCCCCCCCTTCCTCCCTCTATTGTAATAATTTGTTGGTGGCACAGTGTGCGCCCCCCATCGGCCCCCCTCCCTCTATAGCATTAACAACATTGGTGGCCAGTGTGCGGCCTCCCATCTCTCTCCCCCCCCGATCATTGGTGGCAGCGGATTTCCGATCAGAGTCCCAGTTTAATCACTGGGGCTCCTATCGGTAACCATGGCAACCAGGACGCTACTGCAACCCTGGTTTCCATGGTTACTTAGCAATTGTACAATAGTAAAAGATTCATACTTACCTGGGAGCTGCGATGTCTGTGACCGGCCGGGAGCTCCTCCTACTGGTAAGTGACAGTTCATTTAGCAATGCGCCGCACAGACCTGTCACTTACCAGTAGGTGGAGCTCCCGGCCGGTCACGAACATCGCAGCAGCCAGCAGGTAAGTATGAATCTTCTACCATTGTACTATTGCTAAGTAACCATGGCAACCAGGACTGCAGTAGCGTCCTGGTTGCCATGGTTACCGATCGGAGCCCCAGCGATTAAACTGGGACTCCGATCGGAACTCTGCTGCCACCAACGATCGGGGGGGGGGGGGGGGGAGAGGAGAGGGGAGGCCGCACACTGCCACCAATGTTGTTAATGCTATAGAGGGAGGGGGGGCCGATGGGGGTGCACACTGTGCCACCAACGAATTATTACAATAGAGGGAGGGAGGGGGGGCGCACACTGTGCCACCAACGAATTATTACAATAGAGGGAGGGAGGGGAACCGCACATTTTGGATTGTCCAACAGCACTGTAGTTGTACAAAAATAAAATGATTCCTAAAAAATACGATTTGCCTATTAATATGGCACCAGTGTATTATTTTTAAGGGTATTTTCACACTAGCATTTTTATTTTCCGGTGTTGAGTTCCGTCACAGGAGCTCAATACCGGAAAAAATTGATCAGTTTTATCCTAATGCATTCTGAATGGGAAAGCATTACGTTCAGTATGCATTAGTTCAGTCGCTCTTACGTTTGTTGGCCGGAGAAAATACCGCAGCATGCTACAGTTTTCTCTCCGGCCAAAAATCCTGAACACTTGCCGGAATGCTGGATCCGACATTAATTATTATTGAAATGTATTAGTGCCGGCATTAAGTGTTCCGGCAAAATGGATCCGGTTTTCCGGTCTGCGCATGCAGTTCCTGCGACGCAAGTAGTTCCTGCGACGCAAGTGTGAAAGTACCCTAAGCATAGAAAACCTTTTATTCTCAATATAGTAAGGCTATAACCTTTTATAATGTTATATTATAATCTGGAAGCAGGAATAGCTGAGCAGATTTATATACAACGGCCGTGTGGATGAGGCCTATAAAAAGTATGACGTCCATATTGCATCCTTCTTTTGGCGGAACCATTGTAACCATGCCTATCCTTGTCCGCAAAACGGACAAGAATAAGACATGTTCTATTTTTTTTTTGCAGGGCTACTGAACGGACATACGGATGCGCATAGCACATGGTCTGCTGTCCGCATTTTTTCTGTACCCATTGAAATGAATTAGTCTGCATCCTATCCGCAAAAAAAAAAAAAACTGAACGGTCACGGAAACAAAATACGTCCGTGTGAATGTAGCCTAACCTGCATTTAATTAATTTAAATTTCTGCTCATTTTAATCTTTGAAATTAAGGAGACGGTCCTATCAGCTGTGCATACAGAAATAGCTGTCAATCACTGATAGGACCCCTTCCTTCACTTTAAATCCCAAAATGAGCACAGATTTGAAGGATGTTCAGTAAGTTATCCTGTCTGTGCAGATTGAGACATCTCTGGACATGCAGCACACAGTATCAGTTCAGTCTGATGAACACACTAGAAGTGACAGGATGGCAAGTGCAGTAGAGTGTGGGTCTACAAAGAAAGTAAAGGATTTGGAGCTTCATTCTGTGATTAAATTATTTACAAAGGAAGAAAAGAAGCCTAAATAAATCCATGAAAGAATGATAGTAGTAGGAATGGTGCATGATGCACCTTCCTACTACTAAGTAAAGTTTTGGACCAATCAGTTTAAATGTGTTAGGGAATCAATTGAAGATGACCCCAGTTGAGGGTGACCTGTTGAAGCATCTTTAGGGAAAATGTGCCGTAAAGTGGAAGCCATGATTTTGGAAGATTGTCGGATCAGAGTCAGTTTTATGTCTCGGGAATTAGGCATTTCAGTTGGTTATGTTTCAGGGTAATTCACAAAAGTTTTGATGCGGTCAAAGGTTAGTTCCAGGTGGGTGCCACAAATGTTGACGCCTGAGCAAATTGTAAACAGCAATTTAGCCAAGAGAATTTAGACATGCTCTTTAAAAATCTATTCTAGAATTTTTACGGGTGATGAAACATGGGTCCACCACCATGACCAAACAAGAGTCCATGCAATAGAAGCACAAAGGGTCACAAACTCCAAAGAAATTCTGAGTGCAGTAGTCAGCTGGAAAGATCATGGCAACAGTGTTTTGGGATACAGAAGGTGTTTTATTACTAGAATGCATGCCACACAAGACAGCAGTTACTGGATTCAACAATGAAGGCATTACATGAGGCAACTTAAGAGAAATGCTGTGGGAAGTTGTCGGCAGGTGTGTTGCTGCTTCACGACAATGTACCAGCTCACAAGTCTTGCAAATCACAAGCTGCTGTCAAAGAAATGCGGCTTCATGGAGCCTAACCATCCACCCTACAGTCCAGACCTGGATCCCAATAATTACTTTCTCTGAAGGAATTTCTGCTTAGACCAGTGTTTCCCAACCAGTGTGCCTCCAGCTGTTGCCAAACTACAACTCCCAGCATGCCCAGACAGCATTTGGCTGTCCGGGCATGCTGGGAGTTGTAGTTTTGTAACAGCTGGAGGCACACTGGTTGGGAAACACTGGCTTAGACAACGATTTCCTGATTGTAATGTATTGAAAGAGGCAGTAGCAGGGTTCCTGCAGTAGCAAGAATTCTCCATATGTTTTGAGGGCATTCGCTCATTGGAGGCGAAGTGGAATAAGAGTGCTGAAGTCAAAGGCATTAAAAGGTAGTAAGTACAATTTTCTCAGAAAATTTTGTTTTCATATTTAGGTAGATAATTTATTAAACACCCCTTGTATAAATGAATATATTATGTGCGAATCTTGAATGTGAATCTCTTTCCAAAAAACTATATATCAATCTGCTCAGCTACTCCTGCTCTATAACATACTGCCTTCAACTCAGTGACTGTGCAAGGAGGAGAGAATAGATTTGTAACAAACTTTTTAGGTTCACTTCTGATTAATCCACTAAAACGTCCCATAGCACCATTTTACAGCACATCGGCAGAAAAAAACGAGAGAGGAAGTGGGGGCGGAGGCTAGCCCTGATTATCAGATGCCCCAAAAAGGGGTGGTAGCAGGCAGAGAGATGCCTGTGCAGAGCAATCAGATATCATTCTGTGTTGAACTCTTAATGAGGGTGGATGAGTCTATTCAGTGTCTGACAGAAAACAATCTTACACAGTAAACAGTCACAAGCAATCATCTCTTCTATTGTTACAGAGACAGTGTAAGGACAGAATAGAAAGAAATAATTGTGTAGAATACTAGGGTCTGTTTAGGCAAAGCACTTTCAGGTGCTGCAGAATCTTGCCCTAGCAGTTCTGTGCTGAAGGCCAGCCTACTGCAAGAAAAATATATATTTATTGCCAGCACAGCGCCCCATCAGCATTCTGCTGCTGAGCAATTACACTTTTCTCTTGATTGTGCGGTGTTATTAAACATGTTGCATTATAGCACAGGCTTTTCAAGGCAATAATATCATTGGTATACAAGTAAACGTATATGCAAATTATATGGTAGACAACATTTTTACTTTATGTCCTAAATTGTTATAAATTGTTGTTGTGGGCAGGAGATTACACGGATTACAAGTTTACAATGTGTGTTTTATAGTATAGAAAATCTTTTGTGACACAAATAACACAGTATACAAATCTAATACCTGCCTTTCATGCATCATTATTTTGGTGTTAGGAGAGGAGAATATACAAATTACAGGTTTAAAACGTGTGTTTTACAGTAAAGAAAGTTCTTTTTTGAAACTGTGTTTTCAAATGCAAATTGTCATTGTGCGTTTCACTGTGACAGTTGTGGCTGTCTAGACTGGCTGCATGATCTCTTGCGTACTGGCTGCAGGATGACTCCTGTGTATGCTGGTTGCTTGGGGCTACATGCTGGCTGCAGTGTCTTGGGTGAACTTTACCTGTGAATGTGTGTACTTTGTGCAGTTCTTGTCACAGTTGCAGTGAAGGCTGGCTGCAGGCTCTCTCGCGTACTGGCTGCAGGCTCTCTCGCGTACTGGCTGCAGGCTTTCTCCTGTGTATGCTGGTTGCTTGGGGCTGCGTGCTGGCTGCGGTTTTGTGTGTGAACTGTGGTCTGTGTTTGTGGCTCCCGTGTCCTTTACTCTGTGGTTCCTGTTACTGGGGCCGTGCAGAGGTTGCAATGTTTTTTGCAGTGTTTTTACTCCGGTAAAAAGACAGATCCTACACAGAAACTGAACGGATCCCATCATAGTCTGTGTCTGTTCAGCTTCTTCCCTGTGGGGTGATAGGAGGAGGGGGGGAGCAGTGTCACGTGTGTGTGTGTGTGTGTGTGTGTGTGTGTGTGTGTGTGTGTGGGGGTAGTGGTCCTATTAGATTTTGTCTCCCCGGTTATTAGACAATTTACACAAATTTAGCAAGTTGTCGCAAAGTGTCTTACAATCCTTTATGAAGATGACACTTTGTATGAGTTGTTGGAAGGGGGATGCAAAATAGTGTCCAGGCGTCCACCGACCCTGGCCAAGTCATTATCCCCTTCACTTTTCTCTCGTACTAGCAGAGCTGGATCCAATAATTGGTTAAAATATACTGGCTTCACAGGATGTGGAAGCCATCCCTGCAAAACCTGTAGCTTGCTACACCAGTTAAGACTTCACAATTCAGATGGTTCTGCCATGTTTTCCATCACATCGTATATTAACTGCAATACATTAGGAGTTATATAAATCATTAAATGCACTGAATGTAAACTATTGTATGTAGGCAGTACCAAAAAAAAAAATTAAAACTAGAATCCTTGAGCATATTAATAATATTCACTGCCTGTCCCAAAAAATAGTCGCCACCCAAAAAAAAGCCTTTAGCTTTGATTACGGCACGCATTCGCTGTGGCATTGTTTCAATAAGCTTCTGCAATGTCACAAGATTTATTTCCATCCAGTGTTGTAACAACATAACATTATTACTTATGAAACTGTATAGAAATAATCTTCTACACACCCTTTCTCTTTGACCCATCCCCTTCCATAAAGGGAAAATGGACATTGATCCAGGGATTTGTTCTGATTGCGACATCTAGAGTAAGGATTTTTTTTTCTCCGTTTTTTTTTTTTGCCTTCTCCTGGATCAATATAGCAGCATTACAGGTTGGACTTGATGGATTTTTGTCTTTTTCCAAGCTTAACAACATGTAACTATGTAATTTCAAAGGGTTTGCTCATCTCTAACACCATGTCCAATTTCGCAGGTTCCCCTTAAAGGGGTTTTGCCATGATTGATGTAAAAAAATAAAAGCAAACCTCATTTAGTACACGACAATAACTTTCTAAGAAAGCTAGAACCAGCTCTGTGCCGCACATAGGTCCGATTGCTCTGCTAGGTTATCTTCAGCCTAAGGCCGAATGCACACGGCCATTTTTCATGGCCGTGAGCGGTCCGTGGAACCGCGGCCTGGATTCCTGCTGAGAGCAGGAGCCCACGGCGTCATTGGTTGCTATGACGCCGTGCACTCCCTGCTGCCGCCGCAATACAGTAATGCACAGCCGTGCGCTCCTGCTCTCAGCAGGAATCCAGCCCATGGTTCCACGGACCGCTCACGGCCGTGTGCATTCGGCCTTACCCTGGAATTGCCACAGCTGCTAATGGAACATATGGCTGGTGGTGGTTTATGATTTAAACTGAGCGCGTTCGATCAGGTAAGTGAGATGGACCAAAATGAGCAAAAGAACAAAGAGCAGGTGGCGCTATACAGATACATTTTATAGAATAACTTGGTGACTATACTAAATTTATAATTACATGCAATTACAAAAGTATTCAGATCCAGGTGCTGGTTTGATAAATCTAGAATATGTTTCGTGAAATAACCCCTTTAAAGTGCTTCATGAAAAAGAATATAATGTTTTTGAATTTATTCTATATCTTAGAGGTCACAATAAGTGATGTCGTAACCACATCTTAATTTTAAAGGAAAACAAATAAAAAATGTCAACATATACATAATTAATGCTTCCCTAATATATATAAATAATGCTACTATACTGTTCATAAATGTCTATGAAAATTCCACCATATTTCACATCATGTTATACTACTGTACATATGTTGCCGTATACTATCCGTAAATAATTTCAATGTTCCTCTTCACTATACACCAGGTCATTTGACAATATTTAAATCTCAAATCATCTGTGTAATGCAGAACAGGGTAGCTCCTCCAGAGGGAGAGATGTTCTTTGTGAACTTTCTCCACTCTGGCCAAATGATGAGTATGCTGAACCCAGGGCCCTCCTCTATTAACTCAAAATTTAACTATACATTTCTTTTCACAGTGTCATTTCTGGCATCAACTATATTTTCACATCGGAGTTGCTTAAAGACCACTTTATTTCAGCTTTAATTCACTATATATTTATTTATTTTGGTAATATGTTTAACCCCTTAAGGACTCAGCCCTATTTCACTTTTTTTTGCAAATCTGACCAGTGTCACTTTAAGTGCTGATGACATTTAAACGCTTTTACTTATCCAGGCCATTTTGAGATTGTTTTTCACATATTGTACTTCATGACACTGGTAAAATGAAGTAAAAAAAAAAAAAAAAGTCAGTTTAAATTTCTCTACTTCTATAATACATAGTAATAGCTACAAAAATAGTAATTACTTTACATTCCCCATATGTCTACTTCATGTTTGAATCAATTTGTGAATGATATTTTATTTTTGGGGGATGTTACAAGGCTTAGAAGCTGGGTGTCCTCTGGGACGAGAGATGCTGTTGTCGCTAAAGTGCAGGAAACGCAGGATGGTCTCAAATCGTGTCGTGGACATAGCAGCAGAGAACATGGGCATGTGATGAATTGGGTTCGTGGACCAATATGACCGCAATTCATGCTTTTTGGTTAGACCCATGTTGAGGAGAAGGCCCAGAAAATGTTTTAATTCGGAAACTTGGACTGGTTTCCACCGGAAAGACTGGGCATAAGAGCTTCCCGGGTTGGCGGATATAAATTGAGTGGCATACCGATTTGTTTCTGCCACGACTAAGTCCAAGAGCTCTGCAGTCAAGAACAGCTAAAAAAATACCAGGGCCGAACTGATCTGAGCTGTCTCAACCCGAACTCCAGACTGGGCGGTGAAAGGGGGAACTACAGGTGCGGCTGAAGTTGGGGACTGCCAATCAGGGTTTGCCAGCACCTCAGGCATTCTAGGGGGTCTACGGGCCCGTCTTTGCGGTGGCTGCGATGGGGTAACTAATGCACGTGCCACCGTACCAGCTTCAACTGCCCTTCTGGTGCTCGTCACTTCACCATGTTGTACGGCAGTGCTGGTACTAGGTCCAGGATGGACTGCGCTGCTGGTGTATGCTTCACCACGTAATCTGACAGCGCCAGCCCCACTCTGCTGCCCTTGAAACGGATCCTGCACAACCTGTGGTCTAGCAACACGGGGCCGGGTACGCCTGGTGCTATCAGGGACCTCAACTTCCTCGTCCGAACTTTGGGTCAGACTGCCACTGCTTTCTACAGGTTCATATTCTGACCCGCTGAATTCATCAGATGAGGGTTCCCATTCCTCATAAGACTGGGTCAGAAGCCTGTAGGCCTCTTCAGAGGAATACCCCCTGTTTGACATTTGGGCAACTAAATTTAGGGGTATTCCCTGAGACTACCCAAGAAAAAAGGCAAGCCTGTCTTACAAATGGGAGGCTAGCGAAGTACCGGAGGCCGCTGCGGTTGATAAAAAATATCAAAACTGATTTTTATCGCCGCAGCGCTTGTAAAGTGAATGTGCAGTGATAAAAAAAAAATATATTTTTTTGTCACTGCGGCGGGGCGGGCGTGGGTGAAAGCACGTGTGGGCGACCGATCAGGCCTGATCGGGCAAACACTGCGTTTTGGGTGGAGGGCGAACTAAGGTGACACTAATACTATTATAGATCTGACTGTGATCAGTTTTGATCACTTCCAGATACTATAAAAGTACAAATGCTGATTAGCGCTACGCTAATCAGCGAATAAGTGACTGCGGTGCGGTGGGCTGGGCGCTAAACGATCGCTAAACTACCTAACCAAGGGACCTAAACTATCCTAAAACCTATCAGTGAATACCAGTGAGAGAAAAAAAGTGACAGTTTACACTGATCACTTTTTTACCTTTCACTAGTGATTGACAGGTGCAAGAAGGGGTGATCAAGGGGTTAATTGGGGTGATGGAGGGTGATCTGGGGGCTAAGTGTGGTGTTGGTGGGTACTCACAGTGATCTGTGCTCCTCTGCTGGAACCAACCGACCAAAAGAAAGACCAGAGGAGCACAGCAGCCATTTAACACATCATATTTACAATTTTGCCGGCCCGCGATGCGCATGCGTGGGCCGGCTTTGCCCGAAATCTTGCGTCTCGCTAGAGGACGCACTGGCGCGTCCACCCAGAGTAACAGGATCGCCGCAAAGACGCAATCCTGCGTACAGCGGTCCTGAGGAGGTTAAAGACTCGGGAAACATGCCGTATTGGTACGTCATGCGTCCCTAAGGGGTTAAAGGGGTTCTGTAGTTTGTTTCAACTGATCTATACTCTGGATCTATCCTCTGGGCTAAGCTCTATTAAAGTCAACAGAGCCTAGCCTTGCCCAGGCCAGTTGATATTAGTCGTGATGTCACTGGGCCTGCGGTAAACTGTGAGAAGACTCCTGGAGCGCCGCTTCTCAAACAGCTGATCGGCGGGGATCCCGGGTGTCGGACCTCCGCTGATCAGATGCTGATGATCTATCCAGAGCATAGATCATCAGTTTAAACTAACTGCAGAACCCCTTTAAATACATCACCCTTTTAACCCCTTATGGATTTAGGATGTTCCGGTACGCCATGTTTGCCGAGTAAAAGTAAAAATAAACAAAAACGTCATTTTCCCCAAATAAAGTTAAACAAAAATTGGGGAAAAATAGGGGGGGGGGGGAAGTATACATATTAGGTATCGCCGTGTCCATATCGACCGGCTCTATAAACATATCACATGACCTAACCCCTCAGATGAACACCGTAAAAAATAAAATAAAAATAAACTGTGCTAAATAAACCTTTTTTTTATCACCTTACATCACAAAAAGTGTAATAGGAAGCGATTAAAAAGTCATATGCACCCCAAAATAGTGCCAATCAAACCGTCATCTTATCACGTAATAAATGAGACCCTACCTAAGATAATCGCCCAAAATTTTAAAAAACTATGGCTCTCAGAATATGGAGACACTAAAACATGATTTTGTTTTTGTTTCAAAAATGATATTATTGTGTGAAACTTACATAAATAAAAAAAGTATGCATATTTTGCATCTCCGCGTCCGTATAAACCGGCTCTATAAAAATATCACATGACCTAACCCCTCAGATAAACACCATAACAAATTTAAAAAAAAATGTGCTAAATAAAACATTTTTTGTCACCTTACATCACAAAAAGCGTAATAGCAAGCGATCAAAAAGTCTCACACACCCCAAAATAGTGCCAATCAAACCGTCATCTTATCCCGTAATAAATGAGACCCTACCTAAGATAATCGCCCAAAAACTGAAAAAATTATGGCTCTCAGACTATGGAAACACTAAAACATGATTTTTTTGTCTCAAAAATGAAATCATTGTGTAAAACTTACATAAATAAAAAAAGTATACATATTAGGTATCGCCGCATCCGTGACAACCTGGTCTACAAAAATATCACATGATCTAACCTGTCAGATGAATGTTGTCAATAACAAAAACTAAAAACGGTGCCAAAACAGCTATTTCTTGCTAGCTTGCCTCACAAAAAGTGTAATATAGAGCAACCAAAAAAATATATGTTCCCTAAACTAGTACCAACAATACTGCCACCTTTATACCGTAGTTTCTAAAATGGGGCCACTTTTTTGGAATTTCTACACTAGGGGTGCATCAGGGGGGCTTCAAATGGGACATGGTGTCAAAAAAAAAAGTTCTGCAAAATCTGCCTTCCAAAAACCGTATGGCATTCCTTTCCTTCTGCGCCCTGCTGTGTGCCCGTACAGCTGTTTACGACCACATATGGGGTGTTTTTGTAAACTACAGAATCGGGGCCATAAATATTGAGTTTGATTTGACTGTTAACCCTTGCTTTGTAAAAGTAAAAAAAAAATTTATGGAAAATCTGCCAAAAAAGTGAAAATTTGAAATTGTATCTCTATTTTCTATTAATTCTTGTGGAACACCTAAAGAGTTAACAACGTTTGTAAAATCAGTTTTGAATTCCTTTAGGGCTGTCGTTTCTCAGATAGGGTCACTTTTATGGAGTTTCTACTCTAAGGGTGCATCAGGGGGGCTTCAAATTGGACATGGTTTCAAATCAGTTTTTAATACCTTTAAGGGGTGTAGTTTATAGAATGGGTTATTTTTGGGTGGTTTCTATTTTGTAAGCCTCGCAAAGTGACTTCAGACCTGAACTGGTCCCTAAAAATTGTTTTTTTTGAAAATGTCGGAAACATTTTAAGATTTGCTTCTAAACTTCTAAGCCTTGTAACAACTATTTTTGGAGGTATGGCTATGTATTATAGTAGTAGAGAAATTGAAACTTTGAAATTTGCAATTTTTTTAAAAAAAATGTCAATTTTTTTTATAAAAAAAAAAATAGATTATTTTTTTTACTTCATCTTACCAGTGTCATGAAGTACAATATGTGATGAAAAAACAATCTCAGAATGGCCTGGATAACTCAAAGCATTTTAAAGTTATCACCACTTAAAGTGACACTCGCCAGATTAGCAAAAATTGCCAAGTCCTTAAGGTGAAATAGGGCTGAGGGGTTAAACATACTGATGTAGCAAAACTATTGCTGAGCTGTGATTGGAAAGATATTCTATAGTTGTGAAACACTTAACTTTTTAAACTCCTTTCGGAAAGAAAGCTGAGTTGCAAATTTTTTTATGTGTGGACAATAGGCATGCGCGATATATAGCGCCAAAGCAATCGTATCACGATAATCGCTGATAGCGATATGGCGATTTGCTCAAAAATGCTGCGATTATTTTTCGCTTTATAAGACACACTTTCCCCTCCCCAAAAGTGGGGGGGGAAATGGCAGTGCGTCTCATAAAGCGATGGTTGACTTTTTAAGTGGTTGACACTGATGTATCGCCGGCCGCTATGCTGCACAGCGTGGCCGGCGATACATCAGTTACAGTGCGGGGAGGGGAGAGGGGCTGGAGGCAAGTCGCTGTGGGCCCTGCGAACATAACTGTCTTTTGTATGCAAAGTCTTTCTTTACTGCTGAAACAATCGCTCTCCTATTGATAAAATCACCAGCCTCTGTACTTACTATAAATTCACTGCAGCGAGCGGGCCGGCCGGCGCATGACTTCAGTCAGTCGCGCTCCTGCTTCATTAATGAAGTGGGAGGAGCGTGACTGACTTAGTGACATCAGTCATGTGCCGACCGACCCGCTCGCTGCAGTGCATTTATAGTAAGTACAGAGGCTGGTGATTTTATCAATAGGAGTTTATCAATAGGATTGTTTCAGCAGTAAAGAAAGACTTTGCATACAAAGACAGTTATGTGCGAGGTTTAGGACACATCAGGGGACATTAATAAAGTAATGCTGTGACACATAGGGCCATGAGAGGGACCAAAATAATATGCTATATGTGTGTCATTCACACATATAGCATCTTATGCTGACCCCCCTCATGGCCCTATGTATCATAGCACACATCCTCATAACAGTGCATCATACACAGATCCCCCCTCCATAACAGTGAGTCATCCAAAGAATCGCTCATAACAGTGCCATCCAAAGAATCGCTCATAACAGTGCCATCCACAGATCCCCATAACAGTGCTAGCCACAGATCCCCATGACAGTGCCAGCCACAGATCCCCATAACAGTGCCAACCACATATCCCCATAACAGTGCCAACCACATATCCCCATAACAGTGCCAACCACAGATCCCCATAACAGTGCCAACCACAGATCCCCATAACAGTGCCATCCACAGATCCCCATAACAGTTCCATCTACAGATCCTTCATAACAGTGCCATCCACAGATCCTTCATAACAGTGCCATCCACAGATCCTTCATAACAGTGCCATCCACAGATCCTTCATAACAGTGCCATCCACAGATCCTTCATAACAGTGCCATCCACAGATCCTTCATAACAGTGCCATCCACAGATCCTTCATAACAGTGCCATCCACAGATCCTTCATAACAGTGCCATCCACAGATCCTTCATAACAGTGCCATCCACAGATCCTTTATAACAGTGCCATCCACAGATCCCCCATAACAGTGCCAACCACAGATCCCCCATAACAGTGCCAACCACAGATCCCCCATAACAGTGCCATCCACAGATCCCCCATAATAGTGAGTCATCCATATGTCCCCCATAATAGTGTGCCATCCACAGATCCTTCATAACAGTGCCATCCAAAGAATCCCTCATAACAGTGCCATCCACAGTGTCATGCCCTTCTCAGGCTATGTGCGGAGGTCTGCCAGGTTAGCAGCACGTGTGTAGCTTTTTTGTTTTGGAATTGAGCTATATCCACCTCCCTTTAGGTGCACTGGGTGGGGTCGTTGGTTTGAGTTTAAATTACGCCCACTCCCAGTGTCCTGTGCGGGTTATAGATTCTGTCTGGCTCAGAGGAAGGAAGGATTTGCTGTTCCTGCTCAGTAAAGATAAGTTGGTTTTGTTTTCTTGTGGTTGTCTGTCCACGTCCTGAGGGAGCAGGCTGCCTCTTTCCCCTTTCACCATCTTAGGGATTCTAGGGAATCTTCAGCTTAGGCACGAGGACACGTTTTTTTCCCACCTTAAGGGTCTGAACGTGGACATAGAAGTCTAGGGAGAGCTGGTAGGGATTTGTCAGGAGGTGACCTCTATCCCCAGCTTCTTGCCTAGGCACTTGTTTGTTTATATCCTGTGTATCTTGTATCCTGTCTACCGTGACATTATAACCTGCCAATTCTTTGACTGCCATTTCTCAGCTATTTTGAGATGGAGTGAATTGATGCGCTAGTGTATCACATGCAGGGATTATCCCTAGAGGTTGCGGATCTGCGTAATTCGGTCACACGGTGTCAGAATGCTCTGGCATCAGGTGCAATAGGAGGAAGTCAAATTTATGGGGAGCCTAAAGTCGCCCTCCCTGATAGATTTGTAGAGGGTGTGGATGACTTTATCCGCTTTAAAGAGTCATGCAAGTTGTATTTTCGGCTGCGTTCATCTTCGTGTGGTGATGAGAGTCAGAGGGTAGGGATAATCATTTCCCTGCTTAAAGAGGATGCACAATCCTTGGCCTTTTCTCTGCCGTCCGCTTCTCTGGCCCTCCGGTCGGTGGAATAATTTTTTAAAGCCTTGGAATTAATTTATGATGATCCAGATCGGGTCTCGATGGCGGAATCTCATAATTTATTACAAGGTGAACATACTGCAGAGGCTTACTGCGTTGAGTTTAGGAGTTGGGCTACCGAGTCAGAGTGGAATGACCCCGTGTTACGTAGTCAGTTTTGTAAGGGGTTATCTGAGAGATGGATGCCCTAGCTTTTTATGAGTACCCGGATACATTGGAGAATGCTATGTCTTTGGCAGTACGGTTAGATAGACGTATTAGAGAGAGGTGTAAGGTTCCCTCCGCGCAAGGGATCCTTTCTGTGAGTGGTTTTGTCTCACCAGGGTGATATGACCTGTAACTCTGGGGTAGGGGTGGAACCCATGCAGTTAGGTCAGGTATCTATCCGTTCTGGTAGTAAGAACTTTAGGAGGTTGCATAAACTATGTTATTACTGTGGAAAAAGTGGTCATTTTATTTTTGCTTGTCCTTTTGTTAAACCGCATGTTAATGAGAAAGAATCACAAAGAGGTGTACTTAACCCCTTAAAGAGGACCTTTCACTACAGCATAAACTAAAAACTAACTAGATCAGTGAGCAGAGCGGCGCCCAGGGGTCCCTCTGCACTTACTAGTATGCCTGGGCGCCGCTCCGTTTGCCCGGTATAGGCTCCGGTGTCTGCGCTCCCTCTGACTGATTTTTTGTAGGAGGCGTGTCCCTTGCTGCAGCACTGGCCAATCGCAGCGCACAGCTCATAGCCTGGCTATGAGCTGTGCGCTGCGATTGGCCAGCACTGCAGCAAGGGACACGCCTCCTACAAGAAATCAGTCAGAGGGAGCGCAGACACCGGAGCCTATACCGGGCAAACGGAGCGGCGCCCAGGCATACTAGTAAGTGCAGAGGGACCCCTGGGCGCCGCTCTGCCCACTGATCTAGTTAGTTTTTAGTTTATGCTGTAGTGAAAGGTCCTCTTTAAGGACCGAGCTCATTTTCACCTTAAGGACCAGGCCATTTTTTGCAAATCTGACCAGTTCTGATCACTTTATGTGGTGATAACTTTTAAACGCTTTGACTTCTGAAATGGCCTGGATTCATTTATAAAAAAAATAACAAATTAACCAAAGATGAAGTAAAATATTGCAAATTTCCAAGTTTCAATTTCTCTACTTCTATAATACATAGTAATACCTCCAAACATAGTTATTACTTTACATTCCCCATATGTCTACTTCATGTTTGCATCATTTTGGGAATGATATTTTATATTTTGGGGATGTTACAAGGCTTAGAAGTTTGGAAGCAAATCTTGAAATTATTCTGAACTTTTCAAAAACACAATTTTTAGGGACCAGTTCAGGTCTGAAGTCACTTTGTGAGGCTTATATAATAGAAACCACACAAAAATGACACCATTCCAGAAACTACACTACTCAAGGTATTCAAAACTGATTTTACAAACTTTGTTAACCCTTTCTTAGTGACTCCATCTAAGAAACTACACCCCTCAAGGTATTGAAAACTGATTTTACAAACGTCGTTAACCCTTTAGGTGTTCCACAAGAGTTATTGGCAAATAGAGATGAAATTTCAGAATTAAAATTTTTGGGCAAATTTTCCATTTTCCTATTTTTTTTCCAGTTACAAAGCAAGGGTTAACAGCCAAACAAAACTTTATTATATGTGCGTGTGTGTGGGGCAACGGGTGTTCGCGTACTAAAAAGTCCAGGCAAAAAAAAATGAGCAAGTGTTAGGAGAAAGAAAAAAAAAAAAGTTCAAACTTGCTGATCAGAGGTATGCATATTAGGTTGCTTGAAATAAGCAAAAATGAAAAGGCAGAATTGAGATATGTAATGTTTCTTCTATTCTTCCCCAGATAGCAAGGCTAATTTGAATATCTTTCCCAGAAACCCAGAGGTATGCATATTAGGTTGCTTGACATAAGCAAAAATGAAAAGGCAGAATTGAGATATGTCATTTTTCTTCTATTCTTCCCCAGAAAGCAAGAGCATTATCATTATTAATATTTTTTGTCTCCCTAATGATAACGAACACCACAAAAAGTACTCCCCACGGCCTGTCAGCTTAGCAAGGCAATGTTCTCTTGTGACATTGTATGCTGCGTTCTAAATTATTATGCAAATTATGTTTCTCTCGTATTTTCCTAAATGGTCAATTCAAGCGACAGTATAATTTTCAAGTTACCGCATCAACCGAGTATAAATCAATTTTTATTGAACAAATTAAAAAGCTCAAAACGTAAATTATTATGCACAGAGTTTAAAAACATTTTGTAGGTTGTAAAGAACTGAAAATGGTTATTTGTGGAATTTGCAGCATTAAGAGGTCACATTTACTAAAACTTAACATGCCAAGTTACATGTTAACATAGGACCCCTTCTTTGATATCACCTTCACAATTCTTGCATCCATTGAACTTGTGAGTTTTTGGAGAGTTTTTGCTTGAATTTCTTTGCAGAGTGTCAGACTAGCCGCCTAGAGATGCTGCTTTTATGTGAACTGCCTCCCACCCACATAGGTCTTTTGCTTGAGGATACTCCAAAAGTTTTCAATAGGTTTGAGGTCAGGGGAGGATGGTGGTCACACCATGGGTTTCTCTCCTGTTATGCACAAAGAACTCAAAGGCTCAGAAGTTCAGTGTACAAGGTTCTGGTTATCTAAGAATTTAATTATAGAATTACGCTACCACGGACCATAATGGAATTCTTAGATAACCCAAACCTAAACCTTGTTCGCCCAAAACAGAAGTTTGCTTAACACAACTCAGAAGTATTCTTTGCAGCAGGAGATGGTTCATTGTTATGCATGAATATGAATTTGCTACAGAAGGCATGGTTCTTCTTTTTGTACCATCGAAGAAAGTAGTCGGTCAGAAAGTCTTTATACTTTGCCAAGGTCATTTTTACACTTTCAGGGACCCTAAATGAGCCTACCAGCTCTTTCCCCATGATTCCAGCCCAAACATGACTCCTCCACCTTTCTGCTGACATTGCAGCCTTGTTAGGACGTGGTAGCAATCCACTAACCATCTGGACCTTTCAGGTTGCACGGCACTAATCAGTAAACAAGACTGTTTGAAAATTAGTCTAATTGTATGTCTTAGCCCACTGCAACCGTTTCTGCTTGTGAGCACTGATTAGGGATGGCAGAGTAGTAGGCTTTTGCACAACTGCAATCCTTTAAAGGATCCTACGTCCTGAGGTTCACAGGACTCCAGAGGCACCAGCAGCTTCAAATACCTGTTCCTGCTTTGTAATGGCATTTTAGCAGCTGCTGTCTCAATCTGATAAATTTTCTGACAGGAACCGTCCTCGTTATGCCTTTATCTGCACAAACCTGTCTTTGCTCTGAATCAGCCACTAATCTCTTCACAGTACGATGATCACGCTTATGTTTTCGTGAAATATCTACTGTTTTCATTCCTTTCCCAAGGCATAGCACTATTTGATGCTTTTCGGCAGTAGAGATCCTTTTTCTTTCCCATATTGCTTGAAACCTGTGGCCTGCTTAATAATGTGGAATGTTGTTCTTAAGTAGTTTTCCTTTAATTGGGCTCACCTGGCAAACTAATTAATTATCAATGGTGTTTAAGATTGATTTCAGTAAGGCCCCATGCACACGGCCGTGTTTCACAGCCGTGTGCGGGCCGTGGAACCGTGGCCTGGATCCCTCCTGAGAGCAGGAGCGCACGGCGTCACTGGTTGCTATGACGCCGTTATCTAGGCAGACACAAACAGGCTCAAGGACTGGCCCACCTTCTGTTCTACATATGTGTGCAGGGCTGGTACTGACTTTTTGGCAAAGAAATGATCTCTTGGGACTCTCCACCTTAGCTCAGCACAAGCCATGAGTTTTCTGAAAGGTGCAGAGTCCACCACTTGGTAAGAGAGGGACTTACCTGGCCAGGAGCATGTTCTGCTTCTGCGCCGTTGGATGAGTGCACGCATACTGTCGTTTCTTGGCAATTACTTCGGTGATTGATTGCTGATGGAATTACTGACTAGGAGGAGCAGGAGCATCCCAGTAGATGATGGGAAGGACAGACAGCTTCCTTTGGCTAAGGTAGTGGAGCCTTGATTGCCTGAAATCGGGTGTTTGCCACAGGGTGATGCAGCTGTTGCTGCTGCAGGCTGGACCACCACAATGGAGCCACGTTTTTCCCAGACCACTTTATGGTGACACTGCATATGTTGACGCAGGATCGTGGTGCCAACATTGGCACCCTGGCCACACTTTACCTTCTGCCCACAGATTCAACAAATGGCCATGTTCACCTTTTCCGGTAGCTTAACAAAAAACTGCCAAACCGTCGAGTAGGTGATTTTACCCCCAACACTCCGCACTGAATGCTACTGCCGCCTCCTCCGTGAACTTCTGCTACTTTCTGGGCCGGTAGGCTCCTGCGAAGCGGGTGGTCTACCCCGGGCACGTTTGGCTCCCGACCTCCCACTGCTACCACTCTGCTCATTCCCGGCCACGCTTCTGACTTGCTGGCTCCACCTCTGCCTCACGCGCAAGCTGCCACCCTTTTCTCCCGATGATAATGAACACCCTTCGTCACCCGGCTCCCAATTGTGAACGGCTACATCATCATCAAGTATTGTCTTCACGTCACTGATGTCCTCCTCAACGGTCTTTGAGCCAGGAGCTTGACCGCTCGCACCACCAGCTCCCACGTCACTTTCTTCATCACTACTTGCCCGCTCATGAATATTCAGTTTGCTGGGCGGCTTCTGCGGTCCCCGCTCTGAAGCGCTGCGCTGAACAGTGCCCTGCGCATGCGCCGGATCTTGTGAAGTCGGGGACAGTAAGCGCGCCCAGCTAAGTGAATATTGATGAGCTGGGCGGCGCTTACTGTACCGGACTTCACAAGATCCGGCGCATGCGCCGGGCACTGTTAAGCGAAGCGCTTCAGAGCGGGGACCGCAGAAGCCGCCCAGCAAACTGAATATTCATGAGCTGGGCGGCGCTTCAAAGCGGCAGTTGGCGAGGCTGGCTGGGCGCAAGAGAGGTGAAACGCCGCCCCTTGGGCAGATTGAAGACCGTTGGAGCAGGTTATAAAACTTAGTTTACTGTATGTATAATGTGGACAGGGGGGATACTTAGATGATTGTAATACCCATTATAAGACCTGTACTGCCAGATATATACCTCAATATGCTTATTGGCCCTGTCAGTATCCCTTTAAGGACAGGTAAGGGCACAGGGCCTGCTCCCGGGCCATGCCAACTAAGGGTTGTGTCTGATGAACACACCAACTCTTGGCATAAAAAATTTGCCTCACCAGAAAGCCATGTATGATTTTATATGACTTTCTAAGTAATTGATTGATTAAACAATATATGTAAATTTTTTTATATTTTTTTTAATAAATTTTATAATTTTTTAAATGTTATTAAGTTTTAAACAATATATGTATTCTTAACAGTTTTAAATACAATATGTACTCTTAAGATTGAATCTTTAAATAATATATGCATTTTAACATTATATATATTATGTATAAAATTAGATTGTCAATATATGTTTGAGAATGCGGTCATCCATATAAAATTAAATTATTTTGAAAACGCAGTGGAACCGCATTACACAAAAACCGCAAGATTATCGCATAGAGAGCCATGTGTTATTGTAATTATCCAATCTTTGGCTATATATATCCATTACTATAAACGAGCATCATGAAATATGGGGATATATATATATAGAGTGGACTCTTTTTATGAATATATATATGAGAAAACAGAATTTATTCATGTGAATATATCTATGATAACGAGATTAGAGGTGTTTGTTTGATCGTTCTATTTTGTTTTAGAAGTCCATATAACTTATCTTATTATATATGGTCTTTTTCGTTTAAAGTGATATACCTAGCCATTTGTTTAATTCTTTTTTAACTTAGAAGCAATGAGTTTGTGGGCGATATATTTGCCCTTCTGACATAGGAAGGAAAAAGCACATCACTTCCTATGCATAGTTAATCAATCTGGACCACACCTGTGCAGGTGTATAAAAACCAGCCATTTCTAGGGGTAACTCAGCCACTGAAGAAGGAGTCGTAGCCACTCCGAAACGCGTATGGTAACTACCCCATGAAATTAAGCACAATACCGGAGGACCAACAAGCGCTTAAAAAGAAAGAAAGACGCGAAGGATCGGTGAATTTTAGCTTATAATAGCAAAGACCAGCCGGATATCTGTCTCCTTGGAAAGTCGACTCTTTTGGTAAAGTTTGTTCCTGCGAGATATTCACTAAAGACGCAGAAGGAATATATTGCCGATCGACTCCCAATACAGTACGGCTGTACATAATCACCGAGGATCCCGAACCCGCATTGGACTTAGTTGGAATCAAATCTCCACATATCGTATCGCTGCCTGTAAAGAATTTCATCACACGTGGGACGCCACCAGTGATGCAACAAAAGCCGGCATCACTTCATATATAACCGTGAGTAAAACAGCTCCGGCTTATTCCTAATAACAGGCAACAACATTGTAGCGATAATACAAGTGTTACGACTAAGTCGCACAGATATAAGTGACTATTCAAAAACTGTATCCAAATATTAATTCCAACCTTTACTATTGCGACCTTACCTATTGGGGTATTGATTGGGTTAAATAACCCGTTTGGAAAGACACTTTTTCACCATACAACAAACTTTGGTTAAAATACAGCATTGATACTATTGTATTTAACATTTTTATTAATTGTAGCCCGTGTATTTTAATAGTGTATATTACTAATAAATATTGTTTATTAATTATCCGTGTGGATCCGAATAGTGGTGTGCCCTACTACTTTTCCTCTTGTTTTCCAATATTTTTAGAGGATCGGGTGAATCCTCTTTGATTATACAGGTGAGCCCTCTCTAAATATTTGTCTTGGCTGGGGGTGTCTGATATTACTTGCGACAAAGTGGAAGATCGAGTCAACCATTTAAGAACCTCTGGGTTGCTGGTTAAGACACGAGTGCTAGCTGATGCTGGGAGCTCAGGTCTCTCAAAATGACCTTTGCTGCCATGCCCCCTTACTCTGCTGCGACCTGTGCTTGTGCCAGAAACATTTAGGCCTATGCCCCTCCCCTATGCAGAGCCTTTCACTTTTGTCTGTCATACTCTTAGATCAAATAAGTACACTGAACGAAAATATAAACGCAACACTTTCAGTTTTGCTCCTATTTTGCTGAACTCAAAGATCTAAAACATTTTCTACATACACAAAAGACCTATTATTCTCAAATATTGTTCACAAATTAATCCATCCCACCTCACAGGTGTGGCATAGCAAGGTGCTGATTAGACAGCATACATATTCCACAGATGTGCCTTAGACTGCCCACAATAACACATCTCCGTCGCAAAGAATTGATCAGGTTGTTGATTGAGGCCTGTGGAATGTTGGTCCACTCCTCTTCAATAGCTGTGCGAAGTTGCAGAATATTGGCAGGAACTAGAACATGCTGTCGTATAAGCCAAACTAAAGCATCCCAAACATGCTGAATTGGTGACATGTACAGTGAGTATGCTGGCCATGCAAGTACTGGGATGTTTTCAGCTTCCAGGAATTGTGTACAGATCCTTGCAATATGGGGCCGTGCATTATCATGCTGCAACATAAGGTGACGGTCGTGGATGAATGGAACAACAATGGATATACAAGTAGAAAAAGGCTCCGGCCCCAGAAGGACGTAGTGGAAATCCCGATCTTTATTTTATCACCACAATACAGGTACATCCAGGAACAGTGACACTGTACCCACTTCTCCCCACGATCTACGCGTTTCCTACAGTGTTGTTCTTAGTCATGATCTGAGGAGTCTGGCGTGTACCGGGCTGAAATAAGGTTCACCCCTGAGACATCCGCCCATAAGGGAGGGATCTCAAAACCTGGGGCAAGCCGAAAATCAGTCCGGTAGTCGCGAGACACCTGTGCAAACAAATTCACCTGTGACATATAAAAATCTACATACCCCACAGTGTTACAAGATATAATACAGCATATATAAACTAAAAATACAAAATGTAGTTACTCTCTCCCAAGAAAAAAGACATGGAACGGGACTTAAGATTTTTCCATAGTTCAATAGTATTGATGTCCGAGTTCACCATACTCTCTGAGATTGAACATAGCTGAAATCCTGAACTGATCACTCCCTATGAACTGACGCAGGCTGTGAACAAGCGCCAAGAACATCATACACAAGGAGTAATCAGACACATTGTAATAGTCATGGCGAACTCGGGAACCAACACTCCGACTAACATTACACCAAATTCGTCTGCTGTCTCTTACAATTATCTGTTGAAAAATACGCTTCCTATCATTTGTGTTGTACATTCTATAAAACAAGCCGATCTATGAATAAGTCAGCATGTTAGTCTGTTATAATGTGATCTTATATGGTCTAACAGTCATAAAGGAAAAGCGCATATTACAGACTAGTACAAGAACTATGGGTATTATATGTCTGTGCATATTTTAGAGGCAAGTAAACATTATATATTTATTTTTGTGACCTATAATTTCTATCCCAAGTAAACTACATTATCAACTTGGCATATTTCATTTAGAATTGAGATTTAGTTTATAGGAAATTTATACATATTTTTTGGTGTAATTGTTGCTATTTTTTAATTGTTTTTTATTTTTTCTATATTTTTTCAGAGTTTTTTTTTAAAAAAATATTTTTTTTCCATTATTTCTATATCTATATCCTCATAACGTATGTTATTTGTATCTATTTTATAGTATTCTGAATATCTATCTAGAGAGTATTCTGAAAATATCCATGAGTAATATAAAAAAGGAAATTAGAAAAATAGCAACATATAATATGCCTGTCTTTTAGTTTGCTGGTTACTCTGGCAAATTTACATGTATGCCAAGGCGCATAATTTAGTTAGGATACAAAGCAGGACAGACATACCATTACCATAGTGATGTCTTAATTAGATCGAATGCAGATACCATGGGGAAACCCCATAGTTATATGATATCAGGTCTATATAGTGATCCTAAGGAGTTCCATTCATGTCTTATCAGAGAGAGTATATACATATAATTAAAAATATCCATAAAATAAAATCTATATGGGTATGTGTAAAAACAAGGCGAAGCCTAGGAACTGCTGCATATAGATATTAATATAGGTACATTAATTCTTTTTTGAGATTAAGGCCGTATGGGACTCTTGTATTGAGTCTCAAGATCCAAAACGCTTCTCTGAGAAGGATTTTTTATTTAATGTTACCACCTCGGTGGGATAACATAACTCGTTCGAAAGCAAAGGTATTAAGTGTATCTATATTCCGATTATGTACATTTATAAAATGATGTGCCGCATTAGAGACTCCTGTAGCTGTCGGATTTTGAATGTAATTAAGATGTTCACGTAACCGATCCTTGAATTTCCTACTGGTGCAACCTACATACATTAAATCACATGAGGTACAAGTAATGATATAAATGACTCCAGTTGTATTGCAATTTATGAAACTCTTAACAGTAAAGGTTTCAGTATGTATTGAGTTGTAAAATTGTTTGGTGTTTTTAGCAACTTTACATGTTTTACATCTTGTATGTCCGCATTTCGAGAAGCCAGTATATTTTAGATGTATCATTTTATAGATGTACATAATCGGAATATAGATACACTTAATACCTTTGCTTTCGAACGAGTTATGTTATCCCACCGAGGTGGTAACATTAAATAAAAAATCCTTCTCAGAGAAGCGTTTTGGATCTGGAGACTCAATACAAGTGTCCCATACGGCCTTAATCTCAAAAAAGAATTAATGTACCTATGTTAATATCTATATGCAGCAGTTCCTAGGCTTCGCCTTGTTTTTACACATACCCATATAGATTTTATTTTATGGATATTTTTAATTATATGTATATACTCTCTCTGATAAGACATGAATGGAACTCCTTAGGATCACTATATAGACCTGATATCATATAACTATGGGGTTTCCCCATGGTATCTGCATTCGATCTAATTAAGACATCACTATGGTAATGGTATGTCTGTCCTGCTTTGTATCCTAACTAAATTATGCGCCTTGGCATACATGTAAATTTGCCAGAGTAACCAGCAAACTAAAAGACAGGCATATTATATGTTGCTATTTTTCTAATTTCCTTTTTTATATTACTCATGGATATTTTTAGAATAATCTCTAGATAGATATTCAGAATACTATAAAATATATACAAATAACATACGTTATGAGGATATAGATATAGAAATAATGGAAAAAATATATATTTAAAAAAAAAACTCTGAAAAAATATAGAAAAAATAAAAAACAATTAAAAAATAGCAACAATTACACCAAAAAATATGTATACATTTCCTATAAACTAAATCTCAATTCTAAATGAAATATGCCAAGTTGATAATGTAGTTTACTTGGGATAGAAATTATAGGTAACAAAAATAAAAAATATATAATGTTTACTTGCCTCTAAAATATGCACAGACATATAATACCCATAGTTCTTGTACTAGTCTGTAATATGCGCTTTTCCTTTATGACTGTTAGACCATATAAGATCACATTATAACAGACTAACATGCTGACTTATTCATAGATCGGCTTGTTTTATAGAATGTACAACACAAATGATAGGAAGCGTATTTTTCAACAGATAATTGTAAGAGACAGCAGACGAATTTGGTGTAATGTTAGTCGGAGTGTTGGTTCCCGAGTTCGCCATGACTATTACAATGTGTCTGATTACTCCTTGTGTATGATGTTCTTGGCGCTTGTTCACAGCCTGCGTCAGTTCATAGGGAGTGATCAGTTCAGGATTTCAGCTATGTTCAATCTCAGAGAGTATGGTGAACTCGGACATCAATACTATTGAACTATGGAAAAATCTTAAGTCCCGTTCCATGTCTTTTTTCTTGGGAGAGAGTAACTACATTTTGTATTTTTAGTTTATATATGCTGTATTATATCTTGTAACACTGTGGGGTATGTAGATTTTTATATGTCACAGGTGAATTTGTTTGCACAGGTGTCTCGCGACTACCGGACTGATTTTCGGCTTGCCCCAGGTTTTGAGATCCCTCCCTTATGGGCGGATGTCTCAGGGGTGAACCTTATTTCAGCCCGGTACACGCCAGACTCCTCAGATCATGACTAAGAACAACACTGTAGGAAACGCGTAGATCGTGGGGAGAAGTGGGTACAGTGTCACTGTTGCTGGATGTACCTGTATTGTGGTGATAAAATAAAGATCGGGATTTCCACTACGTCCTTCTGGTGCCGGAGCCTTTTTCTACTTGTATATCTATCTTGGACTGGCTTGAGTCCGCCCCGTGCACCGTCACACAGGATCGAAAGGTGAGCTGGCTACAAACCCTTTTTCTGTATAGAACAACAATGGACCGCAGGATCTCATCACGGTATCTCTGTGCATTCAAAATGCCATCAATTTAAATGCACCTGTGTTCGTGGTCCAAAACATATGCCTGACCATACCATAACCCCACCGCCACCATGGGCCACATGATCCACAACGTTGACGTCAGCAAACCACTCACCACTGTCTGCCACCTGCCCTGAACAGCGAAAACTGGGACTCATCCGTGAACAGAATGCCTCTCCAACGAGCCAGACGCCATCGATTGTGAGCATTTTTCCACGCTTGTCGGTTATGACGACGAACTGCAGTCAGGTCCAGAACCCGATGAGGACGACGAGCAGCATGCGTATGAGGTTCCCTGAGATGGTTTCTGACAGTTTTTGCAAATTCTTTGGTTAGGCAAACCGATTGTTGCTGCAGCTGTCTGGGTGGCTGGTTTCAGGCGATCATGGAGGTGAACATGCTGGACGTGGAGGTCCACGTGGTCTGCAGTTGTTAGGCCGGTTGTATGTACTGCCAAATTCTCTAAAACACCTTCGGAGACGGCTTATAGTAGGGAAATGAACATTCATTGCACGAGCAACAGCTCTGGTAGACATTCCTGCAGTCAGCATGCCAATTGCACGTCTCCTCAAATGTTGCGTCATCTGTGGCATTGTGCTGTGTGATCAAACTGCACATTTGAGGGTGGCCTTTTATTGTGGGCAGTCTAAGGCACACCAGTGGAATATTCATGTTGTCTAATCAGCACCTTGATATGCCACACCTGTGAGGTGGGATGGATTATTTCGGCAAAGGAGAAGTGCTCACTAACACAGATTTAGACAGATTTGTGAACAATATTTGAGAGTAATGGGTCTTTTTTGTATGTAGAAAATGTTTTAGATCTTTGAGTTCAGCTTATGCAAAATGGGAGCAAAACCAAAAGTGTTACGTTTATATTTGTGTTCAGTGTAAATGAGAAGGAAATTAATACATGCCAAAAAGGGCTTTAATTTTCTCACTTCACCACACAACGGCTAATAAGCCTTTTTTATTTTTCCCCACTAATACACGCCAAAAAAAGGATTTAGAACATATACCGTATTTATCGGCGTATAACACGCACAGGCGTATAACATGCACCTTCATTTTAAGAGGGAAATTTCAGGAATTTTTTTTACATTTCAAATAAAGAACTTTAGCTTCACATACACTTTAGCTTCACATACACTTTAGCTTCACATACACACGCTACCTATGATTGATGATGTGCAGCGCTGGATCCTGTGTGATTCCCTGTCAAACAGTACCGTATTTCTTTGCCCCCCCCCCCCCCACCCCAGCAGATTTATTTTGCCATTCTGGTCCCCTTTAATTCTGTGCACACTGTGCTGCACAGCATCTATGTAATACACTAGCACTTTGTTAGTATCTACTGTTGTATATACGGTATATATTTTATAGAAATAACCCCACTCCAGTTTACTTCACTACTTTAGTTGTACCTGACGGGTACAAGTTCGCCTGCCTCAGACAGCAAACTCTCGCGAGCCTGCAAACTCTCGCAGTGCAGAGCGTTACCGTGGTTACGCTCTGACGGCCGCGAGAATTAGACGTGAGGAAGGCGCGGGTTGCCTGGGCTGAGCCGTTACTCACACTCCACACGCTGCTACTGATCCACTCGCTGCTGTGCGGTATGTACGGTACATTATATCGGCGGTGTATATGGTGTTAATACTGTAAAAACATGGCTTCTTAACATTATATCGGCGTATAACACGCATACATCATTTGCCCCCTATTTTCAGGGGGAAAAAGTGCGTGTTATACGCCGATAAATACGGTAACTGCAGCCGTGGATGGCAAATATATATTTTTTTTTGCCACTTATACATGCCAAAAAGGGCTGTAATTTTCTCACTTCACCATGCAAGCCCCCCCCCCCCCCCCCCCCACTAATACATGACTTTTCCTTGCAAATACAGCCAAAAGAAAAGCCTTAGGACATTTAACGGTAAATAATATATGTTTTTTGCCACTTATACATGCTAAAAAAAAGGCTGTAATTTTCCCACTTCACCACACAACGGCTAATAAGCCCCTTTTTTTCCCTACTAATACACAACAAAAAGGGCAGTAATTTTCTCTCTACACCACACATCTAATAAGCCACTATTTTGCCCCACTAATACACGCCAAAAAGGGCTGTAATTTTCTCACTACACCACACAATGGCTAATAAGCCCCTTTTTTCCCCCCTACTAATACACGGCAAAAAGGGCTTTAGAACATACAGTACAGACCAAAAGTTTGGACACACCTTCTCATTCAAAGAGTTTTCTTTATTTTCTTGACTATGAAAATCATAGATTGACACTGAAGGCATCAACACTATGAATTAACACATGTGGAATTATATACATAACAAAAAAGTGTGAAACAACTGAAAATGTCATATTCTAGGTTCTTCAAAGTAGCCACCTTTGGCTTTGATTACTGCTTTGCACACTCTTGGCATTCTGTTGATGAGTTTCAAGAGGTAGTCACCTGAAATGGTCTTCCAACAGTCTTAAAGGAGTTCCCAGAGATGCTTAGCACTTGTTGGCCCTTTTGCCTTCACTCTGCGGTCGAGCTCACGCCAAACCATCTCGATTGGGTTCAGGTCCGGTGACTGTGGAGGTCAGGTCATCTGGCGCAGCACCCTATCACTCTCCTTCATGGTCAAATAGCCCTTACACAGCCTGGAGGTGTGTTTGGGGTCATTGTCCTGTTGAAAAATAAATGATGGTCCAACTAAACGCAAACCGGATGGAATAGCATGCCGCTGCAAGATGCTGTGGTAGCCATGTTGGTTCAGTATGCCTTCAATTTTGAATAAATCACCTACAGTTTTACCAGCAAAGCACCCCCACACAAACACACCTCTTCCTCCATGCTTCACGGTGGGAACCAGGCATGTAGAGTCCATCTGTTCACCTTTTCTGCGTCACACAAAGACGCGGTGGTTGGATCCAAAGATCTAAAATTTGGACTCATCAGACCAAAGCACAGATTTCCACTGGTCTAATGTCTATTCCTTGTGTTCTTTAGCCCAAACAAGTCTCTTCTGCTTGTTGCTTGTCCTTAGCAGTGGTTTCCTAGCAGATATTCTACCATGAAGGCCTGATTCACACAATCTCCTCTTAACAGTTGTTCTAGAGATGTGTCTACTGCTAGAACTCTGTGTGGCATTGACCTGGTCTCTAATCTGAGCTGCTGTTAACCTGCGATTTCTGAGGCTGGTGACTCGGATGAACTTATCCTCCGCAGCAGAGGTGACTCTTGGTCTTCCTTTCCTGGGGCGGTCCGCATGTGAGCCAGTTTCTTTGTAGCGCTTGATGGTTTTTGTGACTGCACTTGGGGACACTTTCAAAGTTTTCCCAATTTTTCAGACTGACTGACCTTAATTTCTTAAAGTAATGATGGCCATTCGTTTTTCTTTACTTAGCTGCTTTTTTCTTGCCATAATACAAATTCTAACAGTCTATTCAGTAGGACTATCAGCTGTGTATCCACGTGACTTCTCCACAACGCAACTGATGGTCCCAACCCCATTTATAAGGAAAGAAATCCCACTTATTAAACCTGACAGGGCACACCTGTGAAGTGAAAACCATTTCATGTGACTACCTCTTGAAGCTCATCAAGAGAATGCCAAGAGTGTGCAAAGCAGTAATCAAAGCAAAAGGTGGCTACTTTGAAGAACCTAGAATATGACATATTTTCAGTTGTTTCACACTTTTTTGTTATGTATATAATTCCACATGTGTTAATTAATAGTTTTGATGACTTCAGTGTAAATCTACAATTTTCATAATCATGAAAATAAAGAAAACTCTCTGAATGAGAAGTTGTGTCCAAACTTTTGGTCTGTACTGTATAACTACGGCTGTTAACGGCAAATAATATATTTTTTTTGCCACTTATACATGTTAAAAAATGGCTGTAATTTTCTCACTTCACCACACATCTAATAACCCCCTATTTTGCCCCACTAATAAATGCCAAAAAGGGCTTTCATTTTCTCACTTCACCACACAACGGCAAATAAACCCATTTTCTTTTTCCCCACTAATACACAACAAAAAAAGGCTTTCGAACATATAACTGCAGCCGTGAACGGCAATGAAAATTCCCCCCCCCCCCCCCACTAATAAACACCAAAAAGGGCTTTAACCCCTTAAGGACCGGGCTCATTTTCACCTTAAGGAACAGGCCATATTTAGCAAATCTGACCAGTGTCACTTTATGTGTGAATAACTTTAATACGCTTTTACTTATCCAGGCCATTCTGTTTTTTCGTCACATATTGTACTTCATGACATTGATAAAATGGAGTAAAAAAAAAAAAAATTTATTTATAGAAAAATACCAAATTTATTAAAAAAATTAAAAATTTAAAAAATTTCCAAGTTTCACTTTACTTTTATAATACATAGTAATTCTTCCAAAATAGTTATTAATTCACATTCCCCATATGTCTACTTCA
The DNA here is from genome assembly GCF_014858855.1 of Bufo gargarizans. NCBI lineage: Eukaryota > Metazoa > Chordata > Amphibia > Anura > Bufonidae > Bufo > Bufo gargarizans. The sequence goes on from NC_058080.1 coordinate 322,667,264, forward strand.
TGGTTGGATAATTTTGGGAATGCCATTTTATTTTTGGGGACGTTACATGGCTTAGAAATTTAGAAGCAAATCTTGACATTTTTCTGAAATTTTCCAATTTTTATTCATTTTTTCCAGTAACAAAGCAAGGGTTAACAGCCAAACAATACTCAATATTCATTGCCCTGATTCTGTAGTTTATAGAAACACCCCAATTTGGAAACTACACCCCTCAAGGTATTCAAAACTGATTTTAAGAACTTTGTTAACCCTTTAGGTGTTCCACGAGAGATATTGGCAAATAGAGATTAAATTTCAGAATTTAAACTTTTTTGTAAATTTTTTCCAGTAACAAAGCAAGGGTTAACAGCCAAACAAAACTCAATATTTATTGCCCTGATTCTGTAGTTTATAGAAACATTCCATATGTGGTTGTAAACTACTGTACGGGCACACGGCAGGGCGCAGAAGGAAAGGACCACCATATGGTTTCTGGAAGGCAGATTTTGCTGGACTGGTTTATTTACACCATGTCCCATTTGAAGTCCCCCTGATGCACCCCTAGAGTAGAAACTCCAAAAAAGTGACCCCGTTTTGGAAACTACACCACTCAAGGTATTCAAAACTGATTTTAAGAACTTTGTTAACCTTTTAGGTGTTCCACTAGAGTTATTGGCAAATGGAGATGAAATTTCTTTTTTTTTTTTTTTTGGGGCAAATGTTCCATTTTAATCCATTTTTTCCAGTAACAAAGCAAGGGTTAACAGCCAAACAAAACTCAATATTTATTGCCCTGATTCTGTAGTTTATAGAAACGCCCCATATGTGGTTGTAAACTACTGTACGGGCACACGGCAGAGTGCAGAAGGAAAGGAACACCAAATGGTTTCTGGAAGGCAGATTTTGCTGGACTGGTTTATTTACACCATGTCCCATTTGAAGCCCCCTGATGCACCCCTAGAGTAGAAACTCCAAAAAAGTATCCCCATTTTGGAAACTACGGGATAAGGTGGCAGTTTTGTTGGGACTATTTGTAGGGTACATTTTTTGGGGTTGCTCTATATTGCATTTTTGTGAGGCAAGGTTACGAAAAATTTAAATTTTGAAGTTTCATCTCCATTTGCCAATAACTCTTGTGGAACACCTAAAGTGTTAACAAAGTTTGTAAAATCAGTTTTGAATACCTTGAGGGGTGTAGTTTTCTAGATGGAGTCACTTTTATGGAGTTTCTACTCTAGGGGTGCATCAGGGGGGCTTCAAATGGGACATGGTGTCAAAAAACCAGTCCAGCAAAATCTTCCTTCCAAACACCATATGGCGCTCCTTTCCATAGAGTTTTGTGTGACTGTTAAGCTGTCACGGACGGTGTACAGGAAACAAGACAAAGCAACATGCATATATGACTGAGTTATCCACGTACCTCGACTATATAACCCCTGAACACCCTACAATAGTGAGGGGACACCACCACCGACTCCCTACACCAGACACGGAGGGAGTCAGGGTCACCTGGGATCCAGCAAACAGAAAATAACAGATAAATGTTCAGCACTTAACTTTGTAGCAGACTGGAAAACAAGATCAGCATGCACACACACTCCAGGAAGTAGTATAAGCCGCCCAGTAATGCATTATGGAGCGGAATTTAAAGGGATGCAATCAGTCCAACTCCATGACAGCTGAGAGAGGCCAACGAGATGAGGAACTGAACAGCACAACAAAGAGAACTCAAGGAGGAGGTTCTGAAAGGCCTCTGTCAGAGCTTCTCAGCTGTCTGGTTGTGACAGTACCCCTCCCTCTACGAGTGGACTCCGGACACTCAGAGCCCACCTTCTCAGAATGGGACCTATGGAAAGCCCTGATGAGACGAGAGGCCTTAATGTCTGTCACTGGGACCCACATCCTCTCCTCAGGACCATAACCCTCCCAATGAACAAGGTACTGAATAGAACCGCGGACAAGACGAGAATCCACAATCCTAGAGACCTGAAATTCAAGATTCCCATCAACCATAATCGGAGGAGGAGGCAAAGGCGAGGGTACAATGGGTTGAACATAAGGTTTCAATAAGGACTTATGAAAAACATAAGTCTGAGGAAGATCAAGACGGTAGGCAACAGGATTGATGACAGACAGGATTTTGTAAGGCCCAATAAACCTAGGACCCAACTTCCAGGAGGGAACCTTCAATTTGATATTCTTGGTAGACAACCACACCAGATCACCAACATTCAGGTCCGGACCAAGCACACGTCTCTTATCTGCCACACGCTTATATCTCTCACTCATGCTCTTTAGATTATCCTGAATCTTTTGCCAAATAGATGACAAAGACGAGGAGAATCTGTCCTCATCAGGTAAACCAGAAGACCCCTCTCCCGAGAAAGTCCCAAACTGCGGATGAAACCCATATGCACCAAAAAATGGTGACTTATCAGAGGACTCCTGACGACGGTTATTTAAAGCAAACTCAGCAAAGAAAAAAAAAACACCAATCCTCTTGATTCTCCGCCACAAAACAGCACAGATATGTCTCCAGATTCTGATTGACGCGCTCTGTCTGGCCATTCGACTGCGGGTGGAAAGCAGAAGAGAATGACAACCGAATCCCCAAGTGAGAACAGAAAGCCTTCCAGAATCTGGAAACAAACTGCGTGCCCCTATCAAAGACTATGTCTGAAGGAATACCGTGCAATTTGACAATGTGATCAATAAATGCCTGCGCTAGCGTCTTAGCATTGGGCAAACCAGGAAAAGGGATGAAATGCACCATTTTGCTAAAACGGTCCACCACCACCAGAATCACAGTCTTCCCCGAGGAAGGTCCGTTATAAAGTCCATGGATAGATGTGTCCAAGGACGGGAAGGAATGGGTAAGGGAAGGAGAGGACCTGATGGCCGTGAATGAGGGACTTTGGCACGAGCGCAAGTCTCGCAGGCTGCCACAAAACCCTCAACCGACTTACAACGCGCAGGCCACCAGAATCTCCGAGCGATGAGATCCAGTGTGGCTCTTGCCCCCGGGTGCCCAGCAAGGACCGTATCGTGGTGTTCCTTAAAAATCTTGTGTCTTAAAGCGAGAGGCACAAACAACCTCCCAGGAGGACAAAGATCAGGAGCCTCTGACTGGGCTGCCTGCACCTCTGCCTCCAATTCAGAAAAAAGAGCAGAGACCACCACACCTTCAGCTAAAATGGGACCAGGGTCTTCAAAATTCCCGCCTCCCGGAAAACAACGTGACAGGGCATCTGCCTTCACATTCTTAACTTCAGGGCGGAACGTGACCACAAAATTAAACCTAGAAAAGAACAAAGACCATCTGGCCTGTCTCGGGTTCAGGCGTTTGGCTGACTCCAAGTAGGCCAGATTTTTATGGTCAGTAAATACGGTAATAGGGTGTCTGGCTCCCTCTAGCCAATGGCGCCATTCCTCAAAAGCCAACTTGATGGCCAACAATTCCCTATCTCCCACATCGTAATTTCTCTCTGCGGAGGAGAGTTTTTTCGAGAAAAAGGCACACAGTCACCATTTGGCAGGAGAGGAACCCTGAGACAAGACCGCCCCCACACCCACCTCAGAAGCATCAACCTCAACTATGAAGGGTAAAGAAATATCAGGTTGCACCAAGATGGGAGCGGAAGCAAAACTCTCCTTGATATTAGAAAAAGCCTTACGCGCCTCTACTGACCAAGAAGAAAAATCTACCCCCTTTCTGGTCATATCAGTGAGTGGTTTAACAATAGAGGAATAATTCAAAATAAACTTCCTGTAATAATTGGCAAAGCCCAAAAACCGCATCAGCGCCTTCTGATTCTCAGGAAGCTCCCACTCAAGCACAGCGCGGACCTTCTCGGGGTCCATGCGAAAACCAGAAGCGGAGAGAAGGAACCCCAGAAATTGAATTTCTGGAACCGCAAACACACATTTTTCCAGTTTCGCATATAATTTATTCTCCCGCAGGATGAGCAAGACTTGACGTAAATGTTCATTATGAGTTTTGAAATCAGGAGAAAAAAATCAAAATGTCATCCAAATACACTAATACAAATTTTCCCATCAAATGATAAAAAATGCTGTTCACGAAATGCTGAAAAACGGCTGGGGCATTCATCAAACCAAAAGGCATAACCAAATTCTCAAAATGGCCCTCAGGGGTATTGAAGGCCGTCTTCCATTAGTCTCCTTCTCTGACCCTGACCAGGTTGTATGCCCCTCTTAGATCTAATTTGGAAAAGACTTTAGCCCCAACAACCTGGTTAAACAGGTCCGGGATCAGAGGAAGCGGATAAGGGTCACGGATAGTGATACTGTTCAGCTCCCTGAAATCCAGACAAGGTCTTAAAGAACCATCTTTTTTCTTAACAAAGAAAAAACCAGCGGCAACAGGTGACTTCGAGGGTCGTATGTGTCCTTTTCTCAGACTCTGAGATAAAAGCACGCATAGCGATTCTCTCAGGTTAGGAAAGATTGTATAAATGAGATTTAGGCAGTTTGGCGCCTGGGATGAGATTAATAGGGCAATCGTACTCCCTGTGCGGGGGCAAATCCTGAACTCCACTCTCAGAGAAGACATCCGAAAATTCAGAGAGAAAAAATGGTACAGTCTTAGTAGCAACCTCAGAAACAGATGTCGTGAGGCAATTCTCTCTGCAAAAGTCACTCCAACCATTTATTTGCCTCGCTTGCCAATCAATGGTGGGGTTATGTTTAGTGAGCCAGGGTAGCCCCAACACTAGAGGAGTAGGCAAACCGCTAAGGACGAAACATGACACATCCTCAACATGAGCATCACTCACAATTAAACGGATATTGTGAACTATGCCCTTTAATGATTTCTGAGAAAGTGGAGCAGAATCAATAGCGAAAACAGGAATATCCTTTCCCAAAGTGCGCACCTGGAAACCATGAGTTATCGCAAATTGATTATCAATGAGATTGACCGCTGCTCCACTATCCACAAAAATCTCACAAAAAATGTTCTTGCTCTCTAGCGCCGCCATAGCCGGCAGGTCAAAACGGGAACTACAAGCAAACGGAAAACCTTCAATTTCCGCCTCAACCCTGCCAATAGTAACAGACGGAACATTTTTAAAAGATTTTTTTCCTGTTTGTTTCTTTATTACTCCCAGAAAACTGCCTGAATCTCCTAGAGGGACAAATATTTGCCAAATGATTTATACCTCCACAACAAAAACAAACCCTCCCATGCGAGCTGAATCTTCTATTGTCAGAAGCAATCAACCCCAGCTGCATGGGCTCCTGCTCAGAAGGGGCTGACAGCGACTGAGACCCCTGCGCACAGAATGGGACCGCTGCACTGTCCTGGGACTGAGTATGACAGGAAGGGGACATCTCTCCTCTCTCTCTAAGACGCCTGTCAATACGAACGGCCTGAGACATAGCAGAGTCCAAAGAAATAGGCCTCTCATGAAAGGCAAATGCACCTTTCAATCCCTCTGAAAGACCATGGCAAAATTGACTTTGGAGTGCAGCATCATTCCAACCAGTATCAATTGCCCATCTCCGAAATTCTGAGCAGTATATTTCTGCGGATTGTTTACCCTGGCATAATAGACGTAGTCTAGACTCTAGTCTAGCCGGTGCCCCCTCCGGCAGCGAAAATGCCCAGGACTGAGCGTTACCCCTGAGCAGCGATATAATGATCCCCACCCTCTGTTCCTCATCACCAGAGGAATGGGGAAGAAGGCGAAAATGGAGTTTGCAAGCCTCTCTAAAACGCACAAAATTCTCACTACCCCCAGAGAACGTATCCGGGAGCGAGATCTTAGGCTCAGAACAAACTCCATGAACGCAAGCTGAACCGGTCACTTGAAGCTGAGAAAAAGTCTTACGGAGATCAGCTACCTCCAATGAAAGACCCTGGAAGCGTTCAGCCAAAAGTGAAACCGGATCCATGCTTGAGACGGTTTTGGCGGCTTATAATGTCACGGACGGTGTACAGGAAACAAGACAAAGCAACATGCATATATGACTGAGTGGATCCAAAGCTACGGAACCAAAAGGGAGACCCCTGCACAAGACCTGAGACTTTCCCTGGCTGCTCAGCCTATGCAAGGATCCCAGAGGTGAAAGGTTGCATATCCACGTACCTCGACTATATAACCCCTGAACACCCTACAATAGTGAGGGGACACCACCACCGACTCCCTACACCAGACACGGAGGGAGTCAGGGTCACCTGGGATCCAGCAAACAGAAAATAACAGATAAATGTTCAGCACTTAACTTTGTAGCAGACTGGAAAACAAGATCAGCATGCACACACACTCCAGGAAGTAGTATAAGCCGCCCAGTAATGCATTATGGGGCGGATTTTAAAGGGATGCAATCAGTCCAACTCCATGACAGCTGAGAGAGGCTAACGAGATGAGGAACTGAACAGCACAACAAAGAGAACTCAAGGAGGAGGTTCTGAAAGGCCTCTGTCAGAGCTTCTCAGCTGTCTGGTTGTGACATAAGCCTTGCTTTGTTAACTGAAAAAATTGATGCAATTGGAAAATTTGGCATAGAATAGCTATTTTGGCAGCAGTATAGCTGTTATTTATTAATTTTTTTGGGACTGTGTTCATTTGAAGGGTTAGGTCATGTGTTTTTTTTATAGAGCAGATACTTACGGACGTGACAATACCTAATATGTTTACTTTAAGTGTATTTAGATTTTACACTATATCCTTTTTAAAAAAAAAACATTTAGTCAGAGTCAGTGTTTTTTTTAAAGTTTTCAGCTGATTGTCTCAGATAAGGGCTAATTGTTTTGCGGCTTGAGAGGACAGTTTTATTGGCACTATTTTGGTGTGCATATGACTTTTTGATTGTTTGCTATTACACTTTTTGTGATGTAAATTGACAAAAATTGGCTTTTTTTACTCCGTTTTTTATAGAATCTTTTGACTGTGTTCATCTGAGGGGTTAGGTCACCTGGTATTTTTATAGTACTGGTTCTTACGGATGCGGCGATACCTAATATGTACACTTTTTTTTTTTTTTTTTAAATACTTTTGAAAAAAAAAAAAATGTTTTAGTGTCTCCAAAGTCTGAGAGCCATAGTTTTGTTTTTTTTGTTTTTTTCTGGACGATTGTTGCCAAATAGAATTAAAATTGGGGAAGGGGATTATAAATGTAGTACTCCATGGAAGTGTGGTACTCCCTGAAGCAAACATCAATGCAGAGGTCCGGATGATCGGGGCACGTGTCACAATGAATGGTAGTGTCCTTCCATATCCCCCTCCTGTGACACACTCTGCATTTTTTGGAACCACACCTGGATAGTGTTGGCCAGGGATGATCTGTGCGCCTCCATTTCCTGACTTACTCCGGCCTGCTCTTTTTCCGGTCAGAAAAGATCAGGGCCTTGAGGACTGCCTCGTAGAACTGCAGGAATTTCCCTGTGTTGCCAGCGCTCCGGAACCGCACAAAAGAGTTGTACAAGTCAACCTGTACCAAGTAGACCGCAAATTTTTTGTATCATGCCCGGGTTTTGCACATGGCGTTATATGGCTTGAGGACTTGATCAGAGAGATTAACTCCTCCCCATATACTGATTCTAGTCCACGATACAATCGGGTTTGAGGACTGTTGCCGCGGTACCTCGCACAGGGACAGGGTTGATGCCGTTAACGAGAATTGTGGACAGTACAAGGACATCTTATCTGACTAGCAACAGGTTTCCACTGGTAAGGGCACGGGTCTCACCTTTGGGGATAGGTACCTGGAGGGGGTGGGTTGGGAAGCCACGTTGCTTTTTCTGCACGGTCCCACAAACGGACGTGGATCTGGCGGCAAGGGACTGGAACAAGGGGATACTAGTATAAAAGTTATGCATGTACAGGTGTAAACCCTTATCTAGCAGTGGGTGCATAAGGTCCCAAATAAGTTTACCGCTTACAACCAGAGTGGGGGGGACATTGTGGGGGTTCATTACTGGAATCTCACCCCTTGTACACATGAAACTTGTAAGTGTACCCTGAGGCACTCTCACAAAGTTTTTACAGCTTCATGCCATACCTCGCCCACTTAGAGGGAACATACTGGTGGAAAATGAGTCTCTCCTTGAAAGCAATGAGAGACTTATCAACAGCGACCTCCCTTCCAGTTACATAGGTCTCCAAAAATTTGGCCCTGAAGTTATTGATGACTGCCCTGATTTTGTACAGTCGATCATAGGCAGGATCACCTCGAGGGGGACACACACACACATGCTGCATTATCTCCATAATGCAGTCATTTTCGAATGGCCTCAAAACGGGAACGTGTCATAGCTATACAGTAGAGTGGGGTCTGGTGGAGGACGTCCCCATTCCAGTACTGCCTGACACTGTTTTTTTTACTAGGCCCATGTGCAGCACATGGCCCCAAAACGTCCTCACCTCAGCTGCACTGACCGGAGTCCAGCCACGGGACCTATCCAAAAAGGAGCCCGGGTGTTGAGCAATGAACTGTTGGGCGAACAAGTTCATTTGCTCCACCATCAGATTCACAAAGTGGTCACTAAAAAAAAAATTTCAGTCATATTCAGTGAATTCATGTTTGGCCAGCAAAGTCAGGACTAATTGTTGAATCCTTGATGGCTGCGGCTATTTATAGGGCTGTGACTTCACAGGGCTGGCTGGCTGCTGATTGGCTGCATGCATGGCATTGTGGGTGATCTCTCTTTCCCAGAGTTCTTTGCACCATGTCCTAACATGTGCAGCAGCCATTTTAGTAAAAAATGTGATTCGTTACCATGAAGCGTGAGGAAATTCAACTTCAGTGCAAATCTAATTTTTCCGAAAATTCAGATCAAATTCCACTTTGGCAGCTTCAATTCGCTCATCGCTACTCATAACCTTACATTTGTCAGTGTTAAACTTCATTTGCTACTTCTCTGCCCTAATATTCCAATCTATCCAGATCCATATATAGGATTATACTGTCTTCTTTTGTGTTCCTTTGTTTACACAGTTTAGTATTGTCATCAAAAATGTATATTCTTATTTTATGTACCAACCTTTTATGTGGCACAGAATCAAATGCTTTGGAGAAATAAAGATATATTACATCTAATGATTCACCCGTCCAGAACTTACCTCCTCATAGAAACTGATTAAATTAGTGTTACAGGAATGATTCCTCATGAAGCCTTGATGATACGGTGTTATTCACTTATTTTCATTGAGATACTCTAGGATAGCATCTCTTAGAAAAGCTTTAAACAGTTTACGCATAGCAGATGTTAGGCTTACCAGCCTATAGTTACCAGGCTCTGTTTTTGACTCCTTTTTTTATATTTTCACCAAATTTGCTATGCAGCGCTCCTGTGGAACATAGTCTTGTCATTATAGAGACCTTAAATATTATAAATGAGGGTCTTTCTATTACAAAACTTAATTTCCGTGGAAAATGAGAATTAATTAATGTCTGGGACCAGGTGATTTGTCTATTTTAATCTAAGATGGTGCAGCACTTCTTTATGTGCCAGACAGGCAAGCTTTAATTTGGAGTTTACTTTGTCAATCTGCTTTTTATCTGGCATTTCATATCCCTTAGTGAATACAATGGAAGAAAATATTAAGTAAATTCACTCTCTCTCTTAACAGATTTCCTGTGTACTGTGTTATATAGCAGTATTTTTTCCCTCCATGTATTTCTTCCAACAGGATTGATCAACCCCTTAAAGAGGTTCTACTATATACTTGTGTTTGGGAGAGGGAATAAGGGACTAGCTTCTCCTCTTCTGAAATTATGCAGATAAATACTCACTGCTGTGGTCCTTCCAGGTGTATTACTTTCTAGGATAACATGTTTATCAGTTAAGCACCAATATTATAGAATAACATCTATGATTCTGTGCCTCCCACTTGTTGGAAGTGCCTATCCCTGACTAGCTCCTATTTGCATAGTTGGTAGGGGTGTTGCCTAATCAATACTTTCTGGGAGAAGGTTGGAGATATCATTGATAAAATTTGCCCACATGCTGCTACATTTACACCTAAAATGTGCTAAAGTAATCACATTATATTGGTGGAATGTGGCCACTACTCTGATTGGGTCAAGTAAGTGGCAAAAGTATTTAGACTGGAAGAACTGAGTTATATGGAGCAAATAAATACAAATATTAAATATAATCTGCAGCCAATGACATCTTTTTTATACAAGATCCAGAAACCATTAAACTTGTTACAGGGTGTGTTTACGGTCTTGTTATTTGGTCACTTAATAATTTTACAAAGCTATAGGCCTGGGTGTACTAGACTGATGGCCTACTAAACGCCTAATACATTCTCACTGGATTGCATTACACTTAAGGGAGTCTGTTATCAGCAGCATCTGTAATAAACCAAGGCCATATTGAAGCAGCTTTGCTCTTCTGAATCCAACCCTGTATATTTTAGGCTACTTTCACACTGGCGTTTTGGTTTCCGTTTGTGAGATCCGTCTGAAGTTTTAATTACTATACCTGTCATCTTGCCTGGTCCGGTCTCCTTTCTAATGTGCCATGCAGCAAAATCTAATCATGCAGCACTTGCTTAAGGATACAGGGCCAGACAAGATGATGAAGCTGATGCCTGGCTTTTCAATCAAACATCAGAGGGAATGGCTGGGAGGGTTGAAGGAAGGGAAATGCACTCTGTGAAGGGAAAAGCTAATTTGCATATTTAACAAAAGTTAGAATTAGGCATGGCATTTTAAAATATATACAAGGTTGGATTCAGGGGAGCAAAGCCTATTTGTACAAAGCCTTTGTTTATTACAGCTCCTCAAGTCTTCCACTAAGCTGCAAGAGCTGTTAAAAATGTCTAGGAGACTTTTCATGCACTTCATCCACTCTTACTTTGCAAAACACATACTCCTTGAGCTACAAAGGCAAAATAGTCTTCCCCAACATCGCCTAATATGTGACTTTCCCACCCTTTGGAACTGTATGCTCCTTATGTTGCCTGTACAATTTCTTAATGCGGCAGACAGGCAGGTTTACTCCTTGGTGTAACTTACACGTTAACCAGTGGCCGCTTATGCGTGACACGTGCTGCTTGCTCAGGCCCTTTAAGAAGGCCACTTTATTTGTCATTCGGCAGAACTACGGGATGATGTCATTCCACTCCTTCCCATCCTAGTGGGTATGCTGAGAAATATGATTGGCGAGGGGACAGAAGGAGCATGAGGACAAGGAGGAGGACATAAATGCCCAGGAATTTTTTACACAACATAAATGTATCTGTAAAGAATAAATCAAGGCAACTGGACTTACTGTAGATTTTCTTCAAGAAATCTACAGTAAGTCCAGTTGCCTTGATTTTTTTCTTTACAGATATACCATGACCTGGATAAATGAGAACCTTCACAGACACAACATAAATGGTTTATTTGTCCAAGTGACAGGAGAGGATCAGGAGGTGCTGGAGGGTGACAATGAAGATGACGCAAATGACCCTGAAAGACCGTGGCAGTATGCAGTGGGGATGGAGACAGGGAGGCCCTCCGAATCCCTTGTGAAAATGGCCAGATGCATGATTTCTTGTTTGCGTAGTGAGAGCCACATTATCAGGATTCAGCAGAGGGATGACTACTGGCTATCTACATTGTTAGACCTTCTGAGAGGTATGCAAAAATGGACTACGGTAGAGACATGCTGTGTAGTTGGTTGAACACTGCCTACAAACGACATTGCCTGTCCTCAGGAAGGTCTGACCGGGGGTAACCCTCTACACTCACGCTCCACTGACATGACTAGGGGTGGGGGTCAGGAGCAGCACCAGCTCCAAAAGTAGCAACTTAAGTCTGGAGTCTCTGATAAGCAGTTTTCTTCAGCCTCCTTCTGAAGAAACCATCCACCAGCAACAGCAGTGGGTCATGTAGCAGAACCTCAGCCAGCAGGTGGTGGCTTACTTGGACTGCACCCGATCAACCATGATCAAATATACCCTGCACTACTGGGCATGCAAACTTGAAGTGGCTGGGTTTGCATGCTTTCCTTCCCAGCCAGTAGTGTGGCACCACAGTGGATGTTCAGTGCGGCTGGGGGCATAGTTAACCCTAAGAGAACCCTTTCCCCAAAAAATGTTAAGAGACTAAAGGTGAATCAAGTATCGATCAACCAGGATTTCCAGACACTGGTGCCGGATGCAGCAGAATAGATCATTCTGTCACTAATGATAATACTGTAGTGTTATGACTAGGGTTGTTTCGGGTATCGAACTTTTGATACCCAGTCAATACTTTTGTCCCGGTATTGATACGATACCGGGATTTTCCTCTTATCGATACTAGGCTGTGCTACTGCACAGCCCAGTATCAGAGAACATGAGCGCGCCTTGTTCCCTCAGCAGCACGGGGAGAAGGAAGCAGTCTCCCCCCCCCCCTGTGCTGCTGCCACCAATGAGAGCGCAGAGGGGCGGAGGAGGGGAGGGGCTGTGGCCACTGTGCCACCAATAATAACTAACGTTTAATACATTACAAATACAAGCGGCAGAAACACATTGCCGGCACCCTGCCTTTGGCAGGGTGCTGCAATCCGCCACAATTAACCTGAGGGGTTAACTGTCGCTGATCGCAGTGCCCTGTCAGAGGTCGGGTGCCGGCAATGTGTTTCTGCCGCCGGCTGTATTTATATATTAAACATTGGTGGTGCAGTGCGCCCTCCACAGTATTAAAGTCGTTGGTGGCAGTGGCCACAGAGTCCCCTCGCATCCTCTCATTGGTGGCAGTGGGAGTTCTGATCGGAGCCCCAGCAGTGTAATCCTGGGGCTCTGATCGGTTACCATGGCAGCCAGGACTCTACTGAAGCCCTGGCTGCCATGGTCATTTACCTGCTGTTGTGTGCACAGAGCACAGGGCAACAAGTACAGTGTAAGATCCTATTCACCCTAATAGAGATCTATTAAGGTGAAAAGGACAAGGGATTAAAAGATCCCAGGTTCTACCCCTAAGGGAAAAAATAGTTATTAAATAAACTGTAAAAAAAATAAAGTAAAAAAATTACTTCTGGCCATGTCCTGCTACCACCATTTTGCAAGGATATGCATACCACTGGCCCTTGCTATCACACTGCTGTTGTTGGGCTCTGGTGCTACTGTTATCAGCTACCATCTTGTGCTGTATGCCACTGCTGCTGCCCCACCCCTTCCCACTCTGTCCCAGGGCCACTGTTGTCACTAATACTGGCACTGTTGCTGCCACCCCCCTTCCCACTCTGTCATTCAACCACTATTCTCACTGTTACTGCCAGTGCGGCTGACCCCCCTCCCCACTCTGCTATGGGGCCATTATCGCCCCTCTTTGTCCACCGTTCATTTTTCAGTTCTTCTGAACCCTCAGAAGAAGAAAAAAATTGATCTTGTATTTTGAGCATCTGTAAGGCCCCTTTCACATGGTCAGTATTTGTAAGTCAAAAGCAGGAGTGCGTCCAAAACACAGACGCACTTGTTTTGGACCCACTCCTGGTTTTGACTTAAAAATACTGACCATGTGATAGGCTTTTTTTTTAACGGATGCAAATTGAGCATAAGTCCTCTTTCACATGGTGAGTATTTTGCATCAGTATTTGGTCAGCATTTGTCCAAAACACAGAAGAGATGCAAATATTTTCAAAACATCGCTCATCTCTAGTGGTGATACTAATTATGTTTTTTATTGTTTATTTATGTAAATTTGAAAAAGAGTGTGCTTTGAATGTCTTAAAGGGAACCTGTCACCTCTACTGCGTTTCTAAATGTTCATTGTTACCCTAAACATATAAATTACACTTTTAATTTCATTTGCAGACGAATTCAATAAGTATTATGCATTTTTGTGCTTCCCGCCTTTTTTGCTAATTAACATAAAAGAGTCATATCTTACTTGTGTGACCAGAGAAGAGTCATATTTTCAAGCTCTGACTCATCTCATGGTAATTTGCATATGTATCAAATTGTGTTTTTTTTTTTACACAAAGAAAGCACACAGAGCTATGGGGACTTGGTATTGCGGATGTACTAGCGGACATCTAGTAACCCATGTCCTCAGCTCTATACTCAAAATCCAGGTGACAAGTTCCCTTTAAGCCTCATTCACACGTCCCAGTCCTCAAATTCGTGAGCAGGTGGTCAGTGATGCATCCATGAAGCTGTTGGTGAAGGATATGTGTTGGGTCCATGTGTCAGTTTTTTGCTGTCCGTGTTGCATCTGTGTTTCATTGACACTGAACAGCTGAAAATTAATTTTCAAAGCATCTCTTTTTAATGATCCATGAAACACGGATGCAACATAGATGGTATCCGTGGTTTTCTCGAACCCAAAGACTATAATGGACGTGATGGATCTGTGAACACGTACAAAATAGAGCATGAATCCATGCTAAAAACACTGACCCACGGACCATGCTAAAACTGATGTCTGAATACACATTTTAAAATGAATAAGGACGTGTGCTGTCCGTGTAGAAGACGTACAGCACACGTCCGTGAAACACTGACGTGTGAATGAGGCTTTAGGGTATGTTTACACTGTGGGTGGATTTTGAGAAAACACTGATTTTCTCTGCAGTCTTGGTGCATTTTTTTCAGCTTCTCATTAATTTTAATGGGAGAATCAGTGCAGATTCCACTCCAAGAAGGAGCATACTGCTTCTTTTTGCTACACAGTTTTTTTTTATTGTAATGAGTAGTGTGAACGGCCCTTATACTTCAGTTTTCTTATATATATTTTTTAAAAACTTAACTTTCGTATTGCATACTGTGGTGCTTGTGACATCTTCCTATTATGCCCTGCCATGAGCACAAGGCCTCTAGCGATCATAACAACTGATCAGCACCCGTGATTTTGCTACAGGGGGTGATTGGAGGACAGATACTGGTCACCTGTTGTACATCAAATGTCAGAAAGTTGCATGATTGTCAGAAAGTTGCATGATTGTCAGAAAGTGTTTGCATGATGTTTTTGGTAACAGCATGTGGTTAGCATGGTTTTCAGCATGCAGCCACGACTATGTGGGACTGTTCTCTAAAAGGTACACTAACCTATATGTGAATAATCTATGTATAAAGAAAAATTGTTGAATGGTTTTCTGAATTTTTGAAGTCTCTTCATATATTGTACCATAATCTGCCATAGTTCTTTAACTTCCTCTTTGTTTGGAATTTTAGCACGACAGTCAGTCTTGCTTAACTTAGGCCATCACTGCGGCCAGAGTGAGGTGAAAGGGGGAGTGAGTCAATTATAGCATGCCAGGACAATATTTTGTATTTAAAGGGACCTGCCACCTAGAAACGCATATTAAACTCCTTCATGTTAAAGGCACCTAATTCCAGAATAAAGACCTTTATTCCCCTGCCAGTGTTATGTAAATTAGGCTCTTGAAGTCAAGGGGGCAGTGGCTTTCTCGATTGAAGTCAAGTTCACCGTGCCTCATTTCCTGCGCCTTAGCGTTTCATTGATAGAAGTTTTAATTCCTATGATGTTGGGCACAAGATCTAATTCCACATATGCACCACATCCCTGTCATTCCTGCGCTTGCGCAACGTTCTCCGCTGCTTTGAGCTAGTTTTCAGCGGCTCAATGCACTGGTGCAGGCTTGCTAAATATATCAGGACAGACACTGCAGGCACAAACATTAGTGTTAATAGCTCAACTGAATCCCAAGAAAACTGCAAAGGAAATGGTGGAGAAATTGGAGGCATCTGTTACGAATGTATTCTCTAGTCCTGCATTGCCTTGTTCTGTAGGTATGTTGTGAAGGACAGAGGCCCCTACTACAAAACTGTCATAAAAACTACACTTAAAGCAACAAATAATAAAGCTGAAGTCTGCAGATGATCAGAAAGACTACTTTTGGTCAAGTTGATGTAATATGTACAGTAGGAAAAGTGGTGAGAGGCTTTTAGTACAACATCATTCAGAACTGTAAACCCTGGGGATGTCAGCTTCATCTTGTTGGGTGTTTTGTTGAAAAAGCTTTTGGTAGCTTTTATTTCTTGCCACCTCTCAGTAAGTAGATTGGTGTTGTAGGAAAATAAAGGCAGAGGTGGACTAGGATCTTAAATTGGCCCTGGAAAAACTTAAAAACTAAAAGTGGCCCTATGTTGTAAGTGGGTCGAGATTGACAGAAGGTGGGGCAACACAAGTAGGCAGAACCAACATATGTAGACAAAGACAACAGAAGTGGGCAGGGCCAGAAATACCATGGAAATTAACAATATATCATCCCAACAGAACCGAACACTACAGTGCAGCACAAAATACTGCCACCTGCGCCACAGTGTTCAAGTGTCCTGAGGATGGTGATACAGTTGAATTCAGGAGGGCACCTGCGGCATTTTCCTGTAGGGTCTAGGTTAGTGAAGAGTGAATCGATTCATCCTGGTTTGGATAAACCGGATTTGTTACTCCTTTTCATTGCGATATCTATCTCCGGACTTAACCACTTTAACCCCGCTAGCTGAAACCCCCTTAATGACCAGGCACTTTTTACACTTCTGCACTACACTACTTTCACAGTTTATTGCTCGGTCATGCAACTTACCACCCAAATGAATTTTACCTCCTTTTCTTCTCACTAATAGAGCTTTCATTTGGTGGTATTTCATTGCTGCTGTCATTTTTACTTTTTTTTTGTTATTAATCAAAATGTAGCGATTTTTTTTTGCAAAAAAAGTAATTTTTCACTTTCAGTTGTAAAATTTTGCAAAAAAAACGACATCCATATATAAATTTTTCGCTAAATTTATTGTTCTACATGTCTTTGATAAAAAAAAAAATGTTTGGGTAAAAAAAAAAAATGGTTTGGGTAAAAGTTATAGCATTTACAAACTATGGTACAAAAATGTGAATTTCCGCTTTTTGAAGCAGCTCTGACTTTCTGAGCACCTGTCATGTTTCCTGAGGTTCTACAATGCCCAGACAGTAGAAAAACCCCACAAATGACCCCATTTCAGAAAGTAGACACCCTACGGTATTCACTGATGGGCATAGTGAGTTCATAGAACTTTTTATTTTTTGTCACAAGTTAGCGGAAAATGATGATTTTATTTTATTTTTTTCTTACAAAGTCTCATATTCCACTAACTTGTGACAAAAAATAAAAACTTCCATGAACTCACTATGCCCATCACAAAATACCTTGGGGTGTCTTCTTTCCAAAATGGGGTCACTTGTGCGGTAGTTATACTGCCCTGGCATTCTAGGGGCCCAGATGTGTGAGAAGAAGTTTGCATTCAAAATCAGTAAAAAATGACCGGTGAAATCCAAAAGGTGCACTTTGGAATGTGTGCCCCTTTGCCCACCTAGGCTGCAAAAAAGTGTCACACATCTGGTATCGCCGTACTCGGGAGAAGTTGGGGGATGTGTTTTGGGGTGTCATTTTACATATACCCATGCTGGGTGAGAGAAATATCTCGGCAAAAGACAACTTTTCCCATTTTTTTATACAAAGTTGGCATTTGACCAAGATATTTATCTCACCCAGCATGGGTATATGTAAAATGACACCCCAAAACACATTCCCCAACTTCTCCTGAGTACGGCGATACCAGATGTGTGACACTTTTTTGCAGACTAGATGCGCAAAGCGGACCAAATTCCTTTTAGGAGGGCATTTTTAGATATTTGGATCCCAGACTTCTTCTCACGCTTTAGGGCCCCTAAAAAGCCAGGGCAGTATAAATACCCCACATGTGACCCCACTTTGGAAAGAAGACACCCCAAGGTATTCAATGAGGGGCATGGCGAGTTCATAGAATTTTTTTTTTCCTTGCATAAGTTAGCGGAAATTGATTTATTTATTTTTTTTCCTCACAAAGTCTCCCTTTCCGCTAACTTGGGACAAAAATGTCAATCTTTCATGGACTCAATATGCCCCTCGGCGAATACTTTGGGGTGTCTGCTTTCCGAAATGGGGTCACATGTGCGGTATTTATACTGCCCTGGCATTTTAGGGGCCCTAAAGCGTGAGAAGAAGTCTGGAATATAAATGTCTAAAAAATGTTACGCATTTGAATTCCGTGAGGGGTATGGTGAGTTCATGTGAGATATTTTTTTTTTGACGCAAGTTAGTGGAATATGAGACTTTGTAAGAAAAAACAAACAAAAAAATATATATATATTTCCGCTAACTTGGGCCAAAAAAATGTCTGAATGGAGCCTTACAGGGGGTGATCAATGACAGGGGGGTGATCACCCATATAGACTCCCTGATCACCCCCCTGTCATTGATCACCCCCCTGTAATGCTCCATTCAGACGTCCGTATGATTTTTACGGATCCACAGATACATGGATCAGATTCGCAAAACACATACGGACGTCTGAATGGAGCCTTACAGGGGGGGTGATCAATGACAGGGGGGTGATCACCCATATAGACTCCCTGATCACCCCCTGTCATTGATCACCCCCCTGTAAGGCTCCATTCAGACGTCCGTATGATTTTTACGGATCCATGGATCGGATCCGCAAAACACATACGGACGTCTGAATGGAGCCTTACAGGGGGTTGATCAATGACAGGGGGTGATCAGGGAGTCTATATGGGTGATCACCCCCCTGTCATTGATCACCCCCCTGTAAGGCTCCATTCAGACGTCCGTATGTGTTTTGAGGATCCGATCCATGTATCCGTGGATCCGTAAAAATCATACGGACGTCTATATGGAGTCTTACAGGGGGGCGATCAGGGAGTCTGTATGGGGTGATCAGTGGTTCATAAGGAGTTAATAAGTGACAGGGGGGGGGTGTAGTGTAGTGTAGTAGAGTTTGGTGCTACTTGACACAGCTACCTGTGTCCTCTGGTGGTCGATCCAAACAAAAGGGACCACCAGAGGACCAGGTAGCAGGTATATTAGACGCTGTTATCAAAACAGCATCTAATATACCTGTTAGGGGTTAAAAAAAAAAATCACATCTCCAGCCTGCCAGCGAGCGATCGCCGCTGGCAGGCTGGAGATCCACTCGCTTACCTTCCGTTCCTGTGAGCGTGCGCGCGTTCACAGGAAATCTCGGCTATCGCGGGAGGACGCGTATATGCGTCCACCCAGAAGAGCAGGGCCGCCGCCAGGACGCAATCCTGCATACGGCGGTCCTGTAGCTGTTAAATTGTAATAAAAATGCATTGCCACCGATGAGTTTATTTCAATATGGCCACGAGACTGGCATAATGAATCTTAACCAAGCTCGAGGCACAAATCCAGGTTTGGGTTTGTTATGTAATACATTAAAGGATAACTGTCATATTTTCATTTAAAAAAAAATCTATTTTAGCATATGTTACTGCTGCAGCAGCATTATTCATAAAGCAATCTTTAGTTTCTTCACTTAACACTGTTTTCCTCGAGTTTTCCCCTTAGTTACGGCTGTTTTGAATACTACATTATGAGGATCTTCTCAAGGTGGCTCCTCTGCCAGTTCTCTGAGGCCAAAACTGCATTCCCTCAGGTCACATACAAACTTGCTGTAGCCAGCAGCTTCCTGCCAGCCAATCAGATTGGATTACTGAGAGACACTCCTCCTCACTCTGAAGCCTAATGCAGGCAAGCAGTGTGAAGGACCGCCCCTCTGTCTTCCTAGCCATAGACAGATGACCCATAGCAACGTTTTTTTAAGGGAGCAGTGGAAAGGGACAGGAGACATTAATGAAAGCTGTTATTATAAGTTTATTACAGATCTTTTGACAATAATTGACATACTAACTCAGGTATACATGCCTAGCTCTAATAACCTAGCAAATAAAATAAAAATATGACAGTTGTCCTTTAATGCATATGCTGCTACTCAAAGTAATGGCGCATTCGCGAGACAAATACAGTCTTGTGTTAACAGCGGCGATATTGAAAGAGCCTTATTACACAAAATATATTTTATTACAGAGATAGGAATCACAATGAAAATAGTTATGTGGATGAACAAATTGGGTTCGTCCCAAGCAGGATGAACCATTTAGCTTATTAGTAATCTATGGCCAATAAACCCCTGAGTAAAGGTGGCACTGGTGAGGTAGTTAGGTAGATGACTTGGTGTCCACTGAGTTACTTTAAGTACCTAGTATCTATTGACTGACATTAGTTTACTTGACATTCAGAGATCTAGAAACAGCATTAGAAGCCCAGTGCCGGCTTGACAGAAACAACTAGCCATCCATAGTTTCCTTATGATTGTGCCAGTCATCCAGTTGCTTTTTTCCATAACAGAGACAAAAGGTTAGCCACAATTCATCTTTGACATGTGTATTAACTTAAGACTTTTATGTTAGGGTGAGTTTATATGTAGCAAAAATCCTTGACAGTTTACAGTAAATTGCTTGTGTATAGGGTCTTTAGGTTTCCCATTTACATACAGTAGAAACAATCAGTCTGTTGCAGATTTGTACCCTATATCCATAGCGGGTTTCAACCATCGCAATACAAAGGATAAAATCTGTGGCGGTAAATATCTTCCATGTCTAGCTGTACCCTTAATCTACCTTATCATAGTTTTTTCTGTCCACAAATTTCCAACAAATTTGACAATTGCAGGAGTTGAGTGCAGCAACCCCTGGACTTGTCTTTTTCTTGCACCGAAAAACCTCTTTACGTTTTCTCAGAACCCTTGACCATTTTGATTAGGGCACTGGTAAAGTACTAACGTGATTTTTTTCTTTTCTTTTATAGCTTTCAGTAGAGCTCCAATTCCTATGGCAGTTGTTCGAAGGGAGTTGTCATGTGAAAGCTACCCCATAGAATTGCGTTGTCCAGGAACTGATGTTATAATGATTGAAAGTGCCAACTATGGAAGAACAGATGATAAAATCTGTGACTCAGATCCAGCTCAGATGGAAAACATTCGGTGTTATCTTCCAGATGCCTACAAAATAATGTCACAGAGGTATTATTTTTTAGTTTTAGCTTAATCTTTTGTTCTTTTTTTGACTTAAAGGGGTTCTGCACTTTATTTTAACTGATGATCTATCCTCTGATGATCATTAGCTTCTGACCGGCGGGGGTCCGACAACCGGGTCCCCCGCCGATCAGCTGTTTGAGAAGGCAGCGCCGCGGCCTTCTCACTGTATCAACCAGCGTTGGCGGGTCTAAGCTCTATTCACTTGAATGGAGCGTAGCCCTGCTCACGCTGGGTGATACTAGTCGTGACGTCAGTGGGCCGGCGGTAAACAGTGAAAAGGCCGCAGCACTGCTGGAGCGCCGCTGCCTTCTCAAACAGCTGATGATCTATCCAGAGGATAGATCATCAGTTAAAACAAAGTGCAGAACCCCTTTAAGAACTGTGAGTATGATTTGTCAATATGTGTCAATCGTTTTACAATATGAATAAGGTATTTTAAACCTAAATTTATATGCCCCAAAGTGAAAAATCTCAGAGTAAGGCTATGTCTACAAAGGTCACACATTATGGTGCGCACCATATGTGAGCCATAATTTGTGACTTTTTAGGCTTCTCAACACTTTTCTGAAGCTTAGTGCGACCCACTGAATTTACTAGAACTTACGTCAGAAACTGGCGTAAGTTATAGCTGGAGTCTACTCCAGCCCTTGGCTAGTGTAGACTTCAACTTATGGTGCATGGCAGGCAGAGATGCATCTAAATTATTAAGAGGCTTCCACTAAATGATTTTAATTGTTAAAAAATGTTGGTGATACAAACTCCATTGAGCTTGCTGCACCGAAAGGGCTGCTGTACATTGTCTGCTGTTTGCTAAGTATCTACATAACAAGTGGCTTAAAAAAGCTGCTAAAAGCACGAGTTAATGACACTGACACTTTTAGTACTTCACTTTCCCATTACTCTTCACTTTTGTTATTATTGGGATAATGGCTAGCAGGATTGGAGGTTTTCTTCAGAGCACACTTTACAATATGTATACACGACTGGAGCAGGAGATCCAGGGTGAATACCGCTGCGACAAATGTATGTTGCGTATCTAATTCAACACTGAGGGCAACTGACAATATTGAGAGGAGCATGCTGCTCACTAAGTAATCAGTTAGTGGGGTAGAAATAGAGGTTGGAGATATGGGTCAGGAGGAGCAGGTAAGTAGGGTTAATGTAGTCAAGTGGGGTACAAAGGGGTCTCAGAAAAGGAAGGCCACTCCTGTTACTGTGCATCCAAGCAAAATTGCAAGTTGAATGGTGATGCAAAGGTGTCAGTCTCAGAAATGAAAGCCCTAGTGGATACTGCTCTCCTTACCAGCCTGGTGGACAGTCCAGCTAGTAGTCGTAGGGATTGTAGTGCAGGTAGGGCCAGACAGTTAGTATTTATTGGGATTCTATAATCAGGAAGACAAATAGAGTAATGTGTTGCTAAGACTGCCTCAACTAAATCGTTTTTGGAAAGGTTCGGCATGTGATGGAATAGGTGGAAAAATTACTGGGAAGGGCTGGTGATGACCCAGCTTTGGTGGTCTATGTTGGGACTAATGACAGAAACATGGTAGGTGGAGAATCCTTAAGGAAACATTTTAAGAACTATGTTCCAAGCTGAAGGAAAAGACCTCCAAAGTGGTATTCTCTGGAATACTGCCTGTGCTATGTGCAACCCAGGAAAGACAATGGGAGCTCAGGAAGCGAATTATATGGCTAAGGCTACTTTCACATATGCATCAAGAAAGTCTAGCAGGCTGTTCCGGTAGAGAACAGCCTGCTGGACTTCTTTGTATCCAGCCTGCTGGACTTCTTTGGATTCAGCAGAACAAAAATTGCTGCATGCAACGGTTCTTGCCTGGCCGAATCCTGGTTTATATGCTGGGGAGCATCCAAATCCCCGCCACATCCTATTATAGTCAGTGGGGTTTAGCGGGTATCTGACCATGCTGAATCCAGAGATGTCCAGAACAGCCTGCCAGAGTTCTTTGACGCATGTGTGAAACTAGCCTTGAGTCTTTGTGTAATGCAGAGGGTTTGGGAACTAGAACGCTGCCCCGACTTTTAATTGGGATACAAACGGTAATTGGCAGGTAACTAGCACCTACATGGAAGTGGGTCTGCTGTGCTGGAGGATAGAATTCTAGCAAAGGTGATAGAGTATTTAAACTAGGTATTAGGGGCGAAGGTAAGGCAAAATATTAAGTGGTAGATACACAGGGGAGAATAAGTATTTTGGCAACTACCTTCTTCCCTCATTAAGAGCATTGAAGATGGGTCGTGGCTCGGTTGGGTCTTCCAGCATAACAATGACCCGAAACACACAGCCAGGGCAACTAAGGAGTGGCTCTGTAACAAGCATTTCAAGGTCCTGGAGTGACCTAGCCAGTCTCCAGACCTGAACCCAAACGAAAATCTTTGGAGGGAGCTGAAACTCAATGTAGCCCAGCGACAGCCTTGAAACCTGAAAGATCTGGAGAAGGGGGCCAAATCCCTGCTGCAGTGTTTGCAAACTTGGTCAAGAACTACATGAAAAATCTGACCTCTGTAATTGTAAAGAAAGGTTTCTGTACTCTGGTTTTCTATTGTATCAAATACTTATTTCATGCAATGAAATGCAAATAATTATTTAAAAATCATACAATGTGATTTTCCGGATATTTTCTTTTTTTTCTTAGATTCTGTCTCTCACAGTTCAAGTGTACCTACGATAAAAATAACAGACCTCTCTATTCTTAGTAGGTGGGAAAACTTGCAAAATCGCTAGTGTATTAAATAATTATTTTTCCCAATGTAGGTGAGAGAGGCATCAAAATATATTGGTTGGTGGAGAAATGGATTATAGTGGGGTTATTGGGGCAGTGGATAGAGACATTCACATGTTACAAATAAACATTGAAGAGCAATGTGGCAACAAAATTTCAAGAATCCACATTTCGGGAAATTAATGTGGAAAATTAAATAGTAACATTGAGTCCATTGCTCTGGAGGAACACATTGATGTAGTCTGTGTGGCTGAGACATGACTAGATTGTTCACATGACTTGGATGTTAATCTTCGGGGTTTAAAGGGAATGTATCATCAGAACATGACTTATTGTTTAAATATACATTTTTGGTAAATCATTTTTTCATTTTTGGTGAGTTTTTTTCTTCAATGTCATTATCTATATTTAATAAAAATGTTGTGGGGATTCGCTCTGGTAGTTAGGATTAGCTGGTGCAGCACAAAGGCAAAGTACAAGTTCTTGGTTCATAATATCACTGTTTATTCACAGTGAAAGCAAAACAAATACGCAAGTTGCTTGGTGATCATTCACACACATGAAAAGTTCTTATACAAAACAGTCACCTTTTCTCCTGGGTGTTACTTCACACCCTGTTGGAAGTTCTGCCTTGTCAAGTCCACAGGCAGGCGTTAGGCTGCCTGTTCGCCCTCACAGGGGTCTGAGCCCTCCAGCCAAGCCGCAGATAGATCCCAACACAGCCCTCTGATCACAGCACACAGACCTCCTGAGCTCCACTGTCAGACGGAGGTAATCCTCCTCACCTGGCAGTGCTGGCTGGTTTTTAGAACATGGGGAGTAGTCACCCACCCAGCAGTTTGACTATTCCCAGTAACAGCCATCCCGGATCAGCTATTACAGCCATACTAAGTATCAAGGTGACAAGCAGCAACTGCTGCTGACACATAAAAAACAGCTCTTGCTCCACTGAAGCTAGGAACCTCTGTGACACGTACCTATAATCGACAATGATTCCTTGTATCTTTTTACATTATATATAATCCTGCAATTTTCACACTGGCCACACTGACATCCTACCATTTAAGGGTGATAACATAAATAAGAATCACTTATCTATTATGTTCAGTAATAATATCACTACCATTGGAAAGTGTAGATCTGGAATGCTCAACTTGTGGCTCTCCAGCTGTTGCATAACTACAACTCCCAGCATGCCTGGATAGCATACAGCTATAAGGGCATGCTGGGATTTGTAGTTTTGCAACAGCTGGAGGGCCTCTGGTTGAGCATCCCTAATGTAGATCCTGTTGTGGAATAATTACACTACCACTAGATACCGTATATCCCATCTCATTACCTACTTCTACAGTTATCAGTGACAGGTGGAGTGATTACACCAACATTGGATACGCCACAGTGGAGTGTTGGTCCTAGCTCCAGCTCCTGTACTTCCTGTCATGTTCCTCCCCTTACGCTGGTGGAGTATTTTCAAGAGATGATACCTATCATTGCCTTATTCTCCAGGTAGAATAACGGGCGCTACCACTGGCCAATGTGGTTACTACTGTATGGCCTCCCTTTCGGCTGGAGTGTTGCACAAGCACTTGATGCTCTACTTGGAATTTTAGTTAGGGGCCGACTGCCCATAATTTTGTGGTGATCAAATAAAGATGAGCGAAATTATTGAAATTCCTTTCTGTTCCGATTTTCTGATTTTAAATTCAAATAATTTGTAACAAATCAAAATTATTCAAGTTGGTGTCTAACACTCTGGAAAGACTCTAGGTTGAGAAAAGGAGAGAGTCTAGTATGCCACTCTGAGATTCTTGGCAAGATATATATATATTCCTGGCCTTGGTTAGTATTTTCAAGTGTCAGCGGCAGCTAGTGCTGGTTGACACGTTGCTATTTTAGTATGGCTGTAAGCTGATCCCGGCTCTTACTGGGAGTAGCCAAAGTGCTTGGTGGGTGGCTCCTCCCCACACTCCAGGCCTGGTCTTTTTTGGCCTATATAAAACCAAGCCAGCAGTCTCAGCTGGGTGTGGTTTATCCTCCATCTGACAGAGAAGCTGGGGAGTCCCTATGTTTTGGGACCTGTGATTTTGTGCCGTGCTAAAGGGCTTGAGAGCTTCATTCTGGGAAAAGGGCCCTAAAGCCTGCTGTGGACTGTGGGTGGAAAACTGGTGCGACTAAACACCGAACGGTTTAAGTTAAAGACTTTGTGATTGCCTCTATACTGTGTCCGCTAGCCAGTATACCAGAGCAAAACCCCACAATATTATATATATATATATATATATATATATATATATATAGTGAGCAGGTAGTTACCGGGAGGGAACGCTTCCCTTCCGACAATCGCCTACGTGATTGGGGTCTCTAATACACCTTTTAAACAGAGAATGCTATCTATTACTGATAGCAACCAAATGGGCTGCCTTGAACTCAGAAAGATCATAGATATCTGTAATAATAAAATCCCTGTGTGAGTGCGCTGTGTCCATGTGTCTGTCACCAGTTTTGCACTGGGCATGCGCAGCGGGTCGTCCAATCAGGACACAGCACACACACAGCACTCCATAACCCATAACTGTTTAACCCCTTCCATGTCGCGGTCTTTAGGAACTGCTGTCTGGAAGGGGCTACCCATCGGGTCACTGCTCTGCCCTGGCAGCGGCCCGATGCTTGAAGGTTTAAATTGGTTGTCCGGGTTCAGAGCTGAACCCGGACATACCTCCATTTTCACCCAGGAAGCCCCCTGACATGAGCATCGGAGCAGTTCATGCTCCATTGCTCTCCTTTGCCTTGCACTAAATCGTGCAGGGCAAAGGCATTTTCAAGAGTTCCGGTGACGTACCTGGCTCTCCCCCACTCTGTTCAGCTGCCGCTGGCCACCAATGAGAACAGAGAGGAGTTGAAGGGAGGGACTGTGGCCACTGCGCCACCAATGAATAGAGTTAATGCTTGAATACAAACGTAGCCTGGGTGTGCTGGCCATATCCCATTCCCGGCCTCTATGTCGCCACTACCCGCCGCAATTAACCTTTCCAGTCCTGAGGGGTTAATTGCGGTGGATAGCAGCACACACATTCATAGAGGCCGGGTATGGGATATGGCTGGCACACGTTTGTATTCAATAATTAACTATAGTTATTGGTGGCGCAGTGGCCACAGTCCCTCCCTTCTACTCTTCCTCTTCTCAGTATATTATTTATTGTGGTGAAACCCCCGCCCTGCAGAGCGCCCCCCCTCCAACAGTATTAAATCATTGCTGGCAGTGGCCCCAGGGTCGCCCCCTCCTCACCCATTGGTGGTGCAGTGGCAGCTTCTGATCGGAGCCCCAGCAGAGTAATTGTAGGGCTCTGATCGGTTACTATGGCAGCCAGGAAGCCCTTGCTGGCATGGTAAGCTCCTTGCTGCCGTGTGCACAAAGCACAGTGCAGCAGGGACAGTGTGAAGTCCTATTCACCCTAATATATTTCTATTAGATAGGACAAGGGTTCTAGCACCTAAGGGGGCTAATGCTAAATAAAAAGTACCCCCCCCCCCCCCAAAATATAGCAAATAATATACTGCAATATATATATATCGTTATTGCACAATCTTCAAATTATATTGCAAAATAGATTTTAGGCCATATTGTCCAGCCCTAAGTTCAATACACTGGAGTACACTACGGTATATACCTGTAGTGTACTGCAGTGTATTGTAAGCTATCATACCCACTGGATCTTCAAGAACCAAGTGGATCTAGGTCCAAAAAAGTAAAAAAATAAAAATTAATTATACAAAAAACCTTCCTTAATACACATATAATTGGTTAAAAATTTTGGTATTGCCGTGTTCATAAGGTCCTAATCTATAAAAGGATCATGTTACTACCCCGCACTACCCAAAAATGGTATAAAAAGTGATAAAAGTCATATGTATCCAAAATTAGCACCAATCAAACCGTGACCTCATCCCACAAAAAATGAGCTCCTACATAAGCCAATCGTCCAAAAAAAAAAAAAAAAATGGCTTTCAGAAAATGGAGACACAAAACCCTTTTTATTTTTTTTCAAACATGCTTTTATTGAATAAAATAAAAAGTTTTAAAAATGCACATATTAGGTTTCGTCATGTCCATAACGACCTGCTCTATATAAATAGCATGTGATCCAACACATCTGGTGAACACCATAAAAAAAATATTAATTAGGGGCCAAAAAAAGCAATTTTTACATCACAAAAATTGTAATACCAAGCAATCAACAGCCACTAGTTAGTGCCAGCAGTCTCAGCCACCAGCCAGTGCCAGCAGTCTCAGCCACAGCCGCCAGTCTCGGCCACCAGCCACAACCACCAGTCAGTGTGGTCAAGTTCCTTTGCCATTTAATATAGACTGTTCCTACTAATTTTTATGCACTGCTGTTCTAGCGCCCGTTATTGTAATGTCTAATAAATTTATAAAAGTGCAAGTTTTATTGACTCTTTTTACCTCAAAACTATATATCATTATGCTTGGCTCCTTCTACTGTATAAGGGTATGGTCAGACATAGTATATTCATCATGGATTGGGTGCCAAAAACAGGACCAGCTGAACTGTTTCCGCTGCGATGCAGTACATGCGGCCAAGGGTTTTTACCTCCTGTTTTTCAAGACTGCACCAAGAATGTTCAGGTCCATTCTTGGTGCAGTTACCACGTAAACCCCTTTCAAAGCCACAACAGGAGCTTGCTTGCGGTTTGGCTCCGTTTATAGAAGCTAACCCTAGAATGGGTCTGCATGAAAACTCACAGCAGAAGCCTCAGCACAGTGCAGGGTGGGGATTGTGTCGAGGACAAAATCCTCTGACTGAACATACCCTAATATTCTGCCTGTAGAGTGCACTGCATTTTTGGTGACAGGACCTTTTGTAAAGGTTTAAAAAAAATGGCCTTACAATATGTGACATGTGGTTGAAGTCCATGTATTCCTTTTTTGAAAATGGCACAGTCCAAGATACTTGCTTCTCTGTAAGAAAAATATTCAGGACATCTGATACGAAATACTCAAGAATGGGAAGCTGCTGCTAATGTCAGAATCAGGGTTGCCAACCAGAATTTTTCGCACCAATATCCCGGTTTCAATATTATACCTACTGTAGGTGAAGAGTCTGGCCATCCATGAAGAATATCCAACTTATAGACTTGCACTACATTTAACTTGGCCATCACAGGTACTTAGGCAAATTTAATAAGGGTAACTTTCAACAAAAGCCAAATTCTATTTGAATTCCTAATAATATTCATCCCTTTCTTTCTTGACTTTTGATCATTGACTGGTTTTCTATGATGAGGAAAACTTTCTCTACCTCTGCTTATAAATTCACATTGTGGAGGTAATGTGGAGAGAGGACTTGGATTCCTAAAGGCAGATGTTCATGCTCAACATGTTTGTCAAGGATTTTTTGGGGGAAGTATCCCCTCCTTCAAGCCTCTAGGAACTTTTTCAAGGAGGAAGAGGGGGGAAACTGTTACTCACTTTGCTTGGCTGCAGCAGCTGTCTGAGTGGCCATGTCTCCAGTCATTGGCCATGCCTAGTTTCAAGGAAATCATACACAACCTTTTCTGCTTCTGTCTTTAGCCATAACACTGATTCACAATCTAGTTGCAGCTTTTTTCCTTGGTCCAGCCAGCAGTGTGTGCGGTCATTAGGACAAACAGGACCTGCTTATATTGCTCTTGCTCTTGATCCTTTGGAATGTGCTCTTATACTATACTTTTGATTTTCTCATGGGTAGTTATATTCCTGATATCAAATCATTGCTTGTCTTCCAACTGTGCTTCTATCTTATTTTCGTGTCATGTCCTGTCTGTTACTCTGTTGAAGACCCCGAACGTCGTTTCTGATTTTAAGACTACATACCTGCCACATATTGGTGACTATTCTCAGGACAGTGACTCGGAAATCTGACTTGGAGAATATATACCTCCTTGCATTCATCAAAGATGTTGTCCCATTACAAAAATTTGTCACCGATAGGATAGGTGATACATTTATGGTTATTGGCTGTCCGGTAATTGGGAGCCCAAACAATCACAAGAATGATGGTCCTTTAATCTCAGTTTGAATGGAGCAGTGGTCTTCTTTATGGCTCATGCACATGAATAGCACACTGACCCATTCATTTCTATAGTGTCATGAACAAATTGGTTATTTTCAGGAATCTGTGTGCCTGTACTACAAATCTCAGCACATGCCCTATTCCGGTCTGTATTTTCAGATGAAAATAGCTCTTTCTATTGTGAGAGTGAGAAAAATCCAATATACACATGGAAGCTGTCCGTATTTAGCTGATCCGTTGTTTTTTTTTTTTTTTGCTGACCAAAATACAGACACTGCCATGTACATGAGGCCTTATCATTTCCTTAGACTTTGCTCAGACTACGGCACCAAGCTGATCAAGGCTTAGAGAATCGATATCTCAAGTGAGAAGCATAACAGTTTAAACCTCTTTATAAAGGGAGAATTAGGAAGGAAGAAAATTACATTTGTATTAATCGCTGGGGTTATTTATCAAACTGGTGCAAAGTAGAAATGACTTAGTTGCCCATAGCAACCAGATTCCACCTTTCATTTTCCAAAGGTGCTGCCAAAAATGAAAGGTGGAATCTGATTGGTTGCTATGGGCAGCTAAGTCAGTTTTACTTTACACCAGTTTGATAAATGACATAATTTCGTTGACTTTTTTTTTTTTACATTTTAGATGTTACTGTCTATATATTTATTTTAAATCCTAAAATCCTGCTGTTTTTACACTGACCACTAAGCCTAATAATATCTTAAGACTTCCTGTTCTGTAAAGATCAATTTTTAGCAGTCATCTCCTTATAATAACAGACATGATTACAATAAAAATATCACATATATACAGATACCATAGAATTCACCATCCACAATAAGTGACATTGCAGCTTTACTCTCTTCCTTCCTGTACAATGACCACTGCATAGATCATGCCCCCTTTCCCAACTACAGTAGTTCAGACAGGTGTATTTTTGACATTTTATTTAAGTAAAGCTAGGTCTTTATATAAAGTCAAAATCAATAATGGCCCAGGGGTGAGGCAGAGAATCAGTTACTGGGCATTTTAAGAAAAAATGTCATAATGTCCAATTTAGGGCAATGTGAATTTGAAGCATTTTTATCTCACTCTTGTTTTAAAGACAAAAGGTAAGTGCATTGGTTTTTAATATAACATTTTAAGTAAATATCCTTTCACATCCAGAAGTCCTCTATATGTGATGTCTATTTGGGCATAGTACTCCACTGCAACATCAGGCTTGCTTAGATTTAATACCATAAACTGCTGTGTTCAAAAACTGCTGAGCTGCGACTACTTAAAACAACCCATCAGCTGCTTGTCTACTCTCAGCCAATAGCAAGAGGCTTTGAAGCTGTGAGACATTTTATTACCTGAAGTTTTCCTATATATTTTATCCTGTATAAAACTGTGCTATGTATTCAGGTACAACAGTAAGGCTCCTTTCACACTAGCGTTCGCTGGTCCGCTCGTGAGCTCCGTTTGAAGGAGCTCACGAGCGGACCCGAACGCAGCCGTCCAGCCCTGATGCAGTCTGAATGGAGCGGATCCGCTCAGACTGCATCAGTCTGGCGGCGTTCAGCCTCCGCTCCGCTCGCCTCCGCACGGACAGGCGGACAGCTGAACGCTGCTTGCAGCGTTCGGGTGTCCGCCTGGCCGTGCGGAGGCGTGCGGATCCGTGCGGATCCGTCCAGACTTACAATGTAAGTCAATGGGGACGGATCCGTTTGAAGATGCCACAATGTGGCTCAATCTTCAAGCGGATCCGTCCCCCATTGACTTTACATTGAAAGTTTGGACGGATCCGTACGAGGCTATTTTCACACTTAGCTGTTATATGCTAAAAATAATGCAGACGGATCCGTTCTGAACGGAGCCTCCGTCTGCATTATTATGAGCGGATCCGTTCAGAACGGATCCACCCGAACGCTAGTGTGAAAGTAGCCTAAAGCGTACCTAAACTTTCAGATAACTGCATGCTACTGTACATCTCTAATTCTCAGTTGTCTCTAAGTTGGGCCTTGGAGACACTCTCCCCCTGGTACGCCTCTGGTAATATGGAAGACTAATTAAGAATTTATGGAACTACAGTCTTGTACTTCAAGGCAGACCTAGGTGAAAAAGAAAAACAATGACAAGAGTTTATGACACTTTTATTGAATGCGTGGGATTATTTTTCCCACTCAGTTAAGTTAGGGATAAATTTTGTATTTTAAGATTTTTGTTATAGTTTATGACATGCAGTATTTGGGTAATTTTAAGAAAATAAAACAAACTATGGAAATAGTTTTGGAATGTTCAGATTTTAGGGTATAGGATCAACTTGAAAATGTAAAGTGTTACGATGCTGGAAAATGAGGCCTTCAAACTGTATTTTCTATTGTAGATGTAATAATCGGACTCAGTGTGCAGTTGTGGCTGGACCAGACGTATTTCCTGACCCCTGCCCAGGGACTTATAAATATCTAGAAGTTCAGTATGAATGTGTTCCTTACAGTAAGTATTTATTTTCTTTAATTGTTGCTTTTTTAATATATATGGGGCACATGGAGTTACAGTAGTGGTCCTGTTACAGTTCCATATAAAACAATACAAGTAATTCAATATGGTAAATACTAGGCTTGAGCGAATCAAGCTTCGGATCATAGATCCAAAGTCGATTCGATTTGTTCAGAAAACTTCTTTATTAATGCACTTCAGTACACCATTAAAATGTATTGGCTCAATGTAGGCCAACTTCGTGTTGCAGGAAACTTCGGTGAATTAGTCCGGGATTCCTATCTGCATATTTATAAACATTTGAAATTAGGAATTCAAAGTGGGCTTTGGTACCGAAAAGCCCACCTTGACTTCATAATGTCACGGCTGTTTAAGGGTAACAAGAGCATACACAGTAAAAAGAGCTACTGACTGGACCCAAACTAGGGAAGAGAAAGGGTGACCCCTGTCAGACCCTCAACACTCTCCCTATGCTGCTAAAGCACATGCCCGGATCCATGTGGTGGAACGAGGCATGCCCGCGTGCCTAAGACTGATGAGTAGAGATGAGCGAACTTCTGTTTTAAGTTCGGCGTCTAAAGTTCGGTGGCGGGTTAGCGGAGAATCCCGATATGGATCCGGATATGGATTCCGACTTCCGTTGTGGTCCGTGGTAGCGGAATCAATAATGGCCGATTATTGATTCCGCTACCACGGACCACAACGGAAGTCGGAATCCATATCCGGATCCATATCGGGATTCTCTGCTAACCCGCCCCCGAACTTTAGACGCCGAACTTAAAACAGAAGTTCGCTCATCTCTACTGATGAGCCCTGTAACCCCTACAATAGTGGAAGGGGCACAGCCACCGATGCCCTGCTCAGAATATGGAGGGAACCGTGGCCACCTCAGATCCAGTCAGAAAATCACCAGGTACACAACAATGTCTGCACACTTAGCTGATGGAGCTGCAGCCGCAGAGAAGACGGATCCAAGGGCCGCTGGCAATATCCGGAGTGCTTGCAGCAACAGAACACAGGTCCAGAGAACTAATAGCTTAAGAAGTGAAGATACTCAAGGCAGAGCTACAACTGAAAAGAGAAATATAATCCACGCCCTGCAATAGGAGGAGGGGTGATTTAAAGGCAGGGAAATCAAACGCAGGAGGAACAGCTGGGAGTAAAGACCTCATCAAAGGGGCGGAGAGACAGAACAGTGAGAACACCTCCAAACTCTAAGTGACATCATCACAGGGGTGGAGACACAGAGCTGTGAGAACGTCTCAAAGCTCTGGTAGTGACACATAATTTCAAATGTTTTAAAATACGCAGACCTAAATACCGGACTGATTCACGAAGTCTCGCACGACTTCGGGTGATAAAAAGTTGGCCTACACGGAGCCAATACATTTTTATGACGTTTTTGAATGAATCGACTTTGAAACGGTTATCCAAATCTTGATTCGTTCAAGCCTAGTAAGTACCAATCTGTACTTCAAACAAAGCCAACCTAGGGCAACAGAACTAGTCTGCAACGTCCCGATTCATTCAGTACATAAAATGCAGAAATGTTCCCGGGTACCACATTTGGATGGCACCCAGTTTCACTCACCACCTCCAATCAAAGATAAAACTAGAAAATGATCAGTGGGTTGTCAGGTAGTCTTTAAAATTATTTTGTCAAGCTCCAATATTCTTCCCACTCCGTGGTCTCAGTCTCAGACTGCACGAGAAATACTACATATTTTACTTTTTATCAGAAAACAGTTTCTTCCAAATAGCTTAAACAAAAAAAGAGAATATAGGGGGGCATTTATCAATTGCTCAGTTTTTTTTGTCTCTTTTGACTTGGTTTCTTGTGCCATGTCAAATTCATGAGATGGTGCACAGATTTTATAGTGTACAGCATAGATGTAATGTGGTTTTTCCTTTTTAAGTGTTTATACGCAAGGGGGTCATTTGACGTACTGTGCGACTGGCTGCAACATTTTGTGGGACATTTTACATTTTGTCGTACATCATAAATGGTGCAGGTCAAAAAAGTGATCTGTTTTCTGAAGCAGACTAACAATTTTGCACAATTTAACACCACAAAACTGTCAGCCTTCATAAATATTCCCCATAGTGCGCACTGCCAGGAAAGTTTTAAAAACCAAACAGTAATTTCTCATACTCACAAAAATAGGATTAAAAACAGCATATCTGATATCACATGCGCAAATCTAACCGGGACATTTGTGCTATCAGATATGTTGTTTTTAATTCTATCTTTGTGAGTATGGGGAATTAAAAGTTTTGTTTTTAAAACTTTCTTGGCTGTGCGTACTACTGTTTATTATCTTTTTTGTTCAAGCTTTTTGGAAGAAAAGAAATGTTGGATCTAGTATTTCTCATGCAGGCTGAGATTGAGACTATGGAGTGAGAAGAATATTGGAACTTGACAAAAGAGTTTTAAAGACATTTTGGCTGGAAGGGGTGTTTACCTCACCCAGAATACTCGGATGAGGTAAAAGAATCCAGTGGTGGGTGGTTTCAGCAAAGTGTAGTTTTCTGATGCACTTTTCTATAAACTGTTTTATGGGCCTGGATTTTTATGGAATGGTGGGTAGGTTGGCAGAGGGACCTGCCATTCCCTCCCCCACTCCAATACACCACTTTGCCCAAGCCTGAGGCAAACTAAGGTGTAGCTGCTGGGCTTATTACTGTGGGGATAAATAAAGAGCTCAAGTGCTCTGTCAGTGTCGGATCCTACAATCTGCATGACCTGCTGGCTGAGGAGACCCTGATCATGTGTTTACCAAGTATCTAGGTGAGGTGACGATACAGTTTAGTTAGCGCGCAGACAGCCGACCATTTTATAATGCTGTTTATAGTTCATTTGATTTGGAGTCACATGAGCGTGACTGATTAGGTCCGGATGTGTTCAGGGTGCGTTCAGTGAAACTTGCACTATTTTGCAAGCAAGTTCAGCCAGTTTTGTCTGCGATTGCGTGCAGTTGTTCAGTTTTTCCGCGCGGGTGCAGTGCGCTTTGATGTGTTTTTCACGCGCGTAATAAAAAACTGCACGTTTACAAACAACATCTCTTAGCAACCATCAGTGAAAAACGCATCGCACCCGCATTTGCTTGCGGATGCAATGCGTTTTTCACACAGCCCCATTCACTTCTATGGGGCCAGGGCTGCGTGAAAAATGCAGAATATAGAACTTGCTGCGATTTTCACACAACGCAGAACTGATGCGTGAAAAACAACGCTCATGTACACAGACCCATTGAAATGAATGGGTCAGTATTCAGTGCGGGTGCTATGCGTTGACGTCACGCATTGCACCCGCGCGGGAAACTCGCTCGTGTGAAAGGGGCCTTAAGGCTACTGTCACACCAGCGTTTTTGCTGGATCCATCATGGATCAGCAAAAAAGCTTTCATCACGATAATACAATCGTCTGCATCTGTTATGAATGGATCCAGTTGTATTATCTTTAAAATAGCCATGACAGATCCATCATCAACACCATTGAAAGTCAATAGGGATGGATCTTACATTAACCGCCTCCGGACCATCTAACGCAGATGTGCGGTCCGGAGGCGGCAGCCCTGCGCAGAGTGACGCATATACGCGTCATCTCGCGAGGGCCGAGATTTCCTGTGAGCACGCGCACACAGGCGCGCGCGCTCACAGGAAGAGAAGGTAAGCGAGTGGATCTCCAGCCTGCCAGCGGCGATCGCTCGCTGGCAGGCTGGAGATGTGATTTTTTTTAACCCCTAACAGGTATATTAGACGCTGTTTTGATAACAGCGTCTAATATACCTGCTACCTGGTCCTCTGATGGTCCCTTTTGTTTGGATCGACCACCAGAGGACACAGGTAGCTCAGTAAAGTCGCACCAAACACCACACTACACTACACCCCCCCTGTCACTTATTAACCCCTTATGAACCCATGATCACCCCATATAAACTCCCTGATCACCCCCCTGTCAGGCTCCGTTCAGACGTCCGTATGATTTTTACGGATACATGGATCGGATCCGCAAAACACATGCGGACGTCTGAATGGAGCCTTACAGGGGGGAGATCAATGACAGGCGGGTGATTACCCATATACACTCCCTGATCACCCCCTGTCATTGATCACCCCCCTGTAAGGCTCCATTCAGACGTCCGCATGTGTTTTGCGGATCCAATCCATGTATCCATGGATTCGTAAAAATCATTCGGACGTCTGAATGGAGTCTTACAGGGGGGTGATCAATGACAGGGGCGTGATCACCCATATACACTCCCTGATCACCCCCTGTCATTGATCACCCCCCTGTAAGGCTCCATTCAGACGTCCGTATGATTTTTACGGATACATGGATCGGATCCGCAAAACACATGCGGACGTCTGAATGGAGCCTTACAGGGGGGTGATCAATGACAGGGGCGTGATCACCCATATACACTCCCTGATCACCCCCT
This sequence comes from Bufo gargarizans, assembly GCF_014858855.1. Lineage (NCBI taxonomy): Eukaryota > Metazoa > Chordata > Amphibia > Anura > Bufonidae > Bufo > Bufo gargarizans. The sequence goes on from NC_058080.1 coordinate 322,703,814, forward strand.
GTCATTGATCACCTCAGGCCCCTCATTGAATACCTTGGGGTGTCTTCTTTCCAAAGTGGGGTCACATGTGGGGTATTTATACTGCCCTGGCTTTTTAGGGGCCCGAAAGCGTGAGAAGAAGTCTGGGATCCAAATGTCTAAAAATGCCCTCCTAAAAGGAATTTGGGCACCTTTGCGCATCTAGGCTGCAAAAAAGTGTCACACATCTGGTATCGCCCGACTCAGGAGAAGTTGGGGAATGTGTTTTGGGGTGTCATTTTACATATACCCATGCTGGGTGAGAAAAATATCTTGGTCAAATGCCAACTTTGTATAAAAAAAATGGGAAAAGTTGTCTTTTGCCAAGATATTTCTCTCACCCAGCATGGGTATATGTAAAATGACACCCCAAAACACATTCCCCAACTTCTCCTGAGTACGGCGATACCAGATGTGTGACACTTTTTTGCAGCCAAGGTGGGCAAAGGGGCACACATTCCAAAGTGCACCTTTCGGATTTCGCAGGCCATTTTTTACACATTTTGATTGCAAGGTACTTCTCACACATTTGGGCCCCTAAATTGCCAGGGCAGTATAACTACGCCACAAGTGACCCCATTTTGGAAAGAAGACACCCCAAGGTATTCCGTGAGGGGCACGGCGAGTTCCTAGAATTTTTTATTTTTTGTCGCAAGTTAGTGGAATATGAGACTTTTGTAAGAAAAAAAAAAAAAATCATCATTTTCCGCTAACTTGTGACAAAAAATAAAAAGTTCTATGAACTCACTATGCCTATCAGCGAATACCTTAGGGTGTCTACTTTCCGAAATGGGAAATTTGTGGGGTTTTTCTACTGTCTGGGCATTGTAGAACCTCAGGAAACATGACAGGTGCTCAGAAAGTCAGAGCTGCTTCAAAAAGCGGAAATTCACATTTTTGTACCATAGTTTGCAAACGCTATAACTTTTACCCAAACCATTTTTTTTTTTTGCCCAAACATTTTTTTTTTTATCAAAGACATGTAGAACAATAAATTTAGCGAAAAATTTATATATGGATGTCTTTTTTTGCAAAATTTTACAGCTGAAAGTGAAAAATGTCATTTTTTTTCAAATAAATCGTTAAATTTCGATTAATAACAAAAAAAGTAAAAATGTCAGCAGCAATAAAATACCACCAAATGAAAGCTCTATTAGTGAGAAGAAAAGGAGGTAAAATTCATTTGGGTGGTAAGTTGCATGACCGAGCGATAAACGGTGAAAGTAGTGTAGTGCAGAAGTGTAAAAAGTGGCCTGGTCATGAAGGGGGTTTTAGCTAGCTAGGGTTGAAGTGGTTAAAGATGACATTTAAAGTCATGACGGATCCGTCTTGCTCCGCACCACATTGCCGACAGAAAAATGCTGTTTGGACTTTTTAGGCCTCTTTCAGATGGGCGTTGCGGGAAAATGTGTGGGTGCGTTGTGGGAGCACCCACGATTTTTCAGTGCGAGTGCAAAACATTGTAATGCGTTTTGCACTCGTGTGAGAAAAATCGTGCGTGTTTGGTAACCAAACCCGAACTTCTTCGCAGAAATACGGGCTTGGGATCAGTGTTCTGTAGATTGTATTATTTTCCCTTATAACATGGTTATAAAGGAAAATAATAGCATTCTGAATACAGAATGCATAGTAAAATAGCGCTGGAGGGGTTAAAAAAAATTATAAAAAATTTAACTCACCTTAGTCAACTTGCTCGCGTAGCCGGCATCTCCTTCTGTCTTCCTCTTAGCTTTGTGTAGCAACAGGACCTGTGGTGACATCACTCCGGTCATCACATGATCCATCACCATGGTAAAAGATCATGTGATGACTGTGAAGTCACCAAAGGTTCTTGTTGCTACACAAAGCTAAGATGAAGACAGAAGGAGATGCCGGGCTGCGCGAGCAAGTGGATTAAGGTGAGTAAATATTATTTTTCTTAACCCCTCCAGCGCTATTTTACTATGCATTCTGTATTCAGAATGCTATTATTTTCCCTTATAACCATGTTATAAGGGAAAATAATAATGATCGGGTCTCCATCCCGATCGTCTCCTAGCAACCGTGTGTGAAAATCGCACCGCATCCGCACTTGCTTGCGGATGCTTGCGATTTTCACGCAGCCCCATTCACTTCTATGTGGCCTGCGTTGCGTGAAAAACGCACAAAGAGGAGCATGCTGCGATTTTCACGCAACGCACAAGTGATGCGTGAAAATCACTGCTCATGTGAACAGCCCCATAGAAATGAATGGGTCGGTATTCAGTACGGGTGCAATGCGTTCACTTCACGCATCGCATCCGCGCGGAATACTCGCCCGTGTGAAAGGGGCCTTAAACTACTGAATCTTGTGAATTCTGTCATCGTCGACACCTGTTCACACACGGATCCAAAACATATGAGCGCTGATCTCTAGAACAAAAGGACAGAAGTGTTGCTGCGGGACAGGAAGGGAGACGGACTCGTCTATAGGCTTTTCTTGCTCCTGTCTCGTGCAGGGAGAGCGTGCTATGTGCCTGCTTCTTTCCCCTTGTTCTAGAGATTGGTAGGGGTGTCAGCACTCAGTCCACCAACAATCAAAACTTTTGATATGTCCTTATAATATAGTTACTGAATGTACAGTAAACCTTTAAAATCTGCAGTTAAAGGTTTGAAACCGCGCTGCTAATGGTTCAGTCAGACGCTGCACAAGTGACAGAAATAGGGTATTAGCCTTCGTCCTCTTCAGACCGCCTCCTCTGTAGGATTAAATGACCAGCATATAGTGAAGTACCCTCTTAGTTGTTAATAAAAAAAGGTTTTATTCTACTCACAGACAATGGTAGATCATAGGCATATCACAATTAGTGAAAACAACTTGAAGTCCTGCCCGACCCGGGTTTCGCTCTCTGGCTTCCTCAGGGGCGACAACTGCGCATGTCCACAGCTGGGCCCTTTAAATAGCCCAGCCTCCCATTATCGTAGGAATCACTCCCAATCAAAGTTTTTTTTTATTTTTATTTTTTTATTTTTTAAATACATGATAAAAGCAGTATTCATAACATATCCTTAATAGGAACATTCATATCCTTATAAAACAATATCAGCCATACACCAAATTGTATAAAAAAATCGATTAGAAAATATCTTAAATATACAATATACTTTTCCATATCTCACATAGCTGTGCCGCAGCTTTATCTTATATACAACCTTTCACCATATTTCAACTTATCCCCTTTCTTACTCAACCGCATTTTAGTATTAACATGCTTCCTTTTTCACAGTTGTATGACCGCATCTTATAAAAAGCTTTTAATTCACAGTATTCTTACTTTTCTTGTGTGCTTCACCACATGCTCACCTGATTACATCTCCACCCACTATTGGTCACGTTACTCTAAACGTTATTACCCCACCCTTTTCCCATTCATAAAACTCAGATCACATTTTCAGCTACCCAATCCCTAGTTACTACTCATGACATCTCCTGAAAGGTCCTCAACACAAGGTGGAAGTTGTTACTATTTAATTTCCTATGGGCACTTCTTCTCCTTTTTGCACTTTATATTAAACATGGCTTTAGATCAAACTCTATGTTTAAACCGCTCGGCTGCAAGGTGCCCAATTGATAAATCCATTGTACTTCTTTTCGGTTAATTTGTGCCAAAAAATCGCCTCCACGCCAATGTGGTTTAACCACTTCCACCCCAGCAAACTTCAAGCCCTGCGGGTTCTTGCCATGCATCAGCATGAAGCGGGCTGATACACTATGACTCATCAGTCCTCTCTTGATATTTCCTATATGCTCCTGGATCCTCACTTTTAATTTCCTCACTGTTCTACCTACGTATTGGAGTCCACAAGGGCACTCCAATACGTAGATAATACCCTCATTTTCACAGGAACATTTTCCCTTTATTTTAAATTCCTCTCCATTCTTTTTAGATACAATACAGTCAAGTGTTCTCATTCTCCCTTTTGTATTCCGATTCGGGTTCTCAGGAATAGCCTTTCCTAATATGGGGTCATTTTTAAGTGTTAAAAAGGCTGTTAGAAAAAATTGGGGAACACTTAAAAATGACCCCATATTAGGAAAGGCTATTCCTGAGAACCCGATGTTCACCTTTAAAAAGGCTCCAAGTATCAGAACTAAGTTGGTACATAGTGCCATTCCCCCAGTAGATAAAAAAACGGGGTAGGGAGGGAGGGAAGTTCACTTGGTGTGGATTTTGTATCAGGGTGCAAGAATCGGAATACAAAAGGGAGAATGAGAACACTTGACTGTATTGTATCTAAAAAGAATGGAGAGGAATTTAAAATAAAGGGAAAATGTTCCTGTGAAAATGAGGGTATTATCTACGTATTGGAGTGCCCTTGTGGACTCCAATACGTAGGTAGAACAGTGAGGAAATTAAAAGTGAGGATCCAGGAGCATATAGGAAATATCAAGAGAGGACTGATGAGTCATAGTGTATCAGCCCGCTTCATGCTGATGCATGGCAAGAACCCGCAGGGCTTGAAGTTTGCTGGGGTGGAAGTGGTTAAACCACATTGGCGTGGAGGCGATTTTTTGGCACAAATTAACCGAAAAGAAGTACAATGGATTTATCAATTGGGCACCTTGCAGCCGAGCGGTTTAAACATAGAGTTTGATCTAAAGCCATGTTTAATATAAAGTGCAAAAAGGAGAAGAAGTGCCCATAGGAAATTAAATAGTAACAACTTCCACCTTGTGTTGAGGACCTTTCAGGAGATGTCATGAGTAGTAACTAGGGATTGGGTAGCTGAAAATGTGATCTGAGTTTTATGAATGGGAAAAGGGTGGGGTAATAACGTTTAGAGTAACGTGACCAATAGTGGGTGGAGATGTAATCAGGTGAGCATGTGGTGAAGCACACAAGAAAAGTAAGAATACTGTGAATTAAAAGCTTTTTATAAGATGCGGTCATACAACTGTGAAAAAGGAAGCATGTTAATACTAAAATGCGGTTGAGTAAGAAAGGGGATAAGTTGAAATATGGTGAAAGGTTGTATATAAGATAAAGCTGCGGCACAGCTATGTGAGATATGGAAAAGTATATTGTATATTTAAGATATTTTCTAATCGATTTTTTTATACAATTTGGTGTATGGCTGATATTGTTTTATAAGGATATGAATGTTCCTATTAAGGATACGTTATGAATACTGCTTTTATCATGTATTAAAAAATAATTAATAAATTTGATTGGGAGTGATTCCCACGGTCTGATAATGGGAGGCTGGGCTATTTAAAGGGCCCAGCTGTGGACATGCGCAGTTGTCGCCCCTGAGGAAGCCAGAGAGCGAAACCCGGGTCGGGCAGGACTTCAAGTTGTTTTCACTAATTGTGATATGCCTATGATCTACCATTGTCTGTGAGTAGAATAAAACCTTTTTTTATTAACAACTAAGAGGGTACTTCACTATATGCTGGTCATTTAATCCTACAGAGGAGGCGGTCTGAAGAGGACGAAGGCTAATACCCTATTTCTGTCACTTGTGCAGCGTCTGACTGAACCATTAGCAGCGCGGTTTCAAACCTTTAACTACTTGACTTTCAGTGTGAATACCCACCACACTACACCGGAACCAGCAGCGCAGATAAGTGTCCGTGTTTTGGGACACAGGACTGACATTTTCATTTTGATTGTATACTTTAAAATCTGCAGCATGCTCTGTTTTGCATTGGATTCGTTCAGGTTTTTATCATAGATTTCAACTTTTGTTGTAAAAGATGAAGTCCACTGTAAAATCTGCATATTAATAGGTATTCACTACAGATTTTACTGCATGTGTTTACAGGGTTCTACTAACAGAAATGGTTTTATGAATAGCAACGTTTCGGCTCTGCAATAGAGCCTGTCTCAAGCTTGAGAAAGGATCTATTGTGGAACCGAAACGTTGCCATTTTGCCTCATGGGTGAATAAAACTACAGTTGTTTTTGGAGTGCTGTCCCATTTTCATCTTTTATATTTAGCATTGAGCTTATGCTCAGGGACATAGCACCTGACTTTTTCTTACCCGGTGCTTGATATACACACACACACAATATATACATACATAAAATTCGGAAAAAATATACATACTTTTTTCATTTTTATAATATGTGTGAAGGCAGTTTGCCTGGATTTGTGGGAGGGGCTGAGGTCCGCCTCCAGCCTATTTAGGGCACCCCCTTACTTGGCTCCTGCACCGTCCGAGGTCTGAGCTTTGAGGGAGGAAGTCGCTTGTGGAGTTACTGGAGAGTTACCTGCGAGTTGCTGAGTCTTGGAAGTTTTGCGTCACTCGGTTCACTGTGGGTCGCGTTTTCCCGGTATACTATGAGTCATCCATACGGTACAGCTGGGGCCTCACGGTTGCCCCCTGTACCGGCTCATTTCATTTCACCAAACTTTGCACTCATGTCACAAATTCTCGTTACAAGTCACTATAATTTCATGTCTGCGGTACAGCACGGGGTCTCACGGTTGCCCCCTGTACTAGCTCAAGTCAATTCACCATTTGTTTCACTCATGTCACGCTATTTGTCGCTCACAAGTCACTGGCCATTTTTCATGTCTGTCATGTTTGGGGTCATGCAAAAACACGACTGCGCTGCAGCCCTACTCCAAGTCACCAGCCAGCACGGGTTATCATTCCCGTGGCTGCCACCTTTTCAGTTTCCCTCCATCTCCACGGCAACCTCTTACACACGTGCCCACCCCCCTCAACCCCCGGTTCAGGTCAGCGGCATGCCCGCACTCACACACCCGCCACATGGTTGGCTCGTACCGGCCGCACCACACACACCCCCCCCTCCACAGTCAGCGCTGCTGCTGCAGACTTCCTCGTTCTCCCCTCCGCTGCACCGGCCCGCCCCGCCGCTTCTCCTGCCGCGCTGTTGATGGCGGCCACCCGCGTCCCAGTACCTGGTCTGCGCACGTGCGGCCGGTGGTTCTGCGCATGCGCGTCGGCGCGTGCGCAGCAGCCCGGCGGCCGCCGGCTAGTGCGGCTGGTTGGTGGGGGGTTCCGCCACAGTTCTGCTCGGCCCCGGTCTGACCACAATACCCTGCCCCAGGCTCCATCCACTGGCCCCCCCTCACACAGGTGGCACAATCCAGAAGGAGCTCAAACGGTTCCCCTCAACACTCACACCCCCACCACACCTGCCCACAGTTCCCATCATCACAAACCCGCCACATCACCCGCGTGCCCCATGGGAAAATAAATAAATAAAGAAATCAAAGTTCCATTAGTGTCATAGGAAAGAAGCCCGCCATAAAAAAAAAAAAAAAAAAAATTGCAAATAAATAAAGGAGAAACCAGCCATAGTCCATGGCCGCACGGAAAAGAAAAAAAACAAAAAAACACCGCCATACGGTCTGCTGATCACACGTTCCGCAACAAATCCCCCACGTCACGGGCCTCATTTTGCACGCCATCCGCACAGCCGTGGCACCACTGCTGCTCACATCATGATCCTCTCAGTCCACTCTCGGCACACTACTTTCTGTCTAAACCCCTTTTAAGCGGTCAAGCTTAAACACATTTGCGCTGCACGTGTGTCCAGTGATTTTTTTCTTGCTACCAGGTACGGTAACCTAGTCTGAAACCCGCCACATCACCCTCGTGCTCCATGGTCCAAAAAAAAAAAAAAAAAGGGATAAACCCCCTCCATATAGTCCATGGCCACGCGTTCCACCCCGCAAAAAACAAAACAAAAAAAAAAAACAAAAAAAAAACCCGCCAGATAGTCCCATGGTACGTTCCACCAAGGAAAAGGGAAAAAAAAAAATAGGTATGGCGCCACGTAGACCAGGTGGTCACACGTTCATGACGGTCATTTCAGGCTCATGTTTAACTACTTATCATCACCGTGTGGTCACCCCGTTCAGCCCCTTGGCTTCAGGGGCCCGGTGACCGTTCTTCGTGTTGTCCATTAGGGGTACCATATGGTTGTAGGCGGGGTAGTGTCTCAAGTTCATTGTCGGAGATGGTCATGGTTAGGCGAGTCATGGGGGCCGCATAAGTGAAAACAAAAAAAAAAAAAAAATAAATATATATATATATTAATAATTTCATCTGCCATTAATCTCCCACGCAGGGCTTCTCCGTTTTAGTTTTACACACCGAACTCCGCCATTGGTCTCCCACGCGTGTCTTCTCCGGTCAGTACGCACCCACGACTCCACTATTAGTCTCGCATGCATGGTTGCTCCATTTCAGTTGTATACATACGACTCCGCTATTTGAGTCTCTCACGCATGGCTCCGCCATTAGAGTCTCACGCATGGCTTTCTCCTTTTTAGTGTTTCACATACAACTCCGCCATTAGAGTCTCTCACACATGGCTTCTCAGTTTTAGTGTTTCACATAACTCCGCCATCAGAGTCCCTCACGCATTACTTCGCCGTTTTAGTTTACACACATTACTCCGTCATTACAGACTCTCACGCATTACTTCGCCGGTTAGTTTACACTCATAACTCCGCCATTAGAGTCTCTCACGCATTACTTCGCTGTTTTACTTTCACACACATAACTCCGCCATAAGAGACTCTCACGCATCACTTGCCGTTTTAGTTTCACACAATAACTCCACCATTAGAGTCTCTCACATATGACTCCGCCATTAGAGTCGCTCACGCATGGCTTCCCCGTTTTAGTGTTACACACAGGACTCCGCCATTAGTCTCACGCATGGCTTCTCCGTTAGTGTCACGCATATGACTTTGCCAGTAGAATCTCTCACACATGGCTTCTCCGTTTCAGTGTCACACATACAACTCCGCCATTAGAGTCTCTCACGCATTACTTTGCCGGGTTAGTTTTACACATATGACTCTGCCATTAGTCTCACGCATGGCTTCTCCGTTAGTGTCACACACATGACCTTCACCAGTAGAATCTCTCACGCACGGCCCTGCCATTAGAGCCTCTCACGCATGGCTTCTCCGTTCTAGGGTTACACACATGGCCCCGCCATTACAGTCTCTCACGCATGGCTCCGCCATTAGAGTCTCTCACGCATGGCTTCTCCGTATTAATGTCACACACATGACCCCGCCATTAGAGTCTCTCACGCATGGCTCCGCCATTAGAGTCTCTCACGCATGGCTTCTCCGTATTAATTTCACACCCATGACCCCGCCATTAGAGTCTCTCACGCATGGCTTCTCCGGGTGAATTTTTACACACATGGCTCCACCTTTAGAGTCTCACGCATGGCTCCGCCTTAAAGTCTCTCACGCATGGCTTCTCCGTGCCATTTTACACATTTGGCTCCGCCTTTAGAGTCTCTCACGCATGGCTCCGCCATTAGAGTCTCTCACGTATCGCTTCCCCATTCAAATCCTACACACACAACTCTGCCAGTCGAGGCCGGCTGCGTGGTCCCGCAACCAGTAGGTTCCATGTCTTTTCTGCCTTCAGACCCGCTCGCATGGCTCGGTCATCAGTGGCTTGCAATACAATTATCTTATGGTGACTCGCACGCGTGGCTTGCGCCATTAGAGTCTCTCTCAACATTTCATATCACCCCACGCCCAACAGATGGTGTCCAGTCAGGGTTCTGGATGCTTACAGACAACGTCACAAGTTTTCTACCCTCTCAACCGCTACTTTACTACATGGTTCGGTACTCACCACCACCACCTTCATGACCCATGTCAGGTCATCCCTCACACAACTGGGCCTCAACGCAGCCAACTACTCAGGGCACTCCTTTCGCTTTGGAGCCGCGTCCACGGCCTCCAGGGCCAACGCCCCTACTCATGTCATCGGGAATTGGGGCGCTGGAAGTCATCCGCTTACTCGCGATACATTCCCAATCCAACACAAGAGTTAAGAGATACTTTCCAAAACATGTCGGGTTGAGCTATTCATGTATATTTGACTACAATAACTGGTTATTTCATTTTTGCCCTCTTCTTTCTCAGGCCTACCTCATCCTCGGTTTCGGCACACCACAACCGACTACGCTTATTCCCTGATTTCCTAGGGTTCTTCACTGTACTACCGTAAGCGCCTCACACAAGTGTGAAGGCAGTTTGCCTGGATTTGTGGGAGGGGCTGAGGTCCGCCTCCAGCCTATTTAGGGCACCCCCTTACCTGGCTCCTGCACCGTCCGAGGTCTGAGCTTTGACCCTCCCACCACTCCACTCATTTACAACTCATTTCCTCCATATCTCTATCCTTGGGTGGGCCCTCTTCTTTCTCAGGCCTACCTCATCCTCGGTTTCGACACACCACAACCGACTACGCTTATTCCCTGATTTCCTAGGGTTCTTCACTGTACTACCGTAAGCGCCTCACACAAATATATATATATATATATATATATTTGGTAAAATCTAGGATCCGCCCACTTTTCGTTAGCCCAGTCCATTTTCGGGCGGGACAGCGACCAGAAAAAAATCTATCAAATGCCTACTGTATGCAGGGGCTCAGGAGGGTGTTATGGCAGGGAACTTCAGGGAAGCATATCCTCCTCCACTAGCTGCTGATTTCTTTCACACTCAGAGGGCATTAGTGATGGGAGTAGACTGTACATGCTCTGCTCTTACAGGTGAAGGAGAAGTGCGCAGGCGCAGATAGACTGCACAGATCATCTGGCATGGACGAGCTTGTTGTGAAGCTCCTCCGTGTCGCGTGCAGCCATGGACGGATTCGGCTGCAGGGCAAAGCGGGCTCAGGGGACGTGGCTTCAGATAATAGAAAAGACAGGCAGATCTGCCCAAAGGGCTTCTGTCACCCCACTAAACGTATCATTTTTTTTTGGTCTACTTATAATCCCTATCCTGCCATATTGCCATACATTATGTTATTAATAATTTTCGTTCAGTAGATTTAGCCCAAAACTTACTTTTATGATATGCTAATTACCTTTTGAAATGCTGACAGGGCCGGCTGGAGGAGGAGATCGCGGCTGGCCCTGTCAATCAACACAAGGAGGGGGCAGTTTTCTGCGGTTGCTACCAGCAAGTAGACGCCCTACTTGCTTGGTAGAAAGGTAATTAGCATATCATAAAAGTAAGTTTTTGGCTAATTCTACTGAACGAAAATCATTAATAACATAATGTATGGCAGGATAGAGATTATAAGTAGACAAAAAAAAATAATGCGTTTAGTGGGGTGACAGAAGCCCTTTAATGACATATATTAGGAAATTTACTTTTTCCCTGCCTCCGACACAGTAGTAGCAAATACTTGGAGAGTGGCCAACCCCTTTAAATAAATGATAAAGTATAATATTTTTGACTACTTTGATTTGGTTATCTTTATCTACTTTTAGGACTTGCGTGAAAAAAAGCCACATTGTATATACCTTTTTTTTTGTTTTGAAAAGAAAAATAATGTAGGGCTTACCTAGTCTAATTTAAGTGCAACTAATTGTAGTCTAAACGATTTTTTAAAATGAGTGCTGTTTATTACCTTTGATCCCTTGTTAGCTGCACATTTCGGCATAAATTTTCACACACAACAGATTTCTTGTAGATATTTGTACTACTGACACAAGCCTGCTAGGATTGGCTGAGCATGCATGTGTTCTAAACGGGGAGAGGGGAGTATATTACTGCTGGACACTTCTGGCTACGCTAAAAGGAATGGTTAATATGTACCAGTAAACAATGATTTTCAATGGCTTTTGTCAGGAAATAACACAGTGACTTCTGTTATCACAGTTCCTTTTATCTCTGCTTCATCTTTATATCTGAACAAAAGAATAGAATAAAAGGACTAATCATGAATATCAACCTCCACATCTTTTTCTCCCCAATAGCTGCTATGGGAACACAAGCGGGAGGTCACCCCAAACCAAATAGTTGGGTTTAGTGCTCAATGTGTATGGCCAGTTTCAAGCTGATAGAGAGAAGGCTATCTACAATAGACATAAAATGAGATAGGGTAAAGCTTAAGTTACTTGAATATCTTTTCCAAAAAGGAAATTAATAGAGGCTTATGGGTTGCTGAAGGGAAAATGCCAGCCGATAAAGCTCTGTGATTACAGTAGCATTGACACTGATTCAAGTGGGCAGTCTCTCTTTCTCTGCCCTGTGAAAGGATAGGGGGAAGGAGTGCAGTGAATGCTTTCTAACACCCAGAAAAATCTGGAAGGCTCCCTTAATAGAGTAGGAGAGCAGGTAAGTTTCCAGGGTGCCATGTGTCCTGGGGTTGATGCATCAGGAACATGAAGTGGTAAGTATTTGCAGAGTCTGGCCTTACATTCATATTTTTTAGGGGGCCTGAGCCGGGCCTCTTTTTGTTTAGTTAGTATAATTAGGAGTCTAGTGTTTTATGGCTTCTTGGCAGGGGTGATTTAGGGGGTCTATGTTTGTTTACAGATATCTGGTCATGGGGTATGTATGTATTTAATTGATATGTGATCTGTCTGTGATGAAGGGAGTTATATGCAGTAGATATTCAAAGCTATGTCTGGTGCATGTCTTCTATAAATAGGCAGGACATCCTATTGTCAAGGCCAGTTTCATACTAACAGTCAAAGATTCGGCAGGCTGTTCCCACATTGAAAAGCCTACTGGATCCCTCATTCCTGGATGCTGCCTGAATGTCTACCAGCCACATTAGGCTATTTTCACGCTAGTGTTTTTACTGGATTCGTCAGGGTTCAGCAAAAATGCTTCAGTTACTGATAATACAACCATCTGTTATGAACGGATCCAGTTGTATTATCTTTAACATTGCCAAGACGGATCCATCACGAACTCCATTGAAAGTCAATAGAGGACGTATCCGTTTTCTATTGTGGCAGACTGAAGCGTTTTTTTCTGGTATTTAGCTCCTATGACGGATCTCAATACCGGAAAACTAAAACTCTAGTGTGAAAGTAACCTTAACTATAATGGTCTCTGGAAATATGGCTATATATATATATATATATATATATATATATACACACATCTGCGCCCGTCTGATTCCGAGCTACCTATGTTAAAACAGCCTGCACTGGTAGTGTGATACTAGCCTGTCATTGATTTACAAGATGGAAATACCCTTTTGCAAACGTTGGTGCCCTTTTAATTTTGAAACAATTTTGAAACAAGTATTAAGCTTTGATAAGCAAAAGCAAACCAAGTCTTTAAATGGTTTATACACTTATTGGCAAGTCTCTTGTAGAAGCACAAAGTGAAGGCTTTTTTCCTGACTCTGAGGATATTCAGCAGAATGGAGTGTTTTTTCTTGTGCGTGTCTCCAAGTCTAGAAATGAAGCAGTTTTTTTTTTTTTTATGTCTTCAAGTCATAGTGTGACTAACCCATCTCATGTGTTTGACTTCTATGTCACTTTCCCAAAACCCCAACAATTTTTCAATATCAGAGGCTTTCATGGACAATGGCTTATACACTTCAAGTATTTCTACTTTAAATATTCTACCTTTGTAAGGACTCACATTAACATTACCAGACAAAAATTCCCAACCTATGAAGCATCTTGTCTAGTGTATGCAGTCCTGGAACAGCCCTTTGAGGGTACATATCTTTGTTCAATATGGGAGCAAATTGTCCGTTTGGAATCGCACATCGTATATCTAAGCGGGCGAGTTTGAACACTGAGAAGCATTGACAATTTCGAAAAAAGAGTTTGCTGTTCACTAAGCAATTACTCCAAGAAGTACATGTGGGGGAGAATGGTAGCATGGAGGCTCAGGAAAGTGAGATAGGTAGCTGTATAACAGTTAGAAAGTGGGGTAGAGAGAAGAGTGCCAGGGAGGCTAGCCCTGATCTGACACACCCCAACAATTTTGCAAGGTTAGCAGATGAGGGGGATATCAGTTCAGGGAGAGCACTGCTGCAACCGGACACTTCCTCTGCCAGTCAGGGGAATGTCAGCGCTAGTTAGCAGGAGAGCAGGACAGGCCAGACAGGTGCTAGTAGTGGGAGACTCAATTATTAGGGGTACAGATAGAACGATCTTTCACAAAGACTGGGATCGTCGAACAGTGTGTTGTCTTCCTGGCGCTAGAGTTTGACACATCACTGACTGGGTTGACAGATTACTAGGAGGGGCTGGAGAACATCTAGCAGTCATGGTCCATATCTGAACCAATGACAAAGTTAGATGTAGGTGGAGCGTCTTTAAAAAATTTTTTTATGGATTTAGGTCGCAAGCTTAGTGCAAATACCTCAAAGATAGTGTTTTATGAAATACTACCTGTACCACAAGCCACACAAGAAAGGCAGCGGGAGTTTAGGGACGTTAAAGTGGCTCAAGAACTAGTGTGGGAAGGAGGGGTTTGAGTTCCTGGAGAACTGGGCCAACATTTCTGTCGGCTACAGGCTCTATCGTAGGGATAGGCTCAATGGGGAAGGTGCAGCTGATTTGGGGGAGAAGATGGCTAAAAGGTTGGAGGGGTGTTAAAACTAGGAACTGGGGGAGGGAAATTACATTATGGGAGGGGAAGATAGTGCATCCTAAAGAATCCTAAAATCTAACTGAGCGGTACATACCTTATGGGAATAAAAAGTTGAGGAACAAGAAAAATAACAAAAATAAAGCATTTAAATCACTAAAACAGGAGGGTAGTGAGGAAGCAAGTAAAAAAAAAAAATAGAATATGTAAAAGACAAATAAAATCAGCCAAACTAGAGACCGAGAGAGTAATTGCCAAGAGAATAAAACTCACCCTAAACTGTTCTTCAGTTATGTAAATGGTAAAAAGTATAAATCTGAAGGTGTCTGCCCTTTACAGAGAGATGAGGGGGGAGTTGCAGAGAGCGATGAGAAAAAAAGCAAAACTATTAAATATTTTTTCTCCACTGTATTCACTGAGGAAAATAAGCTGTCAGATGAAATGCAGAATGTAAAAGTAAATTCCCCATTAAAAGTGTCCTGTCTGACCCAGGAAGAAGAAAAGCGGCGTCTTAAAAATATTAAAATAGACAAATCGTCGGGACCAGATGGCATACACCCCTGGGTCCTCAGAGAATTAAGTAATGTCAAAGCCAAACTCTCCCTGAGGGAAGCATAAAATAGTGACAGAAATGCTGATATCAGCAGTGTGTCACTCATGAGCTAAAAGTTAGTGGTTGCAGAGAATTAGCATCATTATCATTGCAGCCGAGGCCTTTGAAAAGAGTCAAATCTACTTGAGAAGAGTCATGGTTATTCATAATCTTTTTGCACTCTCACCCATCTGCTGATGGTTGGCAGTTCTCTCCTAGAAACAAAGGGAGAGAACTAGGTAGAAGACTGTCAATTATCAGCAGGTGCGCAGGGAGAGGAGGAATTTATGAATACCCATGAATCTTCTCAGGTGGCCGTGATTCCTTTCCAGGTCCAGTCTGCAATGATTGTGATTTTGGTTCTCGGAAACCACTTACATTTAACTTTTAAATGACAGACCGCTGAAATCAACTCACCTGTGTCTACTTTATTCTGCCGTTATTATGATCAGCATAAACTTTTTGACAGGTTCTCTTTAAGGACTGAATATTGACAGGGAGTGTTCCACAGGATTGGTGCATAGCAAATGTGGTGCCAATATTAAAAAAGGTTTAAAAAAAAAAACTGAGCCCTGAAACTATAGGCCGGTAAGTTTAATATCTGTCGTGGGTAAACTGTTTGAAGGTTTTCTAAGAGATGCTATCTTGGAGTACCTCAATTAAAATAAGCAATTAACGCCATATCAAAAACTGGAAAACAGCGACTCCACCTATCGACCGAATGGATCAGGGTACTCTCATCCCAATCCACCCAGACCGTCTGGAAGAAAATAGTAAATCGCAATAGAAAATGAGGGGCACTCCTAATTTAGGAAAATGACAGCCAGTACTGTACGAATAGATCAACTATTTAATATGGTGAGACAATTGATAAAATAGCAATAAAAAACATACATGCGGTAAAACAATATAACTGGACATAGAATAGATGTAATCCCACTAAATGATCGCAAATAATTGCAAAAAGATATCGGCAAATTGAATGGCAGTCCTTATCTATAGCCCAACAATGGGCTTCACCAGAGCCAGATGGAAGGACAAACTTTTCACGGCAGTATTAACACCACACAATGTCCCAAAACTCCAGGATAAGTTCCGATAACCCAGCCGGATAACCAGGTAGCAATAATTCCGTCACCTGCTGGATCCTCAGCTGAATTCTCCTGCCGTTCTTACCCTACACGATGTCCCACGTGGTACGGAGTCTCTAACGTGACGTCTCACGTGACTCCTCGGCTTGGCAGTGGTGTGATGTTGGACGCTCCCTACGATCCTGCCTCCTCTCAGAGGATCGGACCCGATTCAAGAAAATGTAAATAGTCCATAGGGAGTAATCCTCACAGGCATAGATATATCCTGTAATCCTGATAAATGGGAAAAAGGCTCACTGTCCCACCAGAACCAGACGCGTTTCAGAGTATACACCCCTTCCTCAGTGGTGGTGACAGTGAGCACTTGGCAACCTCTCTCTAGGTGGAACTGCACTAATTGGAACCCTGGAAAGTCCGATCTGGAATCCTGTTCCTATTCTGATCCACATAGGAAAGCCAAAATAGTACTCCACATATTGATGTTAGTCCACCAATCCTTGGGTCAAATAGCCCTCCAATGGAGCAAATTCAGTCAATCCATAACTGTCCATCACGTTATATACAGGTCCTTCTAAAAAAAAAATAGCATATTGTGATAAAGTTCATTATCTTCTGTAATGTACTGATAAACATTAGACTTTCATATATTTATTACACACAACTGAAGTAGTTCAAGCCTTTTATTGTTTTAATATTGATGATTTTGGCATACAGCTCATGAAAACCCCAAATCTAAAAAAATTAGCATATTTCATCCGACCAATAACAGAAAAGTGTTTTTAATACAAAAAAGGTCAACCTTCAAATAATTATGTTCAGTTATGCACTCAATACTTGGTCGGGAATCCTTTTGCAGAAATGACTGCTTCAATGTGGCGTGGCATGGAGGCAATCTGCCTGTGGCACTGCTGAGGTGTTATGGAGGCCCAGGATGCTTCGATAGCGGCCTTAAGCTCATCCAGAGTGTTGGGTCTTGCGTCTCTCAACTTTCTCTTCCCAATATCCCACAGATTCTCTATGGGGTTCAGGTCAGGAGAGTTGGCAGGCCAATTGAGCACAGTAATACCATGGTCAGTAAACCATTTACCAGTGGTTTTGGCACTGTGAGCAGGTGCCAGGCCGTGCTGAAAATGAAATCTTCATCTCCATAAAGATTTTCAGCAGATGGAAGCATGAAGTGCTCCAAAATCTCCTGATAGCTAGCTGCATTGACCTTGCCCTTGATAAAACACAGTGGACCAACACCAGCAGCTGACATGGCACCCCAGACCATCACTGACTGTGGGTACTTGACACTGGACTTCAGGCATTTTGGCATTTCCCTCTCCCCAGTCTTCCTCCAGACTCTGGCACCTTGATTTCCGAATGACATGCAAAATTTGCTTTCATCCGAAAAAAGTACTTTGGACCACTGAGCAACAGTCCAGTGCTGCTTCTCTGTAGCCCAGGTCAGGTGCTTCTGCCGCTGTTTCTGGTTCAAAAGTGGCTTGACCTGGGGAATGCGGCACCTGTAGCCCATTTCCTGCACACTCCTGTACACGGTGGCTCTGGATGTTTCTACTCCAGACTCAGTCCACTGCTTCCGCAGGTCCCCCAAGGTCTGGAATCGGTCCTTCTCAACAATCTTTCTCAGGGTCCGGTCACCTCTTCTCGTTGTGCAGCGTTTTCTGCCACACTTTTTCCTTCCCGCAGACTTCCTACTGAGGTGCCTTGATACAGCACTCTGGGAACAGCCTATTAGTTCAGAAATTTATTTCTGTGTCTTACCCTCTTGCTTGAGGGTGTCAATGATGGCCTTCTGAAAAGCAGTCAGGTCGGCAGTCTTACCCATGATTGCGGTTTTGAGTAATGAACCAGGCTGGGAGTTTTTAAAAGCCTCAAGAATCTCTTGCAGGTGTTAATTAGTTGATTCAGATAATTAGGTTAATAGCTCGTTTAGAGAACCTTTTCATGATATGCTAATTTTTTGAGATAGGAATTTCGGGTTTTCATGAGATGTATGCCAAAATCATCAATATTAAAACAATAAAAGGCTTGAACTACTTCAGTTGTGTGTAATGAATCTAAAATATATAAAGGTCTAATGTTTATCAGTACATTACAGAAAATAACGAACTTTATCACAATATTCTAATTTTTTTAGAAGGACCTGTATAAAAAACATATATATCAAGAAAAACAAACAAATATAAAATGCATGGCTCTACATAAAAAATGCATGGATCTACACATCTAAAAATAAAAAACGCACAGAAAACGCACATGCGGTTGAATGCGTTTTCACTGCGTTTTCACTGCGTTTTCACTGCGTTTTTCACTATAATTCACCAGACGGCACCTGGGAAGTATGAACATCAAGTCCAGAATTTGCCCCATCATAGAAATTTCACCTTAACACAACTTAACTCTGAATTTCGATAGTAATAATTATAGGAATGTTAGGGGAGGAGAGCCGGGCAGGGAGGAAGGAACAGAGTGGTGATAAACAGCCAGACTCTGGACCTTGCGTCACCACCCGGCTCACCCCCCACCCCTGAAAGAAATCCAAATAACTCCCATTCAGCGTTCAGGCCCCTTGGCATCAGGGACTCAAACTCAAAAATACGACGAGACTACTCTCTAGACATAAAGGCTATATGATTCCCACCTCTCCAAGGTTTCTTGACCTTCTCCAATGCAATGAATGTCAAGGAGGAGGGATCACAATTATGTACCTCTTTGAAATGTTTAGAGAGAGAGTGTAGCAAATAGCCCTTCCTAATGTTCGCCATATGTTCCGCCACCCTCTTTTTCAGCGTTCTCTTTGTCCTCCCTATGTATTGCTTGTGACAATCACACTGTAACAAATAAATAACATCAGTTGAATCACAGGTCAGACACTCTTTAATGTCTAACCTGAACGCATTCTGGGTAGAGGTAATGCTAGTTTTCCTTGCAAAATTCGTAGCTCTACAATTGCCACACCGGCCACATCTATGAAAGCCCCAGTGGCTAACCAATTCTGACCTCTATGTGGGCCCTTCCTATCCACTTTTAGGGTAGGTGCAACTTTCGCTGAAAGATTAACTGCTCCTAGTATAGGTAATCTTGGGTCTTTCGTAAGAGAGGACCCTATAGTCTTGTCATCAAGAAGGAGATAGCAGTATTTCCTGATGATTCTCTCCACCTGTCGATATTGCACATGGTAGGGTAAAATCATCCTTATCACATCCTCCTGTGGAGATACACATTTCGGGGTAAAAAAAATCTTCTCTACTCATATCTCTTACTTTTCCTAGGGCTTTCTCAATGGTCTGTACTGGATATTCTCTGTCCAAAAACTGTTGGCTCAAAGATTTTGCTTCTAATTCTTTAAATTGTCGTTGGTCGGTACAGTTACTGAATTGGCTAACCGGTATGTTCAATAACCAGCTCGGCAAATGGCATCTTGAAAAACATATGAAGCTATTTTTAGCTACCTCCTTAGCATAGGTGCTACACTTAATCCTGCATACCTATATCTTTATATTAATGTCCAAAAACTCCACTCCCTTATCACAGATTTTTGGGGTAAACACCAGATTTCTCTGGTTGTTATTAATTTCAACCAGAAAATCATCTAAGGTCTCCCTTGTATCTTTCCACACGAACAGGATGTCGTCGATATACCGGCGCAACAACACCAGATCTGCCCCCAGTCTAGGCCCGATGGTCTCAGACTCCCACTGTGCCAGGAAAAGATTGGCATAGCTCGGGGCGAATCTGGTGCCGATCAGCTGAACATAGAAATCCTGCTTGTATTCAAAATTTTTATGTGAGAGAATGTAATCCACTTCCTCCAAAAGGAACAACAGTTGCTCATTTTTTAGTATATTGTAATCTGGAACTATTTCTTTAGGGCATCTAGGCACATTTGATGTTTGATCACCGTATAGAGGGAGCTCACATCAAGTATGCCCAACAGCCAACCCTCTTTCCACTCCAGAGATTCCAGATGCTTAATGATGTCAGTAGTGTCCTTAATATAGGAAGCAGTATTCTTGACAAGGGGCTGAAGCCACCGGTCAATATACTGAGATAGATTCGATGAAACCGAATCAATTCCTGACACTATTGGTCTCCCTGGAGGGGAATTTAGATCTTTGTGGACCTTTGGGAGGCAATAGAACACAGGAATTCTTCTCTGAGTCTCCGTAATGAACCTTGCTTCATGGTCAAGTAGGAATCCCGCCCTCGCCCTCCTATCACATAGCATCCTCAATTTCCTATGATATTCTTCTGTAGGGTCACCCCTAAGTTTCTGGTAAGTTGTCTCATCTTTGAGCTGTCTTAGACATTCTCCCCTGTATGCCTCTGTATCTAAAATCACTACTGCTCCTCCCTTGTCCGCTGGCTTTATCGTAATTTCCTTCATCTCTTGCAATTCCTGAATCGCCTCTATCTCCTTTTTAGTCAGATTTGTGATCTCAACTCTTTCTCTATATTAATCTTGAGGCTGGCATCCGACTCGATGACAAGGTCGGGACTGGGACCGAAAATGGCTCGGCCATTCCAGACAGATAAATTGTGGATCCACCACACCAGTTCGTGTCTGGTCTCCGTGTCTAAGACCAGAGTGTCCGAGAATGAAGCCCCCGCCCTGAGGTGCGCAATTTTGAGCCTCTGAAGGGCTCGATAGTGGAGGGGGGCTGGGAAAATCGCCTGAATGGAAGAAGTTAGAAGTCCAATCAGGCGAGCCAGCTGACGAATCTTGAAGGTCACCATTTCACCACTCATTTCCTGTCTGGGATATTTCTTAGATCTTATTTTTAAATCAGTATAGGCATACCTCTCCGAATTACAGTTCTCAGAACCTGCGGACATCACAGGCTTTTTAAGGAAATATTTCTTCAAACAGAGTCTCCGCATAAACTTTTCAATACCCACATAGGTAGAAAATGTATCCAAAGTTCTGGTTGGAGAAAATTTCAAACCCTTATTAAGTAAAAGTATTTGTGCATCCGTGATTGTTGTCTTACTAATATTAATTATATTTTACGCTTCCTTGGTGGATTGTAATATTCTCTTCTTTTTGGCATGTCTGCCTCTCCGTATCTTTCTTCGTGAAAGTGTGTCTGCTGTCTCCTGAAGTGTAAATCCTCCTGTTGACCGCGTTGCTGTGGATAACGTGTCTGCATGTGCTCGTGCCTCACCCCTGGTGTCCTCATTTGGTTGTCCAGATGATCTGGATACCGTTGTCTCAAGCTATAGTCGTGTTTGTGAATTGGATCCCTCTGTGTCATCCCGTGCCTCCTTGGTGGGCAGTGTGTCTGTGTGTGTCTTGTGTTTTGTTCGGTGATGGGGAGGAGTGACATCTAAAAAAAGAGGCGAAGCTAAGGCCTTGTATCTATTTGTAACAGTGATTTGTGATTCTTGATGTGTTTTCTCTTTAACCCCATTGCTAGATCTGTAAGTGTCCTTATTATTATTCCCTCTTTCCTGATTATATCCATTCATAGTCATCGAGGTATTACCATACTGATTCCTTAATTTCTTAGTTTTCTTATACATGATCTCCTTCTCTTGAGTATCTAGATTTTCACAGATCCTCTCATGCCAACCCCTAATCTCATCTCCAGCAGGGAACTATTCTAATTCTTTTTTTTTATTTTCATAATCTGTTCACTCAATTTGCTGATAATTTGTAGCCGTCTGTTGATCACCATTTGTATCAAATTAACAGACTGAGCCTTCAGGAACGTGTCCCACTCCTCCCTGAAGGTTTCATTTACTAAATCGTTGGCTGGAGTTTTAGCTCTACACATCTAAAAATAAAAAACGCACATGCGGTTGAATGCATTTTCGGTGCGGTTTTCACTATAATTCACCAGACGGCACCTGGGAAGTATGAACATTAAGTTCAGAATTGGCCCCATCATAGGAATTTCACCTTAACACAACTTAACATAATTTTGATAGGAATTTTTTATGTAGAGCCATGCATTTTATATTTGTTTGTTTTTCGTGATATATATGTTTTTTATATATAACGTGATGGACAGTTATGGATTGACTGAGTTTGTTCCATTGGAGGGCTATTTGACCCAAGGATTGGTGGACTAACATCAATATGTGACTATTTAAATTTTCTTGAATCGGGTCCGATCCTCTGAGAGGAGGCAGGATCGTAGGGAGCGTCTGACATCACACCGCTGCCAAGCCGAGGAGTCACGTGAGATGTCACGTTAGAGACTCCGTACCATGTGGGACGCAGCGTAGGGTAAAAACGGCAGGAGAATTTAGCTGAGGATCCAGCAGGTGACGGAATGTGGTAAGGGATATCCTCCACCATTATTGCTACCTGGTTATCCGGCTGGGTTATCGGAACTTATCCTGAAGTTTTGGGACATTGTGTGGTGTTAATACTCTCGTGAAAAGTGTGTCCTTCCATCTGGCTCTGGTGAAGCCCATTGTTGGGCTATAGATAAGGACTGCCATTCAATTTGCTGATATCTTTTTGCGATTATTTGCGATCATTTAGTGGGATTACATCTATTCTATTTAGTCAAATTATATTGTTTAACAGCATGAATGTTTTTATTGCTATTTTATCAATTGTCTCACCATATTAAATAGTTGATTTATTCATACAGTACTGGCTGTCATTTTCCTAAATTAGTAGTGCCCCTCATTTTCTATTGCAATTAATGCCATATCAGCATGGCTTCATGAGGTATCAATCATGTCAAATGAATTTAATCAGTTTCTATGAGGAGGTAAGTTCTAGACTTGACCGCAGTGAATCAATGGATGTTATATCTTAACTTCTCCAAAACATTTGATACTGTACCACATAAAAGGTTAGTATATAAAATGAGAATGCTCGGACTGGGAGAAAATGTCTGTATGTGGGTAAGTAACTGGCTCAGTATTAGAAAACAGAGGGTGGTTATTAATGGTACACACTCAGATTGGGTCACTGTGACTAGTGGGTCAGTATTGGGCCCTATTCTATTCAATATATTTATTAATGATCTTGTAGAAGGCTTGCACAGTGAAATATCAATTTTTGCAAATGACACTAAACTATGTAAAGTAATTAACATGGAAGAGGACAGTACACTGCTACAGATGGATCTGGATAGATTGGAGGCTTCGGCAGAGAAGTGGCAGATGAGGTTTAACACTGACAAATGTAAGGTTATGCATATGTAAAGGAATAATGCAAGTTACCAGTACATACTAAATGTTAAAACACAGGGTAACAATGACATGGATAAGGACTTAGGAATTTTAGTAAACAGCAAACTTAGCTGTTGAAACCAGTGTCAGGCAGCTGCTGCCAAGGCCAATAAGATTATGGGGTGCATCAAATGGGGCTTAGATGCCCGTGATGAGAATGTAGTCTTGCCACTTTACACATCACTAGTCAGACCACACATGGAGTACTGTGTACAGTTCTGGGCTCCTGTGAACAAGATAGACATAGCAGAGCTAGAGAGGGTTCAGAGGAAGCCAACTAAAGTAATAACTGGAATGGGGGGACTACAATAACCTGAAAAATTGTCAAAATTGGAGGTTATCACTTTAGAAAAAAGACGACTGAGGGGAGATCTAATAACTATGTATAAATATATCGGGGTCAGTACAGAGATCTTTTCCATCATCTATTTATCCCCATGACTGTGATGAGGGGACATCCTCTGTGTCTGGAGGAAAGAAGGTTTGTACACAAACATAGAAGAGGATTCTTTACAGTAAGAGCAGTGAGACTATGGAACTCTCTGCCTGAGGAGGTGATGATGGTGAGTTCACTACAAGAGTTCAAGAGGGGCCTGGATATAGTTCTGGAGTGTAATACTATTACAGGTTATAGTTGCTAGAGATGCGTTGTTGATCCAGGGAGTTATTCTTATTGCCTGATTGGAGTCAGGATGTTTTTCCCCTTAGGTGGGGAAAATTGGCTTCTATCTCAGTTTTTTTTTTTTTTTGGCCTTCCTCTGGATCAACTTGCAGGAACTTGCAGGATAACGGGCAGAACTAGATGGACAGATGTCTTTTTTTTCAATCTTATAAACTACTAGCTGAAGGGTCTATTTAATCTATTTCATTTAATTTTTGTGTGTGTCGTTAAAACATAGGGACAGTATGCACTATAACAGGGACATCTACAGCAGCCCTCCCCCTTAACAGTGACCTACACAGACCTCCACCCTTTAACAATTACCAACCACACTGCCCCATTCCTTAAAATGGACCTCCACAGTAGCCCACTTCCTTAACTTTGAACTTTACAGCAGCTTGCCCCTTTAATAGTGAGTTCCACTGCATCCCACCCCCTTGACAGTGAACTCCACAGGGGACCGCCTCCTTAACAGTGACCTCTAAGGCACTGGCCCCTTAACCCTTAGGTTACAGTCCCTTTAACGTACCTCCACTATTTCTGCCCCTTTTAACAGAGACCTCCACATCGACTGCCCCTTTAAGGCCCCTTTCACACGGGCGAGTTTTCCGTGCGGGTGCGATCCGTGCGGCGAACGTATGGCACCCGCACTAAATCCTGACCCATTCATTTCTATGGGGCTGTGCACATGAGCGATGTTTTTAACGCATCACTTGTGCGTTCAGTTGAAATCGCAGCATGCTCTATATTTTCCGATTTTGACGTGACGCAGGCCCCATAGAAGTGAATGGGGTGTGTGAAAATCGGATGGCATCCGCAAGCAAGTACGGATGCCGTGCGATTTGCACGGATGGTTGCTAGGAGACCATCGGGATGGAGACCCGATCATTATTATTTTCCCTTATAACATGGTTATAAGGGAAAATAATAGCATTCTGAATACAGAATGCATAGTAAACCAGCGCTAGAGGGGTTAAAAAATAATAATATTTAACTCACCTTAGGGCCCTTTCACACCTGCGTTATAGTCTTCCGGCATAGAGTTCCGTCGTCGGGGCTCTATGCCGGAAGAATACTGATCAGGATTATCCTAATGCATTCTGAATGGACAGTCCGTCCTTCAGGATGCATCAGGATGTCTTCCATTCCGGAACGGAACGTTTTTTGGCCGCAGCAAATAGCGCAGCATGCTGCGCTTTTTGCTCCGGCCAAAAATCCGGAACACTTGCCGCAAGGCCGGATCCGGAATGAATGCCCATTGAAAGGCATTGATCCGGATCCGGCCTTAAGCTAAACGTCGTTTCGGCGCATTGCCGGATGCGACGTTTAGCTTTTTCTCAATGGTTACCATGGCTGCCGGGACGCTAAAGTCCTGGCAGCCATGGTAAACTGTAGTGGGGAGCGGGGAGCAGCATACTTACCATCCGTGCGGCTCCCGGGGCGCTCCAGAGTGACGTCAGGGCGCCCCAGGCGCATGGATGACGTGATCGCATGGATCACATGATCCATGCGCATGGGGCGCTCTGACGTCATTCTGGAGCGCCCCGGGAGCCGCACGGACTGTAAGTATGCCGCTCCCCCGCTCCCCACTACTACTATGGCAACCAGGACTTTAATAGCGTCCTGGGTGCCATAGTAACACTGAAAGCATTTTGAAGACGGATCCGTCTTCAAATGCTTTCAGTACACTTGCGTTTTTCCGGATCCGGCGTGTAATTCCGGCAAGTGGAGTACACGCCGGATCCGGACAACGCAAGTGTGAAAGAGGCCTTAGTCCACTTGCTCGCGAAGCTGGCATCTCCTTGTGTCTCCGCTGCTGATGAACAGGACCTGGGGTGAGCTACTCCATTAAATAGAGCTTAAGGACCTTCGATGACGTCACTCCGGTCATCACATGATCTTTTACCATGGTGAATCACCATGGTAAAAGATCATGTGACGTACCATGTGATGACCGGAGTGACGTCATCGAAGGTCCTTAACCTGTATTTAATGGAGCAGCTCACCCCAGGTCCTGTTCATCAGCAGCGGAGACAGAAGGAGATGCCGGGCTTCGCGAGCAAGTGGACTAAGGTGAGTTAAATTATTTTTAATTTTTTTTTAACCCCTCTAGCGCTGGTTTACTATGCATTCTGTATTCAGAATGCTATTATTTTCGCTTATAACCATGTTATAAGGGAAAATAATACAATCTTCAGAACATCAATCCCAAGCCCGAACTTCTATGAAGAAGTTCGGGTTTGGGTACCAAACATGCGCGATTTTTCTCACGCGAGTGCAACGCATGACAATGTTTTGCACTTGCGCAGAAAAAAATCACGCATTTTCCCGCAACGCACCCGGCTCTTATCCGGGCAAAAAAAATGACGCCCGTGTGAAAGAGGCCTAACAGTGACTACCATAGTACCCTGCTTCCTTAACCACTTCAGCCCCGCTAGGTGAAACCCCCTTCATGACCAGAGCACTTTTTACACTTCGGCACTACACTACTTTCACCGTTTATCGCTCGGTCATGCAACTTACCACCCAAATTAATTTTACCTCCTTTTCTTCTCACTAATAGAGCTTTTATTTGGTGGTATTTCATTGCTGCTGGCATTTTTACTTTTTTTGTTATTAATCAAAATGTAACGATTTTTTTACACTTTCAGCTGTAAAATTTTGCAAAGAAAAAGACATCCATATATAAATTTTTCGCCAAATTTATTGTTCTACATGTCTTTGATAAAAAAAAAATGTTTGGGCAAAAAAAAAAATGGTTTGGGTAAAAGTTATAGCATTTACAAACTATGGTACAAAAATGTGAATTTCCGCTTTTTGAAACAGCTCTGACTTTCTGAGCACCTGTCATGTTTCCTGAGGTTCTACAATGCCCAAACAGTAGAAAAACCCCACAAATGACCCCATTTCGGAAAGTAGACACCCTAAGGTATTCGCTGATGGGCATAGTGAGTTCATAGAACTTTTTATTTTTTGTCACAAGTTAGCGGAAAATGATGATGATTTTTATTTTTATTTTTTTTCTTACAAAGTCTCATATTCCACTAACTTGCGACAAAAAATAAAAAATTCTAGGAACTCACCATGCCCCTCACAGAATACCTTGGGGTGTCTTCTTTCCAAAATGGGGTCACTTGTGGGGTAGTTATACTGCCCTGGCAATTTAGGGGCCCAAATGTGTGAGAAGAACTTTGCAATCAAAATGTGTAAAAAATGACCGGTGAAATCCAAAAGGTGCACTTTGGAATATGCGCCCCTTTGCCCACCTTGGCAGCAAAAAGTGTGACACATCTGGTATCGCCGTACTCAGGAGAAGTTGGGGAATGTGTTTTGGGGTGTCATTTTACATATACCCATGCTGGGTGAGAAAAATATCTTGGTCAAATGCCAACTTTGTATAAAAAAATGGGAAAAGTAGTCTTTTGCCAAGATATTTCTCTCACCCAGCATGGGTATATGTAAAATGACACCCCAAAACACATTCCCCAACTTCTCCTGAGTACGGCGATACCAGATGTGTCACACTTTTTTGCAGCCAAGGTGGGCAAAGGGGCACATATTCCAAAGTGCACCTTTCAGATTTTGCAGGCCATTTTTTACACATTTTGATTGCAAGGTACTTCTCACACATTTGGGCCCCTAAATTGCCAGGGCAGTATAACTACGCCACAAGTGACCCCATTTTGGAAAGAAGACACCCCAAGGTATTCCGTGAGGGGCATGGCGAGTTCCTAGAATTTTTTATTTTTTGTCGCAAGTTAGCGGAAAATGATGATTTTTTTTTTCTCTTTTTTCCTTACAAAGTCTCATATTCCACTAACTTGCGACAAAAAATAAAAAATTCTAGGAACTCGCCATGCCCCTCACGGAATACCTTGGGGTGTCTTCTTTCCAAAATGGGGTCACTTGTGGCGTGAAATTCACTTTGTAAGGAAAAAAGAAAAAAAAAGAAAAATCATCATTTTCCGCTAAATTGTGACAAAAAATAAAAAATTCTAGGAACTCGCCGTGCCCCCCACGGAATACCTTGGGGTGTCTTCTTTCCAAAATGGGGTCACTTGTGGCGTAGTTATACTGCCCTGGCAATTTAGGGGCCCAAATGTGTAAGAAGTACCTTGCAATCAAAATGTGTAAAAAATGGCCTGCGAAATCCGAAAGGTGCCCCTTTGCCCACCTTGGCTGCAAAAAAGTGTCACACATGTGGTATCGCCGTACTCAGGAGAAGTTGGGCAATGTGTTTTGGGGGGTCATTTTACATATACCCATGCTGGGTGAGAGAAATATCTTGGCAAAAGACAACTTTTCCCATTTTTTTATACAAAGTTGGCATTTGACCAAGATATTTTTCTCACCCAGTATGGGTATATGTAAAATGACACCCCAAAACACATTCCCCAACTTCTCCTGAGTACGGCGATACCACATGTGTGACACTTTTTTGCAGCCTAGATGCGCAAAGGGGCCCAAATTCCTCTTAGGAGGGCATTTTTAGACATTTGGATCCCAGACTTCTTCTCACACTTTCGGGCCCCTAAAAAGCCAGGGCAGTATAAATACCCCACATGTGACCCCACTTTGGAAAGAAGACACCCCAAGGTATTCAATGAGGGGCATGGCGAGTTCCTAGAATTTTTTTTTTTTTTGCATAAGTTAGCGGATATTGATTTTTTTTTGTTTTTTTCTCACAAAGTCTCACTTTCCGCTAACTTAGGACAAAAATTTCAATCTTTCATGGACTCAATATGCCCCTCACGGAATACCTTGGGGTGTCTTCTTTCCGAAATGGGGTCACATGTGGGGTATTTATACTGCCCTGGCTTTTTAGGGGCCCTAAAGCGTGAGAAGAAGTCTGGAATATAAATGTCTAAAAATGTTTACGCATTTGGATTCCGTGAGGGGTATGGTGCGTCCATGTGAGATTTTATTTTTTGACACAAGTTAGTGGAATATGAGACTTTGTAAGAAAAAACAAAAACAAAAACAAACAAAAAATTTCCGCTAACTTGTGCCAAAAAAAATGTCTGAATGGAGCCTTACCAGGGGGGGGGTGATCAATGACAGGGGGGTGATCAATGACAGGGGGGTGATCACCCATATAGACTCCCTGATCACCCCCCTGTCATTGATCACCCCCCCTGTAAGGCTCCATTCAGACATCCGCATGATTTTTTACGGATCCATGGATACATGGATCGGATCCACAGAACGAATGCGGACGTCTGAATGGAGCCTTACAGAGGGGTTATCAATGACAGGGGGTGATCAGGGTGATCACCCCCCTGTCACTGATCACCCCCCTTGTAAGGCTCCATTCAGACATCCGCATGATTTTTTACGGATCCATGGATACATGGATCGGATCCACAGAACGCATGCGGACGTCTGAATGGAGCCTTACAGGGGGGTTATCAATGACAGGGGGTGATCAGGGTAATCAGGGTGATCACCCCCCTGTCACTGATCACCCCCCCTGTAAGGCTCCATTCAGACATCCGCATGATTTTTTACGGATCCATGGATACATGGATCGGATCCACAGAACGCATGCGGACGTCTGAATGGAGCCTTACAGGGGGGTTATCAATGACAGGGGGTGATCAGGGTGATCACCCCCCTGTCACTGATCACCCCCTCTGTAAGGCTCCATTCAGACATCCGCATGATTTTTTACGGATCCATGGATACATGGATCGGATCCACAAAACGCATGCGGACGTCTGAATGGAGCCTTACAGGGGGGTTATCAATGACAGGGGATGATCAGGGTGATCACCCCCCTGTCACTGATCACCCCCCCTGTAAGGCTCCATTCAGACGTCCGCATGATTTTTACGGATCCATGGAAACATGGATCGGATCCGTAAAAATCATGCGGACGTCTGAATGGAGCCTGACAGGGGGGTGATCAATGACAGGGGGGTGATCAATGACAGGGGGTGATCAGGGAGTGTATATGGGTGATCACCCGCCTGTCATTGATCACCCCCCTGTAAGGCTCCATTCAGACGTCCGCATGATTTTTACGGATACATGGATCGGATCCGTAAAAATCATGCGGACGTCTTAATGGAGCCTTACAGGGGGGTGATCAATGACAGGGGGGTGATCAATGACAGGGGGTGATCAGGGAGTGTATATGGGTGTTCATGGGTGATCAGGGGTTTATAAGGGGTTAATAAGTGACGGGGGGGGGGGGGTGTAGTGTAGTGTGGTGTTTGGTGGGACTGTACTGACCTACCTGAGTCCTCTGGTGGTCGATCCTAACAAAAGGGACCACCAGAGGACCAGGTAGGAGGTATATTAGACGCTGTTTTGAAAACAGCGTCTAATATACCTGTTAGGGGGTTAAAAAATTCGGATTTCCAGCCTGCCAGCGAGCGATCGCCGCTGGCAGGCTGGAGATCCACTCGCTTACCTTCCGTTCCTGTGAGCGCGCGCGCCTGTGCGCGCGCGTTCACAGGAAATCTCGCGTCTCGCGAGAAGACGCGTATATGCGTCCAGGAGGAATAAAGCAACCACCTCCCGGACGCATATACGCGTACAGCGGTCGGGAGGTGGTTAAGAGTGACATCACTGTACCCTTCTGCCCCTTTTAAAAGTGGCTTCCACAGTCCCCTCCTCCCTTAACAGTGTCCTCCACAGTGCCCACTCCTTTAACAGTGACCTCCACAGCGGCTTGCCGCCTTAACAGTAACATACACAGCTCCCTCCCCTTTAACAGTGGCCACCCCTTTATTAGTAACCTCCACCGTACCCCGTCTCCTTAACAGTGATTTCCACACCCTTAACAGTAGCCTCTACAGCCAAATTTAATGATTGTAAATGCGACAGTGCGTTTACTTTTAGCAGACATACATACACACACACACATACATACACTCAGCTTTATACAAGGAGTGCAGAATTATTAGGCAAGTTGTATTTTTGAGGATTAATTTTATTATTGAACAACAACCATGTTCTCAATGAACCCAAAAAACTCATTAATATCAAAGCTGAATATTTTTGGAAGTAGTTTTTAGTTTGTTTTTAGTTTTAGGGTACTTTCACACTTGCGTTGTTTGATTCCGGCAGGCAGTTCCGTTGCCTGAACTGACTGCCTGATCAGTCAGAAAAATGCCTGATCAGTCAGAAAAATGCATTGCAATACCGGATCCGTTTTTCCGGTGTCATCAGGCAAAACGGATCCGTTTTTGTTTTTGTTTTTTCATTTTTAAAGGTCTGCGCATGCGCAGACCGGAATGACGGATCCGGCATTCCGGTATTTTGAATGCCTGATCCGGCACTAATGCATTCCTATGGAAAAAAATGCCTGATCAGGCATTCAGGCAAGTCTTCAGTTTTTTTCGCCGGAGATAAAACCGTAGCATGCTACGGTTTTCTCTTTTGCCTGATCAGTCAAAACAACTGAACTGAAGACATCCTGATGCAAACTGAACGGATTACTCTCCATTCAGAATGCATGGGGATATGCCTGATCAGTTATTTTCCGGTATAGAGCCCCTGTGACGGAACTCTATGCCGGAAAAGAAAAACGCAAGTGTGAAAGTACCCTTAGCTATTTTAGGGGGATATCTGTGTGTGCAGGTGACTATTACTGTGCATAATTATTAGGCAACTTAACAAAAAACAAATATATACCCATTTCAATTATTTATTTTTACCAGTGAAACCAATATAACATCTCAACATTCACAAATATACATTTCTGACATTCAAAAACAAAACAAAAACAAATCAGTGGCCAATATAGCCACCTTTCTTTGCAAGGACACTCAAAAGCCTGCCATCCATGGATTCTGTCAGTGTTTTGAACTGTTCACCATCAACATTGCGTGCAGCAGCAACCACAGCCTCCCAGACACTGTTCAGAGAGGTGTACTGTTTTCCCTCCTTGTAAATCTCACATTTGATGATGGACCACAGGTTCTCAATGGGGTTCAGATCAGGTGAACAAGGAGGCCATGTCATTAGATTTTCTTCTTTTATACCCTTTCTTGCCAGCCACGCTGTGGAGTACTTGGACGCGTGTGATGGAGCATTGTCCTGCATGAAAATCATGTTTTTCTTGAAGGATGCAGACTTCTTCCTGTACCACTGCTTGAAGAAGGTGTCTTCCAGAAACTGGCAGTAGGACTGAGAGTTGAGCTTGACTCCATCCTCAACCCGAAAAGGCCCCACAAGCTCATCTTTGATGATACCAGCCCAAACCAGTACTCCACCTCCACCTTGCTGGCGTCTGAGTCGGACTGGAGCTCTCTGCCCTTTACCAATCCAGCCACGGGCCCATCCATCTGGCCCATCAAGACTCACTCTCATTTCATCAGTCCATAAAACCTTAGAAAAATCAGTCTTGAGATATTTCTTGGCCCAGTCTTGACGTTTCAGCTTGTATGTCTTGTTCAGTGGTGGTCGTCTTTCAGCCTTTCTTACCTTGGCCATGTCTCTGAGTATTGCACACCTTGTGCTTTTGGGCACTCCAGTGATGTTGCAGCTCTGAAATATGGCCAAACTGGTGGCAAGTGGCATCTTGGCAGCTGCACGCTTGACTTTTCTCAGTTCATGGGCAGTTATTTTGCGCCTTGGTTTTTCTACACGCTTCTTGTGACCCTGTTGACTATTTTGAATGAAACGCTTGATTGTTCGATGATCACGCTTCAGAAGCTTTGCAATTTTAAGAGTGCTGCATCCCTCTGCAAGATATCTCACTATTTTTGACTTTTCTGAGCCTGTCAAGTCCTTCTTTTGACCCATTTTGCCAAAGGAAAGGAAGTTGCCTAATAATTATGCACACCTGATATAGGGTGTTGATGTCATTAGACCACACCCCTTCTCATTACAGAGATGCACATCACCTAATATGCTTAATTGGTAGTAGGCTTTCGAGCCTATACAGCTTGGAGTAAGACAACATGCATAGAGGATGATGTGGTCAAAATACTCATTTGCCTAATAATTCTGCACTCCCTGTATATTAGATGTTACTATGTGTTGCTGAGGTCCATAAAGTTATTTGTATTGGTTTAGTAGACTATAGGTGGAATTTATTATGATGGGAATGTTTTGAATTTAATTTTCGTAATTTAAATCAAATTTATCAAACATGCACGTTGTTGGATAAAAACATCACATCTTCAACATCTTAGGCTACTTTCACACTTGCGTTCGGTGAGAATCTGTCTGGTATGTGCACAGATGGATCCGCACCTATAATGCAAACAATGGCATCCGTTCAGAATGGATCCGTCTGCATAACCGCTTTTTCAGATCTGAGTTTTTTCAAGATCATGAAAACTCAGATCCGACAGTATATTCTAACACAGAGGCGTTCCCATGGTGATGGGGACGCTTCAAGTTAGAATATACTAGGAACTGTGCACATAACTGCCCATTGCTGCCTGGCACCACCCGATCTCTTACAGGGGGCTGTGATCCGCACAATTAACCCCTCAGGTGCCGCACCTGAGGGGTTAATTGTGCGGATCTCAGCCCCCTGATCGGATGCTGCCAGGCAGCAGGGGCGAGACCCTCTCCCTCCCCAGTATTAAAAGCATTGGTGGCCAGTGCGGCCCCCCCTCCCTCCCTCCCCAGTATTAGCATTGGTGGCCAGTGCGGCTCCCCCCTCCCTCCCCAGTATTAGCATTGGTGGCCAGTGCGGCCCCCCCCCCTCCCTCACTCCCCAGTATTAGCATTGGTGGCAATGGCCACAGGCTAACAATCCCCCTCCCCCCATCATTGTTGTCAGCGGAGCTGCATTTTCGATCGGAGTCCCAGTTATCGCTGGGGCTCCGATCGGTTACCATTGCAGCCAGGACGCTTCTGCAGTTTTGGCTGCCATGGTTACTTAGCTTATACTTACCTGCTCCGTCTGTGGCCGGCCGAAGCTCCTCCTACTGGTAAGTGACAGGTCTGTGCGGCGCATCACACAGACCTGTCACTTACCAGTAGGAGGAGCGTCGGCCGGCCACAGACAGCGCAGGTAAGTATAAGCTAAGTAACCATGGCAGCCAGGACTGCAGTAGCTGATCGGAGCCCCAACGATAACTGGGACTCCGATCGGAAATGCCGCTCTGCTGCCACCAATGATGGGGGGAGGGGCGTTGTTAGCCTGTGGCCACTGCCACCAATGCTAATACTGGGGAGGGAGGGAGAGGGGGGCCGCACTGGCCACCAATGCTAATACTGGGAAGGGTGGGGGTTCGCACTGGCCACCAATGCTAATACTGGGGAAAGAGGGGGGGGGGCACACTGGCCACCATTGCTAATACTGGGGAGGGGGGGGGCGCACTGGCCACCAATACTAATACTGGGGAGGGAGGGGGGTCTGGCCCCTGCTGCCTGGCAGCCCCTGATCAGGGGGCTGAGATCCGCACAATTAAACCCTCAGGTGCGGCACCTGAGGGGTTAATTGTGCGGATCACAGCCCCGTGTAAGAGATCGGGTGGTGCCAGGCAGCAGGGGGCAGTTATGTACACAGTTTTTAGTATATTCTAACTTGAAGCGTCCCCATCACTATGGGAACGCCTCTGTGTTAGAATATACTGTCGGATCTGAGTTTTCACGATCTAACTCAAATCCGGTGGTATATTCTAACATAGAGGCGTTCCCATGGTGATGGGGACACTTCAAGTTAAAATATACCATCAGATTGGAGAATACTCGATCCGAAGGTATACTAATAGGGACTCCTGACTTTACATTGAAAGTCAATGGGGGACAGATCCATTTGCAATTGCACCATATTGTGTCAACGTCAAACGGATCCATCCCCATTGACTTGCATTGTAAGTCAGGACGTATCCGTTTGGCTCCGCACGGCCAGCAAGCAGCGTTTGGGTGTCCGTCTCCTGAGCGGAATGGAGCCAAACTGATGCATTCCAAATGGATCCACATGCATTGGGGATGTACGGATCCGTTCGGGGCTGCTTGTGAGAGCCTTCAAACGGATCTCGCAAGCGGAACCCCAAACGCAAGTGTGAAAGTAGCCTTGTAAAAAGAAAACATGTATACAACCTATAACTTGACATACCCTTAGACTATAATTGGACATACATAGTTCAAAAGTGCATACTTATGACTCAGGTTGTCACTGTTTACGCTTCTGTATGTTTTCATTTTGCAGGATAGAATAAAGTAGCATACCACGCTTTTCTGTCCTGCAAAGAACAAAAACGTATAGAAAATCATACATAAAAATACAAAATTGCTGTGAATGGTAGACCTATGGAAACGTAAGTCAATCTGTTTCTATCGTTAAACGTATCTGTTTTTATCCAGATACTTCCAACTTCCTTTAATATACTGTACTTCAAATCTTTAAGAAAAGGTTTCACAAAAATTGTATATGTTTTTTATTTAAAATAAGACACAAAAGTATTGAAATGTAAAAGGATAACCACAAAATTGCATACGTTTGTGTTACATTTCATTACTAAAACAAATATGTCAAGAGTGGTAAAAAGTGCTCTTTAAAAAGAGGAGAAGACTAAGGGACATATTCACTAACACTGAGGACAGCAATTGCCTGCCGTATACTGGTATATCACCGCTGCAGTTTACAAACAAGCAGAGGCAGAATGACTGCATCGGCACTACAGAGAACGGTGCTGGAGAAAGGATTATTAATTATTTTAGGCTGTTGTAGGCCTTGTCTGAGATTGGGAATTATCCTGAACAACCCTGTGAAGTCCCTTCAGGTATGTTCATTAAGATGTTAAAGACGTGCTATATTTATCAAACAAGGTTTAACTTTGATACATTTGGTTTAGATTAGGCTACTTTCACACTAGCGTTCGATCGGATCCGTTCTGAACGGATCCGATCATAATAATGCAGACGGTGGCTCCGTTCAGAACGGATCCGTCTGCATTATTTTGGCATATAAAAGCTAAGTGTGAAAATAGCCTCGGACGGATCCGTCCAGACTTTCAATGTAAAGTCAATGGGGGACGGATCCGCTTGAAGATTGAGCCATATTGTGGCATCTTCAAACGGATCCGTCCCCATTGACTTACATTGTAAGTCTGGACGTAAGTCTGCAAGCAGCGTTCAGCTGTCCGCCTGTCCGTGCGGAGGCGAGCGGAGCGGAGGCTGAACGCCGCCAGACTGATGCAGTCTGAGCGGATCCGCATCCATTCAGACTGCATCAGGGCTGGACGGAAGCGTTCGGGTCCGCTCGTGAGCCCCTTCAAACGGAGCTCACGAGCGGACAGCCGAACGCTAGTGTGAAAGTAGCCTTACAGCAATGCAGACTCAACAATAGATTTAAAAACAATCTCCTCATGATAAATTTCTATTATAGTATACTGAACAAATACAAAAAGTTTTATGGAGCTCAGCAACACAGGATGCTTCATAGGTTGGGTATTGTATGGTAATGTAAATATGCATGATTACAGAGGTAGAATTTTTAAAGTGTGAATACTTGAAATGTATAAGCCATTAATTGTCTGGGAAAGCCTTGATATTGAAAAGAAGATTTGTGTTGGGTTTGAAAAAGTGACATAGAAACCATAACATGTGATGGGTTGCTCACACTATGACTTGAAAATATATATAAAACCATACAAACTGCTTAATTTTCAAAGTTGGAGACATGCACAAAATGTTATATAATTTCAAACAGTGTATAAAGGTAAAGGTGATATAACTGGACAAAAAAGTTATACATTTACTTCACAATTTAAAATATAAGATATTGACTTCATCGTAATTTAAAGAGATTTTCTCGGACTTTACTGCTGAGTACCAATCTTTTGGATAAGTTATCCCTATCGGATCGGCAAAGGGGCAGGTTTCAGGAATTTCTGCGCTGGAGCCAGGCTCCAGAACTACACAGCTCTGCACACTATAGTGGCTGTACCTGGTTCCTGCAGCCTCCAATCTGAGAGACCTTGTACAGAGCCATATGATCATGTCAATGAGCCCTTAGCATGGCTATACAAGGTTTTTCAGACAAACAATTGTTTGCTCCTATACAGGATAGATCAACTGAACCTGACAAAATCTGTGGGTTCACATAACTTTGTGACACATTTTAGCTCAGGGTCCTAAAAGGATGAAAATTCTCAATATTTGACCCAGTTTAAGAAGTGATAATAAAGTGTTAAAAGTAAACTTTGTAAATATTCTTTGTATTATTATATGCAGACAATGTTTTAAGTTACTGCTAAAAATCTAGTTGTTCTGGAGCAGTTGCAGTATGCTTTATTAAGTCTTGCTTTTGCACAACATAATATGGTATTATAATTAAGTTCTATTTATAATACAGTATATACATTGGATTGATTAATTACTATTAATACACTGAAATGACTTGTTACTCTGTAGTTTAATTGATCTACATGTTTTATTAATATTAAATGATTGCTTGAAAAAGGTTGATGGAAACATAATAATTTTTTTTTTCTTTTTCTTATTTTTTTTTTTGCATCTGCTACTGTAGAAGTGGAACAAAGAGGTAATTTAATTTGTATCATTATATTAATATATAATGTCTAATTTATATACAGTGCTGTTTAACTCTAGAGGAAAAAAAATCTGAAATTGTGGATACATAAACTAATATTAACAATTTAAGGATTCTTACAAATACATTTTTTCTTTATTTTTTTAACAGTAACAAAATGTCAGATAAAGTGCATGCATTTTTTTGTCTGCCTGTGGTTTTTGCCGCATTTTTGGTGGTGTTTTTTGGCAGTGTATTTGCTATTTTCTTCATGGCATTTTTCCCTTATAGAGAAGGTGAGGTTATCAGAACGCCTGAAAAAATGTCAAAAGCTACAGCATGCTGCGCTTTGTAACCCTTCTCTGCAACATATTTGCCATGATGGCGCAGGCTCAGAAACTGAGTTGCTGACACCCTACTGCAATGGCAGAGATCATTGGAACTCCATCTGTACTCCTTTGGTCCTCCACTGTGGCAGCTGGTGGCCTTACAAAGTCCTCTGGATCTGCCATGTGCAGAAGCCTTTATTGTGTCAGACCATCATGTAAAAAGACAACGTTTTGGCTACATCATAGCCTTTTTCAAGAATTTTCATGCTCGAAAAAGGATATGATGCAGCCAAAACGTTGCTTTTTTAGATGCTAGTTTGATGCACTAAAGACACCCTTCTGTAGATGCTGAAATCATTGCTGTTATTTAGATGTTTACTGGAAATCGGATTTGGATCGGTTGGTGAGACAGTCTTGCATTCCAGTGTTGTGAGGGTTGTTGTGCTGCTCATAACTGATATTTTAGGATAGAGGATTAGGCCTCATGCACACGACCGTATGTATTTTGCGGTCTGCAAAAAACTGATCCACAAAAAATACAGATGACGTCTGTGTGCATTCCGTATTTTGCGGTACGAAACAGCTGGCCTCTAAGAGAACAGTTCGATCCTTGTCCATAATGTGGACAATAATAGGACATTTTGTTTGCGGAATGGAAATAGGGAAACGGAATGCACATTACGCTTACAGTCCGCCAAAAAAACGGAACGGACACGAAAAGAAAATACATTCATGTGCATGAGGCCCTTAGCATAGGTCTTAGGTAACACACTTTTGCTTAACCTAACATTCTCTATTCTTAGATTTAGAAGTGGCTTTCCTAGTTTCTTTTGCCACCTAAAAGACAATAAAAACAATAAAAATGTGGTATCACAATATTTGTATCAACCCGTACAATAAAGTGATCATATCATATTTACTGCATGGTGGACCCCATAAAAATAAAAAACACTGACAGAATTGCAATTTTTGCGTTCCCCTCAAAAAAAAAAAAAAAAATTATAAAAAAGTTATGGAAAAGTACTATGTAAACCCAAAAGGCTACCGATATAAACAAACATAGAGCCCTTCCTGCAAAAAAAATAAGCTCTCACACAGCTGCCTCAATGGAAAATTAAACATGTTATGGGCGTTTAGTATATGGTGATGCAAAATAGAACAGATTTTTTATTTTAAAAAAGTGACTATGATGCAAAAGTAGTAAAATCTTGTATCAACCTAAAGAAAACAAATAAAACATAAAAATAAACACTAACATTGTCAGCCTCAGGCATACTGTCTGGTAGGGTTGATCATGCTTATTTAACCCCTTAAGTACTGGACCGATTTTTGTTTTTGCATTTTAACTTTTCCTCCCCATGTTCCAATAGCCATAACTTTTTTAAATTGTTTGTTCATATAGCCATATGATGGCTTATTTTTGGCAGGATAGGTTGTATTTTTTAAGGGCACCATTTAATTACTGTGTCTGTTATTGTAAAAAAAGGGCAAAAAAAAAAATCTTTGTGGGGTTAAATTGAAAAAAAAAAATAATGGTTTGTGGGGTTTGGACATCACAGCATCTCTTTTTTATGACACCCATAACTTTTTTATATTTCAATCCACAGAGCTGTATGAGGGCTTGTTTTTTTTTGTAGGATGAACTGTACTTTTTATTGGGGCTATTTTTATGGTACATACAACTTACACTGTTATTACATTTTTGAGTGGAAAAGGTGACAAAAAAAATGGTAAATCCTGTTTTCCGTTATGGCATTCACCATATTAAATTTTTAAAATTATTTTAACAGTTCAGACATTTTCACATGTGGCAATACCTAATGTTTATGGTTTTATTGTTTATATATTTTATATGTAAATTTGGGAAAGAGGGGTGATTTAAACTTTTAATATTTTATTTTTCTTACATTTTCTTTAACTTTTGTTTACTTTTTTTACAGTAACATTTAACCCCCTTAGGGGCTAGAATCTTGGATCTTTTGATCCCTTGTCCCATTCACCTTACTAGAGATTCTATTCGGGTG
The DNA here is from genome assembly GCF_014858855.1 of Bufo gargarizans. Lineage (NCBI taxonomy): Eukaryota > Metazoa > Chordata > Amphibia > Anura > Bufonidae > Bufo > Bufo gargarizans. Next base: position 322,743,507 of record NC_058080.1, read on the forward strand.
AATGGGATTTTGACACGCTTCCTGCTGAGCTGTGTTTCTGCACAGCTTAGCAGGGAGCTTACCATGAGAGCATGGTATGCTTCAGGCTGCCATGGTAACCGATTGAGGCACTGAAATTTCACTGCAGGCCCTCCAATTGGAAGGCAGAGGTATCCACATCCCTCTTCCTAACTGCACAAATGCAGTGATCAATGTTCATAGTGGCATCCAAGGGGTTAAATGATGTGGTTTGGCGTGATTGCTGTTCCACGTCATTGTTGCCATGTGCCTGCTGTATTATACAGCTGAAACTCAACACATATTGCACAAGGTCACTGCAGCAGTCTGCTCCATACATTATCTCAGCCTCTGTAACATACTGAAATGTCGTAGTGGCTGAAGGGGTTAAAAAACACCTTTCTTTGCAGATTAGAACTTTGGAGCACCAGAGGGCGGGGCTGAATTCTTGGAGCGCTACATTTGTAACACCCCTGTGCTCTGCACACCTCTCCCTCCCCTTGATTGACAGGGCTAGACATCAACATGCTGAGGACAAAGTTGTGCTTATATGCACTACTTACTATAATCTTACTATGTTGAATAGATGTTTTCTGTGCTTAGAAAGCTAATACATATTACTTGTTTATTCATAGGCACAATATATGATTCGAAGGCAGTGATATGTATTTGTTTTCTAAGTATATAAAACCACTATTCTCAATATAATTAGGCTATAACCTTTTATTATGGTTTAAATAAGGTAGAAGAAAATCCAACTGGGATTAGAGCCTGATGCATCTACATGCAAGTCTGATCACTTGCATCCAGACTGCAGTCTTATCTTGAGAAGAGTAGTTTTCTATACTTAGAAAGCTGATAGATTTTACTGGTTTCTTTTTCATCATATATTATGTCTGTGAATAAACCAGTAATATGTATTAGCTTTCTTAGCATAGAAAAAGCAATGCCACTATAAAGTAGATGGTGTGCAGGTAAGCATTAGACGCTAAGGTTCAAACCCCCACTAATTTGAAATTGATGACCTTTCCTGAAAGTTATCAGTTTCATGAAACCAGAGTACCCCTTTCAATAAGGCCATTAAAACACACAGCTCATCCCAGAAGAAACAAGCTCTCATATGGCAAGATGAATGGAAAAGTAACAAAGTCAGGGAGCTGAAAATGTACATGAAAAAATTAAAAATGCCTGTGGGCCAGGAGGTTAAAGGGAATCATTTACCATAAAAAAGCAGTGCAGTCTGCAGCCAGCAGGTTTTAGAGCAGAAGAAGCAGACTGATATTAAGTTTTATGGGAAATTATTAATCAGAACTTGTCATTTATTCATTTAAATCTCGTAGTTAGGCTACTTTCACACTTGCAGTAGCCTTTTCTGGGGGAACAACCTACCAGATCCGTGCTACCGCAAGTGCCGCTGGAGGTCTGGCCCCATTCACTATAACAGGGTTGGGCCGGAGGTCCGTCCACAGCACAGCAATCATGCTGAGAGGCGGCCGGACAAAAACTACAACACACTGCGGTTTTTGTCTGGCCGCATCAAGGCAAACATGCCGAGTGGCCGGACAAAAACCGCAGCGTGTTGTAGTTTTTGTCTGGCCCGTCCCCATTATAGTGATTGGGGCCGGGCCGGACCGGACCGGACCTCCGGCAGCACGGTGGACTTGTGGTAGCACAGATCCAGCAGGCTGTTCCCCCGCCTGAGCAGCCTGCCAGAAAAGGCTACCCCAAGTGTGACAGTAGCCTTAAGTAGTCGAGGGCTGTGTTATTATTGATTGACAGCCATCCTGTGTAAATGTTCTTATGCATAGACCGATAATAGGACACTATTAGGCTACATGCACACGACCGTATGTGTTTTTCGGTCCGCAAATTGCGGATCGGCAAAAAAAGGGATGACATCCTTTTTTTTTTTTTTTTTTTTTTTTTTTTTTTTGCAGACCCATTGTAATAATACCTATCCTTGTCCACAAACTAGAAAAAAATAGGACATGCACTGTATTTTTTTGCGGGGAAACGGAACGGACATACTGATGCGGACAGCATACTTTTTTTGGCGGACCCATTGAAATTTATGGATCCGCATCCTATCCACAAAATAAACAGAATGGACACGGAAACAAAATACGTTTGTGTGCATGAGCCCTTATAGTGACATATATATATATATATATATATATATATATATATATACTGTGTGTGTGTATATATATATATATATATATATATATACTGTATATTCCTGCGTATAAGACTACTTTTTAACACATAAAAATCTTCTCAAAAGTCGGGGGTCGTCTCATATGCCAGTATACGGTGTGCTGAAACTTACTTCCTAGCAAGACTGGAGAAGCTGTCCTTCTCCAGCTTCAGGGACAGGCGCCCTCTAGCTGAGCCACCGTGTGCTGCATCCCGGCCAGCCGCTCCTGAAGCAGCCCCCTCTTCCTGCTCTCAGTGGTTTTCTCATGCTGGCAGTATCACATTGCGTACTACCGCTCAGATCGTCTTGAAGACAGGGAGGGCTGGGCAGGCAGGGAGAGCTGACCCACCCAATCCAAGCAGGCTTTGTATGCAGTGTGCACAGAAAATACCGGTACATCGCTTGCTGTGATTGGCTGGTTGTTGTATACTGGGTTGGATTGGCGATTCGGAGGGAATACAGGGGGGGGGAGCAGGAGCATCTGCACTTCAGCCAATTCTAATGTTGGCGGATCTCTAATGAAGTTTGGTGTGCATCTTATCTGTGGTGAAAAAACTGAGTCTATCTGGGGAGCAGATACATGTGGTGGTGAATACAGTACAACACCAGTATCTGTACCTGTACATACAGTACAGCACCAGTATCTGCATCGGTTCATACAGTATAGCACCAGTACATACAGTACAGTATACAAATGGCTAACAGTCAAGACCCCATAATGGCTCTACCAGCAAGAAGAAAGAAATATGAAGCCAGTTTCAAATTTAAAGTTGTAAACTTTGCCATGGAACATAATAACTGCGCTGCTGCAAGACAATATGGAGTAACAGAAAAGATGGTTTGCGACTGGAAAGCAAATTAAAAGCATTAAAGAGTATGCCAAGGGGTAAGTGTGCATTAAGGAGAGGCACCCCACATTGGCCAGAACTCGAAAAACATGTAGCAGACATGGTGAATGAGCATCGCCAAAACGGTTATGTAGTGACACAAAAAAAAATACGTTTGTTTGCACTTCAGTGGGCCAAATCTAACCCAGATCACAGCAACAGATTTAAGGCCACTGCATCCTGGTGTACTAGATTCTTGGAAAGGCATAGTATGCTACTGAGGCAAAAGACGAAAATTGCACAACAATTACCTGCAGATCTTGATCCCAAAGTAAATGTTGTTGGAGGGGTAGTCTTATACGGCGAGTATAGCCCAAACCCTATATTTCAACTGGAAAAGTTGGGGGTCGTCTTATACGCCCAGTCGTCTTATACGCCGGAATATACGGTATATATATATATATATATATATATAATAAAAAAATGTGTGTATATATCACTGTCTGCTTCTTGTTGAACCGCTGACACATTCACAGTTAATCTTTTAACTTAAGGTATACATAGAATTACTGTGCCTCATTATTAAAGTGCTGTGTAATATATTTCCGTCTGCATATTGTTGAACTGCTGGCACATTCGCAGTTAGGCTACATGCACACGAACGTTGTTTGTTTCCATGTCATTACGTTTTTATTTTTTTTTGTTTTTTTTTGCGGATAGGATGCGGACCCATTCATTTCAGTGGGTCCACAAAAAATGCATCAGTATGTCCATTCCGTAGCCCCGCAATTTTTTTTTTAACATGTCCTATTCTTGTCCATTTTAGACAGCAAAAAACATACGGTTGTGTGCATGTAGTCTTAATATGTTAATTAATACATAGAAATACTGTCATCCAGCGGTTATGTTTTGACCAACAATCCAGCTGTACTGGAATATTGACTCGCTCTTCAACATCATCTCAGTTCACAACAGATACACACTTAGTTGGCATGACCCAGGAACTGCCTCTGTGCCCTCACCTGTCCTGAACCTGCCTCTTGCTTTTGCTTCTCCTTCTGCTAGCCAAGTAATGTATTCCAGGTGGGAGCACATATTGAAAGAGGTCAGGGATGTGCGCAAGAGACAGGTTAGGGTGACATTAGTGAAGAACAAACCATTGTAAATCACAATGTAGTTGATCGCAAGTGGGAGCTGGCTGAAGAAAGGGCATCATCATAATCATCATCATCAGAGAGCTAGGGGGGCAGCGTGCCCGTGAGGCAGCAGGGTGGAAGCAGTGGGAGATATGCAGCCAAAAGTATGAGGGGTAAACCATCTCCTACTCAGGAGACTACTTGTGAGGAACCCTCTAGCAGTGCACGAGTTCATAAAAGCAGTGGTGGAGAGAAAATGCCATACACGGCAGTGTGGGAATTTTTCACCAAGTTGCTGGGGAACAGCCAGTGTGCTAATGTTGACACGACACCTCTGCATCAACATATGGAGCATCACCATAAAGTGGCGTGGGAAAACCAAGCTACTCATTTGGTGTTACAGCCTGATGCAGCAAGCGCTGCATCTCCCACTGGCCCGCACCCCCTCTTCAACATTCAGGGCTCACCAACATTAGCAGAAAGAAGCTATTGTTCCTTCCCATCGACTTTAAAGGGGTTGTCCAGGTTCAGAGCTGAACCTGGACATACCTCCCTTTTCACCCCGGCAGCCCCCCTGACATGAGCATCGGAGCAGTTCATGCTCCGATGCTCTCCTTTGCCCTGCGCTAAATCGCGCAGGGCAAAGGCATTTTTCTGAGTTCCGGTGACGTACCGGGGCTCTCTATGGGGCTGACAGGCAGCCCGGTGACGTCACCGGCACTGATGGGCGGGATTTGGCTCTGCCCTAGCCAATAAAACGGCTAGGGCAGAGCTAAAGCCCGCCCCTCAGAGACGGTGACGTCACCGAACACACTGCTGGGCGGAAGTTACCGCCCGGCAGTGTGTTATTGAAAACACAAGAGCCTGTGCCCTGCGCGATCTAGCGCAGGGCACGGGAGCGCATCGGAGCATGAGATGCTCCGATGCCAGGCTCAGGAGGGCTGCCGGGGTGAAAATAAGGGTATGTCCGGGTTCAGCTCTGAACCCGGACAACCCCTTTAACTTCATCTATAGCTCCTGATGCTCCTCCTCCTACACTTACTCCTTGTTTCTACAACAATCGATCACTGAGGCGATTGCTAAAAAGTAACCGTATGCGAGCACTCATTCAACCACGCAGAAGCTGAATGTGCTCCTAGCCAAGTTGCTGGTACTACAGTCCCTCCCTTTTTATGTAGTTGACTGCACATTTTAGAGAACTGATGGCTTGTGCCCATCCAAGGTGGAGAGTCCCAAGCTGACATTACTTTTTCTTAAAACCTGTACAAGCCTTGGACATGTATGCTGAGCAGAAGGTGGGCCAGTCCTTGGGCCTCTTGGGGTCTGTTAGAGTTCACAACAGTGTTGCAACTATAGTCAAGGACAATATACTGTCGTTCACAGCTCACTGGGTAAATGTGGTTCTGGACCAGGCACAACAGTAACTTTCTGGGATTTTTGCACCTCTGCCTCCTCATCGTCCACCTTGTTCTCACTGTCTATTGTAGGAACAGTTCACAGTGGTCCTCCAGTATATCACCAATGTAAAGCCAGGAGTTGTCACTCTGTTCTGCACCTGGTCAGCCTGGGCAAATAAGGCCACATTGTAGAGGAACTGCTAAGCGTCATCAATAATGAACTGGCTGTCTCCTCGCCAACTAAAGATAGGAACCATGGTTACTGGTAACGGGAAGAACATTTTGTCTGTGCTGTGACAGGGAGGGTTGATCCATGCTCCCTGCATCGTTCACATCTTCAATCTAGTTGCCACCCAGTTCTTCAAGTCTTCCACTGAACTTCAGCCTCTCTTACCGTGCAAAACATACCCTCCTTGAGCTGCAAAGGCAAAATGTTCTTCCGCAACATTGCCTGAAATGCAACATTTCCACCTGTTGGAATTCTAAGCTACATGTTAGATGGCTTGTACGAGCAGAGGAAGGTGGTGAATGATTTTCTTAATGCAGAAGACAGACAGGTCTACTCCCCAGTGTAACTTCCACATTAGCAGTTTGCTCAGGCCCTTTGATGAGGCCACTTTATTTGTCAGTTGGCAAAAGTACGGTATGAATGATGTATTCCACTTCTTCACATCCTGGAAGGGCTGCTGACAAATCTGATTGGTGAGGGGACAGAAGACGTGGCACCTATATCTCACAGCCAACTGAGCCCTAAGGAGGATGAGGACGAGTAGGAGGACATAAATGCCTAGGAATTCTATATCAAACTAGGTGGTTTATCTGACCAAGCAACAGGAGAGAAGCATGAGGTGCTGGAGGGTGACGACACAGATGACCACGACAGACCATAGTAGTATGCAGTGGAGATGGAGGCAGTGAGACCTTTTGAGTCCATTGCACAAATGGCCAAATGCAAGCTTTCTTGTATGCTTACTGACTACATTGTCTGGATTTGCCAGAGGGATGACTACTGGCTATCCACATTGTTAGATCCTCGCTACCATTCAAAAATGGGGGCATGGGGGCATTTTTTTAGACCATATGAGAGAAATGTTAAAATCAACTACTACAGAGACTTGCTGTGTACCTGATTGGTCGCTGCATATGAGCATTCTTCATGAAAGTCTGACCGGGGGGACCTTTCTATTCTCATGCTGCACTGCCATGACTAGAGGTGGGGGGGGGGGGGGGGGCAGGAGCAGCACCAGCTCCATATATGCAGCAACTTCCATCTGGAGTCTCTGATGAGCAGTTTTCTTCAGCAGCCTACTGAAGAAGCCACCCAGCAGCAGGAAATGCAACAGAACCTCAACCAGCAGGTGGTGGCATACTTAGACTGCACAGTGTCACCCATGATCCAAGATCCCATGGACCACTGGGCATGCAAACTTGAATTGTGGCCAGAATTTGCAGAGTTTTCCATGGGCATGCCTTATGGCCTGGCCAGTAGTGTGGCATCAGAGTGGGTGTTCGCCTTTCCTCCCAAAATTTGGAGAACCTAACCTTCATATAGCTGAATCAGGTGTGGATCAACCAGGATTTCTAGACATTGGTGCCAACAGAATAGATAATTCTGCCACTAATGATCATAGTGTAGTGTGCTGGCACACCAGAATATTCTGCAAAATGGGCCGTTACCTCTGCCATATGCAATTTTTAAAAAGCATATGCATGCCACTGGGCCTTGCTGTTACACTACTGTTGCTGGGTTCTGCTAACACTGTGGTTTGCCACCATCTTGTGCTGTATGCTACTATTGTCCCTTTTACTGCCACTGCTATTGGTTCTCATACCCACCAGGGCTCCAGATGGCGACCAAAATGGTCGCCAATGCGACTTAGAATTTACAAATGGCGACAAGACTTTTTAGTCTTGTCGCCATTTCCGACTAGACCCTCCGCGGCAGCTCTGCAGTAGAACAGCGGCGGGCACAGGAGATGATAGTTCTCTGCCCCGTTCTTCTCAGTCTCAGTCAGCTCGGTCACAGCACACAGACAACAGCAGAGACGCTGGCAGCAGGGAGGGGAGGGGCTCGGGAGGAGTGTAATCTGATCCTAGAGTGGAAGCTGCTTCTGCCAGCCCCTCCCTCCCCTCCCTGCCCACCAACCAATCAGAGCTGAGGCAAGGCAAGGCAAACACTAGCAGCTCTGAGTCACTGACAAGTACAGGGAGAAAGAATCGAATGAGTCGCAGGTGAAAAGAACTAAAGATCCGACTTAGTGACTCATTCGATTCTTTCTTAGACTCCGTGTACAGTGTGCCCCCCCCCCCAACACCCCAGTATAAGAAACATTGGTGGCACAGTGTGCCCCCCCCAACACCCCAGTATAAGAAACATTAGTGGCACAGTGTGCCCCCCCCCCCAACACCCCAGTATAAGAAACATTGGTGGCACAGTGGGAAGTGCCAATGAGGGTTAAAAAAATAATTAAAAAAAATTAACTCACCTCCTCCAGTTGATCGCGTAGCTGCCGGTCTCCTGTTCTTTCTTCAGGACCTGTGGTGATGTCACTGAGCTAATCACATGGTCCATTACCATGGTGATGAATCGTGTGATGTATCATGTGATGAGCACAGTGATGTCACCACAGGTCCTTTGACAGGTCCTGAAGAAAGAACAGGAGACGATAAATTGGAGGAGGTTAGTTAATTATTTTTTTTATTTTTTAAACCTCATTGGCACTGCCCACTGCGCCACCAATGTTCATTTTATTGAGGGGGGGGGGGGGCACACCACCACCAATGTTTATTATACTGGGGTGTTGGGGGGGTGCACACTGCGCCACCAATGTTTATTATATTGAGGGGGGCACACTGCGCCACCAATGTTTATTATACTGGGGTGTTGGGGGGGTGTGCACTGCGCCACCAATGTTTCTTATATTGGGGGGGCGCACTGCGCCACCAATGTTTATCATACTGGGGTGTTGGGGGGGGGGGTGCACTACGCCACCAATGTTTATTATACAGGGAGTGCAGAATTATTAGGCAAGTTGTATTTTTGAGGATTAATTTTATTATTGAACAACAACCATGTTCTCAATGAACCCAAAAAACTCATTAATATCAAAGCTGAATATTTTTGGAAGTAGTTTTTAGTTTGTTTTTAGTTTTAGCTATTTTAGGGGGATATCTGTGTGTGCAGGTGACTATCACTGTGCATAATTATTAGGCAACTTAACAAAAAACAAATATATACCCATTTCAATTATTTATTTTTACCAGTGAAACCAATATAACATCTCAACATTCACAAATATACATTTCTGACATCCAAAAACAAAACAAAAACAAATCAGTGGCCAATATAGCCACCTTTCTTTGCAAGGACACTCAAAAGCCTGCCATCCATGGATTCTGTCAGTGTTTTGATCTGTTCACCATCAACATTGCGTGCAGCAGCAACCACAGCCTCCCAGACACTGTTCAGAGAGGTGTACTGTTTTCCCTCCTTGTAAATCTCACATTTGATGATGGACCACAGGTTCTCAATGGGGTTCAGATCAGGTGAACAAGGAGGCCATGTCATTAGATTTTCTTCTTTTATACCCTTTCTTGCCAGCCACGCTGTGGAGTACTTGGACGCGTGTGATGGAGCATTGTCCTGCATGAAAATCATGTTTTTCTTGAAGGATGCAGACTTCTTCCTGTACCACTGCTTGAAGAAGGTGTCTTCCAGAAACTGGCAGTAGGACTGGGAGTTGAGCTTGACTCCATCCTCAACCCGAAAAGGCCCCACAAGCTCATCTTTGATGATACCAGCCCAAACCAGTACTCCACCTCCACCTTGCTGGCGTCTGAGTCGGACTGGAGCTCTCTGCCCTTTGCCAATCCAGCCATGGGCCCATCCATCTGGCCCATCAAGACTCACTCTCATTTCATCAGTCCATAAAACCTTAGAAAAATCAGTCTTGAGATATTTCTTGGCCCAGTCTTGACGTTTCAGCTTGTGTGTCTTGTTCAGTGGTGGTCGTCCCTCAGCCTTTCTTACCTTGGCCATGTCTCTGAGTATTGCACATCTTGTGCTTTTGGGCACTCCAGTGATGTTGCAGCTCTGAAATATGGCCAAACTGGTGGCAAGTGGCATCTTGGCAGCTGCACGCTTGACTTTTCTCAGTTCATGGGCAGTTATTTTGCGCCTTGGTTTTTCCACACGCTTCTTGTGACCCTGTTGACTATTTTGAATGAAACGCTTGATTGTTCGATGATCACGCTTCAGAAGCTTTGCAATTTTAAGAGTGCTGCATCCCTCTGCAAGATATCTCACTATTTTTTACTTTTCTGAGCCTGTCGAGTCCTTCTTTTGACCCATTTTGCCAAAGGAAAGGAAGTTGCCTAATAATTATGCACACCTGATATAGGGTGTTGATGTCATTAGACCACACCCCTTCTCATTACAGAGATGCACATCACCTAATATGCTTAATTGGTAGTAGGCTTTCGAGCCTATACAGCTTGGAGTAAGACAACATGCATAGAGGATGATGTGGTCAAAATACTCATTTGCCTAATAATTCTGCACTCCCTGTATTGGGGGAGCACACTGCGCCACCAATGTTAATTATATTGACCTTCTACTATGCATTCTGTATTAAAGAATGCTATTATTTTCCCTTAGAACCATGTTATAAGGGAAAATAATACAGTGAATAGACTTTCATCCTAGCAACCATGAGTGAAAATCGCACCGCATCCGCACTTGCTTGCGGATGCTTGCGATTTTCACGCAGCCCCATTAGCTTCTATGAAAAACGCACAATATAGAGCATGCTGCGATTTTCACGCAACGCACAAGTGATGTGTGAAAATCACCCCTCATGTGCACAGCCCCATAGAAGTGAATGGGTCCGGATTTAGTGCGGGTGCATTCCGGTATTTTGAATGCCAGATCCGGCACTAATACATTCCTATGGGAAAAAATGCTGGATCCGGCATTCAGGCAAATCTTCCGTTTTTTTTCATGCTGCGGTTTTATCTTTTGCCTGATCAGTCAAAATGACTGAACTGAAGACCTCCTGATGCATCCTGAACGGATTGCTCTCCATTCAGAATGCATAGGGATATACCTGATCAGTTATTTTCCGATATTGAGCCCCTAGGACGGAACTCTATGCCGGAAAAGAAAAACACTAGTGTGAAAGTACCCTAAAATATTAAGTTTAAATCCCCCCTTTCCCAATTTTACATATAAAATATATAAAGAATAAATAAACATATTACATAGCGCTGTCCAAACTATTAAATTATTAAAAAATATCTCCTATGCGGTGAGCATTCACCATTTTTTAGTCACCTTGTCACCCCAAAAAATAGGATAGGACTGTTCTATTATGGGCCGAACATTTCATATAATGCGAAATGCACGCTTTTTTTATTTTGCACGGTATTGAGTATCGCAATACTTTTTTATGGTGATAAAAGTGAATCAAAATTTTGGTATCAAAACAACCCTATGCCGATCTGATCGGAGTAGCGTTGTCACGATACAAAAATTATGATTCGGTTTCGATTTGGCGACTAAAAATTTTATTTGGCTCCTAAATTTTTCAATTCAGGAGCCAATGGCTACCAGGAATTTTTTTTAGTCTGGAGCACTGTCCACCCTGTTATGGGACTGCTATTGTCTCTGTTTGACAGTGTTTATATTTCACATCTTCACAAAAAAAAAAAGATCTTGAGCATCTTTATTTTGAGCATCTGCATGGCCTCTTTCACACAGTCAGTATTTGGCAATTTTTGATCAGAATTTATAAGCCAAAAGCAGGAGTGGGTCCAAAACACAGAAATGCAAGTAATTCCATAACATGTTATCTCTGTTTTGGTCCCATTCATGTTTTTGGCTTAGAGATACTTATCAAATACTAATGCAAAATACTAATGCAATAAATGTTATTGGGCTCCCAGGCTATGAGCTGTGCGCTGCGATTGGCCAGCGCTGCAGCAAGGGACAACCCTAATACAAAAACTCTGCCCAGTACAAAATAAGGAGCTGCAGACACCGGAGCCTATACCGGACGAACGGAGCGGCGCCCAGACATACTAGTAAGTGCAGGGGGACCCCTGGGCGCCGCTCTGCCCACTGATATAGTTAGTTTTTAAAATAGTGAAAGGTCCTCTTTAAGTCCATGGTGATAAATTAGACCTGATGCTTTTATTGACCTGTAACACTGACACACAGTAAATAGACATCTAACAGAAAGGATTAAGAGCCTAACTCAAAGATCTGAAACATTTTCTACATACACAAAAGACCCATCACTCGTAAATGTTGTTCTCAAATCTGTTTAAATCTGTGTTAGTGAGCACTTCTCTTTTGCCGAAATAATCCATCCCACCTAACAGGTGTGGCATATCAAGGTGCTGATTACACAGCATGAATATTGCACAGGTGTGCCCTAGACTTGCCACAATAAAAGGCCACTCTGAAATGTGCACCGTTTTACCTTATCGGGGGCATCAGAAAACTCAGTCAGTATCTGGTGTGGCCTCACGCAGTGCAACACATCTCCGTCGCATCGAATTGATCATGTTGTTGATTGTGGCCTGTGGAATGTTGTTCTACTCCTCTTCAATAGCTGTGCGAAGTTGCAGAATATTGGCAGGAACTGGAACACGATGTTGTATATGCCGATCCAGAGCATCCTAAACATGCTCAATGGGTGACATGTCTGGTGAGTATGCTCGCCATGCAAAAACTGGGATGTTTTCAGCTTCCAGGAATTGTGTACAGATCCTTACAATATGGAGCTGTGCATTATCATGCTGCAACATGAGGTGATGGTCGTGGAGGAATGGCACAACAATGGGCCTCAGGATCTCGTCACGTTATCTCTGTGCATTCAAAATGCCATCAATAAAATGCACCTGTGTTCGTTGTCCATAACATACACCTGCCCATACCATAACCCCACCGCCACCATGAGCCACTCGATCCACAGCGTTGACATCAGCAAACCGCTCACCCACACACGCTGTCTGCCATCTCCCCTGAACAGTGAAAACCTGTCACGGCCACGGTTTTGGCCGTGACTCCTTGGGAGCCGCATACTGTTGCCCGCGGTTTGGGTTGTTGTTTCAACCGCAGCTTGAGGCATGGTGTTACTTGTCTCAGGTGCGGTTGCCGCGGACAACAGGTGTGTGTGCGGTCCCTTTGGAGTCTGTGTGCGTGTATGTATGCACCGTTGTTTGTCTGTGTGCACTCTGTGTATTGTGTGGTGTGCACTGACACCTTTCCTGCACTGTGGTTGCCCGTGGCAATGTTTGGTGATGTGTACATGTGGTGGCAGTGTCCCGGCCTTTGGGCTGACTGCCAGGACACGGTTGCCACCCATGTCGTTGCCAGCGGTAACAACCACAGTGTGTTTGTTGTGTTTGGACACTGTTCCTTTAAGTTGGTGTTTTCCCTTTCCTGTGGTGCTGGAAGGGTTAACTCTCTTCCCAGTGTGTGTGATGTCACTGGGTGTGTCTGACCGGTGGGTGTGGCCACTTAGGCCTATATAGCTTCTGTCTTTGGCATGGCTCAGGAGGTTGCTTCAGTCATGCTTTGCTGTAGCAGCCTCCTGTGATTTCTATCTCCTTGTAAGGGCCACCCTTCCAGTCATATGTTATTATTGCGTGATTTGTTGTTGATGTCCTGTGTCTTTGCTTTTTGTGCAGCTATGGATGCCCTGGTCCCTGTGTGTCTTCATGTGTGTGCTATTTACCTTTGTTTGTGTGGACAGCGTTTGCACGGGTTCCAGTCAGCTAGGCTGAGACAGGTATGTGTGGAACTGTTAGGGTTCACCTGTCTTATCCGTAGTCCTGTTTATGTACCCCCATCTTCATGCTGCTTGGCCAGTGAGACTCTGCTCCTCCGTTCCTAGGAGGAGTGGGTTGTCTTACCCTGCTCCTTAGCCCAGGGACCGGACGGAGGGTAAGTCAGGGCTCCGAGGTTCCTGCGCATGGGTCCTCCTACCATCAAGGTCGGCCCATGCAGGTAAGAGACAGGGTCAGCGTTAGGGACGCAACAGGAGGTGACCTGCTCCCTAATTCTGTGTTCCTGGCGAGTAGCGACTGGACATCTTCCATCACCGCACGGCTGAGGATTTCCCCCATCCTCAGCCATGACAAAACCGGGACTCATCCGTGAACAGAATGCCTCTCCAACGTGCCAGACGCCATTGAATGAAAATAAGCAAATAACGCCATATCAGCATGGCTTCATGAGGAATCGGTCATGTCAAAGTAATTTAATCAGTTTCTATGAGGAGTTACAGTAAGTTCTAGACTTGACAGCGGCGAATCACATGCAGGCTGCCACCTTGGAAACATAGAACATAGAATATGTTGGCAGATAAGAACCATTTGGCCCATCTAGTCTGCCCAATATACTGAATACTATGAATAGCCCTTGGCCTATCTTATATGAAGGATGGCCATATGCCTATCCCATGCATGCTTAAACTCCTTCACTGTATTTGCAGCTACCGCTTCTGCAGGAAGGCTATTCCATGCATCCACTACTCTCTTAGTAAAGTAATACTTCCTGATATTACTTTTAAACCTTTGCCCCTATAATTTAAAACTATGTCCTCTTGTAGCAGTTTTTCTTCTTTTAATTATTCTCTCCTCGTTTACCTTGTTGATTCCCTTCATGTATCCATCATATCCCCTCTGTCTCGTCTTTCTTCCAAGCTATACATGTTAAGGTCCTTTAATCTTTCCTGGTAAGTTTTATCCTGCATTTCATGTACTAGTTTAGTAGCTCTTCTCTGAACTCTCTCCAAAGTATCAATATCATTCTGGAGATATGGTCTCCAGTACTGAGCACAATACTCCAAATGAGGTCTCACTAGTGCTCTGTAGAGCGGCATGAGCACCTCCCTCTTTCTACTGGTAATGCCTCTCCTTATACACCCAAGCATTCTGCTAGCATTTCCTGCTGCTCTATGACATTGTCTGCCTACCTTTAAGTCTTCTGAAATAATGACCCCTAAATCCCTTTCCTCAGATACTGAGGTTAGGACTGTATCACTGATTTTATATTCTGCTCTTGGGTTTTTACGCCCCAGGTCCATTATCTTGCACTTATCAGCATAAAATTTTAGTTGCCAGAATTTTGACCATTCCTCTAGTTTTCCTAAATCCTTTTCCATTTGGTGTATCCCTCCAGGAACATCAACTCTTTGTGTCATCAGCAAAAAGACACACCTTACCCAAACTGACTCTAAACTGGTCTCGCTAACTTGTATTAAATTAGATTTTTTGCTATCTTTCACATACAGGGGCACCCCTCCCTCTTTCTTGCCTTCTCTGTCTTTCTTATATAGAGATAACCCTGGTATTGTTATATCCCAGTTATTACTCCCATTGAACCATGTCTTAGTAACAGTAACTTGTGAGTCAAGATGGCAGCCTGCATGTGTTCGTTGGCGAACACTGCGAACTGACCATCACTGCTAAACTGTGTAAAGTAATTAACACGGAATAGGACAGTATACTGCAACAGAGGGATCTGAATAGCTTAGAGGCTTCAGCAGAGAAGTGGCAGATGAGGTTTAACACTGACAAATGTAAGGTTATGCACATAGGAAGGAATAATGCAAATCACCCGTACATACTAAGTGGTAAAACACTGGGTAACACTGACATGGAAAAGGACCTAGGAATTTTAGTGAACAGCAAACTAAGCTGTAAAAACCAGTGTCAAGCAGACATAGCAGAGCTGGAGAGAGTTCAAAGGAGGGCAACTAAATGTCACGGTCGGGAGTGGGGGGGGGGGGGGGGAAACTCCCCACCGTATAATGAAGAGCAGAAGGAAAAGCAAGTAGGCCTGGATGCTGGGTTCAGGGAGCAGGTCACCTCCTAACTCCTCACTCTATGAGCGGACCTGGATGGTAGGACATCTCATACCAAGGAAACCTAGCACCCTGAGTCGCCCTGATTATCTCTCAAATAGAGAAAGAGGCTGTGACAACCTGTTCATCCCAGAGTCTCGCTGCCAGAGAAGGGCAAACAGTGCACCACTACTAAATTTGCAGGCAAGAGCCAACAGAGAACACGCACTTACCTGCTGCAAAAACAACGGCAACCGGACCCCCATGCGGACAGGATGCATGGCGCCCCCTGGCAGAGCTGCACACTGACTTGTGGTTCCCCCTCCGGCGAACCCTGAGTCCCCCTTCTGGAGGTACACAACACAGGAAGATGTCTAGCAAACATGCTGGATTACAGATACCAACAGACTAGACATGTAACAACCACTAGACAAGACAACAACCACCCATACATAAACATCATCACCAAACATATGCAAGGGTAGTGAAGGAAAGGTAGAAAACGGGATGATATAGAAGACATCGGAGAGACATTGATGTTACACTACGTGGCCCTCAAAGACTGGGCAGATAAAATACCCAGGACAGAAGCAAGCTCCAGCACCAAAGGCTGGAGTATAACTGATTCCAGCCTGGAAGCCACAGGTGATAAAAACCAAGTGTTCACACCCAGCCAGGAAGTTAACCCCTCCAGCACCAGACAGGGGAGGAACCAGGAGACTGGAAGCAAAGCACATACATGCTGCTACAACAAGGCGTTGCCCCTGACAACCAGCATACACGGCAATGTGTCATGGCGCACAACATCGAGGCCTTGACACTAAAGTAATGACAGGAATTGGGGGACTACAGTACACTGAAAGGTTATCAACATTAGAGTTATTCACTTTAGAAAAAAGACGACTGAGGGGAGAACTAATAACTATGAATAAATATAACGGGTTAGTACAGAGATCTCTCCCATCTTCTATTTACCCCCAGGACTGTGTCTGTGACAAGGGGACATCATCTGTGTCTGAAGGAAAGAAGGTTTGTACACAAACATAGAAGAGGATTCTTTACTGTAAGAGAAGTAAGACTATGGAACTCTCTGCCTGAGGAGGTGGTGATGTTGAGTATACTAAAAGAGTTCAAGAGGTGCCTGGATGTATTTCTGGAGTGTAATAATATTACAGGTTATAGCTACTAGAGATGGGTCGTTGATCCAGGGAGTTATTCTGATTTCCTGATTGGAGTCGGGAAGGAGTTTTTTTCCCCCTTAAGTGGGGAAAATTGATTTCTACCTCATAGTTTCTTTTTTTGCCTTCCTCTGGATCAACTTGCAGGATAACAGGCTGAACTAGATGGACACATGTCTTTTTAAGCTATATTTTTATGAATGTAAAATTTGGCCACTCAGGGTGTCTTCCCTGAAACTGTTTCTGACAGTTTGTGTAGAAATTCTTTGGTTATCTGATTGTTGCTGCAGCTGTGCGGGTGGCTGGTCTCATACGATCATGGAGGTGAACATGCTGGATGTGGTTACACACGGTCTGCGGTTGTGAGGCTGGTTGGATGTACTGCCAAATTTTCTGAAACACCTTTGGAGACGGCTTATGGTAGAGAAATGAACCTTCATTGCACAGGCAACAGCTCTGGTAGACATTCCTGCAGTCAGCATGCCAATTGCACGCTTCCTCAAACGTTGCGACATCTGTGGCTGAGAAATCAAACTGCACAATTCAGAGGTGCCTTTTATTCTGGGCAGTCTAAGGCACACATTTGCAATATTTATAATTTATGCTGTCTAAGCACCATGACATGCCACACCTGTGATTTGGGATGGATTATCTCAGCAAAGGAGAAGTGCTCACTAACACAGATTTAGACAGATTTGTGAACAATATTTGAGAGTAATGGGTCTTTTGTGTATGTAGAAAATGTTTCAGATCTTCGATTTCAACTCCTGCAAAATGGGAGCAAAACCGAAAGTGTTGCATTTATTTTTTTATTAAGTGGATAAATATATATATATATATATATATATATATATATATATTGTGGGGATTCGCTTTGGTAGGCAGGGTAAGCGGACGCAGTACAGAGGCAAAAACAAGGTTTAAATCAAAGTTCAGTGTTTATTCACACATAGCAAGAAAACAAGCCAAAAGAAAGTGTTCAGTTTTGGTGCCTGTTCACACCACACAAAGTTCACAGTGCAAAAAAGACGTCACCTGGTCAGCAGATGATTTTCACCCAGAGTCCGCAGCAGTCTTTAGTGGCCTGTTTCCCCAGCCTATGGCTCACACAAACAGATGACTCAGTGTCTCCAAACCACAGACTCCTCAGCTCCTCTGTCATGGAGGATAATCCACCACCTGAACATGCTGGCTGGGTTTTTTATATTCCAGCCAAAACCCGGCCTGGAACCGTGGGGAACAGCCACCCACCCTGCTCTTTGGCTGCTCCCAATAAGAACCGGCCCGGATTGGCTTTACAGCCATTCTAACAGTTGAAGTGTCAGATTGCACTATAGACCTGACACTTCAGGAAAAGACCCGGTTCTTACCTCACCGAGGCCAGGAACCTCGGTGACACGTATCTTCCATCAAAGACGGCTCCTTGTTCCTTCTTACAATATATAGATATTGCGTCATATAAAATGGCAAAATGGCCTATGTATACGGCAGAGGAGGCATACGCATTTACCTGTTTTAATACAGAAAGTGCAAGCGAGACACAACAGTTTCAAGTTTCGTCATCGTCCGCTAGCACTAGTGATGACGAGCCACAGCAAAGTCACAGACGAGACTCTTTGCCTGGCACTAGCGCCATTGACCCCGAATGGGTGCCCTCAGAGACATATACTACATCTGTTCCACAGTTTAACCACCTCAGCCCCCCTAGCTTAACCACTTCAACCCCCCTAGCTGAAACCCCCTTAATGACCAGGCCACTTTTTACACTTCTGCACTACACTACTTTCACCGTTTACCTCCCAAATGAATTTTGCCTCCTTTTCTTCTCACTAATAGAGCTTTCATTTGGTGGTATTTCATTGCTGCTGACATTTTTACTTTTTTGTTATTAATCGAAATTTTACGATTTTTTTGCAAAAAAATGAAATTTTTCACTTTCAGTTGTAAAAGCAGCTCTGACTTTCTGAGCACCTGTCATGTTTCCTGAGGTTCTACAATGCCCAGACAGTACAAACACCCCACAAATGACCCCATTTCGGAAAGTAGACACCCTAAGGTATTCGCTGATGGGCATAGTGAGTTCATAGAACTTTTTATTTTTTGTCACAAGTTAGCGGAAAATGATGATTTATTTTTTCTTACAAAGTCTCATATTCCACTAACTTGTGACAAAAAATAAAAACTTCCATGAACTCACTATGCCCATCACAAAATACCTTGGGGTATCTTCTTTCCAAAATGGGGTCACTTGTGGGGTAGTTATACTGCCCTGGCATTTTAGGGGCCCAGATGCGTGAGAAGTAGTTTGAAATCAAAATCTGTAAAAAATGCCCTGTGAAATCCGAAAGGTGCTCTTTGGAATGTGGGCCCATTTGCCCACCTAGGCTGCAAAAAAATGTCACATATGTGGTATTGCCGTACTCAGAAGAAGTAGGGCAATGTGTTTTGGGGTGTCTTTTTACATATACCCATGCTGGGTGAGAGAAATATCTCGGCAAAAGACAACTTTTCCCATTTTTTTTTATACAAAGTTGGCATTTGACCAACATATTTATCTCACCCAGCATGGGTATATGTAAAATGACACCCCAAAACACATTCCCCAACTTCTCCTGAGTCTGGTGATACCACATGTGTGACACTTTTTTGCAGCCTAGGTGAGCAAAGGGGCCCAAATTCCTTTTAGGAGGGCATTTTTAGACATTTGGATCCCAGACTTCTTTTCACGCTTTAGGGCCCCTAAAAAGCCAGGGCAGTATAAATACCCCACATGTGACCCCATTTTGGAAAGAAGACACCCCAAGGTATTTAATGAGGGGCATGGCGAGTTCATAGAAAATTTATTTTTTTGGCACAGGTTAGCGGAAATTGTTTTTTTTTTTGTTTTTGTCTTTTACAAAGTCTTTCTTTCCGCTAACTTGGGACAAAAATTTCAATCATTCATGGACTCAATATGCCCCTCAGTGAATACCTTGGGGTGTCTTCTTTCCAAAATGGGGTCATTTGTGGGGTGTTTGTACTGCCCTGGCATTTGAGGGTCTCCGCAATCATTACATGTATGGCCAGCATTAGGAGTTTTTGCTATTCTCCTTATATTGAGCATACAGGTAATGAGATTTTTTTTTTTCCGTTCAGCCTCTGGGCTGAAAGAAAAAATGAACGGCACAGATTTCTTCATTCGCATCGATCAATGTGGATGAAAAAATCTCTGCAAAAAAAAAAAAGAGGGGAAAGGCGTCTGCCAGGACATAGGAGCTCCGCCCAACAACTATACCCACTTAGCTCGTATGCCCTGGCAAACCCGATTTCTCCATTCACATCAATCGATGTGGATGAATAAATCATTGCCGGGATTTTTTTTTTATATATACAAAGGGTTTGCCAAAGCATATGAACACCGCCGCCTCCTCAGCTCATATGCCTTGGCAAATGTATCTTTTACTGCAGAGGAGAAATCTCGTCTTCCAGGGCCGCATACACCAACTTTTGTGTAATCTGACAGCAGCGCAATGCTTCTGTCAGAATGCACATCAGTGCTGCAGCTAGTCGATCGGTTGGTCCACCTGGAAGGTAAAAAAAAAGAGACCAGGCCGCAACGCAAATTTTTTTTAACTTTATAATACCATTTGAACGGAACATATAAACTTTATTTAACTTTTTGAACAGAACGTTAACTTTTTAGCTTACTGGTGATGTTTTTTTTTTGCCTTTTATTGGACAAACCTCTCCTTCCCCATGGGACAATGTGCAAAGCGCAAATCGCCCAAAGATGTGGTGAAGTACATTGTGCACTTTGTCCCAGGTGAATGGAGAGGTTTGCAGCAGCTCTGTGTGAATGGGCCCTAATAGCCCTGTGTGCCTGTCCTGTGAGATGCAATTCCTATGCTAAGTGTACCTGTGTGTGGTACTTCCGGAAACACATAGGGCAGGGTGGTCAGGGCAGTCAGGACAGAAATAGCAGGTGTCACGCCTTACTCCACTCCTGCTACAGACACAACATCTTTTTCGGGGTGACTGTTGGGTTGAGGTACCAGCAACGACATTGGGGAAATGTCGCTCGTGTAGATGGCTCATTACACTGGTGGATGGGGCCACGGAACCTCCTGGATACAGAAGGTTCTCGATGATCTCTTCCTGAAATTTGAGGAAGGATCCTGTTCTCCCAGCCTCACCTTCTTATACCAGCGTCTGGTGCGTTGGGAAACTAAATAGGGAGCCAACATCTGGTCATTGAAGTCCACCCTTCCCATGAGCGAATTATAGTCGTGGACACAGAGGGGCTTTTCAATGACACTGGTTGCTCGTTCAATTTGTATTGTTGTGTCTGCGTGAATGGAGGAGAGCATGTAAACGTCACGCTTGTCTCTCCATTTCACCGCGAGCAGTTCTTCATTACACAAGGCAGGCCTCTCCCCCCTTGCAAGACGGGTGGTAACGAACCGTTGGGGGAAGCCCCGGCAACTAGGTCGTGCGGTGCCACAGCAGCCAATCTGTTCTAGGAACAAATGCCTGAAGAGGGGCACACTTGTGTAGAAATTGTCCACATAAAGATAGTACCCCTTGCCAAATAAGGGTGACACCAAGTCCCAGACTGTCTTCCCACTGCACTGCTATGTGGCCTCTGGGACGGGAGGTGGTGTTATCACTAAAGTACAGGAAACGGAGGATGGCCTCAAATCGTGCCCTGGACATGGCAGCAGAGAACATGGGCATGTGATGAATTGGGTTTGTGGACCAATATGACCACAACTCATGCTTTTTGGTTAGACCCATGTTGAGGAGAAGGCCCAGAAATATTTTTTAATTCGGAAACTTGGACGGGTTTCCACCCGAAAGGCTGGGCATAATAGATTCCTGGGTTGGCGGCTATAAATTGCATGGCATACCGATTTTGTTTCTGCCAAGACTATGTCCAAGAGCTCCGCAGTCAAGAACAGCTCAAAAAATGCCAGGGCCGAACCGATCTTAGCTGTCTGAGCCCGAACTCCAGACTGGGCGGTAAAATTGGGAACTAATGGTGCGGCTGAAGTTGGGGGCTGCCAATCAAGGTTTGCCAGCACCTCAGGGACTCTAGGGGCTCTACAGGCCTGTCTGTGCGGTGGCTGCGACGGGGTAACTATTGCACGTGCCACCGTACCAGCTTGGACTGCCCTTCTGGTGCTCGCCACTTTACCATGTTGTACTGCAGTGCTGGTACTGGGTCCAGGGTGGGCTGCGCTGCTGGTGTATGCCTCACCACGTAATCCGACAGCGCTAGCACCACTCTGCTGCCCTTGACGCGGATCCTGCGCAACCTGTGGTGTAGCAACACAGGGCCGGGTACGCCTTGTGCTATCAGGGACCTCAACCTCCTCGTCCGAACTGTGGGTCAGGCTGCCACTGTTTTCTACAGGTTAATATTCTGACCCGCTAGATTCGTTAGATGAGGGTTCCCATTCCTCATCCAACTGGGTCAGAATCCTGTAGGCCGGAGAATACCCCTTGTTTGACATTTGGACTACTAAATTTAGGGGGTATTTCCTGAGACCACCCAAGAAAAAAAGCAAGCCTGTCTGGGAGGCTAGCGAAGTACCGGAGGCCGCTGCGATTGATAAAAAATATCAAAACTGATTTTTTTTTTATCGCCGCAGCGCTTGGAAAGTGATTGTGCAGTGATAAAAAAAATGTAAACAAATTTGTCAGTGCGGCGGGGCGGGCGTGGGTGAATGCACGTGTGGGCGACCGATCAGGCCTGATCGAGCAAACACTGCGTTTTGCGTCGAGGGCGAGCTAAGGTGACACTAATACTATTATAGATCTGACTGTGATCAGTTTTGATCACTTACAGATACTATAAAAGTACAAATGCTGATTAGCGATACGCTAATCAGCGAATCAGTGACTGAGGTGCGGTGCGATTGCTAACTACCTTACCAAGGGGCCTAAACTATCCTAAAACCTATCACTCAATACCAGTGAAAAAAAAAAGTGACAGTTTACACTGTTCACTTTTTTCCCTTTCACTAGGTGATTGACAGGGGCGATCAAGGGGTTAATTGGGGTGATGGGGGGTGATCTGGGGGCTAAGTGAAGTGTTTGGTGTACTCACTGTGAATTGTGCTCCTCTGCTGAGACCAACCGATGAAAAGAATCAGCAGAGGAGCACAGCAGCCATTTAACACCTTATATTTATAAATATAAAGTGTTAAATGGCCTGTGATTCATTTTTTTAAAAATCATCAGCCTGCCAGCGATGATCATTGGCTGGCAGGCTGATAATGTAACCCCCCTCAAACTTTTGCCGGCCCACGATGCGCATGCGCGGGCCGGCTGTTAGCGTCATCTCGCGTCTTGCGAGATGACGCGTATATGCGTGACTCTGCCTGAGACTGCCTGCGTTAGGCGGTCCGGAGGCGGTTAATTCTGTCATATTTATTCGTTGTGATGTTATGGGTTTAGGGGGTGGAATTTTTTAAAAATCTTCTTATCAGAAGAACTACTAATTTTGATGGTTAAGCAGACCAATTTTTGCGCTGCTCAATTCATCACTAGTCACCCCACCCCATATTGCATCAAGAATGGCGTATGGTGCCCTGTTGTTTTAATCTCTCCAATCATACACTTTCCACAAGTGAATTCTCACTATTAGTTAAAAGCCTCTCTTATATACTAATTTAACTAATGTCTAGATCTAAATCAGTTTATCAGGAAACGTACTATAAAAAGACATTTTGAAATGGTAGAAAAAATGAAAAGTTTAACAAAGCCACCCACCTCATTGACCACCTCATCCTGTTATATAGTCAGTTCAGACCAATCTGCACCCACCCTTCAGTTTTAAAACCACCATCAAACTTCTACCCAATTCACCATAAAGGGAACTTCATCGACACATTCTACTCTGTTGTATTAGAATACTTTCAGCATATCAATCAGGGACCCACTGTTAAGCGCAACCTTAAACTATTTGAGAAAGACGGACTAAGAAAACTGCAATCTAATAAGAACATAGTTATCCGCAACGCAGATAAAGGAGGTGGAATAGTCATCCAGAACAGAGAGGACTATATGAAAGAGGCCATGAGGATTCTATCCGATGGAGAATACTACATAGCATTGGAAAACAATCCCTCGCCACAAGATCGAGAAGAATTAATAACATTAATCAAGACAGCCAACCACTGGCTAGACAAGAAAGAGAAGGAGTATATACTAGTGAAAGAATCCACTCAATCTACAAGCAAATACGGGTAACCGCTATGGGGACTCTATTTGCAGCAAGCTTTGCAATCCTTTTCATGGGTATCTTTGAAGAATCCTACATACAGAAGTCACACTATTCGGAAGAGTGAAAACATTGGGGATTATTTGGAGAGTGAAACATTGAGGCTTTCATTTCACATCTAAATGCAAATGATTGGGGAATATCCTTTTCAGGGACTTACAATTCCTAAAAAAATGAATACCTAGACCTTTAGCTATCTTCCAAAGGGAAAGAAATTATAACATTATAACAAAAATGTTTATTTTTTTTTTTTTTAAGTTGATAGCAATAGTTATTTGAACTATACTAGCACACACTTCAAGAAATGGAAGCAGAATATACCCTTTAGCCAATTTAAAAGAATAAGAAGAAACTGCGCAATGGAGGATGATTTAAAACACCAAAGTAAAGTATTATCTGCAAGATTCCAGGAAAAGGGCTATCTGAAAAATATAATTGCTGCGGCACAGGATAAGGCAACTGGACTAACACAGCTGGAATGTCTGGACATAAACAAGAACAAATTAACGCTCTAGTGAACTATAATTGTAACTTAATTACTACATACAATCAAAGACACAATGCGATCAGATGTATCCTGGCCAAACATTGGCACATTCTAAGGAAGGACCCCAATCTGAACAAAATGATTCCAAAATGACCCCTACTGACATATAGAAGGGCCCGCACCCTAAAAAAACATATACAAACCGGATTCCAAAAAAGTTGGGACACTATACAAATCGTGAATAAAAACTGAATGCAATGATGTGGAGGTGCCAACTTCTTATATTTTATTCAGAATAGAACATAAATCACGGAACAAAAGTTTAAACTGAGAAAATGTACCATTTTAAGGGAAAAATATGTTGAATTAGAATTTCATGGTGTCAACAAATCCCCAAAAAGTTGGGACAAGGCCATTTTCACCACTGTGTGGCATCTCCCCTTCTTCTTACAACACTCAACAGACGTCTGGGGACAGAGGAGACCAGTTTCTCAAATTTAGAAATAGGAATGCTCTCCCATTCTTGTCTAATACAGGCCTCTAACTGTTCAATCGTCTTGGGCCTTCTTTGTTGCACCTTCCTCTTTATGATGCGCCAAATGTTCTCTATAGGTGAAAGTTCTGGACTGCAGTCTGGCCATTTCAGTACCCGGATCCTTCTCCTACGCAGCCATGATGTTGTGATTGATGCAGAATGTGGTCTGGCATTATCTTGTTGAAAAATGCAGGGTCTTCCCTGAAAGAGATGACGTCTGGATGGGAGCATATGTTGTTCTAGAACCTGAATATATTTTTCTGCATTGATGGTGCCTTTCCAGACATGTAAGCTGTCCATGCCACACGCACTCATGCAACGGCATACCATCAGAGATGCAGGCTTCTAAACTGAGCGTTGATAAGAACTTGGGTTGTCCTTGTCCTCTTTGGTCCGGATAACATGGCGTCCCAGATTTCCAAAAAGAACTTTGAATCGTGACTCGTCTGACCACAGAATAGTCTTCCATTTTGCCACACTCCATTTTAAATGATCCCTGGCCCAGTGAAAACGCCTGAGCTTGTGGATCTTGCTTAGAAATGGCTTCTTCTTTGCACTGTAGAGTTTCAGCTGGCAATGGCGGATGGCACGGTGGATTGTGTTCACTGACAATGGTTTCTGGAAGTATTCCTGAGCCCATTCTGTGATTTCCTTTACAGTAGCATTCCTGTTTGTGGTGCAGTGTCGTTTAAGGGCCCGGAGATCACGGGCATCCAGTATGGTTTTACGGCCTTGACCCTTACGCACAGAAATTGTTCCAGATTCTCTGAATCTTCGGATGATTTTATGCACAGTTGATGATGATAGATGCAAAGTCTTTGCAATTTTTCGCTTGGTAACACCTTTCTGATATTGCTCCACTATCTTTTTGCGCAACATTGTGGGAATTGGTGATCCTCTACCCATCTTGGCTTCTGAGAGACACTGCCACTCTGAGAAGCTCTTTCTATACCCAATCATGTTGCCAATTGACCTAATTAGTGTTAATTGGTCTTCCAGCTCTTTGTTATGCTCAAATTTACTTTTTCCAGCCTCTTATTGCTACTTGTCCCAACTTTTTTGGGATTTGTTGACACAGTGAAAATTTGAATCAACTTATTTTTCCTTTAAAATGATACATTTACTCAGATTAAACGTTTGATCTGTCATCTACGTTCTATTACAAATAAAATATGACATTTGCCATCTCCACATCATTGCATTCAGTTTTTATTCACAATTTGTTTAGTGTCCCAACTTTTTTGGAATCCGGTTTGTACTAGCCCCACGTATGCTCGGGGACACTGAGAATAAAAAAGACACTAGAAATAAAAATTAAAACGAATTAAATCAAACGGCAGCGGAAGAAGCAGACAATCAAGATGCCTTTGTTGTCCAAAACAAGAGAGAATGAACATCCTACCCCATTTTGGAAAACTGGATTGCAACTCAACTCATGTCATCTATGTACTTGAATGCCTATCACAGATTATTTTCTCGTGAGACATTGTACTTCATGTTAATGGTAAATTTGAGTCAATATGTTATACCTTTATTTATGAAAAAAAATCCAGAAGTTTAACGTATATGTGAAAAAATTCTTTGTTTTCTAAATTTGAATCTAAATTAACATTCCCCATGTCTACTTTATGTTGGCATCATTTTAGTAATGTAATTTTATTTTTTAGGACACTAGAAGGTTTAGAATTTTAGAAGCAATATTTGAAATGTAAAAAAAAACAAAGTCAACTTTTCTAAGGACCAGTTCAGTTCTAAAGTCACTTTGTGGGGCTTACATAATAGAACCAACCCATAAATGTCCCCATTTTAGAAATGAGAACACTCAAACCTTTCAAAACTGGTTTCAGAAATGTTGTTAACCCTTTAGTTATTCCACAGAAATTAAAGCAAAATAGAGGTGAGATTTCAAAATGTCACTTTTTTAGCAGATTTTCAATTTTAATCTTTTTTTCCTGGAACACATCAATGATTAACAACAAAACCAACCTAAATATTTATCACCTTAATTCTGCAGTTTGCAGAAACACCCCATATTTGATCGTATACCGCTGTTTGGGCACACAGCAGGGCACAGAAGGTAAGGAGCGCCATGTGGTTTTTGGAGGGCAGATTTTGCTGGAATGGTCTTTGGGCATCATTTTGCATTTGAAGAGCCTCTAAGGTGACCCCACAGTGAAACCTTCAAAAAGTGACCACATTTTGTAAACTACACCACGCAAGGAATTTGTAAGCGGTGTAACAAGCACTTCACTCAACAGCTGTTTCATATAATTTTGGATACTTGTGTGTTAAAATGAAAAATTACATTTTTTTTTACAAGAAAATGGTACTTTAGGCCCAAACTTTCTTTTTCACAAAAGATAACATGAGAATATCCTCCCCAATTTGCTATCTACTTTCTCCTGAATACAGTAACACCCCAATTGTGTTTGTAAACTGTTATTTGGGGATTTTCTAAAATGGAATTTTCTGTCATGGTTTTTAAGAAGGAACCATGAAAGCCAACATGTACTGTGACATACTGACGCAAAGCATGATCCTCTCCCTTCGGAAACTGGGCCGCAGAGCAGTGTTCCAACATGATAACGACCCCAAACACACCTCCAAGACGACCACTGCCTTGATAAAGAATTGAGGGTACAGGTGCTGGACTGGCCAAGTTTATCTCCAGACCTAATGCCTTTTGGGCATCTGTGGGACATCCTCAAACAGAAGGTAGAGGAGTGCAAGGTCTCTAACATTCACCAGGTCCATAATGTCGTCATGGAGGAGTGAAAGAGGATTCCAGTTGCAACCTGTGAAGCTGTAGTGAACTCCATGCCCAGGAGAGTTAAGGCAGTGCTGGAAAATAATGGTGGCCACACAAAATATTGACACTTTGTACACTGACTACTTTACATTGTATCAAAGTGTCATATCTTCAGTGTTGTCCCATGAAAAGATATAATAAAATATTTACTAAAATGTGAGGGGTGGAATCACTTTTGTGAGATAATGATGGGACCTTTCTAAAATAATATGCAGTGCAGACACCCCCTTCTTGTATGAAAGTTTACCCAGTGATGGTCTGATCACCAAGTAAAACCACAGCTGGCCACTAACTTTGTGTCCCCTAGAACTTCAGATTATCATTTTGGTAAAACCCTTAAAATTGTTTTGGAAATTTTACAATGGCAGTTTAATTTCATGTACCATTACTGTGTAGCCCCAGCTTTATTGGAACTAAAGAGAATTTCCCCCCCAAAAAAGTGATTACAATCCCTGTAATCTAATGTCAATCAGATCAGCGGGGGTACTACCACTTAGACCCCCACCGATAGCGAGAACGGGGCCGCCATACCCCATGGAGTCCTCCTGAAATGGACAGAGCAGCTAATCGGAAAAGTATGCCGCCACTCTATATTTCTGTGGAGGCTCCAGAGATAACTGATTACATCACTGTGATGTAGTTATCCCCTATCCTTATAGTTATCCCCTAACCTGTGAGTTGCAGTAATCAAAATAAGAATGGATCAGGGCGACAATGAAAGTTTTTATTGTTTCCACAGTGATATAGGGCCAAATACTAGGGAGGTGCAGGAGGCTTTAGGGGGCAAGCATTTGAATAGAGATGTGAATGAAAGATCAGTGTCAAAACACTGAGACAGCGAGTGTGACTCCGTGGAATAGTGCCACACACTGAGAGGGAGATATCGCATTTAAGTGGGTTAGTAGATAGAACACAAGAAGTTCAGTTTTTGAAAGAGTCAGTTTAAGACAGAAAGTATGATGTTGGAGACAGCAGACAGACACTGGTATTTGGTAATAATGCAGGGGTAAGGTCATTGAATGAGGTATGTAGTTTGGTGTCATCAATGAAGAGATGATAGTGAAAACTAAATCTACTGATAGTCTGTCTAATAGGAGCTGTGTAGAGAGAGAAGATGACCTAGGACTGAGAACAGCAAGAGGAAGAGAAGAAGTAGAGCCAGCAATGATACACTAAAAGAGCAGTCAGAGAAATAGGAAAAAACAAAAGAGAGCAATGTCCATTAGATTGAAGGATGCCAAGTAGGAGAGGGAGGTCTACAGTGTCAAATACTGCAAAGAGATCAGGGAGAATGAGTCCAGTGACCGGGCCACAGGGGTGCACGTGAGTGTTTTGTGGCCTGATGAGTGTAGTATTTGGTACTCGCGGTTTTGAAGAGCTTTCTTGGCTGCCGTGCAGTGACAGGAAAAAAAACACTGGATTCCTTCAGGACATACTCTGGGGTTAAGGGATTTCCTGCCAGATTTTGGTTGAGGAGCCCTTGATGGTATAGGTTTTGAGGTGCAGGGAAGGCAGGGTCCATGACGTCGTTATGCCAGCATCTTTAGGTGCAAACAAGGTGTTAAAATAAAGAGGAGTTTGAATAAATGGAATCACTTGCCTTGAGGTACAATAGATGTGCAGAATATTGCAATGCAAAGAGGTAGTTGTAATCCAGTCAAAGGAAATCACAAGTTAGTTGTATCTGTAATCCTAATAACAGGCTCTTGGTGAAGTATTGACTCTGATCACACTCAGGCTTTTGTAACTTCAGGCTGACTGTCTATCTTCGAGGTGTGGAGTATACATCAATAAACTACCCTGTTTCACACGGCCGGTACAGATATCTTCCTTAGCTTACTCACAGTTTCCAGTGGTATTCCGTAGAGGAATGTGGCTCCAAATGCAGTTTTGCACTAAACTGCAGAACGTGGACAGGCACCGTAGGCTAATCCTGTTTCCGCTGTGTGCTAGTATAGTCTATAGGCTGAGATATCACATTCACCTCTACCAGGCTTTCCTTATACGCTCTACCACCCTGGGTCTCTTCCATTCTTCTCTTTTAGGCCTAGTCTTGGTCTGCGCACAACTCTGAGGGGTAGCTGCTTGTCAGCTCTCATTTTCTCATGGGTTTTGCAGGTCCAGCCTTAGCTTTAGTTAGCCATCTCCCTTGTCTGACTCTGCAGTATGGCTGAGGTGTCTGACTTTTGTGTCAGATTTGGGATTAGCTTCCATTGGCTACAGACTAAACTTCCACTGGCCATACTTCAATGTTCTGGTCTAGACTGACCTTGCTTTCAGTGAGCTAAACTCCACTCCCTTGCACTTTCTGTGTTCTATGAGTATGTAGCACCAGCACCACCTAGGGGTGACTGGGTGTGTCTACATGAAAGGTGTAACTAGTCTGTTAATAGGAATTAGAGCACTATACATACTTGTTGCACAATGGACATACTGCTTATACCCTTATGTATACAGGACCCCACTACTACTACAGAGTGGGACACTGCATTAGCAGAGTATGTTCCATTCATGTAGCTGTCAGGAGGTTATTTGTCACTTTGGTGAGGACAGTTCCTGTAGATTGTGTAAACCAGATTGTAAGGGATCAAGATGAGAGTTAGTAGAGAGATAATGATTTCCCTCCGTTACCCCTGATGAAGCCAGGTGCTACTTTCACACTTGCATTCGGGGTCCCGCTTGTGAGTTCCGTTTGAAGGCTCTCACAAGCGGCCCCAAACGGATCCGTACGGCCCCAATGCTTTCTGAGTGGATGCGGATCCGCTCAGAATGCATCAGTATAGTTCCATTTGACCTCTGTTCTGCTCAGCAGGCGGACACCTGAACGCAGCTTGCAGCGTTCGGGTGTCCGCCTGGCCGCGCGGAGCCAAACGGATCTGTCCAGACTTACAATGTAAGTCAAAAAGGACGGATCCGTTTGAAGTTGACAGAGGGGATATGATAGAAACTTTTAAATACATAAAGGGAATCAACTCGGTAACGGAGGAGAGCATATTTAAAAGAAGAAAAACTGCTACAAGAGGACACAGTTTTAAATTAGAGGGGCAAAGGTTTAAAAGTAATATAAGGAAGTATTACTGTACTGAGAGAGTAGTGGATGCATGGAATAACCTTCCTGCAGAAGTGGTAGCTGCAAATACAGTGAAGGAGTTTAAGCATGCATGGGATAGGCATAAGGCCATCCTTCATATAAGATAGGGCCAGGGGATATCCATAGTACTTAGTATATTGGGCAGACTAGATGGGCCAAATGGTTCTTATCTGCCAACACATGTTTCTATAATATGGTGCAATTGCAAACGGATCTGTCCCCCATTGACTTTCAATGTAAAGTCTGGACGGATCCGTCTGACTAACTTTCAGACTTATAATTTTTTCTGAAAGAAAATGCAGATGGATCCGTTCTAAACGGATCCCATCATCTGCATTATAGGAGCGGATCCGTCTGTGCAGACACCAGACGGATCCGCTCCGAACGCAAGTGTGAAAGTAGCCTTAGCTGGCGAAACATGTTGGGGGGACAGTAATCAGTGTTTTTCGAGTTTGTTCTGGCAACTAGTGCAGCAAATTATCAGTGAAGTTATTCAGAGTAAACATTGATAATCAAACATACATAGGACGGGTTTGCTAAAACAGAGTCCAAGCATGTGAAGGCATGGGGAGTGCACCCCCGACTGACATTGTAGATGCAGCAAATATGCTTCAGAACTGACAGGGCATGAGATAGTTTGAACCCAATTCTTTTTGCTCACATCTACTTATAACTAGAAAGGTTTTATACTAATGGTAGTAAAAGTTAAGTTTTAATATCTGGGACAAGTGATGTTATTAGCCTAAACAGGCTTTATTTTGGAGGGCAAGAAGAAGAGGATTTTAGAGACTTCCTCTTCTGTGACTGGTTCACATGTGTCAAGTGAACCAGAGATGGTGTAGGAGATAAGAGGATCAATGATGCTTGGAGACTGGGAGATATTTTCCTGACAGATGTTTTCAATTTTCTCTTTGAAGTGGGTGGCCATGTTGTCTTTACAGAGGCCTGTAATAGGCGCCTGCACTTTTCAACTGAAGACATGAACAGTATCAAAGTTCTTTTTTTTCATTATTGGATAGTAAAGAGATCAGAGTCATTAAATAGCTGTGTTTGGCGAGGTGAAGGGCAGATTTATTGGTTCTCAGCATAAACTTAGAATGGAAGAAATCTTCTGGTGTATGATATTTTCTCCATAGAATTTTGGCACTCCTGGGGCATCACTTTAGAAAGCTGTTGGAAGGTTCTGAGTGTAGCGGGTGCTGCTTCATCCAGGGTAGTTCTGAGGGTAGCATTATAGTGAAATACTTGCATTTGTCATGTAAAAACCGTTTAAGAGCACCCTTATTCATAGCTCTGCATTGTTATAATTCCAATTGGGTGTGTTTCTCCAGTTTAGCATTGTAAGCAGCGGCTGGATAGTGTTAGAGTTTGTAGTGACATACCCAATTTGGTAATATCTAGTTGTCACTTATTCATACATTTTCATGAGAGAAATAACAGGCACAACATAACACAGTGTTATGAGAAAAGATTCTACTGAATTGCTACATCATGGCAAATACAAAATAGTTACGGAAAGCTAACAGGGCTACTTTAAATGTACTGTAATATATATACAGGTGAAACTCGAAAAATTAGAATATCGTGCAAAAGTTCATTTATTTCAGTAATGCAACTTAAAAGGAATTGCATTAATGCAGCTTAAAATTAGAATATTGTGAAAAGGTTCAATGTTCTAGGCTCAAAGTGTGACATTCTAGTCAGCTAATTAATCCATATACCCTGAGCAAAGGGGACCTCAAAATTGAGACTTTGGGTTTTCATAAGCTATAAGTCATAATCATCCAAATTATAACAAATAAAGGCTTGAAATATCTCGCTTTGCATGTACTGAGTCTATCTAATATGTTAGTTTCACCTTTTAAGTTCATTACTGAAATAAATGAACTTTGCACGATATTAAAATTTTTAGTTTCACCTGTATATACTGTATATTTTTCATTTCTTTGATTTTGCTACAAACAGATCAATTTTAATACATTTTTTTATACAGAATACTAATAAAATGTTTGTTTACTTACAGTGTTTCTTTGTCCTGGAATGCTAAAAGGAGTCTATCAGAGTGAACACTTATTTGAATCTGATCACCAGTCAGGAGCATGGTGTAAAGATCCTTTGCAGGCATCTGATAAAATGTATTATATGCCATGGACTCCATATAGAACTGACACCTTAACAGAGTACTCTTCCAAAGATGACTTCATTGCTGGACGACCAACTACAACTTACAAGCTTCCTCACAGAGTAGATGGCACAGGCTTTGTGGTTTATGATGGAGCACTGTTTTTTAATAAGGAACGTACAAGGAATATTGTCAAGTTTGACCTTAGGACAAGAATAAAAAGTGGAGAGGCTATTATTGCAAGTGCCAATTATCATGACACCTCTCCTTATAGATGGGGTGGTAAATCAGATATTGATCTTGCGGTTGATGAAAATGGACTCTGGGTCATTTATGCAACGGAACAAAATAATGGGAGGATAGTGATTAGTCAACTTAATCCGTATACGCTGCGAATTGAAGGAACTTGGGATACAGCATATGATAAACGTTCTGCTTCAAATGCCTTCATGATTTGTGGGATATTATATGTGGTCAAATCTGTTTATGAAGATGATGATAATGAAGCAACTGGGAATAAAATTGATTATATATATAATACTGACCAGAATACTGATGATTATGTTGATATAGCATTCCCAAATTCATATCAGTACATTGCTGCTGTGGATTACAATCCTCGGGACAATCTACTTTATGTATGGAACAATTATCATGTGGTGAAGTATTCCCTGGATTTTGGAATCTTGGACAGCAAGTCAGGTATGTCTGCCGTAAATAATAGTATTTGAGTGTTACTATATTAGCTTATCAGGTAACATATTAATTCAGGAAATATTTAATATTAATATATCAGCACAGACAGAATTTGTGCTATAATTGTATTCTATATGGAAATGCACAAATATTGGTGTCACACCAGGTGTTGGTAACATTTCTGTTGACTCCTGTAGTGCAGAAATATTTAGAGGTGCTGGAAAAAAAGGATGTTCTATCACTGTCTAATCACTGGGACACCCACCTATCTGGAGAATGAATTTATCAAGTGTTTATCAAGTGTTTTATGCATTTTTTTCAAATTGTGTGGCTTTGTGGAATAGGGAGCATGCCATTTGGAAAGTAGGGGGCAACTTAGGATGCGACAGTGCATGCAGTTGTAAGCCAACTAAAAGGTGGTATATACTAGACAGTCACTATGATGAATCTGTCTAATTACACTGTCTAAATCTTAGGCATTAATAATAAATCTGCTCCAATGTGTTTGCACACACCGTGCTGATAGCATTTGGAGCTAACATGCAGTGTCCAGGCTAAACAAGAAACTCAAAAAATGCAAATGAAAGAAATAAGTAAGTGTGTGAGGCTGTACCTACATGATAACCGTGATACGGGTCACACTGCAGTTCTGCCGACAATGCAAGTAATCACAACTAATGTAAGTGAATAGGGTCCCCTTGTACACCTGCAAGTTGCTGCAGCACAGTCGCAAGAATGTATTTGAATTTGGCAGAATTTATTTTGAAGGTTGCAAAGTGGTTGCCGCAATTTGCGGGTCATCATGCAGTCCTATTCACTTTCATTAATTTCAATTATTTGCAGTGTAGGTAGACACTCTAATGTCTTGTAATGTGTGTTGCGATCATATTCGCCATGTAGCCCCAGTAAAGAACACGAAAATATGGTAAATGCTTATTACATGTGAAATATTAAATTTTTTTCAACTACACCTAATTGTTAATGTTACTTTGGGATTAGAGTTTTATGGTCTATCCCAGATGTCATAGACTTGGATTCCTATAGCAGTCCCACTGACTGCATTCTTTATATTAAAGCGTGCCAGAGTCTTACAAAAAAGTTTGCATAATGGCTGCACTTTTTTGTACAATCATACAGCAGGAATATGTTGTTTTTATGCTTCCCTAATATCTTTTTCAGCCAAATTGCTCCACTCTTCAGCTGCACAGCTAGATGTATTTCTCCACTCTGTGGAATCTACCAGCACTGTACGGCTGTGACGTCCTTTCCCTTCCTTCTCATTTTGTTTGTTTTCAGCTCTGGAGCTCACAGAACGGATAAGGAAGGAGAGATCACACTTACAGAAGGCAGGAGCCACCTGTGAAGTTCAGAAGCAGTGTAGTAGCAGTTCTTTTATCAGGCTCAGCTAGCTCTGACACGCTCCCACTTCCTTTCAGCCGTCTTCTGTGTCTCTGTTACTAGAGACAGATCTTGCCTGACAACAGGCAGTGGACTGCAAATTAGGTGGAAGTGAGACCCCTAGTGGCCATGACTTTTACAAATTTTTCAGGTGGATGCAGGCAGATTTTTTAAATGAAGTAATTTGAAACTGTACCATTTTCATCATTAAATATAATGAAGTTGTGTGAAAGTACAGTGAATCTTTAAAGGGAAATTTCAAAAGAGAAAACAGGTTGCACATTAAATGCCATGCGTCGATTTGTTACTTTTGCATATGTTCACATGGTTCAGTGCTTTGGTGCTGTGCCTGTTGGTTGGTGGGGCTTTGTGTTGCAGGGGCAGCAGTTGCCACATAATAACTTCGGCTCATCAGAGCCAATATATTCTAATACTCCCACCCCGTACAGTATTACAACAAAGTTTTATGCAAATCGACTTCGGATGCTTCATCCGAAGTCGATTCGCTCTTTCCTAGGACTCGTAACCATGGAAACAAGCTGGGCATGATGTGATGGAAAAATTAGTCTAGCCAGGAAAGGAGGCAATATTGACAATCACAATAAGTTAGTGCCTTGTATTTACTTGTATATCACTCTACATGATAAATGCCATTTGCTGAAGTGAGACAACCTGTTTAACCACCTCCCGACCGCCTAACGCACGGATGCGTCCGGAAGGTGGTTGATTTACTCCTCCTGGACGCATCCGTGCGTCATCTCGCGATAGCCGAGATTTCCTGTGAACGCGCGCACACAGGCGCACGTGCTCACAGGAACGGAAGGTAAGCATGTCGATCTCCAGCCTGCCAGCGGCGATCGCTCGCTGGCAGGCTGGAGATGTGATTTTTTTAACCCCTAACAGGTATATTAGATGCTGTTTTGATAACAGCGTCTAATATACCTGCTACCTGGTCCTCTGGTGGTCCCTTTTGTTTGGATCGACCACCAGCGGACACAGGCAGCTCAGTAATGTAGCACCAAACACCACTACACTACACTACACCCCCCCCCCCGTCACTTATTAACCCTTTATGAACCACTGATCACCCCATATAGACTCCCTGATCACCCCCCTGTCATTGATCACCCCCCTGTAAGGCTCCATTCAGAGGTCCGTATGATTTTTACGGATCCACGGATACATGGATCGGATCCGCAAAACGCATACGGACGTCTGAATGGAGCCTTACAGGGGGGTGATCAATGACAAGGGGGTGATCACACATATAGACTTCCTGATCACTTCCCTGTCATTGATCACCCCCCTGTCATTGATCACCCCCCTGTAAGGCTCCATTCAGACGTCCGTATGATTTTTACGGATCCATTGATACATGGATTGGATCCGCAAAACACATACGGACGTCTGAATGGAGCCTTACAGGGGGGTGATCAATGACAGAGGGGTGATCACCCATATAGACTCCCTGATCACCTCCGTCATTGATCACCCCCCTGTAAGGCTCCATTCAGACGTCCGTATGATTTTTACGGATCCACTGATACATGGATCGGATCCACAAAACACATACGGACGTCTGAATGGAGCCTTACAGGGGGGTGATCAATGACAAGGGGGTGATCACGCATATAGACTTCCTGATCACTTCCCCGTCATTGATCACCCCCCTGTCATTGATCATCCCCCTCTAAGGCTCCATTCAGACGTCCGTATGATTTTTACGGATCCACTGATACATGGATCGGATCCACAAAACGCATACGGACGTCTGAATGGAGCCTTACAGGGGGGTGATCAATGACGGGGGTGATCAGGGAGTCTATATGGGTGATCACCTCTCTGTCATTGATCACCCCCCGGTAAGGCTCCATTCAGACCTCCATATGTGTTTTGCGGATCCGATCCATGTATCCGTGGATCCGTAAAAATCATACGGACGTCTGAATAGAGCCTTACAGGGGGGGTGATCAATGACAGGGGGGTGACCAGGGAGTCTATATGGGTGATCGCCCCCCTGTCATTGATCACCCCCCCCTGTAAGGCTCAATTCAGACATTTTTTTGGCCCAAGTTAGCGGAAATTGTTTTTTTTTCTTACAAAGTCTCATATTCCACTAACTTGTGCCAAAAAAATAAAATCTCACATGAACTCACCATACCCCTCACGGAATCCAAATGCGTAACATTTTTTAGACATTTATATTCCAGACTTCTTCTCATGCTTTAGGGCCCCTAAAATGCCAGGGCAGTATAAATACCCCACATGTGACCCCATTTCGGAAAGAAGACACCCCAAGGTATTCCGTGAGGGGCATATTGAGTCCATGAAAGATTTTAATTTTTGTCCCAAGTTAGCGGAAAGGGAGACTTTGTGAGAAAAAACAAAAAAAAAATCAATTTCCGCTAACTTGTGCCCAAAGAAAAAATTTCGATGAACTCGCCATGCCCCTCATTGAATACCTTGGGGTGTCTTCTTTCCAAAATGGGGTCACATGTGGGGTATTTATACTGCCCTGGCTTTTTAGGGGCCCTAAAGCGTGAGAAGAAAAATGTCTAAAAATGCCCTCCTAAAAGGAATTTGGGCCCCTTTGCGCATCTAGGCTGCAAAAAAGTGTCACACATGTGGTATCGCCCTACTCGGCAGAAGTTGGGGAATGTGTTTTGGGGTGTCATTTTACATATACCCATGCTGGGTGAGATAAAAATCTTGGTCAAATGCCAACTTTGTATAAAAAAAATGGGAAAAGTTGTCTTTTGCCAAGATATTTCTCTCACCCAGCATGGGTATATGTAAAATGACACCCCAAAACACATTCCCCAACTTCTCCTGAGTACGGCGATACCACATGTGTGACACTTTTTTGCCGCCTAGGTGGTCATTTTTTACACATTTTGATTTCAAACTACTTACCACACATTAGGGCCCCTAGAATGCCAGGGCAGTATAACTACCCCACAAGTGACCCCATTTTGGAAAGAAGACACCCCAAGATATTTTTTTGTCACAAGTTAGCGGAAAATGATGATTTTTTATTTTTTTTTCTAACAAAGTCTCATATTCCACTAACTTGTGACAAAAAATTAAAAATTCTAGGAACTCGCCATGCCCCTCACGGAATACCTTGGGGTGTCTTCTTTCCAAAATGGGGTCACTTGTGGCGTAGTTATACTGCCCTGGCATTCTGGGGGCCCTAATGTGTGGTAAGTAGTTTGAAATCAAAATGTGTAAAAAATGGCCGGTGAAATCCTAAAGGTGCTCTTTGGAATGTGTGCCCCTTTGCCCACCTAGGCTGCAGAAAAGTGTCACACATCTGGTATCGCCGTACTCAGGAGAAGTTAGGCAATGTGTTTTGGGGTGTCATTTTACATATACCCATGCTGGGTGAGATAAATATCTTGGTCAAATGCAAACTTTGTATAAAAAAATGGGAAAAGTTGTCTTTTGCCAAGATCTTTCTCTCACCCAGCATGGGTATATGTAAAATGACACCCCAAAACACATTCCCCAACTTCTCCTGAGTACGGCGATACCACATGTGTGACACGTTTTTGCCGCCTAGGTGGGCAAAGGGGCACACATTCTAAAGAGCACCTTTAGGATTTTACAGGTCATTTTTTACACATTTTGATTTCAAACTACTTACCACACATTAGGGCCCCTAGAATGCCAGGGCAGTATAACTACCCCACAAGTGACCCCATTTTGGAAAGAAGACACCCCAAAGTATTTTGTGATGGGCATAGTGAGTTCATGGAAGTTTTTATTTTTTGTCACAAGTTAGTGGAATATGAGACTTTGTAAGAAAAAATAAATAAAAAAATCATAATTTTCCGCTAACTTGTGACAAAAAATAAAAAGTTCTATGAACTCACTATGCCCATCAGTGAATACCTTAGGGTGTCTACTTTCCGAAATTGGGTCATTTGTGGGGTGTTTGTACTGTCTGAGCATTGTAGAACCTCAGGAAACATGACAGGTGCTCAGAAAGTCAGAGCTGCTTCAAAAAGCGGAAATTCACATTTTTGTACCATAGTTTGTAAACACTATAACTTTTACCCAAACCATTTTTTTTGACCCAAACATTTTTTTTTTTTTATCAAAGACATGTAGAACAATAAATTTTGCGAAAAATGTATATATGGATGTCGTTTTTTTTTGCAAAATTTTACAACTGAAAGTGAAAAATGTAATTTTTTTGCAAAAAAAGTTACATTTCGATTAATAACAAAAAAAAGTAAAAATGTCAGCAGCAATGAAATACCACCAAAGGAAAGCTCTATTAGTGAGAAGAAAAGGAGGTAAAATTCATTTGGGTGGTAAGTTGCATGACCGAGCAATAAACGGTGAAAGTAGTGTAGTGCAGAAGTGTAAAAAGTGGCCTGGTCATTAAGGGGGTTTCAGCTAGCGGGGTTAAAGTGGTTAAGCTTTATAGATGGCATAAACTTGTATAGACATGCACCTGATTTGTTACAGTGGCTCAAAGTATATGATAAATTTAGTGCACACAGACACCTGTCTAATTCTAGAGTCTATCAATTATTTTTTGACTTACTTAGAGCCATAATTGTGGCACAATTTTGTCATAAAACTTTGCAACCTGTCCTATAAGGCCATGTCCCCTACTACTAACCCCACCCCTTTTCCCAGCAAGTTGAAAAATTATTGTAGAATTACTAGATGCATTAAATTGTGCCGATTTGCACCACTCTTTAGACATATTGTAGGCGCAATGGGTGTTGAACCACTGTGTCAACCATCCGGTTTGACTTTGAACTAAACCTAGGGACATTATCCATGTTATTTTCACTTTAACCCCTATACAAGATTTTGGACTTTGCTGTAGGGAACCACGAGAGCACTACCTCCTGGAGTACTCCTGGTGTGGTTGACAGCTG
This sequence comes from Bufo gargarizans, assembly GCF_014858855.1. Classification (NCBI taxonomy): domain Eukaryota; kingdom Metazoa; phylum Chordata; class Amphibia; order Anura; family Bufonidae; genus Bufo; species Bufo gargarizans. The sequence goes on from NC_058080.1 coordinate 322,783,393, forward strand.
ACCCACAGGGTTCAGAGACACTGATGCAAGAACAGGCTGAATTCAGGACACGTGAAAGGTCACAACGGTAAATAGGCACAGGTCATACATGGGCAGACAACAGGAAACAGCATACCTTTGCATGGAATTTAGCAAGCTAGAAACCTAATTGCACAGGCAAGGAAATTGAGGGAATTCCAGCAGATATAGCATAAGCTGATCTACAGTTAAAAGGAGCTGTGTAGCTGCACCCAGAGCAACAACAGTAGGGGAGTGGTTGTGATAGCAAACATCAGAGTAGTAGTGCAATGAATAATGTTCCTAATAGAAGTAACGGAGCAGCGATGGCCACAGGCCATCGATGTTACACATTGAAGCAAGTTATTGTTAATGTACAGATGTAAACAGTCCAGGAATTGGAACATGAACATGTGAGAGCCAGCACAGACGAGCAGGTAAGTATAAATCTTCTAATTAAAAAGGCAGGCTGTGAGCATTACACAAAACGTCTTTATTCCTAGAGAACACCTTTAAGCCTACCAGAAGGCTCTTTTAGGATGGGTTGAAGGGTGGGATTCTGTTGCTAGGTGAGTGTCCTATTCCCCTAGAACAAAAAACATTTGCAGGTCATAGATTTCTGCAAACTGTCATTCATTCTTCAGAAGGTAACCCATAGCATCAGCTGATGGGTAGAAAGACACACACCTGGTGGTAGCCCTAAGGAATTCAAGGCATTCAGTCACAGATGGGCACCAAAAATATTTATTTTCCTCTGAAGTCCATCTAGCTACTTTGAGGATGACCGGGAGAGGAACTCCACTTCTAATCAATTGCACTTGAAAGGTTGCAGTGTCAATATCTGCTTCCTCCATCGCATATAAAATCCACCCACTTATGGTTTGGCCAAGGCCCTTCAGTGAGGTGGTGTTTATATGATAAACCAATTTGATTTATCCTGTCTATGAGGGCTACATATGTCAATACTTTCTTGCAAGGTGTTAACCAGAGTGAAGTATCCTTAAGGTCTCTGATGAGGTCTAGTTTTATAGGGTTCTGTTCCATATAAACCGACTTCCCTTTTAAACACTGTGGAAACCACCAGGAGTTCAAGAGAGCCATAGTTCATGTATATGCACCAATGTTAACTCCACCACTCTTGTTGCCAAAGTCAGTGAACAAGATTATTTAATACCCGATTCTCTCAATAGAGAATATGTGGCTAAGAAAATTCCACAAAACTTATATGTCCCAAGTAGTGGAGTACTTGGGAAAGGAATTCCTGGAGACCTCTTCTCCTTTTAGTAACCTCAGATACAACTTCTTCATATGACTAGTAATAAACAGGCTCAATAACCAGTCAGGCATGCCTGAAATTTCCCCCCAAAAAATTCTAAAGTAGCCTCAAGTTCAGGAAAGTGACCCAAGGTAGAATGTCTAACAGAATGCCATGCAAAAATCTCTGTGATTATAGCCTTGCATCTATGTCTATTCTTAGGCCTAAGAGAATGGCTAATTAAATTGTTAGTCTAGCAAACCTGTGGAGAGCAATAAACTGGAACCTAGATCCAGATTAATCATGGGAGCTGGGAGAGAAGATTCTGGTAACACTGGAAATAGTCCACTGGGCATCCCAAGGATTAACTTCTGTAGACTCAGATACCAAGATTTTAAAGGCCAAACAGGTACACTAGAGGCATCTGTTCTACTTGATCCTGCCAGACCCTCAAGAGAACTGGAGAACTGGAAAATCAACTGGGCAAATTGATTTTATATGTGATGTGAACAAGTGTTGATCTTGTAAGTAAAATAAAATATGTTGTGTTTCAATAACCCGTGGGTATTGCACTATGTCGTGTTCCTTTTAAAGGATAAAAGAGCTGTGATTGCTGGTGGATATTGAGACCAAGGAGCTGGAATTGTTTTGAATCGAGATAAAATCGTCTCGTGGAAGTGTTGCTGTGTGTGAACTGTTCCTTACTGATGAAGTTCAAGCGCGGACCCTAAATTGCAGTTTTGGTTAAAAAAGAAGAAAAAGAAGAGACCTACTCCTGTTGTTTGGGACTGCTGCTTGGAAGAAGACCACACAAAATATCTTTTGTTTTCTTTCTTACATAGAGGTTCTTAAAATGTGACTAGGGAAAAGACAGAGCATCCACTGCTTATGTCCCCTGTAATCGGGTCCTGAAGACAGATTTGACAAACCTGTATTGTTGATTGTGATGCAAAAAGATCTATTCTTCTCTCCCTGAAGATTTGTACAACCCTGTTAAACAGCTTCAGTCTGAGAGACAATGTGCCCAAAAATACTCTCTCTTTGCATCTGCCACCTTATTTGAGGATCCTGGGATATACTGTTTTCTCAGATATAGGTTGTTGTCCAAGGCTCACCTACTTATCATTAGGGCTTCTTTGCAAAAGGTTCTTGAACCTCAAGCTCCTTACCATATTTACAATTGACACTGCCATCCTGCTGTCTAGTTGGACAAGGACAGAGAAATGGGCAACAGGGGTGACAGGAAAACAAACTTCTGTTACCCCAATATTGCTGCTTTCAGCTCCAGCAAATTGATGTTGAGTCTTGATTCTAGGTTTGATCACTTGCGTCTCACTGTCAAAATTTGGGAGAAGGGAGTTCATTCCATTAACTGCTCATCTGATGATGTGAAGAAGACTCATGGAGAAAGTTGGGAAGGCCCAATGGTATCAGTTCCCTCATCTTTGACCGCATCTCCTAAGGGAGCTACCTATTGAACTCCATTTCAAGTTGTTTTGAAAGACAGCAGTCAACTAAAACTGTGTTTGGTGACAATTGGCAGGAGGTCTTCAGAAGCCTAGTAACATAGCAACAAGTTTTTTCTTATGACACTTCGTTTGGAATGCATATGAAAAATGTGTCGGTGTCTAGAGAGGATTCTAGAAACGTAAGGGATTTTGTGGGAAGGAGTAAAAATGTAGCTAAATTTACAGCAAAGCTTGTGTCTACAAACACCTTTAGAATCATGTTGCTATGGCCCAACAGGATTTCCTTGTCTAAATGGAACACACGAAGATTGTCTAAATGTATTAGATAATTTACCCCTGAAGACCGGAGGTGTGTAGCTAACACCTTCATCGCTCAAGAGACGTTATATGATGTAGAACAAAGGTAAAGTTAGAACCGCGCTGACTGTATAGTGATAAGCAGTGAATCCTATGACCAGTATTATGTCCAGTATATGCACAGCCACCAGGTAAGTACATGCCGGTGCTTGTTGAATATGTATGTTTATTCCAAACCAGGAATAAACATACATATTCAGCAAGCATCGGCAAGTACTTACCTGGTGGCTGTGCATATACTGGACATAATACTGGGCATGGGATTCACTGCTTATCACTATACAGTCAGCGCGGTTCTAACTTTACCTTTGTTCTATTTACATATTTACTGAGGGCTTAGGCAATTAACGCTCTTTAAACCAGCAGCGACACACTATAACAGATTGTCATATAGTGTTAGCATAATTTTTTTTTTCTTCCCTCTGGATCGAGGCAGTGCGGGAATCTGCTATTTGTTATTGCTTGATAGGCCAATATATTTCAGTGGAACAGCCTGATCCTCCATTTGATACGTAGCACATTTCTGTGTTTTGATACAGTTGAGAAGCTTTGGAAAGCATCAGTCTACCTTAATGGAAAATATTTGGGGCACATTTATTAAGACCAGTGTATTAGACTCTGGTCTTATTAAGCTCGTATGCTTGCGGGCACTCAGAGTACTTTCCGTATCCGTTGCTCCATTCCAAGGCCCCATAAAAAAAATATAGCATGTCCTATTCTTGTCCGTTTTGTGGACAATAATAGGCATGTCTACAATGGGCCGCCCGTTCTGCAAATTGCAGAAGGCACACGGGAGGCTTCCGTCTTTTGCGGATCTGCGGTTTGCAGACTGCAAAAAAAGGCACGGTTGTGTGCATGAGGCCTTAGGCTGAATAATCATGGGTGAGGTATGCTTAGATAAAAGCTGCAAACCATCTGAAGTTAACTCCTTTAAAACTTACGTACTTAAAAATATTAATTTTATACCATGCTGTCTTCAATATGAGGTGAAAGAAAGTTTCTCCCAGGTGCCAGATATCATTCCTTATGATAATCAGTTAGTGTTTTACACAATACAAGCTAAAAGCAAAATAGCCTTGTCCATGGAAGAAAAAGAGTTTATAAAAAAAATATAACTAAATGGACAGTGGATTCTCCAAAGATAAATCAGTGTTGAAAGGATTAGGAAGTTCAGTAAACCCGAATAATGGCATCATGTTCCATCCCATCTCCATACTGTGAAGGAGATCGCTGCATGTAATGTAGTGGTCTCCTTCACTCACGAGCTGGCGATTACCTGCTGAATTGCCCCGTCTTTAACCTTCTCCAGGCTTCTTATATGGGTGGCTAATGGGAAAGGAGGATATGCATCACTTGTAAGATATTGCATTCTATGTTGGATTCATAGATTTGATTTTCTCAGGTCACACTCATGAGACTTTAACCACCCTCTTAGCTGAGGTGTCCACTGTTACCAACTCAAGGCCTTTTGTTCCTGTGTTCATGGATCCAGAATCCCCTGTTATTCTCACTTTAGCGACTCTCCTCACTTAGAACTGTTCGTGGTACACCTGAAGAATCTGGTGACCTGTACCAGAGACTGTGGAAGCGTGTTCAACATCTGCCTGTTTCTGGAGTAGTTGGAAAAGGAAGTACCTTTCTCTTGTTCTCATGGAGGACGAAAAAAATAAAAAAATAAATGCATGGCCCGTGGGACTTTAAAAAAATCTTTCCTAGTGAAGACAACAAGGTTTGAAAGGTGGTAGTTACCACTGCAAAAAAATGTAACTCCAAATTTTTCATCAGGCTTATGCTCAAAGTTGTCTTGCTCTTATCTGTAGAGGTGTAATTTGCTGTCAAGCCATAAGAAACCTTCAAAAAACTTCAAGCCAACTTAGGCTATTTTCACATTTCACATGATTATCTGTCATGGATCTGCAAAAACACTTCTGTTACAATAATACAACCGCATGCATCCGTCATTAATGGATCCAGTTGTATTATGTCTTCTATAGCCATGATGGATCAGTCTTGAACACTATTGAAAGTCAATGGGGGACAGATCCTTTTTCTATTGTGTCAGAGACAACGGACCCATCCCCATTGACTTACATTGTGTGTCAGAACAGATCCATCTTGCTTCGCACCACATCACGGACAGAAAAACGCTGCAAGTGATGGGGATGCAACCAAATGGAACGGTGCATTCCGTTTAGTTCAGTTCAGTTTTGTCCCCATTGACAATAAATGGGGACAAAACTGAAGCGTTTTCTTCCATTATTGAGATCCTATGACTGATCTCAATAGCGAAATTTAAAAAGGTAATGTGAAAGTAGCCTCAGGTGTTTATTTTTTTTTTATATATACCCCGAACTTGGATACTGGATTACAACTGACCTAGTGCGACTTCTCCAATATGAAGATATGTTATACATTTTATAATGCCAGAAATAGTTGAATATCAGACAGACATTACTCCAAGGATTTCAGACAGGGAATGTGCTGTTCCATGCTAATGGTTTCTCACCCAAAATTCAATTAATTGCATTCTGTGTTGCAGTTGTTGTTCGCTATAGTTAGTGTACTCTCCTGTCATCTAGTGGTCATTGTTATATTTGGTTTATATAAGTTATCTATACTTTCATTTTCATATAATCTTGTAAATCCAACTCTATTGTGAGCTTATATCCTGTGTACTTCAGTCTTTTCCTGTTTGTGAAACATGCATCACAGAGCTGGATAAAATACAGTATGTTTCTCAAGGCACATTCAATAAATTACCTAAAGACTTATCCATTGCATCTCACTGAAATTCTACATAGAACTGGTGTCGCAAGGGGAATGATTATAGCGAGTTCACCATCTTTCGTTGCTTGTATCAGATATTTTCACTCACACTCATAAGAGACTTCTCTCACATACCTTGGTGGCAGAACACGAGGGGTTAATTCAGAAATAAGCCAATGTCAGGAGAATAAGTAGAAGACTAATTAGTCATGTGGTAAATCTTGAAAAGAGTTGAGGTTAATACGCTGAAATTTGAACGGAAAGGAAGAAAGATCCAGCACCTTGTTTTTCTTGCTTGACGTTTATTCCACAAACCAAATGTACAGCGGTGATAGAAACCTCCAAAAATAAGCCCCAGTACGGTCTACATGTTTCGAACCAGATGGTTCTTAATCATGACCTTAGAGGTCATGATTAAGAACCATCTGGTTCGAAACATGTAGACCGTACTGGGGCTTATTTTTGGAGGTTTCTATCACCGCTGTACATTTGGTTTGTGGAATAAACGTCAAGCAAGAAAAACAAGGTGCTGGATCTTTCTTCCTTTCCGTTCAAGTTTATATGCTTGGGTCTCATCCCATCCGTGCACTCTTAAAACTGTTGATGCAGGTGAGCTGGACTTTTACTATAATACGCTGAAATGTCAGAAATGCAGTGCTTGTTCTGTACACAAAAAACAAACTAGAGCCAGGAATAAAACTCATATACACTGACAAGCAGTAAGTACCTGACCTAAACCCCCATCCTAGCTCTGAGTTTGGACGCTGAACCAGGCACCTGATTAGCCTAATATCTGGAGTCACTGATAGGGCAACCAACCGGAGCTTGGCTGGTCGGCATCGCTACCCTCCTGGAGCAGCCATGCATTGGAATGTAACATAATCACAGCCACCCTTGATGGATAATTGAGCAGTCAAAATTCTTGTGCCTCATAAAGTGTTGTAAATCTGACAGAAATCAGCATCTTTCTAACCTGATATCTGAAACAAAATACAGTTCTGATAAATAAGGACATCAGAAGTCCAAGTCAGTTACTAGTGTGGTATAATTAATCTAATTATCACAGAGCACCTTCACCAGTATAAAACGTAACCTTTACTAATATTAGTTAAGATTATCCCAAAAAAGTGTTTATTTCATAAATAAAAGTACTTCCATTCATCCCTGCATTTGGGGTGAATTTGCAGTCTGATGCAACCAGTTTAGGGGGGTGTTTATTTCATATATAAAAGTACTTACATTCATTCCTGCTCTTGGGGTGAATTTGCGGCCTGATGCAAACCGTTTTGTGGTGTGTTTATTTCATATATAAAAGTACTTCTATTTATCCTTGCTTTTAGGGTGAATTTTCCGCCTGATACAAACAATTTTGGGGTGTGTTTATTTCATATATAAAAGTACTTCTATTTATCCTTGCTTTTGGTGTGATTCTGTAGTCTGATACAACCAGTTTTGGGGTGTGTTTATTTCATATATAAAAGTACTTACATTTATCCCTGCTTTTGGGGTGAATTTGCAGTCTGATAGAACCAGTTTATAGGTGTGTTTATGTTAAATACATAAAAGTACTTTTATTTATTCTTCTTTTGGGTTGAATTTATGACCTGATACAACCGGTTTTTGGGTATGTTTATTTTATATGTAAAAGTAACGTTTTTTTTCGCCCTATAAGACGCACCGGCCCATAAGACGCACCTAGGTTTTTGAGGAGGAAAATAAGAAAAAAAATATTTTTAACCAAAAGGTGTGCTTATGGTGGGTTTTGAACTAATGGTCTGTGCATGACACTACTATGGGGGATCTGTGTATGGCACTGTTATGGGGGGATCTGTGGATGGCATTGTTATGGGGGGGGATCTGTGGGTGGCACTGTTATGGAGGGATCTGTGGATGGCACTATTATGGAGGGGTGATCTCTGGATGGCAGTGTTATGGGGGGTGATCTGTGGATGGCACTGTTATAGAGGGGGTGATCTGTGGATGGCACTGTTAAGGGGGGGTGATCTGTGGATGGCACTGTTATAGAGGGTGATCTGTGGATGGCACTGTTATGGGGGGTGATCTGTGGATGGCACTGTTATGGGGGGTGATCTGTGGATGGCACTGTTATAGAGGGTGATCTGTGGATGGCACTGTTATAGAGGGGGTGATCTGTGGATGGCAGTGTTATGGGGGGTGATCTGTGGATGGCAGTGTTATGGGAGGTGATCTGTGGATGGCACTGTTATGGGGGTGATCTGTGGATGGCACTGTTATGGGGGGGGGGGTGATCTGTGGATGGCACTGTTATGGGGGGTGATCTGTGGATGGCACTGTTATAGAGGGTGATCTGTGGATGGCACTGTTATAGAGGGGGTGATCTGTGGATGGCACTGTTATGGGGGGTGATCTGTGGATGGCACTGTTATGGGGGGTGATCTGTGGATGGCAGTGTTATGGGAGGTGATCTGTGGATGGCAGTGTTATGGGAGGTGATCTGTGGATGGCACTGTTATAGAGGGGGTGATCTGTGGATGGCACTGTTATAGAGGGGGTGATCTGTGGATGGCACTGTTATGGGGGGTGATCCGTGGATGGCACTGTTATAGAGGGTGATCTGTGGATGGCACTGTTATGGGGGGTGATCTGTGGATGGCAGTGTTATTATCACGACCGGCATGCCTATCACATACGTGACACAAAGGGAGAGAAAAGGGAAGGCTCTGTCCAAGGGAAAGGGAAAGGTGGTGACCCCTGACTCACCTTGCGGCTGGCACCTGACTGCCCTGACGTCCCTAGACGGGTTCCTCACCCGTACGCGTGCCTAAAACCCTGGCTTTCCATAAGATGAGCCCTAGATAGTGAATAGGGCGGTGGGAACACTAGTCCGCACCACTAACTCTAAAGGAAAACACCAAGGGGAGGACAGACAATACAGACAACATATAATCCCAGGTGGGCGACAACAGAAGACAACAAAAAGCCCAACAGGGATCCGGAGGGTAACACTCTGTAACAAAAACCAGGATTCACAGCTCCAGTGGGTCAGTATAGAAGTCCAGGCAGGAAGCTCTATATCTGGCAACCAGAGAAGTGAGAGAGGAGAATATAAGGAGATTGGGAGTGACAGACAAGAAACAGCTGAGGAGGAGAAGCTATGGATCACTGAGTGAGACAAAAAGGATAGTAAGGGCCCTTTCACACTTGCGTTGGCCGGTTCCGGCATAGAGTTCCGTTGTCGGGGCTCTATGCCGGAACAATCCTGATCAGGATTATCCTAATGCATTCTGAATAGAGAGAAATCCGTTGTCATGGAACCATGAACCAGACGTAAAACAAGAGATAAGTGGAAATAAGAAGGCTTTATTGAAAATCAAGCTGTAAGGCAAAAGTCCAAACGGATGGCTAAACCGAAGCAGGGTCTTGCGAAGCCAGAGGTCAGGAACCAGAAGGGTAGTCAGACGAAGCTTGGATCAGGAACCAGCAGGGTAGTCAGACGAAGCTTGGATCAGGAACCAGCAGGGTAGTCAGACGAAGCCAGGATCAGGAACCAGAAGCAGCAGCAGTCTTAGAAGCATGTGAACACAGGAGGACCAAGCAAGGAACTGAAGCCACAGACCTCCTATATATATGAGCTAGGCATCCAGCTCCTCCCAGTGGGAAGGAGAAGCCGCAGGGTGGGAGGCTACAAGAAACCCAGAAACCAAGATGGCCACCAGCACATGTCAAACGAAGGAGAACAGCAAGAAGGTAAGACCATGACAGTACCTCCCCCTCAAGGGCCCCTCCTCCGCGGAGTGAAGAACGGTTTCTGAGGGAAGCGTGCGTGGAAGGCTCGGAGCAAGGCAGGAGCATGGACATCTGCGGAGGGAACCCAGGAACGCTCCTCTGGACCATAACCACGCCAATGGACCAAAAACTGCACCCGACCGCGGACCAGGCGTGAGTCCAGGATATTGCTCGCCTCATACTCCTCACGATTGCCCACTTGGACCGGACGAGGCCGAGGAACCGAGGAAGTGAAACGATTACACACCAGTGGCTTCAACAGGGAGACATGAAACACGTTGTCTCCGACCTGGTAGGAAGGAGCGGGCGCTCGTCTGCGATCAGCCTGGAGTCTCTGGCGCTGCGCAGAGACCTCAAGGGACCTCTGGATCTGTACCCAAGAAGCACGTAGGACGGAAAGGTGATCCTCCACAGCCGGAATATCCTGGGGAGAGAATACCTCCGGTAACATGGCAGGTTAGAACCCATAATTGGCCATGAAGGGAGACGTCCCAGAGGAAGAGTTCACCGCCGTGTTCCTGGCAAACTCAGCCCAAGGCAGGAGGTCAACCCAATTGTCTTGGTGATCGGAGACATAGCAACGAAGGAATTGCTCCAAGGCCTGATTGGATCGTTCTGCGGCCCCATTGGACTGAGGGTGGTAGGCCGAGGAGAAAGAGATGAATCCCCAACTGGGAGCAAAAGGAGCGCCAGAACCTGGACACAAACTGACTCCCCCGATCCGACACAATCTCCTTGGGCAAACCGTGCAACCGGAAGACCTCCCTGGCAAAAATCGTGGCCAACTCTTGTGCAGAGGGTAACTTCTTGAGAGGAACACAGTGGCACATTTTGGAAAACCGATCCACAATCATGAGAATGACCGTATGGCCTCGGGATGCAGGGAGGTCCACAATGAAATCCATCCCCAGGTGTGACCATGGACGCTCCCCGGTGGCTATGGGTTGCAAAAGGCCCAACGGACGGTGCCGAGGGGACTTACTCTGGGCACAAACGGAGCATGCCGCTACATATGCGGCGATGTCGGAACGTAGAGAAGGCCACCAGAACAGACGTGAAACAGCCCAGGACAGCTGATTCTTTCCAGGATGCCCCGCGGCCTTGGAGTTATGGTAGGTTCGCAACAACAGAGTGCGCAACTCCTCAGGCACAAAGCATCTGCCGTTGGGTCTCCCAGAGGGAGCACCAGATTGAGCCGCCAAAATCTGCTCACCCAGGGGAGAGGTCAGGCTGGTGCGAATGGCGGCCAGGATCTGATTCGGAGGTATGACCGAAGTCGGAATCGACACCTCCCCGGACAGCTCGGAGTACTGCCGTGATAAGGCATCCGCTCTGATGTTCTTGGAACCGGGTAGGTAGGAGACCACGTAATTAAAACGTGACAAGAACAGAGCCCATCTGGCCTGACGTGGTGTCAATCTCTTGGCCTCAGAGAGGTAGGTCAGATTCTTGTGGTCCGTCAGGATGAGAACCGGAACCACCGAGCCCTCGAGCAAGTGCCTCCATTCTTTAAGGGCCTGCACGATGGCCAATAACTCCCTGTCACCAATCTGATAGTTGCACTCCGCGGAAGACAGTTTCCGGGAGTAAAACCCACAAGGAAGCAGAGGACCCTCTGGTGTTCTACGCTGAGACAGAAGGGCGCCTACTCCCGTCTCAGACGCGTCCACCTCGAGGACAAAAGGCAACCCAGGGTTGGGATGCGACAGAATCGGAGCCGACACAAAGGCGGACTTTAGAGCCTCAAAAGCTCGGATGGCCTCGAGCGGCCAGATCTGGGGATTACTGCCCTTCCTGGTCAGATCCGTGAGAGGCTTGGCTAGCATGGAAAAGTTCCTGATGAACTTCCGATAATAATTGGCGAAGCCCAAAAAGCGCTGCAGGGCACGAAGACCACTGGGCTGGGGCCACTGTAAGACAGCCGAAACCTTCTCAGGATCCATGGAGAACCCCTCAGCGGAAATGATGTAACCTAAGAAGGTTACCTGGGATCGGTGAAATTCGCATTTCTCAAGCTTACCGAACAGCTTGTTCTCTCGTAACCGTTGCAACACTCATCTGACATCCAGAATGTGGGCCTCCATGGATTCAGAATATACCTGTCACTACCAGAGCTTTGAGACGTTCTCACAGCTCTGTGTCTCCACCCCTGTGATGATGTCACTTGGAGTTTGGAGGTGTTCTCACTGTTCTGTTTCTCCGCCCCTGTTGTGAGGTCTTTACTCCCAGCTGTCTCTCCTGATTTCCCTGCCTTTAAATCACCCCTCCTCCTATTGCAGGGCGTGGATTATATTTCTCTTTTCAGTTGTAGCTCTGCCTTGAGTATCTTCACTTCTTTAGCTACTAGTTTCCTGGACCTGTGTTCTGCTGCTGCAAGCACTCCGGATATTGCCAGCGGCCCTTGGATCCGTCTTCTCTGCGGTTGCAGCTTCATCAGCTAAGTGTGCAGACTTTGTTGTGTACCTGGTGATTTCCTGACTGGATCTGAGGTGGCCCCGGTTCCCTCCATATTCTGAGCAGGGCATCGGTGGCCGTGCCCCTTCCACTATTGTAGGGGTTACAGGGCTCATCAGTCTAAGGTACGCGGGCATGCCTCGTTCCACCATTTGGATCCGGGCATGTGCTTTAGCAGCATAGGGAGAGTGTTGAGGGTCTGACAGGGGTCACCCTTTCTCTTCCCTAGTTTGGGGTCCGGTCAGTAGCTCTTCTTACTGTGTATGCTCTGGTTACCCTTAAACAGCCGTGACAATACCAAGATGTCATCCAAATAGACCACCACACACTGCTGTAACAGGTCACGGAAAACATCGTTGATGAATTCCTGGAAGACTGCGGGCGCATTGCACAACCCAAAGGGCATAACCAAGGATTCATAATGACCGGTCCTGGTGTTAAACGCGGTCTTCCACTCATCGCCCGCCTTGATCCTTACCAGGTTATATGCCGCCCTCAGGTCGAGTTTGGTAAAGACCGTGGCCCCTTTGAGGCGATCGAACAGCTCGGAAATCAAGGGTATCGGGTAAGCGTTCTTGATCGTGATGCGATTGAGACCCCTGTAATCGATGCAAGGCCTCAACTCACCGCCCTTCTTTTTCACAAAGAAAAATCCAGCCCCTGCCGGGGACGAGGATTTGCGAATGTGTCCGCGTGAAAGCGCCTCCCTCACGTACTCCTCCATGGCCTCATTCTCCGCTACCGACAGTGGATAGACTTTGCCACGAGGAGGAACGGCACCAGATTGTAACTCTATGGCACAATCGTATGGGCGGTGCGGAGGTAGGGCAACCGCACGCACCTTATCGAATACATCCCGGTACTCCTTGTATTCAGGAGGCAACAGAGAGTCCGAGGAAGTACACAGCAACTTGACAGACCCATGGATGCAGCTAGCCCCACACTGCGGTGACCACGAGAGGATCTCGGCCGATCTCCAATCGAAAGTCGGATTATGCTTCTGGAGCCAGGGGTACCCCAAGACCACCGAGTAGTGTGGAGACGAAATAACCTGGAAACAGACCGACTTTCTGTGAACGGCACCAATGGCCATCCCCACTGGAAGGGTCTCATGAGTCACGTGTGGCGGCAGAAGGGGTCTGCCGTCTATCGCCTCAAGAGCCAGTGGGGAACCTCGAGGCTGCAGAGGAATGGAATTGGCGGCAGCGAACACACTATCAATGAACAAACCACCAGCACCAGAGTCCACCAACGCCTGGGTCGTCACTGAGCCCCCGACCCAGGAGAGGACAACAGTAATCAGTGGTTTGTCAACACGGGAAACCGGGGACGAGGAGACTCCACCCAAGATCTGCCCCCGACAGGATCTCAGGTGCGAGCGTTTCCCGGACGGTTCGGGCACGCCAACCGAAAATGCCCACCGAGACCACAGTACATGCATCGGCCCTCGCGTCTCCGGAGTGCCCTCTCCCCCTCGGACAGGCGAGCAAACCCCAGCTGCATGGGTTCACCCCCAGACAAGTCATCCCCAGGAGGCGTGGGAGGAGAGGGAGGCACGGGTGGGACAGCAAACGTAGGCGCCAATCTGTTAGAAGGCCTCCGCAGGCTCTCCTTAAAGGAAGGTCTCTCCCTGAGTCTGGTGTCAATCAAAATCAGGAAAGAAATAAGAGACTCGAGCTCCACTGGTAGGTCCTTAGCTGCAACCTCATCCTTCAAGGCATCCGAGAGACCATGAGAGAAAGCAGCGACCAGAGCCTCATTATTCCAGCCCACCTCTGCTGCCAGGGTACGAAACTCAATGGCGTATTCAGCTACGGATCGTGAACCCTGTCTGATGGACATAAGGAGCTTCGCAGCAGAGGCAGCACGAGCCGGCACATCGAATACCTTCCGAAGAGAAGCAACAAAACCGGAAAACTCGGCAACCACCGGATTGTTGTTCTCCCATAAAGGGCTGGCCCAGGCCAAGGCCTTGTCCGAGAGCAGCGAGATCAAGAAGCCCACCTTTGATCTCTCAGTAGGAAAGGCATGTGGCAGCAACTCGAAATAAATGCCCACCTGGTTAAGGAAACCTCGGCACTGAGTTGGCTCTCCCCCAAAGCGCTGTGGAAGGGGGGCAGAACCGGTCATACCCCGAAACACCGCAGGCGCAGCAACAGGTGTCGGGGTAGACTCTGGCGCAACAACCGGAGCGGCAGTAGGAGCGGGCCCAGGAGCGACAACCGACCCATCGGCAACGGAAGCTAAATGAGCCGTGCGTTCAAGCAGGGTTTGCAACGCCACAGCGAACCGACCCAACAGTTGATCCTGCTGATCAAGTCTGGCAACCAGCGTAGGTAGCGAGGATGGCCCTGTACCGTCAGAATTCATGGCTTGGTCCTAATGTCATGGAACCATGAACCAGACGTACAACAAGAGATAAGTGGAAATAAGAAGGCTTTATTGAAAATCAAGCTGTAAGGCAAAAGTCCAAACGGATGGCTAAACCGAAGCAGGGTCTTGCGAAGCCAGAGGTCAGGAACCAGAAGGGTAGTCAGACGAAGCCTGGATCAGGAACCAGCAGGGTAGTCAGACGAAGCTTGGATCAGGAACCAGCAGGGTAGTCAGACGAAGCCAGGATCAGGAACCAGAAGCAGCAGCAGTCTTAGAAGCATGTGAACACAGGAGGACCAAGCAAGGAACTGAAGCCACAGACCTCCTATATATATGAGCTAGGCATCCAGCTCCTCCCAGTGGGAAGGAGAAGCCGCAGGGTGGGAGGCTACAAGAAACCCAGAAACCAAGATGGCCGCCAGCACATGTCAAACGAAGGAGAACAGCAAGAAGGTAAGACCATGACATCCGTTCAGGATGCATCAGGATGTCTTCCGTTCCGGAACGGAACGTTTTTTGGCTGGAGAAAATACCGCAGCATGCAGTACTTTTTGCTCCGGCCAAAAATCCTGAACACTTGCCGCAAGGCTGGATCCGGAATGAATGCCCATTGAAAGGCATGGATCCGGATCCGGCCTTAAGTTATACGTCGTTTCGGCGCATTGCCGGATATGACGATTAGCTTTTTCTGAATGGTTACCATGGCTGCCGGGACGCTAAAGTCCTGGCAGCCATGGTAAAGTGTAGCGGGGAGCGGAGGAGCAGCATACTTACAGTCCGTGCGGCTTCCGGGGCTCTTCAGAGTGACGTCAGGGCGCCCCAGGCGCATGGATGACGTGATCGCATGTACACGTCATCCATGCGCCTGGGGCGCTCTGACGTCACTCTGGAGCGCCCCGGGAGACGCACGGATGGTAAGTATAACGCTCCCCCGCTCCCCGCTCCTACTATGGCAACCAGGACTTTAATAGCGTCCTGGCTGCCATAGTAACACTGAAAGCATTTTGAAGACGGATCCGTCTTCAAATGCTTTCCGTACACTTGCGTTTTTCCGGATCCGGCGTGTACCTCCGGCAAGTGGAGTACTCGCCGGATCCGGACAACGCAAGTGTGAAAGGGCCCTAAGGCAAACACAGAAAACTATCATTAAGAAACAGCGTGATCTTTAGACATAGAGTGCGCAGCCACGCACTGCGACTTCCTGACCCCGGGTTTAACGGAGTCAGACGTGGCTCTTGACACCCTCGTGACAGTTATTGTGGTGGTGATCTGTGGATGGCAGTGTTATGGGGGGTGATCTGTGGATGGCAGTGTTATGAGAGGTGATCTGTGGATGGCAGTGTTATGGAGGGGGTGATCTGTGGATGGCAGTGTTATGGGGGGTGATCTGTGGATGGCAGTGTTATGGGAGGTGATCTGTGGATGGCACTGTTATAGAGGGGGTGATCTGTGGATGGCACTGTTATGGGGGATTATCTGTGGATGGCACTGTTATGGAGGGTGTTTATTTTATATGTAAAAGCTATTTCATTATTCCTTGCTTTTGGGGTGAATTTGCAATCTGATACAACCAGTTTTAGGGGGTATTTATTTCATATATAAAAGTACTTACATTCATTCCTGCTCTTGGGGTGAATTTGCGGCCTGATACAAACCGTTTTGTGGTGTTTATTTCATATATAAAAGTACTTCTATTTATCCTTGCTTTTGGGGTGAATTTTCCGCCGATACAAACAATTTTGGGGTGTGTTTATTTCATATATAAAAGTACTTCTATTTATCCTTGCTTTTGGTGTGATTCTGTAGTCTGATACAACCAGTTTTGGGGTGTGTTTATTTCATATATAAAAGTACTTACATTCATCCCTGCTTTTGGGGTGAATTTGCAGTCTGATAGAACCAGTTTATAGGTGTGTTTTATGTTAAATACATAAAAGTACTTTTATTTATTCTTGCTTTTGGGTTGAATTTACGACCTGATACAACCGTTTTTTGGGTATGTTTTTTTTATATGTAAAAGTAAAGGTTTTTTTTGCCCTATAAGACGCACCGGCCCATAAGACACACCTAGGTTTTTGAGGAGGAAAATAAGAAAAAAAAATATTTTTAACCAAAGGGTGTGCCTATGGTGGGTTTTTAACTAATGGTCTGTGCATGACACTACTATGGGGGATCTGTGTATGGCACTGTTATGGGGGGGGGGATCTGTGGATGGCACTGTTATGGGGGGTGATCTGTGGATGGCACTGTTATGGAGGGGGTGATCTGTGGCTCCCCCACCCCATAATAGTGGCAACCACAGATGCCCAAATATTCCGGAGCTAAACCTGTGGGAGGGGCAAGTGCCATGCAAATGCGGCGGGGCTGGTGCGGTCACTGTACTCCGGCCCCGCCACTCACTCACTGCTTTATTGCCTAAACCTTTTATAAAAATAACTTTAATTGAAGTTCCGATCCCCAGCCCCATCTGTACTACTTACTAAATGTCCTGTAGCAGGCAGAGCAGGGCGGGGGGGCGGGCGGCCGGCCGTAACTCACTGATGTCACGTGCCTGCGCCGCCTACTTTATGAATGAAGTAGGCGGCGCAGGCACGTGACATCAGTTAGTTACGGCAGCCCGCCCTGCTCTGCCTGCTACAGCACATTGAGTAACTAGTACAGATGGGGCTGGGGATCGGAACTTCAATTAAAGTTATTATTATAAAAGGTTTAGGCATTAACCACTTCAACCCCCCTAGCTGAAACCCCCTTAATGACCAGGCCACTTTTTACACTTCTGCACTACACTACTTTCACCGTTTATTGCTCGGTCATGCAACTTACCACCCAAATGAATTTTACCTCCTTTTCTTCTCACTAATAGAGCTTTCATTTGGTGGTATTTCATTGCTGCTGACATTTTGACTTTTTTGTTATTAATCGAAATTTAACGATTCACTTTCAGTTGTAAAATTTTGTAAAAAAAAAAGACATCCATATATAAATTTTTCACTAAATTTATTGTTCTACATGTCTTTGATAAAAAAAAAATGTTTGGGTAAAAAAAAAAAATGGTTTGGGTAAAAGTTATAGCATTTACAAACTATGGTACAAAAATGTGAATTTCCGCTTTTTGAAGCAGCTCTGACTTTCTGAGCACCTGTCATGTTTCCTGAGGTTCTACAATGCCCAGACAGTAGAAAAACCCCACAAATTTCCCATTTCGGAAAGTAGACACCCTAAGGTATTCACTGATGGGCATAGTGAGTTCATAGAACTTATTATTTTTTGTCACAAGTTAGCGGAAAATGATGATTTTTTTTTTTTCTTACAAAGTCTCATATTCCACTAACTTGTGACAAAAAATAAAAACTTCCATGAACTCACTATGCCCATCACAAAATACTTTGGGGTGTCTTCTTTCTAAAATGGGGTCACTTGTGGGGTAGTTATACTGCCCTGACATTCTAGGGGCCCGGATGTGTGAGAAGAAGTTTGCAATCAAAATCTGTAAAAAATGACCGGTGAAATCCGAAAGGTGCACTTTGGAAAGTGTGCCCCTTTGCCCACCTAGGCTGCAAAAAAGTGTCACACATGTGGTATCGCTGTACTCAGGAGAAGTTGGGGAATGTGTTTTGGGGTGTCATTTTACATATACTCATGCTGGGTGAGAGAAATATCTTGGCAAAAGACAACTTTTCCAATTTTTTTTATACAAAGTTGGCATTTGACCAAGATATTTATCTCACCCAGCATGGGTATATGTAAAATGACACCCCAAAACACATTCCCCAACTTCTCCTGAGTACGGCGATACCACATGTGTGACACTTTTTTGCAGCCTAGATGCGCAAAGCGGCCAAAATTCCTTTTAGGAGGGCATTTTTAGACATTTGGATCCCAGACTTCTTCTCACGCTTTAGGGCCCCTAAAAAGCCAGGGCAGTATAAATACCCCACATGTGACCCCCACTTTGGAAAGAAGACACCCCAAGGTATTCAATGAGGGGCATGGCGAGTTCATAGAAATTTTTCTTTTTGGCATAAGTTAGCGGAAATTGATATATATTTTTTTCTCACAAAGTCTCACTTTCTGCTAACTTGGGGCAAAAATTTCAATCTTTCATGGACTCAATATGCCCCTCACGGAATACCTTGGGGTGTCTTCTTTCCGAAATGGGGTCACATGTGGGGTATTTATACTGCCCTGGCATTTTAGGGGCCCTAAAGCGTGAGAAGAAGTCTGGAATATAAATGTCTAACAAATTTTACGCATTTGGATTCCGTGAGGGGTATGGTGAGTTCATGTGAGATTTTATTTTTTGACACAAGTTAGTGGAATATGAGACTTTGTAAGAAAAAAAATTTAAAAAATATATTTCCGCTAACTTGAGCAAAAAAATGTCTGAATGGAGCCTTACCCCCCTGTAAGGCTCCATTCAGACATTTTTTTGCTCAAGTTAGCGGAAATATATTTTATTTTTTATTTTTTTTCTTACATTCCATATTCCACTAACTTGTGTCACAAAAATAAAATCTCACATGAACTCACCATACCCCTCACGGAATCCAAATGCGTAAAATTTGTTAGACCCCCCCTGGTGATCAATGACAGGGGGCGCATGTGTTTTGCGGATCCGATCCATGTTTCCGTGGATCCGCAAAACACATACGGACATCTGAATGGAGCCTTACAGGGGGGTGATCAATGACAGGGGGGTGATCAGGAAGTCTATATGGGTGATCACCCCCTTGTCATTGATCACCCACCTGTAAGGCTCCATTCAGACGTCCGTATGTGTTTTGCGGATCCGTAAAAATCATACGGACGTCTGAATGGAGCCTTACAGGGGGGTGATCAATGACAGGAGGGTGATCACATCATATACACTCCCTGATCACCCCCCTGTCATTAATCACCCCCCCCCCCCCCTGACATTGATCACCCCCCTGTAAGGCTCCATTCAGATGTCCGTATGTGTTTTGCGGATCCGATCCATGTATCTGTGGATCCGTAAAAATCATACGGACGTCTGAATGGAGCCTTACAGGGGGGGTGATCAATGACAGGGGGTTGATCAATGACAGGGGGGTGAGGAAGTCTATATGGGTGATCACCCCCTTCTCATTGATCCCCCCCCCTGTAAGGCTCCATTCAGACGTCCGTATGCGTTTTGCGGATCTGATCCATGTATCCGTGGATCCGTAAAAATCATAGATGTCTGAATGGAGCCTTACAGGGGGGTGATCAGGGGTGATCAGTGGTTCATAAAGGGTTAATAAGTGACAAGGGGGGGGGTGTAGTGTAGTTTAGTGGTGTTTGGTGCTACTTTACTTAGCTGCCTGTGTCCTCTGCTGGTCGATTTAAGCAAAAGGGACCACCAGAGGACCAGGTAGCAGGTATATTAGACGTTGTTATCAAAACAGCGTCTAACATACCTGTTAGGCGTTAAAAAAATCGCATCTCCAGCCTGCCAGCGAACGATCGCCGCTGGCAGGCTGGAGATCCACTCGCTTACCTTCCGTTCCTGTGAACACGCGTGCCTGTGTGCGCGCGTTCACAGGAAATCTCGGCTATCGCGGGAGGATGCGTATATGCGTCCACCCAGAAGAGCAGGGCCGCCGTCAGGACGCAATCCTGCGTACGGCGGTCCTGTAGCGGTTAAGGAAGTGAGTGAGCTGTGGGGCCGGAGTACAGTGACCGCACCACCCCCGCCGCATTTGCATGACACCGGCTCCTCCCCCTCCAGCTGATACATCGCAGTTTGCGATGCAAAATGGCAGCATAAGATGCAGGGGCATTTCCTCCCCCCCCCCTACTTTTAGAGGGAAAAAGTTTGTCTTATGGGGTGAAAAATACAGTACTTCCATTCATCCTTGCTTTTGGGGTGAATTTGCAGTCTTATACAACCAGTTTTTAGTAGGGAATGACCGATTATTGATTTTGTAGAGCCGATACCGATAATCTGTTAAATTTCAGGCCGATAGCCGGAAAATTAATACCGATTAGTGAATATTCATTTTTGAAAATAAAAATAAAAAATTCCTGCACAAATTTGCTGAAAATGAATCTGTTTATTGTTAACATTTATTTTTTTTGTAAATATTTCTTTTTCATTTATACTTAATAATGATTCATATTTTATTTTTTTTTTATTTTTTTTTTAAACGAACTTTTAGCCCCCTTAGGGACTAGAACCCTTGTCCTACTCACCCTTATAGAGCTCTTTCAGGGTGAATAGGACTTCACACTCTCCCTGCTGCCCTGTGCTTTGTGCACACAGCAAGGGAGCTAACTATGGCAGCCAGGGCTTCAATAGCGTCCTGGCTGCCATGGTAATCCATCAGATCCCCAGGCTTACACTGCTGGGGCTCCGATGGGAACTGCCACTGAGAAGAAGGGGAGAGGGGACCCTGTGGTCACCAATGATTAATACTGGGGGGTTGGGGTGGGGGGGGGGGCGCACTGCGCCATTAATGTTTTTAATACTGGGGGGGCGCACTGCGCCACCAATGTTTTCTAATATTGGGGGGGTGCACTGCGCCACCAATGACGATAAATCTCTCATTAATTCATATACAGGCGGTGGGAGCTGGCTGCAGAATCACATAGCTGGCTCCCGACCTCTATGAGCGATAGCTGCAATCCGCGGCAGTTAACCCCTCAGGTGCGGCACCTGAGGGGTTAACTACCGCAGATCGCAGCTACTTGTCATAGAGGTTGGGAGCCGGCTATGTGATTCTGCAGCCAGCTCCCGCCTCCTGTATATGAATTAATTAGAGAGTTATCTTCATTGGTGGCGCAGTGGCCGCAGCCCCTCCCCTCCTCTTCTCATTGGTGGCAGCAGTGGCACAGGGGGAGACACTGCTTTCTTCTCCCCTGTGCTGCTGAGGGAACACAGATCGCGCCGACAGATTCGTTATCGGAATATCGGCAAAATAGATAACGATAGCTTGCAACATCCTGAATATCGGCCGATAATATCGGTAAAACTGATAATCGATCGATCCCAAGTTTTTAGGTTTGTTTATTTCATATATAAAAGTACTTCCATTGATCCTTGTTTTTGGGGTGAATTTTCCGCCTCATACAAACAGTTTTGAGGTGTGTTTATTTCATATATATAGTTGCAAGAAAAAGTATGTGAACATTTTGGAATGATATGAATTTCTGCATAAATTGGTCATAAAATGTGATCTGATCTTCATCTAAGTCATAACAATAGACTATCATAGTCTGCTTAAACTAATAACACACAAAGAATTAAATGTTACCATGTTTTTATTGAACAAACCATGTAAGGCTACTTTCACACCTGCGTTCAGGTGTCCGCTCGTGAGCTCCGTTTGAAGGGGCTCACAAGCGGCCCTGAACGCAGCCGTCTGGCCCTAATGCATTCTCAGTGGAGGCGGATCCACTGAGAATGCATCCGTCTGCCAGCGCTCAGCCTCCGCTCCTCTCAGTGAGCGGACACCTGAACGCTGCAAGCAGCGTTCGGGTGTCCGCCTGGCTGTGCGGAGGCGAGCGGATCTGTTCCGACTTATAATGGAAGTCAATGGGGACGGATCCGCTTGAAGATGACACCATATGGCTCAATCTTCAAGCGGATCCGTCCCCCATTGACTTTCAATGTAAAGTCTGAACGGATCCGCTCAGGCTACTTTCACACTTAGAAATTTTTCTAAGTTATAATGCAGACGGATCCGTTCAGAACGGATCCGCTCGAACGCTAGTGTGAAAGTAGCCTAAACATTCACATTGCAGCTGGAAAAAGTATGTGAACCCCCTAGACTAATGACCTCTCCAAGAGCTAATTGGAGTGAGGTGTCAGCCAACTGGAGTCCAATCAATGAGATGAGATTGAAGGTGTTGGTTACAGCTGCCCTGCCCTATAAAAAACACACACCAGTTCTGGGTTTGCTTTTCACAAGAAGCATTGCCTGATGTGAATGATGCCTCGCACAAAAGAGCTCTCAGAAGACCTACGATTAAGAATTGTTGACTTGTATAAAGCTGGAAAGGGATAAAAAAATAACTCAAAAAGCCTTGCTGTTCATCAGTCCACGGTAAGACAAATTGTCTATAAAAGGAAAAATTTCAGCACTGCTGCTACTCTCCCTAGGAGTGGCCGTCCTGTAAATATGACTGCAAGAGCACAGCGCAGACTGCTCAATGAGGTAAGGAAGAATCCTAGAGTGTCAGCTAAAGACTTACAGTCTCTGGCATATGCTAACATCCCTGTTAGCGAATCTATGATACGTAAAACAGTAAACAAGAATGGATTTCATGGGAGGATACCACAGAGGAAGCCACTGCTGTCCAAAAAAAAACACATTGCTGCACGTGTACAGTTTGCACAAGAGCACCTGGATGTTCCATAGCAGTATTGGCAAAATATTCTGTGGACAGATGAAACCAAAGTTGAGTTGTTTGGAAGAAACACACAACACTATGTGTGGATAAAATAAGGCACAGCTCACCAACATCAAAACCTCATCCCAACTGTGAAGTATGGTGGTGGGGGCATCGTGGTTTGGGGCTGCTTTGCTGCATCAGGGCCTGGACAGATTGCTATCATCAAAGGAAAATTTTATTCCCAAGTTTATCAAGACATTTTGCAGGATAACTTAAGGCCATCTGTGTACCAGCTGAAGCTCAACAGAAGATGGGTGTTGCAACAGGACAACGAACCAAAGCATAGAAGTAAATCAACAACAGAATAGCTTAAACAGAAGAAAATATGCCTTCTGGATTGGCCCAGTCAGAGTCCTGACCTCAACCCGATTGAGATGCTGTGGCATGACCTCAAGAAAGCGATTCACACCAGACATCCCAAGAATATTGCTGAACTGAAACAGTTCTGTAAAGAGCAATGGTCAAGAATTACTCCTGACCGTTGTGCACGTCTGATCTGCAACTACAGGAAACGTTTGGTTGAAGTTATTTCTGCCAAAGGAGGTTCAACCAGTTATTAAATCCAAGGGTTCACATACCTTTTCCACCTGCACTGTGAATGTTTACATGGTGTGTTCAATAAAAACATGGTAACATTTAATTCTTTGTGTGTTATTAGTTTAAACAGACTGTGATTGTCTATTGTTGTGACTTAGATGAAGATCAGATCACATTTTATGACCAATTTGTGCAGAAATCCATATCATTCAAAAGGGTTCACATACTTTTTCTTGCAACTGTAAAAGTACTTCTATTAATCCTTGCTTTCGGGGTAAATTTGCAGTCTGAGACAACCAGTTTTGGTGTGTGTTTATTTCATATATAAAAGTACTTACATTCATTCCTGCTCTTGGGGTGAATTTGCGGCCTGATACAAACAGTTTTGGGGTGTGTTTCTTTCATATGTAAAACTTATTTCATTCATCCTTGCTTTTGAGGTCAATTTTCAGTCTAATAAAATCAGTTTGGGGGTTTGTTTATTTTGTATATAAAAGTACTTCCATTCATCCTTTCTTTTGGGGTGAATTTGCAGTTTGATTTAACCAGTTTTTGGATGTATTTAGTTGATATAAAAGTACATCCATTCTTCCTTGATTCTGGGGTGAAATTGCTTTATGATACAAATAGTTTTGGGGTGTATTTAGTTTTTTATATAAGTATTTGTGGTATGGCATGATGCATGGGTGAAGAAGCTCCTTGGTCTTAGGAACCAAAAGATACTAGAGGTCATTACACAATAAAATCTAATTCTTTTACACTTAATTCGATGCCTCAGTTAGTAGTTTTGGAGTAGGTGTGAAATAGCGGCCTTGTACTACACACTTCACGGTGAATTCACAGTTCATTTATTTGATCAGTTATTACTATCATTTTTTGTGAGACAAAAAAACTGTAGTGAAGCCTACTCAGAGATAATGTGTAATGGATAGATCTTCACCTGTTCTGTGTTGCTGACCTAAACCTGGTTTGATACTACAATTTTAGGGTGTTCAAATTCTTTTACACTTAATTCGATGCATCAGGAGTTGGTGCAAAATTGCGGCCTTTTACTATTGATCTTTTACCCTTGCAATTAATGTTACTGTACAGTATGTCCGACAGACAGCTGAGGAGGAGAGATCCGGTGCATAAGTAGCGATGATAATAGTCGTGTTGGAGCTGGTTTTGCGAGTGGCCAAGCATGTGGCCTTGGAGACTGGTGAGGGTGACATCAGTGACGTACAGACAGTGGCAGACGATAATGTGGCTGATCCCACATGGGAGCTTGGTGAAGATTGGGCTTCATGATCAGGGAGGAGGGTGGCAGCTTGCACGCGAGGCAGTGGCTAAGCCAGCAGGGTGGTAGCATGGCTGTGAGTCAGCAGGGTGGCAGCGGAGTGGTGGGGGGAAAATGCCATACTCAGTGATGTGGGAATTTTTAATCAAGTTGCCGGAGGACAATCAGCATGGCCCACTCTGACTGGGCCACTGTGGTGACGACTCATGCGATTCCCACCCTCACCACTCTGTGACTGTATTGACTCCTCATGCGATTCATCATGCGATTCCCAACCTCACCAAGGGGTTAACATTAAAGAGTTTTCCCCCCTTCACATTCCAGAGAACTGGAGCCGCACAAGAGGGGTTTTTGGAAACAGTACTGAAATGGTTCAGATTATGAAAGTTTTTAGTCCTAAATCTTTGGCAGAATGGGGAGTATGAGTAGTATGGCAGCTAGAGATGAGTGAGGAGATATAGGGGGTTGCAACACTGTGAATTGAATTCTATATCGTATAGGCAAACAGTGTAGTGACTGCCACAATGTGGAGGCATTGGCCTAGTGGTTGAACTCATAGGTCAACCTGGCTGCAGGGTTCAGTATAGATTGGAATGGAAAAGTTTAGTCTGAGAAAAAACAATTATTAATGAGTTACAACAACCAAGATTAAAATGGATTAGGGCAGCAATGAATGTATATTTTTTCCACAGTTGCAGGTAAAGAAGCAAGTTTAGGGTGTGACGGAAAAATCGGTGTCAGATATTACCCCAAAACAGTGAGCATGCCGCCTAGGAGTTATGGTAGTGCCATAAAAATCAGGTTTAGGTCAGTTAGTAAATGAGGAAATCACAAGAAGTTCAGCCCCGATAAGTTTCAGATAGAGAGAGGACATGATGTTAAAGACAGAAGATGGACAGTTACTGGTGTCTTGTTGTAGTGCAGGGATGATGTCGTGAGCTGAGGTATATAATTGAAAGTTATCAGTATAAAGATGGTAATCTAAGCAAAATCTGCTCATAGTTTGTCTGATAGGGGAAGCGTAAATGGAAAAGACTTAACCCTGAGGAACCCAATAGCAGGATAAAGAGGAAAAGAAGTAGAGCTAGCAAATCATATACTGACTGAATGATCAGATATGTAGGAAGAAAACCAATACAGAGCAGCATCTTTAAGAACAGTAGAGTGGAACATACAGAGAATGAGTTGGTGGTCTACAGTGTCAAATTCTGCAGAGTGATCCAGATGAATCAGTAGAGAAAAGTTGTCATTAAATTTAGCCATCAGTAGATCATATCATATACTTTAGCAAGGGCTATCTTTGAAGTGAGTTTCTACATCTTGAGCATTGAGATTTAAGATAGATACTTGCACTTTAAGACTAAGGAAGGAGTGAAAAGTTTTCAAATAGTGTTTTGGGATAATTGGATAGAAAAGAGATGAGAGAGGTGAAATAGGCTTTTTTTTTTTTGTTAGAGTGAAGGACAGCGTTATAGGTTCTCACTATATATTTATACTGTTGGAAATCTTCTTGAGTATGATATTTTCTTTCAGGGTGTTCGGCACACCTGTAGCTCTGCTGAATAAAGTGAGTTTGTTGTGTGTGCCAGGGTTGCTGGCATCTGTGCTAGGAGGTTCTAAGTTAGGGAGTACTGCTTCATCCAGGGCGATTTTGAGGGTTTTATTGTATAAGCAGCAAGATTGGGAAAGGAGTGGGAAGAATTGGGGACAATGATGATTGCAGAGTCTCTGAAGGTCAATTGCATGTAGATTTCTGTATGTGCTATAGGTAAGAGTGGCCTGAGATTGATGTACTGTAAGTTCTTGAAATGTTCTTGCTCGTGGTCAGCAAGTGGGAAACTAGAGTTAGCAAAGTCAGAAACCATGTTTATTTGTACTATTGCAGTAGTAGAAAGTTGTGAGAGACCTAAGAGGCTAGAGATATAAATGAGGCAGATGGGGAGATAGGGTTGTCTACGGGGATGGTAAAGTTGGTAATTCGCAAGCCAAAATTTGGATGTCAAGCTTTTATATCTACATACTGTAAAATGTAGCACAGTTTAATAATTTTATGAGGAAGAACTGAGACATAAAAATATGACCTGCTAATTGGCTCTAGCATCCCTTACTTAAAAAAATTAAATAAAATCAGAAATCTGAACGATAAAATAGGAGATGTCTAAAATGAAATGAAAAAGAAGACAATGCGAACAGTTATTTTCCTATTTTGGGTTTTGTTTGGGTTGCAACAATTTTGATCCCATGAAAAGAGATGAGAACATCAGAATTTGGGTCCTTACAATATACAGTAACAAACATTTTAAAATAAAGATACAGAGTTCCTGTGAGAACACAAGATTTATCTTTGTACTGAAGTGCCCAATGTGGCTTTCATTACATTGGTCGAACTCCACGTAAACAAAAAATAAAGATCAGAAAACATATTTTTAACAAGAAATTGACATTGAAATCCAGTGTTTTGGCCCATTTTAAATATTTTCACAAATTTTCTCCCAAAAGTTCACAGTTCCAATGTATTGTACTTTGCTTTGAACTAGAAGTTTGCAACAAAAGTTGTGTTAATTTTTAACCGGGTCTTTTTTTCTATGAATATACTACCACTCATTGGATGAATCAAAAATGGTGTCTAAAACAATAAATGTGGTGCAAAGAATGCAACCAGATTTTTTTTTGGGTGCAAATTTCACCAGAATTCTTCAGCATTTTGATTCATCCCATTGCATAATCACCCATAGTACAGGAACTGAACTCTTGAATTTTCAAAACTTGTAGATCCCTATTTAACAGCAATCTCCTACACCAAATTTTACTTGTAGCTGCAAATAAGAATTGCACAATGTTGAAGACACATTTTTTATAAACCTTAGATATAATAGTTCCCTCAATGATTCAACGGGGACCAGACATGGAAACAACAAAGCAGCCTCTAACCATGATGCTTCCTAAACCATGCTCGACAAGCTTTTAGTGTTAGCACATCTGTGTTAAAAAGTTCAATGTTTTTCTCATCTGTCTGCAGAACATTTCCCTAGAAGCACTGTGGAACTTGGGCGCAATGTGTTTTGTTATTTATTTATTTTTTTGGACAGCAACAGCTCCCATTCTTGTTCAGTGTTATTTTTTTTATAGTGGAACTTTTTGCAGTTTATAGAATATTCTGTAGGTCTTTTTGCCTTTACCTTTCAGTATTGCCTGTAGTGCTCTGGGAGTAATCTTAACAGGACATCCACTCCTAGGAAGAGCAACAGTCCTGACTTAAAATGTATAGATAATTTATCTAACAATGGTTTGATGTTTTTTAGTAATGCTTATGTAGGCTTTTCTAGTTTTATATATCTCTACAACACATATTCTAAGGCCTTCGCCAAAGTTCAACAAGAAATTGGATTCGTTATGAATGAATTTGTCACGAATCACTATAAATCAGCTATACTAAAAGTAACAGTGGCCTGTAATAGTGATCCACAAAACCTCTGCAGCTAACAGAACAGATTAACTATGAATATTGGTGCACTGCACACTTATGTACACAGCGATAAATTAGACCTGCCTTTATTTCTAATGGCGCAGTAACTCTACAGCTAACAGAATGTATTAGCTATGACTCTTGGTGCACGAGTTATGTACATTGGATAAATTGTAGCAGTCTATAGTTCAATAGTCTCATACTCTCTCTCTCTACTCTCCCTGTCCGATATTGTCCTACACTCTGTTAACAGTCTGCAGCAACACTGTCCCTAGTGCATGAGTGTCTTGTCACATCTCTCCCTATGCTCAGCTCTCAAGAAAATAGCGGCGGTGGTTACCTGCAGGTTGGCTAGATGCAGTGTATTGCACTTACTTTCAGTCTCTAAAACATGCAGCCGCCATTTTCGGAAAACTAGTTTATTACCACGAAGCATGAAGAAATTCAATTCATTTTGAAGTTTTCCTAAAACTTCGGATTGAGTTTTCCTAAGCTTTGGACCGAATTCCGCATCAGATGCTTCGCTTCGCTCAAAACTAGTCTACTGAATGTTGTTTGCATCAAGGACTGTTTGAAACTAACCAATCTTTATTTAAAATGGAGACTGTCAGCACTTTTGTTATGTTAAACTGCTGACAGCACTATGTAGGAAATGGGGAGAGCAGCTATTAGCTATCTCTGGTGGTCTCATAGAGTTGAATGGAGATGCAGATACTCCGCTCCATTCAAGCAAGGAGAGCAGGTCCCTGTTCTTGTGATTGGGGGATCTCAGAGGTCAGACCCCTGGCCATCGAACACATCACTTATCCTGTGGATAGGGCTTAAGTTTTATTAATGGGACAACCTCTTTGCTCCTACTGACAACTGTAGTTGTCCCTTGGCTGCTACAGCTCTCAGTCAGAACGGTGGGAACATCCTGTGAGCGTTTTAATGCAGAAAGCACTTCATGGAAAAGCTCTGCCCTGGGCACTTAAAAGAGAAGAATTGAGCAAAATAAAATAAAAGTTCATATGCACAGGTCTCCTGATAATAAAAGCTTCACAAAAGGTATTTTAGCACTACTGTCCCCCAGCCCCTACCTAATGCTATCAGCAGTTTAGTATGGTCAGAAGTGCTGACAGGCTCCCTTTAATGGGCAAAATACTTATAAAACTCACTATATCATCTTAAATAAAAAAAAACTTTTATCAGTTAAACTTTTACCAGTTAAGGCTGCATTCACATGACCAATTAAAGACTATGGGGCTATCCACATGGTAATTTTATTAATGACCAATGAATAGTGGCCACCAAAAAATAGAACATGTCCTATTTTTGGCTGTTTTCACGGCCAGAAGGACCCCACTGAAATTAGTGAGCATGTTTTTCATGCCCCTTTAGACAAGATTCCACATCTAATGGCTGTTAAAACGGTTACAATAGGTTAATAAAAGGCCTTTTAGGGGATAAAAAATAAATAAAAATAAAAATACTGACCTCATCCACCTGGACGCGAGGAAGCATTGCCTCCATACTAGAGGAATCTTGATGTGATGTCATGACTCTAGGACGCAGGTCCTGGGGTCTCCAGTGTGAAAAAATGTCCCCTCGCGTGCAAATGGATGAGTTGAGTATTTTACTTTTAAAATAGGAATCAGCATTATCATTGGTGTGGTTGACTGAGCATTATATATATTAGGGCATTTGTTGGGACTGTTATGTATACTGGAGCATTATGTGGAGGCCATTATATATACTTGTTATTTGGGTTGAAGGATTCACCTTTTTTACGCCAAATAAAGGAAACATCATTGTGACCAAACAATTCAATTTTTATTTCATCTGACCATAACACAGAAGACCAGAAGTCTTCTTCTTTGTCCAGATGAGCTTTTGCAAAGGCCAAGCAAGCTTTTGTGTGCCATATCTGGAGAAGTGGTGTCCTCCTTGATTTGCATTGTGCAGTGTCCGCTGGATTGTCTGCCTTGAGACATTGCCACCAGCAGAGCCCAGATTCACCAGGATGGCCTTGGTGGTGATCTTTGGATTCTTTTTTACCTCTCTTACTATCCTCAGGTCCAGCACAGGTGTCACTATTGGCTTCCGACAGGTCCTCTGAGATTTTCCACAGTTTGGAACATCTTGTATTTTTTGCTCAAATGTAAATAAAAGCTGAGATTTTTTTTACACAATAATGCCTCTAGTACGTTGTCTTATTATCTTTTGGGAATCACCTATGTCATTTCCCGTTAAAGTTACTTGCTGTTCGAAAAAAGTAACTAAGTCAAAATTTGCCAGGGGTATGAATAATTATGGGAAGCACTGTATGTACAGTTTATATACTGTATATTGTGGCAGTGGAGTTGCCAGAGGGCCATATGAGAGCCATCATGTATCTCGCCCAGAGGAAGCTGTGTGAGAAGAAAGGCTGGGCAAGTAGAGTTTTCCCTCTGTTTGTATCAGCCAGGCTGCTGATGAGAGGTAATTAGTGGCCAGCTTACGAGTTCAGGTAAATGTGGGCTGGGCTTCTCAATCAGGGCTCCCAGTCTGAGGAAGGAGCAGGCTGCGCCAAGGCCTGTGGGAGCCAGGACCCTCTAACCCTGTGTAGGGTAGTCACTGAGCTGTGTTTTGGGGAGCTGGATGGTAGATCCCGATCCTGATAGAGAGGAAAACTACTTTGTAGTCAGTGGCCGGACGGCCTAGGATTTATGTTTATGGTTTATGTTTTTACTGCTGTAAAAGCAACAATAAAGCTGGTTGTGGCCAATTTGCACCCAGATCTGCACTGTTGGAGTGGCTTCTCCAACCATATATAATACCCCCGTCTCATTTGATGTACGACACTGGGAGCACAGGGCCTGCTGTCTGCTGGGTAGAGCGAGTGTTCTATAACATGCAAGTGGATGAGATATTTTATTATGATTTTTTTACCCACTAAGAGGCCCTTTTTTTTTTTTTACAGTGTACCTGTTTGTAATTGCCTTTAGATGGGTGCACTCCTGTCTAAACAGCCATTAAAAATTGACTATTGATTTAAATAAGGTCCGTCAGGCTATGAAAACAGCCAAAAATAGGACGTCCATTATAATATTTTGTGCTGCACGGGGGGGATTTATTTGGCGTTGTTGGAGAGATATTTTGTGCTGCACTGTGGAATTTTTTTGGGCTCTGTTGGGGAGCTGTTTGTTGCTGCAGGGTGGTATTTGATGCTGCAGGGGAGGTATTTGGAACTTCATCACGGTATGAGTTGCTATGGATAGGGGGGACTATTGTATCGTTTATCCCTGACTATGTCATTAAAGAGGACCTTTCACCTGGAAAAACATTGTGAACTAAGTATCATGACATATACAGCGGCGCCCAGGGATCTCACTGCACTTACTATTATCCATGGGCGCAGCTCCGTTCTCTTGTTATGTCCTTCGGTATGTTTGGGGACTTGGTTATAGTAGGAGGAGTCTGCCCTTGTTCTGCTGGGCGTCTCCTCCTCCTAGGCTGTAGCGCTGGCCAATCACAGCGCAGAGCTCACAGCCTGGGAGTTTTTTTTCTCCCAGGCTGAGAGCTCTGCGCTGCGATTGGCCAGGGCTACAGCCTAGGAGGAGGAGACTCCCAGTAGAACAAGGGCAGACTCCGCCTACTATAACCAAGTCCCCTAAGTCTCTGCCTATTATAACCAAGTGAGCGAAGATACCGGAGGACATAATAGGAGAACGGAGCGGCGCCCAGAGATAATAGTAAGTGCAGTGAGATCCCTGGGTGCCGCTGTATATGTCATGATACTTAGTTCACAATGTTTTTCCAGGTGAAAGGTCCTCTTTAAGCATATCTGTGTTCTACTTTTATTTTATACTGATGATTTGCATAGCGGCATGACCAAGGCCACAGTATGCATAGCAAGCACTCTGCTGTTATTGATATCATATGTGAGCTGGCTTAGTTTGTGTGCTAGGGCTGCTTTGTAATCTATGTCTTATATGTTATATGATTCCTTATTGTATGTTTTTAATGTCAAAACTGAAAAAAAAAAAATATATATATATATAAAGAATTTTTTGTCACTAGGATTGTTATATGCATATTCAACAAGTTTATTTCATAATATATTTATAATGCAAGATCCAGATTGGAGTAATAATCCATAGGTGACCACAATATTGTGCTGTACGTTTCGATCCAATGGGATCTTCATCAGCGGTCTCATATACAGCCTAGGATGATCTTTGTAATGGAGGCTGGTTTTCTATTCACTATATTAGACAATTGTTTTGTTATACAGTTCTTTAACCCCTTAATGCCCAGCGCCATACGGGGTCTTTAAATATGGCGCCCGCTCCTGAGCGCTGCAGTAATGCAGATTGCAGACATTTAACCCCTCAGATGCCGTGGTCAATACTGACCACGACACCTTAGCGCGTGAAACACCAGTGCTCTGGCTCCCCTGTGTGGCGATCAGAGGAGCCGTAGCATGTGTGCAGCAGCCCCTGTCTTTGTGAATGACAGGAGGCTGCTGCATAGTATTTCTTATGGAGCCCTTGCCTGTAATAGGGCTCCATAGGAAAGTAGTAAAATCATCAAAGATTCCAATGCAAGTGCATTGGAGTCTGATAATAGCAATGTAATGATTAGAAGTGTAAAAATAACGTTTTTAAAAATAAAAATTCTAATCTCCCCTTTTCCCAAAATAAAACAAAAAAATAAATAAATTAAAATACACATCATGGGTGTCGCAGTGTGGAAAACACCCTTAGTATAAAAATATATTCCCCATACGGAAAACAGCAAAGCGGCCAAATGGCTGATTCATCGTTTTTGGTTGGTTCATTTTCTACAAAAAAATGTAATAAAAAGTAATAGTCATACACACTCCAGAATGATATCAATGAAAAGTTCAGATCGCCCCGCAAATAAATCAGCCCCCATACAGCTCTGTACACATAACTACAAAAAAGTTATAGGGGGCAAAATATGGCAACAAAAAAATTAAACAGATTTTTCCCACTTTCAATTTTTTTTTATCACTATCGAAACGCAAGAAAAACTATACATATAAGGCTACTTTCACATTTGCGTTAGGTTGGGATCCGTCTGGTATCTGCACAAACGGATCCGCACCTATAAATACAAACTCTGGTATCTGTTCAGTACGAATCCGTCTGCATAACTAAGTAAAAAAAAAGAGTCTAAGTGTAAGTTAAACGGATCCGTCCTGACTTACATTGAAAGTCAATGGGGGACGGATCCATTTACAATTGCACCAATATTGTGTCAATGTAAACGGATCTGTCCCCATTGACTTACATTGTAAGTCAGGACGGATCCGTTTGGCTCCGCACCACCAGGCGGACACCAAAACTCTGCAAGCAGCGTCTTGGTGTCTGCCTCCAGAGCGTAATGGAGGCTGAACGGAGCC
The DNA here is from genome assembly GCF_014858855.1 of Bufo gargarizans. Classification (NCBI taxonomy): domain Eukaryota; kingdom Metazoa; phylum Chordata; class Amphibia; order Anura; family Bufonidae; genus Bufo; species Bufo gargarizans. Next base: position 322,816,897 of record NC_058080.1, read on the forward strand.
AAACTGATGCATTCTGAACGGATCCTTATCCATTCAGAATGCATTGGGGCTAAACTGATCTGAAATGGATCTCACAGGCGGACCCAGAAATGGCAGTGTGAAAGTAGCCTAAGGTATTGCCGGATCCGTACTGACCTGTAGAATAAAAGTAAATGGTCAGTTTTATCATATATCAAGCGTCGTAAATAAAAAAAAACGGTAAAACTGTGCTAACGCCGCTCCGTTCGCCCGGTATAGGCTCCGGTGTCTCAGCTCCGTCTGTTGTATTGGACTGATTTTTTGTAGGAGGCGTGTCCCTTGCTGCAGTGCTGGCCAATCGCAGCGCACAGCTCATAGCCAGTCTATGAGCTGTGCGCTGCGATTGGCCAGTGCTACAGCAAGGGACACGCCTCCTACAAAAAATCAGTCTAATACAACAGACGGAGCTAAGACACCGGAGCCTATACCGGGCGAACGGAGCGGTGCCCAGGCATACTAGTAAGTGCAGAGGGACCCCTGGGCGCCGCTCTGCCCACAGATAGAGTTAGTTTTTAGTTTGTATACGAGTGAAAGGTCCTCTTTAAGTTTTTATTATGGGAGGTAACTCCTGCCAAAAATGCCTCCATTTAAATTTTCATGTTCTACTATAAGCATGAATAAAATGATAAATTTAAAAATCCTTTTGTCTTAAACTTCAATTTTGCCAATGAATTATCATCCCCCATAGTGGTATTTTCCTTTCAAAATAAAATTAAAATGCTTAAATGAAAGGCAAAATGATGGTTTGCGATTTCATTTTCATCTCCTATAGGCATTGTCTCTGCCAAAATTAAATTGAAAGCTTCACCTGCTGACTATATTATTTATTATTTCACCTTTTTAGTTTTATTTTATTTTTTATTTTGCAATTTTTAATATTCATTGTCAAGTTGTTCATCATTCAAATACATGTAAAACATAGCAGTAGCAGATATGGGTCAACATGTAAAAAAAATTTAATTACCTCATGACTCGAAAGAAGTTGAAGAAGAGCCCAGTGAAGCTTGCCAGATTTTTCCCACATCTGATCTCACTAAAAATGGCGATATCTTCCTGCTGAACAGGCCTCAGCGGCTCTCTTAATGGATCATCCATGCATGCAGCAAGTCCTTCAGTTGGTGCTAAGATCTCAGGTGCATCTGCCTCTACTTTGCAAAGAACACACGTGAGTAAATAATCCCATGAGGCTGCTCATCAAGAGAAGCAGACGACATTACTATCACTAGGCATTCCAACAAGGGGAACCTCATTGTCTAAAGACTGTAATATCCCTATTACAAAGACCATTATGAGAGCACTCTTACCAGACTTAAAGGCTTCTATATAGCTAAAAGCTTCTGGACTTCCACTCTGCATTAATCAAGCTGCAAACAGAACATCTTTAGGGAATCGCACCACGCACATTAAAAAGAAGATGGCAGAACTCACATCAGCACATAATGAAATTGTGGATGTGGCCAACTTCTGATGAACAAAATTGCTTCTCATAAGGCCAAAATAGTTGATATAGAGGACCTCTCCAGGCAGAATAATTTGCCCTTCCTAAAGATCTCTGAGATGGTCAAAACTGAAGATTTTCAGATTTTTTGTTTGTCTATTGCTGCAAGCCACAACTACTGATTTGATTACCGATAGGGCGCATAATTTGTCCAGGGCCAAGACACTACTGTAAACCACACCCAAAGATGTGATAGCTCACTTTACATCCTCACTTCCTCATCTTCCTTTTTTTTTCTTGTTAAACGTTAACTTAAGTAAATGGCCATCATTGCCACAGAGGTTTCAATACATCTTACTGTTTGCTGACATGTCAGCTGCAACTATGACCAGAAAGGCTGGAATTTAATGTTCCCACACAAATTTTCCGTGATCACAATGTTCCCTACACATGGGGATTCCCAGTCACGAAAAATGGAACCAAGACCTTAACCTATACATCTGATGTTCCTACAACTTTGTTGAGATTGGGATTGGATCTCACCAGGAAAAGATGCAGGTCCTAACAGAAATCCCCTCTTTAGCCTATCCTGGAAGAGTGGGTTACAGTATTGCATCGGACGAGAATAGTTTGATTGAGACTTGCTGAGAGTATTCTTTTTTGGTTCTTTTGGTCTGGTTGGACACGAGACTGTACAACATGTTTTGACTTTTCTGTTTTACTTCTGAACTTTTAGTATTGCAGGGGTTTCCCTTTAATGCCTTTTGTGTTTTAATTCCATAATGTTCTCAGCAATTCTGGGCAGTGGCTAATTTATGCATCTATAGGTCAGCCTAGACAATGCATTGATCTCATCATTTAGATGAGTACTCACTGACAGATTTCACTCTATTGTGTATTCTTGTATGTATGTTCAGCGATGGCTCTCATTTCTAAGCCAGAACCATGTTTTAGTTTTTACCCTTTTTATTTTTGGGCTTACTCACCTACTGAGAGGACATTCATGATAATGATATTAACAGGGGTGGGTTGGCAATAGACCCTACAGGGAGATTTCCTGCCAATGCCCAGGGAGGCCACCCCAGGCCTCCTCATGACTACCGGTCGGGTACATAGTGATCTGATGCTCTCAGCATTAATTAATGCTGGGAACATCAGGTACTTATGCACATGGCCAACGGCTGCAAGTGTGCTCCTGAACACAACTGTATCATCATCCTCAGGACGATGATACAGTTAAATACTGTGTTGCGAGAGGCAGTATTTGGTACAGCACTTTTGGTATTTTGTTCTGTTGAGGCAGTATATTGTGCTGTGGTATTGGGTTCTGTTGGGGTGGTATTTTGTTCTGCAGCTCCCGTCTACTTCTGTTGGCCCTGCCTACTTGTGTTACTTCACCTTCTGTCAATTTGAAACCACCTACAGCATGGGGCCACTTGATTATTTTTTTCCAGTTCTCAGTCCACCAATGGATATCAATCAATGAAACTTCATTGGCAATATACTGGGCTTATTTATGCACACAGCTCCATGGCATAAAAAATATTCTGTATATACTTCATTGTCACCATATCTGCCAATCGCCTCCATCCTTCTGAGTCATTATGTTTTTTAAGATGTTTCTCTTAACACCAAGGGGTTAGACGTTCCTTTCTTTGCTGTGGGAGAAAGCAAGTAAAAATACCCTGTAGAGTGAGGGGAGATGTGTAATACTTAACTTTTACTAAGTATACGATAAAATGCGCAACACACCAAAATAGTAACAAAAGACAAAAAAAATTTAAAATTGGGAGGTTATATTCTGATAATCACCCACATATTGATAAGGACTCATTCATCAAAATTAGCAGGTGACAGCAATGGTAAACTGAACGATCTTACCAAATCCTGTAGCCAACCTTTCTGATGGGTCCAGTGTTGAAAAGAGGAACCTCTTGGTTCTGTAGGGGTCCTGGTATCTGTTCAATAATGATGTAGACAGGTATGGGGAGACTTTTTTCCCCTACTAACACCCTAAAATAGGGGAAGGGGACACCTGCATGCCCTACCTATCTATACAGAGCTCTCGCCCTGAGTATTAGGGACTACAAATAGGGAAGTTACCCGGTCTAGGGGCAGGTATCCAGATGGGGTCGCCCCTTTCGAGGCGGGTGCTCTGTATCGATAGGAAGGGCATGTAGGTGTCCCTTTCCCCTATTGTAGGGTGTTAGTAGGGATAGAAGTCTCCCCATACCTGTCTACATCGCTATTGAACAGTCACCAGGACCCCTCTTTTCAACACTTGACCCATCACAAAGGTTGGCTACGGGATCTGGTAAGAATGAGTCCTTATCGGAAAATAGGCTTCAATTTTTGTTTTTGTCTTGTTTTTGTTACTATGTTGATGTGTTGCACATTTTATATCGTACCTAGTACAAGTTAAGTTTTACACTTCCCCCATCACTCTAGCGGGTAATTTTACTATTATTAGCTGGGAATGTATTGGTCGTCGCATCACCACGTCTCCCTGTTGCTTATTTAGATGGGAGTTGTAGTGGCCCTGATGAAGTGTCACTTTGTACTCCCTTAGGCCATTGCTCCCTAGACATAAGTGCACTGGAAATGTAGTATTGAAGAATGAGGCCAGAATTAAATGTATACACATTTCTTTTACTAAGGCTACATGCACACAAACATTGTTTGTTTCCGTATCCGTTCTGTTTTGTTTGCGGATAGGATGCAGACCCATTCTTTTTAATGGGTCTGCAAAAAATAAAAATAAAACATGTCCTATTCTCGTCCGTTTTAGGCATTATTACAATAGATCCGCAAAAAAAACGGATGGCATACGGAGGTCATCGGGTTGTTTTTTTTCGCGGATCCGCAATTTGTGGACCTCAAAACACATACGGTTGTGTGCAATGTAGAACTTAAGGTACATTCTGTAGCAACTAATTTCATATGCAATTGTCTGGCTATCAGTAAAGAATATTGAGGCAGGTTTGATGGCTAATATTATACTGGCCTAGTAGTAGCCTGGGTGATGGGTGTCTTAGCCATAGTCCCTAACCTCACAGCATTGTCTGTAATTTTGGTTGTTGCTGTTCACTCTGCTGTCTTCTCAAAGATTAACTTGAGGCTTTATTTCTTTTGAGAATCCTTTTTAGAAGCATTAGCTCAGACTTGTGCTTCCTCTCCACACTCTGGTCGCTCTGGAACGTCACCTCCTAGCAGTAGGCAGGACCAGGCCACTCCTACTAAGAGGGGAGAAATAAGGGGGTTAGCCTTGCTCCTTGCAAACCATTGCTATCCATTCTTTACTCTAAGTTACAGCCAAAAACATTAACAATATAAAATACATAACTATATAAAACGTAACTTTTTCTCCTTTTGTCCAAAGGACCTTAGTTGTTTTACTCCCAGAGTATAGCCAATAACCTCTCAGTGTTTTCTTCTAGTTTATAGTTTTGTTCTAGTTTCTCACCCAGAACAATCCACTATTAATACCTTTTTAGGCTACTTTCACACCAGCGTTTCGGTGTCCGGCTATTAGGGACTGCCGGACCTCTGCAATGATCGGGCGCGCACCGCTCCGGTGCCCGCCCGATCATCCCGCCATGCATGTACAGAAGATTGCATTCTGGCAATGCATCCCCCGTCGTACATGCATGGCGTTCTGCGTTAAGGGGGTTAATAACTTTTAGATTCTGCCTCGTTGAGCGAAGTGCGCATGCACGCGCGAATGCGCGCAAACATGCGCGAACGCGCACTTCGCTCAACAAGGCAGAATCTAAAAGTCTGCACGGGCGCATCAGGCACAGGCCTGTGCGCACGCGCGGGATCTTTGAAAAGGAGGAGGGGGCACTGAGGAGAGCCGGAGGCGGATTTGATTACATCGAGGTGGCGCTGAAAGGATCATGGGAGGAGCTGGGCACCAACGGCGGCGGCGGAGAGCGGCAGATTCAGACCTTCAGAAACGCCCTGGGCACCTTATCCAGAAGACTGACAGGTTAGATAAAAGCGATTTTATCAAAACTACACGGCGGATTTATCTTATAACAACAGCTTTGTAATGACAAGGGCACCATGGAGAGAACAATAGTTATAAAAGGGGGGGTTAGAATTTGGTGACAGAGTCCCTTTAATGTCTAAGAGCTTGGTCAAAGTTATCTGAGTGCTCAAATCTCCAAGGGTTCCCAAACGTTTACAAGGCACTCCTTTCCTTTTTTTCACTCTAAAATTGTACAAAACCAAAATAATGCACTAATATTACTTAAAATGTTGAAAGGTGTGTTTCATCTTTAACCTTATACCAACTTGCTAAACTGTTCACAGTTACAGTAATTTTGACCAGGAGTGCCTAAACTTTTGCTTGCCACTGTATATAGATAAATAAGTATACTGTAGATACAGCGCTCAGTACTTCACTTGTATTACAAATCTGAGTTCTGGTTGCACATAATTTCAAGCATAAATCAAGCTGCCGCCATATTTGTGATGTAGGTGCTGGTCTGCTTGATAAAAGGTTTTCATGTAAACCTGAAATGTTACAATGCAATTTGTGTGACATCAGACCTCTGGTGGATTTGTAATATAATTTCTACTGAATTATATTGAAGTACTGACTGCTAACCTTTTGTATGACAGGTGTTTGCAGTATGTCATGTTATACGGGTACTTTGAATGTGTTTTTGTATGTTCTAGATTTGTTTTTATAATTCAGATTGTATCTATCTTTCAGTTTTTTCTGTGTACTGCCAGTAAATCTGTACATTACCTTTATTCCTTTTTGTCTATATACATTTTGCATTTATTCAATAAAAATGATGACCTAAAAACAAAACTAGCAGATGTTTATGAATGATTCTCTTTACCGTATTTTTCGCCCTAGAAGACGCACCGGCCCATAAGAGGAGGACAGTCAGACCCCCAATGTTAATCAGACCTCAGATCAGACCCCCAATGTTAATAAGACCTCAGATCAGATCCCCAATCAGACCTCAGCACAGACCCCAATGTGAATGACCCTCAATCAGACTTCAGATAAGAGCCCTATGCCTCTCATTAGCCCCCATATGCCTCTCGTCACCCCCATGTCTTTCATGAGCCCTCATATGAGCCCCCATGCCTCTCATCAGCCCCCATATGCCTCTCGTCACCCCCATGTCTTTCATGAGCCCTCATATGATCCCCCATGCCTCTCATCAGCCCCCATATGAGCACTCATGCCTCTTATAAGCCCCCATGCCTCTCATCAGCCCCCATGCCTCTCATCAGCTCCATGTGATCACCCATGCCTTTCTTCAGCCCCCATGCCTCTCGTCAGCCCTCATATGAGCCCCCATGCCTCTCTTCAGCCCCCATGCCACAGAGAACCTTAAATAAGAAATCCACTTACCTTTCCTGCTCTGGACACCACCACTTCTCGCCTACAGCGCGATCGTCTTCTTCCTGACATCGGCTGTGCTGTGAACAGGCGTACACAGCATGAGGTCACTGAGCTCTTGCACGCTGTGTGCAGCCACAGCACAGCCGACTGCAGAGGACCAGGAAGCGGTGAGTACAGAGACTTCCCCGCTTCAAAGTCCTCTGGTACTAATGAGCGCTAATTAGTATTCACCGAATAATACGCAGGGACATCCCCCCTTTGGAGTGAAAAAATGCATCTTATGAGGTGAAAAATACGGCATATTTGAAAATTGCTCACTATGTGGAGTGGAAAAAGTTGGGATCAAATTAGCATTTTTATTGTGTATATTTATTGGGAAAGATTTATCAAAAGTGGTGTAAGGGGAAATTGGCATAGTTGCTCATAGCAACCAATCAGATTCCACCTTTTATGTCTTGAAGGAGCTGTGAGAAAGGAAATCTCATTGAATGCTGTGGCAGCAAAGCCAGTTTTCCATTACACCAGTTTAATAAATCTCCCCCATCGTTTCTCTGAACAAATAAGATTCTCATGTTTTGACATATACACATTTGAAAGCACTATCCACTACATTCTGTTCATGTCTTCTGACTCTCAATCTGTTGCTAATATTTTTATATTGCTTATTAAAAATATTTTCCTTCGAGTAAATCCTTTTAGCTGTAACAAATTCTCCATAAGGAATTGCTTTAACTCTGTGGACTGGATGACAACTGGTATTGCTGTCAACTGTAGTATTTGCTAGAGGAAGGTTAGGTTTATGGTAGATAGATGTATATATTTTATGTTTAACAGAATTACCCCATAAATCTAAAGCCCAAAATTGTATGACTATAGACCAGGCATCCATCTGTTGTAAAACTACAACTCCCACAATGCCCTGTTGTAGGCTGATACCTGTAGGCAGTTTGGGCATGTAGTTTTGCAACAGCTGGAGGGCCGCAGTTTGAGGATTCCTGCCATAGACGGTGATGAAATAGTGAATTTCAAATCAAATCAAGTGAATAGCATGGAGCCGTCCTATTGAAATAAATGGGACAGCGGAGCTGTAATTGCAACTGCTCGCCGCTGGAATTGTGACAGCGGGGAGGTAATCAAAGAAGAGAAGACAGCACTTGTACGAACACTGTGTTCTCTTCAAACAGCTGATAGACGGGGTTGCCGCCAGTCAGCCCACCGCCGATCAGATATTAATATGTTTTACTACTTTTGCGTAATAAAACCCATTTTTAAAAAAAAAAGATTTTTTTTTTTAGAACTGTTGTATCCCAAGACCCATAACTTTTTTTTTTTTTCTTTCTATTGAGTTGTGTGAGGGCTTGATTGTTGCAGAACGACTTGTAATTTTCATTGGTAACATTTTGGGGTAAATAATACTTTTTGATTGCTTGTTAGTGGCGACTAAGAATAAATTTGCAATTTAGATATATTATTTTTTTTTTTTACAATGTTCATCGTAGGGTTGGGCGATATACCGGTATCACGATATACCGCGGTATTAAAAAACAGCGATATAGCCGTTTCCTAAATACCGCGGTATTTTGTGATGTCATCAAAGCGGTCAGCACACATTGTGCGCTGACCGCTTCTAAACGTGCGTCCGCCCGCCCCTGCACCTTGCATAGCGCTGAGTAACATTACTTCCTCTCGCTCCTGGCCTGGCTCCTTCTTGCTCCGCCTCCCTTAGTCAAGTCTCCACCCACCATCTGACATCACCGTCGTCACCCACCAGTGCCGGCTCTATTGTATATGTGGCGATCCCCTGTGTGAGTACTGGTGTCTCTGGAGAGAATTTTCCTGCGGCTGCCTCACTAGTGTGCTCTGTCTGATGACGAAATTATAAACTTACTACTTCCCGCAGCGGCCGCCCCGGCTCTCCCTCCTCCTTGCTCCCATATTCAAATCTCTGCCCACCGGCATCTGATGTATGAATCGGAGCACACAAGCGAGGCAGCCGCGGGAAAGGTATATCGCAAAGTATTACTGCATGTATGGTGGCCTGTGGCCACAAGACCTTATTATAACGCCTCCTTGTGGCCCCCATACGGTGTAACGCCTCCTTGTGGCCCCCCATTCAGTTTAACACCTCCTTGTGGCCCCCCATTCAGTTTAACGCCTCCTTGTGGCCCCCTATACAGTGTAACGCCTCCTTGTGGCCCCCCATACAGTGTAACGCCTCCTTGTGGCCCCCCATACAGTGTAACGCCTCCTTGTAGCCCCCATACAGTGTAACGTCTCCTTGTGGCCCCCCATACAGTATAATGTCTCCTTGTGTTTTTTTTCCTTTAAACTGGTATTTATCGCGATATATATCGTTATCGCGATAAGTTTTTTAATATCGTTATCGTCTGAATATTTTTGATATCGTCCAACCCTAGTTCATCGTAGGGAATAATTTACATGATAGGCTACTTTCACATTGGCATTTTGGCTTTCCGTTTGTGAGATCCGTTCAGGGCTCTCACAAGCGGTCCAAAATGGATCAGTTTGGCCCTAATGCATTCTGAATGGAAAAAGATCCGCTCAGAATGCATCAGTTTGCCTCCGTTCCGTCTCCATTCTGCTTTGGAGGCGGAAACCAAAACGCTGCTTTCAGATCCGTCTTGGCTATGTTAAAAATAATACAAACGGATCCGTTCTGAACGGATGCAGATGTATGTATTATCTGAATGGATCCATGAAGGATCCGCACCAAACGCGAGTGTGAAAGTAGCCATATTTGTGTAGTGCAGGTCATTACAGATGTGGCGGTACTAAACATATAGGGAAGATTTAATTTTTGCTACGCAGCATGTAAGGGGATAAACAGCCCAGATTGTCACTGCCAGTCCAGGCTGTTGGAGCAGGAGTGCTGCTCTCGTGTATGAGCCAAGCCCCCGCTCTGGGCTGCATGGGGGACCCAGCCTAAGAACTTCATTGTTCAAAAAGAGTAAGCCATCCTGAGGATAGGCCATCAGTACAAAGTGCTGTACAAACTGAAGATGACTATTACATTTTGAGATTCTTAATTACCGGTAGGTCTTGGACTTAGGTATTGTACTACTTCTCAAAAGCTATGCATGGAAAGTGCTCTGTTCAACTGTAAAGTTACATACGTGCTATGATTGTTTAAATATTTTTTCTTTTTCATTCAGGTCACATTTCTTACAATGTTCCCTCTAATCATATTGATTCCAATGTTGAAAGACCCTCATCTCGAGGTAAGTCAGTTTTTTTTAATGTATTTGTTTCACAAAGATTCAGGCTTGATTTTAAAGTTGGAAAATGCAGTGAAAAATCTAATAAAATAATAATAATATGAACACAGTTCTATGTCAGACTATAAGAATCCCTTCTCCATTGCTCTTTCTGCAATAAGAGACAAAGATTATGAAGCACCATCCCCTAGTTAAACCCCATCACTCAGACATAGGTCATCTGAAAATGAAAGAGCTAAGGAGAATATCAATACCTATGATTAGATTATTATAAGATTTTTCCCCCAAAGTATTCTTGAGATTCTACCCTTTTTTTATTGCTTTATTCTTGTGTGTGTCCTCTGTTTTGATTTATGCCTGTCTTACCTTTGTGTTGCTGATTTGCGGTGGACTGTGATACATGGGGACAGCACAGAACCCTGCAGGGAGTCTAATGTCAGTGTGGGCCTACGCATGGCTTGATATTAACCCCTTAAGAACCCATGACGTACATGTATGTCATATCTGTCTGGGACTTAAAGACCAGTGACGTACATGTACGTCATGCTCATCAGCAGCAGAGATGCGGCAGTCACTGATAGCCGGACCCCTGCTGTATGCGCTGGCATAGATAAAAACATTGATGCCGGCGCATGAACCCTCGCACTGCCGCGGTACGTGCGGGATAGTGCCAGGTGTGGGGTGGCCATCGGGTCCCCGCACTGCTGTGATGGGGACCCGATGGCAGCCCGATGCCTTCCGTGATAGCCTGTGAAATCCAGCCCCCTGGATCTCACAGGCAGGAAGCTGTAAGTGTATTACAGTGTGTAATACACTTACAGCCAATGATCAGACCCCCAAAAGTTGAAGTCTCAGAGTGGAACAAAAAAATAAAGTGAAAAAAGAAGTTAAAAAAAGAAAGTTTCAAGTAAAAAAATGCAAATTTTTCTCAAAATACCGTTTTTTTTTTAAAATAGGGAAAAAAAGAAAAGTAGACATATTAGGTATCGTCACCTCTGTATCAACTGGCTCTATAAAAATATCACATGACCTAAACCCTCAGGTGAACACCGTAAAAAAAAAAGCTAAAAAAACATTTTTTGTCACCTTACATCACTAAAAGTGCAACACCAAGTGATCAAAAAGGCGTATGCCCCCAAAATGGTGCCAATCTAACAGTCACCTCATCTTGCAAAAAAAAAAAAACCCTACCCAAGACAATCGCCTACAAAATAAAAAAATAAACTATGGAGATATGATTTATTTTGTTTCAAAAATGCTTTTATTGTGTTAAATGTAAAAAAAATATAAAAGTATACATATTAGGTATCGCCACATCCGTAAAAACAACTTGCTCTATAAAAATACCACATGACCTGACTCCTTAGGTGAATACCGTAAAAAAGATAAAATAAAAACGTCAAAAAATTATTTTTTTGTCACCTTACATCACAAAAAGTGTAATAACAAACGATCAAAAAGTCATATGCACACAAAATAGTGCCAATCAAACCATCATCACATCCCACAAAAAAATAGACCCTACCTAGTGCAATTGCCCAAAAATAAAAAAAATATGGCTCTAAGAATATGGAGACTAAAACATGCTATTATTGTGTAAAACTTAAATAAATAAAAATATTTTGACATATTAGGTATTGCCACATCCGTGGCAGAACCTGCTGTATAAAAATGTCACATGACCTAAACCCTCAGATGAACACCGTTAAAAAAAAATTAAGAAACAGTGTGTCAAAAAGCAATTTTTTTGTCACCTTACATCACAGAAAGTGTAATACCAAGCGATCAAAAAGCCATATGCACCCTAAAATAGTACCAATCAAACTGTTATCTCATACCGAAAAAAAATGAGCCCCTACATAAGACAGTCCCCCCCCCCCAAAAAATAAAATAAAAACTATGGCTTTCAAAATGTGGAGACAAAAAATGCTTTATGTAAAACTGAAACAAACAACCAAAAAAAGTAACACATCCGTAACAACTTGCTCTATAAATACTACATGATCTAACCTGTCAGATGAGCATTGTAAATAACAAAATATAAAATAGGTGGGAAAACAGCTATTTTTTGTTACCTTGCCTCACAAACATAGAGCAACCAAAAATCACATATACTCTAAAATAGTACCAACAAAACTTATCCCGTAGTGGCCAGGTCATTTGCCTTTATTGCATGGTGCATCCTGCTGCCATCTATTTCCTATGCCATCTATTTTCCTAGGGTCTTTTTTTTTTGTTGAGTTTCTAATCTAGAGGTGCATCAGGGGGTCTTCAAATGTGACATGGCAACTTAAAATTATCCCAGTGAAATCTGCCTTCCAAAAACCATATGGCGTTCCTTTCCTTCTGCGCCCTGACGTGTGCCCGTATAGCAGTTTTCAACCACATATGGGGTGTTTCTGTAAACTGCAGAATCAGGGAAATAAATATTGAGTTTTCTTTGCTTTGTTTTTTTTTCCTTTGTTGAATACCTTGAGAGGTGTAGTTTCTAAAATGGAACCATTTATGTGTGGTTTGTATTATGTAAGCCTCACAAAGTGACTTCAGACCTGAACTGGTCCTTAAAAAGTGGGTTTTGGAAATTTTCTGAAAAATTTTGAGATTTGTTTCTAAACGTCTAAGCCTTCTAACGTCCCAAAAAAGAAAATGTCATTTACAAAATGATCTAAATATGAAGTAGACATTTGGGAAATGTAAAGTAATAACTATTTTAGAAGGTATCACTATCTGTTTTAAAAGCAGAGAAATAGACATTTAGAAAATTGCAAATTTTTCCAGATTTTTGGTAAGTTTGATATTTTTTATAAATAAAAATGAAATATCTTGACTCAAATTTACCAGTGTCATGAAGTACAATATGTGATGAGAAAACATTCTCAGAATGGCTTGGATAAGTAAAAGCGTTTTAAAGTTATCACCACATAAAGTGAGACATGTCAGATTTGCAAAAAATGGCCTGGTCCTTAAAGTGAAAAATGGCAGGGTTCTTAAGGGGTTAATGTAGGAGCTCTGTTATGTGGCATGGTGTTGCTGTAGAGCAGGGGTGGGGAACCTTTTTTTTCTGCCGAGGGCCATTTGGATATTTGTAACATCGTTCGTGGGCCATACAAAATTCTCAACTCAAAAATTTGACTGCTATATTTAGTCTAACATATAATTGACTTAGGGGTAAGTTACAAAAATGGCAGTACAATGAAAAAAAATCTATAGCACTATATTTTTGCAGCACAAAATGGTGCCTGCGCTATATATTACATATAGTACAGGCACCGTTTTGACCACACATAGCAGTCAAATTAAGTTCAGAATATTATGTATTTAGTTCTTTATTTGGCATTAATGGCAGCCAAGCTCATCCCAGGGGGGTCCAGAGAGAGGTTCACCCAGTTTTCACTCTCCTTGCCACTGTCTCAGTCTCTTCTTTCCCAACTGTCCCTGCCTTTGTCCCTTTCTCAGCCTCAGATTTGCACCCCCACCTCCTATCAGACCTCCCAGCCTACATCAGCCTCAGTCCAGACTCCTATCAGACCCCCCAGTCTCAGATCAGACCTCCATCAGATCCCCCAGCCTCAGATCAGACCCCCCCAGCCTCAGATCAGATCCTTATTAGACCCTCCCAAGCCGTAGATCAGACCTCTATCAGACCCTCCCCACCCTCCATTAGCCTTAGATCAGCCATTAGCAGATCCCCCAGCATCCAATCAGACCTCAGATCAGACGTTTAAAAAAAATACAAAAATAAACTTACCTCTCAAGCTCTGGATGGCGTTGCCACTAGGCAGATTCACTTACCCTCACTGGTCTTCTTCCAGCCGCGCTGTACTGTGATCTGACAGCGCACAGTGTCAGGTCATAGTGCGGGTCTATGTGCACTAAGTCCTGACTCTATACAGGTCCTTTTTTAAAAATTAGCATATTGTGATAAAGTTCATTATTTTACTTTCATATATTTTAGATTCATTACACACCAACTGAAGTAGTTCAAGCCTTTTATTGTTTTAATATTGATGATTTTGGCATACAGCTCATGAAAACCCAAATTTCCTATCTTAAAAAAATTAGCATATTTCATCCAACCAATAAAAGAAAAGTGTTTTTAATGCAAAAAAATGTCAACCTTCAAATAATGATGTTCAGTTATGCACTCAATACTTGGTCGGGAATCCTTTTGCAGAAATGACTGCTTCAATGCGGCGTGGCATGGAGGCAATCAGCCTGTGGCACTGCTGAGGTGTTATGGAGGCCCAGGATGCTTCGTTAGCGGCCTTAAGCTCATCCAGAGTGTTAGGTCTTGCGTCTCTCAACTTTCTCTTCCCAATATCCCACAGATTCTCTATGGGGTTCAGGTCAGGAGAGTTGGCAGGCCAATTGAGCACAGTAATGCCATGGTCAGTAAACCATTTACCAGTGGTTTTGGCACTGTGAGCAGGTGCCAGGTCGTGCTAAAAAACTAAATCTTCATCTCCATAAAGCTTTTCAGCAGATGGAAGCATGAAGTGCTCCAAAATCTCCTGATAGCTAGCTGCATTGACCCTGCCCTTGATAAAACACAGTGGACCAACACCAGCAGCTGACATGGCACCCCAGACCATCACTGACTGTGGGTACTTGACACTGGACTTCAGGCATTTTGGCATTTCCCTCTCCCCAGTCTTCCTCCAGACTCTGGCACCTTGATTTCCGAATGACATGCAACAGTCCAGTGCTGCTTCTCTGTAGCCCAGGTCAGGCGCTTCTGCCGCTGTTTCTGGTTCAAAAGTGGTTTGACCTGGGGAATGTGGCACCTGTAGCCCATTTCCTGCACACGCCTGTACACGGTGGCTCTGGATGTTTCTACTCCAGACTCAGTCCACTGCTTCCGCAGGTCCCCCAAGGTCTGGAATCGGTCCTTCTCCACAATCTTCCTCAGGGTCCGGTCACCTCTTCTCGTTGTGCAGCGTTTTCTGCCACACTTTTTCCTTCCCACAGACTTCCCACTGAGGTGCCTTGATACAGCACTCTGGGAACAGCCTATTCGTTCAGAAATTTCTTTCTGTGTCTTACCCTCTTGTTCGAGGGTGTCAATGATGGCCTTCTGGACAGCAGTCAGATCGGCAGTCTTACCCATGATTGCCGTTTGGAGTAATGAACCAGGCTGGGAGTTTTTAAAAGCCTCAGGAATCTTTTGCAGGTGTTTAGAGTTAATTAGTTGATTCAGATGATTAGGTTAATAGCTCGTTTAGAGAACCTTTTCATGATATGCTAATTTTTGGAGATAGGAATTTTGGGTTTTCATGAACTGTATGCCAAAATCATCAATATTAAAACAATAAAAGGCTTGAACTACTTCAGTTGTGTGTAATGAATCTGAAATATATGAAAGTCTAATGTTTATCAGTACATTACAGAAAATAATGAACTTTATCACAATATGCTAATTTTTTGAGAAGGACCTGTATGTGTCAGGACAGAGAGTGGGCCGGAAGAAGACCAGGGAACATGAGGACAGCGAGTATGCAGTGCTGTTCTCAACTTACTGTGCCACCCGCATGCTAATGACCGCTTCCATAATGGAAGCGGTCATTAGCATTTTCATTATATATACAAGCAGGGGTCCGGGGGTCACATGAGATGATCCCATGGGCCGTATGTGGCCCGTGTGCCGGAGTTTCCCCACACTTGCTATAGAGGGAGGGACCAATAATAATGTGTAAGAGTGGCTCTAGTGCTCTGTGCATGCTACAAAACAGTTGGACTATTACAGTATTACAGTTGGACCAAGGGAGTGACTGAAAATTCAATAAAGGGTTTTTCTGTGATTAATGATCTATCCTCAAGAATTCAACTCCTGACATGCCTTCCAATCTGTGGGGGGAACCGCTGTGCTTGGGCAAGTACTGCTGCCACTTCCTTGGTCTGTGACTTCAGGTCCTACAGCTCAGTCCCATTAAAGGAATTCTCCAGGTATTATTTTAAATAGCTGTCAACCCCAATATACTTAACATTTTGATGACTATTTTTTAGCCAATGAGAAGTATGAAAGAAGACAGTGGGCTGTTGTTGTTTTTTTGGCCATAACTATTTTTTTTTTTCTGTCGATGTAGCCATTAGGGATGAGCGAATCGACTTCGGATGCAACATCCAAAGTCGATTTGCATAAAACTCTGTTCCAATATTGTACGGAGCAGAAGCTCTGTACAGTATTAGAATGTAAACTCAGGTTTGGTTTCAATGTACCATTATTTTTCACTTTATAAGACACACTTTTTCCCCCTCCAAAGTGGAGGGAAAAAGTCAGTGCGTCTTAAAAAATGAAGGTGACCCAAATGTGTAACCTGCTGCAGCTCAGGAGCTCTCACTAACTGCTCAGGAGCTGCCATGAAACTGTAGAAGGGCGGGCGGGCAGCTGCACAGAACTTAGTGTGGGCCGGCAGATGGGAATGTGCTTGCCATTCTCTCATGCTGCACCCTCTTTATTATGTCCTGGGTGGGCGGTGCGGCCCGGAGTGAATGAGTTAGCACAGGCTGGCAGTCTTCAGTGAAGCCGCCAGCCCGCGCATACATTGAGGCACTAAGCAGCACCTTGTCTGGCGGCTTCACTGAATGCTAAGTGATGCCGGTAGCCCGCGCTTCCATTTCATTCATTGCTGTGCTGCCCTACAGTATGGTTGGGCAGGCTGGCGGCATCTCTGTATACCCTGTAATGCTGCCAGCGTGCAAGTCCTTCCACTCACCCCAGCAACAGGATCCCTCTGTGCTACCTTCTGTGCTGATTAGTGGTGAGCGAGTCCTGCTCCCCCCTGCCTCCACCAATCAGCTCCATACATTTCCTCCACCAATCAGCGTCCCACATTGTTTGCGCCATATGACCTCCCCCCTGTCCGGGTACCGTAGATTGCTGGCTAAGTCCCATGGTGATGACAGCTCAAGGCAATATACGGTACCCTAATGAAAAATGTGTGCCAAATATGACTATAAATACCCTCGCCCATAGGAATCCACCCATGTACTGCAGTATATGGGTGGATTCTTATGGATGTGGGGGGTTATAGTCAAATTTAAAATGAACACTGTTCTGTAATTGGCATGTGTCTATGTTAAATATGACTATAACCCCCCTCATCCATAGGAATCCACCGATGTACTGTAGTATATGGGTGGATTCCTATGGATGAGGGGGGTTATAATCACATAAGTGTCATCCACAGATCCCACACAACAGTGTCGTCCACAGATGCCCCTATAATATTGTCATCCACATATTTCCCCATAACAGTATTATCCACAGATTCCCCATAATTATGTCATCCACAGATCCCTCCATAATAGTGTCATCCTCAGATCCCCATAACAGTGCGTCATCCACAGACCACCATTAGTTCAAAACCCACCAAAAGCACACCTTTGGTTCAAAATTATTATTTTTTTTCTTATTTTCCTCCTCCAAAACCTAGGTGTGTCTCATCATCAAGTGCTTCTTATAAAGCGAAAAATACGTTAATTTATTAAGTTATTATGCAAAGTCTCACAAGACTCGCTCTGTACAGTATTCAAATGAAGTATTGTGCGAATCCACTTTGGATATTTCACCCGAAGTTGATTCGCTCATCCCTAGTAGCCATTTAAGGGATTTTTTTTGTGGGGTGAACTGAACTTAAACTTCATTGACATCACAGTGTTTAAAAACGCCCATACTGTTAAAATATAAAACATGGAACAGTGTTTTTGGAAAAAAAAATACTTAAAATTGCTGATTCGCTGTTCTTTTGTGGCTTCACCTCCCAAATAAAATTTAATGAAAAGTGATCAAAAAGTCATACACATCCTAAAATGGTATAATTTGAAAACTACAGATTTTCTAACAAAAAATGAACCATCACAAAGCGTAGACGTAAAATGTTAAAAGTTACCGGGGTTAGAATATAGTGATGCAAAGAAAAAATACTTTTTTCAAAGTTTTCATTTTTTCAGTATTAAAACACGAGAAAAACTATACAAATATGTTATCGCTGTAATCACACTGATCTGAAGAATGAACAGGTCAGTTTTGCTGCACAGGGAACGCCATAAAACAATATTTGGGATTTTTTTTCCAGCTTCCCGCTACATTGTATGCAATATTAAATGGTGCGACTAGAAAGTACAATTAGAAAGCCCTGCGCAAAACAAGCCCTCATACGGCTGAGTAAACAGAAAAAGAAAAAAGTTATGGTTAGGGGAAGTCCGTCAATTAAAAATAAAAACACAAAAATGAAAAATCCTCCAGGATTTAATGGGTTAAAACTATTTATCTTTAGTTTTATATCTACAGATCCATCAGAATAACGGACTGCTTAATTCACACAGAGTTTTTTTTATTTTTTATTTGCGTGAATCACTACATGTAAATATGCAAAACTTTTCTTTATATCATGCTAGTTCATTTTCTGTATTTGTCGTGACGCCAATTGCAGCGTGCGCGGGGTACTACCCCAGGGCCCTTCCAAGGTGTTATAACGCAGGTCCCAGATTAGGAATGCCAGAGTGGTGTAATGGCTTATAATGTCTCTATAGGGTGGTTATAATTGTGTCAACGGTGTCTCCTACCTGGGTACGGCTGAACTCCTGGCTCCTGGCTCACTTGCAATAAATTTAAGTGTAGTGATAGTAGGAGTAATAGAGGAATTTTGTAGCAGAATTTATGTCCACACCTTTAGATGAAGTTCAACCATTTTTTTTACTGAATATAACTTGCATCAAAGCAGTATACAGCTTTGGTCTCTGGTCCCAGCAGGTTTTAGCAATGATTGGCAGGAAATGAATGCTTCTGCTTTAAACTTGGAGCTTGCAGGATAAGTCGTCTGCTTGGTAGCTCTGTAATTGTGACGGGAATTAATCTTCTGTACTTTTCTATAACTTCTGCTTTGTGGGGACAGACTAGCTGAGGAGGAATGGCTTCTCCTAGGTCTCTGGACTTCTCTCAGGGGATGCTTTCTTCCTGGAATTCTGGGGATTGTCTGTAGTTTTCTGCTTCTTCATCTAGCTGAGGCTGAAGGAGCTCAAACTGGTAATATGACTTAGGGCTCTTTCACACTTGCGGCAGGACGGATCCGGCAGGCTGGTCTCCCTGTCGGATCCGTCCTTCCGCTGTTTCGCCGAGCCGCCGAACCGCCGCTCCGTCCCCATTGACTATAATGGGGATGGGGGCTGAGCTCCGGCGCAGCGCGGCGGTGCACGGCAAAAGCTGCCGGACCAAAAAGTCCTGCATGTCCGACTTTTTAGTCCGGCGGCTTTCGCCGTGCACCGCCATGCTGCGCCGGAGCTCAGCCCCCGTCCCCATTATAGTCAATAGGCGGCTCGGCGAAACAGCGGAAGGACGGATCCAACAGGGAGACCAGCCTGCCGGATCCGTCCTGCCGCAAGTGTGAAAGAGCCCTAAGTCTCAGACTGAGGCTTGGTCCTTGCTGTCTTCCCTATACAGGGGGGAAACTCAACTGGCCCTAACAGTTTTTTCCCTCCTTTGCTGCAGGAAGATGGAATACTCCACTTCTCTTCAGCAGGGGGGCAGACTAGAACAGGATCGTTCCACTCTGAACTGCCATAACATTAAAACTATCTCTACCAATGATGCTACCGCCTGCTGGTATACCAGGAAAATGACTTGAACAATTGCATTTAACATAGGTTTATGCACATTTGTGGAGGACATAAGCAAAATCACATCTGATGACCGTGTAAAAGCTCTTAGAAGACAGTAGCGTGGTAGATGCACGTATTAACACAACTTTGGAGTGTTACACTAGTTGAAAGTTGTATCTTTCTGCAGGCTGATGTTTAGAAAGCAGTCACTAAAAATAAAGGAATATAGAGAGATACTGCAGATTCGTTCTCTTTCTGTAGGGTGAGGGTTCGGATTGTTGCAGTAATGGATAGACATCTAATTTGCTTAGAATGCTGAGCGCAGCACTAGCACAGCATTTAGTAAAGACAGACTGCAGACATGGAAAGATTTGTGTGTCTTAAGATAGTTAAAGGGCTTCTGTCACCCCACTAAACCTTTTTTTTTTTTTTTTTTGCTTACTTATAATCTCTACACTGTGATTTATGCCTACATAATCTAATAAATGATTTTGGTCCTGTAGATTTTGTTTAAGACATGCTTTTAAAATATGCAAATTACCTTGCTACCAGCAAGTAGGGCGGCTACTTGCTGGTAGCAGCCGCATCCTCCGATCCTAAAGACGCCCCCTCCGCATTGTGATTGACAGGGCCAGGGAACGGGATCGTTCTCTGCTGGCCCTGCCTGTTTGCATTCAAAATCTGGCGCCTGTGCCGCGGCCGTACCTGTCTTCAATCGGCGCAGGCGCACGGAGAGGCGGCCGCTCCATCCTGAATATGCCTGCGCCGGGTGTAGATGTGACGTCATCGGCGCAGGCGCATTGAGGATGGAGCGGCCGAGAAGGCGCCAGATTTTGAATGCAAACAGGCAGGGCCAGCAGAGAACGATTCCGTTCCCTGGCCCTGTCAATCACAATGAGGAGGGGCGTCTTTAGGATCGGAAGATGCGGCTGCTACCAGCAAGTAGCCGCCCTACTTGCTGGTAGCAAGGTAATTTGCATATTTTAGAAGCATGTTTTAAACAAAATCTACAGGACCAAAATCATTAATTACATCGCAGTGTAGGGATTATAAGTAAGCAAAAAAAAAAAAGGTTTAGTGGGGTGACAGAAGCCCTTTAACTTTTTATCATAATTACCATACCAATTCTCTTTACCACTGAATTGGAAAGGTTTCAGCATTGTGGAAGGTGTTATCAATATCAGGGCTCCAGATGGCGACCAAAATGGTCGCCAATGCGACTTAGAATTTACAAATGGCGACAAGACTTTTTAGTTTTGTCGCCATTTGCGACTAGACCCGCCGCCGCAGCTCTGCCGTTGAATACAGCGGCGGGGCACAGGAGATGATAGTTCCCTGCCCCACCGCCGATGTTCTTCTCAGCAGCGCAGTCTCCCTCCCCCTGTGCTGCTGCCTCCGCCAATAAGAAGAGACGGGAGGAGGAGAAGAGGGGCTGTGGCCACTGCGCCACCAATGAAGAAAACTGACCTGTTAATACAAATACAGGAGGCGGTGTCGGAATCAAATAGCCGGCACCCGACCTCTATGACAGGGAGCTGCGATCAGCGGCAGTTGAGTTAACCCTTCAGGTGCGGTACCTGAGGGGTTAACTGCCGCTGATCGCAGCTCCCTGTCACAAAGGTTGGGTGCCGGCTATTTGATTCCGGCACCCGCCTCCTGTATTTGTATAAGAAACATTGGTGGCACAGTGCCCCCCTCCCCCAACACCCCAGTATAAGAAACATTGGTGGCTCAGTGGGAAGTGCCAATGAGGGTTAAAAAATAATTAAAAAAATGAACTCACCTCCTCCAGTTGATCGCGTAGCTGCCGGTCTCCTGTTCTTTCTTCAGGACCTGTGGTGACGTCACTGAGCTTATCACATGGTCCATTACCATGGTGATATATCATCATGTGATGAGCACAGTGATGTCACCACATGTCCTTTGACAGGTCCTGAAGAAAGAACAGGAGACGATCAATTGGAGGAGGTGAGTTAATTTTTTTATTTATTTTTTAACCCTCATTAGCACTGCCCACTGCGCCACCAATGTTTATTATATTGAGGGGGGGCACACTGCAGCACCAATGTTTATTATATTGGGGGGGCGCACTGCACCACTAATGTTTATTATATTGGGGTGTTGGGGGGGTGCACTGCGCCACCAATGTTTATTATATGGGGGGGCGCACTGCGCCACCAATGTTTATTATACTGGGGTGTATATAATGTTTATTATATTGACCTTCTACTATGCATTCTGTATTAAAAAATGCTATTATTTTCCCTTATAAACATGTTATAAGGGAAAATAATACAGTGAATAGACTTTCATCCTAGCAACTATGCGTGAAAATCGCACCGCATCCGCACTTGCTTGCGATTTTCGCGCAGCCCCATTAACTTCTATGGGGCCTGCGTTGCGTGAAAAACGCACAACATAGAGCATGCTGCGATTCCGGTATTTTGAATGCCAGATCTGGCACTAATACATTCCTATGGGGAAAAATGCTGGATCCGGCATTCAGGCAAATCTTCAGTTTTTTTCGCCGGAGATAAAACCGCATGCTGCGGTTTTATCTTTTGCCTGATCAGTCAAAATGACATCCTGATGCATCCTGAACGGATTGCTCTCCATTCAGAATGCATGGGGATATGCCTGATCAGTTCTTTTCTGGTATAGAGCCCCTAGGACGGAACTCTATGCCGGAAAAGAAAAACGCTGGTGTGAAAGTACCCTAAAATATTAAGTTTAAATCCCCCCTTTCCCAATTTTACATATAAAATATATAAACAATAAATAAATAAACATATTACATAGCGCTGTCCAAACTATTAAATTATTAAAAAATATCTCCTATGCGGTGAGCATTCGCAATTTTTTAGTCACCTTTTTACCCCAAAAAATAGGATAGGACTGTTCTATTATGGTGTTTTCCCTCCCTAAAAATAGGATAGGACTGTTCTATTATGGTGTTTTCCCTCCCTAAAAATAGGATAGGACTGTTCTATTATGGTGTTTTCCCTCCCTATAATGTTTCATAAAATGCGAAATGCAGCTTTTTTTGGGGCACGGTATTGTGTATCGCAATACTTTTTTATGGTGACGAAAGCAAATCAAAATTTTGGTATCAAAACAACCCTGTTAGGATTTTTATTCGGTTTTGATTTGGCTCCTAAATTTTTCATTTCAGGAGCCAATGGCTACTAGGTATTTTTTTTAGTCTGGAGCACTGAATATGAGTAACACTGTAAGTCATAATGCAGAATTCCAAACAACAAGGTTTGGGTCTGAGGAGAGACTGTGGAGGTGATTTATTTTAACTCCTTCAAGCCAAAACCTTTTTGAACCAAACCCATAGCCCTATTTTTTGAATCTGTTCTGATAACTACCCAAGTGACTCTGAAACTGTTCTTTAACACATTGCACTTTATGTCATTAGTCATGGTTGGTTAATATATTTTGTTTTTATTTTTAATTAAATTTGCAGAGAATGTTTAAGTGTTTGCAATATTCAACCTCTTCCCGACATCTGCTGTACATGTACGGCAAATGTCCTGTCTTTAAAGTAGATGCCGGGTGCCTGCTGTTTTACACAGCAGAGAATCCGTGGTATACTTTTATCCCCTCGGATGCTGTTGTCAGTTGTGATGAGATCACTGGAGCAGTTTGATTCGAAGGCCTGTCATAGCAAAGTTCCTATACAGGTGAAACTCGAAAAATTAGAATATCGTGCAAAAGTCTATTTATTTCAGTAATGCAAATTAAAAGGAATTGCATTAATGCAGCTTAAAATTAGAATTTTGTGAAAAGGTTCAATATTCTAGACTCAAAGTGTCACACTCTAGTCAGCTAATTAATCCATATACCCTGAGCAAAGGGTACCTCAAAATTGTGACTTTGGGGTTTTCATAAGCTATAAGACATAATCATCCAAATTATAACAAATAAAGGCTTGAAATTTTGGAGTTTTACCTGCAGAGCCTTGCCTTTGGCAGACCTTGATTAGAATGTAGTATTTCCCCCATAGACTGCAATTATTATTTTCTATTATAATTTATTTTAAAGCACCATTTATTACATGGAGCTGTAGATCCAGATGGGGTTACACAAATATACAAATTCAGTAAACAAACTATTAACAAACTGGTACACAGGATTAGAGGATCCTGCCTGCAAGAGCTTACAATCTATAATGAGAGAAACGGTGGGTTTTCAGGTGACTCTTGAAGCTTTGGATGTTGGGGGAGTCTGACGTGTTGGGGTAGACACTGAATGTAGGAGGGAAAGGGGTATAGGAAAAAGACCTGATAACTAGGGAAAAGAGTAGGTCATCTCCTAGAGAAACACTAATCAAAGTCCTGACTGACTGCAAGTATTAACTGACCCCAGAGGTAGGTGAGTTCATACACAGGAACCTAAAGTCCTAACTCACCCTGTAGGACCCTGATACTAATGTCAGGACAAGATACAACCTATTCCTCTAAAGGGTAGGACAAACAGGAGTCTCCCTCAGGCCTAAACACAAATGGCAGGGAAAAGAATAACACAAGAAAACCCCAACAATAAACAGGGGAAGGAGACACCTAACTTCAAATGGCTATGTTAGCACAGGAACTGTGCCGAAATTCAAACTCCATCAATCCACAACAAGACTGAAGCTATAAACCGCACAGCATGGTGGGATAAGCCACAATAAATAAAGAATTTTAAATGACCACATAAGCAACACCTGAGGCAAGGGGTGTGGCCATTACCAGAAACAACAAAGCCACAAATTGCTCCACAAGGAACCTGTCAGATAAAACCAAGTGTTGCCATTCTCACTGATCTCCTGACACCTGTCAAGGGTACGTCCGTGACATTTTCTCATCTATAAGGATTTTACTGTATTTCTAGGGAGCCCTGCTCAGGAGTGGGCACCATCTTTAAGGTCCCAACCGCCGATGTAAACAGCTTTATGACGATTGGGAAGGGGTTAAAGCCTGAAAAAAAAAAAGATACTGAATTCTGATAAACACTTAAATATCTTTGGTAAATCTCTATCCTTTCAACCAACCTTTCAATAACTTTTTACTATAGTGTGTCCATGAGGAATAACACTATTTCTGGCCATTTGATATGACTTGTATCTTGCGTTTTTAGCAGTTTTCCCCTTTGAATGCTTTATGTCTAGCTTGCAGTTCTTTCAGAGATGTTGGGTGAAGAGTAGCTTCCATCTACTGCACACAGAAAGTAGAGGAGATCTGCTTCCTAACCTCTTACTCAGAAGCCGCACCAGGATTATGGAGAGGTACTAACCTGTATGGTTGTAAAAAAAAAAAAAAAGCACTTTGTCTGAGATATAGACATCCTACTTAGTTGAGCCGTCTCTTTGTGTGTGTCTTACACAGCTCCTGCTCACGCCCCCCCCCCCCTTCCATTCCCATGTACTTGTATTGATGTGTAGTATGATAATGTGATCCCTCTGTGGATGGTTTTAAGACCTTTTTAATCTGGAAAGCATGTAGCCCTAGTGGATTATTTCACTCAACATAAAAGATCTAGAAAGTAAACCAGGGGTGTGCAAACAAGCTTGAGGATTATCATATAATAAGGACGGGGATAGAGTTCAGATTATGACGTGAAGCAAATGACAATTGGTATTACTCACCATATTATGCCCTGCAAGAATTGGGAAGGGACCTTGTACCACCCTGCCTATCAAATACAGATCACCTGCCCCGATAGAGAAGACCTTGCCAGGAAGCTTACCCTCAAAAAGTCATATTCCTATAGTTGTCATAGTTGTCCCTTACACCATTCCCAAAATGACATGTTTCATCCCGCTGGATAGGAATTTTCAGGGAATAAGTGGTGCCTATAGATACTAGGGTAATCAGTTACACAAAAAAGCTCTATGTTACATACAGTACGTGGCCAAAAATAAAAAGTAGCTCCTCACTGGATAAATGGAAGAGCCTATGTAAAGCCAGTGGCCAGTGAGCTCAGGCCATATTGTATACAGCAAAGCATCTCCAATAGCAGTGATTCATCCACGCTACACACAGAAGTCGTCATTCATGCTTCACAGTTAGTACCTGCCTGGCCCCTGAGGGGGGTTTGCTCTGGTAGGCAGGGTAAGCGAACGCAGTACAGAGGCAAAAACCAGTTGGTAAAGCAAAACTTCAGTGTTTATTCACACATAAGGCAAAAACAAAATGACAATTCACAGTTTGGGTGTTCGTTCACACAATGGAAAGTCCACAGAACAAAACAATCACCTTGTTAGCATTTTTTTCACCAGCAGTCTTTAGGGGGCCTGTTTCCCAGCCCTCCAGCACGCACAAGCCTCAGATCCCAGCACACACAGACACTTTGCTGCTGAGCCCAGCTGTCTTTTAAGGACAGCTAGGTGTTGTCAAAACCCGGATCGGCACTTAAAATCCAGTTCGGTGTTTGACCCCCACCTGGCTGCAGATCAGCCCAGCAGCACACACTGGGAGGAAAATACCTGTCCTCCCAGACCATACCCTTCACTGTGTCACACCCCTTACATTGGAGGGAGCACCAGGCTGGCAGAGTTCATGTGTAGCCAGCCAATAGGCTGTCAGGGGTGGGAATTACAGTGACAGAAACATGACATTGTTTCAGGCTAATAAGCAACAACCGGACATGCTGTCAGCACAGTCAGATTACAGGGGACAGCTGATGCCTTTGCAGGCATAAAATTAAAGACATTCATGGCTACAAGCAAAGTAGAATTCTCTTGACGTTAAAGAGCAGATAGCCTGGAGCATTTAATAGACACATAGCAATTATGAATACTAATTGGTGCTGTTAAGCACAAAATATAACCCAACCACTATACATAAAATGTGATATAATATATGTTTAATATGTATGTGTAGGGCAAATGGACTCTCTTAAATGAAGCAACTGAAATTCAATTGCTCATTAGAGTCGTTGGGAGCCGATGTTTTAAATAGAAAATCCATCTAGCTTCTCGTTGAAGGATCTGTTGGTCCCAATCACACTTGTGGCAAGATGGTTTAACTATATCAACGCCCATGAATCTTAAGCAGGTGAAGTTCCCATTATGATGGAGCCAAACATGTCTCACTATTGGGGTATCTCTTTTGTTGATAACATACACCAAGTGCTCGTCTATTGGCTTCCTGAATTCACGGAAAGTCTTGCCTATATATTCAAATCCACAAGCACATGCCATCTTATAGATGACCCCACACGATTTGCACGTAATAAAATCACGTATCTTATATTGCTTTTGAATTTTTTACCTGTATGAATATATTTGCAGGCCACACATTTGCATTTAAAACTGCCACAAATATTTCTCTCCAACCGTGTTTGAGGGGTAGATGGTGGTACGAAATGACAGTGCACCAGCCTGTCTGAGGCGTTCCTGCAATGAACTTACTGATTTTCTGCTCCATCTTAAGGATGACCCAGTGTTTAGTCATGATGTCCCGGAACATAGACGCCGTCCCATCAAATGTATTTATCAGGCAGCTATTCTTGTCTTCCCTTTCTTGTGATTTATTAACCCGTACAGTACCAGCACCTACTGTGTTTAAAATACCAGCGCTGTAGTACCATGGCGCTCTGATCGGGCGGGCGCAGAAGCTGCGCCCGCCCGATCAACTGCAGGGGTCTGGCAGTCACTGATAGCCGGACCCCTGCTGTATGCGTCAGCATCGGTGAAAACACCAATGCTGACACATTAACCCTATATGTGCCGTGCAATGTCTGTGGAGGGAGGGAGCTGCCATTGGATCCCCACGCTGCTGTGACGGGGACCCGATGGCTTGGACAGCAGCCCAATGCCTTCCTTAGGCATCGTGGCTGCCTTCCTGTCAGCCTGTGATATCCAGCTCCCTGGATTTCACAGGTAAGAAAGCTGTAAGTCTATTACTCAGTGTAATACACTTAAAGCAAATGCATTACAATACAGATGTATTGTAATGCATTGTACAGTGGATCAGACCCCCAAAAGTTGAAGTCCCCGAGTGGGACCAAAAAAATAAAAATGTTTTTTCACAATATTAAAAAAAAAAGGGTCCTTTTCCTAAAATTTAATTAAAAAAATAATCAACTGGCTCTATTAAAATATCACATGATCCACCCCGTCAGATGAACGCTGTAAGAAATAAAGTGTCAAAACAGCCATTTTCTGGTCACCTTGCCTCACAAAAAGTGTAATGCCAAGCAATTAAAAAGGCGTATGTATGCCAAAATGGTACCAAACTGTCATCTCATCCCGCAAAAAATGAGCCCCTACCTAAGAAAATCGCCCAAAAATAAAAAACATGTCTCTCAGAAAATGGCTACAAAAATAAAAATAATATCCACATTGGGTATCGCTGCGTCCGTAACACCCTGCTCTATAAAAATATTACATGATATTCTCCCTCGGGTGAATGCTGTAAAAAATCTTTTTTTTTTAATCTATGCCAAAACACACTTTTTGTGTGGCAAGGTGACAAAAAATGGCTAACACCAAGCATCCAAAAAGTCTTATGTACCCCAAAAAGGTATCAAACAGTCATCTCATCCCACAAAAAGAGCTCCTACCTAAGATAATCTCCAAAAATAAAAAAAGGCTCTCAGAAAATGGCAACACAAAAACATGATTTTATTCTGTTCAAAAAGTATTTCACTGTGTAAAACTTAACAAAAATAATATACACATTGGGTATTGCCACGTCCGTAACAACCTGCTCTATAAAAATATCACATTATTTGCCCCCTCAGGTGAATGCTGTAAAAAATTGGTTTAAAAAATCTATGCCAAAACAGCAATTTTTTTCACCTTTCCTTAGATAAAGTATAATACCAAGTGATCAAAAAGTCTTATGTGCCCCATTGGTACCAATGAAAACGTCACCTCATCCCGCAAAAAAAAAAAAAAAAAAAATCCCCACATAAGACAATCACTCAAAAAATAAAAACCAATGGCACCTGTAAACCAATACATCAAAATCTGCTTTAAAAGCCATATAGCGCTCCTTCCGTTCTGAGTCCTGCCCTGTGCCCTCACAGCAGTTTACCACTACATATGGGGTGTTGCCGAATTCAGGAGAAATAGGGTTACAAATTATGGTTTTTTTTTTCTCCTGTTAAAAATGAAAAATGTGAGGCTAAAGCAACATTTTATCAGAAGAAATGAAACTTTTCATTTTCACAGCCAAGTGTTAATTGTCAGAAAAAAGAGTGCTTTGTTCTAAATGAGCCTGAAACAATTCTCCCTGTTAATTGGGAGCAGCAGCAGTACATTGTGAATGTGGAAAATGTAGGGTAATAGTGGCTGAAATAGTAGTGGCAGCAGTTGCAGCAAAGTATGGAACAAACAAGGCAGCAGATGTGTGTGGCTGTTTAGGGGGAGTAATAGTAGTAGTGACTGTGTAGCAGTAATGGTAGTGGCAGCCTTAGCCTTTTGTTTTTCACTCCATTTTCCAGACATTTTATTATGGATCCTATAAATGAAAAGTCACGGATTTACTATAAATGAAAAGTTACGGGTTTCCTAAACGCAAGTCATGGGTTTGATACACACAGATTATTGAATGGTACTAGCAAAATTGCAAGTGTATTTTATAGACAGGAGAACACTTAAATGTCCCTCCCCTTCTACAAACAAAATGCACACTGCTATTATCACATCTAGTATGGCAGGTACCAGACGTGCAGCGCAGAGGGAAGGGAAACCGGGTGCCCTAACACAAGGGAGAGGGAGGAGTGGTGACCCCTATCTCACCTAGCACTCGCACCTGGCTACCCTGTCGTTCCTAGACGGTTTGCTCACCCTTATGCTGATCACGTGCCTCGTCCCTGACTTAGCTTGGAAAAAGCCCTAAGTATTGAGAAGGGCGGTAGTCCTCACCACTGACACCTAGGGTAACAACAGGGAGTGGACAAACAACACAAACACCACATATAACCCTGAAGGGAGACAACAAACAGTATACAACAAACTGAAGAGGACCGGAGATCCAACCGCACTGGTTCCAATTGCTCCAGCAACACCACCTGAGGTCAGAATAGATAACCTGAAAGGAAGGTCTATATCTGGCGACAAAGGAAGTAGGAGTAGAGACTAAATAGTGGCTTGGAGTGGCAGACCCAGAACAGCTGAAAGGAAAAGTACCGATACCTAAATAGGACAAAAAGGATAGTAAACCAAAACAGGAAAACCTGGATCGGAATCCATTCCCAAAACTAGGTCATGGAGCGATCCCTTGAAAACAGGCGAGTAGCCACCCGCTGCGACCTTCTGACCCCAGGCACCACAGGGTCAGCGATAGGTCGTGACTCCCTTAAAACAGCTATAGACAGTTTACTTAACAAATAATGCAGTGTTTTTGGTTAAAATTTCTTTGAATAATATACTTGTTAAATAACAGTTTTGGCAGTGAAATTTATTTTGAGGCTACTTTCACACTAGCGTTCGGGCGGATCCGTTCTGAACGGATCCGCTCATAATAATGCAGACGGAGGCTCCGTTCAGAACGGATCCGTCTGCATTATTTTAGCATATAAAAGCTAAGTGTGAAAATAGCCTAGTACGGATCCGTCCAGACTTTCAATGTAAAGTCAATGGGGGACGGATCCGCTTGAAGATTGAGCCACATTGTGGCATCTTCAAACGGATCCGTCCCCATTGACTTACATTGAAAGTCTGGACGGATCCGCACGCCTCCGCACGGCCAGGCGGACACCCGAACGCTGCAAGCAGCGTTCGGCTGTCCGCCTGTCCGTGCGGAGGCGAGCGGAGCGGAGGCTGAACGCCGCCAGACTGATGCAGTCTGAGCGGATCCGCCTCCATTCAGACTGCATCAGGGCTGGACGGCTGCGTTCGGGTCCGCTCGTGAGCTCCTTCAAACGGAGCTCACGAGCGGACCAGCGAACGCTAGTGTGAAAGCAGCCTTACTGTGTAATTTGCATTTAGTGGTTCAAAAATGTTGTACTATAAAACAGACAATGCAATGCAATAATGCATCCCCCTACCACCAATATAACAATGCAGTGTCAGCGGTGAAATTTCCATAAACGTAGTAAACGTTCAATAACAATGGTTCAAAAATGAAATTTATATACTACAAAACACACAGTGCAATGCAATAATGCATCCACCTACCACCAGTGTAAAGATACAGTGTTGGTGGTAAAATTTCTATGGACTAAGTATGCAATCAATAACACTGGTTCTGAAATGAAACTTTTTTACTACCAAACAAATAATCCAATGCAATAACATCTGTCTACCACAATATAATTATGTATTGTTGGAAGTGAAACTGTCACGGCAGTGTCACCGTCTCGGTGTGGTGTGCTGTAACAGGTTACTGTGCATGCCGTTGCCAGGGGCAACGTGTGGTGATTGGCATGTGTGTGATCTGCTACTGTTTCCCCTCTTCCTTCTTTGGCTCGTGCTTGAGGGGTTAACCACCTCTCTGGGTGTGGTCACTAGGTGCTTCTTATACCCGTGGCTGGAGGCCAGGAGTCAGTTGTTCTCCAATGTGTGAGTAATGCGCCTGGTCTAGATTTGCCATCTTCCAGTTTGAGGGCCACCTAGTGGGACATGAATGTCATCCTGATGTGTCTCTACGTGTAGTGTTGTTTGTATGGGTTGATGGTTGATGTCTAGTTGTTGTTACATATCTGGTGGTTTGTTGTCCAGCATGTTTGCTTGACATCCCCCTGTCACTGATTCAAAAATGAAATGTTTGTACTATAAAACACGCAGTATAATAATCCTTCCGTTTACTGCGAATATAACAATGCTTATAAACGGTGCAGTGAAATTTCATTGAACTATGCATTTAATATCAATGCCATTATTGTCTTTAAATGCTTTTGCTATAATGCAATGCATTTAATAACAATAACAGATATAATGCACTGGGGGAAAAAAGCAGTAGCTACTGGCAATAAGCCTATGTAGAAACATGATTATTTTATTTTTTTAAGCTGTCTTTGTTAATATAAATATTTATTATTATTATTATTTTTTTTATTTTTATTGCATAGGGTAGATTTTGTAATGTAGAACTGCTAGGCCAAATTGCCTCAGCAAACAGACAGCTTTAAGCACAGTGAGTAGCCCCTGTAACCAATTCCCTGAAATCTTTCCCTTACTTTTCCCTAAAATCTACACATTATATTTTTATTATTTGCCTATAGTTTATCTACAGTATATTGTGGCACTAAAGTTTCTTAACCCCTTAGCGCAGAACGCCGTGCATGTACGGCGGGGAAAACTGTGCCAGAACGCCGTACATGCACGTCGTTCATTTAAATGCTCCCCTGCCAAGATCGCGCACCTGAAGCGCAAATTACCTTGCTGTGTCGGGGACTGAACAGCTCCCCCTTGACGGCCAGGGACCGATCAGCAGTGGTCCTGGCCGCAGATCACTGCCACACATCCTGTTGTCCCAATGAGCGATCTCACGCGTGTGCGCATGCGCACACACATCTCCTCCTCTTCTGGCATCCGGCTGTAGCTGCAATGAGAGGATCGGAGATGAGAAATAGCTTTCTGTACATAATTTATTGTGATGTACAGAACGCTATCTCTCACCTTTGATCCTCTCATTTCAGTCATAAAACTGATCGGAGGCAGAGCAAAGTTAGACCTGTGGAAAAAAAAAAACACACACACACCAGAAAAGCCCCTCATTTGTCCACTGTGCCCTTTATCACCCCTCATTAGTCCCCTGTGACCCTCATTTGTCCCCTGTATCTGTGTGCTGTCTGCCAATAGTGACAGTACATCAGCACCCCAGTCCCTGTCATCCATACTGTCAGTAACCTGTTTTTGGCAAATCATTAGGGTTAGTTAGGGAGTTATTAGGGTTAGAGCTCTTGTTTTAGGGTAAGTTAGACGTTTATTAGGAAAAAAATAAAAAAATAAATTGGGGACGTCCGTACTTCTATCTGTGACCAGTACTTGTCACAGAATTTGCCAGCAGTGACAAATTTCTGTCACCAGTGACATAAAGCTCCGCTGCTTTTGGAGCATTTTTCTTTTTCAATTTTTTTCTGAATAAAAAATAAAAAAAATATTGGGGACGTCCATACTTGTCCCCGATTATAAATACTCTGTTTCAACCCCCCCCCCCCATACCTCCGAACCTCTATCTTCTATCTGTGACCAGTCTTTGTCACTGAATTTGCCAGCAGTGACAAATTTCTGTCACTAGTGACATAAAGCTCCACTGCTTTTCTTTTTCAATTTTTTGTATAGATATATATTTTACAAAATGTCTCAACGGGTGTACAGCGCCGAGGAGGCTTATGCCATACTAGCCTCAGAGTCTGACAGTGGAGAAGAAGAATCTTTTCTTGTGTATAGCTCTTCTTCTGATTCATCAGTTGACGAACCCTCTCACAGACTCAGTAGAGTTAGCAGCGCATCATCTTCTACAAATGACCCCAGCTGGACTTCTGCTACTAACTTTGTACCTCAGTTGCCGGACTTTATGGCCACTACAGGCATTCATGTGAACATTGCAGGTTTCACGGAAGCTGATTATTTCCACCTTTTTTTTTTCTGATGAATTGATAGACATGATGGTGGAGCAAACCAATCTTTATGCCAATCAATTTTAAGCCGCCCACCCCAACTCATACTATGCAAGACCCCTTCTGTGGACTCCCACGACCCTTTTGGAGATAAAAAAATAAATTGGGGTCTAATACTTAATATGGGGATAAATAAAAAAACCATCACTACGGTCATATTGGAGTAATGACCTTTTACATCACACGCCAATATACCGCACCATTATGTCCAGGACCCGATTCAAAAGTCTCCTGAAATTTCTACATTATAACAATAATGCAGATTGTCCACCCCCTAATGATCCTAGATACGATCGTTTATACAAAATCCGGCCCATTATAGATCATTATAATCTCAAGTTTGCCCAGGTCTACACCCCCCAAAAGCATCTGTCCATTGATGAATCCCTTGTGTATTTCAAGGGCAGACTGCATTTTCGCCAATACCCGCCCAACAAACGGGCCAGATATGGCATCAAACTCTACAAACTATGTGAAAGCCAAAGTGGCGAATTGGCTATACACATAAATTTAGAGTTTACGAGGGAAAAGATTCAAAAATTGAACCCCCAGAGTGCCCCCCTCTCCTTCTAATAGCAGGAAAGATAGTATGGGACTTGATTCACCCCCTGCTAGGTCAAGGGTACAACTTGTACCTTGACAACTTCGACACTACACTGAAATGCCCAGAGACACTGTTGCATGCGGAACTATCAGACGAAACCAAAAACATCTGCCTAAAAAAATTTATAGACCAAAGGATGAGAGTGAGGGAAAGCAGGGCAGTTTGCAATGATAACATAATGCTTGTTAAATACAAAGACAAGCGTGACGTCATTGTACTTACTACCATACATGCTGACAGATCCACCCCTGTTCCAGTTTGTGGATCCACAGAATCAGTCCCCAAACTTGTGTGCATCCAGGACTATAATAAGTTTATGGGAGGGGTGGATCTGTCAGACCAGGTACTGCAACCATACACTGCCCTCCGCAAAACTCGGGCAAGGTATAACAAATTGGCATTGCACCTGACGCAAATTGCCCTCTTTAATGCTTTTGGAATATACAGAAGTGCAGGAAACAGGAAAATTCCTGCACTTTCAAGAAAAAGTAATAAAGAACTTTTTTTTTTGGGGAACAGGAAGGCGAAGGGTGCAGGGCCACAGGAAGTGAGAGCAGAATAATACGAGGACAGCATTTCCCTGGGGTAGTTCCCCCCACGAGACACGGAGAAGGCCACAAAAAAGGTGTCGGGTATGCTCCAGAAATGGAATCAGGAAAGACACAATTCATCATTGTGAGACGTGCCCCTCAAAGCCGGGTCTTTGCATAAAAGATTGTTTTAGAATCTACCACACCTTTGTTGACTTTTAACTAAACCCCCTTTAATCATTTTATAAAACACCCCCTTGAAACAGTTTGCTGGTAAAAATTCTAATTTCCCGTTTCTGAAAGGGGAGCATGAGAGCGTCTGACGTAGGACGCTAGGGCTCCGCCCCCCCGCCGCATGCTGGCCGCCCATACCGCCGCTCGGAACATCGGATCGCTGTGAGGCCTAGAGTCTGAGATACTGAGGCCGCCCTTAGACTCGGATGCCGATGCTGTCGCCCTAAGTCCGATCTTCGTCCCCTGGTGCCTGTAGTTCTCAGGTGGTGAGTCGCCATAGTGGCCGTGCCGCAGGAGATGGTTGTGAGTGGAGATGCTGGCGCGCTGAAGGCTGAAGGTTGGAGGAGTAGGAGTATGTGCACTGATTACGTGTGCTGAGGGAGAGCACCAGCTGACTGCTCTCACTGAGATGGCGTTTGGGATTGCTGTTGCTCGCTCCTGAGGTCTTGCCCCGTGGATTCCTGTTAGTCCCTGTCGGAGTAATTGACTCCGTCTGCAATATCTGAAGGACGGGTTCTTTAAGTTTTTTCTGGAGATCTGCGGACTGGCTGGGGGTGATCAATTTTAGGGGGTACAGCTGGCTCTGTATATTACTGTTCACTATTACTGCTCATTTTTGTGACCCATGTTCAGCTTCTACCCATACCCATATGTCTGTTCTCATGGGGAAGAAGGGTAGACCCATGTTTAGCTCCTGCTCTTAAGCCCGCTCTCATTGTGAGGAAGGGCAGACAGCAAGGGTGGTGTCCCGGAGATGGTAGCTGATGGAGGGTCTGCTCGCTTTTGTGACTGTGGCGGTGACTACGGGCATGCAGTTTGAGGTCATTGCAGACTAAAAGGATAAATGATATCTGCCTTGAAACATCTGGTTGGTGTCAGAAGCAGTTATTGAGCACGGATAGTATCACCGTGAAATTAAGCGCGGAGAGAAAAAAAAAAAAACGGGGGTAGCCTGTATTTTGGAGTATAACTCCTAACAACCCCGTTTGAGACAATTCTTCCCGCCCTCGGGTCTTACACCAACGGTATCATATCTCTCCGAAAATTAATCAACTAACTATTCGCTTTCCAGACACGCCCGGACTTTAGGACCTGAGTCATAATTCCCCAAGGAAATTAATTTTTCCTTTTGGTTAAGGCCCCAACTAATATCACTAACTTTCCTTTTCCTCCTTTGAACTGACTTTTGTGCTTAAATGTGTTTAAATATGGATATAATTCACTGTTCATATTTGATTGCTTGTGACCAATGTGATCAATGTGTTTAATTTAAGAAGGGGTCTATATTTGTTATAAAACAGCTGGAGAATTCAAAATGCCGCCTAAAAAAAGGGAGGAACAGCGCGGCCCTACGGGAAGCACCGCTAGGCGATCAGTAGGAGGATTGGAAAGTGGGTCTAAACAGTTGGGTCTAAATAAGTATTTGGTTCCGAACTCACCCGGGTCTAGATCCCCACAAAAAGAAAAAACTACAGACCCTAGATTGCAGAGTCCGTCACATGAGATGTCAGCCGAAGGGGGAGAGGGGAACCCCAGTGACATATACAGAAACAGACGTAAAAATGGTGCAGGATATACTTGGCACGGTTTCACGGATGGAAAATCTAATGGGTAATTTGGTAACTCAGCTTGGGGCAGTACAGACGGACGTTATGGTTATACGAGTTGAGATGGAAAAAGTAAGGCAGCGGTTGCAAGAGATGGAAAAAAGGATCCCTACCCTAGAGAAATCCGTCCAGAAATTAGAGAAGGAGGTGACACTTTTAAAACAAACAAATGTTAAGATGGAACAAAAATTGGCAGACCAGGAGGATAGATCAAGAAGGTCAAATATAAGATGTGTGGGGATACCAGAGCGAGCGGAGGGAGAAAACTGTACTGAATTTATGGAAAAATGGTTAAGGGAGAATAGTAGAGAAGGTACTCTCTCCCCCCTGTTTTCTATCGAAAGAGCACATAGGGTCCCCACAAAAAATAGGGCGCCAGGGGACTACCCTAGACCGATACTGGTGAAATGCCTTTTATCTAAGGACCGAGACGGAATATTAGCTGACGCTAGAATCTCAGAAAGATATCATATACACGGGGTAAAGATTAAACTCTTCCCAGATTATTCATTTAGAACTAATGCACAAAGAAGAGAGTTTATATCGGTCAAAAAGAGATTAAGGGAGGCAGGCATAAAGTACAGCTTATTTTTTCCGGCTAAACTAAGGGTAGAATATAATGGTAAGATTGTTTTTTTTCAGACTCCGGAGGAAGCTAGCGACTGGGCGGATGGAGAGGGTCTCTGAGGCGGGGAGGGAGGAGGCGATAGGGGCCATAATGCTAAGTTAGGGAGTCGCCCGGACTGCTGACCTGCAGAAAGGGGGACTATTTAGATGGGAGGGTATATAGGGGATGTGGGTGGGGGGGGCGTGGAAAGAAAAACTTTTTTTTATTTTTTTATTTTTTTTCCTTCCCCCTCTGTTAGATGGTTAGGGTCCTTTCATTGAATGTGAGAGGGCTCCGTGAGAGGGTTAAAAGGTACGCTATCCTTGAGTGGATGAAGAGGTTCCTGCCAGCCATCATCTGCCTCCAGGAGACACACCTGGATAAGGAATCAGTGAGATGGTTGGAGAGGGGTTGGATGGTGGCGGGATATCATTCTGTATATACTACTTATTCCAGAGGGGTCTCAATTTTGATACATAATAAGATCAGATTCGAGGCTCTGGCATGTGAGGTCGATGACTATGGCAGGTACCTTTTCTTATATTGCTATGTAGAAGGGAGAAAAACCGTACTCGCAAATATATATGTTCCACCACCATATAAACCAGATGTTTTGTATCAATTGTATGGATTTATGTTAAATAAACAGGAATGTATACTGATTGCGGTCGGCGATTATAATGCGGTTATGGATCCACTCAGGGACAGGATGTCTGGCAGAGGGGGAGGAGCACAAAATGTAGATTTATGTAAATTAGTTCATGAATTTAATTGGGTAGATGTTTGGCGGGTTCAGAACCCAGATGAAATTATGTACTCTTGTTATTCAAAAACACACCAAACTTGGTCGAGAATAGATATGATTTTTGGAAACAAAAATCTAATATCGCAAAATAGGATTAGGACAAAGTATATACCTATGGCCCTGTCAGACCATAGTGCAATGGTAATTGAGTTGGATTTAAAAAAATAATAATATTTTGCCGTTGTTTAAATTTAATCCCCATTGGCTATTATTGATCTCCGATATTGAGAGTATAATGGAGGAGTCAAAACTTTTCTTCACGGAAAATAACGGTTCTGTCGGTAGACTTGTGGTTTGGGACACTTTTAAGGCATTTTTGAGGGGAATATTGTTTAAAAAAGTAAATTATTGGAAAAAAAGCACTAGAGAGAACGGGAAGGTACTGGAAAAAAAATTGCAAGAGGCTGGAATGGTATGTATGAGATATCCTACTGTACTCAATAAGAGAGTTTGGGAGGAAGAGCAGGAAAAGTTGAAGATATATCAATTAGAAAAAAGTAAGAAAGAATTGCTCTTTCAAGGGATTCAGTTAGCCTCGGAGGGTGAAAAGGTTGGTAAAATATTAGCAAATATAGTGAGAAATCAAAAAGGGAAATCATGGATCGGTGTGATCAAAGATAAAACGGGCAAATTATTTACCACATCCGAAGATGTTAAAAAAGTGTTCGGGGACTATTTCCAAGAGCTATACAAGTCTAGGGTACAATACTCAAAACAAGAGTTAGATTCATATCTAGACAAGATTGCCTTTAGTAGGATATCTAAGGTCCAAAAAGAGTATTTGGAAAAATAAATAACGGCGGCAGAAATAAATTTAGCTCTGGGGAAGGTTAAACTTGAGAAAACACCAGGTGGAGACGGGCTTCCCTTCGAAATATATAAAACCTTCTCCCAGGTATTAGTTCCAGAATTAAAAACAACACTGGATGAGGCGCGAAAATTAGGTGATCTACCGGATTCTATGAAAGAAGCAATTATTGCATTAATTCCAAAAAAGGGGAAAGAACAAACAGATCCCGGCTCATACAGGCCAATATCCCTCTTGAACACGGATGTCAAAATTTTGGCGAAAGTTTTGGCGGATAGGCTCTCAAGGGTTATTAAGGTAATAATAAATAAAGATCAGACAGGATTTATACCGGGTAGAACAATATACTCCAATATAAGGAGGCTATTCCTTAACATTGAAGCCAATAGATCAGACGTAGGAGAGAAAGCGATACTTTCATTGGATGCCCAAAAGGCATTCGATTGCATCGAATGGGAGTATTTATGGGCAGTACTAAGGAGGTTTGGTATAGGGGAGGGTTTTATAGGGTGGATCCAGCTAATATATCGTAACCCTAGGGCCAGAGTGGTTGTGGATGGGAGCTTGTCCCTGCCGTTTGCCCTATCACGAGGCACAAGACAGGGATGCCCTCTCTCCCCACTGTTATTTGCAATTGCAATTGAACCTCTGGCAAATATAATAAGAAATGACAGGGAGATCAAAAGTTTCTCATATGTAGGTGGAGAAGAAAAACTGCTAATGTATGCAGATGATATTTTACTTTTTTTGCAAAACACTGGGGATCAATTTAACAAAGTGGTAGAGATAATAGATAAGTTTGGGTTTTTTTCTGGCCTAAATATCAATTGGGGGAAATCACACATGTTATTATTAGGAGATGGCCAACTACAGAGAGATACACGGTGCACGTTCTTAAAAAACACGAAAATTTAAAATATCTTGGCATACAAATTTCTGGAAATATAGAAGAATATGAAAAACTAAATGTCCTCCCCTTAATAAAAGAATTAAGAGCTAAAATACACATATGGAAAAGACTACCAATGTCAATGCAGGGTAGGATAAATTTAATAAAAAATGGTCTTCCTTCCAAAGATACTTTATGTACTACAAAATGCCCCAGTAAGAATACCGCAGAACATTTTTAAATTATTCGATAGATTAATGGGGGATTTTGTTTGGAAGGGTGCGATGCCTCGGATAAAGAAGGAAGTCCTTCAGCTTCCAGTGCAAGAAGGAGGATTAGCGCTTCCCAATCTGTTTTTTTACTATTTAATAACACAATATGG
The DNA here is from genome assembly GCF_014858855.1 of Bufo gargarizans. Classification (NCBI taxonomy): domain Eukaryota; kingdom Metazoa; phylum Chordata; class Amphibia; order Anura; family Bufonidae; genus Bufo; species Bufo gargarizans. The sequence continues at coordinate 322,856,583 of NC_058080.1, forward strand.
GAATATAAAGGATAGTTTAGATAGTCAGGTGGGTAGGCAAGAATTAAATAGATGGGGATGGAAAGAGAAATGTAATCACTTAGAGGTGTTGGAGTCAGGTTTCTTGGGGGAAAAAAAAAATGGTAATAGGATACTAAATTTAGTAGAATATGTATGGGGGGAAATTAAGAAGATATTGGAGATTAAAGGGTTTTTGAAGTATACACCGATATGGAAAAATATTAATTTAAAGGAATTGGAAACAATAAGAGACTATATAGATTGGGGGAAAAAAGGAATGAAATATCTAGATCAGATTTTTGAGGAAGATAAGCTGAAGGATTTTAACATAATGGCGTCGGAATTTGGGATCCCCTATAGTGATATGTATAAATATTTCCAGCTTAGGAACGCATTGCGGACAGTAATACAGGAGGATAGGTATAGAAGGGAAAAATCGGATAGGTTGGATAGGTTTGTGGTGGTAGGGGAAGGAGGTGGAACAACTGCAAAGAGATATAGGCTTTTGATGGAGGGAAAGAGAAAAACGATTACAATGCTTGCTGCGAAAAAATGGGAGAAAGATCTAGATTCCTTTACAGAAGAAAAATGGAGAGATGCTCTTGGAAACTATGCGACAGTTTCGGATAGGGGTTCGCACAAGATTTCACAATTTTTTATAGTGCATAGATTACATCGATCTCCATGGATGTTGAAAAGAATGGGAGTTAGAGTAACAGATAAGTGTCCAAAATGCTGCGAGGAGAGAGCCGATTTGATACATTGTTTTTGGAGGTGTCCCAAACTTCATAGATATTGGACAGATATAATGGAAACCATGTTTTTGCTCCTGAAGGTTCGGTTGCCCAATGATCCAGTAATTTGTATTTTAGGGGCAATTGAACATTTGAAATTAAAAATCCGATTGGTTTTGAATAAAGTATTATTTCAGGCCAGGCTCCTTATACTTAGGAAATGGATAACGGTAGATTTACCAACGGTGGGACAGTGGAGAAGAGCAATAGATAATCTAATCAAAGAAGAACAGGGGAGGAAGAATTATACAAAAAAGTCACCAAATCTCAACCAGGTTTGGAAAAATTGGTTATTTTATTTTATTTTTATTTATTTTTTTCCACGCTCCCTCGCGTCCTTTTGGGGCTGGGAGGGAAGGACATGGGGGGTGGGCGGGAGGAGGGAGGGGGAAAGAAAGGAAAGGAAAACGAATAGTAATTATCGATTACCAATAATTGTTTTTTTCACGTACTGTTGGAGCAATGTGTTGCTTTTTTATGGACGTATTTATTGTATGAAATTGAAATTAAAAAAATAATTCTAATTTCCCGTTTCTGCACATTTCAATTGGCATTCTAATAAAACCCATAACAAAGCTAAAAATTCTCATTTCACCCCTAGATGAATACCTTGACGGGTGTTGTTTTACAAAAGGAGACTGAACTTTGTATGTTCTGGTAGCTCAGTGCCTCTGCAATGTGATGACATACAATATACAACATATTTCTTTGATATAATTTAATACACTTGTTTCTTTTAGCTGCAATATTTGGGGACTATGTCCTACCATATAAAGCTTATATATATATAAATTTGTAGGATACCGAATACATCAGGTGTTGCTTATCAGTACCCTGAACTTTACAGTGTGCCCATACAGCAGTTTACGGCCACATATGAAGTGTTGCAATATTCAGGAGAGAATGGGTAACAAATTGTGGGTGTAATTTACTCTGTTACCCGTTGTGAAAATAAATAATGTGGGCCTAAAGAGACATTTTCTTGTAAAAAATAAAAAAAATTGTTTTCACAGCCAAATATTTCTAAATTCTATGAATCGCTTGTTGGGTAAAAGTGCTCGCTACATGCCTTGAAAAATTCCTTGGGGGGTGTAGTTTCCAAAATGGGGTCACTTATTGGGGTTTTCCACTGTGGACTGTGGAGGTACCCCAGGGCGTCTTCAAATGTGACATGGCACCTGAAAATTATTCCAGCGAAATCTGCCCTTCAAAAGCCATATAGCAGTCCTTTCCTTCTGCGCCCTGCCGTGTTACCATACAGCAGTTTATGGCCACATTTGGGGTGTTTCTGTAAACTACAGAATCAGGGCAATAAATATTGAGTTTGATTTGGCTGTTAACCCTTGCTTTGTTACTGGAAAAAATTTACTTAAATGGAAAATCTGCCCAAAAAGTGAATTTCTGAAATTTCATCTCCATTTTCCATGAATTCTTGTGGAACACCTAAAGGGTTAACAACATTTTTAAAATCTGTTTTGAATACCTTGAGCGGTGTGATTTCTAAAATGGGGTCATTTTTGTGTGGTTTCTATTATGTAAGCCTCACAAAGTGACTTCAGACCTGAACTGGTCCTTAAAAAGTGGGTTTTCGAAATTTTCTGAGAAATTTCAAGATTTGCTTCTAAACTTCTAAGCCTTGTAACGTCCCCCAAAAATAAAATGTCATTCCCAAAATGATCCAAACATGAAGTAGACATATGGGGAATGTAAATTAATTATTTTTGGAGGTATTACTATGTATTATAGAAGTAGAGAAATTGAAACTTGGAAAGTTGCAAATTTTTCAAATTTTTGGGTAAATTTGGTATTTTTTTATAAATAAAAAAGATATTTTTTTTAACTCCATTTTACCAGTGTCATGAAGTACAATATGTGACGAGAAAATAATCTCAGAATGGCCTGGATAAGTAAAAGCGTTTTAAAGTTATTACCACACAAAGTGACACATGTCATATTTGCAAAAATCAGTCCGGTCCTTAAGGTTAAAAATGGCCCGGTCCTTAAGGGGTTAATGTGCAAATTAGGCCTTTAATAAAGGCTTTACTACTATCTAGCCTTGTCAATTAAAGCAGCGAGGGAGGAGCTGGCTACAGAGTGGAGCTTGGGTGCAACAAAAGCAATAGTGACACCCTTATTGCCCCAAAGGCCTGATTTGCATACAGAAAAAGTATCATACCTCGGGAACAGAACCTTGGATCATCAAATGAAAAACAGAATTTTAATCAGGTGAACCACAGCTACTGTATATGTCTATGGAAACACTTGGAGCAAAGATGCCTAATATTTGTTTATTCACATGGTACATACAGGGTGTTTTGAGATGTTTACTTTTACTAATCATTTTTGAAGATCAAATGTATTTTATTTAGGTTTTTTTTAGAAAAAAATAGAGATATTTAATATTATGTCTTTTCATACTTTTTAGAACTTTATCCAACTCGTCAATATAATGCAGTTAGTACAAACGTCTCTTCTACGACTTACCGGATTACTACTAGCAGCACTGGAAAAACAATATCTGTATCAACACTGTTCAATCGAAACATATCTACGCCTACATCTCCAACAACTGAAATTCCTGCTGAAGTCACTACACGGTCCACACCGATTTCATCACAGTTGCCTGCAGTTGGCATAGAAAGTTGTGAGGCTATGGCAGCACGTGAGATCATGTGGTTTAAAACTAGACAAGGACAAACAGCAAAACAGCCATGTCCTTTGGGCACAGTTGGTAAGTCTCACTTCTTTTTTTTATATATTTCTTAACATAATTAAATAATACTAAAAACATGTGAATGTTTACCTGTAATTGTCCCTTGGGTGTAATGAAAATTGTGAATATTGGATTTCAAGTTTGAAAGAGTTGTATAACAGAAATATATCACTTTCTTCAAATGCACTATACACTATAGAGCTGTCCAGCAATAGAAAGCTTAGACTACAGAAAACATCAGAAATTTCATGAGCTTTCCCTGGAGTCAGCAGGCTTCAAACTGTGATGGTGCTTAATTTGTCAGTACACTTTATAGACATCTGGTTGGACTTTATTTAATATTTGGATACATGGGATCCTAATAGATGCCATTAAATTTCAGAATTTGATTTCTCTCCCTAAATGTCTAAAAATGCTTTGGAGATGTTGTGGCTGATCCCTATGGTGCAAGAATGCTGCTATGCCTCGTTAACAGAAGCCTCCATATAGACACCTTTTGGGTTTCTACATTAGGAGGCATATGTCTACAAAACGTATGGCATTCTTACACAGAGTTAAAAGTGAAAATTGATTCAGTGTAAAGATGAGAAAACCAGTTTGTAATGAACTGGGTTCATTACAAACTTTTTAAAATTTTGTACAGCAGGCAAGCCTGAATTCTTTCAGGTTAGTTTTGAACGAATCAAGTAAAATGATGGATAGCGCCATTTTACTGCACATGTCAATGGGATGAAGCACTAAAGAGATAGAAGAGAGGTGCTCACATGAACCTGAGAGGAGGGGGGGGGGGGCTTGTCCTGATTGGCTCCCAAGTAGACAGACTGGATGAGCCAATCAGGGAGGTGCCTTCCTGAACAAGCACAACATCATTCTGTGTTGGGCAATAAGTGAGGGTGGATGGGTCTTGCAGTGTCTGCCAGAAAAACTATCTTAGGGAGTCGAGGACAGTCAAAAGTCACACTCAAGCTTCTGTTCTACTGCCAGGGTCATTGAAGGGAAAGGCTAGAATTGCAAAGAAGAATAATTGTGTGTGTAGATTAGGGTTAGACAGGGAAAGCTGTCAGCTAGGGAGTGAGAAGAGAGGAGCTGAGGCTGGGCGTGCCTGCTGTTGCAAGTTTCAAAAGCAGCTACCTGCAAGGACATACATTTTTTTCCCCTTTTTTTCAGAAATACATTTATTTATTTATTTTTTTGGGGGGGAGGGGGACAGCACAAAACTGTACAACACCTTAAAGGCAAGTCTGAACTGTGGTTAGGGCATATCCACTTAGTTTCCATTTTTACTGGTATAAGTTTTAAAAACAAGCATATATGTCTTAAAATATGCAGGGTAGCAAACAAAAACGTCAGTAAGTGATAACGTGAGATTAGGCCTCAATCGGTGTATTTCTATCTCCCCGTTCACACACGGGAAGAACATGCAGCTTTTCCCATCTTAACAATCCAGCACTTCCAGGCTGTAACAAAGTCCAGTACCTTTTGGAGGGGGTTGTGGTCTAGCAGTCCTCCCGACTCTGACCTTTCAATGCTTGTTCCCGGGTGTCGCTGAGTCCCCCAAAGTCCAGGCTATTGCATAGCCTCATGGCCCCTCAGCCTTGCCTAGCTGAGACCACACTGACAGAGCCTCACCAGGCCTCTGTCTGCACACTCTCCAGAGTGAGACACCCCCAAGATCCAGTAGCAGGATTAAATAGGATCCCTGGACATGAGCATGCCCTAAGTCCCGAACTGGAACCTGGGGAAACACCACCTCAATGTTCACATTGCCACATATCCCCTGATTCCTCTGTTCAAACCTGTGGGGGTGAACACATGTACTAACTGGATGCTCGTGACAGGGCATCCGCATTATACTGCCATCTTCCGGCTCAACGTTCCCTCTGGAAGAGATGACCAGCGTCACATGCTTTCGTTTATTTTGCCAGACCCAGGCCATCAGAGCTTGGTTTGTCATAAACACTGCCTTCCTAACTAGACTACAGTGTCTAAGGGCCTCCTCCGACTCCTCTGCGCTGGAGAACTTGGCTTTCTGGCTTGCTTCTTTTCTAGATTTTTTCTTAGGCCCACAACCTTTAATTTCCGCAACCTTTACAGCCGCATTTTCCACGGGGAGCTCCCGCCTCCTCCTTTTGTTGGAGATCCGGCTGGTCAGTTTTAAACCACCCTTCGGCCGCTCTAATGTCACCTGGTGTTCCCACTCACTTTGTTTCTTTATTCTATCACCAGATAGCACTTCTCATTTTTCTTTAGTCCCCACAGGGGTTACCTCAGGTTTGGCTTCAGTATCAGTCTGCTGCCTCTTCCACATCAGCCCCATTAACTGGTTCAGCAGATACATGTTCTATCCTCTTCTCTGCCTCGGCCGGCACCATGGCGCCACCATCTCCAGTCCCATTCTTAACAGGCTCTGACTTCTTGGCACCTTCCAGAGGATCTTCCTCTTCCGGTTTCTCATTTTCTTTCACCTGCTGTGCAGAAGCACGCTTAGGCTTCTCCAACTCATAGATGGCTTCTTTTGAGCTCATGAGAGCTTCCATCTCTGCTCTGAGTTGCTTGTTAAGACTCTCTAATTAATTTCGCTCCTCAAGCACTTCTTCAAGGGCTCTAGCCAAGGAGAGGGCCTTGGACTCTTTCTCCCGAGCATCAGCCTCCACTCGGTCACGTTCTTTGGCATACAGAGCCGATATGTATTTCTCTGCAGCCTGGAGCTGGCCAAACTTCTGTTCCTTCTTAGTTTTTCGCACTAGCTTGTTGGAAGCGCCCCACTCTTGGGCCTCCTGTTCCAGCGGCTCTTTACTCTGTTCTGCTGCCGCATCAGCCAAAGGTGTACCACCCTTCTCCTTTAGACACTTTGTGGGATTTCCACCCAGGGATTCTTCAAGCCCATTGTCAATGTCGACTACAGACTTCCGTGTCTTTCTGGAGTCTTTCCTCTTCTCCAAGAGACCAGGCAGTAGACCCTTCAGTTCACTAATTTTTTCCGGGGTCTCTTCTTTTGACCCTTCTGCAGCCTTCTTCAATGTCTTCATGATGACAATTAGTCTCTTCTCTATCGTATCTACTGACCGTGTGGAGAGAGAGAAATCATCTTCACGATTGCAGCTGTACTGACAGGTCAGGTCATCTACCGCTGCCTGAATATGGGTCTCAGACACTAGGCTGGCGTCTCCCCACTCAACTCTAGTCACGTCAGGTACAACTATCGTCTGGTTGCTACCCTTAACTACGTCAATTTGGCAAGAACTCGACATGGCAGCCTCTCTCTCTGAGTTGCTATCAGCCACGGCACATGCGTCACTTATATTACTCATTATCAGTTCTGACCTCTAGGGGCACCGATGCGCTAATCCCCACATTAGACACTTCCCCAGCAACCATAAAACCCGGTGGGTACTGCATATCCACCTCTGGTACGTGTGGTACACCCTCTGGGCTCACAACATTCACCAGCATTTTTGTATCACATATATTTTTACCAGGAGGGGGCACTTCTCTCCTGATCACATCCTGAAAGGGAAAAGGCATGCCATCATCATATACTTCACATGACCTCACATTTTCATTTTTTACTTCAACTACATCACTGTTTTCAATATGCATTTCGTCAAACATGGTACCATCACTTTGCACCTTATCAGATCCACAGTTTCTAATGGTCACTTCATTTAATAGGCTAGGTACCAGTTCTGCGGTGGTTACGTGACCAACCGCAGAAGTGTTTCTACCCCACAAATAACAGAACAACCGTCTCTCATGTACGGGCGAATTTACGGCAGCAAGTCCATCAGTCCCAGCTGTCACTATAGCCGCACACTCAGCGAGAACTACCTGACAGTCCTCATTAAGCGCATGTCTGTCCAGCATATTTATCACTTTATTTATCTCAGGTTTCCATATTGTGCTACCTCTTACCCGGGCCATCATAGGGTCTCTAATTTTCTCCACCTCATGCCTAGCCTTGGTCACGGGCATTTTGGGCAACACAACAACCTTCTCCCCTGCAAAGTCCTGAAAGGGAACAACCGCAACAGGCTTACCCGCCTGTTCAGACACTGCGTTTTTCCCAATGTCACACACTTCCGAGACAGTTCCTCGCCTCAGTGATTTATCACTCACCGTCCCAGCAGGTATCCCCTGCCGCCGGCTCACTGTCACTGGGTCTGTCACATAATTATTAACAGGAGCGATCTTACCCAGCGATGTCACAAGTTCGGCAGTCCCAGAATCCAAGTATACTCCAGGATCCTCCATTACAAAATCACCTCAGCCTCCTGACTGCAGTGGTTGCTACGATAAACGCCTTGACTCCATCCTCCATCCAGATGTAGAGTCACACTCTCAGGTGACCTGTCCTTGAGATCTCCAGCCACAGAATATGAGCCACTTGCTGCACTCCATAACTGCTGGGTAGCTGCACGCTGTTGTGGTTTGTTGCCCTTAGCAACAGCCTCACAGATCCTCGGCACATCCTCTCTAGGACTCTGTCTCCACTGGTAGGGAACACTCGACCTCCTGAGAGCCGAATCGCTCTCCCCCTCTTTATCTTTCCGACGGTTGCCCTTGGCAACGGCATATCTTTGCTTTTCCCCGATAGTCCCGGCACACCACCAACCTCTTGTAACTTTGTACAGGGCCCATACAGTGTTGAGAACCCATTTCTTAAGGCCAGCTGCAACTGTGCCTCCAAAGCCTCTCGCTCTGCATCAAATTTTGCCAATTCATTTTTAGTGTAGCCAATTGCTATGGCCATTTCTTCTGCCTGCTGTATGCGCCAGCGCCACCGGACGTACTCTTCCCCGAGACCCATGGTAGCAGGAAAAACTTTCAGCCACAAGTCCACTTTTGCTGGGCTACCGGCCCTTTAATTCACTGCAGTTTTACTTGCACCACAGCAAAATAGTCCACACTCTTATGAGCAGCACCTGCTCCACTGGACAAAAAAATAAATAAATGCTTCCGGCCCTTTAACTCCACACACGGCAAAAAAAAAACTGCTGCCTCGTCGTTTCCCCTAGCAACCGACCATTGCCCTTCTCTCATGGACAACTTGCCCGCATCCTCCACCAATTGTAAGGGATCGCCTCTTATTTAGGGGTCATTCTCACAATGATCTTCATCGACCACAGGGTTAGGGGCCAAACATTGCTTTTATTTGGCACCTCAGCAAAACCAAAACAAACAATACAAATAAAACACCTGCACGGATGGGCTCTAACTAAACATGAGGACTCCGTACCTCACTGAAAGCCCCGTTCACCCACGGGAAGAACATGCAGCTTTTCCCAGCTTAACAATCCAGCACTTCCAGGCTGTAACAAAGTCCAGTACCTTTTGGAGGGGGTTGTGGTCTAGCAGTCCTCCCGACTCTGACCTTTCAATGCTTGTTCCCGGGTGTCGCTGAGTCCCCCAAAGTCCAGGCTATTGCATAGCCTCATGGCCCCTCAGCCTTGCCTAGCTGAGACCACACTGACAGAGCCTCACCAGGCCTCTGTCTGCACACTCTCCAGAGTGAGACACCCCCAAGATCCAGTAGCAGGATTAAATAGGATCCCTGGACATGAGCATGCCCTAAGTCCCGGACTGGAACCTGGGGAAACAACACCTCAATGATCACATTGCCACACCACGTATTTCTTTCTTTAGGCTCTTCCAATGTTAGTGTGGTGGTGGGGGTAAATAATTGCACAGTAGTTTGTCAACTTGTGTTATACACTGATTTTTTTTTGTTAATTGAATATTTTAACAAGCAAAAAACATTGGGCACAAGGGCAACCGATAGTGCAGTATTTTGAAAGTCAACTGCCAGTACTAGTGTCTCCAGTGTGTTTGTGGAAAGGGAAAGTCATCTTATTGCAGCTTCCTGTTTTTAATTTACAGAAAGCAGATTTGCAAACCATTCCATACTTTTGCGACTGTGTACATTTAGGCTAAAAAATGTCAGGATTACGGAAGGGTTCCAAACAAAAGAGCCACAATGTGGGTAGTAGCAGCACCAGCTCTCTGTCCAGAAATAGTAATAGTAGTAGTTGTAGTAGGCCGCAGTTGTCCCTGACTTCGGAATGCTACAACATTATTGTTGAGGAGAAAGAGGATGAGATTGTGGATTGGATAGCTCAGTCCTCCTATCAGTCACAGCAGGATGACATTGAGGTGACTTTGAAGTCTAACAATGTGCCATGGAGCCAGAAGTCACAGCATTACTAATTTTCCTCCTCCTTGCAGCCCCACAGAAGGCTTTCAGTTGAGTCCTCTCAGTATTAACTACTCCTTCCTAGTTTGGCGCCTTCCTTTTACTAAGAAGTGGCAAGAAAACAACACCACGCCTTACGACAGATAGTCAAGAGAATCTACCTGTTGATGACTTGTGTCAGAGCAGTCAGTGTTTGTACTATCCTGAGGAGGAGGCTGCATACCTCATTCATAGCTGGCGTCTTGGGGCAATGACATTAGCAGTCTGGGCAAATGCAGAGCAGAGGAGTGGGGCCAAAGAATCCACTGTGATATCTCACAGTCTGATAAAAGCAGCAGGGAGGGTGAGGACTCTGATGACAATTGGGTGCTGGACAGGACCTGGGAGCCAGATAAGGTTGCTGAGGAGGAAGCATCATCATAAGAGGAGGGTGATGGCGGCAGCAATAAAGAGCAGAGGCCACATACCTCCCAAAGAACAGCCAAGGCCATGTCTGCTTCAAGATCTAGTGGTGCCACTGACACTGTGGGTGGGTTAGGCCCAAAACATAGCTAAGCCCAGCTAGTATCACCCATCTTGCAATTGTTCTCCATGCTGAGAGAAACATTGCCCTGTGCAAGAACAAAATAAGACCAGGGCAGACAAACCCAAATATAGGCACCACATCTCTATTGAACTACATGAAGCGTCATCACCCCATCCTGTTGGCAAAGCAATCGTGGCAACCAGCTACAGCAACAGGAGTCCCCCTTACGGCAGCCACACCGCATCCACAGGCAGTACGGTCCCTTTAGCATCGTCATCATCGCCCCCTCTCCAAGCTCCCATTTGAGAGCTTGGAGAGAGGGGAAGAGGGAGGGGAAAAATAAAAAAAATCATAAAAACTAAATGAAAAGAGATACATTTTTCTAAAAATTCTAAATCCTAGGAGACTAAAGGCTGTTATATACCAATTTTCAGGGAAATTGATGCCACTTTGGTTCAGTCCAAAATGATTTTCGTCTGAACCTAACATTTTGAAAAATTCGAACCAAACTGAATCTCAAGTGGTCATTTTTAATTCAGACCAAATTTAACTGCATAGTTCCCAGACTGCCAATCTCCTATTGCTTATGAGAACTTAAATTTAATGGTCCTAGGGTGCACCAAGTGCACAACAAAACAACACTTACCTGTACCTCTCTCATGAATGTGTTAAAGGGAACTTGTCATCAACTTTATGCTGCAGTCACTCAGAGCAGCATAAAGTAATGTAAAGTAATGATCTAAAAGTAAGTTATTGCCAAGCACCAGCATCATAATCATTGCAGTACAGGCCTTGAAAAGAGCCAAATCTACCTGAGAAGAGTCGGAGTTATTCATAAGCTCCTTCTCTCCCCGCCCATTTTCTGGTGATTGGCAGTGGTTTTCTAGGAAGTAAAGTAAGCAAGTAATGATCAGCAAATGGGCAGGGAGAGCTTATGAATCACTGACTCTTCTCAGGTAGATTTGACTTTTTTCAAAGCCTGTGCAGCAAAGATTATGATGCTGGTTCTCGGCAATCACTTACTTTTAGGTCATGAGTAACAAACCGCTGAAATCAGCTCATCTGTCACTACCTTATGCTGCTCTGAGTGACTACAGCATAAAGTTGATGACAGATTCACTTTAAAGGGTTCCTATCACCTCGTTTTGACATAATTAGCTATCAGACACTAGCGATCCTGTCATGAGGAAGGATCTGTAATATATGTTGATCCGAAACATGTTGATGAAATGGGCCTGATGTTTGGTTTTTAAGCATGTTTCCTAATAAAATACGCACTGCGAGGTGAAGCTGGACAATCAACTTTTTTCGCTATTTCTCAGCCTTGGTTCCGGTTCTGTGTCCATGCTCCTCGTCGGTGTATGGTGACTTGAGCTCCAACTTGGTGTTTTTACGCTAGTGTCTGCTCTACCAAACAATGCTATTATTATACCTTTGTGTATTGATATGCTAATGAGCCTCTAGGTGCTATGGGGGCGTCTTTTCAGCACCTAGAGGCTCGGTCTACTCACACAAAATGCCGCCCAGCGCGTCCCTCCAGCCTGCCCATCTCTTCTGGAATGCAATCCTCCCTCTGAGCCAGTGGACGAATTCTCGCGCCTGCGCCGTGCGCGTCTGTATTCGGCGCAGGCGCAGTGAATGTCTGACCGCTCCCTGCACAGACATCTCCACTGCGCCTGCGCCACACTCTGCTGTAACAGCGGCATCTATGGGGTTACAGCAGAGTGGGGGGGAGGGCTGCACGGATCGGGTGGGGGGCAGTCACGAGGACACTGTGATTTCAGGCTCTGATCTGCAGAGCGCAGATCAGAGCCTGAAACCGGCATTTTTTCACTGCCACGATCCGATTGGTTAGTCTGCACAGACTAACCAATCGGATCGATTGCCGGCAAGGGGCCACTCTGATTGGTCCCTTGCCGGCATTGCTGCACTGTATGCTGTCCGTGACAGCATACAGGGCAGGGGCAGAAGCTTTAATCCAAGTGCTTTGCAGCGCTTGGATTAAAGAGCTGCCAGAACGTTTTTTATACGGGGTATGTGCAGATATCACTTATATATACAGATTGCGGTCGGCAAGGGGTTAAGCAATAGTATAGCAGACTACGTATAAACACATGAACTTTTTCTGCCCTTTTTTGTAAAATTGTTTAAAAAAAATTCTAAAGCTTAAAATGTCCAAATTTTCCTAAGAAAAATACCTTAGAGGGTCAACATTGAAAAGTCACTTTGAAGGAGATTGTAATGTTTTGGCACTATACAACATCTGTACAGGCAATATAGTGCCATAGAACCGGCAATAGAAAAATAAGCCGCCAGAATCCAAAATGTGCTTTAGTCCTTTGAAGTCTTGTGGTGGGCCAAGCTAGTAGATAAATTACACAAATAGCATCTATTTTTACTGTACAACCATATGGAAATGTTTTTGAAATGTTTTGTCTTTAAATCTTTTGTAACAGTTAAAAAAAGAAAAAGATAAGCAAGGAAAGATATATATTTTCTGAATATTTGCATTTTTTCCATGAATATACTTTTACAAATAATAAATGGGACTGTAGAATGGTCTGAGTTGTCCCATGAAAAATAATAATAAATACATACAGGTTGGCCCATTGCTAAAAAAAAAAAAAAAATGGCCTGGTAAGAAAGGGAATTAAACACCCCAGTAATGACGCGGTTTAAAGGGTTGCCTCTCTTTGGCAAATGGCCAATATCATGTAGACAAGGTTAATACAAGGCACTTACTAACGTATAGTGTGTAAGCACGACCACTGCTGCTGGATTTCAGGTTAACTTTAACCATGGAAACAAGCAGTGTATAATGTGATACATAATAAATGTAAGCCAGCAAAGAAGGCAATATGGACAACTACAATACATTAGTAAGTGACTTGCATTAACTTTCTCTACATGATCTATGCCATTTTCTGAAGCGAGACAACCCCTTTAAGGTGAAAACTGGCTTGGTCTTGAAGTGGTTAAGAAAATACCCCATATGTGGCCCTAGGCCCCTTTCACACGGGCGAGTATTCCGCGCGGGTGCAATGCGTGATGTGAACGCATTGCACCCGCACTGAATCCTGACCCATTCATTTCTATGGGGCTGTGCACATGAGCTGTGATTTTCACGCATCACTTGTGCGTTGCGTGAAAATCGCAGCATGCTCTATATTATGCATTATGCATTATTTTCACCCAACACAGGCCGCATAGAATTGAATAGGACCGCGTGAAAATCGCAAGCATCCGCAAGCAAGTGTAGTGACGTCACATCACACGGTCCAATCACATGGTCCCACACCATGGTGATGAATCATGTGATTGGGCCATGTGATGAGCAAAGTGACATCACCACAGGTCTTTTGCCAAGTCCTGAAGATAGAACAGAGACTGGCAGCTATGGAGCAGGTAAGTTAACAAGGGGTGAATTAACCTTACCATTGAGCACACACCTGACCAGTCTCCAGGTTGCCTGGTATAAGCCATACTACCACATTGCCAAATTGCAATATACATCCATTAGTACAGCACATTTCTCATATTTAACTGGCTGACATTGAGTCTTTGTCCCCAACCTTTGTCAGTTCCCATCATCAAAATAAAATACATAACATTCCCTATTCTTCATAATTTTGAGACCTTTCTCTTCTGGATCTTCACTCCAAGTTGATGATGTTACAAGATCTCTCCATGTTTTTTACATTGGTAAGCATTGTTTACCAAACTAGAATCGGAAGTGCAGTTCCAAAGACTATGGAACAAGCCAAACCTCTGACATAAGGAAACCACCCATTGTTTTGGAAATTATTACCTAGAATTAGTAACATAGTTCTCTACCCACTGTCATCCATACGACTGTAAATAAGAGTCTGTGAAGCTCCAAATGCAGACATCTTAACATAGGATACTCCACTACCTTCTTGATACTTAGTGGAATTCACCCAAAGTTCTACTGTAATATATGGTTGAATTTGTCCTCCTATCTTACAAATAGCCATATCTAGTAAACGTTAAGAGTTCATTTGACCTATCTCTTCTGATCAAATCAGTTGTTGTCTTCCTGCTGCATGAGGCAATAACGTACAAACATAACATGATTCATTATGTATACTGCCAACAACTTGTTTCATATGTCTATACCATCAATTTTTTTTCAAAATGTTTGATATTGTTTACTATCAGGGTCCACAATACTTATACCATACATAGTAATATTTCTAAATCTGCATGCACCTAAACCTGAAAATACATGTTATATAAACACCATTATAAATCAATAACACTGATAGCCCTAATGTGATAGATTAAACTAAATTCACAAATGTGCTTTTTTTCCTATCATAAAACAGTGTGAGAGGATGTGCCCCCCTTTTTTGCTCTTCTAGAGCTTTTCTGCAGTGCGTTAGATGGATCCATGCTGAACTCTCTTACAATTTGACAGATGTTAGTGTTGAAAGAATTACTTCAGAGGCAAAAAACTTTGGCTGTAGTTTTCTGGTTCTGAATGTACAGTAGACCTTAGTGGCAGAGATTCCTCTTGCTTAGACAGCTGTTTACTGGTCACCTGACCAAAACTAAATCTAGTAGCATGATTAATTAATTTATGAGACCTATAAATTGTTGCAAACACTCTTTAGTCTGGTGTAGGTATGTTTGAAGCACAGCCCAAACCCTTTCTGGTGTTAAAGTCCTTTTATCATGTAAAATTCTTTACCCCAAGTATCATGTCTCTTTCTAACAGCACTACACCTTTTGGTTATTAATTTTAAATACCTTTTTGATTGACTAGTTAGCAGCAAAGTGTGTTATCCATGGAATCTTCCACTGCATTGTTACACAAGAGTAGTAGGTCATCTGCATATTGGATCAATGTACCATGCTAAGGCAGATTTGCAAGATCAGTTTGTTCATCGGGTGATCATGTAGTTCGTGCAGGCACCTAAATTATCATTTCTGGGCAGCAGATTGTGCTGTCAGAAACAGTGTAGCTGAATGGAGAATGAGGGATCACAGTAGTGATCCCTCTTTCTCACACTGTGGAGGTGATCCTTCATCTCCACTTAACAAGCAGCCAACTGTCAGAAAGGAATTCTTCCTTCCCGACAATCTTCTGTTCCTCGGGGCATCTAAATGTGCCTTAACTCTCCCCTTTTGTTCTTCCCCATTTGTAGATGGTGCGCATGAAGGTTCTTGGTGTTCTCCATATTTCTTCCACTTATTCAGAAGCTGTAATTGTAGTTGCTGATCTTTCCCTGATGAGGAGGCTTCAATATATGTGTGCAAATGATTTAATTGAGCTTTTAGAAAAGTTTCCTGTCTCTGGTCAGGAGTCAGTAAGTGATGATGTCCTCATATTCCACCTCAGACACTACTTCTCTAACTCCTTTTTATTGTCAGGGTATTCTTGACGTGTCAAGTGGAGATGTCATGGTCTTAATGTGATCACAATATCAAACCACAAAATATTTTAGTAATTTATGTCCCTAATGTAAGTACGCAGGGTCACAAACACTCCAACAGGGGTTTGGCCTGCCACTTTCCTGAGATGGCCGCATTGTGTGTGCGGTCCGTCCCCTACCCCTCCAGAGCGACATTATCAGCAATGATTGAAGCTACCCAGGCAATCTCCTACCCTACCTCCGGAATAATGACAAGGAAGCACTCCACTTGCCGGGGCCTAAAGCGATTAACCAATTTTTTTTTCCCTACTCACAAGAGACTAGTCCTACTCTTCCCATGCAGCCTCACTCTAGAGTTAACCCACCAAAAGTGGCCTTACGATGTAGAGACGATGCATCCGGCCACTCTCTGATCTCTGCTATCTCTGATGGCTTCATGCACAATGAATCAGCAGGACGGAGCTCCCCTACTTCATGGGGGTTGAGCCTGGACCCTGGTCCCACTAGTGCGACATCTAATGAAGCGCTGGAGAAAAGGCCCTCATCTCGCAAAACACAGGGTACCCCCATTACTAGCTTGTCCAAGAAGAGGCAGAGACTAGAGGATGACCTCACTCAGGAGGTTACAAACATGGAGGATACCAGTGCTAACCCTTTATTTACATTTCCCACATGTGACCAGAGTGTTTCAGAGACTTTTATTAAAAACATGATGACTGCACTGCATTGCTATCTCACTTTGCAATTACAAAAAAATGAATAAAACATTACATCCTCCCTTGATGATGTGGGATCCAGGGTTAATCACATAGAAAATAAAATGGGGGAACTGACGAAATATCATAGCACATTTATAGATGCTCATCACACTTTAGAGAAGGAGGTGGAAGCTTTGAAGATATAACCTGCGGAACAACTTGAAATTTTGCGAGATTCCCAAGATGGTCCCTAATTATGGTTTGTAACAGTATCTTCAAGACCTCATGACAGCACTGCTCCCAGATTGGAACCTCAATTTTTCCTTATAGACCATGCCCACCAACTTCCTAAGCCGCAACATATTCAAAAGTCTCTACCCAGGGATATTATTGCTAGAATGCATTTCTACCATGTGAAAGAAGCATTACTCTCCTCTCCCAGGAAAATGAACAGTCTGGCACAACCATTCAACAAGATTTTACTGAGATCTCTCCCAAGCTACTCTACAGACAAGAAAGCTCTTTCTACCTATTATTAGCGTTCTAAGAGAAGCAAGAATACCTTAAAGGTGGGGCTTCCCCCGTAAGATGTTGATCCATAAAGATGGCAAACTTCATGTTCTTAAACGCCTGGCAGAGGGCGCAGACCTTCTGCTCTCTTGAAATCTATCTGATGCCACTTTGCCTCGTTCACGAAGCAGGTAGAGCTCAGAGCTTGTTTTGTTGGAATGGTCTACAGTTGGTGACTGAATTAAGGGGGATCTTTATTCTTTTTTTGTATGCTTCTTTAGAGGGAGGGGGACAAGCAGGCATGAACTGTTTATACCCCACAAGATATTTTGAGATCGCAGAAGTATCGATCTCAGATTTCATACCTTGCTCTGATCACCCATATCGGAATGGTTTTACATAATAGTTATCATGGTTTAATGGAGTTCTCCGGCTTGATAAGTCTACCTGTAGAGGGAAGATGAGTACTCTGATACTTACCTTCCACAGCACAGCCCATTCGGAGATCCGCCTCACATTCTTGTGATTGTTCCTGATGGATTTTCTTCCCTTCCGGCCAAAGCCTGTCTTCTCTTCTCTCCCTTTCTGCAGCAGGGGATGGATCCCCACGAGTGACGTTTCCGCCTCCTGCAGGAAAAGTGTTATATTCACAAGCGCACTAGGCTGAATGCTAGTGCGCATGTGCATGACCGCTGGCTGGCAGTCTCTACCACGTACAGGTTTCTATGTGAATCCTGTACTGACTCCTACACAGCACAGTGTAAGCGCTGTGCAGGAGTGACAGCATAACGATCAGCCACAGAGACTGATATCTATGCTGTGCATGTCACTGGGGGCACTGTGGCAGAAGGGCACTGAATGACAAATAGGGGTAAATGGATGGCAAATAGGGGCAACGGATGGAAAATAGGGGGCATGGGATGGAAGAAGGGGGCACTGGATGGCAACTAGGCAGGAGTAGCTATTGCAGTAAGGAATTCTCAGTTTTTTCAAGTAGATCATTGTATGATTGATAGTGTTGAGCGGACTTTTAGCTGGGAAAAGAGGATCTGTTTGACACCTTTCGCTGTTTTAATGCATGTTCTAGAGTAGGGATGCTCAACCTGCGGCCCTCCAGTGGTTGCAAAACTGCAACTCCGAGCATACCTGGACAGCCTACAGCTATTAGGACATGCTGGGAGTTGTAGTTTTGCAACCGCTGGAGGGCCGCAGGTTGAATATCCCTGTTCTAGAGAATACACATTTTATTCTCTCCGCCATCGATATTTCTCCCGTATTGACCTGGTTGTTGTGGGCAGACCCCTGTTGTCATATGTTCAGTCCTGGGATATTATCATGGTCCGACCATGCACCTGTATTCTGTTCTCTTCACTACTCCATAAGCTGCCGATTTTTCGCACTTGGCGTAAGAATGTGTATTTACTAAAACATTCTTTGTTTAGACAGAAAATTTAATCTCATATGAGGGAGTATTTTAAGCTTAATAAAACTGCAGAAGTTGATCCCTTTGGTTTGTGGTTGGCCCATAAGGCAGTGATTTGAGGCCTATTGATACAGCAAAGCTCCCAGTAAAAATAAAAAATAAACGTTAGAAATGCTAAACTATAAGCAGCCTTATAGGAAATCACCACAATAGAGGCACAGCTTCATAAAGATCCCTCACGTGAGGTACAGTTGTGTTCAACATAATAGCAGTGTGTTTGAAAAAGTGAATAAAGCTCAAATTCCTTCTAATAGCTTTTATTTCCATACACACAAATATATTGGGAACACTACACATTCTATTCCAAATCAAAATGTGAAGAAAAATATATCAAATTTGTGTTGTTCCTCTAAAAAGATTGAAGAAAAGTGAATATTAGACTGTTCAAAAAAAATAGCAGTGTTTGTATTCTTCTTTACAAACTCAAACATTCACTATATAAACTAAAAAATGTTTGAAGATTTTGCTTTCCTTTGAATCACTTAACTAATATTTAGTTGTATAACCACTGTTTCTGAGAACTTCTGTACATCTGTGTTGCATGGAGTCAACCAACTTCTGGCAGGTATTCCAGCCCAAAATGATTGGACTACATTTCACAGTTCTTCTCTATTTCTTGGCTTTGCCTCAGAAACTGCATTTTTTATGTCACCCCACAAGTTTTCTATTGGATTAAGATCCGGGGATTGGGCTGGCCACTCCATAACGTCTATCTTGTTGGTCTGGAACCAAGATGTTGCACTTTACTGGTGTGTTTGGGGTCGTTGTCTTGTTGGACACCCATTTCAAGGGCATTTCCTCTTCAGCATAAGGCAGCATGACCTCAAATATTCTGATGTATTCAAACTGATCCATGATCCCTGGTATGCGATAAATAGGCCCAACACCTTAGTTTGAGAAACATCCCCATATCATGATGCTTCCGCCACTATGCTTCACTGTCTTCACAGTGTTTGGAGGACATCTGACAAACTGTATCCGGCCACTAGACCCAAAAAGAACTATCTTACTTTCATCAGTCCACAAAATGTCTCTTTAGGCCAGTCAATGTGCTTTTTGGCCAATTGTAACCTCTTCAGCACATGTCTTTTTTTTTTTCAACAGTGAGACTTTGCGGGTGCTTCTTGCAGATAGCTTGGCTTCACATAGGCATCTTCTAATTGTAACAGTACTCACATGTAACTTTGGATCTTCCTGAAGCTGATTGTTGGCTGAGTTCTTGCCATTTTAGCTATTCTTCTATCCATTCGAATGGTAGTTTTTTTGCTTTATTCCGCGTCTTTCAGGTTTTGGTTGCCATTTTAAAGCATTTGCGATCATTTTATCTGAACAGCCTATCATTTTCTGCACGTCTTTATATGTTTTCCACTCTCCAATCAACTTTTTAATCAAGGTACGCTGTTCTTCTGAACAATTCATTTTCCTCAGAATTTAAGGGAGAAATGCCCTGTAACCAGCATGTACAACATTTGCTGCCTTCCATCCTTAAATAGGGGAAATAATTGGTACCTCATTTTCAAAGAATGAATGACCTCACTCATTGAACTCCGCACTGCTATTATTTTGAACAGGGTCCTTTCAATAAGTGATTGAATTACAGAGAATCAGCAACATGCATGTCATGACTGTTGTGTCTGTTGGGTTTCTATTGCTCTACTACACCTGATAGTAAATTATTTGCCATGTAGAAATATCAATTCTACCAAAAACTGTGATTGATCAGGTTAGTGATGTCTGACTATTATTTTGAACACAACTGTACATGCTCTATTACAAATGGACTATGATCGTCATTTGACATCTCACCATATGTCTTATTATAATTCCTGCAATAAACCCAGTACGTTGATAGCTAGGAAAATTAAGCCCTTTTTGCAGAAAACTAAAGTCTCTCATGTGTTAACACCTAATGGGAGCTCAAAAATAGTACATTCAGTGTATATAGCGGCATTTTTCTGAGACTTTTATGAAAAGCTTTACAACCTACCCCACTCTTGTGCAGCCCACTCCTCTTTTCTTGCAGAGGTGGATCTGTCTCCTTACTTGGTGAGGGTTTTAAATAAGGTATTGCAGGTTATGCAATTCCCCAAAAAAATGCTACAAGCCACCATAGGACTATCCCGAAACGGGGATAATGTTCCAGTCCAGTTCACCTGATTTCCCTCCTTACCTGTGTTGTAAAGCTTTTATGGAAAAAGTATTGGTTTTCAAATCCTCCCTAAGATTGTCCACAGCGATCAGGTAGGATTTATGCATGAGAAGGGTTCTGGGGTTGATGGAGATGGCGGGGAGACTACTAACACCTTCTCTGCTTCTTACCCTGGACGCAGAGAAGGAGTTTGATCGGAACCACTGAAGGTTTGCTTTTGCTACTTTGTCTAAATTTGTGTTTCGGGGCCTCATATTGCAAGCAATTCGAGCCCTTTACTTTCATCCATTGGCTAATATTTTAGTTCAAGGCACACTTTATCAGAAATTTGACATAGCAAATAGTACTAGACAGGGGTGCTCTAACATAAGCTGGGTTTGTTCGCTGATGAAGTCATCTTACTTTTATGTGACCCTTTGTCTTCTTTGCAAGGGCACTTCATCGATAATTACTTCCTTTGGGTACCCAAACTTGACCCTGAACCCCATTGAAGCCAATGGGTACCTGAACTTGGGCTGTAAAATGGCTGTAAAATAGTCATAGAAAGGTCTAGAGGGCTACAAAACGAAACAAAATGGGGGTAAGAGCAGGACAATTGCCTTGCAAACAAATGTGGATGGGGAAATGTATAAAAATAAAAAAATATCTTGAACCAGGAGGCAGAGGTCCAAGTGGAGTAGGAAGTTGAGGAGGCTATGGACGTGGCGGTGTAGGTGGAAGAGGTGGAGGAGGTAGCCAACACTGTTTTTGTGTTGTTATTTGTATTTGTCTGTTAATTCTGTGCGTGACCTATGGCAATTTTTTGGGGTGTGGCCTGTATACTTCTCTACTCTGACAATATAACAAATAATAATCTTGATTCAGGAGGTGGAGGTCAGAGTGGAGGTGAAGGAGGCGGAGGAGGTAGCCAATAGTGATGGACGAACATCGGCCGAGATGTTACAATCAAATGTTTGCGAACCGCGCGTTCAAGGCGGGCCCCATTCAATTTAATGGCAGGCGAACCTGAAAAACCTTCAGGTCATATTGTCAGCGACCAAATACTTGCTAGAAGTGTATTTTTACCAGGGGCCATTTTTATGCATCTTAATGGGAAACTCTCAAAACTTTGCCCTGCTGGAGCCTAGAAAAATTTTATTTTACGCCACAGGAATACGGCCCCCAAAAATTAGGCATTCGCCTGACAGAAAAGTGATTATGTGGCTGGAGGTATATTAGGTGGTCAGTGGATAATAATTTTACTGTAGGCCAGTGGAGTACAGGCACCCAAAATTATGCATTCACTGGACAGAAAAGAACAAGTGATTATGTGGCTGGAGGTATATTGCTGTATTTTTCGCCCTATAAGACGCACCGGCCCATAAGACGCAGCTAGGTTTTTGGGGTGTGCTTTTGGTGGGTTTGGAACTGATGGTGGTCTGTGGATGACGGACACTGTTATGGGGGGGATCTGTGGATGACGGACACGGTTACAGGGGGGGGATCTGTGACTGGCACTGTTATATATGTGCCATCCACAGACCCCCCACCCCATAACAGTGCCATCCACAGACCCCCCCAGCCCATAACAGTGCCATCCACAGACCCCCACCCCTTAACTGTGCCATCCACAGATTCCGTGTGGGCCCCGCCGCCACCCCCGCCCCCTCCAGTATCTCACTGATGTCACTTGCCTGCGCCGCCTACTTCATTCATAAAGGGACATCAGGGGACATCAGGGAGTTACGCTGCCGCCCGCCCGGCCTGCCTGCCGGCATTATACAGAAGCAATTAGGATATACGGTACTATTAGGAGTGAGGGGGCATGTTTAATAACTTTTAATTGAATAATACATTTTATATTTGTGTAGCACTGGAGCGGCGGGGCTATAGTACAGTGAATGCACCGCCCCGCTGCAATTGCCGGCCCCAGCTCCTCCTCCCAGTCCCTCCTCCGCTCGCACATCGCAGCCAGTGATGTTAAACATGTCAGCATTCTCCCCTTAAGACACAGGGGCATTTTCCTCCCATTTTTGGGGAGGAAAAAGTGCGTCTTATGGGGCGAAAAATACGGTAGGTGGTCAGTGGATAGCAATTATGCATTCACTGGACAGAAAAGAACAAGTGATTATGTAACTGCAGGTATATGAGGCGGTCAGTGTATAACAATTTTACTGCAGGCCAGTGGAGTACAGACACCAAACATTAGGCATTCACCGGATAGAAAAGGCCATTTATGCTGCTGTATATACCGTACAGAAGACAAGGACCATTTTTAGTTCTGGGTGGTGGCGGATATGTGTGGGCTGGCATGAGGAAATTCTATTACACGTGGTTGTCACAGGTGTTGAATTCCTCTGAGAGCCATGCCTCATTCATTTTTAGAAATTTGAGGTAGTCCTCACTGTCGTGAGCTAGGCGAGTGCGCCTATCGGTCACGCTCCCCCTGCTGCGCTGAATGTCCTTTCGGACAGGACACTTGATGAGGGGCAAGCCAAGAGTCCCATGACAAATTGTGCCAGCTCTGGCCACAAGTCAAGCCTGCACACCCAGTAGTCCAGGGGTTTCTTGCTTCTCAGAGCGTCCATATCGGCCGTTAACCCGATGTAGTCGGACACCTGTCGGTCTAGGCGTTCCCTGAGGCTGTATCCAGAGGGCGGCTCTCGATGAGTTGGCTGCAAGAATGATCTCATATCTGAAGTGACCAACACATCTTCAAACCTCCCTCTTCTTGCAGGCGCGGTGGGATTGGTACCCACACCTCTTTCGCTGTGGGTGGAAATACCTCTGCCAGCGCTTGCAACAGCAGAATGCAGCATGTCTCACAGCAAGACCCGGAAATGCTGCATTCTGACAGCCCTCTGTGATGCTGGTAACATGTCTGCCATTTTGTGTTTGTATTCGGGGTCTAAGTACGTTGCCACCCAGTACTGGTCCTTGCCCTTTATGCTTTTTACATGGGGGTCCCTCTTCAAACACGGGAGCATGAAGGCCACCATTTGCACTAAATTGGAAGCGGTGTAGCGGCCTGGGTCCTGCTCATTGCCCAGGAGAATGTCGTACTCGGTCTCCTCTCCCCAGTCACAGACAACACCAGGGATCCCCGAAAAGTTTAAAGTTCCCCTCAAAGCCTGCTCTTATTGCTCCTCCTCTTCTCCTCCTCCTCCTCCCCCCAGCCACCTTCTTCCTCCTCCTCCTCCTCTTCAGACTCCTGCTGACTTGTCTCAGATGGAGTGGAAAGCAGTGCAGGACTGGTGTGGCTCTTGGCTTCCAGGCACAACAGCTGCAGCACAGCATGTCAACGTATCATCTGGCACGTCGAATAGCTTCTGGGGAGCTTAGGGGGTGCAGCGCATGAGGCGGTAGCAGTGGAAAAGGAGGAGTCAGCGGAGGATGGAGTAGGAGAGGAAGAAGCATGCAATCTGTAACACCAAATCCACACAGGTGCCACGGGTTAGATGCTTGATGGCCAATAGAAGGTTCACCCAGTGGGCAATAAAAGCTATGTACCTTACCTGCCACGTGTCTGTGGTGAGATGTATCTTGGCACTGACACTGTGTGCCAGACATCTATTACTTTGCCGCTGAACGTGGCCATATAGTTCAGGGATGCCCTTCTCGGAGAAATATTTCCTTTCGGGGACCTTCCATTGCGATGTGCCAATGGCCACAAATTTTCTAAAGGCCTCCGATTCCACCAGATTATATGGCAGTAGTTGTCAGGCTAGCAGTTCCGATAAGCCAGTGATCAGCCATTGTGCAAGAGGGTTATCTGGCTTCATCAACTTTTTACGCTTATACATTTGGCCCATGGAAGCCTGCCTTCTGCCAGATGAACGACGGCACGGAGGAAGTGGAGGACAAATGGAAGGAGAAGAGGCAGGACATGGAGCGCCGGGAGTGTGGCTTTGTGGGTTCTGACGGCGTTGCTCCCACTGGGCTCGGTGAGGAGGCCAGGTGCCTTCTTAAGGCGGTCGTCCCTAGGTGAGTGTTGGGCTTACCTCGACATATAGTACAGACCAAAAGTTTGGACACACCTTCTCATTCAAAGTTTTCTTTATTTTCATGACTATGAAGCGAATAGAGAAGTATTACATGGCTGGCACATCGCAGGCTGTGCTGTGCTGAATGTGCGATCTGCCAGTGACATGTTAACAGGGGTGCCATCAGGGTAGTAGCAGGGCCCAGCGCTGTCACTGAACTTTATTAAGCCGGGCCCAGTTAGAGCAGCCATCACATATAAAGTGTATGCAGCAACCCCTAGCAGTCCTGCTTTGCTAAACTAGCTATAATCGCTTATCTGCAGTACTTACTATGCACGCAGCATGCAGGCCAGAAGCACACGTCACTCACGGCATGGGATGTGACTGAGTGAGTGACATGCACTGCCGGCCTGCCCGCTGCGTGCATAGTGCGTACTGTAAAGTGATAACTTCTAGTTTAGCAAAGCAGCACTGCTAGGGGCTGCTGCATACACTTTATATGTGATGGCTGGGCTGTTATAACTGGGGCCCAATGTAATGGGGTCAGATCCCACCCATAACAGAGTCATCCACAGATCCCCCCCATAACAGTGTCCTCTGCAGATCCCCATAACCGTGTCCTCTGCAGATCTCCATAACCGTGTCCTCTGCAGATCCCCATGACCGTGTCCTCTGCAGATCCCTATAACCGTGTCTTCTGCAGATCCCCATAACCGTGTCCTCTGCAGATCCCCATAACCGTGTCCTCTGCAGATCCCCATAACCGTGTCCTCTGCAGATCCCCATAACCGTGTCCTCTGCAGATCCCCATAACCGTGTCCTCTGCAGATCCCCATAACCGTGTCCTCTGCAGATCCCCATAACCGTGTCCTCTGCAGATCCCCATAACCGTGTCCTCTGCAGATCCCCATAACCGTGTCCTCTGCAGATCCCCATAACCGTGTCCTCCGCAGATCCCCATAACAGTGTCCTCCACAGATCCCCCAATAAGTGTCCTCCACAGATCCCCCTATAAGTGTCCTCTACAGATCCCCCCATAAGTGTCCTCCACATATCCCCATAAGTGTCATCAACAGATTCTCCATAACACTGTCATCCACAGATCCCCCATAACAGTGTCATCCACAGATCCCCTATAACAGTGTGCCATCCACAGACCTCCCATTAGTTCCCAAGCAAACCATTTGGTTCAAAATTTTTTTATTTTTATTTATTTCCTCCACAAAAACCTAGGTGCGTCTTATCAGGTGCATATTATAAAGCGAAAAATATGGTATTTAGGAATCCAGCTGAGCGTTCTCTTGTCTAGGCTTCTGTCTAGTAACTATGATCCTCTATTTACCTCACTACTAGCAGATTTAGATAGATATTCCAAGGTGGAACTCTCCTGGTTGGGCTGCATAGTTATTTATAAGATGATAATCCTACCTAGAATCCTATATTATTTTAGAACTTTGGCTTATACCTATGTCTAAAAAGTTACTAGGTTGTTTCCAACATCAGATGTTTTCTTTTATTTAGAAGAAGGGTAGCTCTCAGGTGGCAGCATCTATTTTATATTGACAGTGACGGACAGGAGGCTTGAGTGTCCCCAATCTACAAAAGTACTATGAAACAATAGTCTTTAAACAACTTCAATATTAGTGCACAGTTAGTTAGCCTGCAATTGAGCAAGTATTGAATAATGGAAGTCTCTTAGGGACCCTCTTCTCGTATATACTGTTAACGATTAACAACCCCTGCCAAACTCGCCTATACATTGGTCCCTCAAGTTACAATATTAATTGGTTCCAGGACGAGCATTATATGTTGAAACCATTGTAAGTTAATTGGCTTTAAAACCCCAAAATGTCATCCAAAATAAGAGAAAATTAAGATTTAAGAAAAATAAGCCGATAACTAAGACAAATAAAACAAGTACTTACATATAACAGTCAGGAATAGCTGCTAACTAGCAACTAATACAGCTATTTCACCAGAGAAGTGACCTTGATTGGTTGGGTCTGAGTCTGTGGCATTGTATGTTGAGTCTAGTTTCAACTTATGATGGGTCAGAAAAGACCATTGTATGTTGAAAAAATTGTATCCTGAGGCTAGGATCACTGTATTATGAGCCTCTGTCCTACCATGAAAAACTGCACTGAATACTGCGAAAGGAGATACCCCTGAAAAAGAGGTCTCCCTTCCGCTTGAGATATTAGAGATATTGATAACAGAAGTGTCTATGAACTTTTGGAAAAGCCGTGGAATCAGATTAATCTCTGATCTGTATGATGGCCCTACTATTAGCCCCTTCTCATCTATTCAAACTTTGTTTGCCCTACCTACCAGAGAAAGAATATATTAGGATCTCTCAGTAATTAAAAAACATCCGTAAATGACAATTAGTATCCCGCAACCACTAGATAACTTTATTAAATCAAAGGAGCGGAAAGTCCCTCTCACTGCCAGAAACATTTATGAGACCTTTTTGGGTTATACAGAACTGCGGAAATATATTGAATTGTGAGAAAGACCTGGGAGTATCTTTAACACCAAAGAGATGGCAGGAGGCCTTACACATGACTATGCGTGCTACTGGTTATTCCAATCTCTTAGAATTGGATCACAAACTATTGGTACGGTGGCATTATACTACCTCCAGATTACCTTTAATATTTCTGAATGTAGATATTGGATGTTGGAAGTGCCATCGGTCTATGGGGACCTTACTTCATATATTCTCTGATTTTCTGGTATTAACTCCATTTTGGTTTAGTATTCACTGTATGCTCCAGAGTCTTTTGGTAACTTCTGTTACATTTTCTTCAGAGTGTAACGAAAAACATCTTTGGCTGTTTGCTCTCGAGCACTCTCCGCACCTTTTCCCCACGTGTTACACTTCCCATCTATAGTGCCCTAGACCTTAATAATGCCCCCCTTTCATTGCCACAGAGTATCAATGCCCATTGTGTGTTCTCTACATGATGGTACCTTCCTTTACCATATTATCTACACATTATTAATGTCCCCCTGTATTTTGTCCCACCATACAATTGGAATGTCCCATATTGTAATGCCCCAATTGTGATCTAATACAGTAATCTAAGTAATGCCATGTTATGTTCCCCCAAAACAATAGTAATGTCCCCCATAGTTCCCTATTATTTCCCCAAAATAATAGCCCTAGAAACAATACCAGAAGGCTCTGTGCAGACAGATCCACTTGTGCAATGTTATTTGGGCCCTAATTTTGGTGTTCATCTGTGATTTCCATTGTTGTAAGTTTTTGATCAATCTATTTTTAATGTAGACGACAACTGGGACCTCCTTCTAAAGTTTTGTAAAACTTTTACTATAACAATTAAAATCTTTAAATAAAGTCATATTTTGTGCTGGCAGATCATGATGGGTTAATCGTCAGGTCTCTATACAGATAGCATCAGCTGGTCGGGGTCAATATAGTTTTAGTGGTGGTTCATCATAACAAAGGCAGGGCTATTTGTATGCTAGCCTACTTGTGCTTTCCCTATTAAGCCCTAGTCTAGCAAAGGGGAGCACCAAAGCATCAAATTGGCTGTATATACTTTGACTGCCCACCACGCTACTCCCTAAAGAGCTGGTTTTATCCGGCAAAAAGCGCTAGGGCTTATACTCTACGAGGGTTTTCTAAATAGGTTCAAGGTTCCAGCTGGCTGGGGGTTGCTCTTCTCAGGGCATGTGCTCCGACTACAGCTAATTTGAGGTGCTCCTCCTTGCTAGACTAGGGCTTAATAGGGAAAACACAAGTAGGCTAGCATACAAATAGCACTGCCTTTGTTATAATGAACCGCCACTAAAACTATATTGACCCCGACCAGCTGATGTTATCTGTATTGAGACCTAACACTTAACTCTTCATGATCTGCCAGCACAAAATACGACTATTTGAAGATTTCAATTGTTATAGTAAAAGTTAAGTTTTACAAGACTTTAGAAGGAGGTCACAGTTGTTGTCTACAATACCCTCTACTCCCTGGGCTATTCACTGACATTTGAGCTCTTTATTAGTCAGTTACGTTTTGTTGTACTTTAATTCATCTATTTTTAATGTTTGTTTTTAATCTTACCATACTTGTATATTTCTGTTTTAGGTGTGGCAACATATACGTGCATTGCTCCAGATGGAGTATGGAATCCACAAGGACCTGATTTAAGCAACTGCTCATCTCCTTGGATCAGTTATATCTCACAAAAGGTGAGCATCTTTTCAATCAAATTTAGCAAAGTGTAAACATCACAAAAATTTGTCCGCCAAATCCAAAGTTTTTTTGATTTGTTTTGGATTATACTTTCAATGTTGGTAGGCAAAAATCAGAGGGTCCTATGCAGAATGAGTAGAACACCATTGTGCATTGTATTTGCAACCTGGAAGGATGATTCTGTGGCTCTGTCTGCTAAAAGAGTCTGCAGACACAGTGATAGGGACAGTATAAGAAAGTTATAGGGATATAATAGGCAATACATTTTGGGAATTGTGGGTCTATTACGTGGTTAAATGTAATCAGAGAAAGAGACTGAGGGAGTGAGAACAGGCCACTATCAGGTGTACTTCTGCACTCCTATTCATACAAAGTACATTCTTTCAAGCACTGAAGAATTGCCCCCTTTTTTCTGGAAACCAGTTTCTATTTACCATTTGTAATTGGGCATTTTAGTGCTTTGTAACCGTGTTACTGAAAACTTTCACATTACCGCAAAAAAAATAATAATATAATATAGCATTGTGACACAAGTAAATGAGTGTTATTCTTTGAAAGAAATGTTCAATACTACGACAATCATAACACCATTATCATTTCTGTGTTACTGAATACGTTGTACATTGCTTAAAGATAATGGGTGGTTAAGATACAGCAGCAAATGCCTTTTATTTCAGTAATGCAAATTATAACGGTGTTACTGAATGCATTACTGCACCATAGCATTTAGTTGAAAAGACATTACTTCAAAAGAATTGCATTATAATACAAAGTTTTAAATAAGGGCCGGTATCACTGCATTAGTGCGTGTATTTCAAACACGTTTTACTACAAAAGTTGCATTATTACCATTGTAAATTGACAATACCATTGTGCAGGGGAGGAATTCGGGAAATTTAATTGCACCTCTGTCTTTAAATTTCAGAAGTAGTGTTTAATAATCTGTGTACCAAACCCATGACTTTTCATTTATAAATCTAATAATAAAATGTCTGGAAAATGGAAGAATATGGATAGCAGCACCAGCCATATGGCCAGTAGTGGTTATAGTAATAGTAGACTACAGTTCTTCCTGGCTTCCAAAAGGTGCAACATTTTTATTAATGACAAAGAGTATGAGATTGTGGACTGGATGGCTCACTCCTCCTCCCAGTCACAGCAGGATGATGTGTAAGAGAAGTTGTAGAGCAGCAGAAACGGACCTCATCGGCCAATCCCGGAATGCACCAGCCTCGATAAGACCACAGATCCACATCAGTCCAAAGAACAGTAGAGAAAAACAAGCAGGATGATGTGGAGATCACCCCCGAGTCTGACACCATTCCTTGGAGACAGGGGTCACAGCATTCCTCCTGCTCCTCCTCCTTGATCGTCAGAGAAGCCTTTCAGTTGCACCATCTCTGTTTTCATTGCCCCCATCTAATGGGGAACCTTCTTTTTTCCTAAGAATAGGCAATAATACCCCACCACACGCTATGGAAAGTACTCAAGAGAGCCATTTCTTTATGACTTGTATGAAAGCAGTCATCATTTGGACTACCACGAGGAGTTGGTTCAGAGGGAGGTGGGGGGCCCCATGCATAGCTGCGTTGGTGGTAGTGGTATTTGTAGCCACAGTGTTGATAGTAGGGGCAGGGGTAGCAATAATGGCAGTTAGGGCAAATACAGAGTAGAAGCCCACAATTACATATCACAGTCTGATAAAAGTGGCAGGGAGGGTGAATACTATGACAATGATTGTGTGCAGGACAGATCCTTGATGCTGGTTCTGGGTGCTAAGGTGACATCAGCAGCAATGCATAGCAGAGGCAACATACAGCCAGACAAATGGAAAGTATGCCAGCGACTCATCCTTAATTCCTTCGCA
Source organism: Bufo gargarizans (assembly GCF_014858855.1). NCBI lineage: Eukaryota > Metazoa > Chordata > Amphibia > Anura > Bufonidae > Bufo > Bufo gargarizans. Next base: position 322,887,091 of record NC_058080.1, read on the forward strand.
ACCTCCACCTTACATGCGCAGCGGAAGTCGCATCTTTAAACATGGTGCCCGCCAAGCAGGCTTCAGCAGCTATTAGTGGAATATATCAATACAGGACACTAGGTGGCAGCACTGTATTGTTATATTGATAATGTTATATTGATAAGTGTTTAACCACTTAAGGACCACAGGTTTATACCCCCCTAGTGACCAGGCCCTTTTTTTACAAATCGGCACTCCACAAATTTAGCGGTTTATTGCTCGGTCATGCAACTTACCACCCAAATGAATTTTACCTCCTTTTCTTCTCACTAATAGAGCTTTCATTTGGTGGTATTTCATTGCTGCTGACATTTTTACTTTTTTTGTTATTAATCGAAATTTAACGATTTTTTTGCAAAAAAAATGACATTTTTCACTTTCAGTTGTAAAATTTTGCAAAAAAAACAACATCCATATATCCATTTTTCACTAAATTTATTGTTCTACATGTCTTTGATAAAAAAAAAATGTTTGGGTAAAAAAAAAATAGTTTGGGTCAAAGTTATAGCGTTTACAAACTATGGTACAAAAATGTGAATTTCCGCTTTTTGAAGCAGCTCTGACTTTCTGAGCACCTGTCATGTTTCCTGAGGTTCTACAATGCCCAAACAGTAGAAAAACCCCACAAATGACCCCATTTCGGAAAGTAGACACCCTAAGTTATTCGCTGATGGGCATAGTGAGTTCATAGAACTTTTTATTTTTTGTCACAAGTTAGCAGAAAATGATGAATTTTTTTTAAATTTTTTTTTTTCTTACTATGTCTCATATTCCACTAACTTGCGACAAAAAATAAAAAATTCTAGGAACTCGCCATACCCCTCACGGAATACCTTGGGGTGTCTTATTTCCAAAATGGGGTCACTTGTGGGGTAGTTATACTGCCCTGGCAATTTAGGGGCCCAAATGTGTGAGAAGTACTTTGCAATCAAAAGCTGTAAAAAATGACCGGTGAAATCCGAAAGGTGCACTTTGGAATGTGGGTCCCTTTGCCCACCTAGGCTGCAAAAAAGTGTCACACATCTGGTATCGCCGTACTCAGGAGAAGTTGGGGAATGTGTTTTGGGGTGTCATTTTACATATACCCATGCTGGGTGAGAGAAATATCTTGGCAAAAGACAACTTTTCCCATTTTTCTATACAAAGTTGGCATTTGACCAAGATATTTCTCTCACCCAGCATGGGTATATGTAAAATGACACCCCAAAACACATTCCCCAACTTCTCCTGAGTACGGCGATACCAGATGTGTGACACTTTTTTGCAGCCAAGGTGGCCAAAGGGGCACATATTCCAAAGTGCATCTTTCGGATTTCACAGGCCATTTTTTACACATTTTGATTGCAAAGTTCTTCTCACACATTTGGGCCCCTAAATTGCCAGGGCAGTATAACTACGCCACAAGTGACCCCATTTTGGAAAGAAGACACCCCAAGGTATTCCGTGAGGGGCACAGCGAGTTCCTAGAATTTTTTATTTTTTGTCACAAGTTAGCGGAAAATGATGATTTTCTTTCTTTTTTTTTTTTTCTTTCAAAGTCTCATATTCCACTAACTTGCGACAAAAAATAAAACATTCTAGGAACTCACCATGCCCCTCACGGAATACCTTGGGGTGTCTTCTTTCCAAAATGGGGTCACTTGTGGGGTAGTTATACTGCCCTGGCAATTTAGGGGCCCAAATGTGTGAGAAGTACTTTGCAATCAAAATGTGTAAAAAATGACCGGTGAAATCCGAAAGGTGCACTTTGGAATGTGGGTCCCTTTGCCCACCTAGGCTGCAAAAAAGTGTCACACATCTGGTATCAACGTACTCAGGAGAAGTTGGGAAATGTGTTTTGGGGTGTCATTTTACATATACCCATGCTGGGTGAGAGAAATATCTTGGCAAAAGACAACTTTTCCCATTTGTTTTATACAAAGTTGGCATTTGACCAAGATATTTATCTCACCCAGCATGGGTATATGTAAAATGACACCCCAAAACACATTCCCCAACTTCTCCTGAGTACGGCGATACCACATGTGTGACACTTTTTTGCAGCCTAGATGCGCAAAGCTGCCCAAATTCCTTTTAGGAGGGCATTTTTAGACATTTGGATCCCAGACTTCTTCTGGCTCTTTAGGGCCCCTAAAAAGCCAGGGCAGTATAAATACCCCACATGTGACCCCACTTTGGAAAGAAGACACCCCAAGGTATTCAATGAGGGGCCTGGCGAGTTCATAGAAATTTTTTTTTGGGCATAATTTAGCAAATATTTTTTTTTTGTTTTTTTCTCACAAAGTGTCACTTTCCGCTAACTTAGGACAAAAATTTAAATCTTTCATGGACTCAATATGCCCCTCAGCAAATACCTTGGGGTGTCTTCTTTCCAAAATGGGGTCATTTGTGGGGTGTTTGTACTGCCCTGGCATTTGAGGGTCTCCGCAATCATTACATGTATGGCCAGCATTAGGAGTTTCTGCTATTCTCCTTATATTGAGCATACAGGTAATGAGATTTTTTTTTCCGTTCAGCCTCTGGGCTGAAAGAAAAAAATGAACGGCACAGATTTCTTCATTCGCATCGATCAATGTGGATGAAAAAATCTCTGCCCAAAAAAAAAAAAGGAGGGGAAAGGCGTCTGCCAGGACATAGGAGCTCCGCCCTACATCCACACCCACTTAGCTCGTATGCCCTGGCAAACCAGATTTCTCCATTCGCATCAATCGATGTGGATGAATAAATCATTGCCGGGATTATTATTTTTTTACATACAAAGTGTTTGCCAAAGCATAGGAACGCCGCCTCCTCCTCAGCTCGTATGCTTCGGCAAACGTATCTGTTACTGCAGAGTAGAAATCTCGTCTTGCAGCGCCGCATACACCGACTTGCGTGTAATCTGACAGCAGCGCAATGCTTCTGTCAGAATGCACATCAGTGCTGCAGCTGCTTGATCGCTTGGTCCACCTGGAAGGTAAAAAAACAAAAAAACAAAAAAGAAAAAACCAGGCCGCAACGCAATAATTTTATTAACATTAACTTTAGAGAACATTAACTTTTCTAAACTTTTGAAACAGAACAATAACTTTTTTGCTTACCGGTGATTTTTTCTTTTTTTTTTTTTTTTTTTTTTTAACCTTTATTGGACAAACCTCTCCTTCCCCATGGGACAATGTGCAAAGCGCAAATCGCCCAAACATGTGGCGAAGTGCATTATGCACTTTGTCCCAGGTGAAAGGAGAGGTTTGTGGCAGCTCTGTGTGAAAGGGCCCTAAGACCCCTGTGTGCCTGTCCTGTGTACGCAATCCCTATGCTAATAGTGTATCTGAGTGTGGAACTTGCGGAAACACTCCCCTATGCATAGGGCAGGCTGGTCAGGACAGTCAGGACAAAAAAAGGTGGTGTCACGCCTTATTCCACCCCTGCTACAGACACGACATCTTTTTCTTGTGGAACGTTGAGTTGGGGTACCAGGATAGACAGACGGGAAGTGTGTGCCATGTAGCCGGCTCACTACATCAGGGCCTTGGGGCACGGACCCTCCTGGATACAGGATTTCCGAAATGATCTCTTCCTGGAATTTTAGGAAGGATCCTGTTCTCCCAGCCTTACTGTAGAGAACAAAACTATTGTACATCGCCAATTGGATCAAATAAACAGACACCTTCTTATACCAGCGTCTGGTTCTGCGGGAAACTAAATAGGGAGCCAACATCTGGTCATTGAAGTCCACCCCTCCCATGTGAAGGTTATAGTCGTGGACAGAGAGGGGTTTCACAATGACTCCAGTTGCCCGTTCAATTTGGACAGTCATGTCTGCGTGAATGGTGGACAGAAGGTAAACGTCCCTCTTGTCCCTCCACTTCACCGCGAGCAGTTCTTGGTCACACAAGGCAGCCCTCTCCCCCCGTGCAAGTCGGGTACTAACGAGCCGTTGGGGGAAGCCCCGGCGACTAGGTCGCGCGGTACCACAGCATTGAATTCCGACTATATGTAAGTGCCGGAAGAGGGCCACGCTTGAGTAAAAATTGTCCACGTATAAGTGGTACCCCTTGTGGAATAAGGGTGACACCAAGTCCCAGACAATCTTGCCACTGCTCCCCAGGTAGTCAGGACATCCGACCGGCTCCAGTTTTGAGTCTTTTCCCTCATAGACCCTAAAACGATATGTATAGCCTGTGGCCCTTTCACAGAGCTTATACAGTTTGACCCCATACCGAGCGCGCTTGCTGGGGATGTACTGTTTTATGCCAAGGCGCCCGGTAAAATGTACTAGGGACTCGTCTATGCAGATGTTTTGATTAGGGGTATACGCATCTGCAAATCTGGATGACAAATGGTCTATGAGGGGCCGAATTTTGTGGAGCCGGTCATAAGCAGGGTGGCCTCTTGGATGACAGGTGCTATTGTCCGCGAAATGCATAAAGCACATGATGACCTCAAAACGTCCCCTAGACATTGCAGCAGAGAACATGGGCATGAAATGTATTGGGTCTTTAGACCAATATGACCGCAATACATTTTTTTTGCTGAGGATAAGGCCCAAAAAAATTTTTAACTCGGAAACAGTGACTGGTTTCCACCGGAAAGGCTGGGCATAGTAGCTTTCCGGATTGGCGGTAATAAACTGTGTGGCGTAGCGGTTGGTTTCAGCCACAACTAGGTCATAGAGATCCGCGGTGAAGAACAGCTCAAAAAACTGAAGGGCCGATCCTAAATGAGCCGTCTCCACGCGAACTCCAGACTGGGCGGTGAAAGGGGGCAATACGGGTGCGGCGGAATCAGGGGATTGCCAATTAGGATTTGCCAGCACCTCTGGGAGACTAAGGGTTCTACGGACCTGTGAACGCGGTGGCTGTGACGGGGGAGTTATTGCACGTGCCACCGTACCAGCTGGAACTGCCCTTCTGGTGCTCGCCACTTCACCAGGGACTACGGCAGTGCTGGTAGAAGGTCCAGGCTGTGCTGCGCTGCTGGTGTATGCCGCACCATAAACAAGATCAGCGCTAGCACCACTCTGCTGCAAATGAGGATCATCATGCAGGGTAGGCAGAACTCTTACATGGGATCGGGTACGTCTGGCCGTAGCAGGGACCTCTACCTCGTCATCCTCACTAGCCGTTAGAGTGCCACTGCTGTCTACTGGTTCATATTCTGAACAACTGGATTCAGCGGATAAGGCGTCCCCATCGCTTTCATCCATCACGGTCAGAATCCTGTAGGCCTCTTCAGCGGAATACCCCTTGTTTGACATTTTGGGTTCACTAAATTTAGGGGGTATTCCTCTGAGACTACCCAGGAAAAAGAGCAAACCTGCTTAGTAAAAAGGAGTGCTTGCGAAGTAAAGCTGCGATCGCTAATAAAGATCCAAAAAGCTCAAAAGTGATCTTTTATAGCGGTGCAGCGATTTTACGGTTTTTGCAGTGATCAGAAAAAAAAAAATTCTGTCACTGCGGTGGGGCGGACTGAACGCAAGTGTGCGCACAAAATCAGGCCTGATCGGGCGAACACTGCGTTTTTTGTAGAACCTAAGGTGACCCTAATGTACTTATATAGATCTGATTGCGATCAGTATTGATCACTTACAGATACTATATAGTACTAGTGCTGATTAGCGACAGCGATGACGCTAATCAGCGACTAATCGGTGACTGCGGTGCGGTGCGGTGCGGTGCGGTGGGCGCTAACTACCTAACAAGTAGCTAACTACCTGGCGGTGATAAGGGACCCTAACAGGGGGGGTGATCAATGACAGGGGGGTGGATAAGGGGGTGATCAGGGTGTCTAATATGGGTGATCAGGAGCTAAATAAGGGGTTAAATAAATGACAGGGTAATATCTAATGTGTAGTGTGGTGTTTGGTGCTACTTACTGAGCTGCCTGTATCCTCTGGTGGTCGATCCAAGCAAAAGGGACCACCAGAGGACCAGGCAGGAGTTATATCAGACGCTATTTTCAAAATAGCGTCTGACATAACCATTTCATTGGACGATTCAAAAATCCACAGCCTGCCAGCCAATGATCGCGGCCGGCAGGCTGCAGATGAACTTGTGAACTGCGCAATCCTGTGAACGCGCGCTCCTGTGAGCGCGCGTTCACAGGAAATCTCGGCTCACGCGAGATGACGCCAATCGGCGTTAGTGTGACCTGGGAGCGCCGCAGCATTGACGCCTTTCGGCGTTAGTGTGACGGGAGGAGGTTAATGATGGCTATATAGCCATTTGTAAACACACTTGGGAATCTAATCTAAAAAAAAAAAGTTAAAAAAAAAATTTATATAGAAAAAAATTATAAAAGTACAAATCACCCACCTTCCCCCAAAATAAAAATACTTAACCAATAAAAAAATAAACATCATGGGCATTGTTGAGTGCAAAAACGCCTGTACTAATAAAATATAACAATATAAATCCCATACAGCGAATGGCACAACAGAAAATAAAAACTGCCAATTCATCATTTTGTCACTTCAACTCCCCAATTTTTTTTATAAAAAAGTGATCAAAAAGTCACACACATTTCAAAATGGTATTATTGAAAAGCATAGAACGCCCGGCAAAAAATGTTGCCCTAGCACAGCTCCGTACGCATAACTACAAAAAAGTTATAGGGACCAGAATATGGTCATTTAAAAAAAAATACATTTTTTTCAAGGTTTTTAATTTTTTTCCAGTATTAAAACACAAAAAAAAAACTGTGCAAGTATGGCATCGCTGTAAATGTACTAACCTGTAGAATGAAAGTAACAGGTCAATTTTACTAAATAATAAACGCTCAAAAAGAAAGTTTGTCAGAATTGCATTTTTCTTCCAATTTTACACCATTTGGAATCTATTTCCCGCTTCCCACTACATTGCATGCAACTGTAGATGGTGCCATTAGAAAGTACAACTTGTTCCGCAAAAAATAAGCCCTGTGGACATTTGCCTATTTCTCCTATGCAAAGTTATAAACTTCTTACTTTATTTCACTTCAAAGGGTTAACTTGCACTGTGCAATACTGTTTAACTGCATTTTATATGTATGTTGTGATATATAGACTGTTCATTTGCACTGTATTTGCAACGCTCTGTGGACAGTGTTAATGAATATTGAAAGACATTTTGGACTTTGAATAAGAAGCTGGTCATTTTCCATAGCTTCCATAGGGTTAAAGAGGAGCATATTTTAGAGTGGAAAAGCCAGACGTGTTTACCACCAATACCGGAGAGACTGACCTTTTGAATGTCTGGTTTAGCTCTGTAGTTATGTCTGGAAACTTGTTTTTGTCTGGAAAAACTTTTGTCATTGCCATTAAGTATCATTGAATCCCTAATGTAAGTCTAAAAGAGAAGGAAAGTGTTACAATGTATCTGTTTGTGCTGAGCTTCTACACTCCACGCCTACTACTAGAAGGTTCTAGTTTAGCTAGAAATGGTATATAAGGAGAGCAGTCAGAACCCCTAGTATTCTGCACTTAGGAAACAGTGCCTGGAGTGGGAGACTCTGCCAGACTGCATGAGTGACCAGAAGAAAACGCTGAGATGTGGACGCTGAGCCACAGGCCATGGTTCACCAACCCTGTGACCAAGGAGCCACCTGGACTACTGGGCTACAGACCATAGGCCCTTGACCAGGTTAACAGCCTTCTGGGACAGAGAGGGGTAGCTAGCTCAGGCCTTTCCTCAGCATCAAACCCTTCTGCCAGGGAGGAGACTGGAGAAGCCAGCCCTATGCCTCACCTGTATTGTTTTTCACCTGAATTGCTCCAGTAAAGAAGCAGCCTGGTTTAATGCAGACCCTGACTCTCTGGACTTATTTAACATTGGGGTGCACTACCCCTTATCATCTGTTTCAGAGAGCAGCAACATGTGTTGACACTTAGACTGTGTCCGGGGGACCCAGCATAGCTTGGGGCCACCCCAAACCCATTAAATGTGCACTGTCTCATGGTGTAATGAAGATAAGTGACCACAAGTGCTGGACTGAGTGTCTGAAACAATTGTTTTCATGTATAACTTAGGACAAAGCCTCTCAAAAAACTGTCAGGACCAGATCTGGTTTTGGTAACTTGTGATGCTGCCGATACACTGGACACAGGCCCAAAACTTGCCAGAGCTGAGCCATTTTTGGGTGCCGCTAGCTCTGTGTGAGTATCTCCTATCTGGCACATTGCCGGAAGACAAAAACATTGCCGTGTGCAAGATCTGCATGATTAAAATAAGTTGTGGGCATTCAAACAGAAATATATGCGCCACTGCTCTATTGAACCAGATGAAGCAGCAGAAAACAGAAGTGTCAGACAGTTAATGCAAAAAGAGTTTCCTCCTTCTCCCTGTCATCCATGTGCAGTACAGTGTCTTTGTTATCCTCATCATCTATTGCTACTTCTCCCACTCAGAATACTACTCATCCTACTCTACTCCTTTGTCAGCCACTGATAACAGGATGTGTTGCCAGGGAAAAAACTCTACACTCCCAGCAATCCACTGGTGTTCAGGCAGAATTCCACCCTGAACAAGCTACTGCTGGTTCCCTGCATGGCACACATGATCAGTTTAGTAATGCAATGCTTTGCAGAGGGTGGAGGGCATGTCCAGTAGACTGTCCTTGCATTTCAACCATGTGTCGAGGATTGCCCTGCTGCACTTTCAGCAACAAAATGTCTGCCATTGCACCACTTGATCTGCAACATTCCAACTGTAATTCCACCTTGCATATGCTAGAGTGTCTGAATGAGCAGCGTAAAGCCACAAATGATTTAGTCATGCACAAGAACACCTCAGCAGGGAGCATGTGTCATTTAGAGTTAAGGCTGTGGCAGCTCATCAGAGACTCCTGTCGCATGCTGAAGCCCTTTGAAGAGGCCACCAGATTTGTCAGTAGGGATAACTGTGGCATTAAACCCACATAGGGAAAGTCCCATTGAGGAGGAGGAAATTCTGCTGGTGGAGAAGGAGTGGAGGGGTTCGTGGTGAAGGATGCTGATTGTTCTGCTTTGCGTTATTGAACTGCCGTATAACACTAGTCAGACTGTCTAATTCATAAGTCAAGAAACGTGAGACATCAGATCTGTATGTATTCTTTGTTCTGAATAACTTTGTAAAACTACAACATAAGCACAAACAAAACACGTGTGTCCACACATTAAACATTATACAACAGCCTCATTCCATCAGTCAGAGTACTTACGGACAATTCCATCATAAGTCCAGGAATAGCTCAGAGCTCCACTGAATGCTGCTTGCTAGATCTAGAAGCAGTCACGAAATGGAGGATAGAAAAGTTCTGGGTTAAAGGTTACTGTGTCTCTCTCTGTGAAAATTACCACTTCCTATCAAGTCCTGGCATAATAATAACAAACTCTGACCACTAGATGGCAGCAACATCAAATTAACATTACAGTATAATCTATAACAGTACATTGCATACATTTGCTTTAAACAATATGGACAGAAAACTCCTTGTCTGGCATAATTTATTATGACACTATCTATGTAACTACTGCTATGCAGAAAAAACACATAAAAAGGAAAATTGAATCCTATCTATTCTGAGACTAAAACTATAATGTCAGTTATAGGTCTAAGATAAATTCTGGAGGTCTCATTTTTTATAATCTTGACCTCCACCTTTCCAAACCTACCATCTCTGCTTGGTAACGCATTGACAACAAGTCATACGGGCCACTCATTCCTGCCCTCTTGGCTGTCCTTCAACAGAACAACATCACTCACTTTTTCATTTGGGCGATCCTCAGTCCATTTCCTACGGCGCTGCAAAGTTAAAAGATGATCCCTCTTCCATCTTTTCCAAAAGGTGTCTGCCAAGCATTGCACTTGCTTCCATTGCTTCGCATGAACTTGCATAGTACTTATGTTTCCAGATGGAGCAGACAAAGAGTTCACCTTTTGAGTCAATAACATTGCTGGGTTAAGGACCATAGGTGTATCTGAGTCTGAGGATAGAGGAACTATAGGCCAGGCATTCATAATAGCTGTAACTTCTGCCATAAAGGTGCTTAAAGTCTCATGGAACAAGTGAGCAGGTTTAGTTTGTAGCAACATAGCATCCAAGATTCGTCTGTCAATACCTATAAGTCTTTCCCAGACACCATCCATGTGGAGTGTGGAGGATTAAAGACCCATGTATATGGGTTCTTGTAGACTGGGTGCCCCCATTCCGACTCTTTCGACTCAGTCAGGCCGTTTATCGACACTGAGTCGTGGACTCGGTTGTGGGCCCCCAGTCTCACACATCACTAGCCAATTTCACATAGGCCGAACCTCAATATCTGAACAGCTCGAATCAAACCAGAATGTGCATCTTTTAATTTTAATTCTAATTCTCTCTCTCAACCGTCATATTTTTATATTATATCATTAGTATTTTAATCTCTTATTACATTCTACCATATGAATGGTATCAATATTTTATATTTATATTAAAGTATAAATAGTGTTTTTATTGTTATTTTAAACTGCTATTTGTTTACAATTGTACTGCCATACCACATAAGAATGGAGACTTAAATGGTTAACACTCTAATAACGGCACATTTAGTGTTAAAGTGTAGAGGAATATTATCTATCTGTACTAATTTATGTTGGCGTTTCAGCAAAACGACACTATGCAAGATTCTTTGCTAATGACTCATAAGAATGATAATAATTTATATATGCAATTTGCAATCATAAATTGGACTTCTGCATGACATATAGAATGTTAAAAAGAATCTAAAATATGGAAAAACGCATAAGTGCAAAATAACCGCATTAAAAACGCATGCAAAAAACGCATGCGATTTCTTGTTGCCGAGATTTAATCCAGTAATCCAGTGATCCAGGATTTTGTGCAAGTTGCGGATATAAAAGGCGGAGGAACCCAGGTGTTGCTGTACCACTGACAAAGGGAAGGAGTTCCCGAAACGCGTCTGGGCCGCACACCTGTGAAAGAAGCACCTCCGCACCATATGCATGGCCATGCAAACATTACCATAACGGAAGAATTTGGATTTCCAGGACGTTGAGTACAGAATCAGCCAAGCAGTACTTTCTATCAGTCCGGAGACACATCACTTCTGAAATCCCGCGAGATCCGGTATTAGCGAGCTACAGGAGCTACAAGCCGGACGCCGGAATTGTTTCACGCTGCCTATCTACCGCATACGTCCATAGAGGCGTCCACGAGACACACTGGGTGGAAGGTAGGAACATTGCTTATGTGAACCGCATACGATGAGGTTCACCATTTGAATGTGTACAGAAACCTTACTCTATCACTGATACCCAAGGACACGGAGACACGTACCTACATGAGAGCAGGAAGTGTTTGGCTTACCTACCCAATTGCGCTAGTAGCATTGGATAAAGCGCATACGAGTCGGCTAATTCACTGACTATTCAAGTGTGCGCACGGGACAGTCAAGCGCATTATCACCAATAACCTCTCTGATTCAGTTATATATTACTAGTGGTTCTGAATACAAAAGACTGTTATTACTCAACCATCCCTATATGTGGTATTGATTATTATGTATTTTACTCATGTTATTTTTAGATTTTAGATTTTATGGTATAAATACACACGTGTGATACATTGTGGTTTAATTAAATTTTAATTTACTACTACTTGGAGTCCAAGTGTTGAGTGCTCGCCCTCACTTGGATTTTAGTTACATTTATTACTTGAGGAGGGGTGTTCCTCTATATTGGGCTAGAAGCACCTAATCTAGAAGCCCGCCTGAGGTGAGCCACCATTTTGAGTCTTTAGATAAATATATAAATCACTGAAAAAAATGCACCAAACAGATATGTCACTGACTATACTAGCTGGTCATACAAGCAGATATTAAAAGTTTGTTCCTCTGTCAGAACTGAACAATTTTGGTGGGCCACGAATCAAAAAGAATCTTCTCAAGGCATCAAAAAAGCTTGATGTTGACATGGCTTCAGTTAGCTCTATGTGTACAGCTCGGGTGGACAAACAAGAGAAAAGGACTGCCCATCATTTGCTGTCCGCACTGCCTCCTCTAGTTTGACAGGTTAAAACTGACCACGGACCAAACACATCTAAGCCCACATTGGTGAAAGGTGGTTGAGCAATTACTCTGTCCTCTGGTAGCTCTGCCATATTTTGACTTTGTAAACTCCCTCGCAGCTTGCAAGAGATGAGACATTTGTGTATAACAGCCGATACCAAGCATTTGCCACCAAGAATCCAGAAACCTGCAGATCTAATTGCACCCTCTATGATGTGGCACCCTTGGTGAACTACTTGTTCATGATAGTATCTCTCTATCTTTAGGTGCTCTAACGCTTGCAAGGATTCTGTCCATTCACATAGTCTCTCCTGTGGAAGCAATGCATTGCATTCACATTTCCCAGATGACAGTTCCTGAACTAAGGCCTTACCTTTTATTGTCAGAGGTAATACAAACCCTTAGGGGATCATAGAGGCTATTTACGGTGGATAGAATACCTCTACGTGTAAAAGGCATTTCCTCTGAGAAAACTTGGAAAACAAAACTGTTTCTTGATCCCAACTTAGGCCTAGGCTTTTTTGCAGGGGAAGGGTGTCTATATCAAAGCAAAGATTTTTAAGGTCCTTAGCTCTGTTTGCTACAGGGAATGTTTCCATAACTTTTTGGCTGTTGGAAGCGATTTTATGAAGACGCAGATTGGATTCTGCCAGCATTTGCTTTGCTTTACTGAGGATGGAAATTGCATCTTCAGGTGTGCTAGCAGAAGCGAGTCCATCATCGTCGTAGAAATGCCTTAATACAAAGTGCTTGGCTTCTTGTCCATAGTACTCTGCATTTTTCTGGCCCGCCTTTTGCATGCAGTATATAGCTACAGCAGGAGAGGGGTTGTTGCCAAATACATGCACTTTCATTCTGTACTCGACAATTTCTTTGTCTATGTCATTGTCTTTGTACCAGAGAAAACATAGAAAGTCTCTGTGGTCTTCTCTGACAAGAAAGCAATAAAACATTTGTTGCACATCTGCTGCGAAGGCAATGGGCTCTTTTCTGAAGCGCATGAGGACACCTAGCAAAGTATTGTATAGGTCAGGGCCACTTAGCAGTACGTCATTTGAAGAAACTCCTTCATACTCTGCGCTGGAATAAAAAAACTATTCTGATTTGGTTAGGTTTGTGTGAATGGTAAACACCAAACATTGTTAGATACCAGTGTTTCCTGTCTGTCTCAAGTGGTCCTGCAACTTCAGCGTGATCATTGTCTAGCATCCTTTTAATGAATTCAGTGAAATCTCTTTTCACTTCTGGCTTTCTCTGCAGTGTTTTGCTGAGTGAATGCAAACGCTTCATGGCTTGCTCCCTGTTACAAGGCAAAACACGTCAGGGTGTGCGAAAGGGTAGAGGGGCCACCCAACTGTGATTGTCATCTTGGTAGGCCTCTCTATCCATAATCTGCAAGAAGGTCTGATCCTCTATAGAGAGGGCCTGTTTATCATCATCTTTAGTTATCTAGAACACTGTAATCCCTATATTGTCTGTCTCAATGTTGGAATTGACTTCTTCCTTGCCATATAGTGTAGAAGAGTCCCAGTGTTGTGTTGACCTGCCAAAACTTTCCTTGACAATGAAGCTGTTGTAACAGGGACTGAGAAGAGCTGTGCATCCATTTGTTAACACAGATGTCTTCAAAGTGCTAATCTTGTCAGGCTGGTGCACTGTCCCCAGGCAAACTTCTCCTACAATGACCCACCCCCAGGTCCATTCTTAAGGGGCATTATATGGTCCATTGATTTTCTGGCGCACCTTGGGTAACTGAAATAGGTCTCTTCCAAGAAGCAGAAGGATAGAAACATCTGGCTCAACAGCTGGGATAAGGTGAGCAATTGAGCGGAGGTAAGGATGATGATGGGCTGCTTCTGGAGAGGGAATCTCAGTTTTTCATCAGGTATCATGCCACACTCTATTAGGGTAGGAAGTGTGAACTGCACTTTCTTATTGAAGGATTTAATGGTAAAGTCAGTAGCTCTTTCCCTGTGATTTCAATCGTCCCTGCATATGTCCTTAGAGTGTATGGAACTGCACTTGCCTTAAGGTTAAAGCTATCAAAGAAGTCTGACTTTGCAAGGGATCTGTTGCTCTGTTCATTTAGCACTGCATACATTTTCACTGCCCTTTCTCTCTTGCCAGTGGGATACACAGTCACTAAACAGATTTTAGAGCATGATCGTGCACTCTTGCCTTGTCCACATACTTCAGTGCAATTAGACATTACTGAGGAGAGTGGGGTTTCTTGTTGCTTCCTGCCCTGATCTTTCATGGGTTCTACAGTCTCTAGTGGTGGAGGAGCAGGGCCAGGGTGCAAAGCTGCAATATGTCTCTCACTTCCACATTCTGTACATTCTACTGGTATTTTACAGTCTTTGGCAATATGATAAGTAGATCCGCAGCACTTGAAACAGATGCCATTTTGTTTAAGGAAGGACATCCGCTCTGCAATGGGTTTGTTTCTAAAGCCTTTGCATTTCTTTAGTGGATGTGTTTTTTTGTGTACTGGACAATGTCTATCAGGGTTTTCTATGGTATGTACCTTGTAGTTGCTTTGACAGTCTGTGACTTCTGAAGGTACAGCTGTTTCGTGTGTGGATACAGAGGTCCTACCGTGAGGTCTTTGAGTCCTTTCAGGTCTGTGGGATTGATTGCCGCCGGTGTTTAAGGCGAAACGGGATCACTCCGGATTTCCGCTTGCTGTCAGACAAACCTAGAAAACTCAGAGAAAGGAGGAAAAGCGACTCCATAATCCTCTTTGAATTTACCTCCCACAGACATCCATTTGTCTTGCAGATTTGAAAGTAGTTTCTCTACTATCTGATTTAGTATTAGTGCCTCTAGCTGTATCTAGATATGAAAGTCCTAGCAAGTAGCTATCCTCTTTGGCATATTCTATCTCTAGCAGAAGATCACTCACTTCTTGTAGCCGCACGTTGTCTCTGTAACCCACTTTAGGAAAGACTTCAAGCTTTTTAAACAGTGCTCCTTCAATTACCTCTGGGGATCCATACAATTCTTCTAGCCTTTCCAGGTCATGTTGAGTCCTGCTACAGGGTTGAACAGGCTTGCTCTTCTCATCCTTTTTGCATGCTTTGCTGACTCAGTACCAAGCCATTTTATCATTAAATCGAGCATCTCAGCTGGTGATAAGTTTAGTCCTCCAGTGGCATTCAGAAAGGAAGACTTCCATGCCCAATAGTTTTTAGGATTGTCATCAAATTGGAGAAAGCCTGAGCTAACCATTTCTTTGCAGATTAGATATTTGGTGTCATCCACTGCACATTGTTGTTCACACATATAATCTTTAGGTTGAGGTGGTGGGAAGACTAGTTTTTTGTTCCTAGGGGGTTCTCGCGCTTTATTCTTGGTTTGCTGGCAGCCGCTGACATAGAAACATAGAATGTGTCGGCAGATAAGAACCATTTGGCCCATCTAGTCTGCCCAATATACTGAATCCTATAACTAGCCCCTAGCCCTATCTTATATGAATGATGGCCTTATGCCTATCCCATGCATGCTTAAACCCCTTCAATGTATTTGCAGCTACCACTTCTGCAGGAAGGCTATTCCATGCATCCACTACTCTCTCAGTAAAGTAATGCTTCCTGATATTACTTTTAAACCTTTGCCCCTCTAATTTAAAACTATGTCCTCTTGTAGCAGTTTTTCTTCTTTAAATATCATCTCCTCTTTTACCTTGTTGATTCCCTTTATGTATTTAAAAGTTTCTATCATATCCCCTCTGTCCCGTCTTTCTTCCAAGCTATACATGTTAAGGTCCTTTAATCTTTCCTGGTAAGTTTTATCCTGCAATCCATGTACCAGTTTAGTAGCTCTTTTCTGATTTCAGAAAAGAGCTACTAAACTGGTACATGGATTGCAGTACCAGTTTAGTAGCTCCAAAGTATCAATATCCTTTAGTAGCTCCAAAGTATCAATATCCTTCTGGTGATATGGTCTCCAGTACTGAGCACAATACTCCAAATGAGGTCTCACTAGTGCTCTGTAGAGTGGCATGAGCACCTCCCTATTTCCACTGGTAATTCCTCTCCCTATACACCCAAGTATTCTACTAGCATTTCCTGCTGCTCTATGACATTTTCTGCCTACCTTTAAGTCTTCTGAAATAATGACCCCTAAATCCCTTTCCTCAGATACTGAGGTTAGGACTGTATCATTGTTTTTATATTCTGCTCTTGGGTTTTTACACCCCAGGTGCATTATCTTGCACTTATCAACATAAAATTTTAGTTGCCAGATTTTTGACCATTCCTCTAGTTTTCCTAAATCCTTTTCCATTTGGTGTATCCCTCCAGGAACATCAACCCTGTTACAAATCTTTGTGTCATCAGCAAAAAGTCACACCTTACCATCGAGGCCTTCTGCAATTTCGCTGATAAAGATATTAAACAACATAGGTCCCAGAACAGATCCCTGAGGTACCCCACTGGTAACAAGACCATGGTCTGAATATACTCCATTGACTACAACCCTCTGTTGTCTGTCCCTCAGCCACTGCCTAATCCATTCAACAATTTGGGGGGCTATTGTTACTGGCTAGTGAGGGCAGGCGGGATTAGCCTCAGGGTGAGGGCAGTGGCGGTCATCTTAACTGAATAGTGAAATTGCAGTTTTATGCAGACTGGTTGCTGAATTTTATTAAATATGGGGTAAGTCAGTCTAATAGTAACTGATTCTGGAATATCATGTTATTAGTAACTACATATATGAAAATTGAAATTAGGGTCTAAGTGTGACAGTTATCCTTTAAGTATGGTTTCCATTCATTTCCCCACTATTGATGTCAGGCTTACTGGCCTATAGTTGCCCGATCCCTCCCTACTACCTTTCTTGTGAATGGGCACAACATTTGCTAATTTCCAATCTTCTGGGACGACTCCTGTAGCCAGTGATTGGTTAAATAAATCTGTTAATGGTTTTGCTAGTTCACCGCTGAGCTCTTTTAATAGCTTTGGGTGTATCCCATCAGGCCCCTGTGACTTATTTGTATTAATTTTAGACAGCTGACTGTAAAGACACATGCATCAAAAGATTAATTAGTCTTCTTTCCCAACTGAGGTCCCTTTCCTTCATTTTCCTTTGTAAAAACTGAACAGAAGTATTCATTGAGGCAGTCAGCTAGTTCTTTATCTTCTTTCATATGCCTTCCTTCTTTTGTTTCAAATTTTGTAATTCCTTGTTTTAGTTTCCTTTTTTTCATTTATGTATCTGAAGAATGCCTTATCGCCTTTTTTCCCTGACTGAGCTAATTTCTCTTCTGCCTATGCTTTAGAAGCTCTTATAACTTGTTTGGCATCTCTCTGCCTAATCTTATAAATTTGCCTGTCATCCTTATGACTGAGGCCAATGAATAGATTTCCCCTTATTGACAGTGCCACGATTACCCTACCCTTTTCAGATCTACACTGTACTGTTGCTGCTCCTAATTAAGCATTTCCAGGCTCGTTGAGAACAAGCCAGTCTTACATCTTACAAGTAACACCTGTGCATTGATAAATTCAGGCTGCATTGTGCCCCCGTTAATATATAGTTTTTGGACGCTTGTATGTGTGGGTGTATAAACAGAGGAAATTGAGACAATTATTTTAGTCCCAACAAACCACTATTTCTTTTTCGTAACAGCACAGGTGTTTAAACATCATCTGCCCCCATTAAGGGGCAATTTTTTGAAGCTTTCTAATATTAAAAAGCATAACACATGCAATGGATTGGTGTGTTTTGAAATGGACTGTTTGTTAACACCATAAAAATGCATTTACCCATATCTATATACGTTAGTGTTAGTCTGACATTTTTGGCTATTGCTGTCATTGCGTTCGATAATTTAAAATGATGGGGGGTAGCAAAAGAGCACAAATTCGTAAAATATTAACAAATAGACATAACATTTTTTCAAAAGAATGTGAGTTCTAGAAGACTAGAGGGTAGTTAGTGGGTGATTTTCAGACCAATTGGAGCAACTTCTATTCCAGACGAATATATTTAGGTCCCAACTGAATGACATGAAGAAAATCTCAAGAAGTTTGCTCATGTCATTAGCAAGAGTACTTCACCTGTGAGGAGCTGTCCCTGCAGGTTAAGAAATGTCCAGACATCTCGCGTAGCCCTGAAAATCTTGCATCAGCACTCTTATTCTTATGCTAGAGCAGTGACTGCACATGCACCTCTACAATTAGTAGTAGTAGTAATTGTACTAGTGGTGCATAAACAATCTCTGCTCTCAAAGCTAAAACGGCTTCAGAGCTATTTCATTTTTAACCTGACCTTAGATCTCCTAGTTTAATGTTTTTTGATTCCACAATTCACCCATTTTGCTAATTACTGTATTTCTTGGACTGTAAGAAACACCTAGCTATAGGACACACACAGTTTTTAAATATTAAATATTTCCTACTAATTAAAAGTATGCTTTTTACACTGGGGTGATACTCGGCTTCACAAGTATTCTTGTTTGTGATCATTGCCCTGTGTAAACATTGCAGGATTTGTAGACTGATCTTATGCTTCGCTTAAAAAAATAACCGTTGCTTGCAGCACATCTCCCTGTGTAAACAGGGGATGTACTGTGTAGCTTATGCAAACTAAATACAGGATGAACAATTTAATCATCCCCATACAGATTTCAGTGTAAAGACCCCTTTACACTGCACGAGCATTGGGCAGATCATTGCTAACAAATGTTTGGAGAAATACTAGTTACTGATTATCTGCCTTGTAAAGGTGCCACCGATTACTCGATAAATGAGTGAAATGTTTGTTTCCCAGAAATTGCCAGATTGTGCCTTCTAAACAGCACCCTTCCGTCAGCAAACAATGATTCTTTATGTTGACAAGCGATGGCATTAGCAATCATTCCTCCCTATACTGTGAAGGAGATCGCTGCATGTAAATCCAGCAGTCTCCTCCACTGATGAGCAGGCAATTCCCGGGAAGGAACCCTTCCTTACTAACAGTCATCTGCTCAATTGAGCAGTTTAAAGGGGCCTTAAGATCCCTTTGAACAAACAATATCAAATTGTAACAGTTTATTCATTCGATTTGGAGCTAAAATCCATGTGAAATGACCCTTACATAGTTCTCAGGCAATTTGTAAGATCCTTGCTCCCTTTCTTAAAGGGTTTTTCTGGGCTGTTGATATTAATGACATCCTCTGGATAGGTCATCAATATCCAATTAGTCTGGGTCCTACAGCCCCAGGATCGGTAATCAAAATCACGATCCTGGAAAACTCCTTTAAATACAGTATCAGCAGTCCACTTTTATTTTTTGACCTGTCAACTTCTGAACAACTGGCTATGACCATCATTCTCCATGCTGGGTTGCTGAGACTGATGAAGAGGAAAAGACATCCCAGCACTCAGCAGATCAGCTCTTCTCTACTGTAAGTCACAAATGCTGAATGGTAGAGCTCTCTTCAAACTCTCACTAACCTGTAGCAGTGAGTGCTGTAACACAGCAACTTCTGAGCTGGCTGTAATGGCCCCCTCCTTCTTGAATTCACATGTCACTGCTCACACGAGCCCCTTCCTCGGGGCTCATGTACAAAAAAAAAAAAAAAAACGTGCCCAGAACCTGAAACTCCTTTTATCAGAATAAGACAGTGCCATAGACTTGGAGGCAAAGCTTAAATCATACAGGGGTTGATCACAGAGGAAATCTGCAGCTGACTTTAATACTGGCATGATGGCTAAAATTTCTCAGGGTACTCCATCCTCCGGGCCGCAACACAGCTGACAAATCCATATGCGAAGAAATATAGTGACTGAAGCAGAAGCAAAGGCCACTTAGGCTGACGCTGCTGATGAAGCATACGCTTATTTTTTTTTTCCGTATAGAGTCTGCTCTTGTCTCTATAGGATCAGACAAAAGAGGAAACTCTTCTGATGGAAAGATTACTTTTTTGTACAGTTTTGCAGCAGCTAAATCAACTTGTAGAGCGATATCCCAGAAGTCAACATCTTTTGAGCTTAATTTATAAGTTGACCTGAATCTAGGACCTAAGTCTAAATGCTTATCTGGCTTATCCCAGTGGGACTTGAACCATTATAAAAGCAGAGGATGCATATAAAGCACTTTTCCCTTGGAGACTAGAAAGTAATACAGATGTTTCCTTTTTGGATTTATCAGAGTAGTCTTTATCAGACTGTAACGTCTCTTTAACTTCTGTTAAGAGGGAATAATTATTTTCCTTATGGAGAACATAATAATCTTCTGATGTGCATTGGTCCGAATCTGAATCAGACACAATTTCTTTTGTATTGGAAAATAGATTCTACAGAAGATGACATGTCTAGGTCAACAGACGAGTTTTTAACATAGTCATGCTTTTTTTGTCTAAAGTCACTCAAGCTATCAGAAAGCTTATCCTTAAACCAGGGCAGGAAGTTTTTTGCCTCTCACTGGAGAGAATATTCATCAGTATCTCCACATGCAACATAAAGATTAAGTTTCCAATCATCAGGAAGATGCTGCTGGCAACTTGAGAGGCTATGTTTAGATTATTTTTATTTTTTTACCACCAAGTCCAGTGGACAAACGCAGCTGCAGAAGGAACAAGCATAGCATAAGTATATGACCCTTTACTCTTTAATGGCATCACACGTCACTGCTCACACACGCCCCTTCCTCAGATCTCATGTACACGAATGTGAGTGCCCCACGTCCATGCGGCGGTAGCAAATGGGGGGCCACGATGTTGTGTGCCCACCATTTTTGGATCCGGACCCATTCACTTGAATAGGTTCGCGATCCACAAGATTCAGTCCGAACATATAATTTTTTTTTTAGGTGCTTAGACACGGACCGAAATCCCATGGAAGTGCTCAGTAGTGCTTCCATGGGCTTCTGTTTTGTGCCTCCTCTCCGCACCCACTGTGTGTGGGCCGCAATATGGGCACAGAGCGCACACATTCGTGTGCATGAGCTCTCACTCTGTTTTGCTAGTGTTACGAGTGCTGTGACCTAGGCTGTACTGACTACTCCTTGCCTCACTGCTTCAGCTGCAGCAACTTGTATTTATTGTTACTGAAAGAGCACAAACACAGAACTAAGTGGGGAAGTCAGTACAGACAGGGGGAGTGAAGTACAGAGCAGGACTGACAGACAAAGTCGAGTGCAAAGCAGTCATCTTGTGAGCGCTCTTCCTTTGGACTATAAGATACAGGGGGCTTAAGGGGCTTGTGACTATTTTAGTCGTAAGAATAGTCGCAAGTCCGCGTTTTGACCAACCGGGTGACAATATTAAGCCGCACGGCGACTGTTGAAAAGTTTTTGACAGATAGGTGGGATAGGGGCCAATCCAGAGTGAGTCTGGTTGGCCATGCCGGAGGGGAGTGGAAACTCCAGAAACATCAAATTTACCATGTACTCTTGGAAGCAAGTGAAAAACTACGCTAGCCTGGGGCTGGCATAGGTTTTTTCCAGGTGCACAGAATCCTTAGATTAGTGTAATGCAAGGCACCAACAAACAGACCAGTGATGAAAGCAAAAAGGTGTTTATTCACCAGAAACATAAACGTCCAGGACACTTGCTGGTAACAAGGAATAATAACAAAAAACCAGGCAAGGAGATTCCAGGAATAGTCCCAACCAGTGCTGAATGATGCTGTGCACTTGGCAGTCGAGTCACTCCAGATCTTGGGTCCGCTGTAAAGGACAAAGTTCCTGGCAGTCTTCAGTCACTAGGAGTTGTGACCTATACCTGGTTGAGGGAAAATAACAGTGGGCACTGATCACCCTGAGAGACCTCCTTTTAAATGCCTGCTGACCAATCCCAGGGTGCCAAGTGTCCACTACCATAGGTGAACAAATTTCCCTGCACCTGAGTACAAGGCCTAAGGCAATCACAAGTTGATTAACCCATGGCTGGCTCCCTAATCCACTTTGCTCTTGTGAGTCAGTATAATATGCGCCACTGGTCGACGAAGTGCATAAGAAGCGCGTACTCGCGACCGTGTATCCCTTTGCGAACCTGCCCTCGTGCGTACGCACGGACGCATGATTGACTCAGCGCGAGTATGCGAGCGCGTGGACCCAGATGCGGAAACGGAAGTCGCAGGACACACCGGAGACAACCCTGGCCGCGGCGTCTTGTCACTCGCCTGGCCACTCTGTCCCCGGGACTCCGACGGTCCTCCCCTCCGATGTCCACGCGAACGCATCTCCGCACTGGCTCGCAAAGGGGTCAGCGCTGGTGCATCAGAGACACGCATAACCTGTCCCGCAACTCCACGAGGACCCCTCTTGGTTCCCCTGGAGTGCAAAGCAGGTGAGGATCTTACAATTAGCCTGTATTTTGACAAGGTGCACACCTCATCATAAATTAGGCTAATCCCCTGGCAGCGCAAGTGGAAACAAAGACCATTGTGATAACACTGGTGTTTGTAAGTGTGGACCATGCCAGTGTCTAAAGAGTGGTGAGCTGGTGCCTAGACGGGCGCCTACCTGTCATCTTGGCCCTGCTTCCTCACTACCTTGCTATTTTAGCGATTTAAATGCTTTATTATTGTTATTTATTGATCCCTTTACATTTCTATTTATCCACATTAGTTTCTTGTTCCTTGCCCTTTTCTTTTCATAAGGAATGTACCTCTCACAATTAGAGTTTAGGATGCCTTTAAAAATATCCCATATTGTGAGTGAAAAGAGTAGTTTTATTTTATTTTATCATTATTATTGTATAGTGAGGAAATCAGAGTTTTGACGTAGGTCTGTTTGGCCAGGTGGAGGGCAGAATTGTAAGTTATCAGCATAAATTTGTAATGAAGGAAGGGGGTTGGTATACAACTGCTACTCTCAGGGAGAGAAAATGGAAGAGTCTGAGCTTGTGGACCTCAAAACATGGGAAGGAGAGTGATTCTGGGAGAATGACCTAGAAAGTGCATTGTGGGCAAATATGTATTCCGAATCCACCACCATGTCTATTGTCAGGTATAGATGTATAGATAAAGCAGAGAGAAGTGGTGTCAGAATGCTGAATCCAAGATTCATTGACAGCCAGAAGATTAAGAGAATTAGTAAGAATGGAGTCATGAATGTAGTGGAGTTTGTTGCACACTGACCATGGATTCCAAAGTGTACACTTAAGGTAGGGAGGTCACACAATGAATGTTTATGAGTAACAGGGTTTTTATGGGAGATGGGGAAGGGGTTGAAGTCAGAATAGGCTGTGCCAGGGCTAGGCGAGATATCCCCGAAGACAGAAGTAAAAAATATAAAGAGAAAATAGTTCTCTGATTTGTAAGAGTGCTTATTGTGCTGCACACTGGGACAAGGTGGTTTGAGATCAATCAGGAAGGTGAATAAAGCATGTGAACTATACATGGATGAGTGAAGGAGAGAGAGGCTGATGTGGATAGAATACAATGAAGGGGTAACAGGGTGGTGAGTGTGGAAGAAAAGAGCAAATAACAAAATGGACAGATATACAACGAACATGATTAATGAATAGTTGGAAAATGCATTTGCGTATCTCTCATAGCCTATATCTCCTGCCCTGTCTAACTGCCATGTTTAACTGCACGATGAAGACACTTTGTGAAAGAAGACCCATGCCCAAACCCTGCACCAATGCCCCCTTTACAGTGTCAAAATTTATAGGCCAGTGAGTCCTTGGATCTATGCGTAATCAAGCTCGTTTAGTCTAATTAACAAGTTGACTACAATACCACAGCAGGAAGTGCAATGAAAACACTAACACATTGCCCCGTACAGAACCTGTCCCTGTATTGGGGCCTAATCCCTATATGAACCCTTATTACAAAGCCCTACATGACATGTTTCGTTCTATAAAAACGGAACTCATCAGGGGACTCAATGAACTGAAGGGAATACTAGAAAAAATTAAGGGGAAACAAAAAGTACATAAAACAATGGTCACTTACAATCCTATATGACAAACTCCACATAAAAAGACCATATTGGTCGTAAATGTAGGTTTCTACTTACTGGTTGCGACTACAGGAAAATTCCTTATAGTGTAGAATGTAGGGACATTTAATGATAAACGTCTATACCGAGGTGTAGGGAAGTGTCCCCAATCCACCTCCGTCTCACCGTAAGTTGTGGGTATTTGGGAGAGTGCTGAATTGCGCCATCTTCCGTTTAAATAAGAAAGGTATCCGGCTTGGTCCACCCCCGTAAGTCCGCCTCACCTGGCTGTCATGACCCGCAAGCGTGACTCGCAGGTGGGCTCCAGCAGCGTGCGCTCAGCACCGGAAGCAGGCACCACAAGATCTACGGGTTGCCGGAAGTGAAGTTAAAAACTGTGTGTCCATGTCACCCGAAGCTAGGCAACCGGGTGACGCTCAGACACACAGTCCACTTGCGCCATTAATATGTTTGATAGCTGGTAAGTTCAGCTAAATCGCATCAAAATGGATTTAATAGGCTTGAGCCCTGAGTACATTTTTTTTGATACAGGTTATAAACACTGATAGTGTGTGCCCAGAAAAGTTAATAAGCACTAGACTAAGTGCATATGCGGAAGAATTATCTATTCTCATATGTATTGTTTTAAATGAAGCAGATAAAATTAAGCTGCTCATTAAGACCTAAGGGGTATGCGGTTTTGAGATAGAAGATCCATTTTGCCTCACACTGGAGGATTCTCCTATCCCAATCACCGCGTCTCGCCTTTGGTTTGATCTTTTCAATGCCCATAAAGGAAAGACACTCTGTCTTCCCATCATGTTCCATTCTTACATGACGCGAGACAGAAGTGTCCCTTGCATTGTTGACGTCCCCAATATGTTCGCCAATCCTCCTCCTTAATTCCCTTGTTGTTTTACCAACATATTCTTTACCACAGGCTCAAGTGCTTTTATATACCACCCTGTGGATTTACAATTAATCAGGTCCCTGATGGTGTACGTCTTATGAGTATTGTTTCTCCTGAAGGTTTTGCCACACTGCATGTACTTGCACGCTACACAACCCCCACATTTGTAGTTTCCGTGAATGCCTCTCTCCAACCACATTCTTTGTGATGGTGCTGGGGTGAAGTGACTATGCCCCTGTGCCCCATCATATGCAAATTTGTTCCTGGGCTGGTGGGAGAATACCTTGGTCTTCTATCTCAAAACCGCATACCCGTTAGGTCTTAATGAGCAGCTGAATTGTATCTGCTTCATTTAAAACAATACATATGAGAATAGATCATTCTTCCGCATATGCACTTAGTCTAGTGCTTATTAACTTTTCTGGGCACATATGAAATTTTGGATATTTATTCCTCTTCTCCGATGTATTACTATCAGTGTTTATAACCTGTATAAAAAAAAATGTACTCAGGGCTCTTGCCTATTAAATCCATTTTGATGCGATTTAGCTAAACTTACCAGCTATCAAACATTATTGATGGCGCAATTGGACTGTGTGTCTGAGCGTCACCAGGTTGACTAACTTCGGGTGACGCGGACACACAGTTTTTCCCTTCACTTCCGGTAACCCGTAGATCACTTGGTGCCTGCTTCCGGTGCTGTGGGGTGCACACTGCTGGCGTGTGTTCCACCTGCGGGTCACGAGTCCTGCTTGCGGGTCATGACAGCCAGGTGAGACGGGCTTATGGGGGTGGTCCAAGCCGATACCTTTCTTATGTAAATGGGAGATGGCGCACAATTCAGCACTCTCCCAAATACCCACAACTTGTTGTGAGACGGAGGTGGTTTGGGGACACTTCCCTACACCTCGGTATGGACGTTTATCATTGAATGTCCCTACATTCTACACTATAAGGAATTTTCCTGTAGTCGAAACCAGTAAGTAGAAACCTACATTTATGACCAATATGGTCTTTTTATGTGGAGTTTGTCATATAGGATTGTAAGTGACCATAGCTTTATGTACTTTTTGTTTCCCCTTAATTTTTTCTAGTATTCCCTTCAGTTCATTGAGTCCCCTGATAAGTTTCGGTTTTATGGAACGAAACATGGCATGTAGGGCTTTGTAATAAGGGTTCATATAGGGATTAGGCCCCAATACAGGGACAGGTCTCGTACGGGGTCGCCCCCGGGGCGGGTGCTCTGTGTCTGCTAGGCAGGTGACTTCTATAGCCCCTGACCCTCCTGTCAGGTAGGGTTTACCATTAGGGCATTATGGGAGATATATTCACCGCCATGGATCACAAGTGTTCTTTTGCCACCAAACATTAGGACATCCACGCCATCTAGTGCAGATTTTCCTTCTACTGAAAGTGGTAAGATCCACCCTTTTCCCTTCTATCTTCTCACTGCAATTTGGTCTATTATAAAAAAAAAAAAAATGTAATACCATAGTAAAAGTTATGTTTTAATTATACCCAGTCCACTTGTTTTTTTTTTATATACTTTGGGGTGAGACATTATACCTCTGCATGTTCATCCCTAGTGCGGAAGGTATTATTGTAATTTCTGAAGATGCATATATACCATGAATGAAAATTTGATTATGGAGGGATGGCATGTACAGCAAGCAGGGTTAACAGCAGAATTCAAGATGCATATATACTGTACCTGTATGAAGAAAAGTAAGATAGCTGTTAGATCTATGCCATGTTTAACTGCACGACACTTAGCGACAAAGACACTTTGCATTAAAAAAACTGTGCCCAGAACCTGCAACCCCTTTTATCAGAATAAGACAGTGCCATAGACTTGGAGGCAAAGCTTAAATCATACAGGTGTTGATCACAGAGGAAATCTGCAGCTGACTTTAACACTAGCATAATAGCTAGAATTTATCAGGGTACTCCATCCTCCAGGCCTCAACACAGCTGACAAATCCATATGCGAAGAAATATGGCGAACGAAGCAGAAGCAAAGGCCACTTAGGTTGACGCTGCTGATGAAGCATACACTTTTTTCGTATAGAGTCTGCTCTTGTCTCTGTAAAATCAGACAAAAGAGGAAACTTTGCTGATGGAAAGATAGCTTTTTTGTAGTTTTGCAGCAGCTAAATCAACTTCTGGAGCGATATCCCGGGAGTCAACATCTTTTGAGCTTAATTTATAAGTTGGCCTGAATCTAGGACCTAAGTCTAAATGCTTATCTGGCTTATCTCAGTGGGACTTGAACCATTCTAAAAGCAGAGGATGCATAGAAAGCACGTTTACCTTGGAGACTTGAAAGTAATACAGATGTTTCCTTTTGGATTTATCAGAGTAGTCTTTATCAGTCTCTTTAACTTCTTAACATAATAATCTTCTGATGTGGATTCATCCGAATCTGAATCAGACACAATTTCTTTTGGATTAGAAAATAGATTCTACAGAAGATGACATGTCTAGGTCAACTTACGAGTTTTTAACATATTCATGCTTTTTTCAAATAAAGTCACTCAAGGTATCAGAAAGCTTATCCTTAACCTCTTCTGGACACATGATGTACCGGTACGGCATGTTGTCCCGGTACTTAAGGACACATGACGTACCGTTACGTCATGTGTATTTCCGATCACAGCCGCTCGGCGGGCAGTGATCGGAACTCTGTGCCTGCTCAAATCGTTGAGCAGGCACCTTGGCTGTCGGCGATTGTGTCGCAAACCCCAGGTCAATTCAGACCTGCGTTTTGCGGCTTTTCAATGTTGTGACGGCGACCGGCGGTGCCATCGGGTCCCCGTGGAGCTGTAGGGGGCACCTGATGACATGGAAGGCAGCGCGATGCCTTCCTGAGGCATCGCCGCTGCCTTCCGGTGAAGAGCCTGTGAGATCCACCCCCCTGGATCTCACAGGCCGGAAGCTGTAAGACTAATACACACAGTATTACTCATACAGCCAATGCATTCCAATGCAGAAGTATTGGAATTCATTGTAAAAGGGATTAGACCCCCCAAAAGTTGAAGTCCCAAAGTGGGACAAAAAATAAAGTTAAAAAAGTTGAAAAAGTAAAGTTTTCCCCCCAAAAATAAAAAGTTTCAAGTAAAAATAAACAAAAACGTAATTTTCCCCAAATAAAGTTAAAAACAAAATTGGTAAAAAATAGGGAGAAAAAAAATACATATTAGGTATCTGTCATGGAACCATGAACCAGACGTACAACAAGAGATGAGTGGAAATAAGAAGGCTTTATTGAAAATAAAGCTGTAAGGCAAAAGTCCAAACGGATGGCTAAACCGAAGCAGGGTCTTGCGAAACCAGAGATCAGGAACCAGAAGGGTAGTCAGATGAAGCCAGGATCAGGAACCAACAGGGTAGTCAGACGAAGCCAGGATCAGGAATCAGCAGGGTAGTCAGACGAAGCCAGGATCAGGAACCAGAAGCAGCAGCAGTCTTAGAAGCATGTGAGCACAGGAGGACCAAGCAGGGAACTGAAGCCACAGACCTCCTATATATATGAGCTAGGCATCCAGCTCCTCCCAGTGGGAAGGAGGAGCCGCAGGGTGGGAGGCTACAAGAAACCCAGAAACCAAGATGGCCGCCAGCACATGTCAAACGAAGGAGAACAGCAAGGAGGTAAGACCATGACAGTACCTCCCCCTCAAGGGCCCCTCCTCCGCGGAGTAAGGAACGGTTTCTGAGGGAAGCGTGCGTGGAAGGCTCGGAGCAAGGCAGGAGCATGGACATCTGCGGAGGGAACCCAGGAACGCTCCTCTGGACCATAACCATGCCAATGGACCAAAAACTGCACCCGGCCGCGGACCAGGCGTGAGTCCAGGATATTGCTCACCTCATACTCCTCACGATTGCCCACTTGGACCGGACGAGGCCGAGGAATCGAGGAAGTGAAACGATTACACACCAGTGGCTTCAAGAGGGAGACATGAAACACGTTGGAGATCCGCATGCCAGGAGGAAGCGCAAGGTCATAGGCTACCGGGTTTACCCTGCGAAGCACTCGGAAGGGACCAACAAAGCGAGGCGCCAGCTTGGGAGTGGGCACTCGAAGGTTGAGGTTGCGGGTGGACAACCAGACGCGGTCTCCGACCTGGTAGGAAGGAGCGGGCGCTCGTCTGCGATCAGCCTGGAGTCTCTGGCGCTGCGCAGAGACCTCAAGGGACCTCTGGATCTGTACCCAAGAAGCACGTAGGACGGAAAGGTGATCCTCCACAGCCGGAATATCCTGGGGAGAGAATACCTCCGGTAACACGGCAGGTTGGAACCCATAATTGGCCATGAAGGGAGACGTCCCAGAGGAAGAGTTCACCGCCGTGTTCCTGGCAAACTCAGCCCAAGGCAGGAGGTCAACCCAATTGTCTTGGTGATCGGAGACATAGCAACGAAGGAATTGCTCCAAGGCCTGATTGGATCGTTCTGCGGCCCCATTGGACTGAGGGTGGTAGGCCGATGAGAAAGAGAGATGAATCCCCAACTGGGAGCAAAAGGCGCGCCAGAACCTGGACACAAACTGACTCCCCCGATCCGACACAATCTCCTTGGGCAAACCGTGCAACCGGAAGACCTCCCTGGCAAAAATCGAGGCCAACTCTTGTGCAGAGGGTAACTTCTTGAGAGGTACACAGTGGCACATTTTGGAAAACCGATCCACTATCATGAGAATGACCGTATGGCCTCGGGATGCAGGGAGGTCCACAATGAAATCCATCCCCAGGTGTGACCATGGACGCTCCCCGGTGGCTATGGGTTGCAAAAGGCCCAACGGAAGGTGCCGAGGGGACTTACTCTGGGCACAAACGGAGCATGCCGCTACATATGCGGCGATGTCGGAACGTAGAGAAGGCCACCAGAACAGACGTGAAACAGCCCAGGACAGCTGATTCTTTCCAGGATGCCCCGCGGCCTTGGAGTTATGGTAGGTTCGCAACAACCGAGTGCGCAACTCCTCAGGCACAAAACACCTGCCGTTGGGTCTCCCAGAGGGAGCACCAGATTGAGCCGCCAAAATCTGCTCACCCAGGGGAGAGGTCAGGCTGGTGCGAATGGCGGCCAGGATCTGATTCGGAGGTATGACCGAAGTCGGAATCGACTCCTCCCCGGACAGCTCGGAGTACTGCCGTGATAAGGCATCCGCTCTGATGTTCTTGGAACCGGGTAGGTAGGAGACCACGTAATTAAAACGTGACAAGAACAGAGCCCATCTGGCCTGACGTGGTGTCAATCTCTTGGCCTCAGAGAGGTAGGTCAGATTCTTGTGGTCCGTCAGGATGAGAACCGGAACCACCGAGCCCTCGAGCAAGTGCCTCCATTCTTTAAGGGCCTGCACGATGGCCAATAACTCCCTGTCACCAATCTGATAGTTGCACTCCGCGGAAGACAGTTTCCGGGAGTAAAACCCACAAGGAAGCAGAGGACCCTCTGGTGTTCTACGCTGAGACAGGAGGGCGCCTACTCCCGTCTCAGACGCGTCCACCTCGAGGACAAACGGCAACCCAGGGTTGGGATGCGACAGAATCGGAGCCGACACAAAGGCGGACTTTAGAGCCTCAAAAGCTCGGATGGCCTCGGGCGGCCAGACCTGGGGATTACTGCCCTTCCTGGTCAGATCCGTGAGAGGCTTGGCTAGCATGGAAAAGTCCCTGATGAACTTCCGATAATAATTGGCGAAGCCCAAAAAGCGCTGCAGGGCACGAAGACCACTGGGCTGGGGCCACTGTAAGACAGCCGAAACCTTCTCAGGATCCATGGAGAACCCCTCAGCGGAAATGATGTAACCTAAGAAGGTTACCTGGGATCGGTGAAATTCGCATTTCTCAAGCTTACCGAACAGCTTGTTCTCTCGTAACCGTTGCAACACTCGTCTGACATCCTGAATGTGGGCCTCCATGGATTCAGAATATACCAAGATGTCATCCAAATAGACCACCACACACTGCTGCAACAGGTCACGGAAAACATCGTTGATGAATTCCTGGAAGACTGCGGGCGCATTGCACAACCCAAAGGGCATAACCAAGGATTCATAATGACCGGTCCTGGTGTTAAACGCGGTCTTCCACTCATCGCCCGCCTTGATCCTTACCAGGTTATATGCCGCCCTCAGGTCGAGTTTGGTAAAGACCGTGGCCCCTTTGAGGCGATCGAACAGCTCGGAAATCAAGGGTATCGGGTAAGCGTTCTTGATCGTGATGCGATTGAGACCCCTGTAATCGATGCAAGGCCTCAACTCACCGCCCTTCTTTTTCACAAAGAAAAATCCAGCCCCTGCCGGGGACGAGGATTTGCGAATGTGTCCGCGTGAAAGCGCCTCCCTCACGTACTCCTCCATGGCCTCATTCTCCGCTACCGACAGTGGATAGACTTTGCCACGAGGAGGAACGGCACCAGATTGTAACTCTATGGCACAATCGTATGGGCGGTGCGGAGGTAGGGCAACCGCACGCACCTTATCGAATACATCCCGATACTCCTCGTATTCAGGAGGCAACAGAGAGTCCGAGGAAGTACACAGCAACTTGACAGGCCCATGGATGCAACTAGCCCCACACTGCGGTGACCACGAGAGGATCTCGGCCGATTTCCAATTGAAAGTCGGATTATGCTTCTGGAGCCAGGGGTACCCCAAGACCACCGAGTAGTGTGGAGACGAAATAACCTGGAGACAGACCGACTCTCTGTGAACGGCACCAATGGCCATCCCCACTGGAAGGGTCTCATGAGTCACGTGTGGCGGCAGAAGGGGTCTGCCGTCTATCGCCTCAAGAGCCAGTGGGGAACCTCGAGGCTGCAGAGGAATGGAATTGGCGGCAGCGAACACACTATCAATGAACAAACCACCAGCACCAGAGTCCACCAACGCCTGGGTCGTCACCGAGCCCCCGACCCAGGAGAGGACAACAGTAATCAGTGGTTTGTCAACACGGGAAACCGGGGACGAGGAGACTCCACCCAAGATCTGCCCCCGACAGGATCTCAGGTGCGAGCGTTTCCCGGACGGTTCGGGCATGCCAACCGAAAATGCCCACCGAGACCACAGTACATGCATCGGCCCTCGCGTCTCCGGAGTGCCCTCTCCCCCTCGGACAGGCGAGCAAACCCCAGCTGCATGGGTTCACCCCCAGACAAGTCATCCCCAGGAGGCGTGGGAGGAGAGGGAGGCACGGGTGGGACAGCAAACGTAGGCGCCAATCTGTTAGAAGGCCTCCGCAGGCTCTCCTGAAAGGAAGGTCTCTCCCTGAGTCTGGTGTCAATCAAAATCAGGAAAGAAATAAGAGACTCGAGCTCCACTGGTAGGTCCTTAGCTGCAACCTCATCCTTCAAGGCATCCGAGAGACCATGAGAGAAAGCAGCGACCAGAGCCTCATTATTCCAGCCCACCTCTGCTGCCAGGGTACGAAACTCAATGGCGTATTCAGCTACGGATCGTGAACCCTGTCTGATGGACATAAGGAGCTTCGCAGCAGAGGCAGCACGAGCCGGCACATCGAATACCTTCCGAAGAGAAGCAACAAAACCGGAAAACTCGGCAACCACCGGATTGTTGTTCTCCCATAAAGGGCTGGCCCAGGCCAAGGCCTTGTCCGAGAGCAGCGAGATCAAGAAGCCCACCTTTGATCTCTCAGTAGGAAAGGCATGTGGCAGCAACTCGAAGTAAATGCCCACCTGGTTAAGGAAACCTCGGCACTGAGTTGGCTCTCCCCCAAAGCGCTGTGGAAGGGGGGCAGAACCGGTCATACCCCGAAACACCGCAGGCGCAGCAACAGGTGTCGGGGTAGACTCTGGCGCAACAACCGGAGCGGCAGTAGGAGCAGGCCCAGGAGCGACAACCGACCCATCGGCAACGGAAGCTAAATGAGCCGTGCGTTCAAGCAGGGTTTGCAACGCCACAGCGAACCGACCCAACAGGATTCCCTGCTGATCAAGTCTGGCAACCAGCGTAGGTAGCGAGGATGGCCCTGTACCGTCAGAATTCATGGCTTGGTCCTAATGTCATGGAACCATGAACCAGACGTACAACAAGAGATGAGTGGAAATAAGAAGGCTTTATTGAAAATAAAGCTGTAAGGCAAAAGTCCAAACGGATGGCTAAACCGAAGCAGGGTCTTGCGAAACCAGAGATCAGGAACCAGAAGGGTAGTCAGATGAAGCCAGGATCAGGAACCAACAGGGTAGTCAGACGAAGCCAGGATCAGGAATCAGCAGGGTAGTCAGACGAAGCCAGGATCAGGAACCAGAAGCAGCAGCAGTCTTAGAAGCATGTGAGCACAGGAGGACCAAGCAGGGAACTGAAGCCACAGACCTCCTATATATATGAGCTAGGCATCCAGCTCCTCCCAGTGGGAAGGAGGAGCCGCAGGGTGGGAGGCTACAAGAAACCCAGAAACCAAGATGGCCGCCAGCACATGTCAAACGAAGGAGAACAGCAAGGAGGTAAGACCATGACAGTATCGCCGCGTCCGTATCGACCAGCTCTATAAAAATATCACATGACCTAACCCCTCAGATGAACACCGTAAAAAAGAAACTGTGCTAAATAAACTATTTTTTTGTCACCTTACATCACAAAAAGTACAACAGTAAGTGATCAAAAAGGCGTATGCCCACCAAAGTAGTACAAAAATAGTACCAATCTAACCGTCACCTCATCTCGCAAAAAATGAGACCCTACCTAAGATGATCGCCCAAAAACGGAAAAAACTATGGCTCTCAGACTATGGACACACTAAAACATGATTTTTTTTCAAAAATGATATTATTGTGTAAAACTTATATAAATAAAAAAAAGTATACATATTAGTTATCGCCGCGTCCATAATAACCTGCTCTATAAAAATATCACATGACATGACCCCTCAGGTGAACACCGTAAAAAATAAAAAAAATATAAACTGTGTAAAAAAAGCCATTTTTGTCATCCTACATCACAAAAAGTGTAATAGCAAGCGATCAAAAGGTCATATGCACTCCAAAATTGTGCCAATCAAACCGTCATCTCATCCGGCAAAAAATGAAACCCTACCTAAGATAATGGGGACACTAAAACTTTTTTTTGTTTCAAAAATGAAATCATTGTGTAAAACTTACATAAATAAAAAAAAAATTGTATACATATTAGGTATCGCCACGTCCGTGACAACCTGGTCTATAAAAATATCACATCATCTAACTGTGAAAAACTGTGCCAAAACAGCTATTTCTTGTTACCTTGCCTCACAAAAAGTGTAATCTAGAGCAACCAAAAATCATAAACTAGTACAAACAAAACTTCCAACCTATCCCGTAGTCTCTAAAACCGGGTCACTTTTTTGGAGTTTCTACTCTAGGGGTGCATCAGGGGGGTTTCAAATGGGACATGGTGTAAAAAAAAACAGTTCAACAAAATCTGCCTTCCAAAAACCGTATGACATTCCTTTACTTCTGCTCCCTGCCATGTGCCCGTACAGCGGTTTACGACCACATATGGGGTGTTTCTGTAAACTACAGAATCAGGGCCATAAAAATTGAATTTTGTTTGGCTGTTAACTCTTGCTTTGTAACTGGAAAAAAATATTAAAATGGAAAATCTGCCAAAAAAGTTAAATTTTTAAATGGTATCTCTATTTTCCATTAATTCTTCTTTTTTGAACATTTCTGAGAAATTTCAAGATTTGCTTCTAAACTTCTAAGCCTTGTAACGTCTCCCAAAAATAAAATTACATTCCCCAGATGTTTACTTCATGATTGGATCATTTTGGGAATGACAAGTAATAACTATTTTTGTAGGTATTACTATGTATTCTAGAAGTAGAAGAAGTTTGAAATGTGCAAATTCAAACTACTTCTAGAAGTAGAAGTAGTTTGAAATTTGCAAATTTTTCCCCATTTTTGGCAAATTTTTATATTTTTCATAAATAAAAAGATATTTATTTTTTTTACTCCATTTTACCAGTGTCATGAAGTACAATATGTGACGAAAAAACAATCTCAGAATGGCCTGGATAAGTCAAAGCGTTTTTTGTTTTTGTTTTTTTTAAACAGTTTTTTTTAAGTTTTCAAATATTTAAAGAATAAACATACAAACAAAGGCAGTGTCGCACTGCTACCATTGGTATCCATTCTTACATTTGCAAAGTAATTTACCAGTTGTAGTGTCCATGAACATACAGAGGCTGACAAAAACCCAACTAAGCTGTCAGTATTCGCCGTCCGCCTCCGTGGGATACAATAGCAGCCATCCCCGAGAGAGCCTTAATATTATAGACTGATATGATCCCCAGTGGGCTCCCGGGGTAGATGCCCTGATATTGTCTCATTCCTATTGTACTTTGTAGTAGTGAATCAGAGAACAACACAGACAAATAAAGAAAAGACTAGAACAAAAACGGAGATGCTCGGGAGTGTTTGGGCTCAATGATCCCCCCCCCAATTCAGGATAGTAGAACCGGTTCTTCGCCAGCTGTTATCTGTTGCAGAAACCATGTGGTCCCCGAAAAGCATTCGTGTATGGCCTTACGGATATGTAACGGCAGTATATTAATAAAGCTTTCCCACACTTGAAAGAAATGTTCTACTTTTTTGTCTTTTTGGTGTGACGCCTCCACCCAGTCCATGTGCATGATATAAGATAGTTTCTCCAAGAATAATTTAAAAGGGGGAATTGTGGGCTGTAACCAGACTTGCAAAATTGCCTTGGTGCCCGCCGCTGCCACAAAGTGTAGCAGTTTCCTACATCCCGGGGTGCAGTTGTATTTGTCCTTATCCAAATAACCGAACAGCGCCCTAAGTGGGTCGCGTGGGGTAAAATTGGTCAAGTGTGTGTTAGTGAAGGTGATGATTCTGTCCCAGAACTTTCTTATCATTGGACAGTCCCATAGACCAATGGTAAAGTCCAGCGTCCAAAGTCCCGCATTTAAAGCAATTGGTGGTGTCATATATACCCATTCTAAACCCCCTTCTCGGAGTCAGATATGATCTATGACAGATTTGTAGGATCATCTCTGTGTATCTTGCTACAGGTAAATGTTTGTATGAGAATTCCAGTGCCCGGAGTATCACTCATGGGGTGGCTTGTGGTACCTCTGTCTGCCATCTAGTCATGGGAACTGTGGATGTGGAATAGTCAATTGGTACATGGAGGAATTTGTAATTTGTTGATATTTGTTTCTTCCCCTCATTGGGATTCGAGAACCATTTTTTAAAGTATGGACTCCACTCACGTTCCGTCAAGGCTGAAATCACTTCATTGATATAGCTTTTTGCTTGTAAGTATGGGAAAAAGGGAAAAACTATGTGTGGGTATTCCTTCTGCAAGTCCTGGAGTGGTTTAACCATTCGTGTTTGCATGCTTATAAGTTTGTCAATGTTGGTGATGCCTTGCGATTGCCAGCGTTTGAACGTTGAGTGGGAAGATCCGTTCTGAAATGAGGGGTTCCTTACTAGTGTCAGATGCACCGAAAATGATGCATGTAATTTACACAGAACTCTTGCCCTGCACCATGCCCGCCATGTTGTCATGAGGAGAGGATTTGTTTTTACCATTTGGGGAAGATTTCCGAATGAGATATGCAGTAGGTTTGGTAGTGCTCTATGTGGAATAAAGGCTTGGTCCAGCGTAACCAGAGTGTATTTCGACGTAGAGTGTAGCCAGTCTCGTACCACTCTCATCAGAGCCGCAATATTGTATAATCTAATATTAGGAAAGTTTAGGCCCCCATTTAATTTTGGTTGTTGTATTATGTGCCAAGCTATTCCAGGGCGCCAACCATTCCAGACAAACATCCTATATAGATAGTTTATCCTTTTTTCATCTTTAGGCCTAAGGCAGATGGGCAGCATTTGGAGGATATACAATAGCCTGGGAAACTCTGACATTTTAAGAAGGTTTGTCCTCCCCACATATGAGAGTGTGAAATGTTTCCAGGTTGCCAGGGTAGACTCCAGAGAAGAGAGATTATTGGTATATCCTGATAAAGTACCAATATCCTGGATCTCAGCCAATAAAATTTCAAGTGAATTTTTGGGGTCGAGATCATCAGCAGGACATCGTCCGCAAATGCTGCCGTTCTCATTTCCGTGTTACCTATCGTCACCCCACGAAAACTATGCGTGGATTGAAGATGGTATAGGAGCGGATCCAGGGACAGATTAAACAAGATTGGGGAAAGGGGGCATCCTTGTCTCGTATCCCTAAAGAGGTCGAGGACTCCCGAGTTTTTCCCGTTAATAGTTATCATAGTTGTGACATCAGTATATGTATTAGTTATGAATTGACTAAATCCGTTGCCAAAGCCGCGGATATCTAGGACAGTTTGCAGGAAGGACCAAGACACCTTGTCGAAAGCCTTCTCGGCATCTAAGCCGAGAAGGAGTATTTGTGGTTGCGTAGGGTCCTGAGCTGCGACTGTGGCTGCTACCACTCTGCGGACATTATTAACTGCATATCTCCCTTGTGTGAAACCCATCTGGGTGGGGTGGATTAGGGTCTGAATAAAGGTTTGCAATCTATTTGCAATGATTTTAGCTAAAAATTTGTAGTCTTGGTTCATTAAGGTTATTGGCCTGTAGGATTGTGGTAGGTCAGGATCCTTATTTGGTTTGGGAATCCCTATCACCCTAGATTTTGTAAATCTGTCTACCTCCACACCCTCTTTGTATATTTGTGTGTACAACGTGGTCAGGGTTGGAATAATCTCTGGTGCTAACATCTTGTAATATTCCGCAGTTAGGCCGTCAGGCCCTGGTGTTTTGTGATTGTGAGATTCTGAAATGGCTTGTTTCACCTCATCCTCAGTAATGTCAGCGTCTAAATATGTTTTTTGTTCTTCAGATAGGGAGGGCATGGACAGGGAGTTCAAGAAGGATCGATTTCTCCCCTGGTCTGTGGGGGAGGCCCTATAAAGGTTCTTGTAATATTTAAAAAAGACCTCAATTATTTCATCTGTCGTAGAGTATAGGTGGCCAGTCTCAGGGCACTTGATTCGTGCATTTGGTTTAGTGCTTTTAAAAGGTTTAGTTAGGGAGGCTAGCAGGGTTCCCGCCCTATTGCCCCAGCGGAAATATTTGTTCTGTATGCACCGGGTAAACCAGTGTGCCTGACCCTGGACGAATGTATCTAATAGTGTTTTGGCATCTATGAACGCCTGTTTTGTTTCAGGTGTGAGGGACTCTGAATGGGCTTTCTGAGCTGACAGAAGGTCAGCAATGTAACGTGTTAAAGCGATCCCTCGCCATTTTTTTCTTGTGTGCCATGTAAGCTATTACATGCCCGCGCATAACCGCCTTGGAGGTTGCCCATAGCAATGGGGTGTCTTCAAGATGTACGTCATTGTCATCCAAGTAATTTGTCCATTGGACCTTGAGGCACGTCCTAAAGTCCTCTGACTCAGAGAGGTATGTGGGGAACCTCCATAGGCGGGATCTTATTTGTGGTTGCAAGGCTTGAATAGTGACCATTACAGGTTCATGGTTTAAGGTGTGTCACGACTTTCCTTCTCTTAGTTGGGGTATTTAACCCTGCCACATTCCATGTGAGCAGTTTTAAATGTGGTGAGGTGTTGTAGGTGGGTGTGGTGGATTCAAGTGTGGTACTCATCTGGCCAAGGGGGTATACGGTAGTCATCGGAAGGGTCAGTCACATTGAGGTCCTCTCCCACCCGTCCCAGCGAGCGAGCAAGAGTGGCGTTACGCGGTAGAGTAGGGGGTCCCGAGCATCACAGTTAACAAACTGAAACACAAAATACAACTTGTAATATACAAACATAAACATTAGTGGATGTCAAGTGGCATCCCTTGGTAGGGCATTCAAGTGCAATTAAGTCAAAGCGTTTTAAAGTTATCACCACTTAAAGTGACACTGGTCAGATTTGCAAAATGGCCTGGTCCTTAAGGTGAAATAAGGCTGTGTCCTTTAGGAGTTAAACCAGGGCAGGAAGTTTATTTGCCTCTCACTGGAGAGAAGATTCATCAGTATCTCCACATGCAACATAAATATTACGTTTCTAATAATCAAGAAGGTGCAGACAAACAGAGGAGGGACAGCGGACACCCACAGTATACATCTGCCAATATATACAGAGCCCTATGAACACATGGACTGCATAGTGCCTCTAAGATGCAGGCAAACTGGCGAGGGACAGAAGATACCTACTGTATACATCTGACAGATATAGCAGTAATATAAATCGAGAAAGTTTCTAATGTTACAAAGACATGTCATCCTAAGGCTACTTTCACATTAGCGTTCGGGGCTCCGCTTGTGAGTTCCGTTTAAAGACTCTCACAAGCGGCCCCGAACGCATCCGTCCAGCTCTAATGCATTCTGAGTGGACGCAGATCCGCTCAGAATGCATCAGTCTGGCAGCGTTTAGGCTCCGCTCAGCAGGCGGACACCTGAACGTTGCTTGCAGCGTTCGGGTGTCCGCCTGGCCGTGCGGAGGCAAACAGATCCGTCCAGACTTACAATGTAAGTCAATGGGGACTGATCCGTTTGAATTTGACACAATATGGCTCAATTTTCAAACGGATCCGTCCCCCATTGACTTTCAATGTAAAGTCTGGACGGATCCGTCTGCGGCTACTTTCACACTTAGATTTTTTTTTACAATATAATGCAGACGGATCCGTTCTGAATGGAGCCATTGTCTGCATTATATGAGCGGATCAGTCTCAGACGGATCCGCTCTGAACGCAAGTGTGAAAGTAGCCTAACCAAGAAGAGAAAAAAAGTGTATTATGTTTCCTGATGTCTTCTTAGAGGGGATGTTGGTTATGATTAGCATATTAATTGATTAATTATTGCTTGTTAACCATTTATCTTCTATAATTCCTAAAAGGGGAACATTAACCCATGGCGCTGCCGTAGAACAATCAGGAAATATATATCCTTTTTTTTCAGATAGAAACGCTAAATGAATAGTCTTATACTTTCAGCTCTTTCACATTTACTATACTTAAATAGGCATGCCTATCCTTCGTATTTTATATAATTTCCAGTCAGTCTGTTGACAAATAAAACCATTTGCCGCCAATACTTACTGACTCCTGCAAATCTACAAAAGGAGTGAGTAAGATACTCCTTTTTCCATCCACATTTGGGACACTCATGGGAACATTTAGAAAATCAATGTTAATTTTGTGGCTTAAAAAAGTCTTAAGTCATGGCAACTGTGACATTTTCTGCGACATTTGGTCAATATTTGCTACATCTGTGTTCCTCGGCACAGTGCTCTATGTTTAATGGCTAAACTTGAGATTAGACCTAAATAATAATAAGGGCAATGGGCATCCCTGCTTTTACTGTGCTTCACAACCAGTCATCAGAATAGGACTGTACAATCTTGGTTACTGTGCATCCTTAACCACTTCCAGACCGGGCCATTTACCCCCTTTCTGACAAGGCCTAATTTTGAAAATGTGTCACTTTATGTTTTGTGGTAATAACTTTAGAACGCATTTACTTATTCAAGCCATTCATAGATTGTTTTCTCGTGACACATTGTACTTTATGACAGTGGTAAATTTGAGTCGATATATTTGACCTTTATGTATAAAAATATCCGAAAGTTAACGAGAATTTGAAAAAAATTACTGTTTTCAAAATTTTTATCTCTTTGCGTTTAATGTCAGATAGTGATGCCTCATAAACTATTCATTAATTTACATTCCCCATATATCTACTGTATGTGGGCATCATTTTGGTAATACAATTTTTTTTTTTTTTAGGACATTAGAAGATGTAGAATTTTTGAAATTTTCAAGAAAATTTCCAAAGTCAACTATATTAAGGACCAGTTCAGTTCTGAAGTCACTTTGTGGGGCTTACATAGTGGAAACTCCCCCCATAAATGACCGCCATTGTAGAAACTACACCCCTTAAGTTACTCAAAACTGATTTTACAAGCTATGTCAACCCTTTAAAGGAATGGATATTAAGAATTAAAGGAAAAAAGAGATTACATTTCAAAATTTCAGTTTTTTGGCAGAACAAAACGTAATAATT
This sequence comes from Bufo gargarizans, assembly GCF_014858855.1. Classification (NCBI taxonomy): domain Eukaryota; kingdom Metazoa; phylum Chordata; class Amphibia; order Anura; family Bufonidae; genus Bufo; species Bufo gargarizans. The sequence goes on from NC_058080.1 coordinate 322,927,906, forward strand.
ATTACCCTGATTCTGCGATTTACAGAAACACCCCACATGTGGTCATAAACTGATTTAAGGGCACCTGGCAGGGTGCAGAAGAAGAGGAGCGCCATATGGTTTTTGGATCGCAGATTTTGCTGAACTGGTTTTTAGATGCCATGTCCCAGTTGAAGCCCCCCTGATGCACCCTTACAGTAGAGAATCAAAAAAATTGATTTTTAATTGCTCTATATTACGTTTTGAGGCAAGGTAACCAAAAAATGGTTAGAGCGCTCTGATTACGTCACTGGGCTCGGCGCATGCCCAGTGACACTATTGAGGCTGTTGCCCTCAGGAGTCGGAGTATCGTACAGGCGCAGGCAGTCAGCAATACTGCAGCTGCGCGAGATTTCGGAGGGCAAGAAAGGAGGACGCAAGGATCGTGGGGTGAATAAATTACATGACGTAGCGGAGGGGGGCGGCGCGGTTCGGCAAGAATGTGGGAGTAAATTTATTTATGAGGCGTGCTGGGTTTGGAAAAATGGCGGGCTGGGCACTGCAGGGGGGCGTTACTGGGCACTAGAGGAGAGTAAGAACGCCCCTCTGGGCACCTTGAAGCGTAATTGGCATATCAGAAAAATTGCATTTTTTTTTTCAAAGCTTTATTGAAAAACAAAAATCAATGTCACATGTATTACGATAGCACCATGTGCCGCAGAATGTAACAATGACAGTAAAAGTAGTAACAAGATAGATGTCATCTCTGGTTACATAGTTGATTTATTATTAATTTACTCTAATATCTCTGACAAAGGGCATGGAACATAATCAATTAATGGTCACTGTTAAATTGTCTAAAAACTACCCATAGTTTCCAAAGGGAACGGAATTTGTCCTCAAATCTGTAAATGGTATCCACCTTATTGACCCAATAATCAAGTGGTGGAAGGTCAGTGGATATCCAGTACCGGGAAACCAGTAGACGTGCAGCCATAAGCAATTTTTTAAACAGTGGTATGACCCCTGGAGTTGTGTGGGAGGGGGCAAGCCCTAAGAGGGCAATCTGAGGTGATAGTACAATCTGTGTTTTACAGATTTGGTTGCTTTGTCTAAAAATCTCAATCCACCATTTATAAATTAGTGGGCAGGACCACCAGATATGAAAAAATTTGCCTCCTTTCTCTCCACATCTCCAACACGCGTCAGATCCTGTTTTGCTGTATCTGCAGGTAATTCCAGGGGTTTTATGCCACCTAGTAAGGATTTTATATCCATTTTCCTGTATTCTAACACACCTGGACGAGGTATGAATTGTCCTATATAGTCTTCACTGGAGAATGAAACATCTAGATCCCTTTCCCAAGCTGCAGTAAAGGCTAGTTTTGGAGAATACGTCGGGGTACTAAGACTTTTATATAACTGAGAAATTAATAGAAAAATTGCTTTTTGATCTAAATGAAAACTTGAATAAAAGAAAATAGACACATGCTGGAATGAAGGTACTTTATTTAACATTGCTATGTTAACAGTTTTATATGCTCAAAATAGGTGACAGATTCCCTTTATGAATATAGGCCTATACAAGGCTACATAATCAGTATTGTTATCTCTCTTATGAATGACAGTAATATATGCCATTTTACCAGTTTCTAAGAGTTCACCCTTTTCAAACATATCATTTATACAACTTCAAAATAAATAATTCATGCCTGGGGCAATCATCTTAAAATAATCCCCAGTGTATCCATCGAGCAAGACATTTGATATTTCCCTGTAATTCTTCTTGAGAATTTTTTTTTCTGATAAAACTTCTTCCATTTGTTTATTTAAATGGGCAAATTTATTCCCTTTAGTAAAGACTAAGCTTTAAAAATGCTTATTAGTGATGATCGACCATGCTCGGCTGAACACCAGTTCGGCTCGAGCCTTCGATGCTCGGCACATGACGGTATTCGGCCACACGTTTCCTGGCGGTTTCGCCCCACACATTTTTTGGCTGCTACGTAGCCAATAAACGTGCAGGTAAGTACTGACCTCACTGTAATGCCGTAGCCATGTTGGCTGCTGGCATTACAGTGATTGGCTGGCCGGAACGCGTCATCAGGTGCTATATGGCACCCGATTACGCATGTTCGGCTCATTCTTAGTCAGGGAGAGCTGTGCTGAGAAAGGGACAGACAGTGTAGGGAGTGATTTTAAGAATATTTTTACTACCAAAACTTTTCAGAGACCCAAAAGTCCTTTTAAGGACTATTGTGTGTGGCAGCAGCAATCTATATATTTAGCGCAATCTGCGCTAAGTTGCTAAAACTGTACAGACCCAAAAGTCCTTTTTGTGGCAGCAATATCTATCCTGCGTTAAATATCGTACAATAGTTAGGCTGCTGCAGACAGCGACATTTGCTGCGCCACATCTCCAGTGTAAAGTGTACGCTTCCAAAAAATATCTTTGACATCCAGTGTAATTTTTCCGTAGACGATGTCCGCTGCGGACATTGACATTAGCTGCGCCACATCTCCAGTGTAAAGTGAGCACATCCCAAAAATATTTGTGACATCCAGTGTAGTTTGTCCGTAGACTGTGTCCGCTGCGGACATTGACATTAGCTACGCCACATCTCCAGTGTAAAGTGTGTGCATCCAAAAAATATCTGACATACAGTGTACTTTTTCCGTAGACGTGGTCCGCTGTAGACAGTGACATTAGCTGCGCCACATCTCCTGTGTAATGTGTGCTCTAAAAGAATGTATTTGTGACATACAGTATACTTTTTCTATAGACAGTGTCTGCTGCGGACAGTGACATTACCAGCGGCACATCTGCAGTGTAACGTGTGCGCTGAAAAATTTATCTGTGACAGTGTACTTTTGTGCGTAGACGCTGCGTACAGTGACATTACCGGTGGTACCTCCCCTGTATAACGTTTCCTCATTCCAAATGCCTGTGACATTCCCTGATATCTCCTGTGTCATGTTTCTATATCCCAAAAACCTTTTTAAATTTGTTTGCGCATACACTTCCAAATCCTACGCTACTGTACGTGTGACATACTTTCAATCATATATAACATTTAATATGAAGAAGGCGAGCAGTAAGGGCCGGGGCAGTGGCCGTGATGCTGATGGTGCACGCAGAGACCGTGGCCCTGGTCGCGGTGAAACTGTGCCTGCTGCCAGAGCACAAGAAAAACAATCATCCACGATACCTAACATCTTTGGTAGTGATAATTTCTGCTCAGGTGAATCAACTTTTATCAGTGAACAGCACTGAGGCCCATTGGTCCCTTGTCCACCGTAGATGCTCCCTGGCCCATGCAAGACAATGACGTCTGTGGTCAGGTACCCTTGCAGGTCGTCTAGCATGCAGACCACGCTGATATAAAAGGTTCTGAATGGTCTGACGTGACATTTGGGTGCCTTTCACCTCCCTTACATGTGCCTGGAGTTGTGTGACATTAATCATTCGGTTCTGCAGGGCATTGTTCACAACGAAGCGATCATCAGTGTGGGATGTGACCAAAGGATGTCCAGTTCTATACCTTTCTGTGACTCTTCCAATCTCTCTGTATCTCTGTTGCAACCTGCTGATAACACTGTGACACTCTAAGCTCGGTGGCCACTTCCGTCTGAGAACATCCTGCTTGAAGCCTCTCAATGGCGAGGTACTGTTGATCAATTGTTAGGTGTTGTATTGGTCTCATGATATCATAATATGAACAACATCATGAGGAGGACTGTTTAACCCTTTCGCTACCAGCACCGTACATGTTCGCCACTGGAGCGATAGGCAAACATGGCGCCCGCTCCCATGTGCAGCAGGCATCATGGCCGGCAGGTCTCTGCTGTTTCAAACAGCAGAGACCTGCCACTAATTACCGTGACCGGCAATAATTCCAATTGCGGTAATTAAAGCCTTTAGATGCCATGATCAAGTAAGATCGTGGCATCCAAAGTGTCAAAGGTGTTAGGCTACTTTCACACTCGCGTTTTGGCTTTCAGTTTGTGAGATCTGTTCAGGGCTCTCACAAACAGTCCAAAATGGATCAGTTTTGCCCTAATGCATTCTGAATGGAAAAGGATCCGCTCAGAATGCATCAGTTTGCCTCCGTTCCGTCTCCATTCTGCTTTGGAGGCGGACACCAAAGCGCTGCTTGCAGCGTATTCATGTCCGTCTGACGAATCTGAGCCAAACGGATCCGTTCTAATACACAATGCGAGTCAATGGAGACGGATCCGTTTTCGTTGACACAATCTGGCACAATTGAAAATGGATCTGTCCTCCATTGACTTTCAATGGTGTTCAAGATGGCTATGTTGAAGATAATACAAATGGATCCGTTCTGAACGGATGGAGACGTTTGTATTATCTGATCCGTCTGTGCAGATCCATGACAGATCCGCACCAAATGCGAGTGTGAAAGTAGCCTTACTGACATCCCCTGCGGCCAATGTGGATGCTGTTAATTGGTTTGAACGGCCTGAGTCTCGCTGAAGAGACCCAGAGTATTCAAACTACAATTCTTTTGGCCACCAGATGGCAGGCCAACATAAGAAATGAGCAATAGACAGTAATACAGTCATTTTAAAAATGCATGATTGTTCTAAGTTAAAAATTTTAAAATAGATTTTTTTAGGCTCATTTTTTCATTGCTTCTATTGCCCCCTAAAAAATTTTATGAAAAAGTCACACACACTCCAAAATGGTATCAATAAATATATATGGGGGCTATGGTGGTGCTAGCTCAGCAGACCCCCCCTAGCAGTCAGAGCCTGGTCTCGGGAGGGGCACTTCCAGATTATTTTCTGTCTGCCGCCACAAAACAATGGTGGTTATAGAATAGACTACACAGTGTAGCGATATACTGTATATTGTGGGGCACAGTGTAGACGTATACTGTACATTGTGTGGCACAGTGTAGAGGTATACTGTATATTGTGGGGCGCAGTGTAGAGGTATACTGTATATTGTGTGGCACAGTGTAGCGATATACTGTATATTGTGGGGCACAGTGTATGCTATATGTGTATAACAAACATATTCCACATGAAAACTTACAATTACTTGGCTTGGCCCTTGGGGATCTCAGGACACCACTTCAACACTTTGGCCGGGGGCTTGGCGGAGCTGATGTTGTGTTTTATACTAATGAAAGAGATTTCATAATAAGGATTTGTAGAAGGGGCAGAGGGATAGCAGAGCAGGGAGAGGCTGGTGCTGCTACTAGGGGGTCATACCATGGGGGAGTAATAAAGCCCACCATAATGCCCCCCCAGTAGTAATAATTCTCCTTATAATGTGACAGTGCAAAAAATACCCCCTTGTAATGCCCCCAGTTGAGCTAATGTCCCCATAGTGCCCCCATAATGTACCTGTATAAAATACCCCTATATAGTGCCCCCAGTAAATTCCCCCATAGTGCTCCTCTCCCCCCTTCCTGCTAGTGCCCCCCCATGATGTACCAGTATAAAATGCCCCATATATAGTGCCCCAGTAGATGCCCTCAGTGTCCGGCCTCTGATAGGCTGCCGGCCTAGTGTCCCCCATAATGCCCCCAAATAATGTGCCAGTAAGTGTCCCCATAGATTCCCCCCATCATGTGCCAGTATCAAGTGCCTCTCTCCTTCCCACCCCCCATGTGCCAGTATCATAGTGCCAAACCCCCCCATGTGCCAGTATCAAGTGCCTCTCTCCTCCCCCCCATGTCCGAGTATCATAGTGCCATCTCCCCCCCCCCAATGTGCCAGTATTAAGTGCCTCTCTCCCCCCATGTGCCAGTCTCATAATGCCATCTCCCCCCCAAAAAAGTGCCAGTATCAAGTGCATCTCTCCTCCCCCCCCACGTCCCAGTATCATAGTGCCATCTCCCCCCCAATGTGCCAGTATCAAGTGTCTCTCTCCTTCCCACCCCCCATGTGCCAGTATCATAGTGCCAAACCCCCCCATGTGCCAGTATCAAGTGCCTCTCTCCCCCCTATGTGCCAGTATCAAGTGCCTCTCTCCTTCCCACCCCCCATGTGGCAGTATCATAGTGCCAAACCTCCCCATGTCCCAGTATCATAGTGCCACCATCCCTCCCAAAAATAAAGTGCCAGTATCAAGTGCCTCCCCCCCATGTCCCAGTATCATAGTGCCACCCCCCCAAATAAAGTGCCAGTATCAAGTGCCTCCCCCCATGTGCCAGTATCATAGTGCCATCTCCTACCCCCCAAAATTGCCATTATCAAGTGCCTCTCTCCTTCCCACCCCCATGTGCCAGTATCATAGTGCCAAACCCCCCCCATGTGCCAGTATCACGTGCCAAACCCCCCCCGTGTGCCAGTATCATAGTGCCATCCCCCCAAAAGTGCTAGTATCAAGTGCCTCTCTCTTTCCCACCCCCCATGTGCATCAAGTGCCAAACCCCCCTTGTGCCAGTATCAAGTGCCTCTCCCTCCCATGTCCCAGTATCATAGTGCCATCTCCGCCCCCCCCAAAAAAGTGCCAGTATCAAGTGCCTCTCTCCTTTCCCCCATGTGCCAGTATCAAGTGCCTATCTCCTCCCCCCATGTACCAGTATCATAGTGCCAACCCCCCTCCCCCCCATGTGCCAGTATCATAGTGCCAACCCCCCTCCACAACGCCCCATGTGCCAGTATCAAGTGCCTCTCTCCTTCCCCCCATGCAGCAACAGTCGGGTATAAAAAAAAAAACCACTTATACTTACCTCCATGTCAGCGATGCGATGCAGCCTCTTCCTGTGTCCCGTCCTGTATGTCCAGTGCTTGTGTATTCTAATTTAGCCTGTATTTCAGAAAAGCTTCTGCTGGGATTCGAACCCACGACCTTTTGTGTCAGCGACAAAGCACTTAGCCACACAGCCATAAGAGCTGCCTTGCCACTGACTGAAAAAATATGAGACTTCTACTGTTATAGCTGGCTAAGTGTATGCCTATACACATGACAGCTGCCCTAACACACCCAGCACTGCTATATCTCTATATGACAGCTGTCCCAGCACACTCAGCTCTGCTATATCTCTATATATGATATACACTTAGCAGCTATAACAGTAGAAGTCTCATATTTTTTCAGTCAGTGGCAATGCAGCTTTTATGGCTGTGTGGGTAAGTGCTTTGCCTTTGATACAGAAGGTCGTGGGTTCGAATCCCAGACACATCCTCTCCTGCGGATAGCAGTACAGATGACTATGCTTGGGATTCATAAATGAGAAGTGTGCAAGTTGCCGGCCCTGCTGGTGTAATATGGTGATATGTTTTTTTTTGTTTTTTGTTTTTAAGTAGAAATTTATTTTCACACTATTTAGAAAAAAACTATACATATGGGGTATCGTTATAATCGTACTGACCCAAAGAATGAAGGGGAAACAAAATGTTGTGGGAACAAAACCCGTAAAATGGTGGATGCATTTTTTTCCCATTTCCACACATTTTTTTTTTTTTTACTGCTTCACTACATTGTAAGCCATAATTAATAGTGGCATTAGAAAGTACAACTTGTCCCGCAAAAAAATAAGGCCTTATACAGCTATGTTAACTGAAATATAAAAAAGTTATGGCTCAAAGAAGAGAGGGAAGAAAAATGAAAAGGCAAAAAGTGAGGTTTTCCAACTCTAATTGAACCAGGAAATTTTTGGGGCGATTCATGAATAAAACACTGTTTAGAATTTTTCCATTAAGCTCCATGTTAGAAAACAGCAAGTTGTGAAGATGGCGAGTCCTACTCAAGTCTTCGAAATTTGAGAGTATTTGGAGCAAATGGACTGATTTTCTAACTCCCACTAAAGCACTCCAACTGTTTGAACTTTAGTCACATTTAGTTAGTTTATTGGTATAATACATTGTGGTTTGCAATGGAGCTTTACCATTTTAGTTATTAATTGTTTCTGCTTGTTTTCTTTATTCTGTGATTGTAAGTCGTACGTTCTCAACATCTTTAATATCATTTTTTGTTTAATGCTTTTTCCGAAATATGAGAATTGATCATTGGGTTACTGACTGGTACTTACTCTTAATTTCCTCTTTCTCTCCCTTCCCCCCTCTATCCTTTCTCTCCCTTCCCTTTCCCCAGCCTCCTATTGTCCCATCACTCACCCTAGTTTTTCTTATTCCCCGTTTTTCAGAATTATGTGATTTGTAGATTCACACTGAAGGCATCAAAACCATGAATTAACACATGTGGAATTATATACATAACAAAAAAGTGTGAAACAACTCAAAATATGTCATATTCTGGGTTCTTCAAAGTAGCCACCTTTTGCTTTGATTACTGCTTTGCACACTCTTGGCATTTTCTTGATGAGCTTCAAGAGGTAGTCACCTGAAATTGTTTTCACTTCACAGGTGTGCCCTGTCAGGTTTAATAAGTGGGATTTCTTGCCTTATAAATAGGGTTGGGACCATCAGTTGCGTTGTGGAGAAGTCAGGTGGATACACAGCTGATAGTCCTACTGAATAGACTGTTAGAATTTGTATTATGGCAAGAAAAAAGCAGCTAAGTAAAGAAAAACGAGTGGCCATCATTACTTTAAGAAATGAAGGTCAGTCAGTCCGAAAAATTGGGAAAACTTTGAAAGTGTCCCCAAGTGCAGTCACAAAAACCATCAAGCGCTACAAAGAAACTGGCTCACATGCGGACCGCCCCAGGAAAGGAAGACCAAGAGTCACCTCTGCTGCGGAGGATAAGTTCATCCGAGTCACCAGCCTCAGAAATCGCAGGTTAACAGCAGCTCAGATTAGAGACCAGGTCAATGCCACACAGAGTTCTAGCAGCAGACACATCTCTAGAACAACTGTTAAGAGGAGATTGTGTGAATCAGGCCTTCATGGTAGAATATCTGCTAGGAAACCACTGCTAAGGACAGGCAACAAGCAGAAGAGACTTGTTTGGGCTAAAGAACACAAGGAATGGACATTAGACCAGTGGAAATCTGTGCTTTGGTCTGATGAGTCCAAATTTGAGATCTTTGGTTCCAACCACCGTGTCTTTGTGCGACGCAGAAAAGGTGAACGGATGGACTCTACATGCCTGGTTCCCACGGTGAAGCATGGAGGAGGACGTGTGATGGTGTGGGGGTGCTTTGCTGGTGACACTGTTGGGGATTTATTCAAAATTTAAGGCATACTGAACCAGCATGGCTACCACAACATCTTGCAGCGGCATGCTATTCCACCCGGTTTGCTTTTAGTTGGACCATCATTTATTTTTCAACAGGACAATGACCCCAAACACACCTCCAGGCTGTGTAAGGGCTATTTGACCATGAAGGAGAGTGACCTGGCCTCCACAGTCACCGGATCTGAACCCAATCAAGATGGTTTGGGGTGAGCTGGACCGCAGAGTGAATGCAAAAGGGCCAACAAGTGCTAAGCATCTCTGGGAACTCCTTCAAGACTGTTGGAAGACCATTTCAGGTGACTACCTCTTGAAGCTCATCAAGAGAATGCCAAGAGTGTGCAAAGCAGTAATCAAAGCAAAAGGTGGCTACTTTGAAGAACCTAGAATATGACATATTTTCAGTTGTTTCACACTTTTTTGTTATGTATATAATTTCACATGTGTTAATTCATAGTTTTGATGCCTTCAGTGTGAATCTACAATTTTCATAGTCATGAAAATAAAGAAAACTCTTTGAATGAGAAGGTGTGTCCAAACTTTTGGTCTGTACTGTATATTTGAGGCAAAATAGGATGAAAGGAAGAGAGGGGATTAAAGGGGTGTTCCAGTACCATCCGGTCCCTGCTCCGCTCCACATTCTGTTGATCCTGTCCTGGTAAGAAATGGCTGTGAATGCTGCTCAGACAATCTGTGGCTGCAGTGATTACCTGCTGCAATCCCAGCCATGTCCTTCAGTGTTGTGTGAAGGTAACAGGAGCATTAGTAGAATGCAGTGGCAACCTAGATACCATTGGAATATCAGCAGCAGAGGATCAAGTAGGTGAGTGTAAGGCCTCTTTCACACGACAGTATGTCCATTTCAGTGTTTTGCGGTCCGTTTTTCACGGATCCGTTGTTCCGTTTTTTTGCTTCCGTTGTGGTTCCGTTTCCGTTCCGTTGTTCCGTTCCGTTTTTCCGTATGGCAAATACAGTATACAGTAATTTCATATAAAAAATTGGGCTGGGCATAACATTTTCAATAGATGGTTCCGCAAAAAACGGAACGGATACGGAAGACATACGGATGCATTTCCGTATGCATTCCGTTTTTTTGCGGACCCATAGACTTTAATGGAGTCACGGAACGTGATTTGCGGCCAAATATAGGACATGTTCTATCTTTCAACGGAACGGAAAAACGGAAATACGGAAACGGAATGCATACGGAACACATTCCGTTTTTTTTGCGGAACCATTAAAAAATGAATGGTTCCGTATACGGACCGTATACGGACCGCAAAAAACGGCCCGCAAAACGGAAAAAAAAAACGGTCGTGTGAAAGAGGCCTAAGCCCATGATTTTTTAACCATTTCATTGTCATGGCAGATCTTTTTTTGTGTACTACACTGCCCATTTAAGGTAGGAATTGTTGGAATATTTTTAATTTTGTGTGTTTTTTATGTTTAGTGCTCCTTTAATCAAAGAGAGCGGATTGTTTCCTGTCTGTTAATGTGATTCTAGGTAATTGTTATTGTATATAAAAGTATTTCACCACTGACGAAATACTTACGTTTTCATGCAATTTATTAATTGTTGTATAAAAACATTATTATTTTAGCTGAAGTCACTAGAAACAGCTGCAAACATTGCAAGAGAGCTTTCAGAGCACACAAGAAGTCGTCTGAATGCAGGAGATATTACCTATTCTGTTCGAGCAATGGATCAGCTAGTGGACCTATTGGATGTACAGCTAAGGAATTTGACTCCAGGTGGAAAAGATAGTGCTGCTCGAAGTTTAAATAAGGTAATTTGCATAGTTCAATAAAACTGTTTATTCTGTCATCCTGAAATAAATGATTAAACATATTCTTAGCAACGGAAATTTTACTGTGCTTCTGAATCCGTTAAGCGACTCCATGCTGTCTTTCTGTGTAAGCAGCAAAAAAATTGTTTGCAAAAATAGTTAATAAAAAAATAATAAACATTTTGGTTCCAAATTTTTATATTTCAGTAGCTGATAACATTTTTTTATGATGAAAGTCCCAGTTGTGACATGTCCACAGATTAAATGTGTTGAAAAATGAAAAAAGTAGCCTGCATAATTTTTGTGTCCAGTGGCATCATGTATCTGTATATTTGACCATCTTGCACTTTACAGCAGGATGGCTTCTGAAGTATAGCGTGCCTTTGACCCTGGAGAAACATGAACTTTTACAGTCAAGATCAAAATAAAAAAAGAAACCTATGTGGTCATTTGCGCTTAAGTTATGTAGAGGCGCTGGCCTCTACATAACTTAGGTTCATTCTCCGCCGGTGTCCAAAAGCCATAAATCTACTCCAGCTCCGTAAAGGTATAACTCCTACAAAAGTATGCAAATTAGCTCTTTTTGCCTTAGCTAAACCAGTACCTCAGCTATACTGGGGAGATTTCCTTTCATCAGTACAAATCAAAGAAAACTAGCTGGCTGAGAGGCCTCCTTGTGGAGAAGGGTAAATTTACACAGGATTTTATCCACTAAAAAATCATCCACATATCCAATGGCGGCAGAAACCGCTGTGCTGTGTCGTTGTCTCTGCCGTGGGTTTTTATGTGGAGTTGCTTTAGATTTAGCTCAGTTCAATGGAGCTAAACTGTGAGCATACTCCCACTATGGCTTTGCGAGGAGTCAGCGTGGTAATCGCTCCTAGAATGGAGCTGCACATTCTTGGTACAGCCTTGAAAACTGCATGACAAAAACGTTTGGCTGCATGAACTGCAGCGTGACCAACCATTGAAAACAGTTGGTGCATCTTTAGAGCAAATTCGGACCATTTTTTTAGCACTTAATCTGCTTTGAAACCCGTTCCCAAAATCCTCCATATGAACCTTCCGTAAGCAGTCTTATTGACCAAGCAATGCTCCTCTGGGAAAAAGGGTATGCAAATTAGCTCTGTGCAAATCTCAAGCATGTAGACTCTCTCGAAGGTTGTTTGCAGCACACAGTACACTGAACAGTGTTTGAGAATGTACAAAAAGTTTATCCACATGCTGCAGAAAAAAAATCACAGCATATTGATGACTTATCCTGATGATAGATCATGAATGAAAATATGTAAAAAAAAAACTTAAATTTAAGTTTCAATTCTTTTGTGCAGTCTTTAAACATGGCGCCCGCTCATGTGTGCAGCAAGCTCCATAGCTGGTGGCTAATGTCTGCGACCGGCAATAATCATGGACATTACAGCCTTTAGATGCCATGATCAAGTGTGATCACGGCATTTTAAGGGTGAAAAACCCGGAAGTGAGTGCCGGTTAAGACCGGCATCCTTGTGCGTTGATTGGGGATACCAGTCATTAATTATAATACGCTGGGTCTCTGTGAAGAGACCCAGCATATTAGAGCTGCAGTTCCTATTTTGCAGGTGGCATGCACCATAGCAGATCAGCAATCCATGTATTACTACACTCCTTATGGGAGTATAGTAATATTCTATAAAATAAAAAAATAAATAAAAAAAGCTGTGGACATTGTAGCCTCCTAGAGGGGCTAACAAAAAAGTACAAAACAAAGTACAAAAATAAAAATATTATTCACCCTTTCCTTAGAAAAAAAAACATAATAAAAAAGATAAACATCATGGGCATCACTGTGTCCATAAAAATATATCTCTCACTCATCCTCTTCAGATTACCATGAATCTTTTGCCAAATAAATGACAAGGACAAGGAAAATCTCTCCTCATCAGGTAAACCAGAATACCCCTCTCCAGAGAATGTCCCAAACTGCGGATGAAACCCATATGCACCAAAAAATGGTGACTTATCAGAGGACTCCTGGCGAAGGTTATTTAAAGCAAACTCAGCAAGGGACAAAAAAGAATACAAATCCTCTGATTCTCTGCCACAAAACAGCACAGATATGTCTCCAGATTCTGATTGACACGTTTGGTCTGACCATTCGACTGCGGTTAAAAAAAGCAGAAGAGAACAACAACTGAACCCCTAAGCGAGAACAGAAGGCCTTCCAGAATCTGAAAACAAATTGCGTGCCCCGATCAGAAACGATGTCTGAAGGAATGCCATGCAATTTAACAATGTGATCAACAAACGCTTGCGCCAGCGTCTTAGCTTTGTGTAACCCAGGAAAGGGAATGAAATGCGCCATTTTGCTAAAACGGTCCACTACCACCAGAATAACAGTCTTCCCCGAGGAACGAGGCAGGTCTGTAATGAAGTCCAGATGCGTCCAGGGACAGGAAGGAATGGGTAACAGGAGGAGAGAACCCGATGGCCGTAAATGAGGGACCTTGGCACGAGCGCAGGTCTCGTAGGCTGCCACAAAACCCTCAACCGTCTTACGAAGAGCCGGCCACCAGAATCTCCAAGCAATGAGATCCACTGTGGCTCTACTCCCTGGGTGCCCAGCAAGGACAGTATTGTGGTGCTCCTTAAAAACCTTGTGTCGTAAAGCAAGAGGCACAAAAACCTCCCAGGAGGACAAAGATCAGAAGCCTCTGCCTGGGCTGCCTGCCTTTTAAATCAAGATAAAGAGCAGAGATGACCACCCCTTCAGCAAAAATGGGACCAGGGTCTTCAAAGTTCCCCCCTCCCGAAAAAACAACGTGACAGGGCATCCGCCTTCACATTTTTAACCCCAGGGTGGAACGTAACAACAAAATTAAACCTAGAAAAGAACAAAGACCATCTGGCCTGTCTCGGGTTCAGACACTTGGCCAATTCCAAGTAAGCCAGATTCTTATGGTCGGTAAACACGGTAATAGGGTGTCTGGCTCCCTCTAACCAATGGCACCATTCCTCAAAAGCTAATTTGATGGCCAACAACTCCCTATCTCCCACATCGTAATTTCTCTGTGCAGAGGAGAGTTTCCTTGAGAAAAAAGCACACTGTCGCCATTTGGCAGGAGAGGAACCCTGAGATAAGACCGCACCCACATCCACCTCAGAAGCATCCACCTCAACAATAAAAGGTAGAGAGACATCAGGTTGTACCAAAATGGGAGCAGAAGCAAAACTCTCCTTAATACTAGAAAAGGCTTTAAGCGCATCTACCGACCACAAGGAAAAATCCACCCCCTTTTTAGTCATATCAGTGAGTGGCTTAACAACAGAGGAATAATTCAGAAATTAACTTTCTGTAATTGGCAAAACCCAAAAACCGCATCAGCGACTTTTGATTCTCAGGAAGCTCCCAATTAAGCACAGCGCGGACCTTCTCAGGGTCCATCCGAAAACCAGAAGCGGAGAGAAGAAAACCAAGAAATTGAATCTCCGGAACTGCAAACACACATTTTTTCAGTTTAGCGTACAATTTATTCTCCCGCAGAATCAGCAAGACCTGACATAGGTGGTCCCGATGAGTCTTGAAATCAGGAGAAAAAATGTCATCTAGATACACCAGTACAAATTTCCCCATTAAATGATAAAAAATGCTGTAAACAAAATGTTGGAAGACGGCCGGAGCATTCATCAAACAAAAGGGCATAACCAAATTCTCGAAATGACCCTCAGGGGTATTGAAGGCCATCTTCTATTCATCCCCTTCCCTGACCAAGTTGTATGCCCCTCTTAAATCCAACTTAGAAAAAACTTTAGCCCCAACAATCTAGTTAAACAGGTCGGGGATCAGAGGAAGCGGATATGGGTCACAAATTGTGATACTGTCCAGCTCCCTGAAATCCAGACAAGGTCTTAAAGAAGCATATTTTTTCTTAGCAAAAAAAAAAAAAAACAGCGGCAACAGGTGACTTGGAGGGTCGGATGTGTCCCTTTCTTAGGCTCTCAGAGATATAAGTACGCAAGCGACTCTTTCAGGTTGGGAGAGATTGTATAATCGTGATTTTGGCAGCTTGGCGCCTGGGATGAGATTAATAGGGCAGTCTTACTCCCCGTGAGGGGGCAACTCCTGGAAGCCACTCTCGGAAAACACATCAGAAAATTCAGAGAGAGAAGATGGCACAGTCTTTGTAGAAACCTCTGAAAGAGACGCCATGAGGCAATTCTCTCTGCAAAACTCACTCCAACCATTAATTTGCCTTGCTTGCCAATCAATGGTGGGGTTATGTTTAGTGAGCCAGGGTAGCCCCAACACTAGAGGAGTAGGTAATCCGCTTAAGACGAAACATGACATATCCTCAACATGAGCGTCACCCACAGTCAAAACGGATATTGTGAACTATGCCCTTTAACGATCTATGAGAATGTGGAGCGGAATCGATAGCAAAAACATGTATACCTTTTTCCAAAGTGCACACCTGGAAACCATGCGTTGTTGCAAATTGATTATCAGTGAGATTGACAACTGCTCCACTATCTACAAAATTCTCACAATGTTCTTGCTGTCTAGCGCCACCCTGGCAGGTAGGAGAAAACGGGAACTACAAGCAAACGGCAAACCTTCAATTTCTGCATCAAACTTGCCAATAGTAGCAAATGGAACGTTTTTAGAGGGTTTCTCTCTCTCTTTTTTTTTTTTTAACCCTCAGAAAACTTAATGAATCCAAACATTAGCCAAATGATTTATACCCCCACAACAGAAACAATACCTCCTCTGAGAGCTGAATCCTCTACTATCATAGGCAAGCAAACGCAGCTGCATGGCCTCCTCCTCAGAGGGGATTGAGACAGACTGAGACCCCTGCGCACTGAATGAGACAGCCAGAACAATACGATCCGGGTCATCATATATCTGCCCCAGGGCTACAAAAAATTCATCCACCGACCGGGAGGGGCTGTGCCCCCACTGGTAGCGAAAAGGCCAAAGACAGAGAGTTATCCCTGAGCAGCGAGATGATGATCCCCACCCTCTGCTCCTCATCACCAGAGGAATAGGGAAGTAGGTGAAAATGGAGTTTGCAAGTCTCTCTAAAGGGAACAAAATTCTCACTACCCCCGGAGAACGTATCCGGAAGCGAGATCTTAGGCTCGGAACAAACTCCATGAACGCCAACAAATCCGGTCACCTGAAACTGAGACACATTTTTATGGAGATCTGCTACCTCCAGCGAAAGACTTTGCATGTGGTCACTTAAGGCTGAAACCGGATCCATGCTTAAGACGATTAAGGCGGTTTATAATGTCACGGATGAAGTTGCAGATAGCTGTAACGTGTAAATAAATGACTGACTGGCTTGACTAAGGAGCATATAGGCGAGCCTTTTAAAACCCTAAGAGCCCTCCCTGACTGCTATGCACATGCAAAGGTCTCAATGCTAGACGATTGCATGCTCACGTACCTAAGACTGTGTGACACCTGAAAACCCTATAATAGTGATGGGACATGACCACCGGCCCCCTGCACTTAATATGGACGGAGTCAGGGTCACCTAGCATCAAGCCAGCAAGAAAACACAATAATGCAAAAGACTTATCTGAGCAAAAAGCAGCCTCCAGCAGTGAACACTTCACCCAGGAAGTAGTATAAACCCGCAAAGTGAGGCAGTATGGGAAGGAATATAAAAGAAGACTATTAGTCTAAATAAGTGACACCTGGCAGAAGCAAGGGTCTCAATGCTAGACGATTGCATGCTCACGTACCTAAGACTGTGTGACACCTGAAAACCCTATAATAGTGATGGGACATGACCTCCGGCTCCCTGCACTTAATATGGACGGAGTCAGGGTCACCTAGCATCAAGCCAGCAAGAAAACACAATAATGCAAAAGACTTATCTGAGCAAAAAGCAGCCTCCAGCAGTGAACACTTCACCCAGGAAGTAGTATAAACCCGCAAAGTGAGGCAGTATGGGAAGGAATATAAAAGAAGACTATTAGTCTAAATAAGTGACACCTGGCAGAAGGAAAGGAGATGACAAAGTGAAACCAAAACAAAGAACATCATACAATAGGTAGAGAAGAACGTCTGCCAGACCTTCTCACAGAACTGGCGGTGACACTATGATGGTGAACAGCATGGCAGGGAGCCATTGGCTCCTGTGTGCCTCCACAGTATTCAACTATATACAGATCAAGAGGTACTTGCACCTTCTAGTTGGGTACAT
Source organism: Bufo gargarizans (assembly GCF_014858855.1). Lineage (NCBI taxonomy): Eukaryota > Metazoa > Chordata > Amphibia > Anura > Bufonidae > Bufo > Bufo gargarizans. Next base: position 322,944,960 of record NC_058080.1, read on the forward strand.
GAGTACCTGACATTCCCAGCATTAATTATTAGATTCCTATTTACCCACCCATGAGGAGGGCTCTGGCAGCACTCTGAGCATCGGCCCACCAGGAATCTTCCCAGTAGGGTCTATGACCAGTCTGCTCTGCCCCAATGTTTGCTATCATCAGAACTTATAGTCAGGTTCAGAAGAGACCCTGCTCTCTGCAATTTCTATTCATTGTGGCATTACACGGATTAAATGATTGTTACAAAAGATTTCTCCAATTCTAGCCATTGCTGTGAGATAGTATCCCACCTTGTAGGTAATTGTGAGAGTACAACCATATATTTCTACTTCTAAATGCAACTACGGTATATTGTTCCTATTTTGCCTATGTTGCTAAGAGATTCAAAAGCTTGTGAACTATTCTTCACAGAAAAATAAAAATTATGGGAAATGGACAATATAGCTATGTTACCACGTACTGTATACACTGGGAGCTTTTTCTGTCTTTTAATAATTGATCCACTTTGTTACTTAGATTTTTCCAATTTATGTACTTGTATCAAAATAATTTTTACACTAATTTGATATTTTTCTTATTCTTTTGACAGCTGCAGAAAAGAGAACGTTCATGCAGAGCATATGTCCAGGTAAAATGTATATATCTTGCTATATATTTGAAATGTTATAATGAAAGTCTCATGGCTTTTATGAAAGTGTTATACTGTTAATCATGTTGAAAAAATTACTTTCTGGCTACATTTATCTTAGCAATAATGTAGTAGTGCAGATTTTGCATCACTAAGCATCTGGTGATAATATTGTTATCTGTTTTAAATCTTATTAATGAAACTAAACAGATCCTGTCACCTGCTTCAAGCCCTATTAAAGGGGTTCTCCAGGAATTAAGAAAATGAAAGTACCTAAATATTACTTTATTATAAATATCATTAGTTATAAAGGCTTGTTTTGTCTGGGAAGCAATCATCAGAGAAATAAATGGCTGCCGTCCTATTAATACACACAAAACCTGTCCTAATCACACAGGAGGAACGTTACTTCAGAACTCTGTACCAAGGAGCTGCCTCATTCACCTTTCCTACTTGATACAAAAGATAAAATCTTCAGCTGAATCTCTGTGGGAATGAAGTTTATGAGAAGACATGAAGTACAAAGAGGATGGTCAGGACAGACTGTGGTAATGTGGGGCTGTGGAAATGGATACTGCATACAAAAGCTATTGCTTATTAGCCAAATCCCCACCTTCCTCTCTGTACTTCATGTCTCCTCATGAACTCCATTCCTACAGAGATTCAGCTGAAGATCTTGAACTTGTCCTGCTGTGTTATTAGGACATGTTTGTGTGTTCTAATAGGACAGCTGCCATATTATTTCTCCTAATGATTGCTTCCTAGACAAAACAATGCATTATAACAAATGAAAGGTATTAGGGAATATATTCATAATACAGTAATATTTAAGTATTTTCATTTTCTTAATTCCCGGAGAACCCTGTTAAGTACAGTAATACATGCATAGAACCTATGCATAATCTGTATGTTAATACTCACCACCATTCCGCCGCTATGCGCCAACAAACTGGATGTGGATTGTATATAGAGGACTTTTCTAATATGCGCACACAGGGGATCTGTTACCTCTGATAAGCCCTGTTAGGTACAGTAGTAATACATGCATAGAACACCTGCCATTGACTCTGGATCTGTCATTTGTATGTTGATACTAACCTCCGGTCCTCTGATATGTGCCCACAAATCGGCTGTGGAATGCGTAGAGAGGATGCTGGGAGTCTAATGGCTAAAGGAGTTGTCCCATGAAAAATATTCTACCGTTTTCAAACCAGCACCTGGATCTGAAAACTTGTGTATTACATGTAATTAGAAATTTAGACTAGCCAGAGTTAATTAATAAAATCTATCTGCATAGCACCACCTGCTTTTTGCTCTTTTTCGATCCTTCAACTGCCACCAGCTGCATCAGACAGGACATGCACCCTGACAATGGGCCATGTCCCTGAGCTCTCAGCTTGATATTAATCTAGCAGAGCCATTGGAGTAATAAATGAGGAAAGCTCTAGATCCATTTGAGGTACAAACAGCAGAGGCCCGCAGCTCATGTCTGTGATCGGCAATAATGCTGATTGCAGGCATTCAACCCTTTATCGTTGAAGTTGGTCCTTCGATCTAATATGCTGAGTCTCTCCGAAGAGACCCAGCATATTAGAGCTGCAATTTGTATGTTGGCCTTCAGGTGGCATGCCAACATAGGATAATAGCAAATTCAGTTTAGACTGTAGTTATATAAAAAAAATATAAAAATCACCCCCTTCACTAGAATAAAATAAAAATACATCTACAATTAAAAAAATATATATTAAATTTGTAATCTTTTCATCGCTTCACTTAGGCCAATTTTTTAAAATAAAATGTGATCAAAAAGTCACACACACTACAAATTCAAACAAAACAGTAACTGAACATGGGGAAACCATCTATAAAAAACACTGCCAAGCCACATTTAAGAGTCTCAACACAGGAATCCAAAATACAAATCTTCCTGGGAAACAGTAATATGCAAAATACCCATGTAGCCCCAGCTATGGCTCTTCAACACAGTGAAAGCCAGAAATCCCTCCAGGGAAGGAAAACCAAGCAAAGGGGTGTCCCCATTATAGAGATCACCAGATCCACCATATTAAGTGGACCCTATGTCAAGATCCAGATTTGTTACAAGCCTTAAGGATGTGACAGGGGAAAACCTAAACCAGTTATTCATCCGCAGACAGCTGTTTCAGGATGTTGCCCCTCATCAGTGTGGAGTATGATTCTGGCTAACCAGGAGCAATGTTTTGGAGGCTACTCAAACAAAACAATAGCTGAACTTGGGGAAACCAGCTAAAAAAGAAGACTGTAGATCCTCATTTAAGAGTCTTAACATAGCAATCCAAAGTGCAAAGCTCCCTGGGAAACAGAAATATGCTAAATAACCATGGAGCCACAGTTACGTGTCTTCAACACAATAAAATACAGAAATCCCTACAGAGAAGGAGTTTCCCCATTATAGAGATCACCAGATTCACCATATTAAAGGACTCCTATGTCAAAATCCAGCTCTGTTACAAGCGTTTAAAGGGTTCTGCAGTTTTTTTAAACTTATGATCTATCCTCTGGCCGGGGATCCGAAACCTGGAACCCCCGCCGATCAGCTGTTTAAGAAGGCAGCGGCGCTGGCAGTAGTGCAGCGGCCTCCTCGCTGTTTACTGCGGGCCCAGTGACGTCACGACTAGTATCAATCGCCTGGACGGGGATAAGCTCCATTTAATTGAACAAAGCTTAGTCCCACCCAGGCCATCGATGCCAATCGTGACGTCACTGGGCCTGCGGTAAACGGCGATAAGGCCACAGTGCTACTGCCAACGCCGCTGCCTTCTTAAACAGCGGATCGGCAGGGGTTCCGGGTGTCAGACCCCCGCCGTTTAGTTGCTGATGATCTATCCAGAGGATAGATCATCAGTTTAAAAAAACTGCAGTAACCCTTTAAGGATGTGACAGGTGAAAATCTAAGCCAGTTATCCGTCCACAGACAGCTGTTTTGGGGTGTTGCCCCTCATCAGTATGGAATAGATTCTTGCTAACTGGAAGCAATGCTTTGGAGACTACTTAAACAAAATAGCTGATCTTGGGGAAACCAGCTACAAAAAACACTGCTGAACTTCATTTAAGAGTCTTAACACAGCAAATCTCTCTGAGAAACAGTAATATGCAAAATAACTGTGGAGCCCCAGTTATGTGTCTTCAACACAGTGAAAACCAGAAATCCCTCCAGAGAAGGAAAACCAAACGAAGTGGTGTCCCCATTATAGAGCTAACCGGATCCACCATATTAAGTGGCCCCTATGTCCAGCTCTGTTACAAGCCTTAAGGATGTGACAGGGGAAAACCTAAGCCAATTATTCATCCTCAGACAGCTGTTTCAGGGTGTTGCCACTCATCAGTGTAGAGTAGAATTCTGGGTAACTGGGAGCAATGCTTTGGAGACTACAACAAAACACACTCTTAAATGGTATCAATAAAAACTACAGATGGTCCTACAAAAAATGAGCCTCAACAAAGCTCAGTAGACAACTATAGAATATATATGTAAATAACATTTTTTCCCAAGTTTTAATTTTTTCAGTATTAAAACGCAATAAATAAATGTTATTGTTGTAATCATACTGACCCAGAGAATGAAAGACACAGGTCAGTTTTGCCCCATAGGGAATGTTGTAAGGACCAAACCTATAAAATTGTGGCGGAATAGCATTTTTCTTCTAAATCCACCACATTGAATGCCATATTAAATGGTGGCATTAGACAGTACAACTTGTCCCACAACAAACAAGCCCTCATAAGGTTACGGGAACGTAATAATAAAACTTGTGAAAACATGTTTATGCTAATTGTATGGCTCTGGAAAGACGGGGAAGAAAAATATAAAGGCATAAATGAAAAAATCTCTGGTATTCAAGGGTTTAATGTAGAATGTGCAGACAGAACTTTATAAAAAAATAATTTACTATAATTGTAATCGTGTGTTTAAGAGGCTTGGTTTTTTGTGTATTATTAAATTGTGTATTGTCCACGTTCAGAGCAGAACCCAGACATACCGACATTTTCACCTAGGCAGCCCCCCACTAACATGAGCATCTTTTTTTTTAAAGATTTCACGCTCCGATGCTCTCCTTTGCTCTGCGGTGAATCGAGCAGGGCAAAGGCATTTTATGGAGATCCAGTGATGTAACAGGCCCTCCATAGGGACTGCTAGGCGGAGGCTTCCGTCCAGTGATGTCACCGGTACTAATGGGCGGGCTTTAGCACTGCCCTAGCCTGTAAAACGGCTAGGGCAGCTCTAAAGTCGTCCCATCAGTACTAGAAACATCAGCGAAAACACTGCTGCACGCAAGCCTCCGCCTAGCAGTGTTCTAGAGTAAACAAATAAGCCTAGGGCAAGGGAGAGCATCGGAGCTTGAAATACTCCTATTCTCAGCTCTGAACCCAAACAACACCTTTAATTTATATGGACAAATTAAATGTTATTAGTTGGGTTAACACTATAATTATAATTAATTGACTATAATTAAAGTGTTTTGCATATCAATTTCCTCACAGTTGTCATGAACCAGTGGGTGTGAACCCACTGTGCCACGTCTCCTACCTCCTGTAAGGGAGTTGTCTAAGTGAACCCCTCGATCTTCACAGTACCCCTGATGGTGGGGATAGATTTTCCCGAGGGGAACACCAGTTCGCTACCTCTTGAGAAGGATAGGCACACGAGGCAGCTGGTCCAGGCAGTCCAGGGTATGGTAACACAAAAAGAAGTTTAAGAAAAAAATGTACAGTGCAAATGTAGTAAAACATTAAAGGCTGTATAAAGGCTATAAATAAGAAAGTTATCATTATCTACCCACAACGGGGAACCCCTTAAGAAAAAAAAACACAAAATAAATTGCTATTAATGGGATTCTGTCACCTCCCCTAACCCAAAAAACGATTTTAAAGCAGCCATGAAGCACAGCTTACCTTGATTAGGCTGTGCTCTTTTATCTTGTAATCCGTCCAGCAGTAATCCGTTTTCTGCAAAAAACGACTTTTATTGATATGCAAATGAGTCCTGAATGTGCCCAGAGGGGCGTTTTGTTCCTCTTAGAGAGCCCAGTACCGCCCCTCTTACAGTGCCCAGCCTTCCTTGCACTGTCTAACCGCCCCCAGCCTGCCACAGCCTCTCCTCCCTCACGCCGAACGAACTTTCGCACAGGCGCAGTACCCACTGAGGGCTGCGCCTGTGCGATCAGCAAGAGACTGAGGGCAGGAGCTTCATCCTCGTCACTGGGCATGCGCCGAGCCCAGTGACGTCCGATGCTCGCTCTTCCCTCAGTCAGCAGGGAAGAGCGAGGATCGGACGTCACTGGGCTCGGCGCATGCCCAGTGACGAGGATGAAGCTCCTGCCTTCAGTCTCCTGCTGATCGCACAGGCGCAGCCCTCAGTGGGTACTGCGCCTGTGCGAGAGTTCGTTCGGCGTGAGGGAGGGGGAGGAGAGGCTGTGGCAGGCTGGGGGCGGTTAGACAGTGCAAGGAAGGCGGGCTGGGCACTGTAAGAGGGGCGGTACTGGGCTCTCTAAGAAGAACAAAACGCCCCTCTGGGCACATTCAGGACTCATTTGCATATCAATAAAAGTTTTTTGCAGAAACTGCTGGACGGATTACAAGATAAAAGAGCACAGCTTAATCCAGGTAAGCTGTGCTTCATGGCTGCTTTAAAATCGTTTTTTGGGTTAGGGGGGTTACAGAATCCCTTTAAAAAATACAGCCTTGCAAAACACAAGTCTTCATAAAGCTGAATTGGCATAAAAATTTAAATATTATGGGAATATGGCAGCATAAAAAACTAATCACAATCAATTTTTTAATTACAAAAATGAAACATAAAAGAACTTTATGAGTTTGGCATCTTCATAATTTTGCCAACCCAAAAAATAAAATGAGCATGTCATTTATACTGAACAATGTATTTCATAAATAGTCGCTTGTTTTCTTTACCTCCCCTTCCAAAAAAGTGGTTAAAGGTAATTTCTACCCCAAAATAGTAGCAATAAAAACTATAGCCTATCCTGCAAACTACAGCTCTCATTTCACCTTGAAATGCAGTCATAGCAGCAAAAAAATAACATTTTTAAAGTGATTTTAGAGTACATAAGTAATGGTACATAAAAAAAATCTGTGTAAAATGAGTGTAATTTATAAAATATAGTGAACCCCATAAGAAATCATAAAAAGAACTGACAGAATTGCAATTTTTTTCAGTATCCCGAAAAAAGAAATAAAAAACAATCAAAAGGCCATAATGTATCCGTAAATTGTACTCTTTAATGCCAAGACAGCATTAGTAATCTTAAAGTGATAGCGACATATATGGCTATGGGTACACGTGTGGTTGCTGGTGATGGTGAACAGCCTGTTTAACCCCTTAAGGACCTGCGGGTATGGCGCTCGTGGATGTGGCTTAAGGACCAGCGCCGTACATGTACGGCGGGCTGATCGGGCGGGTGCAGGCGCTGCACCCGCCCGATCAGCGGCAGGGGTCCAGCAGTCACTGATAGCCAGACCCTTGCTGTATTCGCCAGCATCGGTAAAAGCACTGATGCCTGCCGCATTAACCCATGCTCTGCTGCGGCGCATTAACCCTTGCACTGCCGGGTCCAGGGTGGCCATTGGCAGTGACAGGGAAGGCAGCCGTATGCCTTCCTTAGGCATCGTGGCGGTCTTCCGTGACAGCCTGTGAGATCCAGCCCCCTGGATCTCACAGGCAAGCAGGCTAAAGTGTATTACAGTGTGTCATACACTTACAGCCAATGCATTACAATACAGAAGTATTGTATTGCATTGTAAAGGCGATCAGACTCCCAAAAGTTAAAGTCCCAGAATGGGACAAAAAAATAAAGTGAAAATAATGTTTTACAAAAAAAATTAAAAGTTTCAAGTAAAAAAAAGCGTGCTTTTCCCAAAATAAAGTTAAAAAAATTGTAAAAAATAGGGAAAACAAGAAATGTAGACATATTACGCCGCATCCGTATCAACTGGCTCTATAAAAATATCACATGACCTAACCCCTCAGGTGAACACCGTCCAAAAAATAAAATTAAACTTTGTCACTTTACATCACAAAAAATGCAACACCAAGCGATCACAAAGGCGTATCCCTTTCTAAAATAGTAGCAATCTAACCGTCACCTCATCCCGCAAAAAAATGAGCCCCTACCTAAGACAATCGCCCAAAAAAAAAATATGTCTCTCAGACTATGGAGACACTAAACAATGATTATTATTTTTTTTGTTTCAAAAATGCTTTTATTGTGTTAAACTACAGAATCAGGGTAATAAATATTGAGTTTTGTTTGGTTGTTAACCCTTGCTTTGTTACTGGAAAAAATAAAATTCTGCCAAAAAAGTTCAATTCTGAAATGTCATGTACATTTTCCTTTAATTCTTGTGGAACACCTAAAGGGTTAACAAAGTTTGTAAAATCAGTTTTGAATACCTTGACGGTGTAGTTTCTAAAATGGGGCTATTTATGGTTGGTTTCTATTATGTAAGCCTCACAAAGTGACTTCAGACCAGAACTGGTCCTTAAAAAGTTATTTTATTTTTTTACATTTTCAGAAAAAAAAAATCAAGATTTGCTTCTAAACTTCTAAGCCTTCTAACGTCCCCAAAAAAGAAAATGTCATTTACAAAATGATCCAAACATGAAGTAGACATTTGGGAAATGTAAAGTAATAAATATTTTCAGAGGTATCACTATCTGTTTTAAAAGCAGAGAAATTGAAATTTTGAATTTGTTTTTGTAAATTTGGTAAAACAAAGCCTGGATAAGTAAAAGAGTTTTAAAATTATCACCACATAAAGTGACACGTCAGATTTGCAAAAAATGGCCTGGTCCTGAAGGTGAGAACAATAAAAAAATAATCCCTTTTTGGAGATGTTTGACAGAGTTTGTTCACACATGGTAGCATCAGAAGAAGCAAAGGCTTGTTTCGAACATGTAGTCCAAAAATTATTCCTTATTGGGGGCAGATGCCTGCTTGTAGATGCACACTGTAGTATTGGAAAAAGCATTTGACCTGTTCTGAACAAATGGTCCAAAAATGCTCCCTTTTCGGGAGTAGCTGCAGTACAGTATGGAATTTAACGGACAAGGCAGGAAATGTGTGGCCATCTAGGGGTAGTAGTAGCAGCAGAATCTGCAGCAGTACACTATGGAACCTGACAGACAGAAAATTTGTAGTTGTATCAGGTTTATTGAAAACAAAATGCAGTATTGAATACAAAAATATAAGTTGATGGTGATGTACACTCATTATGTAACATTAATTGAACAACTCAAGCCCTATAACACACACAGTGCAATAACTGACCCTGCCCTGCCCCTAGTGCTAAAACCTGTCTATCGATTTTCCCATTAATATAGTTAATATAACATGTTTATGCTAAGGCTACTTCCACACTCGCTTTTGGTGTGGATCCGTCATGGATCTGCACAGACGGATCCGCACTGATAATACAACCTCATGCATTGTGTCAATGAAAACGGATCCGTCCCCATTGACTTACATTGTGTGTCAGGATCTGTTTGCCTCCGCATCATCAGGCGTGGAATGGAGGCGGAACGGAGGCAAACTGATGCATTCTGAACAGATCCTTTTCTATTCAGAATGCATTAGGGAAAAACTGATCCGTTTTGGACCGCTTGTGAGAGCCCTGAACGGATTTCACAAACTGAAACCAAAACTCCAGAGTGAAAGTAGCCTAAATGAGATCGATAAGATCTTAATATTTGCGATTACTCTCTATTACTTTAATTGCAGTTATCAAAAAATATTGTCATTCCATTGTCCCCATACCTTTTCTATGGTATAGAAAGGTTACATTTACTGCTCTTACTGTGAATGCTGGTTGCACATGCAGACACAGCTCTATCTTCTTTGCTGTGTCACTGGTAGTTAGTGTCCAAGCTTTGTATCGTTTACTTTATGCAAGTGTCTTAGGCCTTTACCTTGCAGCTGAGGTACAAAGGAAGGGATCCATCTAGAACTAGTGTCTTTAAGCTCATGGATTCTTTTACCAGCGGTGAGCCAAACACCAACTCGAAAACTGATTGCCTTTAAATAGGGCAATGTGCAGTATGTCAGAGCAACGGGGTATCTGCAATTTTTTTATTTCTTTGTTATGTTATGCTATGTATTGCACCCAGTATAACTCTATGCTTGAATGGCACCATCAGGGTTAATAATCCTAGTTCAGCCCTTGTAGGAGGTTATGTGTGGACTGCCACCACCCTTAGCTGTAGTCTAGAATGGAGTTTGGAAGGCAGAGGAAGCTGTGACTTGTGCTCCCCCTTCATAGGCCCAATACAATACAGACACTCATTGATCTTTGCATGATCTACAGAAAGCTTCTAATAAATAAAAAAATCTAATACTGCCAGATTTTCTGAATGTTTTGGATCATAACTAAACCCAAAAAGTTAGCCAGAATTTACGGTACCCATAACATGAAGTACAATGTGTCACGAAAATAATAATCTTAGCATCACTTAAAAACAAAGTACATTTTAAATAATATTTGAAATGAATAAAATATAAAAATATTTATCATGCCCGCTGAATGTCATAATGAAAAAAAAAAGTAGCAAAAGAAATTTGCTGTTTATTAAAAAAATATATATATTAAAAGTGATCAAAAAGTCATATGTATCCCAAAATGAAATTAAAGGGATTCTCTAGGCTTTTAATATTGATGACCTATCCTCAGAATAGGTCATCAATATTAGATGGGTGGGGGTCTGACACCTGGCACCCCCAACGTTTAGCTGTTTGAAGAGGAGGCGCGCGCCGTGCCAGCACTGCCTCCTCTTCACTGTTTACCTTCTCGCTGTCGCCTCTGCAGCGGTGAGCAGGTGTAATTACACCCAAGCCGTCCCATTCATTTCAATGGGACGGATCACTCCTATACAAGTGTATGGGAACGATCCGTCATATATAGACTGTCTTATGTAGGGGGCGGTTTGATACTATTTTAGGGTGTATATGACTTTTTGATCGCTTGGTATTCCACTTTTTGTGATGTAAGTTAACAAAAAATAGCTTTTATTAGATTTTTTTACGGTGTTCATCTGAGGGGTTAGGTCATGTGATATTTTTTTACAGCAGGCTGTCACGGACATGACAATACCTAATATGTATACTTTTTTATTTTATTTAAGTTTTACACAATAAATGCATTTTTGAAACAAAAAAATCATGTTTTAGTGTCTCCATAGTCTGAGAGCCATACAGTAGTTGTTTTTGTCTTTTGGACGATTGTCTTTTTTGCGGGATGAGATGACTGTTTAATGGGTACTATTTTGGGGTGCATACACCATTTGATTGCTTGGTGTTACACTATTTGTGATATAAGGTGGCAAAAAAATAGTAGTTTTGGCACAGTTTTTTTTTTTTATGTCAGCTTTGAGCGCGGCATACAAGGGGTTAATACGCCGGCATCAGTGTCTTCACCAATGCCAGCGAATGCAGCAGGGGCCCAGTTGTCAGTGACTGCCGGGTCCGTGCCGCTGTCTGGGGGGGCACAGCTCCTGCACCCGCCTGATCAGACTTCCGTACTTGTATGGTAAATCACGTTCATCAGCACCGTACCTGTGGCGGGGGTCCTTATGGGGTTAATTGTGCCTTCTTTATTGCCAAAAAAAACGCTGCAATTTTGCTACCATTTAATAATCCGGCAGTTCAGTTCGTTTTAGTGCGTCAATACCAGTGTGTTTGTGGAAGGGGACGTATAGTTGAACCTCTGTTAATAACCAAAAGACAACTGCAGTTTTACTACTGTTTCATCATTAAGCAGTTTAGCATATTTCAATGCATCAATTCCAGTGTGTTTGTAGAAGGGGACGTATAGTTGTGCCTCTTTTAATTACCGAAAAACAGCTGTAATTTTGCTACCATTTATAATTAAGATGTTCAGTGCATTTCAGTGAGTCAGTACCAGTGTGTTTGTATAAGGCAACGTATAATTGCGCCTCTTTTACAGCTGCAGCTACCATTTTATAAATAAGCAGTTCAGCGGATTTCAGTGCACTGATACCAGTGTGTTTGAAGATGGGGACATATAGTTGTGCCTCTTTTAAATTAAAGAAAAAACGGCTGCAATTTAGCTACCATTTAATAATAAGTTTACCAAAACCAAATCTGTGACTTTTCATTTATAGGCTTCATAAGAAAAGGTATGGTAAATGACAGAGTAGAAAATGAAAGACTCGTGCCTTGTCATCAGGGAATCAGAATGTAGATGGATGTAGTATTGCAAACAGCAGTAGCAGCACCAGCCATCTGACCATTAGTAGTAGAAGTAACAGCAGGTCAAAGTTCTCCCTTGCTTCCAATAGGCACAGCAGGATGAGATTAATGCTCCCTTTGAGTCTGACACCATACCTTTGAGCAGTATACTTCGTTCAAACTGTTTATAAAATATTTCTCGTCGTTCTCCAAATATGATGCAGTTCCGCCCCATCACCAACATTTTATTCTTTTCTATGCCATTCATACTTTTGGACAGTTGTCCCTAAAATGTGCTTTGTCATTCTCTAAATGTGGCACAGTTCCTCACTCTCACCAAAATTTAGGTCACCACTCTCCCACTGTCTCAACTAAAACAAGTAACAGAAGCTGCAGCAGCCTCTACTGGGCCAACCTGATATACTTCAATACTTCAAGAAATGGACATGCGCCTCCTGAACAAATTGGTTCAGTTGCACCTGGGATGTGCAGTTTGTCCTAGGACTTCTTTGGAGGCAGACTGGAAGAGTGTCCGGAACTGTCCCAGTGTGCTTTCTGTGTAGTGTCCTGTCCAGCCTCCAATGTTATCTCAGAGAAGGGTTTCAGCTTGGCAGGTGGCATCGTCACCCAAAGTTGATTTACACAATTGTGCAAAACATTGCATTTGTCAAAATAAATGAGGCATGGGTCCATAGGGATTTTCATAGATCTCCAGCTGAGATGAATAGATCTGCCATTGCTGTGTCTACTTATCGCCGGGCCAATCATGCCACTGCTGCTGTCTGACTACCTACCATAATTTTCTGTACTTATATGGCTTCTGCTGCTACTTTCTTCCCAGATGCAACTCCCCAGACTTCCACTATCATTACCCCTACACAGCAACACATATACTGACTTGTCACTACTGCTACTACTATGTCTTCACAGCCACACATCTCTTGCCTTGTCTGTACCCTGCTATTATTGCTGCCAATATTCCCCCTACACAGCTTACCCTTTTCAGATCCACACTGCTGCTCCCAAAAAAGGGAGCAATTTTCCAGGCTTGTTCAGCACAAGCCACTGTTTCTTATGGCACAGGGGCTTAAAGGCACAGTTTTTGAACAGCTTGCTCAGAACAAGCAACAATCTTTCCCCGATAACAATGTGTGTTTAACACCATCTGCCACCAATAAGGGACAATTTTTGAAACATTTTTACTTTTAAAAATCTTAACATATGCAATGGTGCAGTATATTGTCAACCATGCATTTACCCATACTCTGACTTTATTTACTATTGCTGTCATTGCATTAACTCCTTACTGCTATTTGACGAGTACATCCGTCATGGAGCAGTGTTACGTTGTGCTCCATGACGAGTGTACACGTCATGGCTAGAAACTGTCACCATGTTTTACAACATGGTGGCAGAGCTGTGATGATAGCTGTCACGGACAGCTGATAATCACAGCTAGCCGGCCTGGGACCTGTGAGCGCACACCCAGGTCAGCGATTGCTGTAATTGGTCCATGAAGTCTCATGGACCAATCATCACTGGTTTTATTAGCCAGCGCATGTCTTGAGGGAGGTGCACTGTAACAGAGACTGCAGCAGCGCTTCGACAGCCACCTACTGTTAGAGGCTCTGATCGTCCCTCTAATGGACCGATCAGAGATGGAAGGCATCAGTGATCGCTGCTATCTTTGCGCTGTAACAGCCATCCCAGATGCGAACCTGGCAGCATGTAGGTGTTTGACAGAGCTGTGATTCGCAGCTGTCACAGACAGCTACCAATCAAAGTTTGCCAACCCAAGGCCAATCACGATGGTCCTAGGTTGGCCAATCAGGGGACAGGAGTCTGGGTTGTTGACTTCACCCCCTCTGATCACCTTAGTTCTGTCAGAAAGGAGATAAGAGAGGGTTATTGTCGCTCAGAGCTCCTGTCAGAGTTACACCAATCGCTAAAATCGCTATACACACCCCATCTACCTCCCATTACTTTCCAGTGAACCCCATCCTGCTCCCATATTTTTTTTTTCTTCAGAGCAAATATTCCCCCCCCCCCCCCCGTTTTAAATATATATATATATATATATATATATATATATATACAGGGAGTGCAGAATTATTAGGCAAATGAGTATTTTGACCACATCATCCTCTTTATGCATGTTGTCTTACTCCAAGCTGTATAGGCTCGAAAGCCTACTACCAATTAAGCATATTAGGTGATGTGCATCTCTGTAATGAGAAGGGGTGTGGTCTAATGACATCAACACCCTATATCAGGTGTGCATAATTATTAGGCAACTTCCTTTCCTTTGGCAAAATGGGTCAAAAGAAGGACTTGACAGGCTCAGAAAAGTCAAAAATAGTGAGATATCTTGCAGAGGGATGCAGCACTCTTAAAATTGCAAAGCTTCTGAAGCGTGATCATCGAACAATCAAGCGTTTCATTCAAAATAGTCAACAGGGTCGCAAGAAGCGTGTGGAAAAACCAAGGCGCAAAATAACTGCCCATGAACTGAGAAAAGTCAAGCGTGCAGCTGCCAAGATGCCACTTGCCACCAGTTTGGCCATATTTCAGAGCTGCAACATCACTGGAGTGCCCAAAAGCACAAGGTGTGCAATACTCAGAGACATGGCCAAGGTAAGAAAGGCTGAAAGACGACCACCACTGAACAAGACACACAAGCTGAAACGTCAAGACTGGGCCAAGAAATATCTCAAGACTGATTTTTCTAAGGTTTTATGGACTGATGAAATGAGAGTGAGTCTTGATGGGCCAGATGGATGGGCCCGTGGCTGGATTGGTAAAGGGCAGAGAGCTCCAGTCCGACTCAGACGCCAGCAAGGTGGAGGGTGGAGTACTGGTTTGGGCTGGTATCATCAAAGATGAGCTTGTGGGGCCTTTTCGGGTTGATGATGGAGTCAAGCTCAACTCCCAGTCCTACTGCCAGTTTCTGGAAGACACCTTCTTCAAGCAGTGGTACAGGAAGAAGTCTGCATCCTTCAAGAAAAACATGATTTTCATGCAGGGCAATGCTCCATCACACGCGTCCAAGTACTCCACAGCGTGGCTGGCAAGAAAGGGTATAAAAGAAGAAAATCTAATGACATGGCCTCCTTGTTCACCTGATCTGAACCCCATTGAGAACCTGTGGTCCATCATCAAATGTGAGATTTACAAGGAGGGAAAACAGTACACCTCTCTGAACAGTGTCTGGGAGGCTGTGGTTGCTGCTGCACGCAATGTTGATGGTGAACAGATCAAAACACTGACAGAATCCATGGATGGCAGGCTTTTGAGTGTCCTTGCAAAGAAAGGTGGCTATATTGGTCACTGATTTGTTTTTGTTTTGTTTTTGAATGTCAGAAATGTATATTTGTGAATGTTGAGATGTTATATTGGTTTCACTGGTAAAAATAAATAATCGAAATGGGTATATATTTGTTTTTTGTTAAGTTGCCTAATAATTATGCACAGTAATAGTCACCTGCACACACAGATATCCCCCTAAAATAGCTAAAACTAAAAACAAACTAAAAACTACTTCCAAAAATATTCAGCTTTGATATTAATGAGTTTTTTGGGTTCATTGAGAACATGGTTGTTGTTCAATAATAAAATTAATCCTCAAAAATACAACTTGCTTAATAATTCTGCACTCCCTGTATATATATTTAGTGCCGTTTAGTTTTATAATTTTGTTAGCGGCCCTTTATCCCCCCCCCCCCCCCATCATTATCCTCACTGGCTAGCATCCACCAGTCGCTGACCCAGTGAGCCCCAGTACACCCAGAGCTCCTGCCAGTCGCACAAAGCACTATATATTAGGGGTGCACCGAAATGAAAATTCTGGTCCGAAACCGAAAATTCAGGATGCCCTTGACTGAAAACCGAAACCAAAACTGCCTTTTTGCCCAAATACTTTTAAAATACTTTTTTTTAATGATATTTATAACAGTGCCATCCACAGACCCCCACCCACCCCATAACAGTGCCATCCACAGACCCCCCCCACCCCATAACAGTGCCATCCACAGACCCCCCCACCCCATAACAGTGCCATCCACAGACCCCCCCACCTCATAACAGTGCCATCCACAGAACCCCACCCACCCCATAACAGTGAACAGGGCAGACGAGCGGCAGCGTCACGACTGACGTCACATGCCTGCGCCGCCTCCTTCATTCAGAAAGTAGGCCGGGCACATGACGTCAGTCGTGACGCTGCCGCTCGTCTGCCCGGCCGGCCAGCATTAAGATAACAGCTCTGTGAGTAGGATGTGGCTATATTGAATGTTCTACTGCAGAGGGGGCCTCATGAATAGAATCCTTATTAATTGTACACATTTTATAACTACTGGAGCTGGGGGCCGGAGCACAGTGAACGCACCGGCCTCCAGCTCCTCCTCCCAGTCCCTCCCCGCTATTTTCTGCCGATATGTACCAATATCGGCCGAAATGGATTAGGCCCATTTTCGGCCGCCGGAATTTCGGTGCACCCCTACTATATATCCCACCCCCTCCCAATCGACATCCACACAGGCCAACGGCCGCCAGTCACTGGCACAGTTTTACAGTTATTTTATTACGTACGCCCAGCATCCCTATCAGAGTCGCATCAAGATCTATATATTTTCTAGGGGGCCTCCCGCCTCACCCCCCTTCCCATTGACATCCACATTGGCCAACGGCCGCCAGTTTTTGACACAATTTTTGTGTTATTTCAGTAGGTACGCCCATTACCCCTATCAGAGTCGCATGAATAACTACATATTCTATTCCCCTACTTTTTTTTAAAGCAATTTTTTTCTATACAGAAAAACTTTTTGGGTTAGTACTGTTTTACCGTTATTTTAGTAGGTATGCTCAGCACCCCTATCAGAGTCGCATCAAGAACTATATATTTTCTGGAGGACCTCACCCCCCTTTCCCATTTACTAATGGCCATCAGTCAGTGAACCTTAACCCACTCCTATATAAAATCTTTTTTAGTTACAGTTGTTCAATTTTCTTGGGTACACACAAACCTATTGCCAGAGTTACACCAAGCTATACATATTCTTAGTGGTCTTTTTTTCTACCATCGACACCAACCACCACCACCACTGACCTAGTGAGCCCAATCCCGCTCCTATTTTTATTTTGGAGCAAATTTGCTTTATATATAAAAAAATTCAGTTAGTACCTTTTTGAAAAAAATAAATAAAAATTTCATCTTCAACAGTTACTGGACTGTTACGTAGTTTACTAAAATTCAAATATGGCGTATCAAAGGCGGTGTATGCCATGATTTGTTCAGTCACTGAGTCTCCAAGTGAAGGTGAATTGAATTGTATTGCATCATCATCATCTTCAAATGAATTCGATTAACCCCCAAAAAGGTGCCAAAGGGTTGATGATCAGTCATTAATCCAATAAAATGCACCTATTTGGGCACCGCCAGATAATTATGTGGCCCAGGTACCCAACTTGACTGCTGATGCGGGTATACATGTTAATACGACTGGGTTTAGAGAAGTTGATTTTTTCAAGCTTTTCTTTACTGATAATTTAATGTTATTGATGGTTGTGCAAACCAATTTGTACGCAAACCAATTAATTGCCATGAATCCTGCAACATTTCATGTCCAGAAATGGACCCCTATCGACGCTGTGGAGATGCATACGTTTTGGGTCAATGTATTAAGTATGGGCCTGGTAAAAAAAATATAACATCTATAAGTGCATACTGGAGTATAGATGTACTTTACTACACCCCAATGTACCGTGCAGTCATGTCTAGAATGAGATTTGAAGCCATCATGAAATTTATACTCTACAATGATAATACCAGATGCCCACCTCAAGATGATCCCAATTTTCGATAGATTGTATAAATTAAGGCCAATAATCACCCATTTCAATTCTATGTTTGCAGAAATATATACCCCTGAAAAACATATTGTTGTTGACGAATCCCTAATGAACTTCAAAGGAAGGCTACATTTTCGACAGTACTTTCCTAACAAGAGGGCAAGATACGGCATCAAAATATATAAATTGTGTGAAAGTGAAGCTAGCTTTAAAATATACGAGGGGAAGGATTCTAAAATAGAACCCCCAGAATGTCCCCCCATCCTTGGAATAAGCGGAAAAATTGTATGGGATTCGGTTCACCCATTGCTGGATAAAGGATACCACCTATACCTTGACAACTTTTATTCCAATATATCACTTTTTAAGTGCCTTGCTAACAGAAGTACGGTGGCATGTGACACAATAAAAAAAGAACCAAAAAGGCCTCCCAAAAACGTTGTTTGGGCAAATGCCTAGGGTGGGTGTATTGTGCGTTGAATATAAAGACAAAAGATGTCCTTATATTAACCACAATACACTGACATCAGCACCCTTGTACCTTGCTTTGTGCCAAGATATATAGTACGGGGTGTTGCCATATTCAAGAGTAAACAGTTAATAAATGTTGGCATTCTCTCCTTTTGCCCCTTGGGAAATGTAAAAATGGGGGCGACATTTTCATTAAAAAAATGAAATTTTTCATGGCCAATTGTTCTTAAATTCTATAAACGCCTGTTGGGCCAAAGTGTTTACTACTGCAGAAATTAGGTCACTTTTGGGGGGTATCCACTGTAGGGGTACCTTAGGGTGTCTTAAAATGTGACATGGCACCTGAAAATGTATTTACTGAAAACCCATTTAGTGCTCCTTCCCTTTTTAGCCCTGCTGTGCGCTCATACATCATTTTTTTGAGCATATATGGGGTGTTGGCGTATTCAGAGAGAAATGGGGAACAAAATGTGGGGTGCATTTTGTCCTGTTACCCCTTGTGAAAGTGAAAAATGTGGGTGTAAAGCAACTTTTTCTGAAAAAAAATTCAATTTTTCCTTTTTACAGCCAAGTGTTTCCTAATTCTGTGAAACGCCTGATGGATCAAAGTGCTCACTACACACCTTAAAATATTCCTTGAAGGGTGTAGTTTCTGGAATTGGGTGACTTTTTGGGGGTTTCCACTGTAGGGCCACCTCAGGGTGTCTTCATATGCGACATAGCTCCCAATTACCATTTCAGCTAAATCCACTCTCCAAAAGAATATAACATAGATATCATGATTTAACAAGGTAAGAAAACATGTCAGTGATCGGTATAGCATAAGGATAATCAGTCACAAGTATTATATCCATACACATGATCTGACATAATAATGATAATATACAGTAAATGATGATAATAAATATTGAGATGAACGTAAAAATAAAGCTGGTAATAACACATGCAAATGCATAAAAATAGACATAGTTGCATTTTCCTCCAACATATCGTAGTGTATCGCCCGTGTCTGTCTGATTCGTCGGATCACATGATAAGCATATGCATTGGTGAGGTCCCATAAATGGCAATGAAACTATACGATGCTGGATTACACATTAAGGAAATGTAGGGGGTTATGAAGATCTCGTCAATGAACGTGTACAGTATAAAATCTGAGATGGCAGCTATCAAAACATAGATGTGATCAATATTTATATAGGTTAATATAAAGGGGAATACCTGTTGCCGCTTTGTTAAAAGGGGGGTAGATAGAAATGAGGAGTCTGCGCTCTCACAAGGAAGGTGTGCGTCCACACGGCAAGCGAATGAGCCGCCTGTATAGGGGAGCGGCATCTCTTTAAAAAGTGTGAGTCTCCCCGAGTGGCGCATGCATACGTGAGTGCGTGTCAAGCCTCCTATTGGGAACCAAGTTATGGAATGCATCGGCATTAAGTTCTTGCACGTACGCACAGGGAGAATAGGATTTAGTGGAACGCAAATGTGCTGGGTCTATAGGGGAATGTATGTAAGTGAGGTGGGAGACATATATGGGCAATGACCAGGGTGAAAAGAGGAAATTAAATGAAGGATAGACAGAAGGGAACAGATGGAAGGAAAAGGATGTATGAAAAAAGGATGAATAAAGGATGTATGAAAAAATTGAGAATAAGACAAATGAAAAAAAGACAATCGAAGAAAAGAAGAATATATGGTTAAGGGAAAGCGGGAAGGGGATGAAGACAAAGAAATTAAATTAAAATTAAGTTTTAAAAAAATTGAGAAAAAAGGAAAAATGAACAAGATGTAAATGGTAAAATATAGGGAAAAAAAAGTTAATTTTGTGAAAAAAAATTGAGGTTGATAGAACACAAAGGTACCCTTTTCTGGTGGCACCAGGATCTGACCCCCGCATTTAATGGATCTGTAATAAATAAGGATATGAATGTCAATAAGCCATATACAGTGGCGGAAATAATTATTTGACCCCTCACTGATTTTGTAAGTTTGTCCAATGACAAAGAAATGAAAAGTCTCAGAACAGTATCATTTCAATGGTAGGTTTATTGTAACAGTGGCAGATAGCACATCAAAAGGAAAATCGAATAAATAACTTTAAATAAAAGATAGCAACTGATTTGCATTTCATTGAGTGAAATAAGTATTTGAACCCCTACCAACCATTAAGAGTTCTGGCTCCCACAGAGTGGTTAGACACTTCTACTCAATTAGTCACCCTCATTAAGGACACCTGTCTTAACTAGTCACCTGTATAAAAGACACCTGTCCACAGAATCAATCAATCAAGCAGACTCCAAACTCTCCAACATGGGAAAGACCAAAGAGCTGTCCAAGGATGTCAGAGACAAAATTGTAGACCTGCACAAGGCTGGAATGGGCTACAAAACCATTAGCAAGAAGCTGGGAGAGAAGGTGACAACTGTTGGTGCGATTGTTCGAAAATGGAAGGAGCACAAAATGACCATCAATCGACCTCGCTCTGGGGCTCCACGCAAGATCTCACCTCGTGGGGTGTCAATGGTTCTGAGAAAGGTGAAAAAGCATCCTAGAACTACACGGGAGGAGTTAGTTAATGACCTCAAATTAGCAGGGACCACAGTCACCAAGAAAACCATTGGAAACACATTACACCGCAATGGATTAAAATCCTGCAGGGCTCGCAAGGTCCCCCTGCTCAGGAAGGCACATGTGCAGGCCCGTCTGAAGTTTGCCAATGAACACCTGAATGATTCAGAGAGTGACTGGGAGAAGGTGCTGTGGTCTGATGAGACCAAAATAGAGCTCTTTGGCATTAACTCAACTCGCTGTGTTTGGAGGAAGAAAAATGCTGCCTATGACCCCCAAAACACTGTCCCCACCGTCAAGCATGGGGGTGGAAACATTTTGCTTTGGGGGTGTTTTTCTGCTAAGGGCACAGGACAACTTATTCGCATAAACGGGAAAATGGACGGAGCCATGTATCGTGAAATCCTGAGCGACAACCTCCTTCCCTCTGCCAGGAAACTGAAAATGGGTCGTGGATGGGTGTTCCAGCACGACAATGACCCAAAACATACAGCAAAGGCAACAAAGGAGTGGCTCAAGAAGAAGCACATTAAGGTCATGGAGTGGCCTAGTCAGTCTCCGGACCTTAATCCAATCGAAAACCTATGGAGGGAGCTCAAGCTCAGAGTTGCACAGAGACAGCCTCGAAACCTTAGGGATTTAGAGATGATCTACAAAGAGGAGTGGACCAACATTCCTCCTAAAATGTGCGCAAACTTGGTCATCAATTACAAGAAACGTTTGACCTCTGTGCTTGCAAACAAGGGTTTTTCCACCAAGTATTAAGTCTTTTTTTGTTAGAGGGTTCAAATACTTATTTCACTCAATGAAATGCAAATCAGTTGCTATCTTTTATTTAAAGTTATTTTTTCGATTTTCCTTTTGATGTGCTATCTGCCACTGTTACAATAAACCTACCATTGAAATGATACTGTTCTGAGACTTTTCATTTCTTTGTCATTGGACAAACTTACAAAATCAGTGAGGGGTCAAATAATTATTTCCTCCACTGTATGAAACAAATACAATGCAGTAAGATATGTGCATATATGCATGAACACCTACATTTGTGTGCAGAAAATAAAGAACCCTCCGAGGTTATGTAAGGCGATTCAAGGTATACAGGGAATATGATTAAATCAAGCTCTGGATTTCATAGTCCCTATTCATCCCTTTGGGTTCTAAGCTATCCAATTTGTGTATCCAGAATGCTTCCCAAATTTTTAGACGTTTTAATGGGTTACTTGAGACTTGAGTTGAGACACAAAATGCCCCGCCGAGTGGAAATGAGCCGATACTGGTAGCAGTAGGTTTTTACGTCTGATGTTACTCTTAGGCCTCATGCACACGACTGTTGTGTGTTTTGCGGTCCGCAAATTGCGAATCCGCAAAACATGGATGATGTCCATGTGCATTCCGCAATTTGCGGAACGGCACAAACAGCCATTGAAATAACTGCCTATTCTTGTCTGCAAAACGGACAAGAATAGGACAGGTTATTTTTTTTTTGCGGACCACAGAATGGAGCACACGGAGTGCTGTCCGCATCTTTTTCGGCCCCATTGAAGTGAATTCGGCCTCAAAAACTGTGGCTCGGATGCAGACCAAAACAACTGTGCGCGTGAGGCCTTATGTTTACAAACAAGGTCACAAATTTTTTGTGTGGTTTCACCCATGTAGAAAATTCCGCAGGGATATTTAAGTAGGTAGACCACGAAGTTCAAGTCGCAGGTGTAAAAGGTGTAAATGGGAAAACTCCTACCCGATTGGGTGTGATAAAAATGGGAGCCTTTTTGTACATTGCAACATTGAAAACAATGTATGCAAGGGAATGTGCCTTTCTTTTGGGTACTTAAAAACGTCTGCCTAGGAGTGGTTCTCTGGGGGCCAATATCTGCTTTTACCAATAAGTCGCGTACATTTTTTGTGTGGTGGGGACAAAATAAGATCGGATTTTGGAATTCCGTTATGGTGGGACATGCTTTGTATAGGAGTGTCCAATGGTTTCTAATACTGTTGAGGATCTTGTTAGTGGTCGGGTGAAAAGTGTGTACAAAGACCATACGTTTTGCAGAGTTTTTAGGCCTCGGTTGTCTGGGTTGGTCCAGAATCTGTAGTAGACATGGGGGATATCTTGGATATCTTCTCTCTAAGAAACGTTGTCTCATTTTAGCTAGTCTCGCCTGGCATTTGGAGTGCCCTTTAAATATACATCTAACCCTTTTGAATTGTGAGTTCAGAGGGGATTTCTTGGTTTTAGGTGCGTGGAAACTAGAAAAATGTAGAAGGTTATTAAGATCAGTGGATTTACGGTACAGATCAGTGGTAAGACTGCCGGTGATGGTCTTTGTGAATGTTGTGTCAAGGAAATTGATAGTATTGGAGTCATGATGGATAATGAATTGGAGTTCAGGGTAGATCGAGTTTAGAAATGTGTCGAACTGTAGGAGGGAGTCCACCGTACCCTCCCAGATGCAAAATATATCGTCAATATAATGTTTCCATATCAGCACATGAGAACTGAAGGACGGATCAGAGTAAAGAAAAGTTTCCTCAAAATAGGCCATATAACAATTAGCGTAAGGGGGCGCTACATTTGACCCCATTGCGGTACCCTGTCTCTGGTGACTATTTCTTCCTTCAAACATAAAGAAATTATTTGTAAGAACTAGCTCTAATAGTTCCATGCAAAAGCATATGCTGTTAGACTCCATTGTAGTGGAGTGTAGTAAGTTGTTGGCTGCTCTAAGGCCTTTGTCATGCTGAATGGATGTATAGAGGCTGGTTACATCCCATGTTACCAGGATAGTTTCCTGGCTCAAATGTGAGACTTTCTTCAATCACCTCCAGAAATGCTGAGGTGTCCAGGAGGAAGGATCTAGTGTTTTTGATAATTAGTGTCAAGATTTTGTTTGTAGATAAACTGCCAGAGGGGATAGGATAGAGTCTGTGGAGGCCACGATTTGACGGTCTGGAGGATTGAGGTTCTTGTGTATCTTAGGTAGTGTATAAAATTTAGAAAAGTTACTGTGGCATCGTCAATTACGTTTAGGTTGCGATAGTTAATTAGGGTATTACGAATTTTATCTGCTACTTGTTTAGTTGGGTTAGACTGTAATTTTAGATAAACCTCGGTATCCTGTAGTTGATAATGCATCTCTCATGTGTATGTGTCTTTATCCATAATCAGTCTGCTGGTTTGAAAATGTGATTTTTTTTCTCTTCTGTAGAGAGTATAGGGCCTATCTATCAGTGGTATCAAGGTTATGGGTAAACATAAATCTGCTTCTCTCCAAATCTTTTTTGAAGGTGGCTAGGTCCTGCTGTATCAAGTTAATAAAGGTCTCAATCGCGGGTTGGTTTTTTGTGGGGGGGAATGTACTTTTATTCTGTAGACCAAGATTTCCAATAGAGATCTGGGATGAGGGATTGATCTCAGTAACTCTATGTAGACCCAGATTTCCAATAGAGATCTGGGATGAGGGATTGATCTCAGTAACTCTATGTAGACCCAGATTTCCAATAGAGATCTGGGATGAGGGATTGATCTCAGTAACTCTATCAGAACTTAGAGAAAAGTGCCCTTCAAACGGATGTTTCTAAAGAGTCTTTGTAAGTCTATTTCCAGCCGAACGTGTCCAGATGTCCAAAGGGACAATTTCTCTAATAGAGAGTGCATTTAAGGCTCAGTGCACATACACCAATTATGTGTGGACTAAGGATGAGCATATTGATTCTGAATAAATGTAACAAAATTTCTAGTGAACCCAAATTTTTTGTGAACAGTCCTCCTGTTTTTTTTTTTTGTGTCTTATTTAACCAGTTGCCAAAATGATGAGTATGTTGATTATATGTGTTAAAGTACACCTGTTTCTAATTTTAAGTCTTTAGGCTTTTAGGTTTCTATGTGCAGGTTTTAAGAGGTTGCCTGAGCACGGTCAGGTTTTATTAAAATTTTCTGATGCAGTGTTGCACAAAAGAGGAAGAACATAATGTGCCTGTTATACTTTTTCTGTCTCTTAATAATTTCCTTACTGATCCATACCTGGTTAAGTAAACATAATTAGGGATGAGCGAATCGACTTTGGATGAAACATCGAAGTTGTTTTGCATAAAACTTCATTCTAATACTGTACAGCGCAGGAGCTCTGTACAGTATTAGAATGTATGGGCTCCGATGAGCCGAAGTTATTGCTTTTCGAATTCTCGAGTGATACCTTGGAACCGAACCCGAGTTCGGGAAATGTTTTTTTACAATGCAAATCAATTTATGAAGTAATTGCGCAAAGTCTCGCGAGACTTCGCAAATCAATAACTTTGGCTCATCGGAGCCAATACTTTCTAATACTGTATGGAGCTCTTGCTCTGTACAGTATTAGAACAAAGTTTTATGCGAATCGACTTTGGTTGTTTCATCCGAAGTAAATTCGCTCATCCCTAAACATGATCAAAACCTGAACATGTGCGAACAGCCTGAATTTTTAAACCCAACACCAGCTGTGGTTCGTAAAGGGAGAATAAATTTAAAGGACAGAAAACCTGAATGTAGAAACCCAGCAAAAGGTACACATATGTTTGGGTGTACTTATCTTTTCCACATAAGGAAGTTACATTTCTGTTTATCTTCGATGTTATAAACATAGGCAAGTCGAATTTCTATGTTTTTTCATCTTTAACTTTATATACTGTCAATACTAAATATTATCCTCTTATTTACAGGAACCTGTTATGTTGAAAATGCAGTTTGATCAGCCATCATCCTATAGAGCAGGATTAGTTGAGCAGACGGATATAGTGTAAATTAGTGATGCAAATTCTTCCTTATCCTGGGTTTAGGAGTCGTGAGGGATGTCCTTCTCAGTGGCTGATAGCCATCTCTGTATGTATGCCTTTACAGGGAATCTTGTATAATCATGGAGAGAAATTGCACACATGACTCCTAAGACCAGAAAGACCAAGAATTTCAATCAATAAGTTACAAGTTATACTGCATCTTTGCATGTAAAACTATATTTCAATCTGCTCAGCATCTACTGCTCTATACCAAGCTGATAGCATATTGTACTGAATAATGTAATAATGAAAAAATATGTACGGAAATAAGAAAACTAACTTTTTTCTCATATAAACCATCTCATAGTCATGGCATCTTATGTGTTATGCTTAGCCCTTCTCAAGAAGGAGGAAAACTGCCTCTAGTGCTACCCATAGGTTGCCTGTAAGTTGGTATCCTTTATCCCCTTTAGGCTAAGTTCACATCTGTGGCACTGTTTCATTGTTTTGCTCCGATATAGGCAAATATGGAAATGTCAAACATCAACCTGCCCAACTATAATAGGTTCCATCAGATTTCTGTTATGGATTACAGCATTCTACAGGACACAATACGATTGTATGCAGCCATATTTTGTTCTACATTTTTATTTTATTTTCTGAAATCTGCAATAGAAGGTTGCACCCAACCTCTGCTGCAAGTGTAAACCTAAGATGTTTTATGGAGCTACTGTCAGCATGATCAACCCTATTAAACCATTTTGTCTGTATGTTAAATAGCTGCAGAGATATTTCTGTTTTTAGTCATGTGAAAATTAGCACGTTGGAGCACCAGGGTTGGGGCTGAAACCTTGGAACACTGCTTTTGTAACACCCCTGTGCTATGCATATGCTATGCACACTATGTCCTCCCCTCTTCTTAATATGATAAGGTTGTAGCCTGGAGTTAAGTGGCCAGCCTTAGTCCCAGGTTTAAATCCAAGGGGAGACTCCTAGTTTTTATTTTTCTCCTTCATGTAACCTACAGGTATACTAAAAGGCTTTAACGTTACTATAATGAGAATATAGGTTCTCTATACTTAGAAAACGAATACATATTACCAGTATCTATATAATTATATATATATATATGTTGTAGAGGACGCCAAGGTTGGGTCCTCAGTGACAGATATGTATCACCAATATTTGGGTTGTGGTGCCTTTAAGAAAGCACTACCTAGGATCCGGTGCCCACAGGATTAACTCACTCTCCTGATAAGAGGAAAAGGAAGTGAGTGAGGGAGTGTGGAGTGTGTGGTGTGGTGGACGCACTGCTGTGGCTGGCTGTGAACAGAGCTGGAAACTGAGGACATGTGGAAAGTTTGGCAGGAAAGCCGACTGGAATCTACCATGAACTAAAAAGAACCCAGAGTAAAAATACCTTTATGTTTGAACGGACTGTTCTATTGATTATGTTGTACTGAACTAAGCGGACTTTAAAGTTGGGTTTGTTTGGACCTTGGCTGCTGGCAGCTGTACCTATTTTCGTTTTGGAAAATAAACATCTGTTTTCTTTAACCCTGGGCTGGCTCATGCACCTGGTTTATTGGAGTGATCTTCCCCCATATTACAATATATATATATATATATATATATATATATATATACCGTACAGACCAAAAGTTTGGACACACCTTCTCATTCAAGAGTTTTCTTTATTTTCAGGACTATGAAAATTGTAGATTCACACTGAAGGCATCAAAACTATAAATTAACACATGTGGAATTATATACATAACAAAAAAGTGTGAAACAACAGAAAATATGTCATATTCTAGGTTCTTCAAAGTAGCCACCTTTTGCTTTGAGTACTGCTTTGCACACTCTTGGCATTCTCTGGACACAGCTCTGCTCTCAGCATGCTGATGCCTAGCCCTGTCAGTTAAGAGGAAGTGGTGTGTGCAGAGCACAGGGGTGTTTTATACATACTTATGTGCATATAAATAAATACAGATATCTGCATCTGTACAGATATCTACATCTGCTCTGGGACTGCCCAGCGGTGGGCAGGTATTGGAGACTGGTTCAATCTAACTTGGTTCGCAAACTCAATATTGACATCCCTTTGTCCCCCAGGATATGGGTCCTGGGAGACTTATCGGAGGTTAATTGCCAGCCAATAAAATATAGACTGCTGATCAAGGTGATGTTTTTAGCCAGGCTTCTTATATCTAGAGCATGGTTTTCCTCCTCTGCTCCAGACAGTAACAACTGGCTGGGTTTGGTAGAGAAAGTGAAAAGCTATGAGAGGATTTTGTATAAACAAAGAGGATCCTACTCAAAGTGGGGCAAACTGTGGAAGGATTGGGGCAGGGTCCATTAATCCGGTCTCCCTTTCCCCCTTTTTTTTTTTTTTTTCATGCAAAGTGGGGAGGGGGGGTGGTTGTGGGGTGGGATGGGGATGATTCTACTACTTTGGTTTTTTCTATTTAAATTGTAACTTGCTGAGATGATAAAAATAAAGTGAAAATTATATTTATAAAAAAAAATAATAAAATACAGATATCTCTGCAGCTGTTTAACATACAGACAAAAGAATGATACTGTTTTAATCAACATGATAAACTCTGCCACGCAGTATGCCTGGTTTAATAGGGTTTATCATCATGACAGAGGCTCTTTGAGGAGTACAGTTCTTGTTTTATGAGATGACTGTATTGCCTTGCGGAAGGTGTCCCATTTTGAGATCGGTAATGTTCCTTGGGAAAAAAAGCATATCTTTGAATAACCTACAAAGACACACATAGATCACAATTTTTCTCTATTTTGCAGGCAATGGTTGAGACTGTTAATAATCTTCTACAGCCACAAGCTAAGGAGGCATGGCAAGACTTAACAGAAAAGGACCAAGTACGAGCAGCCACAATGCTTCTTGACACAGTAGAAGAAGGAGCATTTGTATTAGCTGATAATCTCTTAAAAACTGACATTGTAAGAGAAAACACAGAAAATATTCGTAAGTAAAATACATGTTTTTTTTATCGCTTAGTGAGTGCATAGGGAAAATGCATATGTCCAGTGACTTCACATATTTTTTAAGCTTAGTTGATAAACATCTTTCTCTATACTCTGGCTCTTGTGTCAGAATCATCTGATTTAAGGGTCCATTCACACGTCCATAGAATGGGTCCAGATCCGATCCGCAACGTTGCAGAACGAATATGGGTCCGGAAGAGATGTTCTATTCTTGTGCACAATTGCGGACTATAATTGGCAGTTCTATGGGGGTGCCGGCCGGGTGTATTGCGGATTCGCAATACACTACGGATGTGTAAATGGACCCTTACTGTTGCTTTCATCCACTTCAAAGCTGGGCATTCACATGAGAGAATTGTCAGCCAACAGTTATCTCTCCCAATTCCCTCTTCCACATTCATTCTTGGCTTGGTCAAACAAAGGGCTGTAAAGGTCCACAATAGAGGCCAGTAAATGGTGACAGCATTGCAGCCCTGTATTCAAAGACTGGTGGCGAATTTCAGAACGGCAGCGCTGGAGCAAGAAAGAGTTGGTTGCATCCCAGAGTCATGAACTGCTTGTGACTCAACTGCCTTGACATGTTGTTATCCTACTTTGCAATTTTACCATTTAAGAGATATACAGCAAACTGTAGCGGATCACACAATAATAAACTAAATAGAAATGAGAGAATCAATTATAAGAAATCAAATTTGTCACAAATTTCCCAAAACTTCAGGATCCCAGCAGGGCAGGGAAGAAGAAAAAGTACGACCGATTGCCCATAATGTCTTGCAGTCAGCCTCAGCCAATCAGAAGGGACAATATTGACATGTATCATAGGCACTATATAAGATCCCAACCAAGAAAGTAATGTCTATCTTGCACTTTTACATTGATATGGCAGGACAATAGACAATCACAGTCTGCTTAAACTAAAAACACACCAATAATTAAATGTTACCGTGTTTTTATTCAACACACCATGTAAACATTCACAGTGTAAGTGGAAAAAGTATGTGAACCCCTAGATTAATGACATGTCCAAGATCTAATTGGAGTGAGGTGTCAGCCAACTGGAGTCCAATCAATGAGATGAGATTGGAGGTGTTAGTTACAGCTGCTCTGCCCTATAAAAAACACACACCAGTTTTAGGTTTGCTTTTCACAAGCATTGCCTGATGTGACTGATGCCTCACACAAAAGAGCTCTCAGAAGACCTACGATTTAGAGTTGTTGACTTGCATAAAGCTGGAAAGCGTTATAAAAGTATCTACAAAAGCCTTGCTGTTCATCAGTCCACGGTAAGACAAATTGTCTATAAATGGAGAATGTTCAGCACTGCTGCTACTATCCCTAGGAGTGGCCGTCAGGTAAAGATGACTGCAAGAGCACAGCGCAGACTGCTCAATGAGGTGAAGAAGAATCCTAGAGTGTCAGCTAAAGACTTACAAAAGTCTTGGCATATGCTAACATCCCTGTTAGCGAATCTACGATACTAAAACAGCAAACATGAATGGATTTCATGGGAGGATACCACAAAGGAAGCCACTGCTGTCCAAAATAAACATTGCTGCACATTTACAGTTTGTACAAGAGCACCAGGATGTTCCACAGCAGTACTGGCAAAATATTCTGTGGACAGATGAAACCAAAGTTGAGTAGTTTGGAAGAAAAATACAACACTGTGTGGAGAAAAAGAGGCACAGCCCACCAACATCAAAACCTCATCCCAACTGTGAAGTATGGTGGTGGGGGGCATCATGGTTTGGGGCTGCTTTGCTGCATCAGGGCCTGGACAGATTGCTATCATCGAAGGAAAAATGAACTCCCAAGTTTATCAAGACATTTTGCAGGAGAACTTAAGGCCACCTGTCCACCAGCTAAAGCTCAACAGAAGATGGGTGTTGCAGCAGGACAACCACCCAAAGCATAGAAGTAAATCAACAGAATGGCTTAAACAGAAGAAAATACACCTTCTGGATTGGCCCAGTCAGATTCCTGGCCGCAACCCGATTGAGATGCTGTGGCATGACCTCAAGAAAGCGATTCACACCAGACATCCCAAGAATATTGCTGAACTGAAACAGTTCTGTAAAGAGGAATGGTCAAGAATTACCCCTGACCGTTGTGCACATCTGATCTGCAACTACAGGAAACATTTGGTTGAAGTTATTTCTGCCAGAGAAGGTTCAACCAGTTATGAAATCCAAGGGTTCACATACTTTTTGCACCTGAACTGTGAATGTTTACATGGTGTGTTAAATAAAAACATGGTAACATTAAATTCTTTGTGTGTTATTAGTTTAAGCAGACTGTGATTGTCTATTGTTGTGACTTAGATGAAGATCGGATCACATTTTATGACCAATTTGTGCAGAAATTCATATCATTCCAAAGGGTTCACATACTTTTTTTGCAACAGTACGTCCAAAACCTCCAAAAACACTGCCAGGGTCAGATCTTCTATTGTGATTAGCTCGGGAACTGGTGATACTGTGGACACAGGCTCAAATGTGCAAGACCTAGGCCATTGCCACTAGTTCTGTGTGATATGGCAGTTTTTCTTCACAAGGCCAGTACACAGGCACAAACATAAGTACAAGAGCTCTATTGCAGAACATGAGGCTGCATCACCAGATCCAGTGGGAAAAAGAACTGGCCAGCATTTGGAAAAGTCTGTCCAACTTCTTTCTGGTCTTTTTTTATGACAGCTAGGTTGCATCCCCAGGCGGTACAGTGTTCTTGTCATTATCATCAGCTACTTCTCCTTCTCAGACTCCTCCTTCTCCTTGTAGCTTCATGAAAAAACTTCCATGTTTGGCCACGAGCAAAAAAACTGTTTGTGATCATTAATTCCCGTGTGTGCAAGCTGAACTCCCACCTGGCCAAGTTGATGGTGGTGCAGTTGTTACCACACCACTTAATTGTGGTCATTGAAGTGTAGTTCTGCACTTTCACCAACATTTTAATCAGAAGGCAATAATACTTCCTGCCAGCCATCCATACAATGTTTTTTGTTATTCTCCAAATTTAGCGGGCAGTATTCTTACCACACCACTTAATTGTGGTAATTGAAGTGCAGTTCTGCACAAAATTTTAATCAGAAGGCAATAATACTTCTTGCCAGCCATCCATAATACGTGTTTTGTTGTTCTCCAAATTCAGCAGGCAGTATTCTTGCCAGGTGTCTATAGAAAATGTTTCATTCTGCATGTGTGGCTCAGTTCCCCACAGTCATCAAAATTTTATTCAACAGGCATTAGTTTTTCTTGCCAGCTGTTAGTAAAAATTGTCTCATTCTGCAAATGTGGCACAGTTTCTTATCTATAAATGGTTTAATAGCACACTCTCCCAGTCTTTAGGGTGGTAGAGCTGGGTCTCAGACCAGTCTTAACAATATAATACAGACTCTGCACTGCAAAAAATAGTATGTTATCACACGTGACTAATTCAACAATATTCCAGTAGCAAGTTCCAGTAACACATAAATGCTTTCTGTACTGTGGAGGTCACTGTTAAAGAGGCGGGCCATGTGGAGGTCACTGTTAAAGAAGCAGGCACTGTTGAGGTCACTGTTAAAGGGGTGGTCAATGTTAAAGGGGCGGGCACTGTGGAGGTCACTGTAAAAAGGGCAGGTACTGTGGAGGTAACTGTTAAAGAGGCGGGCCATGTGGAGGTCACTGTTAAACGGGCCGGCACTATTAAATGGACGGGCACTGTGGAGGTCACTGTTATAGGGGCGGGCACTGTGGAGGTCATTGTTACAGGGGTGGTCACTGTGGAGGTCACTGTTAGAGGGGTGGGCACTATTAAAAGGACGGGCACTGTGGAGGTCACTAGTAAAAGGGGTGGGAACTGTGGAGGTCACTGTTAAAGGGGCGGTCACTGTTAAAAGGGTGGGCAATGTGGAGGTCACTGTTAAACGGGCGGGCACTGTGGAAGTCATTGTTATAGGGGTGTGCACTGTGGAGGTCTCTGTTAAAGGGGCAGGCACTGTGACGGTCACTGTTAAATGGGCGGCCAATATGAAGGTCACTGTTAAAGGGGTGGTCAATGTTAAAGGGGTGGGCACTGTGGAGGTCATTGTTAAAGGGGTGGGCAATGTGGAGGTCATTGTTAAAGGGGTGGGCACTGTGGAGGTCATTGTTAAAGGGGTGGGCACTGTGGAGGTCATTGTTAAAGGGGTGGGCACTGTGGAGGTCACTGTTAAAGGGGCGGGCACTGTGGAGGTCACTGTTAAAGGGGCGAAGACTGTGGAGGTCACTGTTAAAGGGGCGGTCACTGTTAAAGGAGTGGTCATTGTGGAGGTCACTGTTAAATGGGCAGACATTGTGGAGGTCACTATTAAAATGGAGTGCACTGTGGAGGTCACTGTTAAAGAGGCGGGCACTCTGGAAGTCACTGTTATAGGGGCAGTCACTGTGGAAGTCACTGTTAAAGGGGCGGGCACTGTGAAGGTCACTGTTAAGGGGGCGAGTACTGTGGCGGTCACTGTTACACTGGCGGCCACTATGAAGGTCAATGTTAATATGGCGGGCATTGTGGAGGTCAATGTTAAAGGGGCGGACACTGTGGAGGTCACTATTAAAGGTGCGGGCTCTGTGGAGGTCATTGTTAAAGGGGTGGTCACTGTTAAAGGGGCGGGCACTGTGGATGTCAATGCTAAAGGGGCGGGCACTGTGGATTTCTTATAAAGGGGCAGGAGCTATGGAAGTCTCTGTTAAAGGGCCGGGCACTGTGAATGCCACTGTTAAAGGGGCCGCCGCTATGAAGGCTGCTGTTAAAGGGTGGTCAATGTTAAAGAAGCGGGCACTGTGGAGGTCATTGTTTAACGGGCAGGCACAATGGGGGTCACTGTTAAAGGGGCGGTCACTGTGGAGGTCACTGTTAAATGGGTGTTCAATTTTAAAGGGGCGGGCACTGTAGAGGTCACTTTTAAAGGGGC
Organism: Bufo gargarizans; assembly: GCF_014858855.1. NCBI lineage: Eukaryota > Metazoa > Chordata > Amphibia > Anura > Bufonidae > Bufo > Bufo gargarizans. Next base: position 322,978,391 of record NC_058080.1, read on the forward strand.
CGCCACTATGAATGTCACTGTTAAAGGGGTAGTCAGTGTTAAAGGTCCAGGCATTGTTGAGCTCACTGTTAAAGGGGCGGGCACTATGAAGGTCATTATTAAAGAGCAACCACTATGAGTGTCACTGTTAAAGGGGTAGTCAATGTTATAGGGACGGGCAATGTGGAGGTCATTGTTAAAGGGGCGGGTACTGTAGATGTCACTGTTATGGGGAAACTGTTGATTTCTTTTTACGAAACACGGAAACATAAAATGAAATAGATGGAATATACCTGTGCGAAGCCGGGTCCTTCTGCAGGTCTCCTATATACCTGTATATAAAAATGAGTTTCTGTCTGTCTGTCCAGATGTCTTTCTGTCTGGACGTTCTTTATGCACGACCAAACGACTGCACCGACCTTCACCAAATTTTGCACATAGGTACATCAGATGTCCGGGAAGGTTTTAGACCAAGTCTCAGCCTCTCTAGGGTGTACCGTTCCTGAGATATTCCCAAAAAATGACCTGCATTAGCCAATAGAAGCCAGCCATAACAACTAATCACAGGTTTTAGCAGTTCGCAGGTCCTTAAATATTCAGTCATATGAAGTATGACTGCACAACTACACTGCAACTTGCATGGGGGCAGGGGCCACTTTTAAACAGAAGGGCACTGTGAAAGTCACTGTTAAAGGGGCAGGCATTGTGAAGGTCACTGTTAAAGAGGCATTCACTATGAAGGTCACCGTTAAAGGGGTGATCACTGTAAAAAGGGTTGTGCACTGTGGAGGTCACTGTTAAAGGGGCAGGCACTGTGGAGGTCATTGTTAATGGGGTGGCCAATGTGGAGGTCAATGTTAACGGTGCAGCCACTGTGGAGGTCACTGTTAAAAGGACAGGCACTGTGGAAGTCACTGTTAAATGGGCGGGCATTGTGAAGGTCATTGTTAAAGGGGAATTCACTATGAAGGTCACTGTTAAAGGGGTGATCACTGTTAAAGGGGCGTGCACTGTGGTGGTCACTTTTAAAGTGGCAGGCACTGTGCAGATCACTGTTAAAGATACGGTCACTGTTAAAGGGGCGGGCACTGTGGAGGTTACTGTTAAACGGACAGGCACTGTGGAGGTCAATGTTAACGGGGCGGCCACTGTGGAGCTCACTTTTTAAGGGGCAGGCACTTTGCAGGTCACTGTTAAAGGGGTGGGCACTGTGGAGGTCACTGTTTAAGGGGCAGGCACTTTGCAGGTCACTGTTAAAGGTGCGGTCACTGTTAAAGGGGCAGGCACTGTGGAGGTCACTGTTAAAGGGGTGGGCACTGTGGAGGTTAATGTTAAAGGGGCGGCCACTGTAGAGGTCAATGTTAAAGGGGCGGCCACTATGGAGGTCAGTGTTAAAGGGGCAGGCACTGTGGAGATCACTGTTATGAGGGAAACTGTTGATATATTTTTACAACACACAGAAACATAAAATGAAATAGATGAAATATACCCGTGCAAAGCCAGATTCTTCTGATTCAAGGAATATTGAAACTTACATCTGGAAGTAAAGACCATAAATCTGGAAATAAAGTACTTGATCTGTTTATTCCTATATAAGTACACATGGAGTTACTGGACACAAAACAAACTATAGGGAAGTATAATAAGGAAGAATTAAATCCAAGGAGGTTTGGATTTAGGATATGAAAGTATGATCCGAATTCTCAGGTAAGTAACTGTAAGATGACTTTGGAGAAACAAGTAGCAATGTACATGTGAAGTTAAAGGTGTATACCCATAATTTCACCAAGGCAGCCCCCCTGACTTGAGAATCGGAGCAGTTTGTGCTGCCCTAGCTCTTTTACATTCTAGGGCAGCACTAAAGCCCCCCATCAGTGTCGGTGACGTCACCGGGCTCACTGCTCACCGGGTTTGTCATTGGAACTCCACAAAATGCCTTTGACCTGCGCGATTTAGCGCAGGGCAAAGGAGAGCATCAGAGCATGAACTGCTCCGATGCTCAGGTCCGGGGGGCTGCCTGGGTGAAAATGTGGGTATGTCCGGGTTCAGCTCTGAACCCGGACAACCCCTTTAAAGCCTCATTCACACGTCTTTGTTCAAATACGTAAGAAGGTGGTCAGTGATGCATCTTTGAAGCTGTCTGTAAAGGATCAGTGTTGGATCCGTGTGTCCGTTTTTTGTTGTCCGTGTTTCGCTGACAATGAAGCATCTCTTCCTCATGATCCACACGGATGGCATCCATCTTCTCCGAATACCATCATGTGTGTATTTTTTTTATTTTAAAAAGCTTAAATCCATCAATGCAGTGTGATTTTAAACAGGCTGCTTGTTACCACCCTCAACCTTTTCCCATAGCTATATATGCCGCTATCATTTTGAAATTGCCAATGCTGTCTTGGCATTAAAGAGCTTAAAATAGGTTGGATACAGTCCTAGGAGATCTCAGAGTGTCGCACATGACTTAGGGAATTATGAGCACTTTCAGTTTGGGTCCAATTTATTTAAGCCCAAATCGAATCAAACCTGAAATAAATTTATTAATCTCCATATTTAAAGAGCATCTGTCAGCATAATCAACTCTATGATCAACAATACCCTTATGTGGCCTCCTTGCTGAGAAAAAACATTTGTATTCATATTCAAATTACCTAACTGGGGCACAGCCAAAGCCCTTGGAGCACCAGTTTATTACACCCCTTCAGCTTCAGTCCCTCCCACCTTCCCTCAGATTGACAGGGCTAGACATCTCATCTGGCCATGTCTACTTGTATCTGCACTGTATCGTCCAATCTCTGTGCTTGCTCAGTAGGTCTCCTGTTCTTCAAACAGCGCAGATTATAACGCAGAAACCAGGAGACACAGCGTAGAGGCAAGATGGCAGGTCTCAGCACTTGCTTGGAGTTCAGCAGGACACTCACTCAGCCGGCGCTGAGACTAGATATGTCGCCAACACAAGACGGACAGGGTTAGACAGGATGTCTAGCCCTGTCAATATAGGAAAGACCCAATTATTTTCCAATCAGTGGATCTACAACATATATTTCCATCTGAGGGTCTGTGGCGCCATTTAAAGGGGCAAAAAAACTTTTTTTCCCTCTGTTTTCTCTGCCTTGATTTTACCCATTAAGGAACTCCCTTGATGGTTGTTTGCCCCTGGCAGCCTAATATCCCTCTCACATAAACTGAAACCAAATGCAACCCTTAATACTTTCACAGGTCCTCCCTCTGGCGCCCTGCAAGGTACTCTCAAACTTCTTCTTTTGAAGATTAGAGATTAACCCTCCTTCCTTTTTTATTCCCTCTACAATATGGGAAAGAGGAATAGACTAAAGTTGAAGGGGTATAACAAACTGAGGTTCCAAGGACTCTGACTGGCCCCTCTATTCTCTAGTTAGGTTATCTGCATAAGAACAAAAATGCTTTTTTCTCAGCAACTGGGCCACAGACATAATAAGGGTATTGGTTTTATTAGCATGATCAACCCTACCAGGCTGCATGCCTGGTTTAATAGGGTTGATCATGCTGACAGAGGCTCTTCAAAACAATATTGTAGCACAAGTAAACATTTGAAAAACTGTAACAACAAATGCAGCAGTCAATAATTTATGTTAGGTCCTTGCTAAAGGCTCGTTCTGCCAAGTTAGGCCTAATTCACATATCCGTGTTTTGCATCAGTGATTGTTAGCTGAAACCAGGTAGTCAAAAACACATCACAAATCAGTAAGACGGAAGGAAATTCCATTATTCGTGGGTGATTACCCAACAACTCCATTAAAATCCAACACAGAGCAATTTGTCACCACTTACACATTTCAGGCAATACTCTTGCCCTTAGTCACTGCTATGAAACACAAATATTGATGTATTACTCTTGATGGATTTTTAAAGAGTTGTTTTAATAAAGCCTGGAATGTTTTATCACCAGTGGATCCTTTAATTTCCCTCTTCTCTGTGCTTGATTTGTTGCTTTTGACCATACCTGTGCATGCATCCAGCACCATGAAGGTGCGCCAACAACACATCTTTCCCTACAAAAAACATGGCATACTGTAGGAGTAAACTATTCCATTATGCCTTATATCTGTGCAAGCTTCATTTGTGGTTTTGGCTAACGGTCTCTGATACAGTATATGATTTAGGTCTTAGACTGTCCCAAATCCATTTGAAAACTTGAATGCACAGCCTCAACGAAGTTGTAGAGATTAGAAAAAAGGGACTACTTTTTCATTAAACAGTGCTACTCAGCACCATTCAAATGAATGCTCCCCATTCTTCACAGAATAGCAGGTTAGAAGCTCCTGCATCCAGTCACAAGAGGCTCGGAATCCCCCTATCCTCTACCCAGTAGTGATTCCTTCAGCTGGTTGGTCACTTAAGAAAGGAGAGGGAGGGCAGAGCACACAGCATGGCAGTCTGCAGAGCTCAACCAGCACAGAACGAAGATAATGTACCTACCTGTGCTATCTCCCACTCCCTGGTTATCAGCTTCATCAGTGCTCCTGTCTCTTTTCATTGCTGTCCGGGAATGGAGCAGCTGTCCTGATATGACCATCATTAGTACCAAGGCAGAACATGCTTTCATCACTGAACACTATGGTTTCATTCTGATGGCCACATCAGAGTTTGCAGGAGGAGCACCTACTGCCATCATGCATAGTGCAGAGACACACAGAACCAACACCAGATGTCATGGTGTGGTGTGACATTAGCTGCCATGGTCATACCGCTCTGGTATTCCTGGAAGGAACATTGACCAAGACATTGTAAAACCAGTCCTACTGCCTTTTTTGACTCGGGAAACATGATGTTACAACAAGCTAATGTGTTCCAACATACTGCCTGCGCTACAAAATGTGTTTTTCCAGGCATGAAGCAGCTTTTCTGGCCAGCTTTATTGCCAAATGTTTTCCGCATGGAGAATGTCTGGATGGAGTGACGGATCTCCCATGCACAACATCCAACAATCACCTTGACTGAACTAGAAGTCCAAGTTACAAGAGATTGGAATGAGATACCACAGGAGGATATTCAGCTTCTGAATGACCATTACTATGCCAGAGTGGTAGTCGCAGCAAAGGGAGATGCCATCCAGTATTAATGTGACCCTGTGAACCTTGCCTATACCCTGCAGAAATCAAAATAAATGGTGCATCACCCTGGTTGAGTGATTATTGACCATGCACCACTAGCAGTTTATACTTCAATCTCAGCTTATTTGCATTAAATTTTCCAAGTGTATTTTTTTCATTATCAAGTAGTGTGATTTCATGGAACGTGAGGTTATTATTAATTATATGATAACAAATATTTGAAGGGACACAATCTGAATATTGTTATATTAGATAAGATGGACCTGAGGGGGCAGATAATCTTGTCATTAAAAAGACAATGGATAGGGTACACCTATCATGCACTTTACTGCAGTCATGCCAGGGGAGTCTCCATCCTGGTAAGCAAAACCCTTCCCCTTCACCTCTGCTCAGTCCAAGTAGATCAGTTGGGCAGAAATATTCTCATTAAAGCAGTTTTGAGAAGTCTAATATCTCATAGGGCAAATGTATGTTCCACCACCTTTTCAACAAAGTGCTTTAAATGAGTATGTGAATGTTTTATCAGAAAATGGCCTACTGAATAAATCACATTTTTATGTTAATATAATTTTTTATCTATATTTTAAAGAATGTATAAAATCATGTCATTTTCACATTGGCCACTAGGGCTAATAATAGATTTCCTGTTCGGGAGCTATGATCATTATCATCATAGGCAGAATTATAATGACAAGTAACACCTCTATATCGATAACACAGAATCCACTATTCACGATAAATGATATCATCAGCTTACTGTCACGGTGGGGGAAACCCCCCACCGTACAATGTAAAAGGATAGCTGCTAGGTTAAGAAGCCAGGAAAAGGGAAGCAGGTCGCCTCCTATAGCTTCCCTAATCCTCTCCCTAACTCCTCACCATATGAGCGGACCCCGATGGTAGGATGGCTCATACCCTGGAAACCTGGGATCCTGAGTCGCCCTGATAATCCCTCAGCTAGGAGCAGGGGGAAGACGTCCTGTTCATCCAAGACACCGAAGAACAAGAGTCTCGAAAGTCCTATTAGCAGGGAAAAGGAGAGAACATACTCTGCAAGAGGATCGGCAGGTAAGACCACAAGACAACACACTTATCTGCCGAAGTCTCCACGACTGGAACCCGTGCATACGTACAGGAGTCCTAACACCAAACAGGACGCCGTACCAGCAACACACAGGTATCCAGCACACCAGACTCCGCCAGGACCCCCATGCCGAAAGGTGCATGGTAGCCCCAGGCAGCGCTGCATACAGGGTAGTGGTTCACCCCTCCCGGAAATCAACCCCCTTCCGGAGCACATAACACACAGGGAAAACGTCTTACATACATGCAGGGACAAACACCAACAACAGCCCAGACATGTAACAGCAATCAAGACATACAACACACCCTGAACATAAACCCACACCTAACATACAACAAGTGAGGTAGGGTATAAGGAGCATACAAAAGGAAGACAATTTATGTCCAACAAGGTGGCCCTCAAGGACTGGGCAAGTTCACCCAGGAAAGGAGCAGAGCTCCAACACCAAGCAAGGCTGGAGTACCACTGACTCCAGCCAGGAAGCCACAAGTAATATCCACATAGGGGCCACACCCAGGACACACCTAAATCCCCACTAGCTAGAGAATTAACCCCTCGTTCACCAAACCGCAGGGAGACACACCTTAAAGGAGAAATGCACATGCAAACCGACAACAATACGTTGCCAACGGCAACCAGTCTGCACGGCAACTGCGTCATGGTCAAACATCAATATGACCGTGACACTTACTTGTTAACTAAAGTGCACCCTGCAATTTTGACGTCCAAGGCATCTCACGTGTTAAATGATGATCAGAGTTATTTCTGACCCCTGTCACTGCAAAACTCTAATAAATAATCTTCTATTTAATCCCTTCCTGACCTCCTCCATACATATATGGAGGAAGTCAGGTCTTTAAACATGGCACCCTCTCAGAAGCTGAGCAGGAGTCATAGCCATTGTGATTGGTGATAATGCAGATAATAGACATTTCAAACGTTAGATTTCGTGGCCATGGTATCTGAGGCAGCTTTCTCCAAACTGAGATTGGGGGAGTCATTCATTTGGTCTGGTAGCCCTCTGAAGAATCTGAGGCTACCACAGCAATAGTTCCTGTGGTAGGGCTCCATAGGACCATAATTAAACTCCCATAGGCTGCAATGGCAATTCATTGCAATCTATGTGACGAGCAATCTGACAATCGCATGCTCAAATCCCCTATGGGGAAGTAATTTTTTTAAAATTAAAATATAAAAATTCAGCTTATCTAAATAAGTTATTTTTCTCATTAAATGGCAAAATAACTAAATTTCAACATCTGAAATGTGTTCTATGATCTATTGTGAATAAAATATGGGTCTGAGAGATTTGTAGATCATTGCATTCTGTTTTTATTTGCATTTATTTACATTTTACACAGCGTCCCAACTTTTATAGAATTGGGGTTGTAAACCTATGAAATAATACTTGTAAATTTTGTTCCTTTTTTAACAATATTAAAGTTCACAGTAATACACTGAGATGGAGTTTCTAAACTTGCTTTATTTTTTTTCCATTTTATAAACAGAACTTGAAGTTGCAAGACTAAGCACAGATGTGAATTTAGAAGATCTCCATTTCCCACAGAATATTGGATATGGTAGCTCAATTCAACTTTCTTCGAATACACTGAGACAAAATGGACGCAATGGTAAATAAAAATGATGCTACTATTTAAAAAAAACACAAACTGAAGTATAACTGAAAGGTATTAAATAGGCAATCTAGTACCAAATCTATTTTAACATAAGGGCTCACAGGAATTTTTTTTCATTTTTGCATCACTCCAAGCCATTTATTTTTGAAAGAAGACACCCCAAGGTATTCCATGAGGGGCATGGCGAGTTCATAGAAGATTTTTATTTTTTTGCACAAGTTAGCGGAAATTGTTTTTCTTTAGTTTTTTTCTCACAAAGTTTCCCTTTCCGCTAACTTGAGACAAAAAGTTAAATCTTTCATGGACTCAATATGCCCCTCAGTGAATACCTTGGGGTGTCTTCTTTCCAAAATGGGGTCATTTGTGGGGTGTTTGTACTGCCCTGGCATTTGAGGGTCTCCGCAATCATTACATGTATGGCCAGCATAAGGAGTTTCTGGTATTTTCCTTATATTGAGCATACGGGTAATGAGTTTTTTTTTTTTTCGTTCAGCCTCTGGGCTGAAAGAAAAAATGAACGGCACAGATTTCTTCATTCGCATCGATCAATGTGGATGAAAAAATCTCTGCCAAAAAAAAAAAAGGGAGGGGAAAGGCGTCAGGACATAGGAGCTCCGCCCAACATCCAAACCCACTCAGCTATTATGCCCGATTTCTCCATTCACATCAATCGATATGGATGAATAAATCATTGCCGGGATTTTTTATATTTTTTTAATATACAAAGTGTTTGCCAAAGCATATGAACACCGCCCCTCAGCTCATAAGCCTTGGCAAACGCATCTTTTTTACTGCAGAGGAGAAATCTCGTCTTGCAGCGCTGCATACACCGACTTTTGTGTAATCTGACAGCAGCGCAAATGCTTCTGTAAGAATGCACATCAGTGCTGCAGCTGGTTCATCGGTTGTTCCACCTAGAAGGTGAAAAAAAAAAAAAAAAGGCCGTTACGCAATAAATTTATTAACATTAACTTTATATAACATTTGAACAGAACATTAACTTTTATAAACTTTATTGAACTTTTGGAACAGAACATTAACTTTTTTGCTTACCGGTGATTTTTTTTTTTGTTTTTCTTTTTTTACCTTTATAGGAAAACCTCTCCTTCCCCATGGGACAAAGTGCAAAGCGCAAATCGCCCAGAGATGTGGCGAAGTACATTATGCACTTTGTCCCAGGTGAAAGGAGAGGTTTGCAGCAGCTCTGTGTGAGAGGGCCCTAAGAGCCCTGTGTGCCTGTCCTGTGTGACGCAATCCCTTTGCTAATAGTGTACCTGTGTGTGGTACTTCCGGAAACACTCCCCTAAGCACAGGGCTGGGTGGTCAGGGCAATCAGGACAGAAATAGCGGGTGTCATGCCTTATTCCACTCCTGCTACAGACACGACATCTTTTTCGGGGTTGCGCTTGGGTTGAGGTACCAGCAACGACATTGGGGAAATGTCGCTCGTGTAGACGGCTCACTACACTGGTGGATGGGGCCTTGGAACCTCCTGGATACAGGAGGTTCTCAATGATTTCTTCCTGAAATTTGAGGAAGGATCCTGTTCTCCCAGCCTTACTGTAGAGAACAAAACTATTGTACATAGCCAATTGAATTAAATATACAGACACCTTCTTATAGCAGCGTCTGGTGCGGCGGGACACTAAATAAGGAGCCAACATCTGGTCATTGAAGTCCACCCCTCCCATGAGCAAATTATAGTCGTGGACCAAGAGGGGCTTTTCAATGACACTGGTTGCTCGTTCAATTTGTATTGTTGTGTCTGCGTGAATGGAGGAGAGCATGTAAACGTCACGCTTGTCTCTCCATTTCACCGCGAGCAGTTCTTCGTTACACAAGGCAGCCCTCTCCCCCCTTGCAAGACGGGTGGTAACGAGCCATTGGGGGAAGCCCCAGCGACTAGGTCGCACGGCGCCACAGCAGTTAATTTGTTCTATAAACAAATGCCTGAAGAGGGGCACACTTGTGTAGAAATTGTCCACATAAAGATGGTACCCCTTGCCAAATAAGGGTGACACCAAGTCCCAGACTGTCTTCCCACTGCTCCCCAGGTAGTCAGGGCAACCGACCGGCTCCAGGGTCTGATCTTTACCCTCATAGACACGAAATTTGTGCGTATAGCCTGTGGCCCTTTCACAGAGCTTATACAATTTGACCCCATACCGTTGACCCCATATAGTTTGAAGCCAAGGCGCCTGGTAAAATGTATAAGGGACTCGTCTATGCAGATGTTTTGCTCAGGGGTATACAAATCTGCAAATTTGGTGTTAAGGTGGTCTATTAGGGGCCGAATTTTGTGGAGCCGGTCAAAAGCTGGATGGCCTCTGGGACGAGAGGTGCTGTTGTCACTAAAGTGCAGGAAACGCAGGATGGTTTCAAATCGTGTCCTGGACATGGCAGCAGAGAACATGGGCATGTGATGAATTGGGTTCGTGGACCAATATGACCGCAATTCATGCTTTTTTGTCAGGCCCACGTTGAGGAGAAGGCCCAGAAAAGTTTTAAATTCGGAAACTTGGACGGGTTTCCACCGGAAAGACTGGGCATAAAAGCTTCCCGGGTTGGCGGCTATAAATTGAGTGGCATACCGATTTGTTTCTGCCACGACTAAGTCCAAGAGCTCCGCAGTCAAGAACAGCTCAAAAACCCCCAGTGCCGATCCGATCTGAGCTGTCTCAACCCGAACTCCAGACTGGGCTGTGAAAGGGGGAACTACTGGTGCAGCGTAAGTTGGGGGCTGCCAATCAGGGTTTGCCAGCACCTCAGGGACTCTAGGGTCTCTATGGGCCTGTCTGTGCGGTGGCTGCGACGGGGAAAACAATTGCACGTGCCACCGTACCAGCTTCAACTGCCTTTCTGGTGCTTGCCACTTTACCATGTTCTACGGCAGTGCTAGTACTAGGTCCAGGATGGGCTGTGCTGCTGGTGTATGCCTCACCACGTAATCCGACAGCGCCAGCCCCACTCTGCTGCCCTTGAAGCGGATCCTGCGCAACCTGTGGTCTAGCAACACGCGGCCGGGTACGCCTGGTTGTATCAGGGACCTCAACCTCATCGTCCGAACTTTGGGTCAGACTGCCATTGCTTTCTACAGGTTTGTATTCTGACCCGCTGGATTCGTCAGATGAGGGTTCCCATTCCTCATCCGACTGGGTCGAAAGCCTGTTGGCCTCTTCAGAAGAATACCCCTTACTTGCCATTTGGTCAACTAAATTTAGGGGGTATTCCCTGAGACTACCCAAGAAAAAAAGCAAGCCTGTCAAACAAATGGGAGGCTAGTGAAGTACCGGAAGCCACTGCGATTGATAAAAAAATATCAAAACTGATTTTTTTATCGCCGTAGCGCGTGTAAAGTGATTTGTGCAGTGATAAAAAAAATTCTAATTTTTTTGTCACTGCGGCGGGGCGGGCATGGGTGAACGCACGGGTGGGCGACTGATCAGGCCTGATCGGGCAAACACTGCATTTTGGGTGGAGGGCGAGCTAAGGTGACACTATTATACTATTATAGATCTGACTGTGATCAGTTCTGATCACTTACAGATACTATAAAAGTACCAATGCTGATTAGCGATACGCTAATCAGCGAATCAGTGACTGCGGTGCGGTGGGCTGGGCGCTAACCAACGCTAACTACCTAACAAAGAGGCCTAAACTAACCTAAAACCTAACCGTCAATACTGGTGAAAAAAAAAAGTGACAGTTTAGGTCTCCTGCACACGACAGTATTTTTTAACGTCCCGCAAAATGTGGTTCCGTTGTACCGTGATCCGTGTCCGTTTTTTCTTCCGTGGGTCTTCCGTGATTTTTGGAGGATCCACGGACATGAAAAATGAAAATAAAATCTAAGTCAAGTTTGCCATTAAAATGATAGGAAAAAACGGACGCGGATGACAATCTTGTGTGCATCCGTGATTTTCACGGACCCATTGACTTGAACGGGTCCGTGAACCGTTGGCCGTGAAAAAAATAGGACAGGTCATATTTTTTTCACGGACAGGAAACACGGATCACGGACGCGGCTGCCAAACGGTGCAGTTTCCGATTTTTCCACAGACCCATTGAAAGTCAATGGGACTGCAGAAAACCACGTTAAACGGGACAACGGCCACGGGTGCACACAACGGTTGTGTGCAGGAGGCCTTACACTGATCACTTTTTTCCCTTTCACTAGTGATTGACAGGGGTGATCAAGGGGTTAATTGGTGGTGTTTGTGCACTTACAGTGATCTGTGCTCCTCTGCTGGGACCAACCGACGAAAAGGACCAGCAGAGGAGCACAGAAGCCATTTAACACATATTTATAAGTATTAAGGCTGATTTCAGCCTGTATTTGTGGGCAGGGCGTAAGTTCCCTATATATACCCGCTACTCCTATCCACTGGTGGTGCGTCTTACTCACTTTCGTAGGAGGAGCCACATCTAGCTGCCGGCACGCGCAAGCATCGTGGTTGTTTCAAAGTTTTCGGTTCGCTACACGGTATAGTGCGATATTTAAAGTGTTTTTCTGGTCCGTCACCAGGTGAGTACCTGTCCAGTGGAGCGCGCCGTATACTTACGGCCACAGGTCGGTCTCCCCTTCTCGCCGATGATGTGCGGTTCACGGTGGAACGCACACGTGACCGCCGGGCCTCCAGGCATGTTCAGCCGAGCGCCGAAGAAATGTCCCTCCTGCACACGCCTACCGCTCGCTCTGCCTTCCGGAGCTCCACGCTGGGACGAAACGGGGGCAGCACGTTCAGTTAGGGTAGAGTCCAATTCCAGGTTCCCCTTGAAAGGCGGCCAGGGGCGCAGAACACTCAGCAATACAGCATGTCCAGACTTTCCCCATCATTATCTTGGAAGGCGTCACAGGGGGAAGCAGGGTGTGAGCCGGGTGCCAGCAGTGAGCCGTGCGGTTGCAGCCCGGAGCTCAGCCTGTGTTGGTGGCAAGAATTAAGGGCTTATTGGGGTTGTTTTTGGGCTGGGGCTGAGATGTGACATGGAGGCTGTGCCACGCTGGATCTGGTGGTTGTTAGGGGGGTCGCAGTATCAACAGGTTCAGGGCTCCACTTGCACGTGACTTGCTCCAGCGTTTTTTCTGCGGCATGTGGCTTGCCAAACATGAGTCAACAGTGAAGAGTGAAGGAAGTTAAATTGCAATATGCCACTTGTATTGTCACCTGGATCGCCCAGGCCAAGTCAAGTATCGTATGTCACCTGGATCGCCCAGGTTCAGCTCGCTCTTGATGCTACTCTAGGCCACTGTTTCGTCACCTGGATCGCCCAGGCCGAATTAAAAGTGGTGTGTTACCTGGACAATCCAGGCCAAGTAACATGTTGTGTTTTACCTGGATCACCCAGGACGAGTCAAATGTTGCAGGTCGCCTGGATCGCCCAGGTTCCGCCACTGCAGTTAGCATGCGATATGTCATTCATATGTTACCTGGGTCGCCCAGGAGGAATTAAATGTTGTACGTCACCTGGTTCGCCCAGGTTCAGCCATTTCAGTTGCCATGCTAGATGTCATTTGTCTCGTCACCTGGGTCGCCAGGTCGAATTGAATGTTGTATGTTACCTGGATCGCCCAGGACGAGTCAAATGTTACGAGTCACCTGGATCGCCCAGGTTCAGCCGCTGCTCATTCTACGCTATATGTCATGGTTTTGTTATCAGGTTTATCTAGGCTAAGTCTTTTCACACGTCCCTTCAGTTTATTCAAGCTCAGTCTTTAGTTAGGAGTCTCCTAAAGGATCGTCAGGAGAGCTCGCGGTCCTCATCCTATGTCCACGGTTACGATATTGAGTCTATTTATAAAAAAAAAAAAAAAAAAAAAAACAACAGAGAAGCGCAATGCAGCAGAGACCGCACAGGTAAGAAGCAGTGGGCACATCGAGTGCCGGCAGCAAGTCGGGCAGTAGTAGCTCGGCACCCAGCCTGTGTCGGGGGCTATATTGCAAAATATATACATATTATCTTGACAAACAGGTCAGTTAAGGTTTATTTGGAATAGGCAGGCCGGGGTTGCTTCATATTATGGAGGCGGGGCCTCACGATGCCAGCAGGTACCAGGGGTCTATGTTTGCGCGTAATAGGCTCATCGCTTCCAACACATGTCCTAGCCGGGAGGATTTGTCAGTGACGAGCGAACAGTCTCAAACAGGCCCGTATGTTATCCGGTCCGTCGAGTTCAGCCACTGCAAATACCGGCTATGTCATTTGTCTATCGCCTGGTTCGTCCAGGCCGAGTTTAATGTTGTACGTTACCTGGATCGTCCAGGCCGAGTTCAATGTTGTATGTTACCTGGATCGTCCAGGCCGAGTTCAATGTTGTATGTTACCTGGATCGTCCAGGCCGAGTTCAATGTTGTATGTTACCTGGATCGTCCAGGCCGAGTTCAATGTTGTATGTTACCTGGATCGTCCAGGCCGAGTTCAATGTTGTATGTTACCTGGATCGTCCAGGCCGAGTTCAATGTTGTATGTTACCTGGATCGTCCAGGCCGAGTTTAATGTTGTATGTTACCTGGATCGTCCAGGCCGAGTTCAATGTTGTATGTTACCTGGATCGTCCAGGCCGAGTTTAATGTTGTATGTTACCTGGATCGTCCAGGCCATGTTAAAAATGTTGTATGTCACCTGGATCGCCCAGGTTTAGCCGCTGCCGTTACCAGCTATGTCTTTGTCTGTTACCTGGATCGTCCAGGCCATTTTAAAAATGCTGTATGTTACCTGGATCGTCCAGGCCGAGTTCAATGTTGTATGCTACCTGGATCGTCCAGGCCGAGTCTAATGTTGTAGGTTACCTGGATCGTCCAGGTTTAGCCGCTGCCGTTACCAGCTATGTCTTTGTCTGTTACCTGGATCGTCCAGGCCATTTTAAAAATGCTGTATGTTACCTGGATCGTCCAGGCCGAGTTCAATGTTGTATGCTACCTGGATCGTCCAGGCCGAGTCTAATGTTGTAGGTTACCTGGATCGTCCAGGCCATGTTAAAAAATGTTGTATGTCACCTGGATCGTCCAGGCCGAGTTCAATGTTGTATGTTACCTGGATCGTCCAGGCCGAGTTCAATGTTGTATGTTACCTGGATCGTCCAGGCCGAGTTCAATGTTGTATGTTACCTGGATCGTCCAGGCCGAGTTCAATGTTGTATGTTACCTGGATCGTCCAGGCCATATTTAAAATGTTATATGTCACCTGGTTCGCCCAGGTTCAGCCGCTGCCAGCTATGTCTTTGTCTGTTATCTGGATAGCCCAGGCCAGATTAAATGTCATATGTCACCTGGATCGTCCAGGCCGAGTTCAATGTTGTACGTCACCTGGATCGTCCAGGCTGAGTTCAATGTTGCATGTCACCCAGATCGCCCAGGTTCAGCCGCTGCCGTTACCAGCTAAGTCTTTGTCTGTTACCTGGATTGTCCAGGCTGAGTTAAAATGTTGTATGTCACCTGGATCGTCCAGGCTGAGTTTAATGTTGTATGTCACCTGGATCGTCCAGGCTGAGTTTAATGTTGTATGTCACCTGGACCATGCCATTTGTCTCGTCTCCTGGATTCCCCAGGACAAGCTAAATGTTTGGGTGACAACTGGACCGTCAGGCCCAGCCGCTGCTGTTATCACGCTATATGTCATGTTAAAGCTGCCACATCCCACTTCAGTCTATCCAGGCTCGGCCTTTAGTTAGGGGGCACCTGGACGGTCAAGGGGTCTCGTGGTCCTCATCCGATTTCCACGGTTACATTATTTAATCAAATTAATGTTCCCCTTAGATTCCTAGAAGTGTCTTCCAGGCACTATCGTTCTCAAATCAGACAAGGCCTCCACAAGGTAAGAAATGCGCAACAAGGGTAAAGGCGGTTCCAGCAGCGAAACACCCCATAAGACAGTCGTTAGCTCCAAATACGACCAGGAATTACAGAGCTGGGTGGAAAGCGTTCGATAGTTAGACTTCTCTACACTCAGGGTGGCTGGGACAAAATATCTTACATATTGGCGTTCATAGCTTTCTGTCTCTCCCAACAGAAGCTTCGTACAATGCCACCGGATTGTCCCTACCAGGCCTCCAACACCACTTCATACTAAATAACCCAGGTCGCTCTTCCATTTTTGTCCAACCAGGCCATCAGGGCGGCTCTCAGGGAATTTAAAAAAATAAAATAAAAATGCAGAGCAGGCTTCCACCCGCACACAGCCAGTCTCCGGCGAGCGTTCGGGGATTTGTCGTCTGCACTGGACGGCGACCCTTTTTTGGCCTTTTACCAGCGGTAATTCAAGAGGCCATGTTCCTATGGCTTCCTCCAGTTAGGAGAGTTCACTAGCAGCTCTTGGTACGACCCAAGAGTCATTTCGGGCCATTCATGCCACATCGGGGCAGCATCGTCAGCTTCAAACCCCGGGTCCCCGCCCGTGTTATCCGATCAATGGGGCGCTGGAGATCATCTTGATTCGGCAGGTACGTTCCCGGTCCACACAGGGAGATCTCCCAGGCTTTTCAGTTATTGGCGTTATAGGTCATGCGTGTTGGGAAAATACAAATAATTGATCTAGTCAACATAGTGTCCTTGACTTTTTGCCCTCTCCAGGCCTACCCACGCCCGTGGCTCCAGGCACAACTCAGCCATATAGTTCAGGTTTGGCATGCCTTACCCACGACCAAAACGTATGCAGCCCTGCCCATAAGTATTAAGGCTGATTTCAGCCTGTATTTGTGGGCAGGGCGTAAGTTCCCTATATATACCCGCTACTCCTATCCACTGGTGGTGCGTCTTACTCACCCCTCCCTCCCATCCCTTTTTTTCATACATTCCAATAGGGTATGCCCTCTCCAGGCCTACCCACGCCCGTGGCTCCAGGCACAACTCAGCCATATAGTTCAGGTTTGGCATGCCTTACCCACGACCAAAACGTATGCAGCCCTGCCCATAAATATAATATGTTAACAGGCTTGTGGTTTGCTTTTTTGAAAATCACCAGCCTGCCAGCGATGATCATTGGCTGGCAGGCTGGTGACGAACTTCTGCAGCGACTTTTGCCAGCGCGTAATGCGCGGGCCGGCTATGCGCGTCGTCTCGCGACACGAGACGACGCACGGAATGCGTCCAGGAGGAATGAATCGACCGCCTCTGGACCGCAATCCTGCGTTAAGTGGTCCGGAGGTGGTTAAAGAGTATGTTGCCACATTCCAAGCATTATACATTTTTCCATCTATGTACCCGTATTCAGGCTTGTTTTTTTGTGAGATGTGATGTAGTTTTTTTATACCATTTTGGGTTAAATATGACTTAGGCTACTTTCACACTTGCGTTCGGGGTTCTGCTTGTGAGTTCCGTTTGAAGGCTCTCACAAGCGGCCCCGAACGGATCCATACAGCCCCAATGCATTCTGAGTGGATGCAGATCCGCTCAGAATTCATCAGTTTGGCTCCGCTTGGCCTCCCTTCCGCTCAGCCGGCGGACACCCGAACGCAGCTTGCAGCGTTCGGATGTCCGCCTGGCCGTGCGGAGCCAAACGGATCCGTCCAGACTTACAATGTAAGTCAATGGGGACGGATCCGTTTGAAGTTGACACAATATGGTGCAATTTCAAACGGATCCGTAGCCCATTGATTTTCAATGTAAAGTCTGGACGGATCTGTCTGACTAACAATTAGACTTAGAATTTTTTCTCAAATATAATGCAGACGGATCCGTTCTGAACGGATCCCATCGTTTGCATTATAGAAGCGGATCCATCTGTGTAGACACCAGACGGCTTTGCTCCGAACGCAAGTGTGAAAGTAGCCTTAGACGGAGTTCACACTTAAGTTATTTGATCAGTTATTTCCATCAATTAAATATTAACAAGTGACTTTCCGCATTTTTATATACTATTTCGTCATGATGATCGGGCGGGCACGAAGAGGTGCGTGCCCGATCAATGCAGGGGCCCGTCAGTCCCTGATAGCCGGACCCCTGCTGTATTCGCCTGCATTGCTGAAAAAGCCAATGCCGGCGGATTCACCCCTTCTATGCCACAGTCAGCGCTGACCGCGGTATAGAAGGTGCATGCGGCAGGTGAGGGAGCACATCGGGTCCCCAAACTGCTGTAGTGGGGACCCGATGGGTGACAAGGCAGCCCGATACCATGTACAGGCTGTACCAAGTGATCAAAAAGGCGTATGTACCACAAAATGGTACCAATAAAACCGTCACCTCATCCTGCAAAAAATGAGCCCTTACATAAAAAATTAAAAAAAATAATAACTCTCAGTACATGGAGACACTAAAACATAATTTTTTGTTTCAAATATGCTATTATTGTGTTAAAGTGAAATAAATAAAAAAAATATATATTAGGTATTGCCACGTCCGTAGCAACCTGCTCTATAAAAATATCATATGACCTAACCCCTCAGTTGAAAAAAATAAAATAAAAACAGTGGCAACAAAGGCATTTTTTACACTTAACATCACATAAAGTGCAACACCAAGCGATCAAAAAGGCATATGCCCCCCAAAATAGTACCAATGAACACCTTATCCCGCAAAAAAATTATTAGGTATTGCCGCCTCTGTAACGATCTGCTCTATAAAAATGTCACATGACTTAACCCCTTAGGTAAACGCTGTAAAAATAAATAAATATAAACTGTGCCAAAACAACCAATTTTTGGGCCACCTTGCCCCATAAAGTGTAATAATGAATGATCAAGAAAATCATATGTACCCAAAAATGGTACCAATAAAAACGTCAACTCTTCCTGCAAAAAACGAGCCCCTGCACGAGACGATCGGCAGAAAAATAAAAAAATTTTTTTTCTAAAAAGGTTTTATTAGGTAAAATTGAAACAAACAAAGAAAGAAAGTAGACATATTTGATATTATTGCATCCTTAACAACCTGCTCTATAAAAATAGCACATGATCTATCCTGTCAGATGAATGTTATAAAAAATAAAAACGGTGCCAAAATCTTGCCTCACAAAAAATGTCATACAGAGCAATTAAAAATCATACGTACCCCAAAATAGTACCAATAAAACTGGCACCTTATCCCCTAGTTTTCAAAATGGGGTCATTTTTGGGGAGTTTCTACTGTAAGTGTGCATCAGGGGGGCTTCAAATGGGACATGGCATCTAAAAAAACTGTACAAAAAAAATCTGCCTTCCAAAAACCATATGGCACGTATTTTCTTCTGCATTCTGCCGTGTTCCCTTACATCAGTTTACAACCGCACATGGGGTGTTTCTGTAAACCGCAGAATCAGGGTAATACATAGAGTTCTGTTTGGCTGTTAACCCTTGATGTGCTAAAGAAAAAAATGAATTAGAATGGAAAATCTGCCAAAAAAGTGAAATTGGGAAATGTCATCTCCATTTTCCTTTAATTCTTGTGGAACACCTAAAGGGTTGACAACGTTTGTAAAAATCAGTTTTGAGTAACTTGAGGATTTTAGTTTCTACAATGGGGTGATTTGTGGGGGCTTTCTACTATGTAAGCCCCACAAAGTGACTTCAGACCTGAACTGGTCCTTAAAAAGTGGGTTTTGGAAATGTTCTTAAAAATTGTAAGAATTGCTTCTAAAATTTTAAGCCTTCTAACGTCCTAAAAACATTAAATGACATTTACAAAATGATGCCAACATGAAGTAGACATATGGGGAATGTTAAGTAATAAATATTTTATGAGGTATCACTTTTTGTTTTAAAAGCAGAGAAATATAAATTTTGAAAATTGCAATTTTTTCTAAATTTGGGGTAAATTTGGGATTTGTTCATAAATAAAGTTTAAATATATTGACTCAAATTTATAATTATCTTAACGTACTGTACAATGTGTCACGAGAAAACATTCTCAGAATGGCTTGGATAAATAAAAGTGTTCCAAAGCTATTACCACATAAAGTGACATATGTTAGATTTGCAAAAAATGGCCTGGGCAGAAGGGCGAAAATGGCCCGGGGTAGAAGGGATTAAGATAACATATTGCTAAAACATTTTACTAAAACCATAATTAGACAATGCATGAATAGAACTGTGGAGGATGTTTGTAGGCTAAAGCTCAAGACACCTCCAGTCAGATATCCCCCGCCCTGGCCCGGTTGGCTTCTAGAATGGTGTAAATGATGGCAGCAAGGCATCCAGCATCTGATCAATATTCCTTTATTCGGTGTAACACATGGCACTCAACGTGTTTCGGGGGTCTAAGATAAAAAGCCCCCTTCCTCAGGGGTAGTATAAATACAATGTTTCAGTTTTAACAGTCATCATTCTTTTATATTTATTCATATATACAGTGGCGCAAAAAGTATTTACTCAGCCACCAATTGTGCAAGTTCTCCAACTTAAAAAATGAGAGAGGCCTGTAATTTTCATCATAGGTAAACCTCAACTATGAGAGAACTAATGAGAAAAAAAATATCCAGAAAATCACATTGTTTGATTTTGAAAGAATTTATTTGCAAATTATGGTGGAAAATAAGTATTTGGTCAATAACAAAAGATAATCTCAATACTTTGTTATATACCATTTGTTGGCAATGACAGAGGTCAAACGTTTTCTGTAAGTCTTCACAAGGTTTTCACACTTGCTGGTATTTTGGCCCATTCCTCCATGCAGATCTCCTCTAGAGCAGTGATGTTTTGGGGCTGTCGCTGGGCAACACAAACTTTCAACTCCCTCCAAATTTTTTCTATGGGGTTGAGATCTGGAGACTAGCTAGGCCACTCCAGGACCTTGAAATGCTTCTTACAAAGCCACTCCTTTGTTGCCCGGTTGGTGTGTTTGTGATCATTGTCATGCTGAAATACCCAGCCACTTTTCATCTTTAATGCCCTTGCTGATAGAAGGAGGTTTTCACTCAAAATCTCACGATACATGGCCCCATTCATTCTTTCCTTTACACGAATCAGTCGTCCTGGTCCCTTTTGCAGAAAAACAGCCCCAAAGCATGATGTTTCCACCCCCATGCTTCACAGTAGGTATGGTGTTCTTTGGATGCAACTCAGCATTCTTTCTCCTCCAAACACTACGAGTTGAGTTTTTACCAAAAAGTTCTACTTTGGTTTCGTCTGACCATATGACTTTCTCCCAATCCTCTTCTGGATCATCCAAATGCTCTCTAGCAAACTTCAGACAGGTCCGGACATGTATTGGCTTAAGCAGGGAGACACGTCGGCACTGCAGGATTTGTGTCCCTGGCGGCATAGTGTGTTACTGATGGTAGCCTTTGTTACTTTTGTCCCAGCTCTCTGCAGGTCATTTACTAGGTCCCCCCGTGTGGTTCTGGGATTTTTGCTCACCATTCTTGTGATCATTTTGACCCCACGACGTTGAAATCTTGTGTGGACCCCCAGATCGAGGGAGATTATCAGTGGTCTTGTATGTCTTCCATTTTCTAATAATTGCTCCCACAATTGATTTCTTTACACCAAGCTGCTTGGCTATTGCAGATTCAGTCTTCCTAGCCTGGTGCAGGTCTACAATTTTGTTTCTGGTGTCCTTCGACAGCTCTTGGCCATAGTGGAGTTTGGAGTGTGACTGTTTGAGGTTGTGGACAGATGTCTTTTATGCTGATAACAAGTTCAAACGGGTGCCATTAATACAGGCAACAAGTGGAGGACAGGGGAGCCTCTTAAAGAAGAAGTTACAGGTCTGTGAGAGCCAGAAATCTTGCTTTTTTATAAGTGACCCATGTTCTCCTCGGCCAGAAGGGGGCTATTATAATGATTCTTACTCATTCTGCCTCAATTTCTTTATCACCCTGGAAAGAAGACTGAGAGGAAGAAAGGCATATGATACAGAATTGGGTCGGTGGAAAGAGAAAGCATTGATCATAGTGGGATGATCGTTGGGGTTTAAGGAAAAGAACCTCTTGCATTTCCTGTTTTCTTTTGCAAAGTGGTCCAGACTCAGACGTCCCCAGAGGTGGGATATTTGAAGAAAAACCTTCTGATTCAGACACAACACTCCCTGGTCTAATGAATGACAGCTTAGAAAATCGGCCATCCTGTTTTCTGAACCCTTCATATGTACTGTGGTAATAGAAAGGATTTGAGGGATAATTATCAAAAACATTTCTAAGGCTAAGAACATCAAATTTTGAGATCTAGTTCACCCATGCCTGTTAAGGTATGCTACCATTGTTGCATTGTCAGACATACGGTGTCGTGAAAAAGTATTCATTTTCGACATTTTTTCATGTTAGACCCACAAACTTAAAGGGGTTATCCCATCTTAGATAATGGGGGCATATCGCAAGGATATGCCCCCATTGTCTGATAGGTGCGGGTCCCACCGCTGGGACCCGCACCTATAAGGAGAACGGAGCAGAGAAAATAGAGGAGGGCGCACTGCGCGTACGCAGCCGCCCTCCGTTCGTTTCTATGGAGCCGCTGAAAATAGCCGAGCGCTGGCTCGGCTATTTCCATCGGCCCCATAGAAATGAATGGGAGCGTTGGCTGCGCATGTGCGGTGCGCTTCCATTCACTTCAATGGGAGAGGCGGGGAGCTGCGCCTGGTGGTGGTCGGACCCTGGGAAACCCGGGGTCCTCCAGCCACAACTCTCCCTGGCTCCATTCTCCCAGAGGTGGGACCCGTACCTATCAGACAATGGGGGCATATCCTAGCGATATGCCCCCATTGTCTAAGATGGGATAACCCCTTTAAATATATTTTATTGGGATTTTATGTGATAGACCAACACAAAGTAGCAAATATGTGTGAAATTAATAGAAAATGATACATGGTTTTCAACATTTTTAGTAAATAATAATCTGAAAAGTGTAGCGTGCATTGGTATTCAGCCCCCCTGAGTCAATGCTTTTTAGGACCACCTTTCATTTCAATTACAATTGCAAGTCTTTTTGGGATGTATATCTATCAGTTTTGCATATCTAAAGGCTGAAATGTTCTCCCATTCTTCTTTGCAAAATAGATTGGTCAGATTGGATAGAGAGCATCTGTGAACAGCAATTTTCAAGTTTTGCCAAAGATTCTGAATGAGATTTAGGTTTGGACTTTGACTGGGCCATTCTAATACATGAATATGTTTTGATCTAAATCATTCCATTGTAGCTCTGGCTCTATGTTTAGGATTGTTGTTCTGCTGGAAGAACCTCAGTCTCAAGTCTTTGGCAGACTCTACCAGGTTTCCCTCCAGGATTTTTGTGTATTTAGCTCTATCCATCTTCCCATTAACTCTGACCATCTTCCCTGTCCCTGCTGAAGAAAAACATCCCCACAGCATTATGCTACCACTACCATGTTTTATAGTGAGGATGGTGTGTTCAGGGTTATGTGTAGTGTTAGTTTCCGCCACACATAGCATTTTGCATGTAGGCCAAAAAGGTCAATTGTGGTCTCATCTGACCAGAGCATCTTATTCCACATTTGCTGTGTCCCCTACATGGCTTGTGGCCTTCTTATGGCTGGCTATAGTCTTGCCACTCTTCCATAAAGGCCAGATTTTTTGAGTACTTGACAAATAGTTGTGCTGTGGACAGATTCTCCCACCTGAGCTGTGGATCTCTGCAGCTCCTTCAAAGTGACCATGGGCCTCTTGGCTGCTTGTCTAATCAGTGCTCTACTTGCCTTGGCTGTCAGTTTAGGTGTCTTGCCATGTCTTTGTAGGTTTGCAGTTGTGCCATACTCCTTCCATTTTCGAATGATGGAACAGTGCTCCGTCAGATGTTCAGAGCTTGGGATATTTTTTTTTAACCTAACCCTGCCTTTCACTTCTCCACAATTTTATCCCTGACCTTTATGGTGTGTTCCTTGGATTTCATGATGCTGTTTCATCACTAATGTTCACTAACAAACCTCTGAGGCCTTCACAGAACAGCTGGAGTTATACTGAGAATAAATTACACAGGTGGACTCTTTTTACTAATAAGATGACTTCTGGAAGCAATTGGTCACACTGGATTTTATTTAGGAGTTTCAGAGTACAGGGGGCTGTATAGAAATGCACGCCACACTTTTCAGATTTGTATTTATTAAAACTTTTGAAAACCATGTATCATTTTCTTTTCACTTCACACATACTTGCTACTTTGCGTTGGTCCATCAAAAATATCCCATTAAAATACATTTAAGTTTCTGAGTGGAACATAAAAAATTGAAAAAGGGGTATGAATACTTTTTCAAGGCACTTTAATTATAACATGTCTTCCTGCTATCCTGGTCAAGAATCCCCGCCAGGTAAAAAAGAACCACCCTTAATTCTCGAGCATTCTGATGATCTTAACTTTCTAGGAGGCTCCAATGTCCCTGAAGAAACCCCAACTGAGAATGTGCACCCCACTCCGCTGGACTGGCAACTGTGATGATTGTAATTTAACCCTGAAGAAAGCAGGACAGCTCTTGACTTAGGCTACTTTCACACTAGCGTTCGATCGGATCCGTTCTGAACGGATCCGCTCATATTAATGCAGACGGTGGCTCCGTTCAGAACGGATCCGTCTGCATTATATTGGCAAAAAATGGCTAAGTGTGAAATTAGCCTGAGCGGATCCGTCCAGACTTTTACATTGAAAGTCAATAGGGGACGGATCCGTTTGAAGATTGAGCCATATTATGGCATCTTCAAACGGATCCGTCCCCATTGACTTACACTGTAAGTCTGGACGGATCCGCACGCCTCCGCACGGCCAGGCGGACACGAGGCTAAACGCCGCCAGACTGATGCAGTCTGAGCGGATCCGCATCCATTCAGACTGCATCAGGGCTGGACGGAAGCGTTCGGGTCCGCTCGTGAGCCCCTTCAAACGGAGCTCACGAGCGGACAGCCGAACGCTAGTGTGAAACTAGCCTTAAATTCATAGTCAGAGATGCTATTTTCTTTGGGTTCAGATAAAGAACTGCGTTCACAGAAAAGAAAGACCCATCCCAGCTCTCTAAAAATCTCCACTGTACTTCCCTGGAATGAAAAAGAGCCTAGTTGACTGCAAAAATTGTTGACATGATTCTGCCTAGTACCAGCATACCCTGTCTGATTGTTTGTTTTCTTTTTTGATAATTGTCAGGTTTTCCACCTACTGAATTAACTGGGAGACAACAAATCCAAAATAAACCCCAGAAAATTGCACTTTTTTCCCAATTTTTCCATTTCTGAAGAGTGAAAATTGTTTCTTTGAGATAAGATGGTTTCTGAAAATATTACTACTATGAAAAAAATTGTCCAAGCGAGGAATGGATAAAATGCCTTTCTCTCTTACGTGAGCCATCACGTCGGCAATTTATTCTGTAAACCGTCTAGGTCAGTGGTGGCGAACCTATTGCACAGGTTCCAGAGGCGGCACTCAGAGCCCTTTCTGTGGGCACCCACAGCCTGTAAAAATATGCCTTAGACTTTTCCTGCCATTCCTCAGCGCAGGGCGCACTATGAACGCACAGGAAGAGCATTGAATGTAGGCAGACTATTATAGTTAAATGATAAAGGACATGGAAGTGATAGTCTACGTCTTTTATGTCTGTTGTACACATTACATATCCTGGGAAAGATATCTAATTGCTGATTGGATCGACACCATCCTGATTGTCTTGCAAACTAGGATTTGATTTAGCTCTTGAAGTTTTATAATCATGTGAAAAGATGCATCAAACTTTGGAAAGAGTAAAAGTGAGGAGTCAAACCCTTTCCCTTTTTCTGTCTCTGGGACCTGAACCAAAACCTTATTTTCCAAAAGAGAAAAAGTTTCCCTTTTGAAAACTAAAGCCCTCTCTGAAACTGCAATTAGATCTGTGACTCTTTCTGGTGGATGGGCAGCCAGCTCTAGGCGAAATCCCTCTTTTAGGATGCTTTTTATCTAAGAATTTTATTAAATCTCTTCCCAACCCTGATAAAAAGGAAAGTTGCCCCACCCCACAGGAGACTTGTTGTTATTGCTGGTTAATTTTGGACTCTAATGTGTAATGAAGCACCCCGATCTTTGTCCCCTTCCTGTGCGCCTCCAACGCCCCCACCCCTCCTGTGAGCCCTGACTCCGATGCAATCCCCTCCCCCCCATCCATGTATTGTACCCCTGATGCGGTCTGCCCCATGCATGCATACGACCCCTAAATGCCTGACCATGCCCCCCCTTTACACCGCTGTCTCATTTGTGCCTCCTTCCCCAATGTGGTCCCCCTGTTTTATTTGATGTCGGCGGCTCTATTCCTGAGCCGCCGACATCAGCAGCGTGTGTCAGCTCTATGCTGACACTCTGCTGTAACCCCTAAGATGCCGCAGTGGCGGCATCCATGGGGTTAATAGAGGGAAGGGGCTCCCTCTCTCGACCATTGGGGCTGCTGCGCAGTGATGGCAGCACCCGATGGTTGCCATGGCAACCGGACGCTTTGCAAAAGCGCCCGGTGTTGCCATCTACAGGACATTTGATAGTATTGTACTTTGCAATGCAAAAGCATTGCAAAGTATAGTACAACCATCAGCCCCACTGGATCTTTTTAAAAGTAAAAATAAATAAATAAAAATGTAATTTAACCGCCTCCCGACCGCTGAACGTGCGGATGCGTCCGGGAGGCGGTCAATTCATTCCTCCTGGACACATCCGTGCGTCATCTCGCGAGAGGCGAGATTTCCTGTGAACACGCGCACACAGGAACGGAAGGTAAGCGAGTGGATCTCCAGCCTGCCAGCGGCGATCGTTCGATGGCAGGCTGGAGATGCGATTTTTTTTAACCCCTAACAGGTATATTAGACGCTGTTTTGATAACAGCGTCTAATATACCTGCTACCTGGTCCTCTGGTGGTCCCTTTTGCTTGGATCGACCACCAGAGGACACAGGTAGCTCAGTAAAGTAGCACCAAACACCACTACACTACACTACACCCCCCCATCACTTATTAACCCCTTATGAACCCCTGATCACCCATGATCACCCCATATAGACTCCCTGATCACCCCCCTGTCATTGATCACCCCCCTGTAAGGCTCCATGCAGGGGGGGATTTTTACGGATCCATGGATACATGGATCAGATCCGCAAAACACATACGGACGTCTGAATGGAGCCTTACAGGGGGGTGATCACCCATATAGACTCCCTGATCACCCCCCTGTCATTGATCACCCCCCGTCATTGATCACCCCCCTGTAAGGCTCCATTCAGACATCCGTATGATTTTTATGGATCCACGGATAGATGGATCGGATCCGCAAAACACATACAGACGTCTGAATGGAGCCTTACAGGGGGGTGATCAATGAGAGGGGGGTGATCAGCCCATATAGACTCCCTGATCACCCCCCTGTAAGGCTCCATTTCAGACATTTTTTTGGCCCAAGTTAGCGGAAATGTTATTTTATTTTTTTCTTACAAAGTCTCATATTCCACTAACTTGTGTAAAAAAATAAAATCTCACATGAACTCACCATACCCCTCACGAAATCCAAATGCGTAAAATGTTTTAGACATTTATATTCTAGACTTCTTCTCAGGCTTTAGGGCCCCTAAAATGCCAGGGCAGTATAAATACCCCACATGTGACCCCATTTCGGAAAGAAGACACCCCAAGGTATTCCGTGAGGGGCATATTGAGTCCATGAAAGATTAAAATTTTTGTCCCAAGTTAGCGGAAAGGGAGACTTTGTGAGAAAAAAAAAAAAAAAAAGCAATTTCCGCTAACTTGTGCCAAAAAAATTAAATTCTATTAACTCGCCATGCCCCTCATTGAATACCTTGGGGTGTCTTCTTTCCAAAATGGGGTCACATGTGGGGTATTTATACTGCCCTGGCTTTTTTGGGGCCCGAAAGCGTGAGAAGAAGCCTGGGATCCAAATGTCTAAAAATGCCCTCCTAAAAGGAATTTGGGCCGCTTTGCGCATTTAGGCTGCAAAAAAGTGTCACACATGTGGTATCGCCGTACTCAGGAGAAGTTGGGGAATGTGTTTTGGGGTGTCATTTTACATATACCCATGCTGGGTGAGAGAAATATCTTGGTCAAGTGCCAACTTTGTATAAAACAATGGGAAATGTTGTCTTTTGCCAAGATATTTCTCTCACCCAGCATGGGTATATGTAAAATGACACCCCAAAGCACATTGCCCAACTTCTCCTGAGTATGGCGATACCACATGTGTGACACTTTTTTGCCGCCTAGGTGGGCAAAGGGGCACACACTCCAAAGACCACCTTTAGGATTTTACAGGTCATTTTTTACACATTTTGATTTCAAACTACTTACCACACATTAGGGCCCCTAGAATGCCAGGGCAGTATAACTACCCCACAAGTGACCCCATTTTGGAAAGAAGACACCCCAAGGTATTCCGTGAGGGGCATGGCGAGTTCCTAGAATTTTTTATTTTTTGTCACAAGTTAGCGGAAAATGATGATTTTTTTTATATTTTTTCTTACAAAGTCTCATATTCCACTAACTTGTGACAAAAAATTCTAGGAACTCGCCATGCCCCTTACAAAATACCTTGGGGTGTCTTCTTTCCAAAATGGGGTCACTTGTGGGGTAGTTATACTGCCCTGGCATTTTAGGGGCCCATATGGATGGGAAGTAGTTTGCAATCAAAATGTGTAAAAGAAATGGACTGTGAAATCCGAAAGGTGCTCTTTGGAACGTGTGCCCCTTTGCCCACCTTGGCTGCAAAAAATTGTTACACATGTGGTATCGCCGTACTCAGGAGAAGTTGGGGAATGTGTTTTGGGGTGTCATTTTGCATATACCCATGCTGGGTGAGATAAATATCTTGGTCAAATGCCAACTTTGTATAAAAAATGGGAAATGTTGTCTTTTGCCAAGATATTTCTCTCACCCAGCATGGGTATACCAGATGTGTGACACTTTTTTTGCAGCCTCGGTGGGCAAAGGGGCCCACATTCCAAAGAGCACCTTTCGGATTTCACCGGTCATTTTTTACAGATTTTGATTTCAAACTTCTTCTCACGCATCTGGGCCCCTAAAATGCCAGGGCAGTATAACTACCCCACAAGTGACCCCATTTTGGAAAGAAGACACCCCAAGGTATTTTGTGATGGGCATAGTGAGTTCATGGAAGTTTTTATTTTTTGTCTCAAGTTAGTGGAATATGAGACTTCGTAAGAAAAAATTAAATAAAAAAATAAATCATCATTTTCCGCTAACTTGTGACAAAAATTAAAAAGTTCTATGAACTCACTATGCCCATCAGTGAATACCTTAGGGTGTCTACTTTCCGAAATGGTCATTTGTGCGGTGTTTGTACTGTCTGGGCATTGTAGAACCTCAGGAAACATGACAGGTGCTCAGAAAGTCAGAGCTGCTTCAAAGAGCGGAAATTCACATTTATGTACGCTATAACTTTTACCCAAACCATTTTTTTTCCCAAACATTTTTTTTATCAAAGACATGTAGAACAATAAATTTAGCGAAAAATTTATATATGGATGTCATTTTTTTATGCAAAATTTTACAACTGAAAGTGAAAAATGACATTTTTTGCAAATAAATCGTTAAATTTCGATTAATAACAAAAAAAGTTAAAATTTCAGCAGCAATGAAATACCACCAAATGAAAGCTCTATTAGTGAGAAGAAAAGGAGGTAAAATTCATTTGGGTGGTAAGTTGCATGACTGAGCAATAAATGGTGAAAGTAGTGTAGTGCAGAAGTGTAAAAAGTGGCCTGGTCATTAAGGGTGTTTTAGCTAGGCGGGTTGAAGTGGTTAAAAAAATAAATTGCCTTTTCCTATAAAAATTTTTAAAAAAATACACATATTAGGTATCACCGCGTCTGTAACGACAGTTTTTATAAATATATTACATGATTGACCCCGTCCGATAAACACCATAAAAAATAAAAACTGTGTCAAAAAAAGACATTTTTGTCACCTTACACCACAAAAAGTGCAACACCGAGCGATCAAAAAGGCATATGTCCCACAAAATGGTACCAATAAAACAGTCACCTCATCCCGCAAAAAATGAGACCTACATAAGAAAATTGCTCAAAAAATAAAAAATAACTATAGCTCTCAGAACACGGAGACACTAAAACATCATTTTTTTATTTCAAATATGCCATTATTGTGTTAAAGTGTACATATTAGGTATTTGCGCGTCCGTAACAACATGCTCGATAAAAATTTTACATGACCTAACCCCTCAGATTAACAACATAAAAAATAAAAACAGTGCCAAAAAGCTATTTTTTTCACCTTATATCACAAAAAGTGCAACACCAAGCAATCAAAAAGGCATATGCCCCCAAAAATAGTACCAATCTTCTGCGCCCCGCCCTTACATCAGTTTACGACCACATGTGGGCTGTTTCTGTAAGCCGCCAAAAAATATTGAGTTTTGTTTGGCTGTTTGTTTGGCTGAGGGTCAATGTGTTAAAGAAAAAAATGTAATAAAATGGAAGATCTGAGAAAAAAGTGAAATTTTAAAATGTATTTGTTTTCCTTTAATTTTGTGGAACACCTAAAGGGTTAACAAAGTTTGTAAAATCAGTTTTGAGTAACTCGAGGGGTGTAGTTTCTACAATGGGGTCGTTTATGGGGGTATCCACTATGTGACTTCAGATCTGAACTGGTCCTTAAAAAGTGGGTTTTAGAAATTTTCTTAAAAATTTTAAGAATTGCTTCTAAACTTCTAAGCCTTCCAACATCCTAAAAAAATAAAATGATATTTCCAGAATTATACCAACATAAAGTAGACATATGGGGAATGTTAAGTAATAAATGTTTTATGAGGAATCACTTTCTGTTTTAAAAGCAGAGAAATAGAAATTTTTAAAATTGCAAATATTTCAAACTTTTTGGTAAATTTGGGATTTTTTCATAAATAAAGGTGAAATATATTGACTCAAATTTATGACCATCATGAAGTAAAATGTGTCACGAGAAAACATTCTCAGAATGGCTTGGCTAAGTAAGTGTTCCAAAGCTATTACAAAATAAATTGACTCATGTCAGATTTATAAAATTTTACCTGGACACTGGGGCATCAATGACCCTTAGTCATGAAAGGGTTAAGGTAGGCTGGAAATAGGACTGATGCTGGGTCTTATGTTGAG
This sequence comes from Bufo gargarizans, assembly GCF_014858855.1. Taxonomy (NCBI): domain Eukaryota; kingdom Metazoa; phylum Chordata; class Amphibia; order Anura; family Bufonidae; genus Bufo; species Bufo gargarizans. The sequence continues at coordinate 323,009,151 of NC_058080.1, forward strand.
AAAAAAAATACTAAGCTCAGATCAAGTCTCCAGTAATGCCTGGAAATAGGACAAAAAGTTAGCTGAGCGTCTATTATTATAATTACAGTGGGATGCGAAAGTTTGGGCAACCTTGTTAATCATCATGACTTTCCTGTATAAATCGTTGGTTATTACGATAAAAAATGTCAGTTAAATATATCATATAGGAGACACACACAATGATATTTGAGAAGTGAAATTAAGTTTATTGGATTTACAGAAAGTGTGCTATAATTGTTTAAACAAAATTAGGCAGGTGCATACATTTGGGCACTGTTGTCATTTTATTGATTCCAAAACCTTTAGAACTAATTATTGGAACTCAAATTGGCTTGGTAAGCTCAGTGACCCCTGACCTACATACACAGGTGAATCCAATGATGAGAGAGAGTATTTAAGGGGGTCAATTGTAAGTTTCCCTCCTCTTTAATTTTCTCTGAAGAGTAGCAACATGGGGGTCTCAAAACAACTCTCAAATGACCTGAAGACAAAGATTGTTCACCATCATGGTATAGGGGAAGGATACAGAAAGCTGTCTCAAAGATTTCAGCTGTCCGTTTCCACAGTTAGGAACATATTGAGGAAATGGAAGACCACAGGCTCAGTTCAAGTTAAGGCTCGAAGTGGCAGACCAAGAAAAATCTTGGATAGACAGAAGCAACGAATGGTGAGAACAGTCAGAGTCAGCCCACAGACCAGCACCAAAGACCTACAACATCATCTTGCTGAAGATGGAGTCACTGTGCATCGTTCAACCATTCGGCGCACTTTACACAAGGAGATGCTGTATGCGAGAGTGATGCAGAGGAAGCCTTTCTCCGCCCACAGCACAAACAGTGCCGCTTGAGGTGGGCTAAAGAACATTTGGGCAAGCCAGCTTCATTTTGGAATAAGGTGCTGTGGACTGATGAAACTAAAATTGAGTTATTTGGCCATAACAAGGGGCGTTATGCATGGAGGAAAAAGAACACAGTATTCCAAGAAAAACACCTGCTACCTACAGTAAAATATGGTGGTGGTTCCATCATGCTGTGGGGCTGTGTGGCCAGTGCAGGGACTGGGAATCTTGTCAAAGTTGAGGGACACATGGATTCTACTCAGTATCAGCAGATTCTGGAGACCAATGTCCAGGGATTAGTGACAAAGCTGAAGCTGCGCCGGGGCTGGATCTTTCAACAAGACAACGACCCTAAACACTGCTCAAAATCCACTAAGCAGGTATAGAGAGAAAGAAAAAGGCGAGGGTTATTCCAATCTAGTGGAAGACTCCAAGAGACAGGATATAACTAGAGGCGCCAGTGGATGGAGAACAAGAAAAGGTAAAAAGGCAGAGGCAGGAGAAAAGAATGTAAAAGGGGAGGCAGCTGGAAGGGGTGTTCACACTGAAAGAATTCGGTGTGTGGGGAAGGATATAGGAAAGTGACTTAATAAGTCATAAAGCTTACACCCCTATGAGAAGCGCCAAAAAAAAACCAGGGTATATTGGAGATAAATTTTTGTATGCAATAAAGGTGTGGTAAGTCATATACCCAGATCAGGGTAACCAGGAGAAAAAGGTGAAGTCAGTGGACAGTAGACACACCACTATAGCGTACTGTAGTCAACAATAAGTAAAAGTATTCACATATAATCACCCTATAAGGGTATATTAGAAAAGCCAAAAATAATAATCAACTCACTTCACGGGGGGTGGCCGGCTGGATAAGCTCAAGACACCAGCCTGGACCAATACCCCCCAATCCGGAGTGCCTGTAGAGTCGTCCACACTGACAGTTGCCCAGTAGGAAAAGGAAAGGCTTCACTTCAGTGGTATTGTTTGAAGACTTTGGCTTCTTTTTTATTTCATAAAAGGCTCAACGCATTTCGGGGTATGCAGACCCCTTCTTCAGGAGCAAGTACAAATAAAATACAGATAAAAATAAGCTTATAATAGTAATACCTGGTGGCCCTATATATAGGGCTTATGAGGGAAGGCCAATATGGTGTCTTTTGGCGCCAAAAAGGAGGGGGTGGGGGCCACATGGGACGCTGATGGGCGTAGACCGCCTCCTCTCTCATTCAGGGAGTGCGCTCGTGGCTTTAGGAGCGAAAAAAGCCAAACTTCCGGTATACGATGCGTTCCAGCCTGGAACGCATCCGGAACTTCCGGTCCGGCAAGCGCTCCAACCTGGAACGCATTGAGAGCTGAGATATATCACTTCCGGTATGCGTCTCACGTTGGACCGCATAGACAAACTTCCGGTCCGGCGGTGAGAGTGCTAGTTAGTACAAATTATGAGTGGTCCTATTTGTTCCCCCTCTAACCACATAATTTGTATAACTAGCACTCTTACCGTCGGACCGGAAGTTTGTCTATGCGGTCCAACGTGAGACGCATACCGGAAGTGATATATCTCAGCTCTCAATGCGTTCCAGGTTGGAGCGCTTGCCGGACCGGAAGTTCCGGATGCGTTACAGGCTGGAACGCATCGTATACCGGAAGTTCGGCTTTTTTCGCTCCTAAAGCCACGAGCGCGCTCCCTGAATGAGAGAGGAGGCGGTCTACGCCCATCAGCGTCCCATGTGGTCCCCACCCCCTCCTTTTTGGCGCCAAAAGACACCATATTGGCCTTCCCTCATAAGCCCTATATATAGGGCCACCAGGTATTACTATTATAAGCTTATTTTTATCTGTATTTTATTTGTACTTGCTCCTGAAGAAGGGATCTGCATACCCCAAAACGTGTTGAGCTTTTATGAAATAAAAAAGAAGCCAAAGTCTTCAAACAATACCACTGAAGTGAAGCCTTTCCTTTTCCTACTGGGCAACTGTCAGTGTGGACGACTCTACAGGCACTCCGGATTGGGCGTCTACTGTCCACTGACTTCACCTTTTTCTCCTGGTTACCCTGATCTGGGTATATTACTTACCACACCTTTATTGCATACAAAATCCACTAAGGCATTTATGCAGAGGAACAAGTACAACGTTCTGGAATGGCCATCTCAGCCCAGACCTGAATATAATTGAAAATCTGTGGTGTGACTTAAAGAGAGCTGTCCATGCTCGGAAGCCATCAAACCTGAATGAACTAAAGATGTTTTGTAAAGAGGAATGGTCCAAAATACCTTCAACCAGAATCCAGACTCTCATTGGAACCTACAGGAAGCATTTAGAGGCTGGAATTTCTGCAAAAGGAGGATCTACTAAATATTGATTTGATTACTTTTTTGTGGTGCCCAAATTTATGCACCTGCCTAATTTTGTTTAAACAATTATAGCCCACTTTCTGTAAATCCAATAAACTTCATTTCACTTCTCAAATATCACAGTGTGTCTCCTACAGGGAGTGCAGAATTATTAGGCAAGTTGTATTTTTGAGGATTAATTTTATTATTGAACAACAACCATGTTCTCAATGAACCCAAAAAACTCATTAATATCAAAGCTGAATATTTTTGGAAGTAGTTTTTAGTTTTAGCTATTTTAGGGGGATATCTGTGTGTGCAGGTGACTATTACTGTGCATAATTATTAGGCAACTTAACAAAAAACAAATATATACCCATTTCAATTATTTATTTTTACCAGTGAAACCAATATAACATCTCCACATTCACAAATATACATTTCTGACATTCAAAAACAAAACAAAAACAAATCAGTAGAAATATTATTATAGAGATCCGCTCACCCCTGCTCTCTCAAGGTAGGTGCACCAACCAAATTTGAGACACCCCTCAAAATTGGATTAAATATAAAAAAGAAATATGGATGGGCACTCGTATGTGGAATTAAAGGACAGGATTTATTGAAACATACAAAAAAAGACAGCAATAAAACAATAATAAAAGTTATATAAAATATAGAAATTATTCTCTAAGCAGAGGCTATCCAATCCAGTTGATCTCACTGGAATATGTTCCAGTACTAGGTATATAAGAGGTCACACTGGATAGGCGGCCTCTACCAGAAAAAACAGCTTATTCAATCTTCTATACCCTTAAAAATGCATTAAACATTGTAATCCTATGTCCAAATAAAATACATTTGAGTATTCTACGTTGATGTATTAACCTAAGTGAATAGACTATTATGAAAGCACAGATATATCAACTATGTTTCCTATTATGAATACACAATAACACTGTGTGTGTCAATTTGTATCCTGTTAAATAAGCGCAGGTATCGCTAATGTCCCGGTAACTTCTCCTGTGAGACTGGCAATCTTTGTAAAGAGTGTGAGTCTCTATATATTTCCAATGCAGTTCCAGCGGAGGGTTTAAGATGAAATGGCCAAATATAGATCGTCAGTTTCTTCGGTCTTATTAACCTACTGCCTCTTGATTCTTTACCCACTATGTGGGCTTACCTTTTGCCTGATTTTCTACTTTCCTGGGAGTAAAAAGACGGTCTCTGCTCCGTGCTGTAAGCCGGCGTCCCGGCTATAGAGTCCGTCACGTCCCACGTGTGTTGCGCAGCTACTTCCAACAGCTGACTTGGTATAGGAGCTGCGTGCTTGTGATCTCAGGCGCAGGTTAGATGACGTATTGGAGATCTTTTCCAAAATAGTGGCAGTTATTCCTCTTTAAAGTGCACTTTTCTTTCATGAAGAGCGGGGTATTCTTCTAATTAATCACCAAACGCGTTTCGGGGAGACGCTGTCCCCTTCCTCAGTGGCATACCCCGACCTTGTAAATTCACTTCTTTTATACCTGTTCTTAGTCTTACTCAAAGTCCGGTTCGGACCTGGAGTTCTGACAAAAAACCGGTCTGGCTTGAATTCTCTGGATTGAGTTGTTTTGTGATATTGCGGTTTATTTGTGATATTCATGCAGTTTTTTTCATGCGGTTTTTTTCATGAAGATGCGTTTTTTTCTTTAATAGTTACAGCTTTGTATTTCTAGTCTATTCCATTGTTTGATTTTCAAAAAATACCATTTTATTCTCAAAGTGTATATTTTAATATAGGAATTTCTATGTGTTGGTATGTATTTCTATATACCACTCTATATATTAGTATATATTTCTACATACCAATCTCTTGCGTGCATATTTTTATCACATTTAAAAATATATATATTACTCAATAAAATCAGTAGATAATACATATAGAAAAAAATTCATAAAAAATCTTAAAAAATGAATAAAATAAACAGCTTTTAATATATGGAGTTCTTATTAACCGGATAGATCTATTTGTCATATTCTTATTCTATTTGTGTGGATCTTATTTAATATTCTACATATAATGCAGATTCTTGCCAGAGGGAATATTCCAAAATGATGCAGATGGGGCATCGTAGGAAAGTGGGTTGTTTATGTGGGGTAGAGGAAGGGTTGCAGCGCTGGAATAAAACAGCCTGGCATGCAACCCTGCATCGACACCCACACAGACCACCCCATTCTCATATAAATCCAAATATTTCCAACTCTGCATTTAAACCCCTTGGCAACAAACTGCCAAACTCGTAAATCTTCCTAGACTCCGCCCTTGAGAGTCTCTCAATTTGATTTCCTCCTCGCCAGTGTTTTTCCACCTTTTCCAGCGCCATGAAGGACAGGCCCCCAGGGTCTTGATTATGTGCCACCTTGAAGTGTCTGGATAGCACATGTTTATCATAGCCCTTGACGATATTATTTAGGTGCTCCGCTATCCTGGTCTTCAAGGTGCGTTTGGTCCTGCCTATGTATTGTCTCCGACATGGACACTGGATCAGGTATATAACATTGGCGGAATTACAAGTAAGGAAATGTCTGATAGTCATGGAGTGAGAGTTTTGTGTGGAAGTGATTGATGTTGTTTTTCTTGGGAATTTAGTTTTTTTACAGCCCAAGCATCTCCCACATCTGAAAAAACCCTTTGGCTGAAGCCAGTTTGTAACTGGACCTTTCTTGCGTTTTTCTTTTACCGAGGGTGCTATTTGTATTCCCAAATTTGGGGCCTTTGAATATATTATTTTAGGCATTGAGGGCAAAAGCCTCCCTATGGTTTTATCATTATGCAGATGATGCCAATGAGATTTTATAATGTATTCAATCTGCTTTGCTTGGGTATTGTATGGCAATATTATGCGAAAGTTCCAATCTTCCTCCTGTCTTAGTTTTTGTGACGGTTCAAAGAAGGTCCTCCTATCTAGGTTTATTACTTTCATCAAGGCCTCATTTATAATGGATTCTGGGTAGTCTTTTTCTTTAAACTGATTTTTCATGATATTGGCCTCCTCCTCAAATTTATTGTCTTCCGTGCAGTTTCGCTTTAAACGTCGAAACTGTCCGAAAGGGACATTTGTTAGCCACCTTGGTAGGTGGCAACTAGAGAAGGGGATGTATCCGTTTTTAGCTGTCGGTTTTTGAAAAGTGTTGCACACGTATTTATTTTCCTTTCGTGTAATCTCAATATCTAAAAATTCTACCCTTTCCTTTCCAATATTCGAGGTAAAGCTTAAATTACTTGTATTATCATTAATTTTATTGATGAAGTTATCTAGATTCTCCCGTGTTCCACCCCAAATAAATATGATATCATCTATGTATCTCCGCCATAGGACCAGGTTCGCCCCCAATTCGGGCTCGATGTTGGTAGCCTCCCAATTGTGCCAGAAACAAATTTGCATAACTGGGGGCAAACCTGGTACCCATGGCGGTTCCCCTCCTCTGTACATAGAATTGGTCAGAGAAGAGGAAGTAGTTATGGTGCAGAATATGTTCTACACCATCTAATACATAGTTAACCTGATTCACATTCCACAATTTGTTTCCAGATAATTGTTCTCTCAAAGCCGTAATGCCCTGATTGTGATCGATGATAGTGTAGAGAGACTGGACGTCCAAGGTACCCATAATCCAATGGTCCTGGACGTCCAGGCTCTCCACAGTACCCACGATCTCTGTCGTATCACGTATATAGGATTTTATTTTTCTCACCTCCGGTTGGAGCAAGGTATCTATATATCGTGACAGGTTTACGGTCAAAGATCCAATGCCCGAAATAATAGGGCGGCCTGGTGGGTCCACAATGTTTTTGTGGACCTTTGGTAAACAATAGAAAATGGGTAATCTACCTGGTGTGTCCATAATGAAGTTAAATTCCTGTTGTGTCAAAATTTCCTGTTGTAATCCTCTTTTACATAGAAGGGAGAGTTCCTGTCTAAAACTCTCTGTAGGGTCTTTTTTTAGGGGGGTGTATGTGGTCTGGTCTTTTAGTTGTCTGAGGCATTCAATGTTATATTGATCCTCTCCCCAGATCACAATCGCTCCCCCTTTATCCGCTGGGCGGATAACTACTTTTTCATTTTTTTGTAGTTCCCTTATAGCATTCATTTCTCCATTTGTTAAGTTATTTCTATATCCTTTTTTTATTTTTAATTTTTCTAAATCTGCTTCCACACTTTTTTGGAATGCAGCTATTTCAGGGCCTATTTCAGCTCTAGGGAATTTTTTTGATTTGTTTCTTAACTGTGTATGGATATAAGAATCTTTTGTTTGTTGTTCCACAGTCGGTGGATTTTTTAAGAAATATTTTTTTAAACAGATTTTTCGAACAAACTTCTGAATACCTATATAGGTATCGAATTTGTTCAAGGTGGCTGATGGTGCAAATTTTAGGCCCTTATTTAAAAGTGTAATCTGTGTAGAAGTGAGATTAATTGTGCTCAAATTAATAATGTTATCATTCAATTTTAATGATGATTCCTGTGTTCGCCTCTTTCTCTGTGATCTTCGTGTCTTCTTTTTGTTTGCTGATTTTCCCTGTATTGGTGGTTCTCCCAAGTGTTCCCTAAGTAATAATTGTCCTGTGTATTCGATGTCCATCTTTCGTGTCTTCCTATATCCATTTTGGATGTGTTTGGTTTTTCTGTTCTCGTAGTGCCCTGTGTCTTAAATTGTATGGTGTCCTGTGTGTGTGAGGGGGTGTTTTTCTGTGACTCACTGGTTGAGATTGTTTTTGTTTCAACCGTGGTGAGTGGTGAGGGGGGGTATGATCTAAAAAAGAAACATCAGCCAAGGTTTCATATCTGTTTTGAGTTGGTATATTATATCTCTTTGGTTCTTTCTGTTCTTTATTTTTAGACTGGGGATTTTCTTCTATGTGTTCTTCTCTATCATATTTTTTCTCATCTTTCCTATTTATGTTTTTATATTTTTTTGTTTTTTTAGCTATAATTTCCTGCTCTGTTTTATCCAGGCTTTTATGTAATCTCTCCTGCCAAGTTTCATACATTTGATCCTTTGGAAATTTTTCTAATTTTGTTTTTAACTTCATTATTTTTCAGACATACTGTCTAAAATCACAGTTCTCCTTTTAATAATAAGTTCCATAAGAGCACGTGATTGTGTAGACAATAGATCCTCCCATTCTCTATCAAAATCTTCCCCTATTAAGTCCTGTGCTGGGATCTTGCCGATTTGTAGGCCTTTGGGGATTTTATTGTGGTTTAAATATAACTGTAGGGAGCGTATTTCCCAGATTTGTCTTAGTTTTTTACGTAATAAATCTTCCAAATCTCGGAATGTCTCCACTATAGATCTCTCCTCTAGATTACTATTATTTTCTCCCTCCATATCTTCAAAGCTGTAATTTTCTGCCTTGCGTTGTTTCGTCTCCATATAATTCCATATATCCATGATGAGTGCAGGGGGAGCTTGATCCCAATGGGTGATTGGATTAAGTAGAAATATTATTATAGAGATCCGCTCACCCCTGCTCTCTCAAGGTAGGTGCACCAACCAAATTTGAGACACCCCTCAAAATTGGATTAAATATAAAAAAGAAATATGGATGGGCACTCGTATGTGGAATTAAAGGACAGGATTTATTGAAACATACAAAAAAAGACAGCAATAAAACAATAATAAAAGTTATATAAAATATAGAAATTATTCTCTAAGCAGAGGCTATCCAATCCAGTTGATCTCACTGGAATATGTTCCAGTACTAGGTATATAAGAGGTCACACTGGATAGGCGGCCTCTACCAGAAAAAACAGCTTATTCAATCTTCTATACCCTTAAAAATGCATTAAACATTGTAATCCTATGTCCAAATAAAATACATTTGAGTATTCTACGTTGATGTATTAACCTAAGTGAATAGACTATTATGAAAGCACAGATATATCAACTATGTTTCCTATTATGAATACACAATAACACTGTGTGTGTCAATTTGTATCCTGTTAAATAAGCGCAGGTATCGCTAATGTCCCGGTAACTTCTCCTGTGAGACTGGCAATCTTTGTAAAGAGTGTGAGTCTCTATATATTTCCAATGCAGTTCCAGCGGAGGGTTTAAGATGAAATGGCCAAATATAGATCGTCGGTTTCTTCGGTCTTATTAACCTACTGCCTCTTGATTCTTTACCCACTATGTGGGCTTACCTTTTGCCTGATTTTCTACTTTCCTGGGAGTAAAAAGACGGTCTCTGCTCTGTGCTGTAAGCCGGCGTCCCGGCTATAGAGTCCGTCACGTCCCACGTGTGTTGCGCAGCTACTTCCAACAGCTGACTTGGTATAGGAGCTGCGTGCTTGTGATCTCAGGCGCAGGTTAGATGACGTATTGGAGATCTTTTCCAAAATAGTGGCAGTTATTCCTCTTTAAAGTGCACTTTTCTTTCATGAAGAGCGGGGTATTCTTCTAATTAATCACCAAACGCGTTTCGGGGAGACGCTGTCCCCTTCCTCAGTGGCATACCCCGACCTTGTAAATTCACTTCTTTTATACCTGTTCTTAGTCTTACTCAAAGTCCGGTTCGGACCTGGAGTTCTGACAAAAAACCGGTCTGGCTTGAATTCTCTGGATTGAGTTGTTTTGTGATATTGCGGTTTATTTGTGATATTCATGCAGTTTTTTTCATGCGGTTTTTTTCATGAAGATGCGTTTTTTTCTTTAATAGTTACAGCTTTGTATTTCTAGTCTATTCCATTGTTTGATTTTCAAAAAATACCATTTTATTCTCAAAGTGTATATTTTAATATAGGAATTTCTATGTGTTGGTATGTATTTCTATATACCACTCTATATATTAGTATATATTTCTACATACCAATCTCTTGCGTGCATATTTTTATCACATTTAAAAATATATATATTACTCAATAAAATCAGTAGATAATACATATAGAAAAAATTCGTAGATAATACATATAGAAAAAATTCATAAAAAATCTTAAAAAATGAATAAAATAAACAGCTTTTAATATATGGAGTTCTTATTAACCGGATAGATCTATTTGTCATATTCTTATTCTATTTGTGTGGATCTTATTTAATATTCTACATATAATGCAGATTCTTGCCAGAGGGAATATTCCAAAATGATGCAGATGGGGCATCCACTAAGGCATTTATGCAGAGGAACAAGTACAACGTTCTGGAATGGCCATCTCAGCCCAGACCTGAATATAATTGAAAATCTGTGGTGTGACTTAAAGAGAGCTGTCCATGCTCGGAAGCCATCAAACCTGAATGAACTAAAGATGTTTTGTAAAGAGGAATGGTCCAAAATACCTTCAACCAGAATCCAGACTCTCATTGGAACCTACAGGAAGCATTTAGAGGCTGGAATTTCTGCAAAAGGAGGATCTACTAAATATTGATTTGATTACTTTTTTGTGGTGCCCAAATTTATGCACCTGCCTAATTTTGTTTAAACAATTATAGCCCACTTTCTGTAAATCCAATAAACTTCATTTCACTTCTCAAATATCACAGTGTGTCTCCTACAGGGAGTGCAGAATTATTAGGCAAGTTGTATTTTTGAGGATTAATTTTATTATTGAACAACAACCATGTTCTCAATGAACCCAAAAAACTCATTAATATCAAAGCTGAATATTTTTGGAAGTAGTTTTTAGTTTTAGCTATTTTAGGGGGATATCTGTGTGTGCAGGTGACTATTACTGTGCATAATTATTAGGCAACTTAACAAAAAACAAATATATACCCATTTCAATTATTTATTTTTACCAGTGAAACCAATATAACATCTCCACATTCACAAATATACATTTCTGACATTCAAAAACAAAACAAAAACAAATCAGTGACCAATATAGCCACCTTTCTTTGCAAGGACACTCAAAAGCCTGCCATCCATGGATTCTGTCAGTGTTTTGATCTGTTCACCATCAACATTGCGTGCAGCAGCAACCACAGCCTCCCAGACACTGTTCAGAGAGGTGTACTGTTTTCCCTCCTTGTAAATCTCACATTTGATGATGGACCACAGGTTCTCAATGGGGTTCAGATCAGGTGAACAAGGAGGCCATGTCATTAGATTTTCTTCTTTTATACCCTTTCTTGCCAGCCACGCTGTGGAGTACTTGGACGCGTGTGATGGAGCATTGTCCTGCATGAAAATCATGTTTTTCTTGAAGGATGCAGACTTCTTCCTGTACCACTGCTTGAAGAAGGTGTCTTCCAGAAACTGGCAGTAGGACTGGGAGTTGAGCTTGACTCCATCCTCAACCCGAAAAGGCCCCACAAGCTCATCTTTGATGATAACAGCCCTAACCAGTACTCCACCTCCACCTTGCTGGCGTCTGAGTCGGACTGGAGCTCTCTGCCCTTTACCAATCCAGCCACGGGCCCATCCATCTGGCCCATCAAGACTCACTCTCATTTCATCAGTCCATAAAACCTTAGAAAAATCAGTCTTGAGATATTTCTTGGCCCAGTCTTGACGTTTCAGCTTGTGTGTCTTGTTCAGTGGTGGTCGTCTTTCAGCCTTTCTTACCATGGCCATGTCTCTGAGTATTGCACACCTTGTGCTTTTGGGCACTCCAGTGATGTTGCAGCTCTGAAATATGGCCAAACTAGTGGCAAGTGGCATCTTGGCAGCTGCACGCTTGACTTTTCTCAGTTCATGGGCAGTTATTTTGCGCCTTGGTTTTTCCACACGCTTCTTGCGACCCTGTATATGATATATTTAACTGACATTTTTTATCGTAACAACCAACGATTTATACAGGAAAATCATGACGATTAACAAGGTTGCCCAAACTTTCGCATCCCACTGTAAATGGTGTGTGGTATTTAAACAGTAACTATATATGTTACTGACGAATTATAAAATAATTGTTAAAGCCCTCAAAAGAAGCTGCACCTGGGTAGCCCTGGTATATTTATCATCATATAAAATAAAAAGGACCCCTTCTCTAATATCTATATGATAAAAGAGGATAGGATGCGTTGTAAGTCAAATTGGAACAAAGCTTAGGGTTAAAATGTAGGATACCTGTCCAGACTGGAAGGATAAAGCTCAAAACTATAGTAAACACTTCTCAGTGTCATGGTGATAATATTGTACTAGAAAAATGGTGACAGCATTAGGTGTCAAAGAGGAGAAAGGGTACAACAGACCTCAACCTGCTGATGTGTGCAAGAGATTTGCAACAAAACAAATGAAGGTAATTCATTGAGCCGTTCAGGTTTCAGCAGCATAATCTATTGTAGCTCGTTCTGTAATATAAAGCTATTCCAATCTATCCAGCGAGGAAATTGCCTTATAAGGCTAGTTTCACATAGCACTAGGGATCCAGCAGGCTTTTCCTGCAGGGAATTGCCAGAAGCTTGAAAGTCTCCATACAGCTCCATTAACTATAATAGGGACCAGCAGAGATCCGGCCGCAAATATGATGAGAATCGTCCAGAACTGCCTGCCAGATTCCTAGCACTAGTGTGAAACTAGCCTAAGCTCAATTCAAAAAACTAACGAGCACTAGGAATTCCCCCCAGTGTGTCTCATTAACTAGTTTCCCTATAAGTTGTGCCCTATTGTGATCAATATCCCATACGTATTTGAAGTGATTAATATAGACGGCTCTACTGTTCAAGCAAATGGTAGAGGTGCAAAACTGCTAAATCTGACTCACCCAGTCTCTTCCCATACATGTTCCAAAATTCTCCTCTTGAGTTCTCTAAAGGTTTTGCACCTGTCTAATCACCGTCTTTGTAACAGCCTTCACATGGTCGCTTTTACAACAAATTTAAGTAAATAGGGAAATACCGGGTATCAAACAATAGGACATGTCCTATTATTGTCCATTTTCAAGGCAGGACAGACCCCATTGAAATCAATGGGATCCTCTTTTATGGCCGTTTAGGCAGGAGTGCACCCATCTAATGGCTGTTAAGAAAAGGTACAACAAAAGTTATTCAGGGGTTAAAATAAAATAAAAAAAATCTCATCTGATCCACTTGCACACCCAGGGACACTCACTTCTCATTGCAGGCTTTAAGACCTGATGCTTTAAGGGTGGTGATGTCATATAATATGGCATCATCACTCTGGGAAAACCGGTCCTACTACCCCCAGTGGGGAGCAAGTGTTCTATCACATGCAAGTGGATAAGGTGAGTATTTTTGTATGGATCTGTTGATACTGCAAGGATTGGAGGGCACAAATATATCTAATGAGAGACACTAAGGGCTCATTATTTATATTAAGGGTCCAGTAAGGAACATATATTTATACAGGGGTCACTATGAGGCCATTATTCTACTGGGGGACACTATGGGGACAATATTCATACTGGGGGCATTAGGGGGGCTATTTCATGCCCAGGAGCAGTCTGGGGGGTGGGGCATAAAAGATACTGCTGGCACTTTTAGGGTTTGGGATGTAAAAAAAATAAAATAATCAATGGAACTGGGGCAAAATGGATGCAAAACAGCCATTGAAAACTGATATACTGGATTCACACACTGATGCAAAATGGCAATGAAAAACTGATAGTGTATTTGTTTTTACTGGTCATTTTTTGAATTTGTGAATGTACCTAAGGGGGGAAAAAAATCTAATACAAACAGCTAAGAATGACCACATTATATTTTGGCTACAAACATATCATAATTACTATTTAAAGTAACCAATTAATTAAACTAAAAATAAATACTTAAGACATTCCCTTTAAGAGCTCATTCACACATCAGTGATTCACGAGTCCATCGTTTTAGCACGGAAGCTATTTTGTCCATGTTTACGGATCAATTACGCCCATAGTCCATGGGTCAATAAAAAAAAAAACATGTCCGCAACACGAATGCCATCCTCATTTCATCTGTGTTTCTTGGACTATTAAGAGGAGATGTTCTGAAAATTAATTTTCATCGGTGCAGTGTCCGTGGAGCACGGAAGACACATAGGGAGCAAAATATGGATACATGGACCAAACGGATTCTGCACAGAAATATTCATGGCTGAATCACTGACCATTTCATCACGGACGTGTGATTGAGGCCTAAAGTTGGGCTTCCATAACTTAGTTGTGTCTGGCTCCAGCATGAAACAACTAAGGCCGGGTTCACCGTTTATTTTTCTGTTCTTCTGATCCATCAGAAGAATAGATAAAGAAAAAAATGTATCCTGTATGTTAAGCATCCATTATGCTCATTTGTACACAGTCGGCATCCATTTTAGCCATTTCCATCTGAGATCTGCATGCAGGATCCATTCTTTTTCTTTAGATTTCAGTTCTTCTGATGGATCAGAAGAACAGAAAAGTTAAAGGTGATGTGAACTTGGCTGAACCAGGCACAAGTTACATATTTGAACTGAGAAGAGTATGTCACTAGTATTTAATGTTACTTTAACTCGTGTATGTGTACTTATCCTTCGTACAATCACTATTCTGTTTTCTTTCTTTCTCAAATTTTTAGGTGAGATAAGAGTTGCATTTGTCCTGTACAATAACCTGGGGCGCTACCTGTCCACGGAGAATGCCAGCATAAAACTGGGAGTTGAAGCTTTGACTACAAATCATACAGTTGTTGTTAATTCTCCTATCATTACTGCTGCAGTATATAAAGAATCAACTAGCAAGTTGTATTTAACTGAACCAGTGATATATACTGTTAAACACATTAGGGTGAGTGGTTTTGTTTTTCCCAAGGTAGGAATGTGCATGTGAAATAAACATTATTGCATTTAAGTCATTAGTAAACATAAATGTGAAAATATAGTAATGTCACATCTAAACTATAACAAAATAAAACTAACAAATATCTTTTAGTCTCTCTTCCGTTGTTCTCATCCATCAGAAGAACAGAAAAAAAAACAAATAATGGATCATCCACATCCGTTATGCACAATTTGCATCCGTTTTAGCCATTTCCATCTGAGATCTGTTTTTTTTAGATGGAAGAAGAGTGGAAAATGAAACAGTGATGTGAATCCAGCCTTATTTAAATATCCAACACTTAGGCTGGTTTCAGACAAGCGAGTGTCACACTCTGGACTCGCAGTGCAGTCCCCATCCTGAACTTCCAGAACTGCCTGGGTCGCATAGCATTATATTGATTTATGATGCTATGTAACTCTTACAGTTCTGGAATGTATTGGATAACACTGACAGCATTATTACATAGTATCATAAATCAGTATAATGCTATACGATCCTGGCAGTGCTGAAAGTTCAGGACGGGAGCTGCGCTGCGAGTCCGGAGCGTGACACTCACTTGTCTTGAAGGGTTCTTAGGCTGGGTTTACAAATGACTTGATTAGCTGTGCATTTTCTGCAGCAGAGAATCTGCAGCCTTTCTGCTTCTAATCTGACGCAATTTCATTTTTTGCATTGGAAAGGGTGAAATATGCAATTAAATCTGCAATGTAAATTCATATGGTGCAGATTTAAAATCCGCATCACAGTTCAGTTTCTGCTGTGAATTTTTTCTTTCACATGTGTCTATTGCTGAAAGCTCATTCACTTTGCTGGTACTGGACAACGCTGCACATTTGCCGCACGATAATCCATAATAGCAAATCTACAGCTATGTGTGAACCCAGCCTAAGGCCTCATGCACACAACAGTATTTTTTCACGGTCCGCAAAAACGGGGTCCGTGATCCGTAACCGTTTTTTTCGTCCGTGGGTCTTCCTTGATTTTTGGAGGATCCACGGACATGAAAAAAAAGTCGTTTTGGTGTCCGCCTGGCCGTGCGGAGCCAAAAGGTTCCGTCCTGAATTACAATGCAAGTCAATGGGGACGGATCTGTTTGACGTTGACACATTTCAAACGGATCCGTCCCCATTGACTTTCAATTTAAAGTCTGGAGTCCCTTTTTATACCATCTGATCGGAGTTTTCTCCAATCCGATGGCATATTTTAACTTGAAGCGTCCCCATCACCATAGGAACGCCTCTATGTTAGAATATACTGTCGGATATGAGTTACATCGTGAAAACTCATTTCCGACAGTATATTCTAACACAAAGGCATTCCCATGGTGATGGGGACGCTTCTAGTTAGAATATACTACAAACTGTGTACATGACTGCCCCCTGCTGCCTGGCAGCACCCGATCTCTTACAGGGGGCCGTGATCAGCACAATTAACCCCTCAGGTGCCACACCTGAAGGGGTTAATTGTACTATCATATCCCCCTGTAAAAGATCAGGGCTGCCAGGCAGCAGGGGGCAGACCCCCCCCCCCCCCCAGTTTGAATATCATTGGTGGCCAGTGCGGCCCCCCCCTCCCTGTATTGTAATAAATAGTTGGTGGCACAGTGTGCGCCCCCCATCGCCCCCCCCCTTCCTCCCTGTATTGTAATAATTATTCATTGGTGGCACAGTGTGCGCCCCCCATCGGCCCCCCCTCCCTCTATAGCATTAACAACATTGGTGGTGGCCAGTGTGCGGCCTCCCATCTCCCCCCCCCCATCATTGGTGGCAGCGGAGTTCCGATCGGAGTCCCACTTTAATCACTGGGGCTCCGATCGGTAACCATGGCAACCAGGACGCTACTGCAGCCCTGGTTGCCATGGTTACTTAGGAATAGTACAATAGTAAAAGATTCATACTTACCTGGGAGCTGCGATGTCTGTGTCCGGCCGGGAGCTACTCCTACTGGTAAGTGACAGGTCTGTGCGGCGCATTGCTGTCACTTACCAGTAGGTGGAGCTCCCGGCCGGACACAGACATCGCAGCTCCCAGGTAAGTATGACTCTTTTACTATTGTACTATTGCTAAGTAACCATGACAACCAGGGCTGCAGTAGCGTCCTGGTTGCCATGGTTACCGATCGGAGCCCCAGCGATTAAACTGGGACTCCGATCGGAACTCCGCTGCCACCAATGATCGGGGGGGGGGGGGGGGGGGCGATGGGGGGCGCACACTGTAAAAGCTTTTATGCAGACGGATCTTCGGATCCGTCTTTATGAAAGTAACCTACGGCCACGGATCACGGACACGGATGCCAATCTTGTGTGCATCCGTGTTCTTTCACGGACCCATTGACTTGAATGGGTCCGTGAACCGTTGTCTGTCCAAAAAATAGGACAGGTCGTATTTTTTTGACGGACAGGATACACGGATCACGGTCTCGGCTGCAAAACGGAGCATTTTCCGATTTTTCCACGGACCCATTGAAAGTCAATAGGTCCGCGAAAAAAAAACGGAAAACGGCACAACGGCCACGGATGCACACAACGGTCGTGTGCATGAGGCCTAAGGGTACAACCACACAGTCAGGTTTCTGCAAGCAGTTTTGCAAGTCTCATGCAGACGTCCGTGTCAGTTTTGGATCAGTGGTAACACGGAGCGTGTTCAATCTGTGTTTTCTCCCGTAACAGATCCGTGTTGGGTCCATGGGTCCATTTTTTGCTGTCCGTGTTGCATCCGTGTTTCACTAACACTCAACAGCTGAGTTATTTTTTTCTAAGAATCTCTTGTTAATGATCCGTGAAACACGGATGCAACACGGATGGCATCCGTGGTTTTCATGGACCCATAGACTATAAGGGGCATGATGGATCCGTGAACACGGACAAAATAGAACATGCATCTGTGGTAAAAAAAAAATTACCAACGGACCGTGCTGAAACACTGATGTGTGAATGCACAAGTTAAAATGAATAGGGACGTGTGCTGTCCGTGGAGAACACGTTCAGGACACGTCCGGGAAACACTGACGTCTGCATGAGGCTTAAATCAGGAATGGAGCTTAAAAGGAGTGAAAATATAAAGACCAGATATGATTTATCCTCTTTTTTTTTCATTCACTCTTGGTTTTGGCTGCCAAAACTGCATGCAGAAATCTGACTATGTGACCTTACCCTAAGACCACCTGCACATGCGTGCAGGTGAGCACACATAAGAGCTGCACAAATTTCCGTGCCTATTTATGTGCATTTCAGATTTTAGTGTGGATTAGATGCTTTTTTGCCGCAGATCTCACCTTTGCATTGAAAATTGTGAAATCTGCAGCTAATAAGACGAACATAATTGACATGATAGGGATTTGGAAATCCGCAATGCAGGTCAATTTCCCTATGGAAACAATCCACAAAGTTTACATTAGATTTGTGTAATCACATACACTTTTTGGAAATACACTCTCATACACTTTGCTGGTACTGTACTTCACTGTGATTTTTTTTGCACAGGAATCCGTGCATATTCCACAATGTGTGCAAGTAGCTTTGGGGTAAGGTCCAATTGGGTGGATCTGACATGGCGATCCGTTGTTTCTCACTGCAAAACTGTGCAGCCATTGCAATTGACCATGTGGTTTTGCAGCTGAAACAGCTGTTTGCTAGCAAACTGCAAGCAGCTGCTTAACGGGAATGTGTTGTCAGAAAATGATCTACTGTGTAACTCAAGTTTTTATGTTAAAAATATTTTTTTTACAGTCACGAGAATAGAACTGATTTTTAGTTGCAGAACCTTGTGTGAAGGCATCCTTATTAAATAGTTACATAATGAATACAGTTGAAAAAATATATACTGTAAGTCAATCAGGTTTAACCAAATGGTGATGTGAATTTTAGAACAGGGGAGACCCAGACATATTATTTCATAAGCATTCATGTTATTTAATTTTGAGAATATATGTAAGCCTTTTTTAAACTGCCCACTGTTCCTGCTGGACCATCTCCTGAGGTAGACTATTCCACAGATTTACAGATTTTCAGTAAAGAAGGTGTGATGCCTCCGGCGACTGAACTTTCCTCCAGACAGAAGCAGTGCCCCCTTGTCTTTTGAGAGGTTTTTAAATGGAACAGTTTTTCACCATATTTTTGGTATAGCCCATTTATGTATTTTTATAGGTTAATCATGTCCCCTCTTAGCTACCTTTTCTCAAGACTATATGAAGTTAATTAATTTAATTTTTCCTCATAACTAAGACTGCCCATGCCCCTTATGAGTTTAGTTGCTCTTTTTTGTACTTTTTCTAACTCCACTGTTGCCCAGAACTGAACTGCATATTCCAGATGAGGCCGCACCAATGCTTTGTAAAGTGGTAGTATTACACACCTGTCCCCTCAAGTCCATGTCTCATTTAATACATGTCAATATCCTGCTAGCCATGCTAGACTTTGAAGCAGCTGATTAACATTGTATGCTGTTATTTAATCAATGATTTACAAGTACACCCAAATCCTTCTCTACAAATGACTCTCCCAGTGTTATTCACCTTAGGAAATATGATGCATGTGTATTACATTTAACCACATTGAACCTTATTTGCCAATATAATGAAGTACGGACGGCACTCCTCGTCTTCTGTAGGTCCCGGTGCTCGAGTCAGGGAAAGACAGCCCACTTGAATCACTGAATAAGACCGGCACTCGGATATAGTTGAAGAAAGCTGCTTTATTCAAGCATTAGACGATCAAAAGCAGAGAACAAATGAATAGATAAACAGCGACACGTGTTTCGGCTCTATGAGCCTTTGTCAAGCCTAATACATCCATGTAAACTAGAGATTTAAATAGTGCGCCGTACCTGACGCTGAGAGCGTGGTGAGGTCACATCTCCATGACTACCAGTATCAACAAATCATTATGTGCAGGAATTCATGTCATTCCTGCACCGGATCGAAATAAAGAGGTATGCTACAAAGTCATGAAATTGCTACAAACAATTGACACATACTTAGATACTTTGTGTATATATAACCCCATTATGTGGGTATTTTAGACATATATATAACTATCAAATGAAAAGGTATATTACAATTTCATGACATTGTTACAAACAATTGACACATATTCAGATGCTACATATAACTACTACATATATATGTAACAAGGTTGAATGTATCGATCCAATAAGGAAAGAGAAAGGAAAAAGGAAAAACAGGTGAGCTGTCAGTATGAGACTGCTGAAGAAAATTATATATATCACAATTCATATAGAATAGAATTACATATGACAGTAAACGCTGGCTGTGATCTTGAATTTCTTCTATTTTGGCTTCTATTATTTTTTCTGAGACTATAAAGAAAAAACTATCATAAAAAATATATCTTTTTTTGTATATATATATATATATACATATACCTAAAAAGGAGAAAAATAATATTATTATATTATTCACAGGAATGCATTCAAATCGTACTCTCGATTGAGACCTCTGGGCTCAATGGTCTGTAAAGTATGTATCCAGAAACTCTCACGTTTTTTGAGCATAAGAATTCTATTGCCACCTCTACGTGCTGGCAACACTTGCTCAATAATTTGAAATCTCAATTGAGATACATTGTGGGAACATCTGTCAAAATGAAGGGGAACCGGCAATAGAAGATTTTTTTTCCTTATTGTAGATTTATGGTTGCTAAATCTATCCTTCATTCTGACAGACGTTTCGCCAATGTATATCAGACCGCATGGGCACTTTAGTAAATACACAACAAAATTGCTGTCACAAGTAAAAAAACCTCTTATTGGAAACTGCTTCCCAGTGTGTGGATGAGAAAAAGTCTCACCTCTAATCACAGCTGAGCAATGCACACAATGCAAACAGGGAAAAGTTCCCTTTTTTGGAGTGGATAAAAAAAGTTGACGTGGCATAGTGGAACCTCCTATGTCTGCTTTTACAATGGTATCACGAATGTTTTTCGTTCTCTTATAGCAGATCATGGGAGGTTCACTAAATTCAACAATGTCGGGATAGGCCGTACGCATAATTCCCCAGTGCTTATTAATGACATGACGAAATTTATTGATGAAAGGATGGTATTTGACAATAAAGGGTAAACGTTTACCGGCCCTGCTATGCTTGTGAATAATTGGGCTACTACATTTTTGTAATTCCTGCTCTAGAAGTGGCCTAGGGTAGCCTCTTGCTGAAAATTTTTTTGTCATCTCACTTAATCTGATCTGTCTGATGGGTTCATCTGATACAATTCTCTTAACCCGCTGAAATTGTGAGTATGGTAGAGATTTCTTGACAAAAGGTGAATGGTTACTTGAAAAATGTAACAAACTGTTCTTGTCAGTCTTCTTTATATACAAATCAGTATGAATCTGATTGTCTTGGCCTTTAATCACCAATGTGTCAAGAAAATTAATCTGTGTTAAATCACTTTGAATCGTGAAGGACAATTCTGGCCATATGTTATTCATTTCCTGAGCAAAATTATTTAAAGACTCGATGCCGCCCCGCCATATGCAAAAAATATCGTCTATAAAACGACGCCAAAATATACAATGCTGTATATATAATGGATTTGTATATACAAAATTTTCTTCAAACCAAATCATATAGCTATTTGCATATGGCGGTGCGGCATGCGAGCCCATCGCGGTACCCCGCTTCTGCTGGAAGAAGGTATCCTGGAATAAAAAATAATTCTCTCTTAACACCAATTCAAGTAATTGCAGAAAAAATTCTCGTTCATGTACCGTGTATTGAGATGATTCCAGGATACATTCAACCGCAATTAATCCTTTAGTATGTTCAATGGATGTATACAAACTGCATACATCCATTGTGACCAGAAGGTCTCCTGTCTCAAGATGTAATTCATTGATGCTAGACAAAAAATGATTAGTGTCTAACAAAAAAGAATAAGAATTCTTTATCAGAGGGGTTAAAACCTTCTCAATCAACATAGCTGGTGCAGACAGTATAGATTCATTAGAAGCCACGATAGGTCGACCAGGGGGCGCTGTCAAATTTTTGTGGATCTTTGGTAAAGTATACAAGATAGGGGTAACTGGATATTGATTGATCAAAAATTGACACAGCTTCTCCTCGAGACCACATCTGTCCTTATATTTCTCTATAATTAATATCAATTTACGTTTAATTTCAAAAACGGGATCACTATTTAAAGCACAATATTATTTGCCAAGTTGATGCCCAAACACTCAGATTGTCCTAGTCAGCTTGTGGTTTATTGACGTTCTCCATAGACTGCACAATACTACATAGCAAGGTGTCATCTGCAAAAATAGAAACAGTGCAATTAACCACACCTGTATATCAATAATAAATAAGTTAAATAATAAGAGACCCTGCACTGAACCTTGGTGTACACCACTTGTAATTTCCTGATACATAAAACCACAGAATTGAATAGTCATGTTTTTCTCATAACTATATTTATTTAAAAAAATACAAGATTTCAGCAGTTTTTGGACTGGCCACTAAGTCTAATAATAGGTACCATTCGATTGTATGTACAGACACATCTCAGCAGTCACACCAAGCAGGAGTTCATGGAATCAAATGAAACTTTAAGTGTGAGTGTAATGATCATATACATAAGTGATAAGTTTGTTGGGGAAAAAACTGTACAAATGAAAGGAGGCTCTAGTATCCCATTGTTGAGAGTGTCATTGTAGTGATTTACAGCCATATCAGGAAAGGAGAGGGGAGAGATTGAGGACAATGATGAGTGTGTCTGTAAGTGTATGAGGATCAATGGTCTGTAGATTTCTGAAAATGTAATAAGTAATAAGTAAGAGTGTGCTGGGATGGGTGAAGATTAGTTTGAGTGAAGGAGATGATGTTGTGGTCTGAGAGCTGGAGAGGTGAGTTTTTTTAAAGTTGGATATTGAACAAAGCTGGAAGAAGACCAGGTCAAGTGTGTTACCGTCTTTATGTGTCTGAGAGTTAGAAAGTTCTGAAAGGCGAGGGGAGGAGAAGGGAGAGGAGGTTAGAGATAGGGTTGGTAATTCTGAGGACAGGAAGTGTGGTAGCCATCCAGCAAAGTGATCCAGGAACTGGGTGGGTGAGCCAGGGGAGCGGTATACAATTTCTAGTGTGAGAGAGAGTAATAACTATACAGTCCCCACCCTGGGCTAATTTGCTATACTTGCACCAGATAGCAAAAAAATACATGTAAAATATAACTTTTATTACCTAGTTTAAGATAGTATAAATATTGCTGTTAGTGACTACAGCCTTAAAACTAGCTAGCAATAGTATCTATTCTAATGTATTTGCCGCACTGAGGCACTGTGATGTGTGTACTGTCCACAGTAGTCCTCCTATTGCCGCTTCAAATACTCTGCGTAGTCAGTTGTATTCACTGACGTTCCTTGTAGCATAAATCACCAGTCCTAGACCTCTAAAAATTGTTAACTGCCCCCAACATGTTTTGCCAGTCACTCTGGCTTCATCAGGGGTAATGGCTACTTTCATTCAAAGAAGGGAATGAGAGTGATGGAACTAGGGATGATGTCTTGGGGACAGGAATATGCCAACTCTGCCACCATGTCTTTTGTCAGGTCTGGTGTTATGGGAGAAGTGTAGGCCGCTGAATCCAGGTTTCAGTAAGGACCAGCAGGTTAAGAGAGTTTGTAAGAAGGACGTTTTAAATGTAGGGGAGCTTGTTACACACAGACCGTAGATTCCAGAGTACACAATTAAAAGAGGGAAGAGAAGGAGGATAACGAATGTTAATGAGTTTAGCAGTTTTTCTATGTAAGATGGGGAGAGGTTGACGTTGGAAGAGGGTGGGCCGGGGTTAAGAGAGATATACCAGCCAGGGACATGATGGGATGAGATGATTCAGGATGGTGAATAAAGCATGGGAGCTGTACATGGGGGAGTGAAGGAGAGAGGGGCTGATGTGAATAGAAGGTAATGAAGGAGGAACAGGGAGGTGAATGTGGAGGTAAAAAGCACATGAGAAAGTGAACATTGAGACAAGGCACATTATTAAGGAAGAGTATGAAAATGTGTAATTCTCCTAACCTACCTGTCTCCTAACCTGTCTAATTGCCATGGTTAACTGCATGACACTTAGCGACAAAGATACTTTGTGATAGAACACCCGTGCGCCCCTTATGTTGTGTCTAGATTTATAGGACTGTGTATGAAGGGAACTATAGTTAACCAGCTGGTTTAGGCTAATTAACAAGCTGATCAGCACACCAGAAGAGGAGGAACTAATCAAAGAAAAGCAAACAATGGCTGGCACGCATTTTAACCCGTGGAGGACCTCTGCCGTACATGTATGGCGTTGATGGACATGACTTAAGGACCAGTTCCGTACAAGTACGGCGGGCTGATCGGGTGGGTTCAGGAGCTGCGCCCAGCCGATCACCGGCACGGACCCAGCAGTCACTGACAGCCGGGCCCCTGCTGAATACGCTGGCATCAGGGTTTGCAGAGGGTATGGGTGCCCTCCACATCTCCATCGTGTCCCCGCACTGCAGTGACGGGGATCCGATGGCAGAGAAGGCAGCGGCATCGGGGCTTGCCTTCTACGGAAGCCTGTGAGATCCAGCCCCTTAGGCTGGGTCTTACAGGCAGGCTGTCAGCATACAAGCTGACATGTAATGCATTACAATACAGGATGTATTGTAATGCATTGCTGAGAGGATCAGACCCCAGAAGTTGAAGTCCCAGAGTGGGACAAAAAAAAAGTGGATATTTTTTTTTTGTTATAAAAAAAATGGGCTGCTGCTACTATTACGGCCACATGCCACTATTACCCTACCCTTTCCACATTCACACTGTATTGCTGCTGTTTCCAATTAAAGGGCATCTGCAAGATTTGTACCTATGAAACTGGCTGACCTGGCTTGTCAGCTTAAAGCATCTGTGTTGGTCCCATGTTCTTATGTGCCCATATTGCTGAGAAAATAGTTTTAATATATGCAAATGAGCATTTAGGAACAAATAAGGTGTTACTCCTAGAGGCTCAGGTGTCTCTGCAACTGCTGTGTCCTCTCCACTTTGATTGACAGGGCCATGCACTAAAACTTTATCAATTCTATCCCTGACTTCAATAAAGGTGAAAAGGACTTGTCAATTGCAGAGAGAGCAGAGCCTCTAGGTGTAACAGCAATGCCCCCATTGCTCTTAGAGGCTCATTTGCATAAATTAAAACTTCATTTCTTTTAGCAATGTGGGTACATATAAACTGCCAAGCGCACATGCAACAGGTCAGCCAGTTTCATATGTACAAATCTGCTGACATATGCTCTTTAACCCCTTAGCACAGAACACCGTGCATGTACAGCGGGGAAAAAGGTAGCAGAATGCTGAACATGCACGGCGTTCATTTAAATGCTCCCCTGCCGAGATCGCGCACCTGAAGTGCAAATTACCGTGCTGTGTCGGGGACTGAACAGCCCCCCCTTGACGGCCAGGGACCGATCAGCAGTGGTCCCGGCCCCAGATCACCGCCACACATTCTGTTGTCCCAAAGTGCGATCTTGCGCGTGTGCGCATGTCTCCTCCTCTTCTGGCATCCGGCTGTAGCTGCAATGAGAGGATCGGAGATGAGAAATAGCTTTCTGTACATAATTCACTGTGATTGGTCCGTTCCTGACTGTGGACCAATCACAATGAGTTATGTACAGAACGCAGACATAGCGGAGCTGGAGAGGGTCCAGAGGAGGGCAACTAAAGTAATAACTGGAATGGGGCAACTACAGTACCCTGAAAGATTATCAAAATTAGGGTTATTCACTTTAGAAAAAAGACGTCTGAGAGGAGATCTAATTAATATGTATAAATATATCAGGGGACAGTACAGAGATCTATCCCCAGGACTGTGACTGTGACGAGGGCACATCCTCTGCGTCTGGAGGAAAGAAGGTTTGTACACAAACATAGAAGAGTATTCTTTACGGTAAGAGCAGTGAGACTATGGAACTCTCTGCCTGAGGAGATGGTGAACTCACTAAAAGAGTTCAAGAGGGGCCTGGATGTATTTCTGGAGCGTAATAATATTACAGGCTATAGCTACAAGAGAAAGATCGTTGATCCAGGGATTTATTCTGATTGCCTGATTGGAGTCGGGAAGGAATTTTTATTCCCCTAAAGTGAGGAAAATTGGCTTCTACCTCACAGGGGTTTTTTGCCTTCCTCTGGATCAACTTGCAGGATGACAGGCCGAACTGGATGGACAAATGTCTTTTTTCGGCCTTATGTACTATGTTACTATCTCTCACCTTCGATCCTCTCATTTCAGTCAGAGAAGTGATCGGAGGCAGAGCAAAGTTAGACCTTGTGGGAAAAAACAAAACACACACACCAAAAGTGCCCCTCATTTGTCCCCTGTGACCCTTATCACCCCTCATTTGTCCACTGTGCCCTTCAACACCCCTCATTAGTCCCCTGTGACCCTCATTTGTCCCCTGTACCTGTGTGCTGTCTGCCAATAGTGACAGTACATAAGCACCCCAGTCCCTGTCATCCATACTGTCAGTAACCTGTTTTTGGCAAATCATTAGGGTTAGAGCTCTTGTTTTAGGGTAAGTTAGACGTTTATTGGAAAAAAAAATAATGATAATAAAAAAATATATATATTAGGGACGTCCGTACTTGTCCCCCATTATAAATACTCTGTTTAACCCCCCCCCCATACCTCCGAACCTCTATCTTCTACCTGTGACCAGTCCATGTCACTGAATTTGCAAGCAGTGACAAATTTCTGTCACCAGTGACATAAAACTCTGCTGCTTTTGGAGCATTTTTCTTTTTAAATTTTTTTCTTAGTAAAAAAAATAATAAAAATATTGGGGACGTCCGTACTTGTCCCCGATTATAAATACTCAGTTTCAAACCCCCCCATAGCTCCGAACCTATGTCTTCTACCTGTGACCAGTCCTTGTCACTGAATTTGCCAGCAGTGACAAATTTCTGTCACCAGTGACATAAAGCTCCACTGCTTTTGGAGCACTTTTTCTATTTTTTCTGAATAGAGATAGATATATATATATATATATATATATATATATACATTTTACAAAATGTCTCAACGGGTGTACAGCGCCGAGGAGGCTTATGCCATACTAGCCTCAGAGTCTGACAGTGGAGAAGAAGAATCTTTTCTTGTTTATAGCTCTTCTTCTGATTCATCAGTTGACGAACCCTCTCACAGACGCAGTAGCGTTAGCAGCGCATCAGCTTCTACAAATGACCCCAGCTGGACTTCTGCTACTAACTTTGTACCTCAGTTGCCGGACTTTACTGCCACTACAGGCATTTATGTGAACACTGCAGGTTTCACGGAAGCTGATTATTCACGGAACTATCAGATGAAACCAAAAACATCTGCCTAAAAATGTTATAGACCAAAGGATAAGAGTGAGGGAAAGCAGGGCAGTTTGCAATGATAACATGATGCTTGTTAAGAACAAAGACAAGCGTGACGTCTTTGTACTTACTACCATACATGCTGACAGATCCACCCCTGTTCCAGTTCGTGGATCCCCAGAATCAGTCCTCAAACCTGTGTGCATCCAGGACTATAATAAGTTTATGGGAGGGGTGGATCTGTCAGACCAGGTACTG
Organism: Bufo gargarizans; assembly: GCF_014858855.1. Taxonomy (NCBI): domain Eukaryota; kingdom Metazoa; phylum Chordata; class Amphibia; order Anura; family Bufonidae; genus Bufo; species Bufo gargarizans. The sequence goes on from NC_058080.1 coordinate 323,036,636, forward strand.
CAACCATACACTGCCCTCCGCAAAACTCGGGCAAGGTATAACAAATTGGCATTGCACCTGACGCAAATTGCCCTCTATAATGCTTTTGTAATATGCAGAAGTGCATGAAGTGTTGTCATATTCAGGAGAGAATGGGTAACAAATTGTGGGTGTAATTCACTCTGATACCCCTTGTGAAAATTAATAATGTGGGCCTAAAGAGACATTTTCGTTTTCACAGCCAAATATTTCTAAATTCTATGAATCGCTTGTTGGGTCAAAGTGCTCGCTACATGCCTTGAAAAATTCCTTGGGGGGTGTAGTTTCCAAAATGGGGTCACTTCCTGGGGTTTTCCACTGCGGGGGTACCACAGGATGTCTTTAAATGTGACATGGCACCTGAAAATTATTCCAGCAAAATCTGCCCTTCAAAAGCCATATAGCAGTCCTTTCCTTCTGCGCCCTGCCGTGTTACCATACAGCAGTTTACGGCCACATATGGGGTGTTTCTGTAAACTGCAGAATCAGGGCAATAAATATTGAGTTTGGTTTGGCTGTTAACCCTTGCTTTGTTACTGGAAAAAATGGACTTAAATTGAAAATCTGCCAAAAAAGTGAAATTCAGAAATTTCATCTCCATTTTCCATTAATTCTTGTGGAACACCTAAAGGGTTAACAACATTTGTAAAATCAGTTTTGAATACCTTGAGGGGTGTCATTTCTAAAATGGGGTCATTTTTAGGTGGTTTCTATTATATAAGCCTCACAAAGTGACTTCAGACCTGAACTGGTCCTTAAAAAGTGGGTTTTGGAAATTTTCGGAAAAATTTCAAGATTTGCTTCTAAACTTCTAAGCCTTGTAACGTCCCCAAAAAATAAAATATCATTCACAAAATGATCCAAACATGAAGTAGACATATGGGGAATGTAAATTGATAACTATTTTTGGAGGTATTACTATGTATTATAGAAGTAGAGAAATGTAAACTTGGAAATTTGCTAATTTTTCCAACTTTTTGGTAAATTTGATATTTTTTTTATAAAAAAATGATTTTTTTTTTTTACTCCATTTTGCCAGTATCATGAAGTACATTATGTAAAGAGAAAACAGTCTTAGAATGGCTTGGATGAGTAAAAGCGTTTTAAAGTTATTACCACACAAAGTGACACATGTCAGATTTGCAAAAATCTGTCCGGTCCTTAAGGTGAAAAATGGCCCGGTCCTTAAGGGGTTAAAAGGAAGAATTTTTCCAGGCTCCCTTCAGAGCAAACTACTCTTTCTTCTGAAAATTAATACTTTGGTATGTATAAATAAGAGCAGGGATTATGCCTTACGTTCAAGCATAATCTTTGGATGCTTGGTTCCAACAACCCACTATTTTTGTCCCATAACACCATTCGTGTTTAACAACCACGAGGTGACTTTTTTTTGGAAGCTTTTTAGTATTAAAAAGCATAACACATATGATGGTGCAATGTGTGTATATATATATCTTGGTAAGGCTGATTAGTCAGCCTGCATTTGTGGGAGGGGCGGAGGCTCTTCATATACGAGCCACACCCTCACTCACAGGCGTGTGTTTTCAGGTGCACAGCTGCTGCTGGGTGTCATTAGCAGACTAGCTTCTCTGGTGGTAGGAGTCTTTCTTTGCAGCATGGAGCCAGAATAGAGCTTGTTATTTTGCTCTCTGCTACCGTAGCATGCACGCGCCATACTACGTAAGTAGGTTGGGCCGGGGCCGTCTCTCCAGGCCGGTCGGATCCGACTTTGCTAGCGAACGGGAGGTTTCGCCTCAGAATCTGCTACCTCAGGTTTGCTCGTTTGGGCCTAAATACTTCCATTTGCTTTTCATTTTTGGTTGTTGGTAATAAGAGTTGGTTCCTATAAATCTTACAAGTTTCACTTTGCTTCGTTCGTCTCGTATGAAAAGTTTCTTTACAGCAATCTGGCTGAAGTAAGAGTTACCCGGGCTGCACGTGACGTCATGTTTGGAGATCGGACGCAGTGTTTATTGTTTAGGCCTTTTGCTGTAGCTGTTCCTTGCCATGTGTCTCCCCCCCCCCCCCTCTTTGCCCCCGCTACCACCATCTTTAAACTTCATGTATTTCACTTTGGTAAGCCGTGTACCGAGGTGGGCTCCCCAGGATACAGCAAAGTCACAGACATGGAAGCAACACTGACACCAGCTTTATATGCAAGAATATAAACTTTACTTTGGAAACAGTATTAACACAAGTACAAACAGTATAAGTAATACCCCAGGCCCACAGTCACTGTCCCTGTCCGAGGGACAGGCCTAGCCTGCTGGCGTACACAGCAGAGCCTACAAGTCGTACTGTGCCGCTATAGAAGACACACCTAACCAGTGGCAGACGCTGCAGAGCCTGCAAGTCAATTACTGCGCTGCAGTCTAGTACAGTAAGGCCTAACAAAGCTATAACCCTATCTAACTAGCTAATACAAGGCCCAGGCTAGTCTCTCGTTACTTTAGGCGCCAAACAGTGAAGTACAATTGGTAATCAGGTGTACTGACCTGCATCCGTTCTCGGCCCTAGGATGCCGCTTACCCAGGATGGCCACCAAGCTCTCAGCAACCGTGCGGCCTTGCTTGCTGCTAAGGTTTTCTGTCCATACACTGGAACTGGTCTTCCTGGGACAACCTCTCTTTCAAAGAGCTGGATCCAGACAGGGGACAGCAGATACTCTCCTTCCTTTGAGTGTCCATTCACTGCCGGACATCTGCAAGCCAGGATGGAATCGGATTCAGCCCCTCACAGCACAATCCTTCCACCATGTCAGATCAACACTTACTGGTTTACCCAGAAGCATGCTGACTGTGCTGCAAAACAGTGACCTCTAGTGCCCGGAATGCCAAATGACAGCTCCAGTACAATTTAAACATAAATATACAGGCAGAGCTTATCCACAATCTCATACTTTCATGCTCCGCTGTTATCCTGAGCGGCATTTACACTTTCAGCTTTTATTTAATGTCTTATGCTGCATCCGCACGTCTTCACTGTACTGCACTTTTCTACTCTTGGTTCGTATTCACTCAGATTGGTCTCACATTCAAGCTGCACTCACCTGTTGGCTGCTACATCTCATTCCGTCCCCAGCCGACAGCTGGATCCGTATTACATGCCTGTTATTACATGTTGTATACTCTGCTTACAGCCATAGCTGCTACTGTTACTCCATTTTCATGCTCTGGACGCACCACCCTGGTGTTCCCACCTTGCTCCACTCACAACCAGAGCTGCGGTTATACCAATTTTCATGCTCTGCTTATACCCAAAGTTGTGTTCACACTTCTACTGCCACACCAGGTCGTATACCCCACTCACACAAGCCGCTTTCCATGTCTGCGGTCACATCAAGTTAATATTTTGTTCACATCCAAAGCTGCGTCCGCATGTCTGCTTTTCACATCTTGTCCTATACTCCTTTCACTACTAGAGCTGCGTCCACATGTCTGCTTTCGCATCACGTCAATACTCTGCTCGCTTTCAGGTTGTATTTACACGTCTGCTTTATACCATGCTTTTCATGCGCTACCCATACTCAGAGCTGCGCCTATACCATGTTTTTAGGTACTACTCACATCCAAAGCTGCATTCACCCATTTGTTGTTACATCATGTGTTGTACTCTGCTCCCACTCAAAGCTGCATTCTCCTGTTCATTGCACATCATGGTTTGGTCAATCTCACCGGGGCAGTCTGCACCCACCGCTGTGGTACCTCTCTCCTGACAAACATAACTGAGTTCTTTTCAGGCATACGTTCGCTTCCTCGGTGGTCTGTTACATTCCATAGGCCTACTTTCTGTTTAATCCTGGTTCGTATTCACTCAGACTGGTCTTCTTTTACTTCTGGTTCGTATTCACTCAGACTGGTCTTCTTTTACTTCTGGTTCGTATTCGCCCAGATTGGTCTCCTGCCCCAGTTCACCAAACAGCTCCTCAGCGGAGGTCAGTGGGCCGATAGGAGTGTTTGCTGCTATGTTTTCACAAGCTGTTCATTTGTTTGTCACGATATGAGACTTCTCTTAGCGAACTTGCAATGCCCCAGGCATTTCATGTTTACGTTTATGGTTCACGGTGGTTAGTGTTTTATGTACGCACGTGCTTCGGATTACTAATGTCTATATTTTTAACACCTGTCGGCAGTCATGTTCCTTAGGCCACCTTCTAGCCAATCCAATCATTCAAGTCGCTTCATATGCCATCAGGTCCGGCTTACGTTTTAATTGCTTAATTTAATTGCTTCAGCCCCATGGCTTCAGGGGTCTGACCAATGGTTGTCTGTCCACCTGTGCAGCTATGCTTTTGAATGACTCATATCTTTACTTGCTTGCCAGCTTATGTTATTAATTTTAGTTAATGTCCGTTATCTCCATTTTCTGTCACGTTTCCCTTCGTCTTTTCAGGTCATGCAGTTGAACTATTGGGGTCACCTTCCACGTTTTGCCTTGCATGTTATTCAGGCCACGTAGTTTATCTTGGGTATCGCCTGCCACATCGGTCAGGCTCATGGTTTAATTCACGTGCACCTTATTCATGTCACTTTTCATAGTTATAATTCTTAAAAAAAAAAAAAAAAAACTCGGCCCCATGGCTTCGGGGGCCCGACGACTGCTTCGGCCCCATGGCTTCGGGGGCCCGACGACTGCTTCGGCCCCATGGCTTCGGGGGCCCGACGACTGCTTCGGCCCCATGGCTTCGGGGGCCCGACGACTGCTTCGGCCCCATGGCTTCGGGGGCCCGACGACTGCTTCGGCCCCATGGCTTCGGGGGCCCGACGACTGCTTCGGCCCCATGGCTTCGGGGGCCCGACGACTGCTTCGGCCCCATGGCTTCGGGAGGGCCGACGACTGCTTTGGCCCCATGGCTTTGGGGGCCCGACGACCTGCTTTGGCCCCATGGCTTTGGGGGCCCGACGACCTGCTTTGGCCCCATGGCTTTGGGGGCCCGACGACCTGCTTTGGCCCCATGGCTTTGGGGGCCCGACGACCTGCTTTGGCCCCATGGCTTTGGGGGCCCGACGACCTGCTTTGGCCCCATGGCTTTGGGGGCCCGACGACCTGCTTTGGCCCCATGGCTTCTAGGCTGATTTGGCCACTATGTATCGCATACATACCTGCTTCCCTAATTTCCTAATAATCCATGTTGATCGCTCATTTTATGTTTTTACCGCAAACTGGTCCGGTTCGCCCTACAGCAATATTGTTATGTCTTACGCAGATATTTCATCTTTCTTTAATTGTTCATGCTTTCGTTCAGGTCCTGCCAGAGGAAGAACAAGTAGGGCAATTCGCTCTAGCATTTTAGTCTCTGATTGTAGTCGATCATATCTTGTCAACCAGGTCCCCACGCAAAGTCTTTGCCTTTTTACCACGACCAGGAATTCATTTTCGCCAGTAGCTTCATTGCATTCCCTCACTCATGGGAGGGCATAGACAGAATCTTGTATATTATGGCTTCATAGCTTCTTGCCGCACTAACCTCCGACTCCCTACAACCACGTTGAATCGGATTTTGGACAAGGTCCAGCATTTTCTCTCGGTAGAAGATTCAGATAGTAGGTCGGTCTTCACGTCTCAAGTGTAAAAACAATTCTCAGGGGCACACAGTAGAACAAAGCGCGGATAGCTGTTGTCTGGGTAACTATTCAAGGATTCTCTTCCTATCTACATGGTTCTTTTTGGCCCTCATTCCTGCATAGTCTAGGCAGTTAGGTTTTGGTCCCACGATCTCCTGACGCTAGGGCATTGCAGGTACTCGCACTAGAACCAAACTTTACAAGTTTCAGTTGGTTTTTATGATCCATTTCACAACGTATTCTCGGTCCTCCATTCCGCTTTGGTGCAGTATCCGCAATATTGAGCATCATGTCTCTGGCCTTGTCATCCACAAGATGGGTTGTAGGTTTCCTACTGGTCTTGCCTCACATACCCCGAATTTTCGCTCTAGATCCCGGATGCCTTGCAGTTGGCTTGGGGATTAGTTTGTACATGCCATTCAAATTCCTTTTCTACCCTACTTGGCTTGGTTTTTGCCCACTTATAGGCCTACCCACGATCATGGCTTAGGGCACACCAACAAGCCATTTAGTCAGGTCAGCTAAGACACGCCTAGCTGGGTTAGGTTGTTCCTGTTGTTTTCTCCCTAGGGTTCTTCGGATACCTCTTGGCCGTAGCCATGACCACAAGTTGGTAAGGCTGATTAGTCAGCCTGCATTTGTTGGAGGGGCGGAGGCTCTTCATATACGAGCCACACCCTCACTCACAGGTGTGTGTTTTCAGGTGCCCCACCCTCCCTCCCTTATCTTCTCATTTCCACAGGGTATGCCCACTTATAGGCCTACCCACGATCATGGCTTAGGGCACACCAACAAGCCATTTAGTCAGGTCAGGTTTTTTTTTATCTGTTATATAAGAAACATACAAAATCAGACCATCCAAAGATCCATATTACATAAATCAGCAATATAATAAAATTTTACCCCAAATACCCACCCTCCACCCTTTGGAGAGAGAGAAAAAAATAAAAACAACCACATTCGGCCCTAGTGCAACCATTTTTTTCTCATATTTTATCGTTCTCTCTTACTATATCTCTCGGACACCCGTTCCAATTTGATCAAGTTAGTAACTGCTTCTTGCCACTGTCCCACTGTGGGGGGGGATCTCTGTTTACCCACTTCCTAGATGAGAAGTCTAGCTTGAAATCGTATCTCTTTATTTAATTTAAGATGTTCTGTAGCCCCTAATATACAAACTACTGGGTCTCCAAAAACTTGAACATCCAAAAATAATGATATCATTTCTGTGATCTCTTTCCAATGCCTAAAAAGTCTAGGGCATCTCCAAAAGCAATGTATTAGATCCGCCTTCTCTCCCTTACTTTTTGGGCACTTATCAGAAGTTCTTACCCCCATTTTCTTTAGTTTCAAAAACCATTTATTGGGTTATTGAATATTGAGCATAAAGGTCATTACATAGGCAATTGGTACAGCAAAGAACATAAAACAAAAATGTTTCTTGGAGTTACACAAGACATGCATCGTAGTAAGCTATGAATTATTAGATAATACATACATAATTATATGTGGAGAGAGAAAGGGCGTCATTCACAAAAACCAATCCGAAATCACATAAAATCAGAGAGAAATACTGTATCGGATGTTTGAAGAATGAGGGGACGCTATCCAGGGTTCCCATACCTTTTTAAAGGTGGCGTACGTGTCAGTACGGATGGCTGAGAGTTTTTCATACAATAATATTTTATTGACCCTATCTTAGACAGCTTGAAAGGATAAGGAGTTTGAACGCCATTTAAAAGCTATGTGGATCCTGGCTGCCATAAGTATGAATTGGGCGAGCTTGAATTTGGCAAAGGGCAGTCTATGGGGTTTATCCCCCAGCAGACAGAAGGTAACTGTCATTGGATAGGGGCATCCCAAAACCGATGAGACTAAGTTTGTCTCCCTGCTCCAAAACCTCCTAGTTATTCGGCATGACCACCACGTGTGTAGCATAGACCCCATCTCACCGCACCCTCTAAAGCACATCGGGTATACCTCTGGGTATATACTATGCAGGCGGGCTGGAACCATATAAATCCTATGGAGCACCTTTACCGAGGATTCGGCCAAAGTGACTTGCCAAGAGCCCTTCGTAAGGGTTGTAGAACGCTCCGACCACTTGGAGGGTGAAAATTCTCGGTTCAGATCCTCTTCCCAAGCCCTCATGTACGGCATCTTATAGCCAACTGGAACTGCATTGAGTGCTGCATACATTCTGGATAATAACCCCTGTCTGTACAGAGAAAAATTAATTGAACGCTCAAATGGAGTTAGTTCTACAGGGCGGTCCGACGGCATAATTGATCTGAAAAAGGAGAAAATTTGGTGCATGGTATGGTGTTCTCTAGTGGGAGGAGAGAACTTCTCTTTAAATTCCGTAGCAGAGATCAGCTTGCCTCTATTCAAAAATTTGAGTAGGGAACATAAGTTATTGTTCACCCACCAGTCCAGTACGTGGGGTTGAGTACCTGGTAGGAAAGCAGGATTCCCCAACAGGTTTTCCAATGGCGAAGGTTTGACCTGCAGTGTAAACTTAAATCGAACCGACCTCCAAAGCAGGATAGAGTAGTACGACAGTATTGAGTTACTATGCAGAACTTGAGGAATGGGAGAGGTTGACCAAATTAAGGCCCTCCAAGTGTAGGGTTTAAAGTTGTTAAGTTCCAGCCCAATCCAGATAGGATGCTCTCGCGGGTCAAGGAGGGTCAGGAACATCTGGGCCAATCTCGCTGCTCTATAATACTTCACAAAATCAGGTACTGACAAGCCTCCTTGGGTTCTATGTCTACATATCGTTGTTCTAGATATACGTTGCCGTTTATTTGCCCAGACAAACTTCATCACATCTCTCTGTATGGACTCAAGGTCCTTTATAGGAACTGGTATTGGTAAGGTTCTAAACAAATATAGTAGCCTAGGTAGGATTACCATCTTGATTATGTTTATTCTACCTATCCAAGATATTTGCATGGTTTGCCAGGCCAGCAAGTCCTGCCGTATTTTGCGATATATGGGTATGTAATAGTTTACAAAATCAAAGTCCAGACTACCTGGTATCTGGGTCCCTAGGTAAGTAAAGTGCTGGGGTCTGTATTGAAAGGGGAAGTTATGCATTAATGCTAACCTAGTAGAGTCAGGGGTATTGCACAAAAGTAATTCGGACTTGGTATGGTTAATAGATAGGCCTGATGCTTTAGTAAAGGATTCCAGTAGTTTTATGAGGGAGGGGAAAGTAACTAAGGGGTTAGTAATAGTTAGTAGCAGGTCGTCTGCAAACAGACTAAGTTTATATTCTGACCCCCCTGTATAGAATCCCTTTATGTCAGGGTGTGATCTAATATGGATAGCCAGGGGTTCTATGGCTAGGGCGAATAAAGCTGGGGAAAGAGGACACCCCTGTCTCGTACCTCTGTTGATGCGTATGGGGGAGGGTCTAGTTGTGGGAAGTTTAAGGTAGGCCTCCGGGTTAGAGTAGATAGCCTGTATAGCAGCCAAGAAGTGACCATTGATACCCATTCTTGAGAGGACCTCATACAGATAGGTCCAGGCTACAGTATCGAAGGCCTTTTCAATATCAAGTGCTAGGAGAGCTAAAGGGGTTTTGTTCTTGCTGGATAAGTGTATGACATTCAAGATCTTCCTGATATTATCAGGGGCCTCCCTTCCTGGTATAAACCCAACTTGGTCTTTGTGCACAAGAGATGGGAGAAATCTCTTAAGTCTATTAGCTAATATAGAGGTGAAGATTTTATTGTCAATATTTAGAAGGGAAATTGGTCTGTAATTGGATGGGAGTAGTGGGTCTCTATTGGGCTTGGGGATAACTGTGATTGACGCTTTAAGAAATTCCTCAGGGGGAGTGGAACCTTGCAATAGTTGATTACAGTAATTTATTACATGGGGGCTAAGATGGTGGCTAAATTTCTTATAATATAATGCAGAGTACCCATCTGGCCCAGGGGCCTTGCCTAATTTTAGGGAGTTAATGGTATAGGTCACTTCTTCCGCCGTGATAGGGTTGTTTAGTTCAATTTGAGCTTCTGCTGTTAATGAGGGAAGTCGAATAGATGATAGAAAACTGTCAGTTTGGATACTGGTGCTACTCTCCGGGGCAGAGTAAAGGGATTTATAATAATCATGGAAGATCGTATAGATGGTGTCTGGATTAGAGGTGACCTGTCCTGGCCTGGTACGTATCTGAAAAACCTGATTGATCCTCTGTTTAGACTTGAGTTGGCTTGCTAATAGTTTGTCCGGCTTATTCGCATATTTATAATAAAAGGGGTTGGTCCACCTAAGAGATTTTTCAGTATTGTTCGAGAGTACCATATTCAGTTGTTGTTTAACATCTTTAATTGCTTTGAGTAGGTATAATGTAGGGGATCTTTGGTGCGCCCAGACCAACCTTTTCAACTTGGCCTCCAACCCTATTTGAGCTTGAGACCTTTCCTTCTTTCTCTTGGAGGCAACTCTTATTAACCTTCCCCTCATAAAGACTTTGTGGGTCAGCCAAAGTGTCATAGGGTTAATTTCAGGGGTATTGTTTTCAATGAAGTAGTTTTCAAGATCCTCCTGTAGTTGGGAGAATACGGTGGGATTAGTAAGGATGGATTCATTTAACCTCCATTGAAAGGAGGCTTTCGTTTGACCGGGCATCAAAAAATCGGAAATAACTAGATCATGATCTGACCATGATGATACAACGTGCCTAGAATAAGACATGTATGGTAAAATGGAGGTGGATGCTAATATCATGTCAATCCGAGTGTAGAGCCGATGGGCAGGTGAGTAGTATGTATACCCCCTCTGTGGGCCATTGTGTTCCCTCCACGTGTCCGCCAAGGATAATGAGTGCAATACCTGATCAATCAGTTTCACTTTTGTTGCCGGGCGAGGAGCAGCGGGGGGAACAGAACGGTCCAATACTGGATGGAGTGTGAAATTTAAATCCCCACACCACAATCATTTCTGAAATGTAAGGGTTTCAATCACCCTGCTTACAGACTCGAAAAAGTGAATAGGGTCATCTGTGGGTGCATATGAATTAACAATGCAGTAGTATTCATCTTAGTGAATTCCAACCAAAATCACATACCTCCCGTTGGGGTCAATACAAGTCTGCGTCACAGTGAAAGAAAACAAATTTCTTAGTAAAGTGATAACTCCCCTACATTTTGATGTAAAAGAGGAGGAGTGGAAGTTAGAATATTGTGGGTGGAAGTATTTCGGGTGTGATGTTGTTGTAAAGTGCGTCTCTTGGAGACAGATGACGTCAGGCGCATGTTTAAGGTAAGTTGCAAAGGCAGCTTTCCTTTTCATGGGGGAGTTAAAACCCCTTACATTGTGTGATATTAGTTTACACATAATAGTATTATAAAGAGTGAATCTCCGTAGTGGTATGTCCTGACGTCACCTACTCCCCGAGATACCTCCACCCTGGCCCTCTCTCACATTAGTACTCACAGTGACACTCATGACCGCATAATCCAAGAATAAAACATCAAAACAGTAAAACATCATAACATCCTGAGGGAACAGGAAATGTAAAGTGGAACCAAAAGGTTCCATCCTTAAAATTGAACAAGGTGGGATATAGGAAAAAGGAGTCAGCCTATTAATGGCCGGCATCACCTTCTCATAACATCCCATAATCAGGGGTAGCATGAAAGTCCGCAGTATCAAGACCCTGTAGTAACAAAACTGGCCTGACGAGATATTTAAAGGATATGGAACTAAAGTCCCCAACCGCGGTTACTGCAAATAATCCTGACTGTTACCACACTCTGGACGTGCTGGGCTGAAAAGTCAGGTATTCCGCTGTCTGGTGGAACCATTCGAGGTGGATGGAACTTTTGTCCAGACTCTCTTGCTGGTCTCTGCGGTTTCGGCGAAGAAGATGGTAAGTCTTGATGATCGCATGGGATCCCGGCCCGCCGTAGTGCTTCTAGACCCTCCGCCACAGTATGGATCGTATGTGAACGTGAATTCAGCTGGAAAGACAAATTGAAGGGAAACCCCCACCGGTATCTGACATTACTTTTCTGTAAAGCCTGTGTAACCGGCCTCATTTCCCTGCGCCTGCGGAGGGTGGATGGCGCTAGATCAGCATAGAGGTGGACAGACGGTGGCAGCCCAGGTAGGTCAGGATTGTCCCTTGCTGCTGCTAGGACCTTGTCCCTTGTGTCAGGGTGGTGGAACTTAAGGATTACATCCCTAGGGAGATCTGGGTTCCGTGGTTTACCCAGAGATCTATGAACGCGGTCCATCTTCAGAAAATGCAGTTCTGACTGGGGGAGTAAGGTGGCAAACAGCTCAGACAGAGTGGATTGTAGGTCAGTAAACGACTCAGGTAGACCTCTAACTCAAAGATTGCCCCTCCGGGACCTGTTTTCGAGGTCTTCTATCTTAAGTTCCAACTCCGTTAGCTGAGCGTCATGGGAATCAATGTCCTCCCGGTCGCGGCCTAGTGTGTCAGACAAGTCGTCTGTTCTCGCTTCCAGGTCTGAGACTCTGTTACCCAGATCCTGGATTTGGCGCGTAAAGTCCGAGACTGCTTGGGATAGTTCAGCTTTGAATAAAGCCGCAATGTTCTTGTATAAGTCCCCCTGACCAACCTGTCGGTCTGTTGTTTCTTGTGGAGGATCGCCGCCATCCGATGAAGCTGGGCTGGCGGGAGTATTTGGTGCGTCCGCCATGACAGTCTGCCTGGTCATTCTGAAGATCTCTGGCAAAATCTGCGACGGGACCGGAGTACCCGGTATTTTAGCTTTCCCCTTGGTGCGGGTCATCTTCGGGGACCCCTGCATCAGGTTTCAGGATAGTTGGAGCCCGGTAATAGGCGCTTTGGGTAGGGTTTTCTCGATGTGAGGAGCGGAGCTCACTGAAGCATGTCCTCCTCGTGAGCCGCGCGCATGCGCCCTCTCCTTACCCCCATTTTTTTTAACGCCCAAGGAGATCGTTGTAGCCTATGAACTATAAAAAAACGGAGAGATTTTATGTAAGGCCCTTTCCGACACCATAATATAGCTTCTGAGAGTATCCTTCCATTTTTCTTCAGTAAAAAACGGGAGCTCTTTTTCCCATTTTCCTCTGGCAAGTATTGCAATCAGTTTTTGTTTTTTTCCCTCCATCAAAATCCCATATCTTTTTGCTGTTGTTCCTCTGTTTTCTCCTCCATTAGTAAATGTATCTATTCTATCTGAATGTTCCTTTCTATATAATGTTCCAAGACCCTTAATAGAGACCCTCGTAATATTACTATAAATTTACCTATGGTCTTGTTAGACCAACAAATCCCTGTAGGGGTCACTAACTAATATTTGAAAAATCTATAAACTTATCTTTATTAATGCCAAACTACGACTTACATACACAAATTTGTTTAAAATTATCAAGGTGCAGTGGGATGATATAAGGTTACTAATCTTTATATGCTAAATAACTCTTAGCTATATTGGGAGTATTCCTTTCTATATAAATCTAAATACACCGGTATCTTCATAGCATTTTTGAGCTAAAAATATGTATAAATATCCTGTTGGGGGATCCCAAACTCCCTTACCAAGGTGCCAAAATCCTTCAGTTTATCTTCCTCAAATACTGGACTTAAATATTTCACCCCCTTTTTATCCCAGTCTATATAAGACCTAATCATTTGCACTTGCTTTAAATTAATATTTTTCCAAATAGGTGTATACTGCAAATAACCTTTTAATATCTAATATTTTTTTATCTTCCACCCATTTATATACATTGAATTCAATATTATATTTACTGTGATATTTTTACCCAATGTTCCTGACTCCAAAAACTCAAAAAAAGTGATTCATTTCCCCACTTCACCCCATTTTCGTTAATTCCTCCCTTCCCACTAAACCATTTAAACTTCCTTTTATCTGACTATATTGTGTTATTAAATAATTAAAAAAAAACTATTAGAAACTGCTAGTCCACCCTCTTTTACTGGGAGCTGAAGCACTTCTCTCTTTAACCTAGGAATGGCACCTTTCCAAAAAAAATCCCCCATTAAACCATCTAATAACCTAAAAAATTTCTTCGGCAACCTCATTGGGGCATTTTGTAAAACGTACAGTATTTTTGGGAGGAAAATCATTTTTGTTAAATTTACCCGACCCTGAATTGACAACAGTAATCTCTTCCAGATATGTATTTTAGTTCTAAGTTCTTTTATTAAGGGGAGTACATTCAATTTTTCATATTCTTCTATATTTCTAGAAACTTGTATCCCTAAATATTTAAAACTCTCGTGTTGCTCAAGCACATGCACCCTTGAGCCATTCTGTAATTGCCCATTCCCTAATAACATCATATGGGATTTCCCCCAGAAAAAAAAACCTATTATATCTATTACTCTATTAAACTCATCCCTAGCGTTGTGCTTTGCCCTTTTTTGGAATCAATGTAATAATTGCTTCTTTCATTGAATCTGGTAGATCACCTATTGTTTGGGCCTCACACAGTGTCGTTCTTAATTCTGGTATTAGCACCTGCGCGAAGGTCTTATAATGTATATTTAAGTGCGCTGTTTGTTAACACCATCAAATATGTGTTTACCTATAGCTACTGTATATATGTCAGTGTCACTCTGACATTATTTACTATTGCTGTCATTGTATTCTAGAGCTAAAAGGTCAAAAGAAGTTAAGAGAGCAAAAGCAAAAATTGGTTAGCATAAAAAAGGAGATAACAAAAAGATATTTAACCCCTTAAGGACTCGGCCCTATTTCACCTTACGGACCTGGCCAATTTTTTGAAAATTTCCAAGTTTCAATTTCTCTACTTCTATAATACATAGTAATACCTCCAAAAATAGTTATTACTTTACATTCCCCATATGTCTACTTCATGTTTGGATCATTTTGGGAATGATATTTTATTTTTTGGGGACGTTACAAGGCTTAGATGTTTAGAAGCAAATCTTGAAATTTTTCAGAAATTTTCAAAAACCCAATTTTTAGGGACCAGTTCAGGTCTGAAGTCACTTTGTGAGGCTTACATAATAGAAACCACCTAAAAATGACCCCATTCTATAAACTACACCCCTCAAGGTATTCAAAACTGATTTTACAAGCTTTGTTAACCCTTTAGGTGTTCCACAAGAATTAATGGAAAATAGAGATACAGTTTCAAAATTTCACTTTTTTGGCAGATTTTCCATTTTAATATTTTTTTTCCAGTTACAAAGCAAGGGTTAACAGCCAAACCAAACTCAATATTTATGGCCCTGATTCTGTAGTTTACAGAAACACCCCATATGTGGTCGTAAACTACTGTACGGGCACACGGCAGGGCGCAGAAGGAAAGGAATGCCATACGGTTTTTGGAAGGCAGATTTTGCTGGACTGTTTTTTTTTTACACCATGTTCCATTTGAAGCCCCCCTGATGCAACCCAAGAGTAGAAACTCCATAAAAGTGACCCCATCTAAGAAACTACACCCCTCAAGGTATTCAAAACAGATTTCACAAACGTCGTCAATCCTTTAGGTGTTCCACAAGAGTTATTGGCAAATGGAGATGAGATTTCAGATTATTTTTTATTTTTTTGCATATTTTCCATTTTAATCCATTTTTCCCAGTAACAAAGCAAGGGTTAAAAGCTGAACAAAACTCAATATTTATGGCCCTGATTCTGTAGTTTACAGAAACACCCCATATGTGGTCGTAAACAGCTGTACGGTCACACGGCAGGGCGCAGAAGGAAAGGAATGCCATATGGTTTTTGGAAGGCAGATTTTAGAAACTATGGGATAGGGTGGCAGTATTGTTGGTACTAGTTTAGGGTACATATGATTTTTGGTTGCTCTATATTACACTTTTTGTGAGGCAAGATAACAAGAAATAGCTGTTTTGGCACCGTTTTAATTTTTTGTTATTTACAAAATTCATCTGACAGGTTAGATCATGTGATATTTTTATAGACCAGGTTGTCACGGATGCGGCGATACCTAATATGTATACTTTTTTATATTTATGTAAGTTTTACACAATGATTTCTTTTTTTAACCACTTAAGGACCACAGGTTTATACCCCCCTAGTGACCAGGCCCTTTTTTACAAATCGGCACTCCACAACTTTAGCGGTTTATTGCTCGGTCATGCAACTTACCACCCAAATTAATTTTACCTCCTTTTCTTCTCACTAATAGAGCTTTCATTTGGTGGTATTTCATTGCTGCTGACATTTTTACTTTTTTTGTTATTAATCGAAATTTAACGATTTTTTTGCAAAAAAATGACATTTTTCACTTTCAGTTGTAAAATTTTGCAAAAAAAAACGACATCCATATATAAATTTTTCGCTAAATTTATTGTTCTACATGTCTTTGAATAAAAAAAAATGTTTGGGTAAAAAAAAAATGGTTTGGGTAAAAGTTATAGCGTTTACAAACTATGGTACAAAAATGTGAATTTCCGCTTTTTGAAGCAGCTCTGACTTTCTGAGCACCTGTCATGTTTCCTGAGGTTCTACAATGCCCAGACAGTAGAAACCCCCCACAAATGACCCCATTTCGGAAAGTAGACACCCTAAGGTATTCGCTGATGGGCATAGTGAGTTCATAGAACTTTTTATTTTTTGTCACAAGTTAGCGGAAAATGATTATTTATTTTTATTTAATTTTTTTTCTTACAAAGTCTCATATTCCACTAACTTGTGACAAAAAATAAAAACTTCCATGAACTCACTATGCCCCTCACGAAATACCTTGGGGTGTCTTCTTTCCAAAATGGGGTCACTTGTGGGGAAGTTATACTGCCCTGGCAATTTAGGGGCCCAAATGTGTGAGAAGTACTTTGCAATCAAAATGTGTAAAAAATGGCCTGTGAAATCCAAAAGGTGCTCTTTGGAATGTGTGCCCCTTTGCCCACCTAGGCGGCAAAAAAGTGTCACACATCTGGTATCGCCGTACTCAGGAGAAGTTGGGGAATGTGTTTTGGGGTGTCATTTTACATATACCCATGCTGGGTGAGAGAAATATCTTGGCAAAAGACAACTTTCCCCATTTTTTTTATACAAAGTTGGCATTTGACCAAGATATTTCTCTCACCCAGCATGGGTATATGTAAAATGACACCCCAAAACACATTCCCCAACTTCTCCTGAGTACGGCGATACCAGATGTGTGACACTTTTTTGCAGCCTAGATGCGCAAAGGGGCCCAAATTCCTTTTAGGGGGGCATTTTTAGACATTTGGATCCCAGACTTCTTCTCACGGTTTCAGGCCCCTAAAATGCCAGGGCAGTATAAATACCCCACATGTGACCCCATTTTGGAAAGAAGACACCCCAAGGTATTCAATGAGGGGCATGGCGAGTTCATAGAAATTTTTTTTTGGGGCACAAGTTAGCGGAAATTTTTTTTATTTTATTTTTTTTCTCACAAAGTCTCCCTTTCCGCTAACTTGGGACAAAAATGTCAATCTTTCATGGACTCAATATGCCCCTCACGGAATACCTTGGGGTGTCTTCTTTCCGAAATGGGGTCACATGTGGGGTATTTATACTGCCCTGGCTTTTTAGGGGCCCTAAAGAGTGAGAAGAAGTCTGGAATATAAATGTCTAAAAAATGTTACGCATTTGGATTCCGTGAGGGGTATGGTGAGTTCATGTGAGAATTTATTTTTTGACACAAGTTAGTGGAATATGAGACTTTGTAAGAAAAAACAAACAAAAAAATATATATATTTCTGCTAACTTGGGCCAAAAAAATGTCTGAATGGAGCCTTACAGGGGGGCGATCAATGACAGGGGGTGATCAGGGAGTGTATATGGGGTGATCACCCCCCTGTCACTGATCACCCCTCAAGGCTCCATTCAGACGTCCATATGTTTTTTACGGATCCACGGATACATAGATCGGAACCGCAAAACACATACGGACGTCTGAATGGAGCCTTACATGGGGGTGATCAGGGAGTGTATATCGGGTGATCACCCCCCTGTCATTGATCACCCCCCTGTAAGGCTCCATTCAGACGTCCATATGCGTTTTGCGGATCCGATCCATGGATGCGTGGATCCGTAAAACGCATGCAGACGTCTGAATGGAGCCTTACAGGGGGGTGATCAATGACAGGGGGGTGATCAATGACAGGGGGTGATCAGGGAGTGTATATGAGGTGATCACCCCCCTGTCACTGATCACCCCCCTGTAAGGCTCCATTCAGACGTCCGTATGCGTTTTGCGGATCCGATCCATGGATCCGTGAATCCGTAAAACACATGCAGACGTCTGAATGGAGCCTTACACGGGGGTGATCATCCCATATAGACTCCCTGATCACCCCCCCTGTAAGGCTCCATTCAGACGTCCGTATGCGTTTTGCGGATCCGATCCATGGATGCGTAGATCCGTAAAACACATGCAGACGTCTGAATGGAGCCTTACAGGGGGGTGATCAATGACAGGGGGTGATCAGGAAGTGTATATGAGGTGATCACCCTCCTGTAAGGCTCCATTCAGACGTCCGTATGCGTTTTGCGGATCCGATCCATGGATGCGTGAATCCGTAAAACACATGCAGAAGTCTGAATGGAGCCTTACACGGGGGTGATCATCCCATATAGATTCCCTGATCACCCCCCTGTAAGGCTCCATTCAGACGTCCGTATGTGTTTTACGGATCCGATCCATGGATGCGTGGATCCGTAAAACACATACGGACGTCTGAATGGAGCCTTACAGGGGGGTGATCAATGACAGGGGGGTGATCAGGAAGTCTATATGGGGTCATCACCCCCCTGTCACTGATCACCCCTCTGTAAGGCTCCATTCAGACGTCCGTATGTGTTTTGCGGATCCGATCCATAGATGCGTGGATCCGTAAAACACATACGGACATCTGAATGGAGCCTTACAGTGGGGTGATCAATGACAGGGGGTGATCAGGGAGTGTATATGGGTGATCACCCGCCTGTCATTGATTCCCCCCCTGTAAGGCTCCATTCAGACGTCCGTATGTGTTTTGCGGATCCGATCCATGTATCCGTGGATCCGTAAAAATCATACGGACGTCTGAATGGAGCCTTACAGGGGGGTGATCAATGACGGAGGTGATCAGGGAGTCTATATTGGTGATCACTCCTCTGTCATTGATCACCCCCCTGTAAGGCTCCATTCAGACGTCCGCATGTGTTTTGCGGATCCGATCCATGTATCAGTGGATCCGTAAAAATCATACGGACGTCTGAATGGAGCCTTACAGGGGGGTGATCAATGACAGGGAAGTGATCAGGAAGTCTATATGCGTGATCACCCCCTTGTCATTGATCACCCCCCTGTAAGGCTCCATTCAGACGTCCGTATGCGTTTTGCGGATCCGATCCATGTATCCGTGGATCCGTAAAAATCATACGGACCTCTGAATGGAGCCTTACAGGGGGGTGATCAATGACAGGGGGGTGATCAATGACAGGGGGGTGATCAGGGAGTCTATATGGGCTGATCAGTGGTTTATAAAGGGTTAATAAGTGACAGGGGGGGGGGTGTAGTGTAGTGGTGTTTGGTGCTACTTTAGTGAGCTGCCTGAGTCCTCTGGTGGACGATCCTAACAAAAGGGACCACCAGAGGACCAGGTAGCAGGTATATTAGACGCTGTTATCAAAACAGCGTCTAATATACCTGTTAGGGGTTAAAAAAATCACATCTCCAGCCTGCCAGCGAGCGATCGCTGCTGGCAGGCTGGAGATCCACTCGCTTACCTTCCGTTCCTGTGAGCGCGCGCGCCTGCGTGCGCGCGTTCACAGGAAATCTCGGCTCACGCGAGATGACGCCTATTGGCGTTAGCGTAGCCTGGGAGAGCCGCCGCAATGATGCCTTTCGGCGTTAGCGCGGCGGCAAGTGGTTAAAGCAAAAAAAATCATGTTTTAGTGTTTCTATAGTCTGAGAACCATAATTTTTTCAGTTTTTGGGCAATTACCTTGGGTAGGGTATGATTTTTGCGGGATGAAATGACGGTTTTATTGGCACTATTTTGGGGTGCATTTGACTTTTTGATCGCTTGCTATACACTTTCTGTGATGTAAGGTGACAAAAAATGGTTTATTTAGCACAGTTTTTATTTTAAATTTTTTACGGTGTTCATCTGAGGGGTTAGGTCATGTGATATGTTTATAGAGCCGGTTGTTACGGACGCGGGGATACCTAATATATATACTTTTTTTTTCCCCCCTAGTTTTTTACCAATTTCTTTTTTTACTTTATTTGGGGAAAATTTACCTCTTTGTTTATTTTTACTTGAAACTTTTAATTTTTTTTTGGGGGGGGAAACTTTATTTTTACTTTTTTTTTGTCCCACTTTGGGACTTTTGGGGGTCTAATCCTTTCCAATGCATTCCAATACGTTTGTATTGGAATGCATTGGCTGTGTGAGTAATACTGTGTGTAATACAAATTCTGTCCTGTGAGATCCAGGGGGCTGGATCTCACAGGCTCTTCACCGGAAGGCAGTGCGATGCCTCAGGAAGGCATCGCGCTGCCTTCAATGCCATCGGGTCCCCCCCACAGCCCCATGGGGACCTGATGGCACCGCCGACACACTAGGTAAAAGCCGCAAACCGCAGGTCTGAATTGACCTGCGGTTTGCGGCGATCGCCAACATGGGGGGGGTCTCACGGGACCCCCCCCCCCCCCCCCCTGCTTAATGATTTGAGCGGGCACCGTGTTTCGATCACCACCTGCCGGGCGTCATAGGTGCCTAAGGGGTAAAAAAAAAAATGAGTCCCAGAAGACCTCAGAGTGTCCTATTACCAATTTTCAGCCCAATTGGAACATTTTTGATTCTGAATTGGACACAAATCACATTTTTCAAAAAATGTGCAAATCAGAAACAAAATGAATTTCAATTTGATCATCTCATATATTTATATATGGTTGTGCACCTGTGACTTTGAATGTGCTAGTCTAAATTTTCTTGCAGTGTGTTTGGAGGGTAGTTGCCTTCTTTTAGATTAAGCACTTCCCGCCCACCTGCCCAGGGCTTCTAAGCAGAGTATAAATATAGCTGGTTCCCGCACCACCCTAAACATTGTAGGCTTAAATTTGGCCCAGGAGAGACGGTACTGTTAGTCTGTTAGTGTTAGGTACCCATCTGGAGAAGCTTCCTTGGCATTGGTAGATGGGCTGATGTTTGATCAAAAATGTGTGCAAGGAGATTCCAATTTCCATGCATGGAAGTTACAGTAACACTGTAATCCAAAATCATCTGTAATCCCTAGTTCTATTGTTTGCATGTATAACAGTGCATTTCCATATTTTGTATGGAACAATCGCATGCAAAAATGTAGGCACCCCTGGTCAAAATTACTATTACTGTGAACAGTTTAGCAAGTTGAAGATTAAATGATTTCCAAAAGGCATAATGTTAAAAATGAAACAAGTAGGGTTGGGTGTCACTCAATATCGGGCAATTGTATAGACAAAATAGAGTGATGTCTGAAAATATTTATATATGTCACAAATTAACCCCTTAAGGACACAGGGCGTACCGGTACGCCCTATTTCCCGAGTCCTTAAGGACACAGGACGTACCGGTACGTCCTAACTTTAAATAGGCATTCCGGCGCCCCAGGGGTTAATCTGAACAGGATGCCGGCTGAAATCATTCAGCCGGCATCCTGTCACAACACCAGGGTGTCGGCGATCGCAGCAAACCGCAGGTCAATTCAGACCTGCGGTTTGCTGCGCTTTTTGCAGTTTCTGATCGGACCCCGGGGATCAGAAACTTTAGAGTGCCTAAAATCAAGATTTTTCACCCCCGCACCCCTGCACGATTTGATGCCGGCAGGTGGTGCAGGGGGGGTGTCACAGGCGGTGGGGGCGTTGCGGGAGGCGGGCGGTGCGGCAGGCGGGATCGCGATCCCCCGCCCGCCTCCCCTTGAAAATTCATTGGCTTCTAGTGGGTTATACCAGGGTGCCAGCACATTGCTGACACCCTGGTATAAACGGCTGACATCTGCGCAGATGTCAGCCGTTTAACCCTTTCCATACCGCGGTCCGTACGGACCACTGTATGGAAAAGGTTAACTTTCATCGGTCAGGGAGCTCCCTCCCTCTCCATCGGGGGGCTGCTGTGCCTTTGCAGCCCCCCGATGGAGAGGGAGAGAGCCCCCCGCAGCCCCGTACTCACCCTTCCCCGTCTGCAAAGTTGTGGCAGACGGGGGAGGTTCCCATGGCAACAGGACGCCTGCTCAGGCGTCCTGCTGTCCATGGTGCTGAACAGATCTATGCTAAAAGCATAGATCTGTTCAGTGTAAGTAAAATACAGTACAGAACCCTATATAGGGTTCTGTACTGTATTATGCAGACATCAGACCCACTGGATCTTCAAGAACCAAGTGGGTCTGGGTCAAAAAAAATTAAAAAAAAAGTGAAAAAAGTTAAGATAAAAAAAAAACATTTATCACTGAATAAAAATTAAAAAAATAAAATACACTACACATATTAGGTATCGCCGCGTCCGCGTGAGGGGTGTAGTTTCTTAGATGGGGTCACTTTTATGGAGTTTCTACTCTAGGGGTGCATCAGGGGGCTTCAAATGGGACATGGTGTCAAAAAAACAGTCCAGCAAAATCTGGCTTCCAAAAACCATACGGCGCACCTTTCACTCTACACCCGCTGTGTTGCCGTACAGTAGTTTACGGCCACATATGGGGTGTTTCTGTAAACAGTCAGGGCAATAAAGATACAGTCTTGTTTGGCTGTTAACCCTTGTTGTGTTAGTGGAAAAATGGGTTAAAATGGAAAATTGGGCAAAAAGAAATTAAATTCTCAAATTTCATCCCCATTTGCCAATAACTCTTGTGCAACACCTAAAGGGTTAACGAAGTTTGTAAAATCAGTTTTGAATACCTTGAGGGTGTAGTTTATAGAATAGGGTCATTTTTGGGCGGTTTCTATTATGTAAGCCTCGCATAGTGACTTCAGACCTGTAGTAGTCCCTAAAAATTGGGTTTTTGAAAATTTTGGAAAAATTTCAAGATTTGCTTCTAAATTTCTAAGCCTTGTAACATCCCCAAAAAATAAAATATCATTCCCAAAATAATTTAAACATGAAGTAGACATATGGGGAATGTTAAGTCATCACAATTTTTGGGGGTATTACTATGTATTACAGAAGTAGAGAAACTGAAACTTTAAAATTTGCTAATTTCTCCCATTGTTTGGTAAAATATGTATTTTTTATGCAAAAAATTAACTTTTTTGACCCAATTTTAGCATTGTCATGAAGTACAATATGTGACGAAAAAACAATCTCAGAATGGCCTGGATAAGTCAAAGTGTTTTAAAGTTATCACCACTTAAAGTGACACTGGTCAGATTTGCAAAAAATGGCCTGGTCCTTAAGGTGAAATAAGGCTGTGTCCTTAATGGGTTAAAATATTAACAACATGTTGCATAAAAATCAATATACATTAAAAATAAAATAATACACACTAAAATATCACGTGTCTAAAACTTCCCTAAAATGACAAAAAATCGGTGGCACTGAGTCTCTGAGGCCCTGGTAAGCCTAACTGTTATCGGTTATCCTCAACAGTTTAAGTTCAAAGGCATATGTGGTAATCATCAAATAACTTGCATAGTGACTATACATCACACAAATGATAAAGAAGTCGTTAATATTTCTATAATTTTCGCAGAGTACTTTACCGCTCCTATGGTCCGCTTATGCTCTGAAAATTTTGCAGTATAACACTCTATTGTGAGCTGCAAGGACCTGTGAATCAGGTCTATCTGTGAAGATTCCCCATGTTCCTGGGGATTCGTTTGCAGCGATCTTGCCGCTTTGGACCTGCTTGTGGCATCCCACGTGGTTTGCTGGGTGGTCAGGATTTTCGATTCCAGGCGGGGTTTTCAAATTTGTTTAGCGTCCGATTGTAGATATAAGTCTTTCTTTTATCGTCCCTCACTGTCTTTTTACCATACGCGTTTTGGGGTAAAGGAGCCCCTTCCTCAGTGGTAACACGGGGGATCTTCACAGATAGGCCTGATTCACAGGTCCTTGCAGCTCACAATAGAGTGTTACACTGCAAAATTTTCGGAGCATTAATATTTTAATGTGTGACATATATAAATATTTTCAGACATCACTCTATTTTGTCTATACAATTGCGCGATATTGAGTGACGCCCAACCCTACTTAAATTCCTTTACCACATCAGCATTAGGGAGTGCTGTGGGGCAGTGCACCTTTTCTATTAGTGGACAGTGAGTGAGCCACCAATTTCTTGACATAAAGATGAAACAAACTTTTCAATTTTTTAAGCAATATCAGTGTATTATTTTGAGTGAAAAATGGAAAAGAGTACCTTGCAAAAGTTAGACAAACCCAAGGAGTTTTGAGTGCTCAGGTAACTTTGACCGAGCTCTCAGACCTTAACTAGCCTGTTAGAGTTGAGGCTTGTTCGCAATCATTGTTAGGAAAGGCCAGGTGATGCAAATTTATAAATATCCAGATTCCTCTAACCTTGTTCAAAAAAACAGTAGGCATGGGTTCTTCTAAGCAGCTGCACTCTGAAAATGAACATGGTGGAGGCCCATAAAGCATGATAAGTCTATAAGGCTACTTTCACACTTGCGTTTGATCGGATCCGTTCTGAACGGATCCGATCATATTAATGCAGACGGAGGCTCCGTTCAGTACGGATCCGTCTGCATTAATAACTTAGAAAAATTTCTAAGTGCGAAAGTAGCCTGAGCGGATCCGTTCAGACTTTCAATGTAAAGTCAATGGGGGACGGATCCGCTTGAAGATTGAGCCATATGGTGTCATCTTCAAGCGGATCAGTTCCCATTGACTTACATTGTAAGCAGCGTTCAGCTGTCCGCCTGGCCGTGCGGAGGCGAGCGGAGCGGAGGCTAAACGCCGCCAGACTGATGCAGTCTGAGCGGATCCGCATCCATTCAGACTGCATCAGGGCTGGACGGAAGCGTTCTGCTCCGCTCGTGAGCTCCTTCAAACGGAGCTCACGAGCGGACAGCAGAACGCTAGTGTGAAAGTAGCCTAAAAGATAGCAAAGTGTTTTTAGGTTGCCATTTCCTCAGTTTGAAATGTAATTAAGAAACGGTATCTAACAGAAACAGTGGAGGTCAATAGAAGGTCTGGAACACCAAGAAAAATTCAGGGACAGCTGCTCATAGGATTGCTAGAAAGGAAAATCACAACTCTCGTTTGACTGCAAAAGTCCTTCAGGAACATTTAGCAGGCTTATGGTACATTGTTCTGCTGAACAACACCTGCACAAATATGGCCTTCATGAAAAATGTATCAGAAGAAAACCTCTCCTGCGTTCTCGCCACAAAATTCTGCATCAGAAGTTTGCAAAAGAACATCTAAACAAGTTTGAAGCATTTGGAAACAAGTTCTGTGGACTGATGACTTTAAAATAGAACTCCTTGGCCACAATGAGCAAAGGTATGTTTGGAGAAAAAAGTGCACAGAATTTCATAAAAAGAACACCTCTCTCTTAAGCATGGAGATTAATCAATCATGATTTGGGGTTGTGTTGCAGCCAATGGCACAAGGAACATTCCATGGGAAGAGGTAAGAATGGATTCAATGAAATTCCAGCTAATTCTGGATGCAAACATTACACCAACTTTAAAAAAGTTGAAGTTGAAAAGAGGATGGCTTTTACAAATGGATAATGATCCTAAACACACATCATGTTAGCCCAACGGTCGTACCGGCACTGCTGCCCCTACCTGCAGGCACAGGCACCTGGCTCCCTCTTTCCCTTCTGCTTCCATGCACCGTGCTGACAAGCGTGGCGGCAGATAACTTAACTGTTGTATCTGTGCTCCTTGCCAGAGTCCTGTACTGTTTGTGAGGGCTTGCTTGGGTGTGTTTCTCCTCCCTTGTGAGGCAGCATGTACACGCCCTCTATCTCCTGAGCCTATGGCTGGATTGCAGGAAATATTTAAAGGCGCTTCCTGCTCCAGGAAGGTGTCTGTGCAATCTTGGTCACTAGCTCCTAGTGTGAAGGTGTTTTGGGAGTTTATGCTTTTCTTTGTACCGGACCCTGCTTTTGGATTTAACAGATTTTGCTTGTTTGCCGCCGACCTCTGACCTTGGACTTCGTTTATGGACTTTGCTTGATCTCTGCCTGCCCTGACTTCAGACTTCCTGACCATGTGATTCCCCTCTAGTGAAGACCAGGTAGTTGCTTAGTCACAACCTTCCAGGGTCTAGCCAGTCAGTGGTACAGTGGGTCCACACCGGCTTGCATAACAGTTGCTCAGGCCATGGACAAGCTATCCGAGATTCGATCTGGAAAGACTTTTGTTGCAGAGTTTCTCAGAAAATAGGTCTTGCTATGGGGTCATTCATCTAAAGTGGCGGGTCATGCCGGTCAGAGAAAGACCCTCAGATTCATTGCGCAGCGGTACTGGTAGATATCCATGCGACAAGACATCCAAGAATTTGTCATTGCTTGTCCATCCTGTGCGCAAAATAAGACTTCCAAGCAACGTCCAGCTAGGCTTCTACTTCTTCCTGTGGTTCCCTGGAAACAAATAGCCATGAACTTTATTACAGATCTGCCGACTTCCTCTGGTTGTTCCGTGATTTGAGTAGTGGTAGACTGTTTCTCTAAAATGGCGCATTTTGTTCCTCTGCCTGGACTCCCTTCTCCTCCACCACTGGCCCAAAAATGTATTGAGCACATTTTCCTTCTCCATGGTTTCCCTCTCCGTATTGTGTCTGATAGAGGCGTACAGTTCACATCAATATTCTGGAGAGCTCTCTGCAAGCTACTGAATATATCCCTGGACTTCTCTTCAGCGTATCATCCGCAGTCCAACGGTCAAGTGGAGCGTGTCAACCAAATTCTTACCAACTTTTTGCGCTACTTCACTAATACTTGAACTATTACCCTGGGCTGAATTTTCGTACAACAAATCATGTCAGCAAGTCTTCTAAGAAATCACCATTTTTAGTTTTTTTATGGTCAACAACCTAACATCCCACTCCTGGTGTCTTATACTTCTGATATCCCTGCTACAGATGCAACTTCAAGAGAGTTCTCTAAAATCTAGGAGGAGACCAGGGGAGCTCTGAAAGGGGCTTCTGTGTGCATGAAGGAGGCTGCTGATAAAAGATGTAGATATTCTCCATCCTGGTCATAAAGTGTGGCTTGCCTCCTAATATGTCAGGCTCAAAATGCCCTCTTACAAATTGGGTTCACGCTTCATCGGTCCATTTGAGATCCCCGAGCAAATTAATGATGTTTCTTACAAGCTTAAGCTGCCTGCCTTCCTCCGGGTATCAAATTCCTTCCACGTCTCCCTGCTAAAACCTATAATCCTGAATAGTTTTGTTAAAAAAACTGTCTCAGCTCCTGTTGCAGTCGGTGATGAAAACATCCTTGAGGTAAAAACTATTCTGGGGATGAAGAAGAGTAGAGGTAAAACTCTGTTTCTTGTGGATTGGAAGGGGTTTGGCCCTGAGTAAAGATCTTGGGAACCTAGAGAGAACCTCAATGTGCCTCTCTTTTTCAGATTTTTTTTTGCCAGGCCTGAGGAGAGGGCGTGTTAGCCCAGCAGTCCGTGCTGGCACTGCTACTACTACTGGCGGGCACGGGCGCCGGGATCCCTCTTTCCCACCTGCTGCCATGCTCTGTGCTGATAAGCATGGACAGCAGGTAGCTTAACTATTGTATCTGTGCCCCTTGCCAATGCTTACTTCCTGCTTGAGTCCTGTACTGTTTGTTAGGGCTTGCATGGACGTGTCTCTAATCCCTTATGTGGAAGCACGTACACACCCTCTATCTCCTCAGCATATGGCTGGATTGCAGGAAATATTTAAAGGCGCTTCCTGCCCCATGAAGGTGCCTAAGCATTCTTGATCACTAGCTTGTCTAGTTTCTAGTGTGAAGGTGTTTTTGGAGTTTATGCTTTTCTGTGTACTGGACCCTGCTTTTGGATTTAACAGATTTTGCTTGTTTGCCGCCTGCCTCTGACCTTGGACTTAGTTTATTGACTTTGCTTGATCGCTGCCTGCTCTGACTTCAGACTTCCTGACCAAGACCTTCCCCTCGGTGCTTGCAACGGTATCTCTAACCCCTTGGTCAGCTGCCAATGACTCGGGGACTGCTTTGGAGTGCCACCTGGCAACTACCCTAATGGCCCAAGCCTATCCTTACCATCAGAGGCTCTAGTAAGGACCAGGTAGTTGCTTAGTTACGCCCCGCCAAGGGTATAGCCAGTTAATGGCGCAGTGGGTCCACACCCACTTGCATAACACCTCCAAATCCACAATAGACTACTTCAAAAGGTACAAGCTCAAGGTTTTACTATGGCCCTCACAGTCCCCTGATCTGAACATCATCCATGATAGACCTCAAAACAGCAGTGCATGCAAGATGGCCCAGGAATCTCACAGAACTGGAAGACTTTAGCAAGGAAGAATGGATGAAAATCCATCAAACAAAAATTGAAAGACTCTTGGCTGGCTACAAAGGGTGTTTACAAGCTGTGCTATTTGCCTAAATATGTACTACTAGGTACTAACTTTATTACAATACAGGGTGCACAAAGTTTTGCTTCAACCCTTTTTTCCTTTTTGTTATTTTGAAAATGTAAAAGAAGAAAATAAAAAATTGTTTTTGCTTTATACACTTGAATAGGAACGAGCCATTCCACAGAAGTGAATGGGACGGCTTGTATTGACACCTGCTTAGGGCCCTTTCACACCTGCGTTATAGTCTTCCGGCATAGAGTTCCGTCGTCGGGGCTCTATGCCGGAAGAATACTGATCAGGATTATCCTAATGCATTCTGAATGGACAGTCCGTCCTTCAGGATGCATCAGGATGTCTTCCATTCCGGAACGGAACGTTTTTTGGCCGCAGCAAATAGCGCAGCATGCTGCGCTTTTTGCTCCGGCCAAAAATCCGGAACACTTGCCGCAAGGCCGGATCCGGAATGAATGCCCATTGAAAGGCATTGATCCGGATCCGGCCTTAAGCTAAACGTCGTTTCGGCGCATTGCCGGATGCGACGTTTAGCTTTTTCTCAATGGTTACCATGGCTGCCGGGACGCTAAAGTCCTGGCAGCCATGGTAAACTGTAGTGGGGAGCGGGGAGCAGCATACTTACCATCCGTGCGGCTCCCGGGGCGCTCCAGAGTGACGTCAGGGCGCCCCAGGCGCATGGATGACGTGATCGCATGGATCACATGATCCATGCGCATGGGGCGCTCTGACGTCATTCTGGAGCGCCCCGGGAGCCGCACGGACTGTAAGTATGCCGCTCCCCCGCTCCCCACTACTACTATGGCAACCAGGACTTTAATAGCGTCCTGGGTGCCATAGTAACACTGAAAGCATTTTGAAGACGGATCCGTCTTCAAATGCTTTCAGTACACTTGCGTTTTTCCGGATCCGGCGTGTAATTCCGGCAAGTGGAGTACACGCCGGATCCGGACAACGCAAGTGTGAAAGAGGCCTTACCGCTGCAATGTCAACGGCAAGCAGGTAAACAATGAAGGGAAGGCTGTGCTCGCAGGGAGCACAGCCTTTGTCTTCAACCAGCTGATTGACACCTGGCACCCCCACTGATCTGATATTAATGGCATATCCGGAGGATAAATTATCAGTATTAACCTCCCTGGCGGTATGATTATGTCAGGAAATTTGTACCAAAAGTGGTACAATTTTCTGCATGGAAATTTGGTGTTATGTATTGTAGGCCTGCAATTCTTAGTAATTACTTACTTAAACCTGACCAAACAAGACTCTAGTAGTCATCCCAGATGTGATAAAGTTAGAAACACAAAATCATGAATTATAATCTAATAAATATTATTTTATTCAATAATGTAATAAAAAATAATGAAATTTGTCAAAATTTTGAAACATGGGACTACACAAAGTCCGACGTCACAATCAGGAGAATGGAACCTGGTTTCTTTTCGGACTTTCTTTTCATTGCCATCTCTTTTTGAGCAGCAAACCACGCACATCCTGGTAGGTGCTGACTTTTTTGCGGTTGGCGGGATGTAGTTCATAAAGTGACGACCAGTCAGGCGTTCTGTGTTGACAACGTCAAAAGCACGACATGGCTTCTGGTGGTTGACAAAAATCTGCTCAACCACGTTCCATATAAACTCGGAATAAAACAAGAGGCTTGTCACTCTTTGCAGGATATAAGCATTCCAAAGGCATTGTTCCAGAAGATGCCTGAAGATCATCCTATAATATTTTTTTTTGCTGTTTGCGCATAGCCGGATAAAATGTCATTGCCTGATCGGCTCTGTCGACACCTCCCATAGTCTATCACAACTTGCAGCTTCAGCACATCTTTACCACCTTTTGTGTGGACCATGGCAGTAGAGGTATTGTGGGAAAACCAGTATTCTGACATCACGGTGCCAAAAAAATGGAGTGGCCAGTAACTTATTGGTGGTCCACTACCATTTCTGGAGCGGTTTCCCCATCACCCCCTGAAGAATGATGAGTCCCAGAAACTGCCACATGTCCTCTTTGGTCCCCAGTTCCCACATTTTGCTTCTGGAAAACGTGGCATGCAGCGTAGTGGATTGCTGCTCTTGGTAGCGATTTGTCTCCGTGACAATTTTTTCAATTACCTCCTCAGTGAGGAATAATTGCAGGTATGCCAGAGGGTTGTCACACTGAACATCTACCTTCATTCCAGTTGATCCAGTGAACGGGATTCTTGGGGGCGCTACCTTTTCCATATTGCAGTCAATAGGGCACCAAGTGCGCACAAAGCAGTGTCAGACGACAAATCTCCCCGCAACTCACTATCGCTCAGTTTTGCGAGCACCTCCTTGTCACTGTCGCTGTCACTCAACTGGTCCAAAAGCGCTTTTGTAGTAAAGTTGCGCTTTTTAGATGCCATGTTATAAATATTTTATGGGCACAACTGACCGTAAAATGACAGGGAAGGGGCACTGTACAGTGCTCAAGTGTCAAATCTGAGGTGATACAGTGTAATCATCTCAGATTACAATGTATAACCTCTTTTATGTGAGTGTGTCACTTTTATGTTTATGTCACTTTTGAATTCCCCGCCCAGCTCCACTCCCATGCTCCGCTGCTGCTTGCAGGGAACGGAACCAGGAAGTCAGATGCTGGCCGGCGCCCTCGCCAGCGATCACAGCAGAGGACATCCCTGAATCGCCAGGAGAAGTTAAGGGGACTCCACTGACAGCTCTGCAATGTTACCCTGAGCGTGACTTGGGGTTACCGCTCCTGGCAGCGAAAATTAACCCTGAGTCACGCTCGGGAATAGCGCCAGGAAGGTTGAAATTGCAGAACATTCCTTAAAAATACATAGAGAATGTGTCATCTTTAACCTTATGCTTTAACTTTATCCCAACCAGTGCTGTACATGTATGGCGCTGGCCGGGACTTTAAAGATGGCGTCCGCTTGCAAGCAAAGGAAGTTCCATAGCCGCTGGGTGCCTGCTGTTTCATACAGCAGACACCTGCAGCGAATGTCCGAGTCCGTCAGAAATGCTGCTCATGGACTTTTAGCCCATCAGAACAATCGATCACCCCCCTTTCCCCAAAATGAAAATTAAAACAACATAAAAAATACACATCGTGGGCATAGCTGCATGTGAAAATGTCTGTACTATTAAAATATAAAAATATTTATCCCATACGGAAAACGGCAAAACTGTGAAAGTGGACGATTTGCAGTTTTTGGGGTAGCTTCTCCACCCACAAAAATGTAATAAAAAGCAATGAATCAAAAGTACAGATCGCCCTGCAAAAAGTGAGCACAGAAACAGTTCCATACATATAACCATATAAAAAGTTAAAGGGGTCAGAATATGGCGCTAAAAAGAAAAAAAACATTTCAAGGGTTTTATTTCTCTTTCAGTATAAAAACACAAGAAAAACTATTGATTATTGTAAGGGATTGCTCTCTCAAACAGGGCGGCGATGACAGATTCCTTCTCCGTCAGCGGGATTCATGTCCAAATGGTGCTTTATTGTGGCACTTCAGCACCAACACAAACATAAACCAAAATAAACACCTGCTTGTCTGGGCTCTACCTATTGGTTTATCCCTCAGTGATTAAAGCCAGCTTGCCTCACCTGTGGTGGAATAGGGGTGTGGACTGAAATAATCCACCCCCTCTACACCTCTATCATGTATGAGGCCTGTTACTGCCTCTTAATATGTAATATTGCCATAATCGTACTGACCTAGAGAACTGGTTAGTTTTACCATATAGGAAACGCTGTAAAAACAAAACCCATAAAACTGGTGAGGAATTGTATTTTTTTTCTAACTTCACCACATTTACAATTTTTTCCCTGCTCTCCACTATATTGTATGCAGTATTAGATTGTGGAATTAGAAAGTGCAACTTGTCCCTTAAAATACAAGGCTATGTGAACAGAAAAATTTAAAAAGTTATGGCCTTTCTGGCAGGGAGTGAAAAAACTAAAATGCAAAATTGAAAAAACCCCAGGGCTGAAAAGATTAACTGTTCACAGTAGCAGTAATTTTTACCAGAGGTGCCCAAACATTTGCATGCCACTTTAAGTATACACTACTCATAAAAAGTTAGGGATATTTTGCTTGTGGGTGAAATTTCAGGATGAACCTAAAATGTTTCAGTACTTTTTGCTCAACTTGCTGTTCTCTAACAAGTAGCTTAACGACAAAATTGACAATGGGTGTTTGATTCATAAATCGCCCAATAAATTTCCTGGTTCAATTAGAATTGGTAATTAAACAGTCCTCCTCATTATGATGTTCACATCTTGACATTATGAGACCAAGACAACATCTAACAATTGATTGTTAGTACCTCGCTTCAAGTAGGATGTTCTCAGACGGAAGTGGCAACTGAGCTTAGAGTGTCACAGAGTGTCATAAGCAGGTTGCAACAGAGATACAGAGATATTGGAAGAGTCACAGAAAGGCATAGAACTGGATGTCCTTTGACCACATCCCACACTGATTACTGCTGCATTGTGAACAATGCCCTGCGGAACCGGATCATGAATGCCATAAAACTCCAATCACATATAAGGGAGGTAAAAGGCACCCAAGTGTCACGTCAGACCATTGAAAATCATTTACATCAGAGTGGTCTGCATGCTGGACGACCTGCAAAGGTACCTGGCCACATCCCAGGCACAGGCTTTATCGTCTTGCATGGGCCAGGGGGCATGTACGCTGGATGAGGGACCAGTGGGCCTCAGTGCTATTCACTGATGAAAGTTGATTCACACTGAGCAGACATGATGGCCGCCAACGATGTTGGAGACATCAAGGAGAGCGGTATGCATCAGCCACTGTTGTCACTAGACGAGAATTTGGTGGTGGTGTTGTTACAGTGTGGGCAGATGTGTCTAGTCAATATAGAACTGCCCTACACTTTGTGAATGGTACAGTGACAAGCCCATACTAGTTTAGTAACATCATTAATTCAGTTATTGTTTTATCACTAACCCTTCTTGCTCTCAAGGAATTGAGTCACACCATTGGCTGCATACCAATCCACAAGTGGTTAATCAGACATCTTGGATCTGTGCCATCAGCACTAAAGCTCCGCTCACCTAAGCTCTGAAAACAGGAGAGAGTACGTCCTGCAAAGAGCAGGAGTAAAAGTGTCTCTTGCATGCTCTGCTCCTTTGGGTACCAGTGCCTCTAATCAGACTGTACTTTCCAATCAAAAGCTTCTAAAGAAGAAAGAAGCCTTGACTAAGATGGGTACTATTGGCCTGTCGCTAGAAGATCTGCCTATTTAAAATAAACTACAGCCCAGCGATCAGAACCAAGCTGGTGCAAGAAATTCTCATGAGGACAAAAAAAGCAACAGTACCCCACTGGAAGTTCCTGGCTGCCGCCATCTTGGAAATAGGTGCATGGAACCACTACGCAGATCCAGCAATACAGGAAGCAAAAACCAAGTGCCAGCTGATCTGAGTGATTACCTCTGGTGCTACTTACCATAATAAGACTGTTTGAGGCTATCACTAACATTGCTGTGGACCTCTG
Organism: Bufo gargarizans; assembly: GCF_014858855.1. NCBI lineage: Eukaryota > Metazoa > Chordata > Amphibia > Anura > Bufonidae > Bufo > Bufo gargarizans. The sequence continues at coordinate 323,070,210 of NC_058080.1, forward strand.
CCATCCTAATTGTGCTGCAGCCGCAACTCTTAATGGGCCAACCCACCATGTATGCTGCTGTTGCCCTTGGCAATTTGTCACAAAATCACACAATTGCTTCCTAATGACCTGAGTAATCAGGAGACCACATCATAACCATGTCTGACAGCAAGAACATTCAGCTAAGCTGCAACAACCCTGCAAATACTGCTGCAACTTCAAAGGCTATACCATGCTATTTTGGAGCACTATGGCTTCCACAGTGTTTGCCATATTGTACTGACTTCAGTGAAAATCTTTTTATCTACTTTCAAGGCATAACCCGTTTCCAGACAGGAAAGTAGACATTCTAATTGAAACTAGAAGAAGCTGCACTCTGTGAGGTAAAATTCTGGCCACATTCAGAGAAAGGGACCGTAGAGCAAATCCTTGACAGAATTAGCACAACCTTTGAGACTGGAACTGCTTCAGAAATGTGAATGCAGTTCTTTGGCAATATACACCCAGAGACTTTGTCTTATCCTTGCAAGAGGCCATGAGGGCCATTGTTCACATAGATCCTGGTGAGGCCAAGAACCGAGACCAAATCTTAAGGGGACAGTTCATAAAAGGTGCTGCTGCAGAGACTCTAAAAAGCCAAATGTTGTCAATCCAGCTCTCAGACACCCCCTTCCTAGACTACAAGTCATGCTCCATCAATATGCTGAGGATGGGCCACAAGCCTGAATCTGCCAAGAACAGCAATCAACTGTCTAATCTTGTTCCTGCAGAAACCAGTCATGCCATCAAGCAAGGGTCCCAAGCTCCTGTTCTGGATGTTGTTGCTGCCCTGACCAAGTCTGCCTCCTAGCAGAAAGCATGGAAAAGATTCAGAAAACTAGAGAAGTTAGAACAGTATCCACCAACAGAGAGAGAAACTCTGCACCCTAGGAGCCATCCTCCTTCTGGTGGCAAAGAAAACTACCAAGTATGCTGGATACAGACTGGTACCAGTCCAAGAAATATATCTGCAGGTGCTGCCACAAATGTGGACACACTGAAAGGATGTTCTGGCATTTAAAAGGTCATGCCCCAAAGCCAGGAACCTCCCCTTGGGAAGAAGAATGGCAGGTCCAGAAGAACCAGATTGGATGCCCAGGCAGTGGGTCCCTTTCCTGAAGTCGTCCGCCATATCAATGGAGTTCCTTTTGCTGCCCTGCTAGATACTGGTTAACAAGTCACCACCATACAGCAGGCTGCATGTGAAAAGTGCTGAGAAAAGTGAACTGGCTGACCTGTTACATGTGCACTTGGCAGCTGAAGGCATCTGTGTTGGTCCCATGTTCATATGTGCCCGCATTGCATTGTGATTTTTGATCACATGTTGCATCGACCATAATACAAGTAGTGTGCCACTGTGACTTGCCTGCAACTTTTTGCGATTTGGCTGTATTTTTATAGCCAAATCACAGCTCTAGCTTGACTTGCAGATAAGTTACAGAAACATGTCACACAACTAGTTGTCATGTGACACGTTTCACCATATTGCCGCAGCCTTATAGCAGATTGCACTCGTGTGCCTCCACATAACTTTGACACTTCCTCCAGCAGTACAGAGATACTGGAAAACGCTGGTCTTAATAAGTGAGCCCCTTAAGGTTGTAGTAAAAACAGCAGACTCAATGTCCCAATTGATATCAAGGTAGTTAAAATCCCCTATTATAGGGACCCAGTCATTGTTTGCCGCCTTTCTAATTTGTTGCAACATTTTATTCTTGGCATTTATCATTATCACCTGCTCCAAGTATATTAACCCATAAGGACTCCACACTATAAGTTCCCTCTCAATGCTGTCATTTAGCACTTTTTCAAATAGACACCCCTTTATATTTTCTGTCCCTTTTAAATACAGCAAGTGGGACTTGATAGAAAATAAAGGTGTGAAAATAAAAAAGCCCTTTCCTCCCCTCCCGGTTCTTGTGTTACTCTTAGTTTATTTTTAAATTTTTTCCATGTTCGATTTATCAAGCTCATTTGAAAAAGCCTCCAATGTGTATTGTACAACGTATAGCATACATGAAAAAGACAGGTCCACCTTATAGACCTAGTTCCCAAATTTGATGGATCATTATCGCCTGCATTACGCTGGCGCCTTCACTTAGCCTAAAGTTTACCTATTTTTTATGGTTTGTTTCTTCTCTGGCGCTTATCTAAGCCCCTTTTCTAGTTTGTGGGGAGTCTTTCTCATCTGCGATATACGCTTAGGTCCTGCTAATGTAATGTAGTACCTTATAAACAAGATCTCTGTCTTTACCTTTATATAATGTTGAAGCCTTGTACATCACTGGTACGCATACCATTGTTTGTAATTCCTTTACATGTAAAAAATCTATAAAAAGATTTCTAAAAGAAAAGAAAGATGCGGATACCCCTTTAAAATAAATAAATAAATTGCCTTTTCCCCATCCGCTCATTTATAAGAGATTAGAAAATTAAAAAAATAAAATAAACTACACATAATTGGTATCTCCGTATCCATAATAACCTGATCTATAAAATGATCATGGTACCAATTCTGCATGGTGAACGCTGTAAAAAAATAAACAATTTTGCTTCACCTCCCAAAAATATTTAATAAAAAGTGATCAAAAAGTCATATGCATCTCAAAAATGATATAAATAAAAACTACAGCCTATCCTGCTAAAAATAAGCCCTCATACAACTATGTTTACGGAAAAATGAAAAAAGTTATGGGTTTTAGATTTTGGTAATGCAAAAAAAAAGTTTAATAAAAAGTGATTTTATGATTGGCGGTAGAAAATGAAAAAAACTATACATTTTTGGTGTCACCATAACATGTCATCCCACAAAATAAAATTATCATATCAAATATACCACATGGAGAACCCCATAAAAAATTAAAAACTGACATAAATGCAATTTTTGCCTTTTCGCCTCCTAAAAAATTGAATAAAAAGCAATCAAAAAGTCATATGTACCTAACAATAGTACCATTTAAAACTAAAGCCCACCCTGCAAAAATTTGCCCCCGCTCAGTCAACAAAAAATTTAAAAAAGTTATAGCCTTAAAATCTATTTCAGCAGATTTCATGTTAGAAAATGCAGATGCCGCTCCTTTCCTTTTGAATTCTGCCATCTGCTCATAGAACAGTTTACAAGCATGGGGTGTTGCCGTATTCAGGAGAATATAGGTAACAAATTATGGGGTGCATTTTCTCCTGTTATCCCTTGTTAAAGTGAAAAATGTGGGCTTTTTGGTGAATTTTTCTTGTAAAAAAATAAATTTTTTTCATTTTCACAGCCATGTGTTTCTAAATATTATGAAACGCCTCTGAGGTAAAAGTGGTCAATATACCTCTTAATGAGTTATTTAAGGGGTGTAGTTTCCAAAATTGAGTAACTTTTGGATGGTTTCTACTTTAGAGGTGCCTTATTGTGCCTTCAAATACAAACCGGATTCCAAAAAAGTTGGGACACTAAACAAATTGTGAATAAAAACTGAATGCAATGATGTGGATATGGCAAATGTCAATATTTTATTTGTAATAGAACGTAGATGACAGATCAAACGTTTAATCCGAGTAAATGTATAATTTTAAAGGAAAAATACGTTGATTCAAATTTTCACAGTGTCAACAAATCCCCAAAAAGTTGGGACAAGTAGCAATAAGAGGCTGGAAAAAGTAAATTTGAGCATAACGAAGAGCTGGAAGACCAATTAACACTAATTAGGTCAATTGGCAACATGATTGGGTATAAAAAGAGCTTCTCAGAGTGGCAGTGTCTCTCAGAAGCCAAGATGGGTAGAGGATCACCAATTCCCAGAGCAATATCAGAAAGGTGTTACCCAGCGAAAAATTGCAAAGACTTTGCATCCATCATCATCAACTGTGCATAACATCATCCGAAGATTCAGAGAATCTGGAACAATCTCTGTGCGTAAGGGTCAAGGCCGTAAAACCATACTGGATGCCCGTGATCTCCGGGCCCTTAAACGACACTGCACCACAAACAGGAATGCTACTGTAAAGGAAATCACAGAATGGCTCAGGAATACTTCCAGAAACCATTGTCAGTGAACACAATCCACCATGCCATCAGCCGTTGCCAGCTGAAACTCTACAGTGCAAAGAAGAAGCCATTTCTAAGCAAGATCCACAAGCTCAGGCGTTTTCACTGGGCCAGGGATCATTTAAAATGGAGTGTGGCAAAATGGAAGACTGTTCTGTGGTCAGACAAGTCACGATTCTAAGTTCTTTTTGGAAATCTAGGACGCCATGTCATCCGGATTAAAGAGGACAAGGACAACCCAAGTTGTTATCAACGCTCAGTTCAGAAGCCTGCATCTGTGATGGTATGGGGTTGCATGAGTGCGTGTGGCATGGGCAGCTTGCATGTCTGGAAAGGCACCATCAATGCAGAAAAATATATTCAGGTTCTAGAACAACATATGCTCCCATCCAGACGTCATCTCTTTCATGGAAGACCCTCCATTTTTCAACAAGATAATGCCAGACCACATTCTGCATCAATCACAACATCATGGCTGCGTAGGAGAAGGATCCGGGTACTGAAATGGCCAGTCTGCCGTC